>NC_142473.1:83187812-84411250 GCF_049115385.1 Moschus berezovskii
CAATTCTCATGAATCCTGGAAGTCAAAGACAGCATTTTTTTTTTTTTTTCCTTAGTTTAATCATGTACACCTTTGAGCCCTAGTTTCTTCATCTATAATATCAATATAACATGACATTAACACAATTTAATAATATGTTTTTGCAAGAAGCTTACTAACACAAGAGTAGCACAAAGTAATTTGTGTTTTCCAGTTTGCTAGATATTATTTAAAGCTACAGTTTACTAATCACCTTTCTTTTAAAATTCTTATATTTTCCAAGTATATCTCAATATAGGAGAACTTTGAGTGTCTGTTAAGTTCAGTTCAGTTCAGTTCAGTCACTCAGTCGTGACTGACTCTTTGCAACCCCATGAATCGCGGCACGCAGGCCTCCCTGTCCATCAATTACTCACTAAACCATACTTGCTTACCTACCTACTAGCTAAAATATATATTCTCTGCTTTTGATATTTTTGACAACTGTGTATTAGCCATATTTTAAATAATTTATAGTTTTCAGTTTTAATTTTCTTGTGCTGCATCTTATATATATTATTAGCATGATAATTTTTAAATGAAAGTGACCTCTGGCACATCCTAAGAGATTTTAGAATAGATTTACCAGGCAGAGTTTCAGAAATCATATCATCAATGTAATTTCTTCAAGTTTGTCATTATTAATCAAATAACTGATAAGTCAAGAACACTGACAAACATAAGATGCATCCTTGTAAAAGATAAATAAATGTTCCTGCTTTATAACGCCTGATGACTATGTTGATTATTTTAGTAGATAAAGGCAGTCAGAATGGTCTCAAATAAAGTGCACACACAAGAAGTAACAGCTATCATTGCAGAATATGGAAGGAAAGGCATGTTTTATTCTTGAAAAAGTTCTAATGGAAGAGTTGGGAAATACCTGAAAAATGCATTACAGAATTTAGTGGTGCCCTACCCCTGAGAAAGTGGGATGGAAATATTTCTGCTTCAGACTTTTGCTTTTTGAATATAAGCAAAATGGATAGATTTTCCTCTGCATACAGATTCAAAATGAAAGTGCATAATTCTTAAACATATTACTTTTAATTAAATTTAAACCTTGAATTGCAACTTATGCTTTTATATTTAGAATTTAGCATACATATTCTTCATTAAACTTCAGTTATGTTGAGTCCAGGATATAAAGTACTAAACATTAATAGAGAGTAGAAATCATATGTACTATTAATGATTCCCCTAAATGCCTTTAATTTATAGTAATTACAAAACGAAAAATATAAATGTCTAACTGTACTATTTTCACAGATGGAACTTCAAAAATATCTAGTGAATGTGAATCTCACTTCAATGATGGGATTTATTCTTTTGGGATTTTCTGACATTCCCAATCTCCAATGTTTCTTTTTGTGATGTTTCTGTTTACCTATGTGATAACTCTGTTGGGAAATGGCATCAATCATCATTCTCGTAACCGGGACAGACCAGACTCTCCAGACTCCCATGTACTTTTCCTCGGTAATTTTTCCTCCTGGGAAATCTGTTATGTTTCTGCCACTCTTCCTAGAATTCTCATTAACCTTTGGACTCAGAAAAGACACATTTCTTTGTTTGCTTGTGCAACACAGATGAGTTTTGTCCTTATATTTGGAAACGTAGAGTGCCTGCTTCTTGCAGTGATGGCCTATGACCACTACGTGGCCATTTGCCGCCCCCTGCACTATCCTCTGGTCATGAACCACAAGGTCTGTGTCCAGCTGGTGGCTGCCTGCTGGCTCACTGGAGTTCCAGTTGAGATAGGGCAGACGCACCAGGCTTTCTCTCTGTCCTTTCGTAGATCCAACCAAATCAATCACTGCTTCTGTGATATCCCGCCAGTACTGAAGCTGGCCTGTGGGGACATGTTTCTGAACGAGATGCTGGTCTTCGCAGTTGCTGTGCTGTTTGTCATGGTCCCGTTTCTGCTGATACTCGGCTCCTATGGTAGAATCAGCTCCACCGTCCTGAAGTTGCCATCGGCAACAGGAAAAGCAAAGGCTTTCTCCACCTGCTCATCTCATGTCATGGTTGTGACTTTATTCTTTGGATCTGCAATCGTTACAAATTTACGACCTAAATCCAAAACTTGTTCCAGAACGGGCAAATTTCTCTCACTTTTCTATACCGTTATCACCCCGATGTTTAACCCCCTGATATACACTCTGAGAAATAAGGATGTCTTGACAGCCTTGAGAAAACTGATACCTTAATATAAAGCATTAGCAGCTTGATTTAAACTCATTTTCTGTTTTCCTATTTAATTTTGTCATTGTATAATCAGAAATAGTTTGCTTTTTCCACATGATTAATAGTTATATTTATTCATTCCTGGCCTTATTGTTTTATGCTGGATTTTCTAATATCAGGATTATATTGTGGTGTCTTGCTGATAAGAAACTATGTATTTAGGCAATCTTATATTCAGTCCACAAATTTACTGGTGATTTGCAATATCATGAGAAAATATAGTATCACTTACCTACCTTTTCCCCTAAAACCATAGATATTTTTGTACTTTTCTGTTCATATAACTATCATGCACTTTATTTTCTTTTCATGATGTTTTTAGATAGTACAGATGGCAAAACTTTGGAGAACAGTTGTTAAATATCTACATGTTTTTAACTTTAGACATTTTACCTTTCAACGACTTCAGTTTGATCCTTCTGTAAGATTAAAAACAAAACCCTGCTTAATGACCCTTGAATTTTGCCATGTGGCACTAAACTTTTACCCTCTGCTTCTCTCTGAATTCTTCTTCTTAGATATGCTTTGTTTTTGTAGCCAAATCATGCTACTAGCATCTTGATAATTTGTTACCTTAATTTTTACTAATGCAAAAATTATTAATGCATGTTCGCTGTTCAGAGATATAAGATATACAGGATTCAGTCATTTTGTGTCCATATAGTTTTATTTATTCTCTAAGAACTCTTTTTTTTAATAATTTTGGTGAAGTATATAATTGAAATTAAAATAAAAATACGTAAATATTTAGTATATTATTTTCCCAAGTTTTATGGCTGTAAAGGATGATACTTGATAAGACAGAATCATTATATTAAACCAAAAAAAAATACTATTAAAAAAGATCTTGTATTTCTTCAAATGGAAGGAGTTGAACTACAGACAGTACACTGATTCATTTTCAGTCAAAATGATTGGGAAATGATGCAATCTGAGGAAGGTTTTTTCTTTTATATTTTCTTTTTAAATCTGTCTTTCTCTTATTATACTATGTGTTTAAATAACCTATTTTCATAAGACCAGAATTCATCTATCAGCTAGTTCTCTTCTTTGAGTAGGTAGCATGTCATCCAAAAAGACATCTAAAAAGCACCCAAAATTACAGCAATCGTTTCAGAGGAGATCATGCGCAGGTGACAGTCACAGATGACTACTGTGGGTGTTACATATTACCCACTGAAAGGATGAAGGAAGTAAAATTTAAAAGTTGGTTTTGTAGCCATTTTAAAGTCCTCTGCTCCAATATTCTGTTGCTGCACAGCAAATTACATCCAAAATTTCTGGTTTAGAAGAATATCTTTTGATTGTATCACATGCACTGTCCAGTACGGAGGCAGCGGTCAGCTGCATGGTTGTCCTCTTCCATATAGTATTGACTGTCATCATGAAGGGGGATTCATATGGGGACTGATTTGGTTTTCATGTCTAGAAAAGCTTCATGTAACTATGTCGTGTAGTTACAATGATGCATTACATAGAAGAAAAACCCAGTTTTCACGGAAATTTCATACTCTAGGGGAACACACTGTTACCAGATAAATAATAAAGTAATTTGGCATAAAAGCATAAAATAAATCATACAGTAAAGTGATCCATATTGAACTTGCAATATTAGAATGGTGTTTAACTTAGTTTGGGAAATAAGAAGTTAAGAATACATTCAGTAAAGGATGACACTATTTTTTTTAATCTCAACAATAGGGCTAACAAACACAATTAAATTAAAAAATGTTGAAAAGTGTCTTTCTGTAATTTGAACCAAGGAAAGGGATTTTTCTCTCACAATTTTTCCTCAACATTTTACTAGAGACACTTGCCTACTCAGTGGGGAAAAAAAAGAGAGAGAATAAAATGTATACGTAAACACTGCAGAGTGTTATGGCTCAGTCATGTCTGACTCTTTGCAACCCAATGGACTCTAGTCTGCCAGGCTCCTCTGTCCATGGAATTCTCCAGGCAAGAATACTGGAGAGGGTAAACATTCCCTTCTCCAGGGGATCTTCCCAACCCAGGGATCAAGCCTGGTTCTCCCATATTGCAGGGAGATTCTTTACCGTCTGAGCCACCAGTATTTTATTAACCTAATTGTTGGAAGATGTTATATATGAACATGTGGAAAATATTTAATAATCTACAATGAAGTTATTAGACATAATAAATGAATTCAACATGTGTACTGGATACAGAATCAACAAACACAAATCAATTTATTTCCATATGTGCGTGCATGCTAAGTCGCTTCAGTCATGTTCAACTCTCTGTGACCCTATGGACTGTAGCCTGCCTGGCTCCTTGGTCCTTGGAATTCTACAAGCAAGAATACTGGGGTTGATTGCCATGCCCTCCTCCAGGGAATCCTCCTGATCTAGGGATCAAACGCCCATTTCTTACGTCTCCTGTATTAGCAGGAGGTTCTTTACCACTAGCACCACCTGGGAAGCCCTTATTTCCATATTGAAAAGCAAAAAATAAGTAGAGGTTGAAAATAGTATTTAAATAAGAACAAAGATATGAAAAGTAATGGAAATGAAAACCCTGCAGGAAGTTTATTCAGTAAACTGGAAAATAATTTGAGAGAAATTTCAGATAAGGAATGAAATGGATTGCTATAACATTTTTATGTACTGAAAAACTCAATATTTAAAAGATATCAATTTTCCCTGATAAAATTCAATTCAATGATACAGAAATTCCATAAAGTAGGTAAAATTCCTTTGGCCTATTGGTGGGTGAGGTGGTATACGGGGAGTGTGTGTGTGACTTGGCTGACCCTAAATTGTGTATATGAAGACGAGCAATTATTGCCAAGGCACTCCCAAAGAACAGTAACGTGAGAGGATTTACTTTACTGGACAGCATGCCTTTCCATAATAGTACAGAATTCAGACAGTGATCGAGAAAGACATCGTGGATATGTGATGGAGAGCCCAGCAAATATCGCCTTCATGCACACACACCTAAAAGGAAAAAAAAAAAGATAAAGCTGGAAGCAACCAGGGTTAAATACATATCATAACAGTGGGACAGATTTGTTTGCTGCAGAATTCGGTTTGGAAGCTATTCAGGACAGAAGAACAGATTACATCGTTAAAGAACAGGATAAAACAAGTATCAAACTAGAATGATTTTTCTAATAAAATTATCCCACAAAACAGAAAGTGAACTTTAAGAATAAAAACATCAACTTACAAAGTAAAGGGAAAAAATATATCACAAGCATATTTGCATATGAGGATGTAAAAGGAAGCTCTTCAAGTAGAAGAAAATAATACAGTTTAAAATAATTTGGATCAACACGAAGAATGAACAGATCACAAAACAGAAAATAAGATGACCAATATAAACATTTTTCATATTTTAAAATGTCGATCAAATAATAAATAGCAGTTGAAAACAACAAAAAAAGTATCATAGTGTTTATAAATTAAACAATAAATGTGGTACATATATGAATAATACTCAGTCATAAGAAAGAAATAATGCCATTTGCAGTGACACAGATGGACCTCAGTTCAGTTCAGTTCAGTCGCTCAGTCGTGTCTGACTCTCCGCGACCCCATGAATCACAGCACGCCAGGCCTCCCTGTCCATCACCAACTCCCGGAGTTCACTCAAACTCATGTCCACAGAGTCGGTGATGCCATCCAGCCATCTCATTCTCTGTCGTCCCCCTCTCCTCCCGCCCCCAACCTTTCCCAGCATCAGAGTCTTTTCCAGTGAGTCAACTCACCGCATGAGGTGGCCAAAGTATTGCAGTTTCAGCTTTAGCATCAGTCCCTCCAATGAACATCCAGGATTGATCTCCTTTAGAATGGGCTGGTTGGATCTCCTTGCAGTATAGGGGACTCTCAAGATTGTTAAACTGCGTGAAGTGACAGAGAAAAAAAAGCATCATATCATATCATGTATATATGAGATCTATAAAACTGGTACAAATAAATCTCTTTACAAAGCAGAAATAGAATCACACATGTTGCAAACAAACTTAAAGTTGCCAAGAGGGAATGGTGGAAGGGGAGGGTAAATTGAGAGATTTGGATTGAAATATACATACTAACCTGTCTAAATAGATAGCTAGTAAGAACCTACTGTATAGCACAGGAACTCTACTCAATACTCTGTAATAATCTATATGGGAATAGAATCTTAAAAAGAGTCAAAGTATGTATATATATCACTGATTCACTTTGCTGTATGGCGGAAGCAAAATAACATTGTAAATCAACTGCATTCCAATAAAAATTAATTTAAAAAGAGTAAGTGTAAGGCAATAATATAAAACAAAAGATAAGATTGCACAAACAGGAGTATTTTCTTTTCAGGATCTTAACATTTTGCATATTAAAGCATATAATTTATTTAATGATAGATTGTATTAGGCAGATATTTATTTTGTAAACTCTACAGTTACAGCTAAAAGTTAATAAGGAGCATTGGAGTAAAAAAATGATTCAGTTCAGTTCAGTTGCTCAGTAGTGTCCGACTCTTTGCGATCCAATGGACTGCAGCATGCCAGGCTTCCCTGTCCAACACCAACTCCCGGAGTTTACTCGGACTCATGTCCGTTGAGTCAGTGATGCCATCCAACCATCTCATCCTCTGTCATCCCCTTCTCCTCCAGCCTTCAATCTTTCCCAGCATCAGGGTCTGTACAAATGAGTCGGTTCTTTGCGTCAGGTGGCTGAAATATTGGAGTTTCAGCTTCAGCATCAGTCTTTCCAATGAATATTCAGGACTAATTTCCTTTAGGATGGACTGGTTGGATCTCCTTGCAGTCCAAGGGACTCTCAAGAGTCTCCTCCAGCCCCACAGTTGAAAAGCATCAATTCTTCGGCGATCAGCTTTCTTCACAGTCCAATTCTCACATCCATACATGACCACTGGAAAAACCATAGCCTTGACTAGACAGACCTTTGTTGGCAAAGTAATGTCTCTGCTTTTTAACATGCTGTCTAGGTGATACATAAATATTAAAAGTCTATTAAAACAATGAACAAAATATATGTATAAGAGAGATAAAACACAAACATCAAGGCAGTACATTTAAATTGAGTCATATTTATAAAACCACTATTAAAATGTGTAGCAATCCAATCAGTGTACAGCATGGTGCTGTTGTTCAGTGGCTAAGCAGCGTCTGACTCTGCAACCCTATGAACTGCAGCACACCAGGCTTCCCTGTCCTTCACTATCTCCTGGAGTTTGTTCAAACTCATGTCCATTGAGTCAGTGATGCCATCTCATCCTCCATCGCCCCCTTCTCCTTTTGCCCTCAGTCTTTCCCAGCATCAGGGTCTTTTCCAATGACAGCTCATTGCCTGAGGTGACCAAAGTATTGGAATTCAGCTTTAGCACCAATCCTTCTAGTGAATATTCAGGGTTGGTTTCCTTTAGGATTAACCAGTTTGATCTCCTTGCAGTACAAGGGACCCTCAAAAGTCTTCTCCAACACCACAGTTTGAAAGCATCAATTCTTTGGTGCTCAGCCTTCTTTATTTCCTAACTCTCATATCCATACGTGACTACTGGAAAAACCATAGCTTTGTCAGCAAAGTGATGTCTCTGCTTTTTAATACACTGTCTAGGTTTGTCATAGCTTTTCTTCCAAGGGACAAACGCCTTTTAATTTCATGGCTGCTCACCATCCACATCGATTTTGGTGCCCAAGAAAATGTAATAGAGCATGGTGACTATAGTTAAATAATTTTGTATATTTGAAAGTTGCTAACAGAAATTTTTTAAAAATTCATGTCACAAGAAAAAAAAATGCATAACTTTGGGTGGTGATGGATATTAACTAGACATTATGATGATCATTTAAGATATATTTATGTTGTAGAGCAGAAGTTAATATGATGCTATAAGTCAAGTGTATCTCAAATAATCACTGTGAGTTTTAAAGGTCTTGCTTTGCGTTATGCAGATTTTGCCTCGATACTATTGCTAATTTAAGCATCTAAGCCTAATAAAAATAATAATGACATTGTGTTGTTAGGCTCAAGTATATCTATAAAACAAATTAATATGCATAAATATGTACACAAATAGTTATTCCATTATGTGTCATGTTGTCTTCAGTCTAAAGGTATACATGTTGCAGCATGCCATAACACCTTTTTTTTTAGTGACCAAAAGTGAGGACTGTGGCAGAGTCTGCTTTATGCTCTTCAAATACATCTGTTTTATTGACATACAGTGAACATCATTCCCTAACCTTCTCAGAGCTACACTGGAGCAGGTGATTAGTTTCTACAGTGACATGTGGGTAGAAGTGATGTGTTTATTATGTATAGAGGTTCTGAATAGTGTATTTGTTTCCTTATGTTCTGTCTGTCCGGCGTCTCGGGTTTCCGCATGCTGAAGATCCAGTAGGAAACTACACAGAAGGAGTAGGAACAGTGGGACCCTTGGATGGAAGCGACCGGAGTTTCTTCATCACTGACTGCAAACGTCTGCTGTAATATGATTACAAGATGTTTCTTCATATTGTTACACTGATATATTTGAGGTGTTGTCTCAGAGTGTAGATTTGTTTTCAGGTGATGGTGATATTAAATTGAACAGAGAGATATTCAATTCACTATCTTAATGATAGAATTAGGGATTAGATCAGTTTTCTCACATGGGTGATGGACATTCAGTTTGCTCCATCCTGTAAGTAAAATTTAATTGAAACAAATCATGAGTACAATTCTCATTTGTAAATAAACATGACACTAAATGACATGGATACCACATCAATTCTAAAAAAGTGTACATAGGTCCAATTTATGAGGAACATGCTATAATAAAGATAAGCAAATTCAAAATACAAAAATGAAATACAATTTTGGAAACAGCGATAGTGTTTTCAACTTGTCAAAGAATCTCTAAATGGAAAGAAAAAAATGTGCTTATGAGCGGAAGTGGATATTGGCCTTGTAACCTCATTCCTGATAATTTTACCTACACACCTGCCTGGAAGCAGCTGAAATAGAAAAAGCATTTTGACAGGAAAGGTTGTTTTTTGTTTTTTCCTGTCTTAAATAATTGTATTTAAATGTTTATTTTTTAATATATTAATTGGAGGGTAACTGCTTTACAGTGCCATGTTGGTGCTGCCGAACCACAAAGTGAATCACTCATAAGTGTACATACGTCCCGTCTGTCTTTAACCTCCCTCCCCCGACCCCGTCCAGGTTGTCAGAGCATCAGATTGAGCTCCCTGTGTTTTATGCACATAGCAGCTTCCCACTAGCTATCTGCTTTACACGTGGCAGTTTACATGTTTCAATGTTGATCTCTCAGTTCCTCCCACCCTCTCCTTCCCTCGCTGTGTCCACAAGTCTGTTCTCTATGTCTGCGTCTATATTCCTGCCTTGCAAGTGGGTTTTTCTGTATCATTCTTCTCAAGCACATATGTGTGTGTGTGAATATATGATATTTGTCTTTCTGACTTACTTCACTCTGCATAACAGGCTCTAGGCTATTTTTAAGGTGCCTTTCATTTTGAATCTGCTAGATACCTACGCTGATGACCGACTAGATATCCTAACATGAATAAACCTATCCAGATTTTTGTCAGCAGATACAACAAACTTTAATTTCCACCAAAGTTAATCTAGGAACAGAGTGTTCCACTTCTGAAAAGGAATCTAACCCTCCCTGCAATGGATTGGAAAGAACAAACATACCACGGTCGTGTATTAGTAAGTGACACATTTTTCTAAAGATGTGAAAGATGAGATCTGGATGAATTATGGGGTAAAATTAAGGAAAGCAAGTTTACAGCAATTACTGATGGTACGAAATGCAATAAATTGAAAGTTTTAATTTTTTTCTCAGAAAGTATTGTTGATGCTAGAAAATTAAGTGTCATTTCCCTGCTAAGTTTCCACCCCCACAGAGGGGAACCTTTGTGCCAAGAAGGAGCTCCTGAAGACAAGTCATCTACAGAAAAAGTAGTCTTAAAACACAAACCCAGATGGTCAGCAAACAGGAGCAGTCTTCTGAAAATTAAACTGATACTCAAGAGAAAAATGTCCCCCAGGGTGAGCATGACTACTTCCTATTTAAGAGCAGCTGATCTTTGAAGAATACTCCAGAATGACAGTGACTTCCTGATTCAAAAGTATTATAAAATGTAACAGGGTCAAAACATCTATATTCTCATAGATAACTTCATGCAGATCCATGACGGTAAGATGTTAGATGGTTTTATTTAAAAATAGTTCTGAATTTGAGGTTTAAGATACAAAGGATAGAACAGAAAAATATGAACTTCTGAGATCTTTATCTAAAAATTAGTTAATAAATTAACAAATGCATTTCTTAGCTTTTTTAATAATAAAATAAAATTAGACATAAGTAAAATAACAATAATAATAACAATAGTATTTATAATAAAACTTACACTTAAGGTAATTTTGAAACCTAATTCTAGTGGAAATAGAGAAATATGAGAGACTATTTGTTGACTCAATTTTATTAATCAAAGTATTAACGCAAAAACAATAAATAGTTTGTGGGACTGCAAGATGAGAACAGATATAGTCGATTTAATGAAATATGAAAACACAGTTAGGAGAACAAACATTAATGAACTGTTGTAAGAATTGTCAAAGTGTTGACTGCCTGATATCTGATTACATGAACTTGAAATGAAGCAAGATAACGGGCCTCTGTGTGTGTTGGTCCCACTCATATGCTTTTGCCATTTTCATTCCTAAAATAAATAATCGTAGGGTTTAAATAAAGTTGCATTTATTAGATAAAATTACAACGGAATTATGTAGGACATATTTTATTTGGTTGTAAGAGACGTAGATGACAATGGATCAGAGAATCACATATATTAAGAAGAAACTATGTTAAACTATCATGAAAGTGGAAGTCACTCAGTCGTGTCTGACTCTTTGTAACCCCATGGACTATACAGTCCATGGAATTCTCTAGGCCAGAATACTGGAGTGGGTAGCCTTTCCCTTCTCCAGGTGATCTTCCCAACCCGAGGATCAAACCCAGGTCTCCCACCTTGCAGGAAGATTCTTTACCAGCTGAGTCACAAGAGAAGCCTGGGAATACTGGAGTGAGTAGCCTATCCCTTCTCCAGTGGATCTTCCTGACCCGGGAATCAAACCGGGGTCTTCTGCATTGCAGGTAGATTCTTTACCAACCGAGCTATCAGGGAACCCCAAATATCATGAAGAATGGATCATATTTATGGACTGAGTTAAAGATTAATTGGTATTTATAATGCAATGTACAATGGGTATTAATAGGGAAAGTTATTATTTGTTCCCCCAGTAACAAGGAATGAGTTTAAGAAAGTCAGTTCTCATTGAAGTAGAGATAGGAGGGCTTAAAATGATTTGAATAAGAATTAAGCAAAAGTTTTAAGTGAAAATCTTTGAATTGAAAGGAGATGGAATAAGTCAATAGGTACAGAAAAAGAAATTGATGAACCCAAAGAAAAACAATAGCAAGCCTGTGTCATATATAATTCCTCCCTTAAAAGGGGTAAAATAATTTAACACTATTGCTGCACAATAAACTCTAAATAAAAATGCGTACATCTTATTGTTTCTGGTATCCTTACTGCTGCTGCTCAGTCACTTCCATCACGTCTGACTCTTTGTGATCCCATGGACCATAGTCCGCCAGGCTCCTCTGTCCATGGAATTCTCTAGGCAAGAATACTGGAGTGGATTGCCATCCCGTCCTCCAAGGGATCTTCCTTACCCATGGGTCAAACCCACATCTCCTGTATCCCCTGCATTTCAGGCCAATTTTTTTACTGCTGAGATACCAGGGAAGCCCTCTGGTATCACTACATCCAACTGTAAAAAATGAAGATTTTATTTTTCTAATTGATTTTAACTGCACATCAGTTCATTGCTGAGGTTTCAAATCTCATTTCTTAGAAACTGAGCAAGGCAAAGGCAGCAATACTTGCATGGATTATGTAAATAAGTTCATGCATCTAATTCAGTTAACAGAAGGGAAATGTTGCTCAAAAGCATTAATGAATTAACCATCTTGAATTTACCGTATCTACAGATGGAGTACAAATTAAGAACAGAAAAATCAAATATCACCACAATGATGGAATTTATCCTCTTGGGGTTTTCCGATATTCCCAATTTCCAGTGGATTCTTTTTGGGATATTTTTAGTCCTCTATCTGACCATCCTGATGTGCAATAGTGTCATTGTACTGATAACAAGAATTGACCCTACTCTCCAGACCCCCATGTACTTTTTCCTCAACCACTTCTCCATTGTAGAAATCTGTTATGTGACTGTCACTATCCCAAGAATGCTCACGGACCTCCTGAGCCAGAAAGGGCACATTTCTTTCATTGCCTGCGCTTCACAAATGTGTCTGGTCCTTCTGTTTGGAGGTTTAGAGTGTCTCCTCCTGGCCGTGATGGCCTACGACCGCTACGTGGCCATTTGTAGCCCTCTTCACTATGGTCTGATCATGAGCCCCCAGGTCTGTGTCCAGCTGGTCACTGCCTCCTGGGCCAGTGGAGTTCCTGTTGTAATTGGGCAAACGTGGCAGGTTTTCTCTCTGCCCTTTTGTGGGTCTACCACAATTAATCATTTTTTCTGTGACCTCCCCCCAGTATTCAAGCTTGCTTGTGGGGACACATTTGTGAATGAGATAGCAGTCTATGCAGTTGCCGTGGTGTTCATCATGGTTCCATTTCTGTTGATTGTTGTCTCCTACGGCAAAATCATCTCCAACATTCTGAAATCGTGGTCCACCAGAGGGAGGGCTAAAGCCTTCTCCACTTGCTCGTCTCATCTCACAGTGGTGGTCTTATTCTATGGCACAGCCTCTACCACCTATTTACAGCCCAAACCAAATCAATCTGAAGAAACTGGGAAGCTGATCTCTCTTTTCTACACAGTTTTGATCCCAACGTTGAATCCCATTATATATACGCTAAGGAACAAAGATATCACCGTGGCACTGAGAAAACTGCTAAGTAAATTATCAACTTGACTCGAAGGCTTGAAATTATGGAAGCAACTTGTTTCTATGTTTCTCATGTGAAGACATCAGAAAATATCATCTAGTATTATTTCTATGTTCCTACGAAATGATAGTTAATATCATCACTGTCATCTCACATTATGTGAAAGGACCTTAGTGTCAGAGAGTTAAAAGTTCCTGGGTTATCAAAGCACACATCATCTCCATGGCAATGATCTGTTCTGAAGACTTATCTTTCCTGTCACTGGAAAAGACTGAGTTAGATTTCCTGAGCAATAAAATAATAGTTTACTGCTATATAACTAATGATCAGGGTCATGCCCTGTAAGAAATTTGCCTGAAACTTCCCATTCCTTCAGGCATATTCACTGTCCTTTTCTGTACTTACGATTGGATTTAGATGGTGGGAAAACAACAACCACATCCAAGTTGGTGGGAGTAGCAGAATCTTAGTATTTTCTAGCATTTTTTCCTTCTTTCTCTGCTTTGCAACTGTCCATATCCCTTTCAGAGTACAAACCCTGAAAGCATCCTTTTTTACCTCAATGCTGACTTTTTTTCTCTAGTGACACCATTTCCTCCTGCTTGTAGCTTCATGTTTTGTTTTTGTGGTGTCTCCTTAGGAATATTGGGAATTTAAACTATAAATGGCACTGGGTTGAATGTTGACCCCTCTAAATATATGTCAGGTTATAACCTGCAAACCTGAACTTATTAGGAAAATGAAAGCTTTTGCAGATGTAATTCAGTTAAGGACTTTCAAATAAGCTTATGTTAATTTAAGGGAAGGGCACTATATCCTATGATCAATGTTCTTAGTTCTTATAAGGGGGAAAGAGAGATTAAGTGAAGACTGGAGATGCAGCTACACATAGAAGAATATCACGTGAAGATGGAGGCGGCAACCAGGAGTGACACAGCCATAAAGCAAAGGAGGTCAGGGACCACCGACAGCTGAAAGAAGCGAGGAGTTACTATCCCTTCAGAGCCTGTGGAGGGAAACCCTGCCAGCACTGTGATTTGGGACACTGGCTTTTAAAGATGTAAGAAAGTCAACTTTTGTTACTTAAACCACCCAATTTGTGATGATTTGTTACAATAGATCTACAAAAGATCTAGTGGGCAAATACACTACGTAAGCAGTCTTTTTATTATGGTGTTTTTATTCTAATCATCTGGAACAAATTCTGTATCTTTTAGGAACAGTGATTTCAAAAAAAAAATTGTAGGATTTTTTTTTTCAGTTTAAAAACTATATCAATGAAACTTCATAAAAATATTTGCCCAAGAATGATGGCCACCCGTGCCCATCCAAGATATTTCTTAAAAGCTTTTTTAATACTGCAAAAGACAGCACTAGCAAAGCAAAGGGAAGCTGTTTTCAGCTGGAACATATTAGACACAGGCATCCGTCTACCATGTGATGCTGCATAATCTCTCAACAATGTTTTAGAGACACTCCAGTGAAGAAATCCAAAGCTTTTCAGACATGCAATAAGTACATAAATATATGTATAAAATATAACTCTATTTTTGTAAAACAAAGGGAGATAGCATCCATATATTCATATAACATTTCACATGTGCATCTTTGCAGTTGGTGTGTATAAATGTCAGCAGTATCTGGATGTGTATTAGAAGAGAAATGGGCTTCTTTACAATGAAGGGAGTTCAGAAAATGCCTGACTTATTTATTTATACTTTTTGGAGTATGGGTTTGTTATGAAGAGAATAATGTGCACATCACAAAAATCATAAATTTTATTCGGAAAATAAAAAATACATATGGAAGAAAATTACTGCATATCTTCTTTTCTTATTGCCTCCCAACATTTTACAGAAAATTTAGTAGCTAACAGGGTAACTTTAATATCAGCCAAATAATCTTTGACATTTGAAATAAATAACACAATTTTTGTGAACTAAACAGAATCAGAATATATATTTGATCATTTCTTTTTAAAAAAGGACTAAGATAGCTTTAATAATAGTTACAAATAGAGATATATTTAAGATTATGAAATGGATATATATGTACATAGGCACTTTTACATATGCATAATATATATTTTATATAATATAACCATATATATTTCAATATTTACTGGAAGGACTGATGCTGAAGTTCCAATACTTTGGCCACCTGATTCAAACAGAAAAGACCCTGATGCTTGGAAAGATTGAAGGTAGAAGGAGAAGGGGGCATCAGAAGATGAGATGGCTGGATGGCATCACGGATGCAATGGACATGAACCTGGGCAAACTCCAGAAGATGGTGAGGGACAGGGCGGCCTGGAGCGCTGCAGTCCATAGGAGGTGAAGAGTTGGACACGGCCGGAAGATTGAACAACAACAGATACATATTTATATATAGCTATACAAAAATAAAAATGACTGATTACACTCTTCACGGAGAGAGCCTGAAACACACACACACAACCAGAAGCATATCTCACTTCAGTGACATTAATTCTTTGGGGATTTTCCTGTATTCCCAATGTCTGAGTGTTTCTTTTTGTAATATTTTCTTTTTTATGTGATTATCCTGGTGAGAAGCACCATCAATATTCCCATAATCAGAGTTGACCAGGCTCTCAAATTCCCATGTGTATTTTCCTCAGTTAACTTTTCCTTCCTGGAAATCTGTTATGTATCTGACAATCTTTCTAGAATATCCATAAACCTTCAGTCAGAATACATATATATATTTTTGCCTGCACTACAAAGATATATTTTATTTCATTTTTTTATTTTTTATTTCTTTTTTTAAAATTTATTTATTTTAATTGGAGGAACACATGTATTTTATTTCTATTCTTAGGATAGAATACTTGGTCTTGGCAGCTATGGCCCGTGACTGCTATGTGGCCAACTGTGCCTTTCGCAGCCTCCTCTAGTTATAAACCAGGAGCTCTGTGTTCAGCTGATGACGCTTGGCTCTTGGATCAGGGGTGTCACAGTCAGGATACGGCAATCTTGCCAGATGTCCCCTCTGTCGTTTTTGGATCTAACTGCAAGCCGGGCTGTGGCGCTGTTTTTCTGAATGAGATGCCAGTTTCCACAGTTGCACCATTAGTGTACTGTCTGTCATGAGCCCTTCTCAGTTGACACGTGGCTCCTACAGTGAAATCATGTCTCCATCCTATGTTTCCCATCAGCAGCGGTATGAGCCAAAGTTTTCTCCTCCTGTTCATCTCACATCAGGCGTGTGCACTAGGTTGCTTCAGTCGTGTCCGACTCTGCAACGTTGTAGACCGTAGCCCACCAGGCTCCTCTGTCCAAGGGATTCCCCAGGCAAGAGCCCTGGAGTGGGTTGCTGTGCCCTTCTCCAGGGGGTCTTCCCTACCCAGGGATCGAACCTGCGTCTCTTATGTCTCCTGCATTGGTAGGTAGGTTCTTTACCATTAGCGCCACCTGGGAAGCCCCATAGTTTATTTTGTAGACCCAGAACCACTACATATTTATGGCATGATTCCAAATATTTCTACAGGAAAGATTTTTTTCTCTCTTCTTTCTAAACCATGTCACCCTGATGTTTAATCCCGTGACATATACTCTGAGGAATAAGGCTTTCACGATAGCATTGAGAAAATGACTGCTCTAATGTTTAACGTCTTATCCACTGCTTTGAGCTAGTGATCTTTTTCCCCACTTAGTTCTGCTGTTGTCTTAATCAGATATTATTTGGAATTTTGCTTCCTGCATTAATATAAATTGATTATCCTAATAATCTTGCCATTTTATGCTTGACTTTCTGATATTAGGATTAAGTCATGTCCGACTCTATGTCTTCATGGACCCTAGCATGGCAGGCTCCTCCGTCCTCCCCTATGTCTCGGAATTTGCTCAGATTCACGTCCACTGAGTCAGCAACACTGTTTACATCCAACCATCTTGTCCTTTGCTGTCTCCTCCTTCTTTTTGCCTTCATCTTTACTAACATCAGGGTCTTTTACATTGAGTTGGCTCCCTGCATCAGGTGGCCAAGTACTAAAACAATATAGTATATTTTATCTAGCAATTGGCTTCCCATATTTTTATCCAAAATTCACAATGTACATGGGCACACTTGAATAAGCAAAAGTTCATACCGCAGAAAATGTAGAAAAGATGGTCTTTCAATAAATTATATTAATTTAAATATATATATAATGGTACAAAAAAAGAGAGCTTGACCTTCAGTTCACAACATTTATTTTAAAATGTAATCTCAGATAATTTGTAAACTTAAGTAAAAATGCATAACAACGAGTCTTTTCCAAGATAATGTTTATTAACTTCATGACATTGGTGCAAGAAAAGTGTTTTTCATAAAATTATTAGTCATAATGTAAACATTAATCAGTTGAACTTCCTGGACTAAGAAATGCTGCTTATTCAGAGTGAAAATTTTCAATATAAAAGGTTTAAATACACTATTGTTAAAGGAGTGCTCTAAATCAAAAGCGTCAAAAATTCAGGAGAAAAATTGACAACAGACTTAAACATGCATTTCAAAAGAGAATAATCTAATGCTCAGAAAAATGAAGAAAATAACTTATTCAGTTCAGTTCAGTTCAGTTCAGTCGCTCAGTCGTGTCCGACTCTCCGCGACCCCATGAATCACAGCACGCCAGGCCTCCCTGTTCATCACCAACTCCCGGAGTTCACTCAAACTCATGTCCACAGAGTCGGTGATGCCATCCAGCCATTCTCATTCTCGGTCGTCCCCTTCTCCTCCCGCCCCCAACCTTTCCCAGCATCAGAGTCTTTTCCAGTGAGTCAACTCATCGCATGAGGTGGCCAAAGTATTGCAGTTTCAGCTTTAGCATCAGTCCTTCCAATGAACACCCAGGATCGATCTCCCTTAGAATGGACTGGTTGGATCTCCTTGCGGTACAAGGGACTCTCAAGAGTCTTCTCCAGCACCACAGTTCAAAAGCATCAATTCTTTGGCGATCAGCTTTCTTCACAGTCCAACTCTCACATCCATACAAAATAACTCATTAGCAACCACTAAGTGCAAATTAAAACCAGATTAAAACCAAATGAAATCTATGACACATTCATTACAAGGATAAAATAAAACAAACAAAAAGACTCACCCTATCACATACATAAAAGGTGTGGAGTAATGAAAGCTCTCACCTAATGCTGGTGTGTGAATTGTACAGCATATTAGCACACAGCCTGCCTTCATCAAGAAAAGCTTACCCTTGGCCATGTACCAGAAGAAATGTGTGCACATGTGTGCCAAGGGACGCATCTGAGAATGCTCATTTCTCATCATTCATAATGTCAAATCTTTATCAAACTAGAATTGACTGTAATTGTGATAATTTCACACAGAGGAAAACCAAGGAGTTATTGAAATGAATAAAATGTAATTACATACAACACGGATTAAGCATATTTTTAAGCAAAACAAATCATAATTATATGGTACATATCCTTTTTGTTAAGCTAAAAAGCCATATTTAGAACACCATTTATCATATATATATACATAATTCCCTCTATTTCTTAAATTTTATTTAATGAGCACATTCTATCATGGAAAAAAGTATAATGCTCTTTCTTATTTTTGGCTATGGTTCTATTTTTTTCTGAAACTAATTCAGAAAAATGAATTACCTTTTATTATAAAAGAAGTAGTAATCAAGCAACAAAAATACGATTTAAGACTGGTGATGCCACTGAATTGTTTTGAAAAATAAATCAACATCTTTATAAAAGAACATCCTTAAAGCCAAGTTTAATTTTCCAATCTCTAAAACAACAACAAAAAAATAACTTTCATTTGTGGTTAAGAGGCACTGGGTCACAACAAGCCAGTCTAGTTTCAAGCACTAGACATTTTTGATAAATTACAGAACATATTTTAAAGGTATCATATAACTATGGGAGAAAAAAAAATAGATGACAATATCAAAATCAAGGCTCATTAAGTCATAAAATAGGCACACTTTTTCAAGCCACAAATTTGCTGCAATATCATGTTACTGCATGTGTTAGTACGTGCACATGCTTACTGATTAATTCAGAGGGTGAGCACAATTGTGATATTGGTCGGTTGGATATTTCTTGCCACACATACACAGCGCATAGAAAAATGTCTGATATTTTAGTACTGTATCAGTGTTCAGATTACAATTTACTTATTTTTTTTTTTAACAAATGGAGCTGTTGTCTGTATGTTGAAAGAATAATTTTGTTCTGTGAATTGTTAATTCATCTGGTTTACCCATTTTTAAAATTCATACTTTGGACTTTTCCTCTGTATAAAACAAGGAGCCAAGATCACTTTATCTGAAATCAGTTGTAACATTTTTTTCTGTTATATTAATTATATTTGATGCTTATGGAGCCTGCTGTTTTTTAGCATCTAGAATCATTTATTTTTACACAGTTTTGTGTGTGTCTGTGTGTGTGTCTGTGTGTCTGTCCTGCATTCTAAATTTTAATGAGTTAAACTTTCCTTACTCCAAAATTATAAAACCCATTTCTTAGAATACTTTAATCATTTCACTCTAAAATATACAAAATTGTGTATCATTTGTAGTTTATTCTGCTGTGGGATAGTTATCAAAAATACATATACTGTTTTTTTTTTTTTTTCTCTCTAAGGGTTCCCAATTGTCCGAATGATAGTTATTTTAAATGTCCATGCTTTACCTATTTGGTAGGCTATTTTTAGTCAATGACAAATTTTCTTGTATATCTGAGCCTTTTCTGGAATTTCTATTCTATTCCAGCAGAAGGCTTCATTTATGCATAATACTGTGCTGTGCTGTGCAGTCGCTCAGCTGTGTCAGACTCTTTGTGACCCCACGGACAATAGCCCTCCAGGCTCCCCTGGCCTCTCCTACCTTGGTAGGCAGATTCTTGACCACTGAGCCACCAGGGAAGCCCATGCATAATGCTGCACTCTGCTGATCAACAGGTCTTGAAACTCCCTTGCAGCACTAGCTACTTCTTGGATGAGCCCCTGCAGGAGCTCAGCCTGGCTGGCCTCTCACTCCCCTTTTGTCCTTTATCACATCCGGTCCCCATGAGAAGCCTGTCCAACCACCCACTACTCACAATCTTTGCCCTGAGGCTCCTGATACTTTTTAATTAACCTTCTAAATCACTCCCACTGTCACATTACTATATGTGTTCCCTCTCTTGTAAATATTTTCTCTTCATAATCATAAATCTTAACAAATCACTATTTACAAAAAATAGGAAACAATATCCAATTTTCGGGGTCATGAGAAACTGGCTCTAAGCCAAGATTTTTAAACAATCTTTATGTTGGAGGAATTTCTCCACATTTGAAACGTATAACTCACAAGCTTTTTGCTTAACATCTTTCCCATGATCTCAGCTGGACTTATTTCAGATTCTCATATTATTGTAACTAGAGACTGAAAGTATACACATCTTGAAGCTGTAAAATAGATCTGGGGAAAATTGGTGGTAGGCTGCAAAAGAGAGGAAAAATTTTCTCCTACTACAATTAACCTTGGGTTAAGTTTTTAAACTTTGATGTATGTTTAATACATTCATTCATAAGCTAAATCTCAAGTTGCTTAAGAAATCAATAACACGCTAATTTTGCACATAAAAATATTGCCATCAGAGACGCCCGGCTCCGGCGGCGCAGACGCGAGAGGCGCCCGGCTCCGGCGGCGCAGATGCGAGAGGCGCCCGGCTCCAGCGCAACCGACCACGTGCAGAGTCGTGGCTGAGAGGAGCTGCCCCGCGCCCAGGGTTAGGGCGGTGGCCGAGAGGAGCTGTACCACGTTCAGGAGGCAGTGGCTGCTTGGGCACCGGAGGGCCGAGAGGAGCTGATCTACATTCGGAGCAGGAGGCACGGCCTTGAGGCGATACCCCTCGTCCAAGGTAAGGTACAGCGGCTGCGCCTTGCTGGAGCAGCTGGGAAGAGATACTCCACGACCAAGTGGAATATAAGAATCCAGTGTTCTGGGGAGGAAGGAACAAGATGGTGGAGGGATAAGATGGCAAGACCACTTTCTCCCCCACAAATTCATCAAAAGAACATTTGAACGTGGAGTAAAGTCCACAAAACAACTTCTGAATACTGGCAGAGGACATCAGGCTCCCAGAAAAGCAGCCCATTGTCTTCTAAAGGAGAGAGAAGAAATCCAGCTCCACCCACCAGAACACTGACACATGCTTCCCTAACCAGGGAACCCGGACAAGTCACCCGTCCAACCCCACACACAGCGAAGAAACTATGTAATAAAGAGAACTCCACAAACTGCAAGAAGAGGGAAAGGCCACCCCAAGCAAAGCAATATAAGCAAGATGAAGAGGCAGAGAAATACCCAGCAAGTAAAGGAACAAGATAATTGCCCACCAACACAAACAAAAGAAGAAGATATAGGGAATTTACCTGATAAAGAATTTCAAATTTTGATGGTGAAAATGATTCAAAATCTTGAAAGCAAAATGGAGTTACAGATAAATAACCTGGAGAAAAGGATTGAGAAGATGGAAGAAAGATTTAATAAGGACTTAGAAGAAATAAAAAAGAGTCAATATACAATGAATAATGCAATAGATGAGATCAGAAACACTCTGGAGGGAACAAACAGTAGAATAACAGAGGCAGAAGACAGGATAAGCGAACTAGAAGATATAATTGTAGAAATAAATGAAACAGAGAGGAAAAAAGAAAAACGAATTAAAAGAAATGAGGACAATATTACAGACCTCTGGGACAATGTTAAACGCTCCAACATTCGAATCATAGGAGTCCCAGAAGAAGAAGACAAAAAGAAAGACCATGAGAGAATACTTGAGGAGATAATAGTTGAAAACTTCCCTAAAATGGGGAAAGAAATAATCACCCAAGTCCAAGAAACCCAGAGAGTCCCCAACAGGATAAACCCAAGGCGAAATACTCCAAGACACATATTAATCAAATTAACAAAGATCAAACACAAAGAACAAATATTAAAAGCAGCAAGGGAAAAGCAGCAAATAACACATAAGGGGATTCCCATAAGGATAACAGCTGATCTTTCAACAGAAACTCTTCAGGCCAGAAGGGAGTGGCAAGACATACTTAAAGTGATGAAAGAAAATACCCTACAGCCCATATTACTATACCCAGCAAGGATCTCATTCAAATATGAAGGAGAAATCAAAAGCTTTACAGACAAGCAAAAGCTGAGGGAATTCAGCATCACCAAACCAGCTCTCCAACAAATGCTAAAGGATCTTCTATAGACAGGAAACACAGAAAGAGTGTATAAACTTGAACCCAAAGCAATAAAGAAAATGGCTACGGGATCGTACATATCAATAATTACCTTAAACGTAAATGGGTTGAAATTTTCAAAAAGGCTAGGAAACAATTCTCATAGCCATCAATAGTTCAGTGTTGAGTTCATGAGGTTTTTAAAGTTTGGGACAAACTGTAGTATTTGCTATTTGAAGTACTATTTGTAATTGGCATATTACGATGTAACATCGGTCTTCATTTCCAACTTAAAACGCCTAAAAATGCCTAACAGGTTTTTAGATTTGTGAATTTTAGTTGAAATGTATTTTATAATGTTACTAAACCTGCAGAAATATTGAAATATTTCAGAGAACTTATTCACTGTACATTTAATTTATTTTATTTATAAAAGTTATGAACTGTAGAAAGTTTTACTTGTTGGGTCAAATGCTTGTTGCTTCAAATGCTTGTTGCATTTGAAGTGCTAGTTACAAGAAAATCAAATACCTTCAATGTATAAATGCTATTAAGTTTTTAAAGGACTCGGGAGTATAAGTAAGTTTGTTTAAAGAAATTTAGTCTGTTCAACTTGAATCAGCTCTGTCAAACATTAATTAAAAGCCTCATTTAAAAAAATAAATAAATAAATAAATAATGGTGGTGGGAGGGAGGGTTGGGAAGCTGGCTGGAGGGGGAGGTGGTGAAGTTTATAAATCTAATTAAAAATGAAGTTGCATTTCCATTTTCCAAAACCACCCATCCACCAGAGTACTGTGTCACTAGACATTATGTACGATTTTACTTTGTGACAGAAACCATTACATTTAAAAATTCATTACAGCAAGGTTAGTTAGACACACGATGGATGAAGCTTTAATCCTGCCATATATTATTACAGTTAAAATGTAAATGATGAAAAATATTTTGTGCTTATCAGCATTTATGTGGAAATGTGTTTTACAGTGATGAATGGTGTTATATTTCTATTATTGTGATGAAAAAGAAAGCAATACAAAAAGACGAAGTGTTTATTAAAACATGAAAAAAAAAAAAGAAATAAATGGTTTTGCAGCACTGAAGAGATTATAGAAAGTAAATAAGCTAGATCAGACCTGTTTTATGTAGTAATTTTATAGTTTATTTTAATTATTTCAGTTGTAAAATATTGTTATACTGTTAATTAGTTCTGATTGTTCATATTAAATCATTGAAATGCAAAAATAAATAAATAAATAAATTTTGGAAAAAAAAATATTGCCATCAGAATATGTGTTATAACTATTACACAGATCTGTCCTCTAACTAGGAATCAAGGAACATATCACACAGAGGCTCTGCATAATGCATTCATAACAGTTAAGGTAAGAACTGGATCCGTGCCTATTTGATCAACCCAAATAATATTGTGTAGTATGTGTGTTCAGTCATGTCCGACTCTGTAGCCCACCAGGCTCCTCTGTCCGTGGAATTCTCCAGGCAAGGATTCTGGAGTGGGTTGTCATTTCCTGCTCCACATGAATTTCATGACCCAGGGATCTAACCTGTGTCTCTTGCATCCCCTGCATTGACCTCTTTGCATTGGCCCCTTGCATCGGCAGGCCAATTGTTTACTAACTGTACTGCCTGGGGAGCCCACAAATAATATTACTTAGCACCCTGTTCACATCTGAGAAATAAAATGCACTGTGTCCTCGATTCCCTAGAGAGGCTGAAGGAAAAAACATTCTGAGTAGAGTGAGAGCTTTCTGGGGAAAATTAAAAAAAAAAAATACAACAAATCAGAGAATTCAAAAAGTGATGATTTTTAAATTAAAAAAAAAAGGAAAAAAAAGTGATGATTTTAATTAGAAATTTAAATGTGCTAGGTGGCAGAGATCCCTTGGGTAGAGATAACTACTTTTATTTAAGAGCACTTTATGTTTAGAGAGAATAGAATATTTAAAGGTCAGTTGAATTACTTTGATGAAACAAATAATTCCAGTTACAGTAAATATTCAAAGTCTCTCTAGTGAGAAAAACCATCATCATTTCAAGTAAGAAAGGTAAATAAGAAAATGACAGTAAGGCTTAATTCTTATTTTAAATTTAAAATTAATCATGTACACAGGTTTTTAATGTGTATATTATTAATTTTACACATGGTAGTAAATATTTTTGTTCATTAAAGCAACTTCTATATTATATATTCATTAAAGCAACTTACTCTATTAAATGAAATTTATTATCATAAATAATGGTATTAAGTCATTTTGAAATGCCAAAAAATATAATAGCTTAAGTCTAGGTATAGATAATATTAAAGAAAACTTCATTTGAGCCCACATATTGTAACAAAAAAGGTAACATTATGTCTATTCAGTTTGATATTATAATAAGAGATTGAAAATAATGTAATATATAAAATGAAGTTTTAACCATTGGAATTCAAAGAATAATTATTTTGAAAAAAATTACAGAATTCAGAATTTATAATGTAATAAAGATAACTTTAGTTTCAACAATGTTTTTAAATTATTTTCAAGGATTGAGTTACCAATTGTTATCAAATATACAAACATACTTAAAGTATACCTTATTTTACTCTTGAGAAATTCAAACTCAAATCTTACCTATTTCATGTTATACAAGATTTCATCATGAAAATATCATATCTGTACAATTAGAAATTATATTTTATATAGCACTGGAAATAGTTCTATTCAGGTAATGAGTGAAATACTAACTGCTTTTGTTCATAAAAATGATAAAGATTGCAATTCTTTTCTTTTTGTAGATTAATTTTTCCTCTCTTTTAAGATTGACAATTTTAAATTAAGTGTCTGTTCCTTTACTCAATTTCAGAATCAAATAATGAACAATTTATTAAGCAAACAAGCATTTTCTAAGATCTATGTTGCTTCCAAGCAGGAAAACTAGGACTATTTTCCTAGATCTCAGTCCTTAGATCCTAGAACATGTAATATCAGTGGGAAAGAAAAACGGTATATGAAAGGAATTAGCCAAACTGCAGCACTGTGTGCTACAAAGTCATGTGTTTTCTCCCTATTAGTTCTACAGAGTAGAGGTGATAATATTATTAAATTATTGGCAGAAATTTCATGGAGAATTCACATCTAAAAGTCTGGGATTTTTATAACACTGTGATGATCGTTTTAATATCTTATTTCATTCCCACATTAACCATGTGATACCAAGCCAATGTAAATTAGAGAGCAGTTTTTCATACTGTTAAAGCAGAGAGTGAAATTTAGAAGAATAAAATTTAGCTTTTAATAAAAACAATAATAGTTAGCTTTCAAATAGACTTTCTATGAATGCCAAAACAACTTTAAGTTGCTTTGTTGTATCAAATGAATTAATTCATGTAGCAATCCTAACTGTTGGTTCAACTGTTAAGTCAGATTTGCAGCCAAGTGAACTATGGCGCAGGGAGATTAAGCAATTCGCATTGTCAAACAGCTGGCAAGTGAAGCCGTGATTCAATTGCAGGCCATCTTGTCAGGATTGTATTTTTTGCCCATGACACTATATTTAGACCATGCTTGCATGGAAAAACTTGAAACATAAAGGGTGGGACTCATGTTGAGTCAAGTGATGCCTGGAGTGTAATATTTAAGGAGGCAGTCATTTTAACAATGGTGCAGTGCAGAATCAGCCCTGAAACTGAATGTGTGCTCTTAGATTCTGTACTAGAGGAGTGTCATTCCTTATTTAGGTAAGACCGCGTCCTACTCCTGGCTCTGATGAAAGGAAAAAATGGAAAAAAGTATCATCAATGAGTAACTTAATAACTCTACCAAAAACAATTTTTCTAGGGAGTGTGTTACAACCCTGGCAACTAAAGATTTAAGAACTTACACCATATTAATAATTATAATTATAGGACCATGACTTATACGTAAACATATTAAAAGTGATAGGTAATTTTATCAATAATATCATATTTAATTATCTCAAAAAAGAAAGCAAACAGAAAATTTAAGCAATTGCTTAATATAACAAATGATAAATAAAGGAGTTAGGATTCAAACTTGAGTATGATTTAAAAAATAGGCACTGATTTGCAATCACAAAACCAATGTGCAAATGAGCAATGTATCCATCATTGTTAAATCTCAATATCCTAGCCCAAGAAAAGTGAGTTTAGAAACTGTTATCGAATTATTATCATTATTATTATTATTTGAGGAACAAGACCTCAGAGATGCACACAGAACACGGGGTAAAGCGTAACAGGAAGTATCTCACACAGCTAGGGAACACACTCCAGGTAACCCCTCTTTTCCCACAGTGACCCTCTGAATGTTTCCCTCTGTATCTATTCCCACACAACTTTTCCAGAATAAAACCCTCTGATAGCCCCCACATAGCATCTTACTGAAATATATGTATTTTCTTCCCCTGTGTACAATAAAATAAAATATTCGCTCATTTTTTTTTATAAATTGCCTAAAAATGTGAATTGTATATAAGAACATGTATGATCAAGATCATCAAGTGATGGGAGGGAAATGAAGAGTTGAAATACATAGCTGAAAATATATAAGGAAGCTAATTTCTGTTATATTAATAGTTCTACTGAAGTATGTGAAATCATAGAGAAATACAAAAAATTGTCAAAAAATGTAAATATTTAAGGGAATTCCCTAGCAGTCCAATGATTAGGACTCTGTACTTTCACTGCTATGAGTTTGAGGTTCAATCTCTGGTTGGGGTACTAAGATCCCATAAGCCATGTGACACGGCCACAAAATAATGTAAGTATTTATATATTTTTTTAATTTAAAAAATAAATAAATAAAAATAATGTAAGTATTTAAAACTGAGATCACATAGCAACACTGTGGGTCTATCTTTAATAGCTATCAGTTTGTCCAATGTCTGTGCTGATCAGGGCTTTGGGGGCTTCCCTGGTGGCTCAGGCGGTAAAAAATCTACCTGCAATGCAGGAGACCTGGGTTTGATCCCTCGGTCAGAAAGATCCCGTGGAAAAGGGAAAGGCTACCCACTTCAGTATTCTTGCCTAGGAAATCCCATGGACAGAGGAGCCTGGCGGGCTACAGTCCATGGGATCATAGAGTCAGACATGACTGAACAACTAACACTCTAACTTTTTTGACTTCAGACTGCATTCAGAAAGAATGCCCTAAAAGATATTTCAAGGGAGAGTTTATGGTGATAACACATGGATTATAAACTGAGAAAGGAGAAATGCATAAATAATAAAATTCTTAAATTAGAAACAACTGCATTGATCATGAAAATCACCCTGGATATCCCGATACAATTTATAAAAGAGGCACTGATCCCTGATGGTAAAAATAAAAAGCAGATAATACATTTACCCTTTTTCACAGATGGAACACCAAGAAAAAGCACCAGAAGGTAATCTCACCAAACTGACGGAATTTGTTCTCCTGGACTTTGCTGACGTTCCTCATCTCCAGAGGTTTTTATCTGGACTGTTCTTGCTCATCTATATAACTATCTTGATGGGAAATGGCATCATATTTCTGATAACAAAACTAGATCTGGTCTCCAGACTCCCATGTATTTTTTCCTCGGCAAATTTTCCCTTTTGGAAATCTGCTATGTGTCTGTTACACTCCCCAGAATGCTCGCGAGTCTTTGGACACAAAGAAGAACGATTTCCTTAGTTGCTTGTGCCACACAAATGTGCTTCTTTCTTATATTTGGAGCCACTGAGTGCTTCCTTCTGGCCGTGATGGCCTTTGACCGCTACGCGGCCATTTGCAGCCCTCTGCACTATCCTCTAGTCATGAGCTACAACGTGTGTATGCAGCTAGTGGCTGGCTCCTGGGTCAGTGGAATCCCAATCCGAATAGGCCAGACAGGCCAGGTTTTCTCTCTGCCCTTTTGTGGTTCTAACCTCATCAACCGCTTCTTCTGTGACATCCCTCCCATACTCAGGCTGGCCTGTGGGGACACTTTTCTGAATGAACTGCTGTCTTCACACTTACTGTGCTGTTTGCCATGGCTCCATTTCTGTTGATACCGTTCTCCTACGGCAAAATCATCTCCACAATCCTTAAACTGCCATCAGCTACAAGTCGGGGCAAAGCCTTCTCCACCTGCTCAGCTCATCTTATGCTTGTGGCCTTGTTCTTCGGATCAGCCGTTGTCACATATTTAAGACCCAAGACCCAAGGCTCAGCAGGAACTGGCAAAGTGCTTTCTCTCCTCGACACGACTGTGACGCCTGTGCTTAACCCCATGATACACAGTCTAAGGAACAAGGATGTCACGACAGCACTGAGAAAATGGCCATGCAAATACCTTAGTTCATTGAAAAAATAAGTGGTATTTCAGAATTTGATTTCTTATATATTTGTTATAAATTTTCAATATTTATCTTAAACTCAATTTATCTGTCTATAAAGTGGTTCAGTTCAGTTCAGTTCAGTCGCTCAGTCGTGTCTGACTCTCCGCGACCCCATGAATCACAGCACGCCAGGCCTCCCTGTTCATCACCAACTCCCGGAGTTCACTCAAACTCATGTCCACAGAGTCGGTGATGCCATCCAGCCATCTCATTCTCCGTCGTCCCCTTCTCCTCCCGCCCCCAACCTTTCCCAGCATCAGACTCTTTTCCAGTGAGTCAACTCATCGCATGAGGTGGCCAAAGTATTGCAGCTTCAGCTTTAGCATCAGTCCCTCCAATGAACATCCAGGATTGATCTCCTCTAGAATGGACTGGTTGGATCTCCTTGCAGTATAAGGAACTCTCAAGAGTCTTCTCCAGCACCACAGTTCAAAAGCATCGATTCTTCGGCGATCAGCTTTCTTCACAGTCCAACTCTCACATCCATACATTCCCATGGGAAAAACCATAGCCTTGACTAGACGGACCTTGGTTGGCAAAGTAATGTCTCTGATTTTTAATATACTATCAAGGTTGGTCATAACTTTCCTTCCAAGGAGCAAGCGTCTTTTAATTTCATGGCTGCAATCAGCATCTGCAGTGATTTTGGAGCCCCAAAAAATAAAGTCTGACACTGTTTCCACTGTTTTTCCATCTATTTCCCATGAAGTGATGGGACCAGATGCCATGATCTTTGTTTTCTGAATGTTGAGCTTCAAGCCAACCTTTTCACTCTCCTCTTTCACTTTCATCAAGAGGCTTTCGAGTTCTTCTTCACTTTCTGCCATAAGAGTAGTGTCATCTGCATATCTGAGGTTATTGATATTTCTCCCAGCAATCTTGATTCCAGCTTGTGCTTCTTCCAGCCCAGCGTTCCTCATGATGTACTCTGCATATAAGTTAAATAAGCAAGGTGACAATATACAACCTTGACGCACTCCTTTTCCTATTTGGAACCAGTCTGTTGTTCCATGACCGGTTCTAACTGTTGCTTCCTGACCTGCATACAGGTTTCTCAAGAGGCAGGTCAGGTGGTCTGGGATTCCCATCTCTTTCAGAATGTTCCACAGTTTATTGTGATCCACATAGTCAAAGGCTTTGGCATAGTCAATGAAGCAGAAATACATGTTTTTCTGGAACTCTCTTGCTTTTTCCATGATCCAGCGGATGTTGGCAATTTGATCTCTGGTGCCTCTGCCTTTTCTAAAACCTGCTTGAACATCTGGGAGTTCACGGTTTACATATTGCTGAAGCCTGGCTTGGAGAATTTTGAGCATGACTTTACTAGCGTGTGAGATGAGTGCAATTGTGCGGTAGTTTGAGCATTCTTTGGCATTGCCTTTCTTTGGGATTGGAATGAAGACTGACCTTTTCCAGTCCTGTGGCCACTGCTGAGTTTTCCAAATCTGCTGGCATATTGAGTGCAGCATAAAGTGGTAGTTATTGCCAAAATAAAAATTACTTGTAACACTGAGAAACCTTTCTGTCTCCAGTTATACAGTTGTGTATGGGTCAAAAAATAGCAAATCTTCGCTTGGGAATTCTATAACTTTATTGTGAAATATTCTCTTGTAGTAAGAACTTTAGACAAGAATTGCTATAATAGGCCCAGTTGTAATACAGACTCAGCTATATCACTTATTGGAAAGCATATTATTCAGTCCCATAGAGCTGTCACAGAAATTTTCAAAACTAAGTTAGTGATGGACATTAATTAAAATGTTATGTATAGTTTGGCCTAGCAATTATTCTACAGAGAAATAGTTTCTTAGAGTGAAAAGTACCTCTCATTGGTAATGTGGTTTAATAAATGATGTTGCACAATGATATTAGTAATTATTAGGCGTCATTTATGTGCATATCATATTAAATCCGTAATATGATTTGTTGAGTTGATAAAACAAAAGATATTATTGAAATCTTTACATATAATAAGATGAGCTTGGAAAAAGTGATGGGAATACTCATAAGTCATGGTTTTTTAATATATTTTCTTAGAGATGATAGTGGGGATAGGAAAGTTAGGGGAAAGAGGAAAGGATTTAAATTTTTGTAAAAGTAAGTATCTGCTATAAAAGCACAAGTATTGTACACGTTAAACCTTACACACACACATATTAGAAACGGCCAGTACAAAAGTCATCATAGTTAATTACAGAAATCACAGAGTAAATCATTCTATTTTTCCCTTTGTTTTATTGAAATTGTGCGGTTTATTAAAATAAGCTTGTGCTATTCAGGTAATCAAAATCAAACAATACATTTGCATTCATTCTGGACAAGGAAAATCACAATTATTAGTTGTGTGTGCTATTTCTGTAGTTACATATTTTTCAAAATTCCATGTATATATAATAATCCTTCATATAGACAGACAACAGATCATTGCAGAAATATGACCTGTCACCATTCAGTTCAGTTCAGTTCAGTTACTCAGTCGTGTCCGACTCTCCACGACCCCATGAATCACAGCACGCCAGGCCTCCCTGTCCATCACCAACTCCCGGAGTTCACTCAAACTCATGTCCACAGAGTCGGTGATGCCATCCAGCCATCTCATTCTCTGTCGTCCACTTCTCCTCCCACCCCCAACCTTTCCCAACATCAGAGTCTTTTCCATTACTCAAAGTTAAAAAATATGATGAAGCTTGAACCGTTGCTTTTAAAGTTTATTCCCATAAAAATATATGTCAGTTCTGTTCACGTTTATATGGAGCTGGCTATTTCCAGATGTATATGGAGGTGCAGTACCACTTTCTCCTTGGGAAAAAACAACCAGATGACCTGTGACCAATTCTGATAATAAAGTGAAGAAGGAAGCACCAACTCTTATTGAGAACCAAGTAAACAATGAATCACCAAGATTCTCAGATAATACAGCCAACATAACCCACTAAAATCTAATGGAAACGACTGATTTACATTAGGGGAGGTTAAAAGAAAGAGAAGTATAATAGCAGCAACAAAATTCCAGAAACATTTCTAGGCAGAAGTTGGAGAAATCCTGAAACTATTATATGTTGAAAAGACTGAGGGCAAATAAGAGTGATATATTGGCGCATTATGACTTTTTGGGTAGATGCTGAAGTTCCACAAGCTAGAATTGTCAGTGGACAGCTTCAGAAATTATTTTCACTTTGGCCTGGCAACTAACAAACCGTATCTAAATGAGTTACCACATTCAGTGGCAAAGGCTTGCCAAGAATCTGTATCTGTATCACTTGTTTTTCAAGCACAATGAATGTGAGCAAATACTACCACTGCTTTGTAAATTACAAATATCTTTATTAGCAAGATAATCTTTTGTCACTACTTTGCATTGTACTATTCCCAGAACAAGTCACTTATAATTCTGAGAATCTAAGCACACCTGCTTTTATTATTTAGAAACATGAAAACAGATATTCATTTATGTAGGTATACATGCTTGTCTGTGTGTGTCTGTGTGTGTACTTTAGGACACTATTGCTTTTGTGGACTGAAGCCAACTGACAACGAAGGAGGGGAAGGTCAATAATATGTGCAAAGTCTTTCCAAGATTAATAGCCTGATTTGGGGAAAGTGAAAAGTGAATATGTCTTCATTGTGCATCTGGATTGTATTAATAGCTATGGATCTTTTGCTGGAAAAGAATATTCAGGGAATAATGGTAAACATCTTTTTCTTTCCTTCTTTTAAAGGTATCTGCATATTTATATTTATATAGGTATCATATGTATAATCGTTTCTTGGAATAGAGTTTTGCTATATGTAACCTTTATATCGATAAACTATTTCTTTAGCTGTGACATGAAAGCATGTAAGCTTATTTCACTATCATATAATTAGTGCAGAGAACATATATAGAAATAGAATAATAGAACTGGAAGATAAAGAGAAGGTGAACATATGGTCTAAGGGGAGAGTTGGAAAAAATATAAATTATGAAACAAACTTTCAGAGAGATGATGTTGAAATTTCAAAAAGGAAGATGATTGAGCTTTGCCATAATAAGCGTTATACACAAAGATATACATATTTATATACGTATATTTATATTATGTGTTTAAAGCATTTAGATAGATGATAGATACACAGATAAAAAGTTTGTGTATGTGCATGCAATAACACAGATGTGAAATTTTCTAGGTGGATTCATTGAACTAATTATATTTAGAATGATTAAGGTTGTCATATATGGCCTTCCCCAGTGGCTCAGTGGTAAAGAATCTGAGAGAAGTGCAGGAGCTGCAGGAGACATGAGTTTGATCCCTGGATTGGGAAGATACCTTGGAGAAGGGCACGGCAACCCATTCTAGTATTCTTGCCAGGAGAATCCCAGGGATAGAGGAGCCTGGCTATCTACAGCCCGTAGGGTGGCACAACCAGACGCAACTGAAGTGACTTAGCATGCACACACAAGGTTGTCACATATATATATATATATATATATATATATATATATATATATATATAGTTGTTATTCAGTCGCTCAGTTGTGTCTGACTCTTTGTGAGTCCACGGACTGCAGCACGCAGGCTCCCCTATCCTTCACCATCTCCCGGAGCTTGTTCAAACTCATGTCCATAGAATTGGAGATGCCATCCAGCCATCTCATCCTCTGTCGTCCCCTTCTCCTCCTGCTCTCACTCTTTCCCAGCATCAGGGACTTCTAATGAGTTGGCTGTTTGCATCAGGTGGCCAAAGTTTGAGCTTTAGCTTCAGCATCAGTCCCTCCAATGAATATTCAGGACTGATTTCCTTTAGGATTGACTGGTTTGATCTTCTTGCAGTCCAAGGGACTCTCAAGTGTCTTCTCCAACACCGTAGTTTAAAAGCATCAATTCTTTGGCACTCAGCCTTCCTTACAAAATGTGTCTTTCAGCCATCAAAAAGAATGCATTTGAATCAGTTCTAATGAGGTGGATGAAATTGGAGCCTATTATACAGAGTGAAGTAAGTCAGAAAGAAAAACATCAATACAGTATACTACTAACGCATATATATGGAATTTAGAAAGATGGTAACCTTAACCCTGTATCAGTTCAGATACAAGACAGCAAAAGAGACATAGGTGTATAGAACAGTCTTTGGGACTCTGTGGGAGAGGGTGAAGGTGGGATGATTTGGGAGAATGGCATTGAAGCATGCATATTATCATATGTGAAGCGAATCACCAGTCCAGGTTCGATGCATGATACAGGATGCTTGGGGCTGGTGCACGGGGATGACCCGGAGGGAGGATATGGGGAACAGGGAAGTGGGAGGGGGGTTCAAGAAGGGGAACACATGTACACCCAGGGCAGATTCATGTCGATGTATGGCAAAACCAACCAATATATTAATGTAAAGTAAAAAAAATAAATAAAATAAAATGTGTCTTTGAGGGTCATTTTTCTGTGACAGCCAACATACTTGACAAAACAGAGAATCAATTAATAACTGCCTCATATATTGGATTTCCATACTGAAAGTATATGTAAACATTAGTAAACCACTATCTAGAAGAAATGGAGTAGTCATCATAGTCAACAAAAGAGTCCAAAACGCAGTACTTGGATGCAATCGCAAAAGCAACAAAATGATCTCTATTCGTTTCCAAGGCAAGCCAATCAACATCACGGTAATCCAAGTCTATGCCCCAACCAGTAATGCTGAAGAAGCTGAAGCCGAATGGTTCTATGAAAAACTACAAGAACTTCTAGCACTAACACCCAAAAAAAGATATCCTTTTCATTATAGGGGACTGGAATGTAAAAGTAAGAAGTCAAGAAACACCTGGGGTAACAGGCAAATTTGGTCTTGGAGTACAGAATGAAGCAGGGCAAAGGCTAATAGAGTTTTGCCAAGAGAACACACTGGTCATAGCAAACACCCTCTGCCAACAACACAAGAGGACTCTACACATGGACATCACCAGATAACACCGAAATCAGATTGATTACCTTCTTTGCAGCCAAAGATGGAGAAACTCTATACAGTCAGCAAAAACAAGACTGGAAGCTAACTTAGGCTCAGATCGTGAACTCCTTATTGCCAAATTCAGACTTAAATTGAAGAAAGTGGGGAAAAACACTAGACCATTCAGGTATGACCTAAATCAAATCCCTTATGACTGTACAGTGGAAGTGAGAAATAGATTTAAGGGCCTAGATCTGATAGACAGAATGCCTGATGAACTTTGGATGGAGGTTCGTGACATTGTATAGGAGACAGGGATCAAGACCATCCCCAAGAAAAAGAAATGCAAAAAAAGCTAAATGGCTGTCTAGGGAGGACTTACAAATAGCTGTGAAAAGAAGAGAAGTGAAAAGCAAAGGAGAAAAGGAGAGATATAAGCATCTGAATGCAGAGTTCCAAAGAATAGCAAGGAGAGATAAGAAAGCCTTCCTCAGTGATCAATGCAAAGAAATAGAGGAAAACAATGGAATGGGAAAGACTAAAGATATCTTCAAGAAAATTAGAGATATGTTTTCTTTAAAATATATTTAATATTAATGAAAATATATTTCACTACACTTTCACAGGTCTTATTAATAATAGGTTTTGTTTCTTTAGGGAATTGGAAAAATAAGAGGACATAGAATCCTGTTTATACATAAGGAAACAAAAGTCAAAAAGTGAAATAATGGTACTTCTGACTGAATCATTCCCACAGATGAAATATGAAGAGTTGGATGCAGAAGACAACATACCCACAGTTATACAATTTGTTCTCCTGGGGTTTTCTGACCTTCCAAACCTCCGAGGGTTACTATTTGGGGTGTTCTCCATCATTTATATCATTGTCTTAACTGGAAATGGTCTCTTAATAATACTAATGAGGCTTGACCCTGCACTGCACAAACCCATGTATTTTTTCCTGACAAATTTTTCCTCCTTGGAAAACTGTTATGTGTCCATCACTCTTCCTAGGATTCTGGTGAACCTTTGGACTCAGGACAGGAGCATTTCTGTGCTGGCCTGTGCGGCTCAAATGTGTTTCTTCCTTATCCTCGGAGCCACTGAGTGCTTCCTCCTGGCGGTGATGGCCTATGACCGCTGTCCCCTGGTCATGACCCCAAAGACGTGCCTCCAGCTGGCTGTGGGCTCCTGGGTCAGTGGGATCCCAGTGCAGATGGGCAAACGTGTTGGGTCTTCCCTCTGCGTCTCTGTCATTTGAACGGGATTAACCCCTCCCGTGGCGCCCCCCATTCTGGCGCTGGCCTGCGGGACACTTCTGCTCATGAGCTGTCGGTCTATTGATAGTTCTGCTGGTTGCTGCGGTGCCTGTCATGTTAATGCTGGCCTCTTACAGTAAAATCGTCTGCCTGCACTGAGGCTGCCAACAGCCAGAAGAGCCAAAGCCTTCTCCACGTGTTCTTCTCACCTGTTGGTTATCTGCTGCCGTTACCGACTTAAGGCCCAAATCCAGTCACTCTGCAGGAACTAACAGACTGCCCTCCTGTTCTACACCGCAGTGACTCCGGTGTTAAATCCCATGATATACAGCCTTCGGAGCAAGGGTGTGATTGCAGCTTTGAGACAACTGTTACTTAAAATCTAGATTGAAAGCAGGAGGAGACGGGACCACAGAGGACAAGATGGTTGGATGGCATCACTGACTCACTGGACAACAGCTTGAGCAAACTCTAGGAGATAGTGAAGGACAGGGAAGCCTGGCATGCTGCAGTCCATGAGGTTACAAAGAGCTGGACTGCACTGAGGGACTGCAAACAATAAAAGTATAGAATGATGAGTATATTTATAAATGTTTTAACTGTTTGCCACACAGTTATCAGAGAAAGGTTTTAAATATCTATACTTTCCCCTTAAAAACTTAACCATTTCTAGCTTATAAGATACTTTAGATGGTTTAAAATAATCCACCGTTGACTGTGCTTAAATATTTATTGGGCTATCCTGGTGGCTCAGACGGTAAAGAATCTGCCTGCAATGCAGAAGACCTGGGTTTGATCCCTGGATTGGGAAGATCCCCTGGAGGAGGGAATGGCTACCCACTCAGTATTCTTGCCTGGAGAATCCCCACGGACTGAGGAGCCTGGCGGGCTAATTAGTGAAAAGATCTTCAATATTTCATATCTAAATAATCCTCTATTGTGAATAAAGAGTAATGTTCATTATATACTTTATGAAAAAGTAAAACAGAATTCAAGTTGTTAAGACTTTTGGCTTAAATATGCCTTAAAACATGCAAGATTCCTTACCTAAATCACAGCTTATATTTTTCCACTCTTACTGTTGGCACTTTTTGATTCAGTTGCATGGAAACTGACCAGTAGCAGTTAAATAATGACTATTTGAAGGAGGAATTGAGCAAGTGAAAGAGCGAATGCATATTACCATGCCTATGTCATAGCCCTATGTTAAAACCCCTGGCAAAGTCTAGAGACTTCAAAGAATCAATAGACACTAGGAATATGTTTATTTAGCCCACTATACCCTCATGAGGAATTACTTCAATCATCATACCAAAAGAAAATTTTTCATGTACTGAGTACTTTTCCTAAATGCATGTTATAGAAGAATCTCCCTGTTTGTCTCAACTCTTTTACTTTGTACATATTTCTATATTCTATGTAGCAATTTTGGCTCCAAAATAATCTGCTTTGAATTATTTCATCTTTTTCATGCCTTCCAAACTATGCCCTTATGCTAATTCATATTTTAAAAATAAAATATATGTGATTTTAATGTGAAGAAAATGTTAGAAGTTACTTTCAGAATTACACAAAGCTTCCACAATTGCATTTACATTAGTGTGCCTTGCCTAATCCTCTATATTTTTAACCTTTTCTAAGTGATATAATTTTTAAACCTTTGAACTGATATTCACCAGGAAAATGAGCATCTGTCTGTCAATAGAATCACTAACAGGTATCCTCCCAATTCCATTCAGATGGCACGGTGGTAAAGAATCTGCCTGCCAATGCAGGAGATACAAGAGACACGAGTTCGATCCCTGGCTTAGGAAGTTACCCTGGAATAGGAAAGAAAAACTCACTCCAGTCTTCTTGCTTGTAAAATTCCATGAACAGAGGAGCCTGGTGGGCTACAGTCTAGGCGGTCACAAAGAGTCCGATACGACTGAGCACACACACACATAAGAGCCATCAGCAACTCCTTTAGAGAATATGTCCACTGGAAGTGCTTTTGACAATTATGCTCTTTTATTTTCTTCCAAATTTTACAGCAATCCTAAAAATGTATATAACATGAATGATTTTATTGATAATCTAGAAAAGTTTTTTTTAATGTATTTATTTTAATTGGAGGCTAATTACTTCACATTATTGTATTGGTTTTCCCAAACATTGACATGAATCTGCCCTGGGTGTACATGTGTTCACCATCTTGAACCCCCCTCCCACCTCCTCCCCATCCCATCCCTCTGGTTCATCCCAGTACACCAGCCCCGAGCATCCTGTATCATGCATTGAACCTGGACTGGCGATTCGTTTCACATATGATAATATACATGTTTCAATGCCATTCTCCCAAATCATCCCACCCTCACCCTCTCCCACAGAGTAGACAGCAAAAGAGACACAGATTTATAGGACAATTATGCTCTTTTGTTGTTTTAGTTATAACTGTATACATGTGTATAAGGCAATGTTAGCTCCTGTTTTGAAGCTAGCAGTGGTCATGTATGGATGTGAGAGCTGGACTGTGAGGAAAGCTGATCGCCGAAGAATTGATGCTTTTGAACTGTGGTGTTGGAGAAGACTCTTGAGAGTCCCTTGGACTGCAAGAAGATCAAACCAGTCCATCCTAAAGGAGACCAGTCCCGGGTGTTCATTGGAAGGACTGATGCTAAAGCTAAAACTCCAATACTTTGGCCACCTCATGCGACAAGTTGGCTCACTGGAAAAGACTCTGATGCTGGGAGGGATTGGGGAAGGAGGAGAAGGGGATGACAGAGGATGAGATGGCTGGATGGCATCCCCGACTTGATGGACATGAGTTTGGGTGAACTCCGGGAGTTGGTGATAGACAGGGAGGCCTGGCATGCTGCAATTCATGGGGTCGCGGAGAGTCAGACACGACTGAGTGACTGAACTGAACTGAACTGAGTTGCTTTAGATGTAAGGTTGTTTATTTATGATTTTTCTTGTTTCCTGAGGAAGGACTGTATTACAATAAGTTTTCTTCTTAGAACTGCTTTTGCTGTGCACCTTAGGTTTTGGATTATCATGTTTTGTTGTCATTTGTCTCTAGGTATTTTTTGATTTCCTCTTTGTTTTCTTCAGTGATATTGGTTGTTTAGTCACATATAGTTAGCCTCCATATGTCTTGTGTTTTTTACAGCTTTATCTTGTAATGGATTTCTCATATTGTCATTGGAAACAGATGCTTGTTATTATTTCAATTTTTAAAAATTTACTAAGTCTTGGTTTTTATCCATGATATGATCTATTGTGGAAAATGTTCCATGTTTACTTGAAATGAATGTGTATTCTGCTTCTTTCAGATGGAATGTCCTACAAATATCAAATCTATCTGGTCTATTGTGTCATTTAAGAGTTGGTTTACTTATTAATTTTCTGCCTGGGTGATTCATCCATTGGTTTAATTTGAATGTTAGAGTCCCCCACTATTGTTGAGTTACTGCCAATTTCCCCTTTTATAGATATTAGCACTTGCCTTATATATTGAAGTGTTCCTGTGTTGGGTGCATATATATTTATAATTGTTATGTCTTCTTCATGTTCATTGTGTAGTGTCTTTCCTTGTCTCTTTTAACATTCTTTAAAGTCTATCTTGTCTGATATGAGTATTGCTTTTCCAGCTTTCTTTTGATTTTCATTTGCAAGGAGTATCTTCTTACATCCACTCATTTTCAGTCTCTATGTGTCTCTGGGTCTGAAGTCGGTTTCTTTGTGTATATCTTCTTGATGAGACTTAATTTGTTCAAATTCTTTGTTCAATTTTTATTAGATTGTTTGTTGTCTCACTGTCTGTGAGGACTCTTCATATACTTTGGCTACAAGTTCTTTGTCAGATTATATATGTGTGTGTGTGTGTGTGTGTGTGTGTGTATAGTTTTCAAACATTTTTCCTCAATCTTTGAATATACTTGCATTTATATATATATTCAAAAGCTTGCTTCTCTGATTTATTTTTGCACAATGTTCCACTTATCTTTTGCTACATAAACTGCATTTCAAAACTAGATAACTTGAGAGTGACCATTGACCACGTATGCACAGTCATGTCTGATTCTTTGTGACCCCATGGATGGTAGCCTGGCAGGCTCCTCTGCCCAAATTTCCCAGGCAAGAATACTGGTGTGGATTGCCATTTTCTACTCCAGGGGGCTCTTCCCAACCCAAGGATCAAACCCACATCTCCTGCTAGACAGTCAGATTCTTTTATACTGAGTCACCTGGGAAACCCTTGAATATGCATGCATTTATATATATTCAAAAGCTTGTTTCTCTGATTTATTTTTGCACACTGTTCTAGTTAGCTCTTCCTACATAAACTGTATTTCAAAACCAAATAGCTTAAGAGAATGACCACTGACTCTTATTTTGTTCTTTCTCGTGTTTACTGAGGTTGCATGAAATATTCAGTGGAGAGACTGGCTAGGTTGCAGGTTCTTTAATAATTGACACTAGATGAGAATGTCTAGAAGATGGACCCAAATTCTCCCCTTTCAGTTCGTGTAATCTCAGAATGTGCCACACTGTTTAATCAGGTGGCTAGTTGTAATAGTAATTCATGGCTTTCACATACTGTCTTCTTCAAGACAAGACCCAGAAGTGACTTACAATATTTCTGCTAATTTTTTTTTGTCAAAACAGATGAAGTATGGCAAAAAGTCAAAGAAGGATAAATATGTAATATAGATGAACCTTGAATATATTTCAATGAAGACAAGAAGACTGACGAAAAGAATAACAACAACCAAAAAAAAAGCATGTTGCATAATTCTGTTTAAAAGGAGGCCAAGAATTGGAAAGCACAAATAATCAGAAAGTAAATTAGTAGTTGCCAGGCTCAGGGAGGAAGGACGGGAAAGTGACAGCTAATAAATATGGATTTCTTATTGTAATAATGAAAATGTTGTGCAAGTAAATACTGGTGATAACCTAAAAATATTAAAAATATAGTAAAAGCAAAGAACCGTATACATTAGAAGGGTGAATTTTATAATGTACACATTGCATTTCAGTAAAAAAGAAAACATGAACCAAGTGTGGTAATATCCTTAAATGAGATGTGAAGGAGACTCTAAAACACTATGAACAAATCTAACGAAATGGAAGTAATGCAGGGAGGATCTTTTTGAGTTTCAGTAGGTTTACTCTTTAACTAAAGAAGGACGAAACAGTTTCAGGATAACCGGGAAGCCCATCACACAAAAAAAATTCGCAACTTTCTTTTTACCATAGATCAATCTGATGACAGTAGTGAAGCATGAAAACTCAGTCTGTGCTAAGTGGCTTCTGATTCTCAGCGGGGAATACAGAAGCAGAAATATAATTAGTGAAATGTTTGCCTAACATCAAAGCAGAGGGGCAGGAACACAGGGATTTAAGTCCCAATGTACCTGGTAAAATAAGAGGCCATCTGCTTATTGTTCAGCTAGCCAAGACCTGCTCATCTCAGGTAGGTTTCCAGTTCCTAACTTAAAGAATATAGAAGAAAATACTTCACATTTTGAGGGAAAAAAAATTGTAAATGAACCATTTTGTGCCTGCCTACTCATTAAAACCTGAAATTAATGGCTAGAAATATTTCGATCTCAGAATTACAAGAATCTGAACTTGTTAATATCCACAATGCCACTGTTTATTTATTTTATTTTGTTCTTGCTTCACAGGAAATATTTACTCTTTTTATCATTGGAAAAATGCATACATGAATTTAAAATATGTTTTGTTTTATTAAAATAGAGTAGGTACCGCAATGGGCTTCCCTGGTGGCTCAGAGGTTAAAGCTTCTGCCTCCAATGCGGGAGACCCGGCTTCGATCCCTGGGTCGGGAAGATCCCCTGGAGAAGGAAACGGTAACCCACTCCAGTATTCTTGCCTGGAGAATCCCATGGACGGAGAAGCCTGGTAGGCTACAGTCCACGGGGTCGCAGAGAGTCGGACACGACTGAGCGACGGGACAGAACAGAACAGGTACCGCGATAAAAATAAAAACATGTACAAATTCATATCCATGTGAACCACGTGCCATGTTTAGTTAGGTCTGAGGGGGGAAAAGTTCATTGCTTCCATCCTATTCTTATAAACATTAAAATGTATACACATACACACATATAACAAAGAGGAAAGTCTATGCATTTTAGGAACATTATTTCCCCTCATCTTATTTCCACTTTAGTAACTAACAGGCCATTTAAAATCTAAAGTGATGCGAATCATACAATGAATTCCGTTGTTTTCATTTCCTTTCAGCACTTTATTTCCACTTGTTAAGAGATTCACTTTTTGACAACTGCCACTCCACAAAGAGATAATGAGCACTGTGGGGAAGCAAGAATAAATTTCTAGAAAATCAGGTCGATAATACTTAATTCATGTCCAAACAAATACTGATCATAACATAAACTAACACCAAGAATATAATCATTTTTTATTACTAGTCATTGATACACTCACTGTTCTGGAACTAAGTCAAATTCTCTGAAACCAATCATTCTTTTTTTTCTTCTTCTTTTTAATTTTCAAAAATTTTTATTAGAAAACTGAAATTTACAATGTGTTTATATCACTCACTGAGTACATGGCATTTAAAAACAACATCATGACAGAAAGATAACAAAAATACAAAGTCTTAAAACCTACAGGATATGGAAAACATTATCCACTGAGGCCTTTTTTTAAATTTATTTATTTTAATTGGAGGCTAATGTAGTAGACTTTACATAAAAAGGAAAAGCAATGAGTATACAAGTATACAGCCAGTTTAGGAGAAACATAAAAATTGTTTTCGCTTTTTGTACCTAAGTGAATATTTTCAGCCCTCATAAATGCTCAGTTCTTATGTCTTACAGTCTGGTCTCTCTAACACTGGTGTCTCTTCTAGGTTTTTCTCAAGAGGAAAAGAGTTAAATTTCTGTAAATCTACTCCCTGGGATGAAGAAACTAACATGCAGAGAAGAGCTTATAGAAAGTAAAAAACCTCATGAATGACATCTAGATTTACATCCAATTTCTCAAAGTTCTTTTTCAGATACTTTTTTATTATTGCAGAATAGAGAGCCATGCCTCTCTAAATAGTGGGTGCATGACTGAATAATTTTCTAAGTATAAAAAGACACAGAAAAAAGATTCTGTCTTTTGACATTTTGTAGATGCTGAAAAGTGTTACACACGCAAGTATCATTTTCTTGATCATTTTCTCCAAAAGTTTACACAAGAACAAAGGAGAATGGACACAGGGAATTGCTCCTCCGTAACTGAATTCATTTTCTTGGGAATTACTGATAATACCAAGACCAAAGTGATTCTATTTACCATGTTTCTCCTTGTCTATCTCATTACTCTTCTGGCAAATCTTGGAATGATAACCCTGATTCTGACGGACCCCCAGCTGCACACACCCATGTACTTTTTCCTCAGCCACCTCTCCTTCTGTGACCTCAGCATTTCCACAGCAGTTGGCCCCAAGATGCTGGTGGACTTATTGGCTGAGAACAAATCAATTCCCTTCTATGGCTGTGCCCTGCAATTATTGGTGCTCTATACCTTTATAGATTCTGAGTGTCTCCTGCTGGCAGTGATGGCCTATGACCGGTACAAGGCCGTCAGCAGCCCCTTGCTCTATGCAGTCAGCATGTCCAGTGGGGTGTGCTCCCTGCTCATGGCCGGGGTTTACCTGGTGAGTATAGCAGAGACTTTGATACACATGACATTAGCATTCCGCTTATGCTTCTGTGGGTCAAATGAGATTAACCACTTTTTTTGTGATGTTGCTCCTCTTCTATTACTATCTTGCTCAGACACACAGGTCAATGAGTTACTGATATTTACTGCTTTTGGCTTCATTGAACTGAGTACAATTTCAGGAGTCCTTGTGTCTTACTGTTATATCATCCTATCAGTCTTGAAGATCCACTCGGCCAAAGGTGGGTTCAAAGCTTTCTCCACCTGCACCTCTCACCTAACTTCTGTGGCAATCTTCCAGGGAACAATGCTCTTCATGTATTTCAGGCCGAGTTCTTCGTACTCTCTAGATGAAGACAAAATGACCTCTTTGTTTTACACCCTTGCGATCCCCATGTTAAACCCTCTGATTTACACCCTAAGGAACAAGGATGTAAAACAGGCCCTGGAAAAACTGAAAAGTAAATGGTTTTAAAAACTTATATTTCGTGTATGTGCACATATGCCCATCCATACATATATGGTGATTGTTGATTTATTAAAATTAAATGGTAAGTTACATGAGAAACATAATTTCTATTTAAAGTACGTTGCTATTTCCCCCACCTGTCATGCTTCTTTATAGTTCCAGAATTTGTATATGGCATTAGTTTCTGGGAAAAACTTTTCTGACTTTTTCAATATGTTAGTTTTGTTCAGTTTTTAGTCAAGCACTATTTAAATTACACTACGATATATAATGCATTTTGTTCATTGATCTTTTTTTAGTATTTATTTATTTTAATTGGAGGCTAATTACATTATTGTATTGGTTTTGCCATACATTGACATGAATCTGCCCCGGGTGTACATGTGTTCCCCATCTTGAGCTTTTCGGTTCTTTATGCACTACGATACGTCTTGCAGTTTAAATACTACTAAATATAAGCTACTTTTAATAATGTATTAACTAAACTGTCAAGTAATTCTGAAATTCATCATGAGATAACACATAGTAGTCTATTATTCAAAAGTAAAAATATCTAAAACCAGTCTAAAGGAAAGGCATCTTTGGATATTCAGTCAAATCAGAAAAGGATTCAATTTGGGAGATGAAAAAATAGCAGGCAGAGGATATGACAGTTAGTCAGATCTTGAAGTGTACGAGTCCATGCCTGTTAGAAAAAGTCATATTGGCTACAACATGGAAGAGCCGTGAGGGGCATATGCTAAGTGAAATAATTCATACAGAGGAAGAAAGTACTGTATGGGTCTCACAAACACGCAGACTCCAACTGGTCAAGCACATAGAAATAGAGAATAGGTTGACTATTGCTACAGACTGGAAGGGGGAGCAATGGGTGGTGTTGGTCAAATTTTACAGACTTTCTGTTACTCGATGAATAAGTCATGGGGTCTCATGTGCACTGTGGCTAGTTAACAGGTGTGCATTGCAAGACTGAAAACTGCTGAGAGCAGTTCTTAAAGGTTTTCATGGTATGCACGCTCAAAATGAGAGCTGTGTAAATTGATGAATGTGTTAACTAACTTTCTTGTAGTAATTATTTCAGAATGTAACATATTAAATCTTCATGCCCTATATCATAAGCATGCTGTTTGTCAATTTTATCTGAACACAGTTTAAAATAAAAGAGTAAAAGAAGTTAAGGGCCAGTGGACAGAATCCTGGTAAAGTACATAACAGTGCTTCATCAGCTATCGATTCTTCTGTGACTATCTGCACACCAATTTCCTTCGCATTTTCCTTACTCTTTGCTCTGGTTAAACAACCCCTTTGTCTCTTTGTGGTTCACAAGAAACCACCTATTTAAAAGATTGCCTTATATCACCCTGTTTATCAGAGTTCTTTGCTAAAGACTGAGCATTGCATTATATAAACAAAGCACTACATGTTGTCTGGAAGATCAAATAAACAAATCATAATAAACTAAAAACAGAAAACAACACTTTTCACTGTTAATTATATGTCAGTAGTACAAAATTAAACAAGGGTTTGATAAGTAGCTTAAAAATGTATATCAGAATATAGTTAACATATTGAACACATAATCACATGTTTGTTTGGAATGTCCATAAAATGATTTTTGACATTAAGATAATATACTATAAAGACATGCTTATTAATTTCACTAGAAAGAATAAGCTCTAAGTTCTTGCCATTTGAATATTTCATCTGCTTTTGATCTGGTTTCCTGAAGGCTAAAGCACTAAATTAGTTTGTTGAGAAAGCTAAGATGTGACCATGTATTTAAAATACCATAATGTACTGAAAGAGACATATTTATCCATTGCAACTATAAAATTAAAAACCTCTGATGGTCTTCAATTTTCTTGCTTCCATTGTAAAATGTCCTTATGTGACAATATTTCAGAATGGAAAAATAAAGCCTACATAATTCCTCTGTTGTTCAGGGTGGTATTTGTAAAGCACTATGGCATGTTAATTGGAGAAGGAAATGGCAACCCACTCCAGTATTCTTGCCTGGAGAATCCCAGGGATGGGGCAGCCTGGTGGGCTGCTGTCCATGGGGTCGCACAGAGTCGGACACGACTGAAGTGACTTCGCAGTAGCAGCATGGCATGTTAAGAAAAATTCTCATAGTGACAAAATTAGGATAATTCTTGCATAATATAAAAGACTTAAATATGTGTACTTCTGGCATACTTTATCAATTCACTCAGACTTCTTTTGACTTGTTGCTTATAAGCAGTAAAATAGAAGCAAATAGTCAGAAATATAGTTAAAAGAGGGTGTCGATGGACTACCATTAATTCAGAGATTAATAAAAATGGATCTAATTAATCCATCTTTATATATATGATCAGTTTCATGTCAGCATCTAAAGACTAATTCAACATGAATACTAGCCCATTTTATTGTATCCAGTGAGGAATATGTAAATAGAAGAATATTTTAAGCCCATTAAGTGGAATTCCAAAAATAGAGCCTACTGATTCAGTAGGCTTCCTCTCCTCAAATTGAAGAAATAATGAGAAATTATTGAAATTATTTTTTAGATGATTTCTAACTCAGATAGGAATTTGGGCAGGATGATTCTTCTTTGACAGTAATCTGTGAAAAAAAGGTAACAATACATCACAAACTTCATTCTAGCCTGTCAGTTTCAGTATTCTTCATTCTTTACGATTTTAATGTCTTCACATCACATTATCCTCATACATGCACCAATGACCCATGGAAAATATCATTGTGCAAATGCAATTTATCAATGATATATGTAATGTTTTAATACTACAGCCAAATCCCTATATCTTGACCTCTTTCTTCATCCTTGCCACTGAAATACTTCAGCATAAACATGGCAATCACCAACTCAATGGCATGAGTTTGAGCAAGCTCTGGAAGTTGGGGATGGACAGGGAAGTCTGACGTGCTGCAGTCCATGGGGTCGCAAAGAGTCAGACACGACTGAGAGACTGAACTGAACTGTCTAATGCAGAGGACAGACAGAGTCATACTTGTTGCAGGCTGTACAAGTGTACGCCTTACAAATAGGAAAGCAGTAACGTTCACCATACCAGTAAGTAGTAGGATCTGATCTGGGTTAAAGTTAGAGGAAGAAATCTTTAACCACCCTGGATGTCTTTCTCTTTAGTTAGAACCATGCTCTGAACCAGGCAGGAACACTAATCTAAATACCTCACTCTTTCTTTCTATCCCTCAGATCACCCTGTGTAGAAGAGGGATTTAAGCTATATTACCTCTAAGGCTCTTTTCAGGCAATATGATCTGCCTCTGTAAAATATGGCTTTAGTAGTGTAAATCCATCCATATCAGTGGAAAGAATATGAAGAAAAAACAAAAAGAGTCACTTCACATTCAGTCAAAGAATTGATCTGAACATATCGGCTGGTTATCTCAGTTGGTAAAGAATCCGCTTGCAGTGCAAGAGACCCCAGTTCGATTCCCGAGTCAGGAAGATCCCCTGGAGAAGAGATAGACTACCCACTCCAGTATTCTAGGGTTTCCCTTGCGTCTCAGCTGGTAAAGAATCCACCTGAAATGCGGGATACCTGGGTTTGATCCCTGGGTTGGGAAGATCCCTTGGAGAAGGGAAAGGCTTCCAACTCCAGTATTCTGCCTGCAGAATTCCATGGACTGTATAGTACACGGGGTTGCAAAGAGTTGGACATGACTGAGTGACTTTCACTCACTCACTCAACCTGAAATGTCAGTTACATGAAGCCATCAAGACAGTGTGAGCTTTAGTAGGCCAAAAACTTTTAAAAACATCTGTTTTACATGCCCTGTTATCCAAGTTCAACATCTCATGGACTCCTTATGAGAGGGTAACAGGCAGGAAGGCTAGGGATCCCCAAGAAGAGGAAATAAACTGCAAGTGGCAGATGTTTTTTGTTTGTTTGTTTTGTTTGTTCCTTCTCTATACAAAATTAAAAGAAGGTTTGTTTTAAATGCTCTGTTGTCAGGAAGACCCCTGGTTCAGCCTGGACCTAACTTTTCTCAAACCTTGAACTGAAAATGGCTCAACAGATCCATATGTCTTACTCATGCGAATGCTCTCTTAAGCTATGCTAATGAAACTATGTATTTGCTTGGAAATCTGCCTTTCTTTAAGGTTCATGTCAATTGTTTTATGGCTGGGGATGATTCACGTTGTGTCCCGTGCTGTCTCAAAAATGCATGTTGTGGGAGAGGGCTTGACGCAACTCTCTCAGTTTTGAGGTGATTTTTTAACAGATATATAACTCCTTGCTAAAAGCTAGCAAGGGGGGCACTCTTTCTGCCCCCTTCTGATGTCTATGTCAGAGCTTCCTCTATCCCTTAATGCTTTAATAAAACTTTATTACACAAAAACTTCAAGTGATCAAGCCTCCTCTCTGACTCCAGATCAAAATCCTCTCCTCTGGAGGTCACGAATTCTGGAGTAGCTCATGGCGTGAGGCTGCAAACGTTCACTTATAGAAGCGGATAGATATCCAACTTTATTAGTGCTGAAGTAAATGGAAGTGAAATAAAATGCTGAGTTGTGTTGACATTTACCAAATGGCAAAAGTACGTGTTTACACACCAAATAGTAAACAAGTATCTACTACTGTGGCAGACTGGAAAAGACTCTGATGTTGGGAGGGATTGGGGGCGGGAGGAGACGGGGACGACAGAGAATGAGATGGCTGGATGGCATCACCGACTCTATGGACATGAGTTTGAGTGAACTCCGGGAGTTGGTGATGGACAGGGAGGCCTGGCGTGCTGTGATTCATGGGGTCGCAAAGAGTCGGACACGACTGAGCGACTGAACTGAACTGAACTGAACTGTTGCGGATATGAAACAACCACAGTTTTTATGCCTTGACAGTAGGTTGAGATTTGATACTGCACTTGGTAAAATTCTATGTCTGAGTCGCCAATAGCTGGACAAATAAATGTCCTAGGACCAAAAATATTATTCCTAGAAGTATGTCCAAGAATAGAGAGTGAATATGCACCCAAAAGACATGTACAGAAATGCTCACCATTTATTGATTACAGAAGTGTAACAACAAAAGCAACTCGTTTCTTTTAATACATTAGATCAAGACGACATACTTTTTTGAAAGTATTTAATAGCAGATATTTTAGGGTTTGTAGACCATAAAATCTTGGTACATCTAAACTGTTTTGTCCTCTATCACAAAAGCAGACATCCATAATATATGAATAAATGGTGTGTCACAGCTCCAATAAAACTTAACAGGTCAAGTTCCCTGACTCCCACTTTAGATTAGACAAATGACTTTATGATAAGTTCATATGCTGGAAAAGTACACAGCAATGAGAGTGAATAACTACATCCTCATACAAGAGTATGGGAAAATTTCACAACATAATCTTGAGTGAAAAAAGTCAGACATAAAAGTGTAAAATCTGTATGATCTCACTACTATGTACCTTAAAAATAAACAAACACATATCATATGGAAAATCAATTTCTCATGTATGTACGGACAGTTTCTGAGAATCTAGTATTTTTTTTCAAAGAAGTTTATTTATTTATTTATTTTTTACTTTACATTATTGTAATGGTTTTGCCATACATTGACATGAATCTGCCCTGGGTGTACATGTGTTCCCCATCTTGAACCCCCCTCTCACCTCCATCCCCCTACCATCCTTCTGGTTCATCCCAGTTTTTCTTTTTTTTGGTTTTGGGTGCAGGAATCTTTCCATTTTTGAAAGGTTTTTGCAGCCTGCATTTTTAGATGGAAATTTTTCTGTATGTATATTATATTTTAAAATCACCAACTTTAATTTTTTCTCTATGAGATTGTAAAAAATATTAATATTTATTTTAAGTCTAAAATTTTCTTATATGAAATGATTATTCTTATAGATTTATGAAATTGATGTAGAGCATAATTACCAGAGTATCTCAGTACATTATTGATCTCTATATCACTGAAAGCGCTGCCTTGCTTGTAGAGCAGCACTGCATTCGTCCACCCACTGGCTCTCCTGGTCACTCTCACAGCAGCAGGGAGCTCTAATGCACTTCAGTATTGGACCATGCAATGAGTTCTGTGTCACACTACTCAAGGTTTGAGGAACTGACCCTTATATTCTAAAAAAAGATCATCTTCGGGTAGTATTTGCTGACATAAAATTGTTTTCGTGTCAGCAGAAGCACCAGGAAAAACCTAAATAATGACTTTTTTTTTCCCTCACTTGTATTGGAAGCATACATTTTCTCCTTAAGATGTTTTTTGATTACTTAAAATCTCCATTTTTAATGAAGCACCAATCCCACTGGGAGATATTTTTGTTTACCCACCTTGCAATTAGTAATGTAGCTACCCAAACTCAGGTTTAAATCGTTATGTGGGGGAAGATAGAAAGCTGTTGCTGCTGCTGCTGCTGCTAAGTCACTTCAGTCATGTCTGACTCTGTGTGGCCCCATAGACGGAAGCCCACCAGGCTCCCCCGTCCCTGGGACTCTCCAGGCAAGAACACTGGAGTGTGTTGCCATTTCCTTCTCCAATGTGTGAAAGTGAAAAGTGAAAGTGAAGTCGCTCAGTCGTGTCTGACCCTTAGCGACCCCATGGACTGCAGCCTACCAGGCTCCTCCATCCATGGGATTTTCCAGGCAATAGTACTGGAGTGGCTTGCCATTGCCTTCTCCGAGAAAGCTGTTAGTCCACATGTTTTTGAGGAGCAGGCCTGTTAAAAAATGAACACTTGCTTCTGGTTGAACAAAATGTAACCCAAGGGATTTTTGCATCCCTGAAGATAGGGCTGTATCTGAGGGAAAAATTAATATTGATATTAGTAGAATTAGGGGAGTGAGAACAACTGTAGGTACACCATATATGTAACAGAGAAGTAAATAATGATAGCAAAACACTTTTGAAACATAATCAGTTTCTTGATCGTGTGTGTGTGTGTGTGTGTGTGTGTGTGTGTGTGGGCGCGCGCACACACGTGCTCGATTATGTCCGACTCTTTGCAACCCCTGGATTGTAGCCTGCCAGGCTCCTCTGTCCATGGAATTTTCCAGGCAAGAACACCGGAGTGGGGTGCCATTTCCTCCTCTGGGGATCTTCCTGAACCAGGGATCGAACGTATGTCTCCTGAGTCTCCTGCATTGGTAGTTGGATTCTTTACCACTGAACCACCTGGGAGCCCTTCTTAATTTCAGCAGGAAATTATTAGCAATCATATTGTGGTTTGAGATTTGCCTCAATGATATCTCCACAGGTTACAGGTGACATTTTCGTGTTGAGCTCCTCATAGGCAAGAATAACAATGACATATATAAAGGCATTTTAAAAAATTGAGAATCACTTTTACAAAATTGTATGTGTACTATATTTATGAATTTTAGCATAAATAATTTCTCAGATTTAAAGGAAAAAAGTAGAAAAACAAACAAAAAGATTGAAAAGAACTGAGAAAACACCCAAACTGATAGAAAAAGCCTGTGTATTTCACAAATGAGGATTCAGATGAAACAGAAAATTAGTTGTGAGTATTTAATTTCAGTCCATTAACATTTAGGTCATGTTATCTTATTGTGGCTTTATTGCCACTGCCTTGCTGCTGCTGCTACTAAGTCGCTTCAGTCGTGTCCGACTCTGTGTGGCCCCATAGACGGCAGCCCACCAGACTCCCCTGTCCCTGGGATTCTCCAGGCAAGAACACTGGAGTGGGTTGCCATTTCCTTCTCCAATGCATGAAAGTGAAAGTGTAGTCATTCAGTTGCGTCTGACTCTTTGCGACCCCATGGACTGCAGCCCACCAGGCTCCTCTGTCCATGGGATTTTCCAGGCAAGAGTACGGGTGGGGTGCCATTGCCTTCTCCATGCCACTGCCTTAGTACCTACTGATTCACATAAGAACGAAATTCTTAAGCATTAATCTCTTGCTTATTTATCATCTTGTTGAGAGTATTTGTTCAATTTTTTTTTTTGGCTCACTTTTTGTTTTTTTTTACTATTGATGAAAGTTCATATATTTTGAATACAAGTTCTTTGTCATATATACAAATGTACGGTTTTTAAATATTTTCATCATATATTATGGAAACATGTCTATATTTGCTCACACTGCTTCATCCTTGGTGGTGGTGGTTTAGTCACTAAGTCATGTAGGACCCTTGGGACCCCATGGACTGTAGCTTGCCAGGCTTCTCTATCCATGGGATTTTCCAGGCAAGAGTACTGGAGTGGGTTGCTATTTCCTTCTCCAGGGATCTTCCTGACCCAGGAATCAAACCCCGGTCTCCTGCATTGCAGGCAGATCCTTTGCCAACTGAGCTACAAGGGAAGCCCCCCTTATGCTAGATTAACTTAGTGACAGTATTGGTGTAAACAAGGTTATCCTGTGCTACATTTGTCCCTGAATTCATGAGCCAACATGAAGAAGCAGAAACATAATTAATGACATGTTTGTACAACACCAACACTCAAAGGCAGTGGCCCAGGGATTTAAATTCCATTGTGCCTGGTAAAATAAAATGCTATCTGCTTACTGTTCAGCTACCTAAGAGCAGCTCATCTCAGGTAGGTAGGTTTTCAGGTCCCGATTTAAAGAACAGAGAACAATATTTTTTTCTCAGAACTGGCAGGTTCTGTGCTTGTTAATATCCATAAGATAGCTATTAATTTACTTCGATTCAGGTTTATAGGAAAGATATTACTCCTTTTATAATCAGAGTAGCATAAAGGTGAATTTAAAGAGAGCTTGGTGGATTTGTTCTCTTTTATTTAAAATATAATGTAGGGGTGAATTTAAGAATTAAAATGTGCATATTCATCTTTATGTGAAGCCCCATAGCTACTAAGGTGAAAAGAAAAAATCCCTTACCCACATACTAGTCTCATATACATCAGAGACATGTGATCTGCATGCAGACATGGCAGACACATGCCGCATACATACTAGACAGAGAAACCTATGTATCGTGTGGGCTTTTATTGTCATGCTCAAAATTCTCCAAGCCAGGCTTCAGCAGTATGTAAACCGTGAACTCCCAGATGTTCAAGCAGGTTTTAGAAAAGGCAGAGGCACCAGAGATCAAATTGCCAACATCCGCTGGATCATGGAGAAAGCAAGAGAGTTTCAGAAAAACATCTATTTCTGCTTCATTGACTATGCCAAAGCCTTTGACTGTGTGGATCACAATAAACTGTGGAACATTCTGAAAGAGATGGGAATCCCAGACCACCTGACCTGCCTCTTGAGAAACCTGTATGCAGGTCAGGAAGCAACAGTTAGAACCGGTCATGGAACAACAGACTGGTTCCAAATAGGAAAAGGAGTGCGTCAAGGTTGTATATTGTCACCTTGCTTATTTAACTTATATGCAGAGTACATCATGAGGAACGCTGGGCTGGAAGAAGCACAAGCTGGAATCAAGATTGCTGGGAGAAATATCAATAACCTCAGATATGCAGATGACACTACCCTTATGGCAGAAAGTGAAGAGGAACTAAAAAGCCTCTTGATGAAAGTGAAAGAGGAGAGTGAAAAGGTTGGCTTGAAGCTCAACATTCAGAAAACAAAGATCATGGCATCTGGTCCCATCACTTCATGGGAAATAGATGGAAAAACAGTGGAAACAGTGTCAGACTTTGTTTTTTTGGGCTCCAAAATCACTGCAGATGCTGATTGCAGCCATGAAATTAAAAGACGCTTGCTCCTTGGAAGGAAAGTTATGACCAACCTTGATAGTATATTAAAAAGCAGAGACATCACTTTGCCGACCAAGGTCCGTCTAGTCAAGGCAATGGTTTTTCCCGTGGTCATGTATGGATGTGAGAGTTGGACTGTGAAGAAAGCTGATCGCCGAAGAATCGATGCTTTTGAACTGTGGTGTTGGAGAAGACTCTTGAGAGTCCCTTATACTGCAAGGAGATCCAACCAGTCCATTCTAAAGGAGATCAATCCTGGATGTTCATTGGAGGGACTGATGCTAAAGCTGAAACTCCAATACTTTGGCCACCTCATGAGACGAGTTGACTCACTGGAAAAGACTCTGATGCTGGGAAAGGTTGGGGGCGGGAGGAGAAGGGGACGACGGAGAATGAGATGGCTGGATGGCATCACCGACTCTGTGGACATGAGTTTGAGTGTACTCCGGGAGTTGGTGATGGACAGGGAGGCCTGGCGTGCTTTGATTCATGGGGTCGCGGAGAGTCGGACACGACTGAGCGACTGAACTGAACTGAACTGAACTGAAACCTATTTCCTCTTTTATAATATGAAAGTTAAAATCCAAAGAGATGCAACAGTGGGTGTTAGATTCTGTGGTTTTCACTTCATTTTAGGATTTTCCTTTGTTCAAGAGACTCCTCCTTTGGCTGGCAGCAGAAACTCTATAAATCAGTAATAAGTCATGTGGCAAAGCAGTGAGAAACTTTTAGAGAAAGGTTTCAATGTTACTTATTTCATGTCTCACTAAATACTAAAGACTAGGATGAATAACAATTATTTTCATTGTTATCAGTGCAATCTATTAGTATACTAACAGATTGTAAACCTAACAATAAATATTTTAAATTCTGTGTTATGTGCAACATGATAATGAAAATAAATTTTTGTATCCAAGGAATTTTTTCAGCACAGTAAATGGCTATTCACATACTTTCAGCCTGATGTCTCTAGGACCGGTGTTTTTTTTCCACACTGCTTTGGCGATGTAACGAGATGTCAATTCATCTAAATATCCTTCTCAATACAAAGAATACAGTGCTCAGAGAAATTAAAGAGCTTATGGCAGTAGTTTAGTTAGGAACAACATTTGGAAATAGAAGTTTCTCAACTGTCTATTTCTGATATATTTATTATTATCAGGTAGCTAGAGATACCTCTTTAAAGAATGCCCACTCACTCACTCTTTTTCTGAGGGTATGCTCTGTCGTCAAGTCCTGTCTCTCTCATTGCGACCTCATGAACTGCAACCCACCAGGCTTCACTCTCCGTGGGATAAGAATCTTTCCTGGAAAATTCAATGGATAGGAAGCCTGGAGGGCTGCAGTCAATGAGAACGCAACAGGTCAAACAGAGTTTATCGACAGAGCACGCATGCAGGCACACACTCAGAAAATGACTTGATCAATGGGCATTCTTTAAAGGGGTATTACTATCAACCTGATAATAATAAAAATGTCTGAGATAGGCAGTTGAGAAACTTCTGTGCAAATCTAGATGTAATTTCTGAAGTGTGTCACTGCCTATGTTGTTGCTGATCAGTCACTAAGTCATGTCTGACTCTTTGTGACCCCATGGACTGCAACACTCTAGGCTACCTTGTCCTTCACTGTCTCTTGGAGTTTGTTCAAATCTACGTCAGTTGAGTTGGCGATGCTATCTAACCATCTCATCTTCTGCTGCCTCTTCTTTTGCCTTCAATCTTTCCGAGCAGTAGGATCTTTTCTAATGAGTTGGTTCTTTGCAACAGGTGGCCAAAGTATTGGAGCTTCAGCTTCAGCATCAGTCGGTCCTTCCAATGAATAATCAGGGCTGATTTTCTTTAGGATTGACTGGTTGCTGTCATGAATGCTTCATTTCCTCTGAGCACTACCTTCCTTGGATATTTGGATGAACTGATATCTCATCATATCTTCAAAACAGTGTACAAAAAACACTGATGTTAGAGACACCAGGCTGAAAATATATTTTTAAAAAAAGACCATTGCAGAAATAAATTGTGTTCTTCCTTGCAGATATTTTGTCAGCACCCTGAAGTGGTTCCCTTACGTGTATCGTTTTCTTGATCATTTCCTCAAAAGTTTAGACAAGAAGACAGAAGGATGAAAAGAGGAAACTGCTCCTCCTTAACTGAGTTCATATTGTGGGGAATTACGGACAAGCCTGCAGTCAAGACGATCTTATTTATCATGTTTGTTATTGTCTATCTCATTAACCTTCTGGCAAACCTTGGAATGATTATTTTGATTAGAACGGACCCCCAGCTGCACACACCCATGTACTTTTTCCTCAGCCACCTCTCCTTCTGTGACCTCTGCTATTCCACAGCCGTCGGCCCCAAGATGCTGGTGGACCTTTTAGCCAAAAAGAGGTCAATCTCCTTCTACGGCTGTGCTCTGCAATTTTTGGTCTTCTCTAACTTTATAGATTGTGAGTGTCTGCTGCTGGCAGTGATGGCCTATGACCGGTACAAGGCCATCAGCAGCCCCTTGCTCTATGCAGTCAGCATGTCCAGCAGGGTCTGCTCCCTGCTCATGGCGGGAGTTTACCTGTTGGGAATGACAGATACTTTGATACACACGACACTAGCATTCCGCTTATGTTTCTGTGGGTCAAATGTGGTTAACCACTTTTTTTGTGACTTACCGCCACTTCTCTCTCTTTCCTGCTCTGATACACGAGTCAATGAATTGGCATTATTCATTTTTTTTGGCTGTGTTGAACTGACCTCCATTTCAGGAGTCCTTGTCTCTTATTGTTATATCATTCTAGCAGTACTGAAGATCCGCTCTACAGAAGGAAGGATCAAAGCTTTCTCCACCTGCACCTCCCACCTAACCGCTGTGGCAGTTTTCCAGGGAACTGTATTCTTCATGTATTTCAGACCAAGTTCATCCTACTCTCTAGATGAAGACAAAATGCCCTCGTTGTTTTACACCCTTGTGATTCCCATGTTAAACCCTCTGATTTACAGCCTAAGGAACAAGGATGTGAAACAGGCCCTGGAAAAGCTGAAACTTTAAATATGAGTTTAAAGGTTTATATTTCACACAATCTCATAGTCACAAGTACACACATATTGCTGTTTTTGTTTTTATAAACTTATACTGCGTGATGCAAGAGAAACAAAGCTGTCTTGAATAGTTCAAATGAGAATTTGTTGTTATAAAGTCTAAGTTTTAGAAATATTTTAGTTCTGAAATATTGCATACTTTGATTCATGTATCAAGAATTTATATATGGTACTTTCCCTTTGTTGAAAACTTTCCAAAATTCTCTAATTTTGTCAAATTTTGCTGGTTTATTCTGTCATTTGAATAATATATTGGCTACCTTAAGAATTATTGCTCTATGGTATACACTGTACTTGATATATTAATGAATATAAGCTAATGCTAACAAGAGGCATTAATTGATTAAATAGCTGTATAACTTACAAGAAATCTCAAAATCATTATGAAATAAAAAATGAGGATTTTAAATCCAAAATAAAATCTAAAACTAGTGTATCTTTTGATAGATATATTCAGTCTTATATCTAATAATTATTCTACTTGGGAGATAAAATGATAGTGGGCCTGAGGATCTGACAATCAGATGGGTCTTGAGAGGGACAAGACTGTGTTACTTAGAATTCAGGAAGCTTTGTTTACCACATATGGAAGAACCATAAATGCATTATGCTGGCTAAAAAGGCAGACAGATAAAGGTAAATACAATATCAGTTCAGTTCAGTTACTCAGTCATGTCCGCCTCCGTGACCCCATGAACCACAGTACACCAGGCCTCCCTGTCCATCACCAACTGCCAGAGTCCACCCAAACCCATGCCCATTGAGTCGGTGATGCCATCCAACCATCTCATCCTCTGTCATCCCCTTCTCCACCTGCCTTCAATCTTTCCCAGCATCAGGGTCTTTTCCAATGAGTCAGCTCTTCGCATCAGGTGGTCAAAATATTGGGGCTTCAGTTTCAGCACCAGTCCTTCCAATGAATATCCAGGGTTGATTTCCTTAGGATTGACTGGTTTGATCAAATTGATCAAACCAATCAACCTAACAAATTGCGCGATGCAAATATTTGAATTAGAAACTCTTGGTGAGGATGTGGACCAACCATTACTTTACACATTAACAGTAGAATAAGACTTGTTGCCACACTTTGTAAAACCTGAAGGTGGGTCTAATATAGCTGGACATGTACATGTCATATGACTCAAAAAATGCAGTTCTTTGAATGATACCCCAAAGAAATGAGTGACTATGACACCCAAAAGATGTACACAAAGGATTCTTCATTGCTTTACTTGTAATGACATAGAACTAAAATTTTCTTCAGCTTTTCTTCTTAAACTCAACTTTCTCAACACATTAAAGACCTAACAAACTTTTCAGCAGTGTTAAATAATGTACATTTTAGAGGTCACAGTTCATATACTTTGTCACAACCCTCAGATCACGAAATCATGAATCATGAAAGCAACCATGAATAGCATATAAATAAATGGTATGTTCAGTGAAATTTATAGGTCAATGAAAATTTATAGGTCAAGTATAATGACACCTGCTCTTGATTACATAAATTACTATATGGTACTTTTATACCTAGGAAAACTACATAAAATGAGGACGAATGAACTGCCTTGAGATACAAAAGTGTAGAGAAATTTCATTCAAATAATATTGAGCAAAAGAAGTCAGAAATGAAAATATAAAACCTATGATTATACTACTATATAACTCAAAATATTAAAACTAAGTATCTGTGGTGGTGGTGGTGGTTTAGTTGCTAAGTCTTGTCTGACTGTTTTGCAGTCCCACAGATTCACAAGCTTCCTCTATTCATGGGATTTCTTGGACAAGAATGCTGGAGTGTGTTGCCATTTCCTATTCCAAGTGATCTTCCTGACCCAGGGATAGAACCCGTGTCTTCTGCATTGCAGTCAGACTCTACCACTGAGCCATCAGGGAAGCACAAAGTACTGTATTGGACATCAATTTGTGATAAATGTGGGATGACAGTTTCTGAGACACTAGGCATGTTTTATCTTTGGTGTTCTGGGATTAGCATCTTTTCATTATTGAAAGTTTCCTTGTAGTATACTTTTATAGAAGAATGTCTTCTTTATGTGCATCGTACTCTAAAAAGAAAATTTCCGGCCCCGTTTCCTGCCTGGCTGGTGGCGGCGGCCATTTTGTCCATCCTCCTCCTCCTCCGGGTTGGAGCGCAGTGTCCGGAGCGGGCTGGGGGGAGAAAGCCCGAGAGCGGGGTTCGGGGCCTCTTCCTGTGTCCCCGGCCGGTGCCCGGAGCCCCCCTCCCCTTCCTCCCCGCCCCCTCCCCCTTGTCCCGGGATCGCTCTGGCGCACCCACCATGATGGAAGACGACGGGCAGCCCCGGACTCTGTTCTTCTAGATGCAAGTAACATGATGAAAAATTTGAAGGTGACTTGGAGATCCTTCTTTTATTTTACACTGTGATCTTTGGTTTGGGCTTTAAAGTGGTTGACACACACAAGCTAAGACATATGGTTCTATCATCAGAAAATATGGTGTTTATAGCCTAGATACGTAGGTAACCTCTCCAGAGATGTGACAGAAGTTCTTATTCTTCAGTTGTTCAGTCAGATTGGACCCTGTAAAAGCTGTAAAATGATCACAGAGCATACAAGCAATGACCCATATTGCTTTGTGGAATTTTATGAACACAGAGATGCAGCTGCTGCATTAGCTGCTATGAATGGGAGAAAAATTTGGGGAACGGAGGTCAAAGTAAACTGGGCAACAACACTAAGTAGCCAGAAAAAAGATACTTCCAATCATTTCCACGTGTTTGTTGGAGATTTGAGTCCAGAAATTACAACAGAAGATATCAAATCAGCATTTGCCCCCTTTGGTAAAATATCGGATGCCCGAGTAGTTAAATACATGGCAACTGGAAAATCCAAAGGCTATGGCTTTGTATCTTTTTATAATAAACTGGATGCAGAAAATGCAATTGTGCATATGGGAGGTCAGTGTTTGGGTGGTCGTCAAATCAGAACCAACTGGGCCACCCGTAAACCACCTGCACCTAAAAGTACCCTAGAAAATAACACTAAGCAGTTGAGATTTGAAGATGTAGTAAACCAGTCAAGTCCAAAAAACTGTACTGTGTACTGTGGAGGAATTGCTTCTGGCTTAACAGATCAGCTTATGAGGCAGACCTTCTCACCATTTGGGCAAATTATGGAAATCAGAGTTTTTCCAGAAACGGGCTATTCATTTGTAAGATTTTCTACCCATGAAAGTGCGGCTCATGCTATTGTTTCGGTGAATGGTACTACAATTGAAGGACATGTTGTTAAATGCTATTGGGGTAAAGAATCTCCTGATATGACTAAAAATTTTCAACAGGTTGACTATAGTCAGTGGGGCCAGTGGAGCCAAGTTTATGGAAACCCACAGCAGTATGGACAGTATATGGCAAATGGGTGGCAAGTACCGCCTTATGGAGTATACGGGCAGCCATGGAATCAACAGGGATTTGGAGTAGATCAATCACCTTCAGCTGCTTGGATGGGTGGATTTGGTGCTCAGCCTCCCCAAGGACAAGCCCCTCCCCCTGTAATACCTCCTTCCAACCAAGCTGGATATGGCATGGCCAGTTACCAAACACAGTGAGCGGGGACTCTAAACAGAATGTAATTCGTGATAGCTTCAATTTCCTTGTGACACTCTGAAGACATGAAAGTAGACATCGGAAAATGAAAATATTTATTTTAAAAATGGAAATGTTTGGAACTTTTAGCACAGCTTTGCTTTGGTGAAGGACACATGTCTTCTAGTTCTGCCTTTTTAAGTTTTTGTTCATGTTGGATATGAACATGATTTTTCTTTGTGTATAAAAACTAAAATAAAGTGAATAAAAAATTCTGACTACAAAAAAAGAAAAAGAAAATTTCCATAAACAAAGTATGCTCACTGCAGATTGTTAATTTTTTTTGATCTAACAGTTTCTTGGGCAAATAAGTGCTGATACGTTTGTGAAGATGATGCAGTGCATTATTTCACAGAGTATCTCAGTGCATAATTAATCTTTATGCTGGAGAGTTGCTCTGTTTGTGGAACAGCACCGTCTGGGTCCTTTCACAGGTTCTCCTAGTCTTTCTCCCACCAACACTGGGCCATAATGAACTTTGGTTCCCGGTCATGCAGTGAACTCTGCATCTCAATACTCCAAGTTTGAGGAGCAGACAACTGTGTCCTGAAAAAGTAACCTTCTGGGTAGACACCTCCCTACACACAATCTTACTGTCACCAGGGGCACTAGAGAAATGCTAAGTATAGATTGTTTTTTTCTCACTTGTTTGTACCTGAGGAACACATTTTCTCCTTGAGACATGTTTTCCAATAATTTAAGGTCTCCATTTTTAATGAGACATAGATCCCTTTGGGAGATACTTTAGTTTATCCAACTTACAATTGTAATGTAGCTACCCAAATTGAGTTTTAAATGGATACATGGGAACAGATTGAAGGCACGATAGTCTACATGGTTTTGAGGAGCTGTTACAAAGCTAAAGTCAGGTTCTGGTGGAATAAAATGCAACTCGAGGGATTTTTGAATCCCAGAAGATCAGGAAGTACCTGAGGGAAAATTAATTTGGATAGAAATAGAATCAGATAATCAAGGATAATTCTACATACAGCAAATATGTGCCAGAGAGGTTAATAATGACACTGAAATTCTTTTGTGACATAAATGCATCAGTGTCTTGATTTTAACCAGTGGAAAATTATTAGCAATTAGTTACATGGTTGGTGATGGACAGGGAGGCCTGGCGTGCTGTGATTCATGGGGTCGCGGAGAGTCGGACACGACTGAGCGACTGAACTGAACTGAACTGAACATGGTTTGATCTTTTTCTCAACAATATCTCCACAGTAATACATTAGATGTTTGAGTATTGGGTTGATCACATCAAGAATGGCAATGACATTAAAAAATGAATCAACAATTGTCCCTATTAATCTTTTTCCCAAATTAAAAATGTACTAATGATATGAAATTTAGCTTGATGAGTTTCTTGCTAAGTCACTACAGTCGTGTCCGACTCTGTGCGACCCCATAGACGGCAGCCAACCAGGCTCCCCCCATCCCTGGGATTCTCCAGGCAGGGTTTACAGAAAAAAAAAAAATGCAGAAAACAAACAAATAGAAATGTAACCCAAACAAATAAAAACATAATCTTTGTTCCTGTTAAATACTAAATGAAAATTCAGATAAAACAGAAAATTAGGCGTGATCAGTATTTTTAATTTACTTTGTTGTCATGTCCCTAACAAGTAAAGATGCTAAGCAAACTGCTATCCAGGACCTTGCTATTTATACATCTTCTTGGTGAGAGTATCAATCCAATCCTTTGAGTAAATTTTATTAATTTGATTTTTATTATTGATGAGAGATTTTCATAAAGTTTGGATACAAGTTAGTTGTCAGATATATAGATACATGATTTTCAAACGTGTTCCTCACTTTCCAATATTGTTATTATTGTTCAGTTGCCAAGTCATGTTGGACTCTTTGCAACCCCATGAGCTGTAGCACGCCAAGCTCTTCCATCTTCCAGTATCTCCCTGAGTTTGCTTAAACTCATGTCCCATAAGTCAGTGATGCTATCCAACAATTTCATACACTGTAACCCCCTTCTCCTCCTGCCCTCAATCTTTCCCAGCATCAAGGTCTTTTCCAGGGAGTTGGCTGTTCGGAGCAACTGGCCAAAATATTGGAGCTTCAGCATCAGCATCAGTCTTTCCAGTGAATATTCAGGGTTGATTTCTTCCAGGATTGACTGATTTGACCCTTTTGCTGTTGAAGGGACTCTCAAGAGTCTTCTCCAGCACCACAATTTGAAAGCTTCAATTCTTCAGCCCTCAGCCTTCTTTATGGTCCTACTCTCACAACTTTATGTGACTACTGGGAAAACCATAGCTTGAAGCTGTTTGGGTCTTTGTCAGGAAAGTGATATCTCTGCTTTTTAATACACTCTCTAGGTTTGTCATAGCTTTCCTTCCAAGGAGCAAGCATCTTTTAATTTCAATGTCCATAGTGATTTTGGAACCCAAGAAAATAAAATGTATCACTGCTTCCACTTTTTTCCCCATCTATTTGCCATGAAGTGATGGGACCAGATGCCGTAATCTTTGTGTTTTGAATGTTGAGTTTTAAGACATCGTTTTCACTCTCTTCTTTCACCTTCGTCAAGAGACTCTTTAGTTCCTCTTCATTTCTGCCATTCGAATGATATCATCTGCATATCTGAGGTTGATATTTCTTAAGGCAATCTTGATTCCAGCTTGGGCTACATTCTATCTGGAATTTTGCACGATGTACTCTGCATATACAAGCTAAATAAACATGCTAAATACATGTACAAGCTAAATACAACCTTGCTGTAAGTCCGATTCCGACTGTTGTTTCTTGACTGCACACAGGTTTATCAGGAGGCATGTAATGTGGTCTGGCATTTGCATCTCTTTAAGAATTTTCCACAGCTCATTACAATCCACACAGTCAAAGGCTTTTACATAGTCAATGAGGCAGAAGTAAATGTTTTTTTTTTTTTCTGGAATTCTCTTGCTTTTTTTATGATACAACTGATCTCTGGTTCCTCTGCCCTTTCTAAAGCCAGCTTGTACATCTGGAAGTTCTTAGTTCACGTCTGTTGAAGCCTAGCTTGAAGGATTTTGAGCATTTCCTTGCAAGCATATGCAATGAGCACAATTGCATAGTAGTCTGAGCATTCTTTGCCATTGCCTTTCTTTCAGATTGGATTGAAATCTGACCTTTTCCAGTCTTGTGAGTTTTCCAATTTGCTGGCATATTGAATGTAGCACTTTAACCACATCATTTTAAGATTTGAAATAACTCAGCTAGAATTCCATCACCTCCACTAGCTTTGTTCATAGTACTGCTTTCCAAGGCCCACCCGGCTTCACACTCTAGGATGTCTGGTTCTAAGTTTGTGTCCACACCATCATGGTTATCCAGGTCATTAAAACCTTTTTTTTTGTACAATTGAGCTATATCTGTAGAAAATTTTTCAAAGCAGGAATAGCAAGGAGAGATAAGAAAGACTTCCTCAGTGATCAATGCAAAGAAATAGAGGAAAACAACAGAATAGGAAAAACAAGAGAGCTCTTCAAGAAAATTAGATATTCCAAGGGAACATTTCATGCAAAGATGGGCTCGATAAAGGACAGAAATGGTATGGACCTAACAGAAGCAGAAGATATTAAGAAGAGGTGGCAGGAATACACAGAAGAACTGTACAAAAAAGATCTTCACGACCAAGATAGTCACGATAACGTGATCACTGACCTAGAGCCAGACATCTTGGAATGTGAAGTCAAGTGGGCCTTAGAAAGCATCACTACGAACAAAGCTAGTGGAGGTGATGGAATTCCAGTTGAGCTATTACAAGTCTTGAAAGATGATGCTGTGAAAGTGCTGCACTCAATATGCCAGCAAATTTGGAAAACTCAGCAGTGGCCACAGGACTGGAAGAGGTCAGTCTTCATTCCAATCCCAAAGAAAGGCAATGCCAAAGAATGCTCAAACTACCGCACAATTGCACTCATCTCACACTCTAGTAAAGTCATGCTCAAAATTCTCCAAGCCAGGCTTCAGCAGTATGTAAACCGTGAACTCCCAGATGTTCAAGCAGGTTTTAGAAAAGGCAGAGGCACCAGAGATCAAATTGCCAACATCCGCTGGATCATGGAGAAAGCAAGAGAGTTTCAGAAAAACATCTATTTCTGCTTTATTGACTATGCCAAAGCCTTTGACTGTGTGGATCACAATAAACTGTGGAACATTCTGAAAGAGATGGGAATCCCAGACCACCTGACCTGCCTCTTGAGAAACCTGTATGCAGGTCAGGAAGCAACAGTTAGAACTGGACATGGAACAACAGACTGGTTCCAAATAGGAAAAGGTGTACGTCAAGGTTGTATATTGTCACCTTGCTTATTTAACTTATATGCAGAGTACATCATGAGGAACGCTGGGCTGGAAGAAGCACAAGCTGGAATCAAGATTGCCGGGAGAAATATCAATAACCTCAGATATGCAGATGACACTACCCTTATGGCAGAAAGTGAAGAGGAACTCAAAAGCCTCTTGATGAAAGTGAAAGAGGAGAGTGAAAAGGTTGGCTTGAAGCTCAACATTCAGAAAACAAAGATCATGGCATCTGGTCCCATCACTTCATGGGAAATAGATGGAAAAACAGTGGAAACAGTGTCAGACTTTGTTTTTTTGGGCTCCAAAATCACTGCAGATGCTGATTGCAGCCATGAAATGAAAAGACGCTTATTCCTTGGAAGGAAAGTTATGACCAACCTAGATAGTATATTAAAAAGCAGAGACATTACTTTGCCAACCAAGGTCCGTCTAGTCAAGGCAATGGTTTTTCCCGTGGTTATGTATGGATGTGAGAGTTGGACTGTGAAGAAGGCTGACTGCCGAAGAATCGATGCTTTTGAACTGTGGTGTTGGAGAAGACTCTTGAGAGTCCCTTATACTGCAAGGAGATCCAACCAGTCCATTCTAGAGGAGATCAATCCTGGATGTTCATTGGAGTGACTGATGCTAAAGCTGAAACTGCAATACTTTGGCCACCTCATGCGACGAGTTGACTCACTGGAAAAGACTCTGATGCTGGGAAAGGTTGGGGGCGGGAGGAGAAGGGGACGATGGAGAATGAGATGGCTGGATGGCATCACCGACTCTGTGGACATGAGTTTGAGTGAACTCCGGGAGTTGGTGATGGACAGGGAGGCCTGGCGTGCTGTGATTCATGGGGTCACGGAGAGTCGGACACGACTGAGCGACTGAACTGAACTGAACTGAACTGATACTGCTATTTTTTCCATTATTTTCCCAGGTGGCTCAGTGGTAAAGAATCTGCCAGCCAATGCAGGAGATGCAAGAGACACAGGTTCCATCCCTGGGTTGGGAAGATGACTGGAGGAGGAAATGGCAACCCAATTTCAGTATTCTTGCTGGGAGAATTCCATGGACAGCGGATCCTGGCTGATTATGGTCTGGGGGTTGCACAGAGTTGGACATGATTGAACAACTGAGCACAGCACATTATTTCAGTTTGGACACAATAATGAAGCACAAAAACTCCGCTTCTGCTAAATTGTTTCTGAATTAACAGGGGAATGTTGTGGTGTTTGTTCTGTTTCAAAGTCTGTCTGACTCTTTGCAACCTCAGGGATGGCAGCGCACCAGCCTCCTCTGTTCTCCACTATCTCCCAGTTGGATCAAATTAACGTCCATCGAGTCAGTGATGCTATCTAGCCATGTCTTCCTCTGCCAGGGGAGTACATGGAAGCAGAAATATAATTAATGAAGTGTTTGAATAACACTAAAACCTAAGGGCCATAGCACAGGGATTTAAGTCCCAATATACCTGGTGAAATAAAAGACCAAATGCTCATTACTGTTCACCTACCAAGACCTGCTCTTTCCAGGTACGTTTCCAGATCCTAACTGAAGAAAAATAAGATAAAATATTTAAATTTGGGGGGAAAATAAAAGTTTGTAAATGAAGGACTTTATGCCTACCTACTCACTGAAATCTGCATTTAAAGGCAGAAATAATATTTTCTTCACAAAATTGGAAGAATCTGTCTGAACTTGTTAACATTCATAATGTAATTTTATTTTTCTGTTGGTTCACACAAAATTCTTTGCTCCTTTTTTCACTGAGCAACTGTACTTGAATTTAAAGTGTGTTTTGCTTTATGGAAACAAAAAAATTAAAGTGTGTTTTGTTTTATAGCATAGATCCCACAATAAAAACAAACACAAGTACAAATTCACTTCCACCTAGACCACATACTATATTTACTTAGGTCTAAAGAAAAAGTCCATTGCTTTCATTTACATTAAGATACATACACAAGCATACACATAAATACAACAGAGAGAGCAAGGTCTTTCTTGGCATTTTAGAAGCATTTATTGTCCCTTATCCAATTTACATGCAATTAAACTGAAATTCATTTACAATCTAAAGTGATGCAAATATATGTGGTCCATTCTTTTGTTTTCACTTCCTTTGAGCTCTTTCCTTCCACTGGTCAACAGTCATCCTAGACAGTAATCCCTCCACAGAGAGGTAATGAGCATTTTGGGAAAGCAATAGCAAATTTTCAGAAAGCATGTCAGTAATAACTTAGTTCATGTCTCACCAAATGCTAAACAGAAGATAAGCTGAAACCAGTAACATAATGATTTTCATAATTATTAGCCAATGATGGGCTCACTGTTCCTGGAACTAAGAACATTCTTAAACCAATCATGTTTTTTGGGGAGTCAAAAACTAGTAATTTTTTTTTTTTTTTATTCAAGTGAACATTTTTAAACAAAGGAAAAGCTCAGTCCAAAGTCTTAGAATCCGGTCTCACTAACATTGGTGTCTCTTCCATGTGGTTTTAAAGAATTGAAGAAAGGCAAAATCATCCAGCTCTACTCTCTGATATAAGAAAAATAAGGCTCAGAGAAGTGTTTGTAGAAAGTAGCAACCTCGTGAATGGCATCTAGATTGACTTAAAATGTTCTCAAAGGTCTTCATCATATGCCTTTTATTATCGCAGAATATACAGTTATGCCTCTTTAAAGAGTAGGTACAAGACTGGATTATTTTCTAAGTATAAAAAAAACAAGAAAAAAAAACATGCTCTGCCTTTTGAATTTCTTTTTAGATGTGCAGAAGCATTAAACATGCATGTGTGATTATCTTCATAACTTTCTCAAAACTTTGCACAAGGTCTAAGAAGAATGGAAAGAGAGAATTGCTCCTCCTTGACTGAATTTATTTTCTTGGGAATTACTGATAACACTGAGAACAAAGTGATCCTGTTTACAATATTTCTACCTGTTTATCTCATCAATCTTCTGGCAAACCTTGGAATGATAACCCTGATTCTGACGGACCCCCAGCTGCACACACCCATGTACTTTTTCCTCAGCCACCTCTCCTTCTGTGACCTCTGCTATTCCACAGCCATCGGCCCTAAGATGCTGGGGGACCTATTTGCCAAGATCAAATCAATCCCCTCCTATGGCTGCGCTCTGCAGTTCCTGGTTTTATGTACCTTTGTAGATTCTGAGTGTCTCCTGCTGGCAGTGATGGCCTACGACCGTTACAAGGCCGTCAGCAACCCTTTGCTCTATGCAGTCAGCATGTCCAGCAGGGTGTGTTCCCTGCTCATGGCTGGAGTTTACCTGGTGGGAATGATAGATGCTTTGATAAACACGGCATTAGCATTCCGCTTATGCTTCTGTGGGTCAAATGAGATTAACCACTTTTTTTGTGATGTTCCTCCTCTCCTATTGATATCTTGCTCAGACACACAGGTCAATGAGTTAGTGATATTCATGATTTTTGGCTTCATTGAATTAAGCTCCATTTCAGGAGTCCTTGTCTCTTATTGTTATATCATCCTATCAGTCTTGAAGATCCACTCTGCTGAAGGGAGGCTCAAAGCTTTCTCCACCTGCACCTCCCACCTAACTGCTGTGGCAATCTTCCAGGGAACTCTGCTCTTCATGTATTTCAGGCCGAGTTCTTCGTACTCTCTAGATGAAGACAAAATTACCTCATTGTTTTACACCCTTGTGATTCCCATGTTAAACCCTCTGATTTACAGCCTAAGGAACAAGGATGTGAACCAGGCCCTGGAAAAATTGAAAAATAAATGGTTTTAGTTATTTGTATTAGGCATTTCTGTACGCATATGTATTCATATACATATACTGATTGTTGATTTATTAAAATTAAATGATAGGATAATGAGAATAATAATTTCTCAAATTCTTTTTTTTATGAACAAGTTATAAAAATTTATTGAGTCGTATGTTGATCATTTTTTATTTATTTTTTATTTTTTTATTTTATTTTTTTATTGGAGGCAAATTATTTTACAATATTATATTGGTTGGTTTTGCCATACATTGACATGAATTCGCCCCGGGTTTACATAAGTTCCCCTCCTGAACCCCCCCTCCCACCTCCCTCCTCCCTTTATCCTCCCTCTGGGTCATCCCCGCATGCCAGCCCCGAGCATCCTTTAGCATGCATTGACCCTGAACTAGTGATTCATTTCACATATGACAACATACGTGTTTCAATGCCATTCTCCCAAATCATCCCACCCTCACCCTCTCCCACAGAGTCCCAAAGACTGTTCTATACATCTGTGTCTCTTTTGCTGTCTCGTATCAAATTCTTAAAGTGATATTTGTATTAAATCCTAATTTTGTTTCCCCCATACATATGATGTTTCATTATGCTTTAAGGATTTATATGTATATATATATGTATGTATGTATGTATGTATATATGTATGTATGTATATATGTATATGGCACTTTGTCTATGTGAAAAGCTTTTCTGTCTTTTCCATTGTAGTAATTTTTGTTCGTTGTTTAATTGAAACATTGTTTTCAATTATACTAAGATTTATTGTGCATTTACTCAGTGATCTTTGAGCCTGTAGCCTTTTTATATATTATTGTAGATCTTATAGTTTATCACTACTGAAGTTAGTACTAAAAACAAATTTAAAAAACAGTCAAGTAATTCATAATTGGTCTCAAATTCATCATGATACAAAACATAAAGGGTTATAATTTCAAAACAAAAATATCTAAAACTATTCACTGGAGTACAAGTGTCTCTTTCAGTTCTGGTTTCCTCCGTGTGTACGCCCAGGAGTGGGATTGCTGGGTCATATGGCAGTTCAATTTCCAGTTTTTTGAGGAATCTCCACACTGTTCTCCATAGTGGCTGTACTAGTTTGCATTCCCACCAAAAGTGTAAGAGGGTTCCCTTCTCTCCACTACCTTGGATAGAGATATTCAGTCAAATTTTAAAGATTCAATCTGGGAAAGGAAAAGGTTGAAGTCAGAAGATCTGACAGTTATTCAGATCTTGACGTGGCATCACTGACTCAATGGACATGAGTTTGAGTGAACTCCGGGCGTTGGTGATGGGCAGGGAGGCCTGGCGTGCTGCAGTCCATGGGGTCACAAAGTGTCAGACGTGACTGAGCGACTGAACTGAACTGAACAGAAGTGGAAACGTCCTTGTCTTTTAGAAGTCATGTCTGCTACAACATGGAAGAACTGTGAGGTCATGTGCTAAGTGAAATATTAATACAGAGGAAGATAAGTGCCATATGATGATCTCACATATATGTAGAATCGAAAAGGTCAAATTCAGAAGCTCCCTGGCAGCCCAGTGTTTAGAACTCAATGCTTTCACTAACTGGGTCCAGTTTGACCCCTCTTCAGGGAACTAAGATCCTGGCAAGCTGAGTGCTACAGTCAAAAAAAAAAAAAAAAGATGAGATTGATATAAACAGAGTGAGTTGAATGTTGCTAGGGCCTGAAAGGCAGGGGAAATTGGTGATATTGGTAAAAGTGTACAAACTTTGTTATTTGATGAATAATTTAGGGGGGTCTGTCGCAAAGAGTCGGACACGACTAAGCGACTGAACTGAACTGAACTGAACTGAAATGTATATGATGACTCTAGTTAATAATAATGAAAACTTAAGAAATTTGCCAAAAAAAAAGTAGATCTTAACTAACCTCACTATACACACACTCAAAATGGTAACACTGTGAGGTGAAGCCTGTGTTAATCAACCTTATTGTGGTAATCATTTCACAATGTATACATATATCACACTGTGTACTTATAATTGCATATGTTATTAGCCAATTACACTTGAATAAAGTTAGATAAAAATAAGATATCTAATGATTAGATTTTAAAGACACACAGAAGAGCTGTCCACTTGTTAATGTACAATATTGTGCTGTTGTCATCAACTGTCAGTTCTTCTGCGCTTCTGCCAAGATAATCCTCTTTCCTTCCTCCCCATCGTCAACCCTGGTTAAATGCCCACCTCTCTATGGTTTAGAAACAATCACCTTTAAGGCATTGCTTGATATCACCCTGTTTGTGAGCATTCTTTGCTAAAGAACTGCACATTCCATCCTTGTTCACCAAGCACTGAATTTTCCCTGGGATATAAAATAAATAAACATGAATTTACCTAAAAACAGTAGGCAACATTTTTTGGCTATTACATATGTCTCGATAACACAAAAGTAACTGAAGGTTTGTTAAGTACCTTAACACACACACACACACACACACACATAGACACACGTCTCACATCAGTGTATACATATTGCATGTATTTACAACAGTGTATACATATTGTATGTATTTACAGTTTTTTGTAAGGTGCATAAAATTGTTGTGGACACTAAGATAATGTTCTTATAAAGACACATGCATTTGTTAATTGCACTACAAGTAAGAATCTATAACTTCTTGATATTTGACTATTACATCTGACTTTGATATGGCTTCCTGGAGGCTAAAACACTGAATCAGTTTGCTGAGAAAGCTAGGCTACAATCCCATCATATATTTGAAATATCATAAACTATTGAAGAACACTCTTATTTACATATTAAAATTGTAAAGTTGAAAGCCTCAGATGGTCTTAAATTTTCCAGCTGCCATTGTAAATTGTCCTTGTGTAAAAATATTTCAGAATGAAAAAATAAAGCCTATGAAATTCCTTTGTTATTCACGGTGGTATTTGTAAAACACTAAGAAGAGTTCTCATGGTAAAAACACAGTTTAATATAGCTAGTCTATAACATAAAAGGTTTATAGGTTTCTATTTCTGGTATATTTTATTAATTTACTCAAACTTGTTTTGAACTGTTGCTTATGAGGAGTAACATGGCAGAAAACATGGGCTGGAATGTATTAAAGTCAGATAAAATATGGTGTCAATGAGTGAGTGAAAGACATTCAGTCCTGTCTGACTCTTTGCCACCTCATGGACTAAACAGTCCATGGAATTCTCCAGGCCAGAATATTGGAGTGGGTAGCCGTTCCCTTCTCCAGGGGATCTTCCCAACCCAGGGATCAAACCCAGGGCTTCTGCATTGTGGCAAATTCTTTACCAGATGAGCCACACGGGAATCCCATAGTTTCAATGTTTTGCCATTAATTATTGGTTTACTAATATAAAATGTTAACACTATGTCTATCTCAATAGTCTTCATTCTTTTCCCGTTTAATCTTTCAACACCACTTTCTTCTCACACAACCAGTGCAATGTGTGATGGTAAATATCATTGTCCAAATGCAACTTATCAATGAGTGTGTCATGTGTTAATATTATAGTCATATATCTTGACCTCTTCCTTCATCCTTGCCACTGAAATAACGAAGTGTAAATATGGCAAAAACAATGCTAGATTTGGGTAAATGTCTAACACAGAGGACAGATAGAGGCATACTAATTGTGGGTTGCACAAGTATATTCATTATGAATCGTGCAGTAATAATGTTCAGTAGAGGGTCTGTGTCACAGCGAGAGGCAGCAACGTTGAACCTCCCTGGACATCTCTCTCCTTAGTTAGAAACATGCCATGGCCCAGACAGCAAGTCCACCCTAAATTTAACACATCACTCTTCCTTTCTGTCCCTCAGGTTCCCTGAAGTTAAATACAGGCCTCAGCTAGATTACTTCTAAGGTCCTTTCCAGCTGGTACAATCTGTCTCTACAAAATGTGACTCTGCCTCTGTATAAATTCACCCCCAGTACTGGAAAGGACTTGAAAATTGCAAAAACAGAAAAAAAGAATCACTTCATATTCAAACAAGAAATTGTTTGATACATGTAATCTGTTTAACCCAATGTAGTGGTGACATGAAGCCATCTAAGTAGTATAAGTTTCAGAAGGGCAAATATTTTCAAATGTGACCCTTTTGTGTGTTCTGTTATTCAGATTCAGAAACTCATAGACTCATCACAAACGTTGATATGCAAATATTTAGCACTGAAGTAAATAAAACTTAAATAAAATGTTAGAAATTGTATCATGCAAGGAGATCCAGCCAGTTCATCCTCAAGGAAATCAGTCCTAAATATTCATTGGAAGGACTGATGCTGAATCTGAAACTTCAATACTTTGACCACCTGATGAGAAGAACTGACTCATTCAAAAAGACCCTGATGTTGGGAAAGGTTGAAGACAGGAGGAGAAGGGGATGACAAAGGATAAGATGTTTTGATGGCATCACCAATTTGATGAATGTGAGTTTGAGCAAGCTCCAGCCTTTGGTGATGGACAGGGAAGCCTGGCGTGCTGCAGTCCGTGGGGTCGCAAGGGGTCAGACACGACTGAGTGACTGAACTGACTGACCAAATGGCAAAGTGTAAACAAGTGCAGTATCTGGTGAGGACATGAATCAGCTGTAGCTTTTACGCATTGACAATAGATTGAGAATTGCCACTGCACTTAGTAAACAACATGGCAGAGTCTCTTATTACCATAGAAAGGGAAAGTGAAGTCACTCAGTCGTGTCCGACTCTGGACCCCATGGACACCAGGCTCCTCCATTCATGGGATTTTCTAGGCAAGAATACTGGAGTGGGTTGCCATTTCCTTCTCCAGGGAATCTTCCCAACCCAGGGATCAAACCCAGGTCTCCCGCATTGTAGACAGACGCTTTACCGTCTGAGCCACCAGGGAAGTCCCTTATTATTGCTGGACATAAATGTTCTAGAACCCCAAAATACCTTTCCTACAATTATGCCCAAGAGTGAAGAATGAATACGTCCACTGAAATACATGTACAGAAATATCCACCATTGGGTTATTTGAAATTATGTAAAAACAGGACAAGTTCAAATTTGTTTCAACACATTAGATCATGACTTGACAAACTTTTCTTTGAAGCATTTGTGTGCGTGCTAAGTGGCTTCAGTTGTGTCTGACTCTTTGTGATTCCATGGACTGTAGCCCACCAGGCTCCTCTGTCCATGGGATCCTCCAGGCAAGGATACTGGAGTGGGTTGCCCTGACTTCCTTCAGGGAATCTTCCCAGCCCAGGGACCAAACTTCTGTCTCTTACGTCTCCTGCGTTGGCAGGTGGGTTCTTTACCACTAGCACCACCTGGGAAGCCCTTGAAGTATTTCATAGTGTATATTTTAGGGTTTTAGGCCATAAATTTTGGTCACAACTACACAGTTTTGCCCTGTATCACAAAAGCAGCTGTCCATAATATATTAATAAATGGTACGCCCCAGCTCCAATAAAACATGAGTCAGGTTCACTGACCCTTGATATAGATTAGATAAGCAACGTTCTCACAGTCTGTGTGTAATAAGGCTATACAAGAATGAGAATGAATGACTTCTGCATGTGATAACACAGAAAAATTTCACAAATATAACATTGACGGAAAAACCCAGACATGAAAGAGTAAAAGCGCTATCATTTCACCACTGTATACCTCAAAAATATACAAACTAACATATCACATTGCACATCATTGCTGATGGCTGCAGGGAGAATTTCTGGGAATCTAGCAATATGCCTTTTTTCTGGTTCTGGATGTAGGAATCATTCCATTTTTTAAAGTTTCCTTGCAGTATACATTTTTAGATTAAAATTTTCTATAGTTATGAATGCGTTCATGTTAAGTTGCTTCAGACATATCTGACTCTATGTGACCCTATAGACTGTAGCCTGCCCAGTTTCTCTGTCCAAGGGATTCTCCAGGCAAGAATACTGGAGTAGGCTGCCATGTCCTTCTCAAGGGGATCTTCCCAACCCACAGATCGAACCCTAGTCACTTATGACTTCTGCATTGGTAGGAGGATTCTTTACCACTAGAGCCACCTGGGAAACCCTTCTATGTGTATCAATTCAGCCACTCAGTCGTGTCCAACTCTTTGCGAATCCATGGACTCTAGCACACCAAGCCTCCCTCAGTTCAGTTCAGTCGCTCAGTCGTGTCCGACTCTTTGCAACCCCATGAATCACAGCACACCAGGCCTCCCTGTCCATCACCAGCTCCCGGAGTTCACCCAAACTCACGTCCATCGAGTCGGTGATGCCATCCAGCCATCTCATCCTTTGTCGTCCCTTCTCTGCCTACCCTCAATCTTTCCTAGCATCAGGGCCTTTTCCAATGAGTCAGCTCTTCGCATTAGGTGGCTAAAGTATTAGAGTTTCAGCTTCAACATCAGTCCTTCCAGTGAACAGCCAGGACTGATCTCCTTTACGATGGGTTGGTTGGATCTCCATACAGTCCAAGGGACTCTCAAGAGTCTTCTCCAACAACACAGTTCAAATGCATCAATTCTTCATCACTCAGCTTTCTTTATAGTCCAACTCTCACATCCATACATGACCACTGGGAAAACCATAGCCTTGACTAGACGGACCATTGTTGGCAAAGTAATGTCTCTGCTTTTTAATATGCTGTCTAGGTTGCTCATACTTTCCTTCCAAGGAGTAAGCGTCTTTTAATTTCATGGCTGCAATCACCATCTGCAGTGATTTTGGAGCCAGAAAATTCAAGTCTGCCACTGTTTCCACCGTTTCCCCATCTATTTGCCATGAAGTGATGGGACCAGATGCCATGATCTTAGTTTTCTGAATGTTGAGCTTTAAGCCAACTTTTTCACTCTCTTTCACTTTTATCAAGAGGTTTTTCGTTCTTCTTCACTTTCTGCCATAAGGGTGGTATCATCTGCATATCTGAGATTATTGGTATTTCTCCTAGCAATCTTGATTCCAACTTGTGCTTCTTCCAGCCCAGCATTTCTCATGATGTACTCTGCTTATAAAGTAAATAAGCAAGATGGCAATATACAGCCTTGACATACTCCTTTCCCAATTTGGAACCAGTCTGTTGTTCCATGTCCAGTTCTAACTGTTGCTTCCTGACCTGCATACAGGTTTCTCAAGAGGCAGGTCAGGTGGTCTGGTATTCCCATCTCTTTCAGAATTTTCCAGTTTATTGTGATCACAGGCTTTGGCACAGTCAATAAAATAGAAATAGATGTTTTTCTGGAACTCTCTTGCTTTTTCGATGATCCAGTGGATGTTAGCAATTTGATCTCTGGTTCATCTGCCTTTTCCGAAAACAGCTTGAACATCTGGAAGTTCACGGTTCAAGTATTGCTGAAGCCAGGCTTGCAGGCTAATGATTACACAAAGCAACTCATCTTGCTCAAGGGTGTGTTTTTCCTTAAGCTCTGTACTAATGATTATGTAACAAAATGTATCTTGCTTAAGGACATGTTTCTCCTTCTTAACAAGAACATTCTGACTAATCTTGCTGTTTAAAACCTATGGGATTGGGTCTGGTAAGACCTTTCTATTGCAGTTTTAATCCTGTTAATTTAAAATGTATATTGGGGAAATGGGTTTGGTACGCGAGAGACGCCGGCCCCGGCGGCGCAGACGCGACGCGAGAGACGCCGGCCCCGGCGGCGCAGACGCGACGCGAGAGACGCCGGCCCCGGCGGCGCAGACGCGACGCGAGAGACGCCGGCCCCGGCGGCGCAGACGCGACGCGAGAGACGCCGGCCCCGGCGGCGCAGACGCGACGCGAGAGACGCCGGCCCCGGCGCAACGAACCACACAAAGAGGTGCGGCCGTGAGGAGCTACCCCACGCCTGAGGCCAGGGCCGGCGGCCGAGAGGAGCTACCCAACGTCCAACAGGCGGTGGCTGCGCTGGCGCAGGAGGGCCGAGAGGAGCTACTCCACGTTCAAGGTCAGGAGGGGCGGCCTTGAGGAGATACCCCTCGTCCAAGGTAAGGTACAGCAGCTGCACTTTGCTGGGGCGGCTGTGAAGAGATTTTCCACGACCAAGGTAAGAGAAACCCAAATAAGACGGTAGGTATTGCTAGGGGGCACCAGAGGGCAGACAAACTGAAATCATAATCACAGGAAACTAGCCGATCTGATCACATGGACCACAGCCGAATGTGGTCCACTGGAGAAGGGAATGGCAAACTACTTCAGTATACTTGCCTTGAGAACCCCATGAACAGTGACAAAGGGCAAAATGATAGGATACTGAATGAGGAATTCCCCAGGTCGGTAGGTGCCCAGTATGCTACTGGAGCTCACTGGAGAAATAACTATAGAAGGAATAAAGGGATGGAGCAAAAGCAAAACCAATACCCAGTTGTGGATGTGACCAGTGATAGAAGCAAGGTCCGGTGCTGTAAAGAGCAATATTACATAGGAACCTGGAACGTTAGGTCCATGAATCAAGGCAAATTGGAAGTGGTCAAACAGGAGATGGCAAGAGTGAACGTCGACATTCTAGGAATCAGTGAACTAAAATGGACTGGAATGGGTGAATTTAACTCAGATGACCATTATATCTACTACTGTGGGCAGGAATCTCTTAGAAGAAATGGAGTAGCCATCATGGTGAACAAAAGAGTCCGAAATGCAGTACTTGGATGCAATCTTAAAAATGACAGGATGATTTCTGTTCGTTTCCAAGGCAAACCATTCAATATTACATTAATCCAGGCCTATGCCCCAACCAGTAATGCTGAAGAAGCTGAAGTTAATCGGTTCTATGAAGACCTACAAGACCTTTTAGAACTAACACCCAAAAAAGATGTCCTTTTCATTCTAGGGGACTGGAATGCAAAAGTAGGAAGTCAAGAAACACCTGGAGTAACTGGCAAATTTGGCCTTGGAGCACGGAATGAAGCAGGGCAAAGGCTAATAGAGTTTTGTCAAGAGAATTCACTGGTCATAGCAAACACCCTCTTCCAACAACACAAGAGAAGACTCTACACATGGACATCACCAGATGGTCAACACCGAAATCAGATTGATTATATTCTTTGTAGCCAAAGATGGAGAAGCTGTATACAGTTAGCAAAAACAAGACCAGGAGCTGACTGTGGCTCAGATCATGAACTCCTTATTGCGAAGTTCAGACTGAAATTGAAGAAAGTAGGGAAAACCACTAGACCATTCAGATATGACCTCAATCAAATCCCTTATGATTATACAGTGGAAGTGAGAAATAGATTTAAGGGACTAGATCTGATAGATAGAGTGCCTGATGAACTCTGGATGGAGGTTCGTGACATTGTACAGGAGACAGGGAACAAGACCATCCCCATGGAAAAGAAATGCAAAAGAGCGAAATGGCTGTCTGAGGAGGCCTTACAAATAGCTGTGAAAAGAAGAGAAGCGAAAAGCAAAGGAGAAAAGGAAAGATATAAGCATCTGAATGCAGAGTTCCAAAGAATAGCAAGGAGAGATAAGAAAGACTTCCTCAGTGATCAATGCAAAGAAATAGAGGAAAACAACAGAATAGGAAAAACAAGAGACCTCTTCAAGAAAATTAGAGATTCCAAGGGAACATTTCATGCAAAGATGGGCTCGATAAAGGACAGAAATGGTATGGACCTAACAGAAGCAGAAGATATTAAGAAGAGGTGGCAAGAATACACAGAAGAACTGTACAAAAAAGATCTTCCCGACCAAGATAGTCACGATAACGTGATCACTGACCTAGAGCCAGACATCTTGGAATGTGAAGTCAAGTGGGCCTTAGAAAGCATCACTACTAACAAAGCTAGTGGAGGTGATGGAATTCCAGTTGAGCTATTACAAGTCTTGAAAGATGATGCTGTGAAAGTGCTGCACTCAATATGCCAGCAGATTTGGAAAACTCAGCAGTGGCCACAGGACTGGAAGAGGTCAGTCTTCATTCCAATCCCAAAGAAAGGCAATGCCAAAGAATGCTCAAACTACCGGACAATTGCCCTCATCTCACACGCTAGCAAAGTCATGCTCAAAATTCTCCAAGCCAGGCCTCAGCAATATGTAAACCGTGAACTCCCAGATGTTCAAGCAGGTTTAAGAAAAGGCAGAGGCACCAGAGATCAAATTGCCAACATCCGCTGGATCATGGAGAAAGCAAGAGAGTTTCAGAAAAACATCTATTTCTGCTTCATTGACTATGCCAAAGCCTTTGACTGTGTGGATCACAATAAACTGTGGAACATTCTGAAAGAGATGGGCATACCAGACCACCTGACCTGCCTCTTGAGAAACCTGTATGCAGGTCAGGAAGCAACAGTTAGAACTGGACATGGAACAACAGACTGGTTCCAAATAGGAAAAGGTGTACGTCAAGGTTGTATATTGTCACCTTGCTTATTTAACTTATATGCAGAGTACATGATGAGAAACGCTGGGCTGGAAGAAGCACAAGCTGGAGTCAAGATTGCTGGGAGAAATATCAATAACCTCAGATATGCAGATGACACTACCCTTATGGCAGAAAGTGAAGAGGAACTCAAAAGCCTCTTGATGAAAGTGAAAGAGGAGAGTGAAAAGGTTGGTTTGAAGCTCAACATTCAGAAAACAAAGATCATGGCATCTGGTCCCATCACTTCATGGGAGATAGATGGAAAAACAGTGGAAACAGTGTCAGACTTTGTTTTTTTGGGCTCCAAAATCACTGCAGATGCTGATTGCAGCCATGAAATTAAAAGACGCTTGCTCCTTGGAAGGAAAGTTATGACCAACCTTGATAGTATATTAAAAAGCAGAGACATTACTTTGCCAACCAAGGTCCATCTAGTCAAGGCAATGGTTTTTCCCGTGGTCATGTATGGTTGTGAGAGTTGGACTGTGAAGAAGGCTGATCGCCGAAGAATCGATGCTTTTGAACTGTGGTGTTGGAGAAGACTCTTGAGAGTCCCTTATACTGCAAGGAGATCCAACCAGTCCATTCTAAAGGAGATCAATCCTGGATGTTCATTGGAGGGACTGATGCTAAAGCTGAAACTGCAATACTTTGGCCACCTCATGCGACGAGTTGACTCACTGGAAAAGACTCTGATGCTGGGAAAGGTTGGGGGCGGGAGGAGAAGGGGACGACGGAGAATGAGATGGCTGGATGGCATCACCGACTCTGTGGACATGAGTTTGAGTGTACTCCGGGAGTTGGTGATGGACAGGGAGGCCTGGCGTGCTGTGATTCATGGGGTCGCGGAGAGTCGGACACGACTGAGCGACTGAACTGAACTGAACTGAACTGAAAAGCATATAAGGGTTTGATAAGACTAGTTGAGTGGGACACTCTCTGCCCGCTTCTGATGTCTATGTCAGAAGCCTTCTCTGTCTGTTTTCACTGCATTGAAACTTCTGCCACACAAGAGCTCTGAGTGATCAAGCCTGGTCCCTGGTCCTGAAGCTAAATCTTCTTTGGAGATCACAAATCCAACATTGTTCACTGTAAGTTATCAGTATGAGTTTGAAGGATGTGAATAAACTAATATGGTTTTGAAGGCTGCCTTGAAAGACAACGTTGACATAAATGTTCAGTTCAGTTCAGTTCAGTCGCTCAGTCGTGTCCGACTCTCCGCGACCCCATGAATCACAGCACGCCAGGCCTCCCTGTCCATCACCAACTCCCGGAGTTCACTCAAACTCATGTCCACAGAGTCGGTGATGCCATCCAGCCATCTCATTCTCCGTCGTCCCCTTCTCCTCCTGCCCCCAACCTTTCCCAGCATCAGAGTCTTTTCCAGTGAGTCAACTCGTCGCATGAGGTGGCCAAAGTAAAACATCATTATTCATAATAGATAAAGAGTAGAGACAAGCCAACATTCATCTGTCTGAAGAATGGATCTATAAAACGTGCTGTATCTATAAAATGCAATATTGTGTCATTTAATGAAACAGAATTCCAATGAGTTCAGCAACATGACTTAACTTTAAAGACATTTAAATGAAGATAAGAAACCTGACAGGAGACACACACACATAGACACACATTATTTCATGATGCTTTTTATGTGAGATGCCAGAATATGCAATTAGTTAGACTCAGAAAGCAGATGAGTGGTTGCCAGAGCTGGGGAAGGGAAGAAGAGGTAGTGACAGACATTAGGATGACTGCCTTATTGATGCCAGTGTTCCAGAAGGAGATAATGGTGGTGGTTAGGCAACCTTGAAAATATGTTCAAACTCAAAGAACTATTTATATGAAAAGAGTGAATTTTATGGTGTGTGTGTGTGTATATATATAACATTTAAATAAAAATAATTATTTATAATATATAAATATATTTATATATTTATAAATATATAAATTCAAAGTGTAGTAATATCTCCACATGAGGTAGTTAACGAGAATGCTGCAGAAACACAATGAACAATCCAAAGAATCTGGAAAAGAGGGGTCTGTTTGGTTTTCGTTGGATTTCCTCTGACTAGAGGAGAATATTGATGGAGGTGTCAACTACAAATTAGCACGTGCCAAAAATCTTTGCCAACAACTAAACAACAACAAGGTGTTTGCCATCTGCCTGTGTGGGACTGAACCCTGCGCTGCAGCTGTTGATGACCTGTGACACCCCCTGAGGGGAATTCAGGGTGGGCAGCGAGGCACCCCAGGGAAACTGGTGGAACAGGTCTTTAGATAGATATTTTCAGGAGCTGATTTATGATCAAATCCTTGCATCCCTTCATATCAGAAAATCACTAAAGCCCTTCATAGAGGCATTAGCTCCTTGTGACCCCAGAAAACCTTTTGTAAAATAAGCCCTTGATTGCATGGAACCCCCCCTTCATCAAAATTTCATACATTGACCTTCTCCCCATGCCTCTTTGGAGAAATCTCTCAGAGCTACCTGAGATGCTATCTCCCAGGCTGCAGTCCTCATTTTGCCCCAAATAAAATCTAACTCACAACTCAAGTTGTGCGTCTTTTAGAGCAGGTAGAGGGTAACTGTGAGGAGCTCCTTAAATGCCTCGTGCAGACTTCTTCACACCGTAGATTAATTTGGTGACAATATTGAAGCATAAAAGTTCAGACCTTACTGAGCTGTTTCTGAATTCACAGGGGGATACACAGAAGCAGAAATAAATTTAATGATGTGTTTGCGTATTGTCAAAACCTAGACCCACTTGCACAGGGATTTCAGGCCCAGCGTGCCTGGTGAAATAAAAGCCTATCTGCTTATTCAGCTACCCAAGACCTGCTCATCTCAGGTAAGGTTTCCAGGTAATGATTTCAAGACTCTAGAACAAATAGCTACTGTTTGGGGAAAATAAATTTGTAAGTAAAACATTTTATGCCTGCATACTCATTTAAATAAATTATATAATTTAATGCCCAGAAATAATATTTTCTTCTCAGAACTGTCAGGATCTGCTTGTACTTATTAGCATCCATAATATGACTGTTAATTTATTTTGATGTTGACTCACAGGAAAACATTCACTTCTTTTATCATCAGAATAGTATATAGATAAATCTAACGGTTTTCTTTTTATTGTTAGTTTTACCTTATTTAAAAAGTAATGTAGGTGGCACTTTAAAAATTAAAATGTGCAAATTCATCTTCATGTATTCACATGTCATAAGGTCTAAAGAAAAGCTCCTCATCTATATTCTATCTTATACACATTGGAGACATGTAATGGACTGTCCAACATGACACACACATTAGACAGAGAAACCGATGTATCTCACAAGCATGTATTGTCACTAAACCTGTTTCCACTTGGATGCTATGAAAGTCCATTCAAAATCCAAAGAGATACAGCAATATGTTAAATCCTGCTTCTACCTTTCCTTTTAGCTCTTCTCTTTGACTGTACTAGAGACTCCATCTTTGGCACCAGACACTCCAAAAACTATCAAGAGACAAGGTGATATTAATTATCGCATGTCTCACTAAATACTAAAGACTCGTATCAATAACATAATTATTTTCATTGTTATTAGTGTATGTTGTAATAACTTATTCCAATACTAATACATAAACGTCCTAAATTGTTCTTTGAGTGACATTAAAATTGTAATCACGTTTTGTATGCATGGAAATTTTTCAAGCATAGAAAATACAAGTCTCTGTTATAGCCTGGTGTTTCTAACATTGCTTTTTTTTTCACATTGTTTTGAAGACGTAATGAGACATTATTTCATCTAAATACTCTTCTTGAAACAAGAAAGGTTATGCTCAGAGTAATTAGTTTGTAGATTGTAACATACCTGGGGAACAACATGTAGATTTAGAACAGATTTCTCAACTGCCTATGTCACATATTTATATAACTATCAGGTAGAGAGCAATGCCTCTTTAAAGACTGGCTATGCACTAAGTCATTTTCTGAGTACAAAATGAAAATTGCAGAAGTAAATTGTGTTCTTCCTTACAGATATGCTGTAAACGTCCAGAAGTGCTACCCGTGTCTGTATCTTTTTCTTGATCATTTCCTCAAGAATTTAAAGAAAAGCATAGAAGAATGGAAAGAGGAAATTGCTCATCCTTAACTGAATTCGTACTTTCAGGGATTACTGATGACTCTGGGATTAAAGTAACCCTATTTATCCTGTTTTTTCTTGTTTATCTCATTAACTTCCTGGCAAATCTTGGAATGATTATTTTAATTAGGTTGGACCCTCAGCTGCACACGCCCATGTACTTTTTCCTCAGCCATTTCTCCTTCTGTGACCTCTGCTATTCCACAGCCATTGGTCCCAAGATGTTGATAGACCTTTTAGCCAAAAACAAATCAATCCCTTTCTATGGCTGTGCTCTGCAATTCTTGGTTTTCTGTATCTTTGCAGATTCTGAGTGTCTCCTGCTGGCAGTCATGGCCTATGACCGGTACAAGGCCATCAGCAGCCCCTTGGTCTATGCGGTCAGCATGTCCAGTGGGGTGTGCTCCCTGCTCATGGCCGGGGTTTATATGATGGGGATGACAGATGTTCTGATACACACGACATTAGCATTCCGCTTATGCTTTTGTGGGTCAAATGAGATTAACCATTTCTTCTGTGACTTATCCCCACTCTACCTTCTCTCCTGCTCTGATACCCGGGTCAATGAGTTGGCATTATTCACTGTTTTTGGTTTTATTGAATTAAGTTCCATTTCAGGAGTCCTTGTTTCTTATTGTTACATCATTGTAGCAGTCTTGAAAATCCACTCTACAGAAGGGAGGCTCAAAGCTTTTTCCACCTGCACCTCCCATCTAACTGCTGTGGCAATTTTCCAGGGAACTATACTCTTCATATATTTCCGACCCAGTTCTTCCCACACTCTAGATCAAGACAAAATTACCTCATTGTTTTACACCCTTGTGATTCCCATGTTAAACCCTCTGATCTATAGCCTACGGAACAAGGATGTCAAAGATGCCCTAGAAAAGCTAAAAAATAAAAGATGGTTTTAAATATTTATATTTGGCATATGTGCAGCCATGCATTTTCTTTATAGCATAAATAAATTATTTACTGTAAAATTATTTTGAATGTTACAAGAAAAACAAAGATATCTCCAATAATTTACTAAAGCTCAATTTTAAGAAATTTTACATATTTCATTAAATGTCTTAAATTTATAAATAATATCCCCTCTATTTAGAAAGTTTTTCAGCCTTTCTAGTTTTGCTAAATGTTTGTCCATTCTTTCATTCAAATATCAATTCACTGTTTTTATAGTACATTATGTGTTTACTAAATGAAGTCTGAGCATTTAAGTGTTTTGTATTCCATGACACTTTGAATAGTTTCTATACTAATAAATCTTATTATCTGTTTGAAGTAACCAACATTAATTATGTAAATACCAAATAATTCATACTAACCTCAATATCATCATGAAGCAAAAACAATAGGTAATAAATATAAATAAAATCCTAAATCTAGTCTTTTTTTTTTTTCCAAAGGCTTCTCCTTCCAAAGGAGATTAGAGTGTAAAACAGAAATAATGCATGTTGTGATAGCAGAAGCTAGCAGGCAGAAGGCCTGACAATTATAGAGGTCTTAAGGTGGACAAGGCCATTACTTTTTAGAAGTACTTTTAAGGAAGAAAAAAAGTTAATTCTACCCTTCTAGTACATGTTGGCAGATCTAATAACTAAATTTATATGAAAGAGATTAACAAGAGGAAAAAAATGTTTACTTACATACATAGATGGAATCCACATAACATGAGGGATTCCAAAGATAGATAGAAGAAGGTATATATAATCTCATTTTATCTTTACATGTTAGCCATATATAACTTTGACAAAAGAGAAAGTGGTAGGAGTCTGAAAATGAAAAAGAATGGAAGGCCATTCACCAGGAGGTGAAAAGAGCAAATGTTTGGTAGACAAATGTTTCCTGGGATGCACAGAAACATTGAGTCATAGAGAGAAAGTATAACAGAATTTTTTAACTTCCTCCCTGTCTAAGAGACCTAGTTCATACTACTCTGTAGTCCCCATCTGTGATAATAGATCCTTCTTTGAAGCATGAGATCTATCTAAATTATTTTAGACAGCTAAGGCAAGTTAAAAAGAAAAAACCTTTCTGTGTCACTTGCATCTTAAAATATTCAGCCTACCCACAAAAACTGCTGCCCACTACCTTTCTGACCCTACCCCCACTGGCTCCCTTTCCCTGCAGCCAGTACCAGCTCCTTCCCTGCTGACCTCCAATCTAAGCAGGTAGATTCCTATCATGGCCTCCACACTGCTCCTTTTTTCACCCAGGTAATACCTAGAATGATCTCTTGTATATAAAAGTCAGCATTCAAGAAATATGCGTGGAATGAATGAATGAGTAACCATAAAATGGGGATAGCCATAATGCCATAGGATTCTCGTGGAATTTAACAAGAAAATATATGTAAAGTGATGAAAATAGAAGTATTTAGCACACAAAAAAATACTCAGCTCAATATAGTTGTCCTACTAACGAGCCATATTTTGGGGTGGCAAATTTTGCTCTCCTATAGAATCATAGTTTTGAAAACATGGATAAACCTCAAGGGCATTATGTTAAGTGAAATAAGTCAGACAAAGTAAAGACAAATATTGTATATTATCCTTAATATGGAAAAAGTTGAATTCAAAGAACCTGAGTGAACTCAAAGAACCCTCCATGGGCTAGAGGAGTCGGGGGAAGGGAATATTGATGTTGATCAGATGGTTCAGAGTTCCTGTTGTAACATAAATAGTTTCTGGGGACTTTGTTCTTGCCTGGAGAATCCCAGGGACTGGGGAGCCTGGTGGGCTTCCATCTATGGGGTCACACAGAGTCAGACACGACTGAAGTGACTTAGCAGCAGCAGCAGCAAGGCACGATGCGATGACTATAATTGACAATGCTGTTTTGTACACTTGAAATTTGCTCAGAAAATATATCTTAAATTTTCCCAACACAATCCAAAAGTGAAAACTATGTGAGGTTTGCTGTTGTTGTTTAGTCCCTAAATTGTGTCCAACTCTTTTATGACCCTGTGGACTATAGCCCGCCAGGCTACCCTGTTCCTGTGATTTCCCAGGCAAGAATACTGGAGTGGGTTGCCATTACCTTCTCCAGGACATCTTCCCGATGCAGGGATTGAACATGCACCTCCTGCATTGACAGGCAGTTTTCTTCACCACTGAGCCACCAGAAAAGCCCATATGAGGTAATAGATCTGTTTATTAACTTTATAGCTGTTAACATTTCACATAGTATTATCAAAATATGTTATCCACCTTAAGGAAAACGATGATGTCAATTACACATTAATAAAACTGGGGGGGTAAAAAAGTACAAATGGTTAGGTTATAAAGAGCAATGGAAAGTGCCTTGAAAAAATATATCATTATGCATTAATTATCAATAATCACCACTTCTGTCATCCCTTCACGTTGAACAATGCCTTTATTCACCTACAGGCCCTTCTGATCTTTCCTACAGCAGCAAGGAAACTTAGTGTACTTGGGAAAAAATGCAACGCACTAAAATCTGTGTCACAATACTGAATTTTTTAGGGACAGACGGCTATTCTAAGAACGTGACCTTTCGGGTGGACACTTGCTTCGGTACTATTGTTCCAGTGTTATCAGTTAGTCACTCGTCGTGTCCGACTCTCTGCATCCCTCACCAGGCTCCACTGTCCATGGAATTCTCCAGGCAAGAATACTGGGGTGGGTAGCCATTCCCTTCTCCAGGAGGTTTTTCCAACCCAGGGATCAAACTCCAGTCTCCTGCATTGCACAGGTATTCTTTATTGCCTTAACCACCACGGAAGACATCAGGGGTACCTGCTGCTGCTGCTAAGTCACTTCAGTCGTGTCTGACTCTGTGTGACCCCATGGACGGCAGCCCGCCAGGCTCCCCCGTCCCTGGGATTCTCCAGGCAAGAACACTGGAATGGGTTGCCATTTCCTTCTCTAGGGGTACCTAGAAATCCATAAATATAGAAGAATTATTGTTGCTTGCTTGAATCTATTGTATAGAATTTCTCCTAAAAACATTTTTTCTGGTTATTAAAGAACTCATTCTTCATGAGACCAGAAATCCATTGAGAGCTAAACTAGGTTACATAATTTGTAATAATAGTGTAGTTTCAAAGACTCAGTTTTAAATCATTGAAGGGAAGAGAGTCTACATGATCTGAAGGAGAAGCCTTGTTTAAGAAGCTAAAGTTATGTCTTGGTTAAACAAAATGTAACTGGAGGGACTTTTGTATCCCTGAAGACTCAGAAAAACCTGATGGAAAACTAATTTGAAAGGAATCAGAAGACAGAAACAAAGAAAACTTGACATCCTCAAAATGTGGACCAGAGAAGTCAGCAGTGGTATTAAAGAACTTGAGTAACAGAAATGCATGTTTCTTGAATTTAATTAATGCACGATGATTAGCAATTAGTTACATGGTTTGAGCATTGTCTCAAGAATATTCCCCACAAGAATGCACTTTGGTATCTTAGTATTGGGATCATCACACAAATGAAATATAGAATCCGTCACAATTCATCAGTAGGAATCCCTTTTTTCAAATTTAGGAATGTATCAATTTTGGTGGCTTTAGTCTCATGAGCATTCTATCTTTATGGAAAGCATTGGAGGGAGAGAGCAGCAAACCAGCAAGCAGAAGAAGCAGACAATGATGGCAAGCAAATGTAGAGAAATCCTGTGCACCTCCGAGTGGCCAGGGCAGATTTCTGAATAAATAGGAAAGCCCCTGAAGTCTTTCAGGCATAATCTAGTGTGTGCCTGACACATCTTGCTTAATGTCCTTTACAGTTAATTAGATAACATACTAGATATGTGGTATTTTATACTAGTAACATAGAGAGTATACAACAATTCCATAATGTTTTCTTGTTGTCCCTCAGACCACTTCTAAGGATTTCCATAAAGAGACCCTGGATATGAGAAATTATATAAGCATACAATCATTGATTTTAGAGTTTATCATATAGATAACTGAATATACATTTTTGTATTAAACAGTACCTCTTTCCACTAAATTAACGTTGAAAATAGCAACATAAACATGAACAGCTGTACGTAAACCAGTAAATGAATGAAATAAACGAATATACATCAGAGGAAAGGAATATTCAGAATATTTTGTTCAGAATATTTTACATGCAAATGTGTTTATTAAGGTCTTTTTTATGTTTAAAATCTGAGTTTATACAAGAATACATGGTCCTTTCTGAGCAGTGTGAGTCACGTTGGATTTTCCTATCTTTATACAGAATTTTTAATTGTCACAATAAATTTAATGGGTGTGCATATGTGAGTATTTTGCATCTCTGTGTTTTCACTATTATGGAATTAAAACAGTGAGCCTTTGTTGGAGTTGGTTAAGCGTATGTGATAAATGTTGGATGAGTGGGAAAATTTAATCAAGTATAGGACTGAACTCTGAAGAGATAGGGACAAAAGAATAATAGGAAAAAAATCTATATTTCTGTCTCAGTGCTCCCACAAGTGAAACCGTGTTGTGTTCGCTTGCTCAGTGTATCCTAATCTTTGTGACTCCATGGACGGTAACCCACCAGGCTCCTCTGCCCATGGAATTTTTCAGGCAAGAATACGGGAGTGGTTGCCATTTCCTGCTCCAGGGGATTTTTCCCACCCAGGGACCTTTCCCACATCTCTTGTGCCTTCTTCTGTATTGGCAGGTGAATTCTTTACCACTAGCAAATTTGTCACATATTTCTGAGAACAAAATAGTTGAAAAATCCAGAGCTCAGACACAAACAGAAATATGCCCTAAATTATTCCAGAAACAAGACTGAATGTGTCGGAAGATAGAACCACACCCAAGAAAACATCACGAGTTTAGTCACATTTACTAATATTTTGCAGTATGAGTTTCTTAGATATATTTTACTTTTTCTCAGTTGTTTTTTTTTCTTTTCTTGTCACTAAAATAAAAATGTTCAACCCTAGTAAACAAAGTTGCATCATGTATTTTGGAGAAAATCTCAATTCAGTTCAGTTCAGTTGCTCAGTCGTGTCCGACTCTTTGCGACCCCATGAATCACAGCACACCAGGCCTCCCTGTCCATCACCAATTCCCAGGATTCATCCATACTCAAGTCCATTGAGTCGGTGATGCCATCTAACCATCTCATCCTTTGTCATCCCCTTTGCCTTCTGCCTTCAATCTTTACCAGCATCAGGGTCTTTTCAAAAGAGTCAGCTCTTCGCGTCAGGTGGCCAAAGTATTGGAGTCTCAGCTTCACCATCAGTCGTTCCAATGAACACCCAGGACTGATCTCCTTTAGGATGGACCGGTTGGATCTCCTTGCAGTCCAAGGGACTCTCAAGAGTCTTCTCCAACACCACAGTTCAAAAGCAGCAATTCTTCGGCGCTCAGCTTTCTTTAGGAGAAGGCAATGGCAACCCACTCCAGTACTCTTGCCTGGAAAAGTCCGTGGACAGAGGAGCCCAGTAGGCCGCAGTTCATGGGGTCACTAAGAGTTAGACACGACTGAGTGACTTCACTTTCACTTTTCATTTTCATGCACGGGAGAAGGAAATGGCAACCCACTCCAGTGTTCTTGCCTGGAGAATCCCAGGGACAGGGGAGCCTGGTGGGCTGCCATCTATGGGGTCGCACAGAGTCAGACACAACTGAAGTGACTTAGCAGCAGCAGTGTATATGTCAATCCCAATCTTCCAATTTATCCCTCCCTCACATTACCCAGACATGTCAGACATGACTGAAGTGACTTAGCAGCAGCAGCAGCAGCAGCTTTCTTTATAGTCCAACACTCACATCCATACATAACTACTGGAAAAACCATAGCCTTGACTAGATGGACCTTTGTCAACAAAGTAATGTCTCTGCTTTTTAATATGCTGTCTAGGTTGGTCATAGCTTTCCTTCCAAGGAGTAAGGGGCTTTTAATTTCATGGCTGCAGTCACCATCTGCAGTGATTTTGGAGCCCAAAAATTAAAGGCTGCCACTGTTTCCCCATCTATTTGCCATGAAGTGATGGGACCGGATGCCATGATCTTAGTTTTCTGAAAGTTGAGCTTTAAGCCAACTTTTTCACTCTCCTGTTTCACTTTCATCAAGAGGCTCTTTAGTTCTTCTTCACTTAGTTAGCTACCTGAATATAATGTATCTGAATATAATCTGAATATAATGTATCTGTATTGGCACCACTCATTAGCTATAGAGTTAGTAAAATGATTGTTAAGGTGACAAGTTCATTCGTTAGGTCGTTTCTGACTCTGCGACCCCATGTAGTGCAGCACAACAGGTTTCCCTGTCTATCGCCAACTCCCGGAATTTACTCAAACTCATGTCCATAGAGAGAAGGCAATGGCACCCCACTCCAGTACTCTTGCCTGGAAAATCCCATGAGCAGAGAAGCCTGGTGGCTGCGGTCCACCAGGTCGCTAAGAGTCGGACACGACTGAATGACTTCACTTTCACTTTTCATTTTCATGCATTGGAGAAGGAAATGGCAACCCACTCCAGTGTTCTTGCCTAGAGAATCCCAGGGATGGGGGAGCCTCGTGGGCTGCCGTCTATGGGGTCACACATAGGCAAAAACGACTGAAGTGACTTAGCAGCAGCAGCAGCGTGTCCGAATCAGTGATGTCATCCAACCATCTCATCCTCTGTCATCCCCTTCTCCTCCTGCCTTCAATTTTTCCCAGCATCAGTCTTTTCTAGTGAGTCGTTTCTTCTCATCAGGTGGCCAAAGGACTGGAGTTCCAGTTTCAGTATCAGTCCTTCCAATAAATAGCCAGGACTGATTTCCCTTAGGATTGACTGGTTGGATCTCCTTGCGGTCCAAGTGTCTCTCAAGAGTCTTCTCCAACACCACAGTTCAATAGCATCAATTTTCTGGTGCTCAACTTCCTTTAGAGGCCAACTCTCACATCCATACATGACTGCTGGAAAAACCATAGCTTTGACAAGACGGACTGTTGTCAGCAATGTAATGTCTCTGCTTTTAATATGCTATCTAGGTTAGTCATAGCTTTTCTTCCACAGTGCAAGCATCTTTTAATTTCATGGCTGTAGTCACCTTCTGCAGTGATTTTGAAACCTAAGAGGACTTAAATGCATCATCAATTCTCTTTAATACACATATCTTGTTTTTGGCAGAAAGTGAAGAGGAACTCAAAAGCCTCTTGATGAAAGTGAAAGAGGAGAGTGAAAAGTTTGGCTTGAAACTCAACATTCAGAAAACAAAGATCATAGCATCTGGTCCCATCACTTCATGGGAAATAGATGGGGAAACAGTGGAAACAGTGTCAGACTTTATTTTGGGGGGCTCCAAAATCACTGCAGATGCTGATTGCAGCCAGGAAGTTAAAAGACGCTTACTCCTTGGAAGGAAAGTTATGACCAACCTAGATAGCATATTAAAAAGCAGAGACATTACTTTGCCAACCAAGGTCCGTCTAGTCAAGGCTATGGTTTTTCCCGTGGTCATGTATGGATGTGAGAGTTGGACTGTGAAGAAAGCTGATCGCCGAAGAATTGATGCTTTTGAAGTGTGGTGTTGTAGAAGACTCTTGGGAGTCCCTTGGACTGCAAGGAGATCCAACCAGTCCATTCTGAAGGAGATCAATCCTGGGTGTTCATTGGAAGGACTGATGCTAAAGCTGAAACTGCAATACTTTGGCCACCTCATGCGACGAGTTGACCAGTGGAAAAGAGTCTGATGCTGGGAGGGATTGGGGGTGGGAGGAGACGGGGACGACAGAGAATGAGATCGCTGGATGGCATCACCGACTCGATGGACATGAGTTTGAGTGAACTCCGGGAGTTGGTGATGGACAGGGAGGCCTGGCGTGCTGTGATTCATGGGGTTGGAAAGAGTCGGACACGACTGAGCGACTGAACTGAACTGAATAAGAGAGGAAATTATGAGCTGTAAAAAGGCTTTAACACCTCAGTCAGTCTTTGTTCTAAGAAGATATAGTGCGGGTATAAAATAAGCGCATTTTCCCCACTTTTCATTTCTAACGTTTATTAGTGGAATCCAAGTATCCCCACAAACTACATCAAATCATTGCATTAATCAAAAAGAATTGATTTTATGTAACTGATTATTTGAATCTGTTGGCTTTCCATGCATTGCTTTGATAGTTCTTCATATCCTTTTATTACTGGAAATATCCCTAAATGACATGGGGAAGGTGAATATTTCAAACAAAATGAATCATAGGAAGGTGCAGATTACTAAGGGGGGAAATCTTGTAATTCATCAGATCTCTGCTTTGACTAGGTGAGGAGGGTTTAGAGTCAGTGTATCTGTGTGGCTTGAAATAAACATAATCTGTATTTTTCTGTCAGATCAATATGTTGACAATAGTGAAGAAATAAATCTTCATTTTTGGAAAGGTTGTTACTGTTTTCACAGGGGAAAATGAAGATAAGAAAATATAATTACCCAAATGTTAGCAAAGACTGAGCCAGAGGGTGGAGGCTTCAGAGACTTCAGTCCCAAATGCTACCTGGCAAGATAAAAAGCTAGCTATTTATTTTTTAGACATCAGCAGCAAGGACAGAAAGACCGGCTCATTCCAGGTATGTTCTTGAGTCTCCAGACTTAAGAATATAGGGTAAAAACTTAGCATTAGAAAATGAGAGATTTAGCAATTAATTATTTATGCCTACAAGTTCAATATAATAAATCCATGAGTTTAAAAGTCAGAAAGTATTTTCCTTTCAAAACTGGAAGAATCCGTCTCTAGCATCTATAAAATGATTGTTTATTTTCTTTTAATTTAGATTCATAGGAAAGCCTTTACTCTTTGTCACTGAGGAAGTATATGCATACATTTTAGTTTTTTTTTATTTTATTTCAAAAATAATATAGGTAGAAAACTATAAATAGCAATATGTGCAAACTTAACTCCATGTAAATCATATGCCAATACATACTTAAGGAAAATCTCTCACCAATATGCTAATTCTTATATCAACAGAGACATGCAGACATGACACATGCAAATATATACACACAGGAGGACACTCTATATCAGAAATGTTTATTATACCTCATCTCTTTTTCTTTTTAATATAAAAGTCAATTAAAATCAAAGAGATACAAATGTGTGTGTTAAATTCTGTCGTTTTCACTTCTTTGTATCCTTTTTCTTTGGCTGGTCAAGGGATCCATCCTCTGGCACCAGGACGCTGCAGAGATCAATAAAGAGAACAGCGGCAAAGCAGCAACACATTTCTAAGGTAAAGGTCAATAATGCTTATTTTATGTCTACCAAATTGTGAAGGTAACAGACCGGGACGGTAACACAGCAATTTTCATTATGAATAGTTGCTGATATGCTCTAGAATGTATAGAAAATCATTTCAAATCAACATTATCTGAGCTGTTTTTTGAGAAACAACAATGGTAACAAATTTTTGTGTCCAAATGACTATTTCCAGAGATGGAAAATGCTTAATCCTATAACTGACAGCCAGGTCTCTCAAACACTGGTATCTCTTCTATGGTATTTGGAACAGAAAATAAGACACTAATTCTTCCAATTATACCTCCAGAGATAAGAAAGCAAAATCCTAGGAAAATGAAAAACTCATAGAGTTTTATCTACATCATAATGACATGCTGCTGCTGCTGCTGCTAAGTCACTTCAGTCGTGTCCGACTCTGTGTGACCCCATAGACGGCAGCCCATCAGGCTCCCCCGTCCCTGGGATTCTCCAGGCAAGAACACTGGAGTGGGTTGCCATTTCCTTCTCCAATGTGTGAAAGTGAAAAGGGAAAGTGAAGTCGCTCAGTCATGTCTGACTCGTAGCGACCGCATGGACTGCAGCCTACCAGGCTCCTCCGTCCATGGGATTTTCTAGGCAAGAGTACTGGAGTGGCTTGCCGTTGCCTTCTCCATAATGACATGCAGACTTAGATAAAAACTTTTTCAATGTGTAATACAGTTTTTTGTTTGTTTTTATTTTTCCAGGTAGGTAACAATGTTCCTTCAAAAAGTAGGTACATGATTGGGCAATTTTCTGAGTATAAAATGACATTTACACAAAAAGACTATTCTCTCCTTTACAGATATTTTGCAGATGTCCATACATTTATATATACTTTTCCTCATCATTTTGTCAAAAATTTAGATAAGAAAAATTAAAGAATGGAGAAAGAAAATTGCTCTTCTGTGACTGAATTCATTTTCTTGGGGATTACCAGTGATCTGGAAGTGAAAGTGACCTTATTTGCCATGTTCCTAGTTGTTTATCTCGTTAATCTTCTGGGAAATCTTGGAATGATAATTTTGATTAGAATGGACCCCCAGCTGCAAACGCCAATGTACTTTTTCCTCAGCCACCTCTCCTTCTGTGACCTCTGCTATTCCACAGCAATTGGGCCCCGGATGCTGGCTGACCTTTTGGCCAAGAACAAACCAATCCCCTTCTATGGCTGTGCCCTACAGTTCTTGATTGCCTGTACCTTTGCAGATTCTGAGTGTCTCCTGCTGGCAGTCATGGCCTATGACCGCTACAAGGCCGTCAGCAGCCCCTTGCTCTATGCAGTCAGCGTGTCCAGCAGGGTGTGCTCCCTGCTCATGGCCGGGGTTTACCTGGTGGGGATGACAGATGCTCTCATACACACGACATTAGCATTCCGCTTATGCTTCTGTGGGTCAAATGAGATTAACCACTTCTTCTGTGACTTACCTCCACTCTACCTTCTTTCCTGCTCTGATACACAGGTCAATGAATTGACAGTATTTATTGTTTTTGGCTTTATTGAATTGAGCTCAATTTCAGGAGTTCTTGTCTCTTACTGTTATATCATCTTAGCAGTCTCAAAGATCCATTCTGCTGAGGGGAGGTTCAAAGTTTTCTCCACCTGTGCCTCCCACCTAACTGCTGTGGCAATTTTCCAGGGAACTATGCTTTTTATGTACTTTAGGCCAAGTTCAATATACTCTTTAGATCAAGACAAAATGACCTCATTGTTTTATACCCTTATTATCCCCATGTTAAATCCTCTGATTTATAGTCTACGGAACAAGGATGTGAAAAATGCCCTAGGAAAAATAAAAAATAAAAGATGGTTTCAAAGATGTATATCACACATATGCGCACACATATAGCAGTTATTATTTTTGCAAAATTAAATGGTATAACACATGAGAAATTTAATTTTATCAAATTATTTAATAAATGAGTATCGATGCTAAAGTTCAGCCATAGGAAACTGTTGGAGTTTTCAAAACTTGTCATGCTTCATTATATGTCTTGACCTTATCAATGAAACTCTGTGTAAAACTTCCTGGCTCTTCAAATTCTATCATACTTTTTGTGTGTATCCATTCATTCAAACATTATTGTTTCAAGTATATTAATATTTATCAACTAATTCTTCTTTGTCTGCCTCTAAGCACTTTACATTTCTTTAAAAACCCATTAGGTTGTATAAAAATGGACCTTATAATCTAGATGAATAAAGAAACATTTATTAATTAACCACACATACAATTCATAGTAAAGTTTAAGACTTTCATTAATTAAAAAAAAAAAACAGGGTTAAAAATCTAGGAACAAATGTCAAAACATAGTGTGCAGAAGAAAGGTTTTCTTAAATGGAGATATTAATTGTCAGATCCAAAAATTTGGGAAGGTAGTGATTCTAGGAAGATAATTTGACACTTAGAGAGGTCTTGAGTTGAGCAGCTGTATACCTTTTCAGGGCTTCCCAGTGGGTCAGTGGTAAAAAATCTGCCTGCCAATGCAAGAGACACAGGGGACTCAGATTCAATCCTTGGGTCAGGTAGATCCCCTGGAATAGGAAATGGCGACTTGCTCCAATATTCTTGCTTGGAAAGTTCCATGTACTGAGGAGCCTGGCAGGCTGTGGTCCCTGGGGTCACAAAGAATTGGATGCGACTGACCACAGAGACACATACATACACACACCTTTTTAGAATTAAGAAATCCAAAACTGAAAGCAATTTAAAGTGCCTTGGTAAATTGCGTAGTTTGACTCTGTGGGAGAGGGCAAGGGTGGGATGATTTGGGAGAATGGCATTGAAGCATGTATATTATCATATGTGAAACGAATCGCCAGTCCAGGTTCAATGCATGACACAGCATGCTCGGGGCTGGTGCACTGGGATGACCCAGAGGGATGGGATGGGGAGGGAGGTGGGAGGGGGGTTCAAGATGGGGAATACATGTACACCCAGGGTGGATTCATGTCAATGTATGGAAAAACCAATACAATAATGTAAAGTAAAAAAATAAAATAAAAAAGAATGAAAAAATAAAGTGCCTTGGTAAATTGCATAGTTTTATTATCTCTTAACTCATCCCCTCTTAGCTCTGATCAAATGTTCCTTTTAATAGTTCACAGACAACCATTTTCTTTAATCATTCTATTCAATATTGTCCTGTTTGTGAAATCATGGCCTACAGTATGAGATGGTGAACAATCTTTGCTCAAGGATCCTGAATTCTGCCTGTATTATCCAAGCACTTACCTGATGTTTGGGACACAAATGGAGGAAGAGACAGAGAATGAGGTAAAGAAAAAGGAAGGAATAAAAAGAGTAGATAACATTTGTGAGTGTTTATTAGACATCAACAATTAACAAAGTAAAAATTAACTGAAGATATGGCACGTGGCTTGAATACATATGTATAATAAATTTTAAGAAAGAGTATAAAATGGTTGGAATACCAGGATGCTGATCTATAAAGAAGATACATATCACACCAGAAGTAAAGAGCATTCACCTGGATACATTCTTAATACGTATCTATTCTGTGGGTTTCTGCTCTAGAATCTGGGGCTAAAGCACTGATTCAGCATGTCTAAACAACACAGATAGATTTGAAGAAGCATGTAAAATTCATGGACTTATTTATTACAGTTGCAAAAGTTAAAAAAAACCACTGTTTCTTAGATTTTACAGCTATCATTGTAGTGTCTTTGTGCAAAAACATTCAGAATGAAATTAAAGCCCAAGAAGATTCTCTGGCTTTCACAGGGGGCATTTGTGAGAAACTGACCTCTTCCACAGAATCATACTGAAAAGAACTTATGAATAATATTATTTTTAATAAAAGACGTCAGGGGTTTTCACCTGTGCTATGTTTTCTCAATTTACACACAATATTTTAGAACTGTTATTTATAAGCAGAAACATGGTAGAAATCATTTTTTGAGATATACTGTCCAAGAAAAATGGAGTGCTGGTGGATTGTTGCTAATTTAGAGAATATAAATGTGTAATCTGGTTAGGTAATCTCTTTTTGACTGCCCTGTATCAGAGCATCTAAAGAGTCATTTGATGTACGTACTGGCTGTTATTATGAGATCTAGTGGATGTGAACTAAAGGCAAGAATATTTTAAGTCCTATAAATGGAATTATAAAATTAAAATTGACATATTCAATTGTCTGAGGGCCTCCCACTTCAATTTACCAGTATCTCCCTGGAAGGAACTTGTACACATAGATATACCTCAGCTTTTGTGACTATCCTAGGGATATGGTAAAGAACCTGCCCGGAATATGGGAGACTTGGGTTTGACCCTGGGTCAGGAAGATCTCTTGGAGAAGGGAATGGCTACCCACTTCAGTATTCTTGCCTGGAGAATTCCATGGACATAGGTGCCTGGTGGGTTACAGTCCATGAGGTCACAAAGAGTCTGACATGATGGAGTGTCTAGCACTTTAAGGGTTGATATGTCTCCAGATCATCTGACTCTGAAAGACAGTCAAGAATGTCACAGAAAATTTAAACCATATCAAACACTTTCCCAACCACAGCAGTATAAAACTGGAAATCAGTTAGAGAAATAAGTTTAAATATTTGCAAATGTATGGAGACTAAACATATCCCTGAACAACCAGTAGTTCAGAGAAGAAACAAAAATGAATTAAAAAATATCCTGAGACAAGTGGAAATAGAAAAATATCATGCCAAAAACTAGAGGACAATAACAAATTACAACAAACACAGTTTAAGAGAAAAGTTTGCAGTGAAAAAATGCTTACATTAAGAAAAAAAAAAAAAAAAGCTAGACCTTTTATACCCTAAAGAACTAGAAAAGCAGAACATGGGAAGTCAAAAGTTAGTTAAATGAAAGAAATTTAAAAGATCAGGGTTAAATGAAACTTAAAAAGTCAATCAACATAAAGGCTGTACTTTTGAAAAGGTAAGCAAAATGGAGAAAAAACATAGGCAAATTTATCAAGAATAAAGAGAAGTCTCGAATAAATAATACTATAAATGGCAGAAAGGATATGACCGTTGATACTACACAAAAACCAAGGATCATAAGAAACTACTATGAATAATATATATCCCCCCTAAAAAATCAAATGACTTAGAAGAAATTGTTAAATTCCTAGAGCATAACAACCTGCAAAGACTGAATGATGAAAAAACAGAAAATCTGAATAGACAAATTACTAATAAGTAGATTGAATCAGTGATCCAAAGTTCCCCCAAAAGATAAGTCCAGGACCATATGGCTTTGTTGGTGAATTCTAACATATAAAGAATTAATAATTTTTAAACTTTTACAAAAAAAAATAGAAGCATAGGCAGTACTTCCAAACTCATTTTATGAATCCAGCATTACCTTGATCTCAATACCAGACAAAATACAACAAGGAATGAAAATTAAGGGTCAATATTCCTGATAAACATAAATGAAAAATCTCTAACAGAAATCTGTCAGAAAACCAAATTCAGAACTGCATTGAAAAGATCATACACTATGATCAAGTGTTATTTATTCCAAGCATGCAAGGACATTTCAACATGTTCTAACCGATTAACGTGATATACCACATTAACAAACACAAGTAAAAGTAATATAATCATCTCAATAAATGCAGAAAACAAATGACAAAATTCAAACTTTTTTCAGGATAAAATTCTCAGAAAACCACTTAGAGAGGGAACCTATCTCAACATAAATAAAGGACATATGTGACAAACTCAGCTTACGTCACATAAAATAGTGAAAAGGTAAACTAGTTCCCTCAAAGACAAGGAACAAGACAAGAATTTCAGTGCTGTCTCAACAGAGTGAAACCCTAAGAGATTTGATGTCCCTAGAAATAGAGGAGTGCCCAATGGAAAAGGTGATTTTGGAAAGGAATCATTATGAAGTAAGCAAGGACAAACTCCAACGTTCAAATATGTAACTAGAAAAGTAGATAATGGTAGTAAAGCTCTTGAGTGACACAAACACCCTCAGTTCAGTTCATTTCACTCCCTCAGTCGTGTCCGACTCTTTGTGACCCCATGAACCGAAGCACACCAGGACTCCCTATCCATCACCAACTCCCAGAGTCCACCCAAATCCATGTCCATTGAGACGGTGATGCAATCCAACCATCTTATTCTTCGTCGTCACCTTTTCCTCCTGCCCTCAATCTTTCCCAGCATCAGGGTCGTTTCAAATGAGTCAGCTCTTCACATCAGGGGGCCAAAGTATTGGAGTTTCAGCTTCAGCATCAGTCCTTCCAATGAACACCCAGGACTGATCTCCTTTAGGATGGACTGGTTGGATCTCCTGGCAGTCCAACGGACTCTCAAGAGTCTGCTCCAACACCACAGTTCAAAAGCATCAATTCATTGGCGCTCAGCTTTCTTTACAGTCCAACTCTCACATCCAAACATGACTACTGGAAAAACTAGAGCTTTGACTAGATGGACATTTGTTGACAAAGTAATGTCTCTGCTTTTTACTATGCTGTTTTCAGTTCAGTTCAGTTGCTCACTCGTGTCCGACTCTTTGCGGCCCCACGAATCACAGCACGGCAGGCCTCCCTGTCCATCACCAACTCCCGGAGTTCACTCAAACCCACCTCCATCGACTCGGTGATGCCATCCAGTTATCTCATTCTCTGTCGTCCCCTTCTTCTCCTGCCCCCAATCCCTCCCAGCATCAGAGTCTTTTCCAGTGAGTCAACTCTTCACATGAGGTGGCCAAAGTATTGGAGCTTCAGCTTTAGCATCAGTCCTTCCAATGAACACCCAGGACTGGTCTCCTTTGGAATGGACTGGTTGAATCTCCTTGCAGTCAGTCCAAGGGACTCTCAAGAGTCTTCTCCAGCACCACAGTTCAAAAGCATCAATTCTTCGGCAATCAGCTTTCTTCACAGTCCAACTCTCACATCCATACATGACCACGGGAAAAACCTTAGCCTTGACTAGATGGACCTTGGTTGGCAAAGTAATGTCTATGCTTTTTAATATGCTATCTAGGTTGGTCATAACTTTTCTTCCAAGGAGTAAGCGTCTTTTAATTTCATGGCTGCAATCAGCATCTGCAGTGATTTTGGAGCCCCCAAAAATAAAGTCTGACACAGTTTCCACTGTTTGCCCATCTATTTGCCATAACGTGATGAGACCAGGTGTCATGATCTTTGTTTTCTGAATGTTGAGCTTCAAGCCAACTTTTTCACTCTCCTCTTTCACTTTCATCAAGAAGCTTTTTAGTTCCTGTTCATTTTCTGCCATAAGGGTGGTGTCATCTGCATATCTGAGGTTATTGATATTTCTCCCAGCAATCTTGATTCCAGCTTGTGTTTCTTCCAGCCCAGCGTTCCAGCTTGTGTTTCTTCCAGCCTATTTGGAACCAGTCTGTTGTTCTATATCCACTTTTAACTATTGCTTCCGGACCTACATACAGGTTTCTCAAGAGGCAGGTCAGGTGGTCTGGTATTCCCATCTCTTTCAGAATTTTCCACAGTTTATTGTGCTCCACACAGTCAAAGCCTTTGACATGGTCAATAATGCAGAAATAGATGTTTTTTTCTGAAACTCTCTTGCTTTTTCAATAATCCAGCAAATGTTGGCAATTTGATCTCTGGTTCCTCTGCCTTTTCTGAAACCAGCTTGAACATCTGGAAGTTTATGGTTCACGAATTGATGAAGCCTGGCTTGGAGAATTTTGAATAAATTCTTAAGATTTTCTGAAATCTTTATTAGCTTAGAAAGGGCAAGATCTCTAAATTGAACCAGTGTTAACAAACTACATTCAAGGACTATTTGTGAGAGACCCTTTTGATAATGGAAGTGTCATTTCTGTGGTTCTGAAAACTGCAAGAGAGTCAAATGTTTATAGAATATTCAGCTACAGCTAAAGACTTAAAATTAGACAAAGAAATATATTCCAAGGTACAGTACTCAGCAACAGAAGCACTCATATAAGTCTTTGAGTGTATTATTTATGTTATTTTAGCTTTTTAAATCTCATGTGACAACTATATTCATTAAGGAGACATCATCTAGAGTCTTACCAAGGTGAAGAGTTAGTCACCTAGTCGTGTACATCTGTTTGTGACCCCATGGACTGTAGCCAAGCTACTCTGTCCATGGGATTCTCCAGACAAGAATACTTGAGTGGGTTGCCATTCCTTCTCCAGGGCATCTTCCTGATCCAAGAATTGAACCTGGGTCTCCTGCATTGCAAGGGAATTCTTTACCATCTGAGCCACCAGGGAAGCTCCCTTACCTTGGTGAGCACAGTACTAAATATTATTAATTTAGTTAGAAATTTTCATTTCTTTTCATCATTTTTCATCCAGCAAGTACTCACTGAAGGCCAAATGTATTTTCTAGGTAATTTTCTAGGCATTAGAGATATAAGATACAATACTAATACCAGGAATTTCTACTTTCTTGGAGTGTATGGAGGGAGAAGGAAATGAGACAAATAAATTATTGCATGTATTAAACATATCATCTGTTTCTAAGAAAAAAAAAATATCATTAAGGGGATAAAGAGTGATTCTCTCATTATATTAGATTTTCAAAAAAGAATCTTCTTGGAAGGTGGTATTTGAATAGGCACATATATGATTTAATAGAAGTATATGTATTACACTGGATTGAGCACTAAAATATTTTGGAGCTTATTAACTTCCTTACAAGGTGTTTCGTGTTTTTATATTTCAAGCTATTATGTCAGTGAGTATGTCACTGAGTTCAGTGTGAGGATTGGGATGGTATAAAACAGACTCTACTTGAACAATTACTTATGAGCATTTGGAACTGAGCATACTATAGAGGGCTTCCCAGGTGGCGCTAGTGATAAGGTACCTGTAGGAGACACAAGCGGTTCTGGCTCAGTCCCTGCACCTGGAAGATCCCCTGGAGGAAGGCATGGTGACCAACTCCAATATTCTTGCCTGGAGAATCCCATGGGCAGAGGAGCCTGGCAGCTACAGTCCAAGGTCTCAAAGAGTCAGACATGAGTGAAGTGACTTAGCACACAGCATGCACATACAATAGAGAGAAAGGATGCTGGTCTGGTGGAAGGCACGGGCAGACAGGACTCTGTGATGCCCACGGGTAGAAAGTATCTTTAAAATAGCGACAGGAGGGAAAGCTAGCAAATGATGACTATGAACTTTCTTAGTTCATTGAATTGGCTAAAGTAAAACAAGATCCAAAAGGGCAGCAGAATACTCAGACAAAATACGTTAACTAGGACGGACTCGGAGTAGGCAATAAAACTCAGAGGATGAGTGTAAGAAACAGTCTATGCTCAGCGGTAGCACCAGCCAGAAGGTGGAACCCAGCCTGTGGGCACAACAGCTGTGTAAAGCGCAGGCTTACAAACAACCAGGAAGCGGTTATGTACCAACAATACTAAAAATTTGTTGTTGTTGTTGCTGTTAAGCATTGTGTGTGGTTTAGGAGGAAAGAGAGAGAAGCGGAAGTCACACACCCTTCTTCCCTGTGTCTCTGTGTATCTTTTTCTGTCTCTTATAAGGACACTCTCATTGGGCTTTGGGTTCACTTTAAGCTCATTTTGACTCTTACTTCAATTACATCTGCAAAGATCTTATTTCCAAATAAGGTGACATTCTGAGTTCTGGGTGACATGGATATTTGGGAGACACTATTCACCCACAGTGCTTCCATGTTGGCTCAGAAGGTGGAGAATCTCTCTGAAATGCAGGAAACCCAGGTTCAATCCCTGGGTCAGGAAGATCCCTTGGAGAAGGCAATGGCTTCCCACTCCATTATTCTTTCCTGGAGACTTCCATGGACAGAGGAACCTGGCAGGCTACAGTCCATGGGGTGGCAAAGAGTCAGACGTGACTGAACAACTCACAGTTTCACTTTTCATACACCCACAACACACATCATTTTGCACATGATATATAGCTATTTTATTTGATACTGAACTGGACAGAAACTAAGAGATCAAATAGCCAACTTATGACTCTAAATTTATGATCTAGTGAGTTGACTACATAATTTGAGTCATCATCTCTACGAGAAGATTTAATTAACACTACGTAATAGATCAAAATTCTTTTGGAAATACAGATCTTCAACCAAATTGCATTAAGTGATTCATTAATTTCCTGACACTCTCTTTCACATCTTTGTTCCTGAGGCTATAGATCAGAGGGTTCAGCATGGGACTCACCACTGTATAAAATACAGAACCTACTTTGACCATAAGCCATGAGTTTTTGGACCTGGGTACACAATAAAGGAACAGGATAGTCCCCTGGAACATGGTGACGGCGGTCAGATGAGAGGCACACGTAGAGAAGGCTTTGTGGCGCCCCCCAGCAGAGGGCATTTTTATGATAGTGCCAAAAATGGAGACATAAGTAGTGAGGATAATTGCCAGGCTGCTCACCTCATTAAACATGGCAATGGCAAAACAGAGCCCTTGGCTGATGAAGGGGTCAGAGCAGGAGACAGAGACGATGACAGAGTGCTCACAGAGGAAATTATTTATGATGTTAGAGCCACAGAAGGATAATGCCAGGAGCGAACAGGTGAGTGTCAGGGAGGAGACCACACCCCACGTGTAGGGACCGGCCACTAACGATGCACAGAGCTCTGGGGACATGACCACTGTGTAGAGTAGAGGCTTACAAATGGCCACAAATCGGTCATAGGCCATCACTGCCAACATGAATACCTCTGCCACTGCAAACATACAAGCCAAGAAGAATTGCATGATGCATCCCGTGAACGAGATGGTTCTGTCTTCCACAACCAAATTCTCCAAGAGTTTGGGTGTAACTGTGCTGGAATAGCAGAAATCAACAAAGGACAAGTGACTGAGAAAAAAGTACATGGGGGTGTGGAGTTTGGGACTGATCCTGATGATGGTGACCATGCCCAGGTTCCCCACCACGGTGACTGCATAGACGGTGAGGAAAACCAGGAACAAGGGAACCTGGAGGTCGGGATATTCTGAGAAGCCCAAGAGGGTGAACGTGGCTCCAACACTCTGATTTCCTTCAGCAAACCACATAATTGTTGTTGGAGAAAATCTGAGACAGTGATAATAAAATGATAACAATGATAATGACGACAGTGCCTGGATATCACATTTATCGTGCAGCAGACATTGTGTTAAAATATCGGTACCTTAGTTTTGGCCACCAAAGAAGACTTATGAATTTCAAAACAAGCAGTCTCATATTTTACAAAGGGACATGGAAGCATATATGAGTTAAGACACTTGTTTGAATTAACACAGCCTGCTAGTGATGAGTTAGGTTTGAAGTTGATCATGAGTGACAGAAATTGAATTTAGTTTAGACTTAGAGAGAAATATTTTCTATAGTGTTGTAGAAAAACATGTTTTTCACAGTTCCACCATTCTGAAGGTCTGTGCTCTTTAGTGGGAGTAACATAACAATAAATGAAAACAATTCACTCAAATTTATTTTAAAAAGCAGGAGGAGTAATATTTTTAGAGGCCGTAGTACTTCTATCATTATCTTCAAACTGAAGATCATCGAAAAGGCAGAGGTTATGAGTCACCACAAGAGTTTTCACATTTTGGAAAACATAAATGGACATTGAAGAAAATAAAGCTCTATCTTCAAGTTTTCCAATGATTGCAGTTTGATGCTAAAATTATTGGCTCTGTATTCAATGCAGCAACCTGGCAAAGTAATGAAGTTGTATTATAATTTGTAGTACCCTTACTTTTGCTTTCTTTCCTATTTGACTATTTATCATTTGTCTGATATAGTGCTCACTGATGTCTCTCATTGTCTCACTGGTGCTCTCAGTACAGTCTTTTAAATTCTTTGATCAAGATCTTTTAACTTGCTAGCAATATTTTAAATGTAATAAATTTATTAGGAATATTATAGCATTAAATGCTTATAGAATATCTGAACTACAGAGTAACTTAGAATATATTTTGCTCAACACTTTCACATTATATACTGTTGCTCAAGAAAATCAGAGAATACGGCAGTAAACACAAGTGGTTACACTGTCACACTCAAAACTGCTGGTGACAGGAATATTGAGTTTGATTAAAACTACAGGTGATAATCTTGCTTTGAGTCATACAATCATTATTTGTATACATTATTTTGAGAAAGCAAAAGCATCTTGTACTGGTAAGCAGTTTATAACAATAGACGTATATATATTTAGCAAAGATTTTCAAATAAGTTAGTCAATAACAAGCACACATCTGAAATATTCATTAATAAAGGGACTATTCGACTGTCATAAACACAGATGCAATTTTAGTTTTGTCTGACCATGTGAAGGGAGAAATAATTCATTATTTCTTGAATAGCTTTATGAATACTTTTGACACTCAAAAAATGTATTTCCTATATGCAGAAAAGGGAACGGGTGGGAAGTGGAAAAGAGTTAGTGACAGACAGACTGGCACAATAAAAGAAGCAAGAAGTTGGAAACTTAAATTCAGTTCCAAGCTTTGGCATTTACTGTATGATCTTTGGTGAATCACTCAGATTTTATGAGCCTCAACTTCTTTATCAGTAATAATGGCATGATAATATATATTTTATAGGTGTATAAGTATTAAGTTAGGAAATGACATTAATATAATTAGCACAAAGTGTGATAGTTGTGCAATTCAAAATATATAGGCTTTCCCAACCTCGTCCATTTTAATATTGGTATTATTTTATTTATTTTTAAATTTATTTATTTTAATTGGAGGCTAATAAACAATCTAAGAAACAGATCAAGGTTTAAAGTTGGCAGTAACAAAAGTGCAGGAACAATTGGTGATGTCAAAGAGTAGCTCAACTCTTTTTCTGAATTTCCTCTTGGCCCTGTTCATGCTAATTCATCAATCACTATCCTTCAATAAATTGTCTGTTTCCCCTGTGTTTTCTCATTATTATCTGACTATTACTAATCATCCCTTTTTAATCTCATGGTCACCTAGGCTCAGACAACTTCCCTGTGCTGCTGCCACCCTGCACTGTGAGAAAATCGATTTCTTCTTTTCTTGATTACTGTGGCTGTTATGACAGTTTCTGACTCCTAAAAACTTTAATTTCTCCCTGTTAACTAACTTATCAAATCTAAATTTCTCTGCTCAGTTTTATCTAAAACTTTATCCTAGCTGTATTCTTAAATTTTCAACCTTCTTTAATCAAGTCAGTATTCTCAGAATATAATGCCTGTAATTTCCTCTTTTCTTGCGTACTGATGCAGCACTTGAACAATGTATAAAGCATTTCATGCAAATTACTATCACAAGGACACTTTTCCTTTTCACTTCAGCCATGTTTTCCACACCCTTGACATACCTGCAGACATTACTGTCAGAAAAATGAAATAGTATATTATTATTTTATACATATGATTCTTATCTTCTTTTGACTCAATTTTGAGGTGTTGAGGAATTCCCAGGCATCATAATATTCTTTTTAAAAATTTCATTGTGACTACTCTGCAAAGCACAGTGTGGATATTCTCAAAGCAAAATCCAGGAAGACACCCCAGTGAAGGGGGAGGAGATCAAAGCTTAGCCTTCAGGAAAATGGACTGGGGAGACATTACCACACAAAGACTGACAGAGTGTCCACTGCTTTAGAGGTTTCAAGATCTCAGTGTTCCCCAAAGGAGAGAAAAGAAACAAGATAGATCACCCCACCTGAAACCAACTCACCTGAAGATTCTGTTTCTACTATTAATTGTCTCCAGGGGAGTTCCCACTCAGAATTCAAACATCATGTAAAACATTAAGGAGTTAATCAATATAGGAGGAGACCCCAAAATTTAATGTAACTGGAATATGCTTCTTTCATAATATGCAGAAAAACTCAGAGAAAGGAAGAAACAGAGAGAGAGATTTGGAAGCTGTATCTGATTCTTATGAGCAAAATGCAGGGCTTACGTATGCTTCCATGACCTTGGGGATTTAGACCCTAGAGAGCATTTCTTGAGCTATTTATTTTTATATCACACATCAATAAATTAGCTTGAAGCTTTTTTCATGTGGCAATTTGCAAGAAGGTAGTTCCTTCTGAATCACTGGAGGTGGCACCTCAAATAGCCCATTTTATTAATTTCTTTATAAATAATTATACAAAAATACATGAACTGAATAAGAAAACTTGCTGACTACAATAAACCCAAAACAAAAGATAAACAAGCTAAAATGCAACTGTTCAGAGATATTAACTGCTTTATATATATTTACTGTGTGATTTTTCTTTCCCATTCTGTGTATGAAGTGTGTATGTGTTTTGAGATGTATAAGGAAATATAACTTGGTCTCTGATTTTATTGCTTAACCTAAATAAATATCATTGTCTTCAGAAACAGTGATGTTCTTTACTGAAACTAAATTGTGTTTGCTTCTAAATATAAGCAATCCACACTTTCAAGCTTATATTGATACAATTAGATAATACAGTCTCTTAAAAATGGAAAATGCATTTTGGAAACATATTTAAATCTCTAAAACCTCTGAGTGTCAATCAATCCAAATATCACACAATTAGGTCCACTCTCTTGCCTGGTGGCTTGGTGGTAAAATTAAAAAAAAAAAAATCACCTGCAGTGCAGGATACATAGGTTCTATTCCTGCCTGGAGTCGGGAATAACCCTTGGTAAAGGAAATGGTCACCCACTTGAGTATTCTTGCCTGGGAAATCTGTTGGACAGAGAAGTCTGGTGGGCTGCAGTCCATGGATACACAAAAAATTTGGACACAATTTAGTGACTAAACAGCAGCAGCAAATGCTTTCCCTAGGTTCCTGATAACCTAACTAACATTTGCCAGACTCTTCCTAAAGGCATAACACACCAGAGGCTGTTTCCCACCAGGCATAGAATTATTGCACATAGTATGTTCTTGAGCCAAAATCCCACAAGTCTGCAGGGTTATTCTCTCACTGAGATAGGTTTGAGTTCCACAATGCAGCTTCCCCCCATCGCTGACACCTCTGTACCCTAGCTTTGGAGCCAGTATCTACACCCTAGTCACCCAGAGCTAGCAGCCTTGTTGGATATTAGTTTTCCGTGCTGCACAACAAATTGCCACCAACTTGGAGGCTTAAACTGCTATCACAGTTTCTGTAGCATAATAGTTTGGGAAGTGCTTGTGTAACCTCATAAGATACGGCTAAACTATTTTCCAAGTTATTTACCCTGTACTCTTATCTGATATGCATAAGCACTTAACTTGCTCTACCTTTTCAACAGTATTTGAAACTTTTATTCATTTTAGCTATTCTTAATGGAGTACAGTAGTTTGTCCTTGTGGTTTAAGTTTGAATTTTAATAAGAATGTCATTGATGACTAGCTATGCTTAATATTTTTTCATGTATTTATTTGTGTGCTTTGTTTTGTCAAATGTGTGCTCAGATAATTCATCAAAACTTTAAGTAGGCTTTTTTCCTGTTGTATTGAGTGTAAAAACTTCCTCTGTATGTTTTACATAGAAACCACTTATCAAATATAAGCTTTGCAAATACTTACTCACAATCTATGGCTTGTATTTTCACTTTATTAATGGTGTCATTTATGCTTAAGAAACTTTTACCAAACATTTTTAATGGTAATGAAGCTCCTTTTATTGTTTTTTTAAAGATCCATCCTTTTTTATTTTCATTCAAAAAATTATCATCCTAACTTTTGAAAGATTTTTTCTGTTTTATGCTAAATATTTTTTAGTTTTCACTTTTATGTTTACAACCATATTCATTCATCTATGATTCCTTGGAAAGAAAGCTTCGACAAACCTAGACAGCGCATTAAAAAGCAGAGTCATCGCTTTGCTGACAAAGGTCCGTATAGTCCAAGTTATGTCTTTTTTCCAGTAGTCACATACAGATGTGAGTGTTGGACCATAAGGAAGGCTGAGTGCCAAAGAATTGTTGCTTTCAAATTTTGCCGGAGAAAACTCTTGAGAGTCCCTTGAACAGCAAGGAGATCACACAAGTCAATCCTACAGGAGATCAACCCTGAATACCCATTGGAAGGACTGAGGCTGAAGCTGAAGCTCCAACACTTTGGCCACCAGATGAGAAGCGTCAACTCATTGGAAAAGACCCTGATGCTGGGAAAGGCTGAAGACAGTCAGAGGAGCAGGCAACAGAGGATGAGCTACTAGTTTCACTGACTTAATGGACGTGAGCGCGAGAAAACTCTGGGATGGTGAAGGACAGAGAAGCCTGGCATGCTGCAGTCCATGGAATCGCAAAAGGGGTGGACATGGTGACCGAACAACAACGACAATTCATTTCATCCCATTCATGTTAAGAGTTGTGTATGCTATGAAGTAAAAGTAAAGGCTTATTCCTCCCTGTGGTATCCAATTAGCACTGTTTATTGAAAATTATCATTTCTCTATCGAATTATAATAACAGGTAGTTTTAAAATTTAAATGACCAGAGATGCTTGAGTCCATTTGGGGACCCTATTAGTCTAATATCCCATTGCCTTGATTACTCAAAAACTTTTTGCAGTAAAATAGGGATATGAACATGGGGAAAGTAGAATGATACTTTAATTTTGTTTGCTAGTCAGCAGGCTATACGTTTCATGAATAGAAATTGACTTCCACCATTTATTATACAATAATTAGCAAATATTTCATTATAAGTTACAGTATGCTGAAACATTTGTTTAAGCCATCTCTGGAGTATGATTACTATTCTAGGGACTCATGTTTGACCTGTACATGTCTGTTGACCTGGGAATCAGGTTTAGTTTGGAAACACACACATAAAATTATACTATATAAGGTATGGGCTTCCCTGGTGGCTCAGAGGGTAAAGCATATGCCTGTAATGCGGGGACTCGGGTTCAATCCCTGGGTCGAAGATCCCCTGGAGAAGGAAATGGCAACCCACTCCATATTCTTGCCTGGAAAACCCCATGGACAGAGGAGCCTGGTGAGCTACAGTAACCCACTCCAGTACTCTTGCCTGGAAAATCCCACGGACGGAGGAGCCTGGTGGGTTGCAGTCCATGGTGTCATAAAGAGTCGACACGACTGAGTGACTTCACTTTCACTTTTCACTTTCACACATTGGAGAAGGAAATGGCAACCCAATTCAGTGTTCTTGCCTGGAGAATCCCAGGGACAGCAGAGCCTGGTGGGCTGGAATCTATGGGGTTGCACAGAGTCAGACACTACTGAAGCAACTTAGCAGCAGCAGTATATATGGTATAGAACTTGTAAAGCAATTGTAGTCCAAAAATAAAATGATATAAATTAATTAACTATAATAGTTAGTGAAAAGCTTTAGCAATTACTCTCTTATTATTGTTGACATTTTTATTATCAATAGCAAAACATGTTGAGAAGTAAAATTGCTTCTCATGGGCTGTGAGCTCTAACGGATGGTGCCTAAATATTTTAAGGAAGTATGAGTTTGAACCCCACCCCCACCCCGCTAAGTAATAATAATGAAACAGTGTTACCAGAAGGTGGGAACAAAACCTAGAACGTTTCTTCCAGCTCTCTTCTCCCTGCTGGCTTCGGGTGTCTTCATTTCTAGACTGCTGTCATGCGTGCCTGAGCACCTTAGTCTAAGACAACACTTGGTCATTGTACGATTGGAACAATTGTGCTCTTGGTTGGTTAGTCATATTTTACTGTTATTGTGTGTTTGATTGATTAGTTCTTGGGGTCCATGTTGCCCTCCTGTCTAATTTTCCCAGACTTGTGTTTTGAAGAGGAAGTCATAAACAGTTTTGTGCCTTCTTTATGTGAAACTTGAACTTTCTCCTTAATCATTTTTCTTATGATGTACATGCCAACAGGCCACGGAAGAAAGAAATAGCTTATTTCATCGTATACCCATAAACTTTTAATATATTTGAATTCACTCAAAAATAATTTACAAATGCTACAAAAAGCTGTAATTTTTTTTAAATTTTGGTTTACATATGGCTTACAGCTATTTTACTAATCATTGATGTATGCAAAAATCAATAATCATCAATAAAATGCTATCCTGCCATAGATATATTAACCTAAAGCATATTTATCAAAAGATTTGAATCGTCAATTTCACCATAAGAACTGAACAATCTGTAGCATAGGATATCTTTTTTTTTTTTCAGAAATAAAACAATGAGTTTAAAAATATTATGCGTAGTGACAAAGCGGTTTTGTGAATACTAATCTTGTGAATGTATTTTTTTGTTCTTTGTTCCTCAAGCTGTAGATCAAGGGGTTCAGCATAAGAATCATTACTGTGTAAAACACAGAAGTCACTTTGACTGTGAGCCAAGAAGTTTTGGGGTTAGGAATGCAGAAAAGGAAAGGATGGTTCCATGGAAGATGCTGATGGCTGTCAGGTGGGAAGCACAGGTGGAGAAGGTTTTCCAGCGCCCACGTGCAGAAGGCATCCCCATAACAGTGATAAAAATGAATATATAGGACATCAGAATAATCACCAGGCTGCTCGCCTCATTGAATATGGCAATAATAGAACATAACATCTGAGTGGTATAGGGATCTGAGCAGGAGACAGAAACAATTACAGAGTGGCCACAGATAAAATTATTTATGGTGCTAGACTTGCAATAGGATAATGCAAGAAGGAAATATGCGAGTGTCATGGAGGACACTACACCCCTTGAGAGCACAGCGCTTCGCAGACATCGCAGTGGCATAGAGCAAGGGGTTGCAGACTGCCACAAAGCGGTCATAGGCCATCGCGGCTGATGTGAACGTTTCTGCTATACCAAACAGGCAAGCGAAGCAACATTGCGCAATGCAACCAGAGAAAGAGATGGTTCTGTCCTCCACAATCAAATTCTCCAACAGTTTGGGTGAAACTACAGTAGGAAAACAGAAATCGACAAAGGACAAGTGACTAAGGAAAGCGTACATGACCGTGTGGAGTTTTGAATTGACCTTGATGATTAAGATCATGCCTAAAGTCCCCACCACAGTGACTGTGTAGATAGACAAGAAAACAAGGAAAAGTGGGGCCTGGAGTTCTGGATATTCTGAAAAACCCAGGAGAATAAACGTGGGTATGATACTCTGATTTCCTTCTGATAGCAGCATGATTCCTATTGAACAAAGGACCAAATATTATTCCTGAAAAATAGAAACGAATAGAAAAGAGAAACAGAGAAGGCAGAAGCTTCATATGTCTCTGTGGAGTTGGTATATATGCTCCAGGTATGGTCCTCAAACCACCAGCAGCAGGGACACATAAGAATATAGTCATCAAGACAGTATGGTACTGGCATAAAGACAGAAATATAGATCAATGGAACAAAATAGAAAGCCCAGAGATAAATCCACACACCTATGGACACCTTATCTTTGACAAAGGAGGCAAGAATATAAAATGGAGAAAAGAATATGTTAGGGATGTAAATTCTCAAGCCCCATCTCCAATGTCCTGAGTCAAAAACTCTGGAATGGAGCCCACAATTTGTGATTTATCCAGCCCTCCAGGTGATTTCTGATGCATGATAAATTATGAGAACCACTAAAATACAGAACATTCATCCTATCATTTAAAATTTAGCTCTTAGTATTTTTAATATACAACTAAAATATAAATTTGGAACACTAAATTGTAAATCATAAAATTTTGAGGTGCCAAAAAGAAGCAGAGTACTGTGTTATGGTTCTAACAATTATACTAAAGATCAAGGAGATCACCTGATGTGTAAAAGGTGCCATATAAATCTTAGTAAAATTGTTTTTATATTCCAGTCATGTTAAAGAATTAAGCACCCATAAAGTTTGTGAACTGGCATAAACCTTAAGTTGTAACTAGTTTATCCTTCCATCTTGTGCTTAAATTAATTATAGAATCTTATTCATGAAATAATCATGTACCTTCCATCAAAACCTCCATTAAGCTTATACTGCCTCCTGGGATACTTTTTGAGTTTTTATATTGACATTTTGCTTAACATTGATTTGTTCATTAATTGAATGTAATTAACTTATATTTATTATTTGTAAATGTGATTTTAGATCATCTATTTTAATATATAAGGCTTCCACAGTGGCTTAATGGTAAAGAATCCACCTTCAATGTAGGAGACACAGGTTCGATTCCTGGGTGGGGAAGATTCCCTGGAGAAGAAAATGGCAACCCACCCCAGTATTGCTGTGGGCCTCCCTGATGTCTTGAGTCAGTAAATAATCCACCTGCAATGCAGGAGACCTGAGTTCAATCCCTAGGTCAGGAAGATCCCCTGGAGAAGGAGATGGCAACTCACTACCATGTGACTTAGCAGCTAAACCTTTTTGATATATATCTAAAATTATAAGTGCTGCTTTCTCGTGTCTGACTCTGCAAAATCATGGGCTGTAGCCCACCAGTTTCCTCTGTCCTTGTGATTCTCCAGGTAAGAATACTGGAGTGGAGTGCCATTCCCTTCTCCAGGGGATCTTCCCAATTCAGAGATCAAACCCAGGGCTACTGCAGACAGATTCTTACTGTCTCAGCCACCAATACATAATTAAATATATGAGAAACAGAAGGATACAATTTATTATATTTATCAACAATAATTTTATACAAAATGCATTCAAAGATACAATTAAAATTGCATATTTTCTCTACCAATGAGTGAACCTCTGCTACGATGAGGCAAACTAGAAGATAAGGAAGCAAGTGCTGTAATGCCTAAATATGGATGGCCCGAGATACAGACAAAAAACTTCAGTAAAATTAGATGGATGGTCTGTTTCATCTTAGTTTTGTCCAGATCAAGTGTCAGGCTACAGACTCAGCTCCATGAAGGCCTACTTGATATCCACTACAAACAACCCTAGACATAAATAATGTGGCATCAGAATATTTTTTCCAAAGCAAGTGGGACTGGGAAGATACATTGTAAATATCCATTATTGTTCAGACTGTTTTAACAAATGGCTTTCCTTCAACATTTGAAAATATTAGCAACACCCTGGTATGTTAGGAAGACTGGAAACACTGCTTTAGTTTATTGATGCAATACTCACATCAACAACAAAAGAGACTGAAAAGTTGATCTGATTTCAACCTTAGCAGTTTTAAATGACTCTGGAGAAAATCAGTGGATTAATGGTAGGTTTGTACTCAAATTGGAACTAGGTTTATGGAATTACAGAATTCTCTGTATTTTTGTAATTTCCCTATTGCTCATTGCTGCCAGTTTCAGTAATGCAAATCTTCCTTGTGAAAACCACTTCATCTCATGTTAGTGTGAATTAAAATGTTTCTGATCATAGAAAGGGATCATCTATAGTTTGTGGAATAATCTATATGAGCTGTTGCTCCATATTTTCCACTTAATTTGCAAGATACAGAAAGAAACATGAATTGACCTTAAACCAGATGTTCTTGATTAATTTACTGAGGATTTATTTTTAGGATTAATGAATCTCAGGTACTTCTGCTTCACTGATTATGCCAAAGCCTTTGACTGTGTGGATCACAATAAACTGTGGAACATTCTGAAAGAGATGGGAATCCCAGACCACCTGACCTGCCTCTTGAGAAACCTGTATGCAGGTCAGGAAGCAACAGTCAGAACTGTACATGGAACAACAGACTGGTTCCAAATAGGAAAAGGAGTACGTCAAGGCTGTATATTGTCACCCTGCTTATTTAACTTATATGCAGAGTACATCATGAGGAATGCTGGGCTGGGAGAAGCACAAGCTGGAATAAAGATTGTTGGGAGAAATATCAATAACCTCAGATATGCAGATGACACTACCCTTATGGCAGAAAGTGAAGAGGAACTCAAAAGCCTCTTGATGAAAGTGAAAGAGGAGAGTGAAAAGGTTGGCATGAAGCTCAACATTCAGAAAACAAAGATCATGGCATCTGGTCCCATCACTCCATGGGAAATAGATGGAAAAACAGTGGAAACAGTGTCAGATTTTATTTTCTTGGGCTCCAAAATCACTGCAGATGCTGATTGCAGCCATTAAATGAAAAGACGCTTACTCCTTGGAAGGAAAGTTATGACCAAACTAGATAGTATATTAAAAAGCAGAGACATTACTTTGCCAACAAAGGTCCATCTAGTCAAGGCTATGGTTTTTCCCGTGGTCATGTATGGATGTGAGAGTTGGACTGTGAAGAAAGCTGATCGCTGAAGAATTGATGCTTTTGAACAGTGGTGTTGGAGAAGACTCTTGAGAGTCCCTTGTACCGCAAGGAGATCCAACCATTCTGAGGGAGATCGATCCTGGGTGTTCATTGGAAGGACTGATGCTAAAGCTGAAACTACAATACTTTGGCCACTTCATGCGACGAGTTGACTCACTGGAAAAGACTCTTATGCTGAGAAAGGTTGGGGGCGGGAGGAGACGGGGACGACAGAGAATGAGATGGCTGGATGGCATCACCAATTCTGTGGACATGAGTTTGAGTGAACTCCGGGAGTTGGTGATGGACTGGGAGGCCTGGTGTGCTGTGATTCATGGCGTCGCAAGGAGTCAGACACGACTGAGTGACTGAACTGAACTGAACTGTATCTCAGGTATATTTCTTCTCAATATTCAAACATTCTTTAAGATATTAAAAGGCTTTCAGTTCAGTTCAGTCGCTCAGTCGTGTCCGACTCTTTGCGACCCCATGAATCACAGCACCAGGCCTCCCTGTCCATCACCAACTCCCGGAGTTCACTCACACTCATGTCCACAGAGTTAGATGATCATTATTTTGTCTCACTCTGAAAGTGTGACATAAACATAATTTTCTTTCTTTTTTTCTTTTAAACTGAAGGTGATACTTTAAATCACAGTGCAGTTTAAAAATCACATTACATTCATATGATATATATATATATATATATATAAAATTTTCTCAAGAGATTGTATCCCATTGTGTCTTCATCACTAAAGAATCAATATGCACTTCGGGAGACAAGAGTTCCATCCCTGGCTTGGGAATATCCCCTGGAGGGGGGCATGGCAACCCACTCCAGTATTCTTGCCTGGAGATTCTCCATGGACAGAGAAGGGGTCGCAAAGAGTAGGACACTAATCAGCGGATAAGCACACGTTTGAAGAAAAATGTAATAACCATCAACGCACTGTATAAAGCACATTTAAGAAAGTGCTTTCCTGTCTCTTCTCACTCAAAATTACATTTGGTGAGAAAACATTTTGGTGTTGGCTAGTTTTCTGATGGTCTCCTTCACATCATTATTTCTAAGGCTGTAGATAAGGGGATTTAGCATGGGGATCACTACTGTGTAAAGCACAGTGGCTACTTTGATGAAGAGCCATGAGCTTCTGGAGTTGGGTACACAGTAGAGAAGAAGCATGACCCCGTGGAAAAGGGTGATGGCGGTCAGGTGGGAGGCACAGGTGGAGAAGGCTTTTCGGAGTCCACCAGCTGAAGGCATCTTGATGATTGTGACAATTATGAAAATATAGGAGGTGAGGATAACCAGGAGGCTACACACCTCATTGAGAATAGAAATGATAAAACATGTCATCTGACTGAAGTAAGAGTCAGAACAGGAAGCAGAGATGATGGCAGAATACTCACAGCCAAAGTGATCTATGACATTAGAACCGCAGAAGGACAGCTCCAAAAGAGAACACATGATAGTCAAGGAACACGTCCCACCCCATGTGTAGGTTCCAGCAACCAGGAGGCTGCAGAGCTTAGGAGACATAGCAACTGTGTAGAGCAGGGGCCTACAAACAGCCACAAAGCGATCATAGGCCATCACTGCTAGCATGAACATCTCCGTAATGACAAGTGTGCAACCAAAGAAGAACTGCATCATGCAACCCATGTAGGAGATAGTCCTTGTGTCCACAACCAAGATCTCTAAGAGTTTGGGTGTGGTTATAGAAGAGTAACAAAAATCGAGAAAGGAGAGATGGCTGAGAAAGAAGTACATGGGGGTGTGAAGTTTGGGACTGATTCTGATGATCACGATCATACCCAGGTTCCCCACCACAGAGACAGTATAGACGCCGAAGAAGACCAGGAAGAGGGGCGCCTGGAGCTGTGGGCATTCTGAGAAGCCCAAGAGGACGAAGGTGATCCCAGCACTCTGGTTTCTCTCCTCCATCATCACGGTTCCTGCCAGGGAAAACCAGAGAGGTCACCCTAAGCAACCAGGCATGACAGAAATAGACGGTATTTTTTTCCAACCTGGACAGGGGACTGGTCTGCAGTGGTGAAGTCTGGGATTTCCCAGGAATGCAAATAAGACACGGTTGGAGCCCAGATATACCGTGTGTCTACAGGTGTGGAGAGTGCAAGTCAGCTTCTGAGGGAGGGGCAAGGAGAGGATGGACCGGGATGAACTGAGTGTCAAGGTGACTCAGAAAATGTCCTTGTTTGAATTTTCTCAACCTTCTCAGCTCTGTCTCCCTTTTCTCCACATGGATAATTCCTTTCTTTAGCTTCATTTAATTGAAATTGTTGATTACACTTGCAAATTCTTATGTTTGTTCAGGCCATTCTAACTGCTCAAGAGGTCTTCTCTCACTTTTCCTTAGTGCTCTCCAATCAGAGAGAGGCTTCCCAGGGAGTGCAGTGGTAAAGAATCCTGATACTGCAGGAGATGCAAGAGACAGGAGTTCAATCCTGGGTCAGGAATATCCCCAGGGGAAAGAACTGGCAACCCAGTCCAGTACCCTTGCTGGTGAAATCTAATGGACGGAGGAGCCTGGCGGACTACAATCCATAAGAGTCGCATGTCACACAACTGAGATCCAGCACCCACCTTATCAGAAAAGCCTCAGGTTTATGTTCCCTTAATGATTTCACCAACTTAATGATTTCACCAAACCTTGGTAAAAAATCACATATTGTATCTCCTAGAGAATATGAATGATGTCTTGTTAACAATCTAGACTGTTTAATCAAGTCAACTTGCCTTCAAATTTAACCTCAGTCACTTATTAATAAGTCTCTGACAAGTTAAGCTCTCTGAAACCTTACCTATAGAATATAATTCTATTATAAGAATTTGCTTTTACTACACAATTATGTACAAAATATAACTTTAATTAGTGAATTATTTTCTAAAACGTTTAAGACTTTAATTTCACCTGTAATAATTGCCTGCCACCAAATTTAGTTTAGAATACTGGAGTGGGTAGCCATTCCCTTCTCCAGGGGATCTTCCAAACCCAGGGATTGAACCCAGGTCTCCCACATTACAGGCAGATTCTTTACCAGTTGAGTCACAAGGGAAGACCAGAAATACTGGAGTGGGTAGCCTATCCCTTCTCCAGCGGATCTTCCCAACCCAGGTATCGAACTAGGGTCCCATGCATTGCAGGCGGATTCTTTACCAGCTGAGCTATCAGAGAAGTCCAACTTTAATTACTTTCTAAAACATTTAAGGCTTTAGTTTCACATGTAATAAATGGCCCCCACCAAATTTAGTTTCTTCTCTTGTATTTCTAATGCTGTTTTTCATGTTTACTTTGAGTTTGAGATATATGACCTCAAAATATTCTACAATATAGCACCACCTGTAATTTTATGAAGTCTGAAATGGTGCAAATAGCGACTAGCAAGTAGAAAAGATGCATACATGGAGGAAATCTTTTTCTTACTTAATTCTTTTCTAATGTTTCCTTCTTAGCTGCACATTTCCATTAGTGTCTCAGGCCATCAAGGCATAAGCTTTGTTTTGTCCACCTTCCCCTGTCCTTGTCTGTATCGCTATGATTTCCTTTCCATCCAAGGTTAAGGCTGTGAAAAACGTAATTAGGGCAAAATGAACATATTCTTGAAAACACACTCCCATTTTTATTGCTAGCTACCACCCCTATACTCAGCGACTAGCTTTATTTAGCCTACCTACAGCCATCCTTCAGGACTAATTTTGTTTCAATATTAGTTTAAAATCATGCTCAAATGCTTACCCATATTCTAAACTATCTCCATACAAATTACCTGCAATCTGAACGCTTCTGTCTGGATTTCTGTGACCTCTAAAAGAACTAAACTACCAGCGCAGCAGACATAAGAGACATGGGTTCTATCCCTGGATTGGGAAAAACCCCTGGAGGAATGTACAACAACCCACTCTGGTATTCTTGCTTGGAGAAACCCAAGGACAGAGGACCCTGGCGGGCTACAGTCCATAGCATTGTTTATAAAGAGTCAGAAAGGATTGAAGCGACTTAACATGCGCAGTATCACTGCATTATCTAGATTGCTTGATAGCTACTTCTTTTGTTTTACTCACTGCAGCAATTTTTATTTTTGTGCACAAAATACACACATTTTGGTATATAAAAGCATTATTACCTTTAATATCCTATACCAGGCAACATATTTCAGACTACTTTGGGGTTTAATTCAGAAATCAAATTTGCTGTACTGCTCCATCTTGCTTTCACCTGCATGATTTTAAACTCAAAAGATTTAATGCGAAGTCTGGCATATTTCTCTACACTTTTATGGATTTATTTTTAATATTTCCCTAATTTTTTAAAATTTTTAATTGAAAACAAACACTACTACTTGAATGTCCACCAAGGACATCATTCAGCTATAGAAGCAAAGTTCAAAACTAAATGCATCCCATGAATATTAAAGATATAAGAAAATAAGTTCAATATCTTGTATTCTTACCCTTACGTGAATTATACCATTTCATTGGTACTAGGCTTGCATAGGTGTTTCTCTGCCAAAATATTGTCAATTTCAAGTTTCCCATACAAGAATTAAAGTAAATCACTTAATTTAAACAACTCACCAGAAGCCATATAATCTTTATAGCTTGATTTACTGACGACTTCTTTAATTTAAATAAAAATCTTGAAAAGTATTTAACAAAAATGCTTATATTTAATTAAAATTGTTGTAGCTTGTAATAAGAGTATTGTAACCTCTTTCGAAGTATATTTCAGTGAAGTCATCAAGAAAATTACATTTTTTTCTCAGTAAAATGTAGAGACACTCCCAAGGGTAAGCCATCAGTTCAGTTCAGTTCAGTTCAGTCGCTCAGTCGTGTCCGACTCTCTGCAACCTCATCACAGCAGGCCAGGCCTCCCTGTCCATCACCAACTCCCGGAGTTCACGCAAACTCATGTCCACAGAGTCGGTGATGCTATCCAGCCATCTCATTCTCTGTCGTCCCCTTCTCCTCCCGCCCCCAACCTTTCCCAGCATCAGAGTCTTTTCCAGTGAGTCAACTTGTAAACTAAACTTAGGGATCTTGCTGTATATTTACATCTACCTGAGTGACTTTGGGGATTCACACCCCAGAGAATTTTGATTGGGGTGTTTTCCATGAGCTACAAACAAGACAATTTAAAGAAAATCCCATACTCCTCATTTAGAGTATAATTTATTTTAAATCATTAAATCATATAGGAAGCTTGAGCATGTTTATCTTCTCATCTTAGAAAAATAACTCTAGCAATCAACCTGTTTTTATTTATATTTATCATGGAAGACGTGAATTCCAAAATTCAGAAAGAGAAAAATCACAATTACTGTTCAATAGACCAAGCATAGTGTCATTCCTGTGTTATGTTTATCTCAGTCTTTGCTCTAAGTTTTCTTATTTGGACATCTACATTTTTGTAAAAAACACATTCAATATCACACTGAATAGAAATATGATATTATGGCATTTGCAGTTGTTATTGTATCCCAATGTTTCCCTGTTTTATTAAAACTTGTTGAATATACATTTTTTGATAATGCAATTGATAAAACCTATCAATTATGTGGTACATGAATGGTCTATTTCATCATAATAAACTGCTGCAGATTCAGTGGCTTGAATAACATTCATTTATTAATTCACAATTTTGTATGCCCAAAGTTAGGCACAATACACCTGGTTCCTCTATTCAAGTTTTCACAAGGCTGAAATCATGCTGCCATCAAGTTTCTCATCTAGAAATTGGTTTTCGTCCTAGCTCATTCATGTTGTTGGAATAATTCAGTTCCTTGAAGTTGCAGGAATAGGGTCTTGTTTCCTTGACAACTGTTTTGGGGTTATTCACATTTCCTAGAATCCACTCCTAGGTATCTGCTTTGTTTTCTCCGCTCAAGTCACTCTCACACCCTCCTATAATTCCCACATCTCTTTAAAGAGGGATTCAAGCATTTTTAACAAATCATCGGATTATGTGAGACTCAGAAATCAGGATAGTCTTCTCATGATCAACTGGTTTAAAATTAGTTATACTTTAAAATTATTTGCCAGCAGCTCCCAGATTAATGTGAAATTGAATGGCTAGTTGAAGATATGTGTCTTCCAAATTTTGGGGAATCCTAGGGACTAGTTTAGACTTCTACTTGTCACTCATGAGGTCAGCATTTTTGTACTCCCTCTATTAATACCTCATCCTATTTAAAACAGCACCTACTTGTTTGAATGTTTCACTTAAGAGAAGAAACTTGATGATCTGTGACTCCATCTTAAGAAGATAGAAAAGCAAACATAGTTTTTAATCTCACAATTAATAGAAGGAGGAAAGGATGAGAATGGTGATCAACAAAATAGAAAATGGACAGTGAAGTAGAAATAAGGGATCGAGCAAAACTAAAATTCTGATGTTTAAAATGATACATAAAATCAATCATAGATAAATTGGTTAAAAATAGCAGATCATAACACAATTGCTACTCAAGAAAAATAAAAGGGAGATCATTACAGATGTTGTCAATGTAGAAAAAATAATTAGGGAGTATTATGTATTTGGGGTCAGGAGGAGAAGGGGACGACAGAGGATGAGATGGCTGGATGGCATCACTGACTCGATGGACATGAGTTTGAGTAGACTCCGAAGTTGGAGATGGACATGGAGGCCTAGCATGCTACGATTCATGGGGTCACAAAGAGTCAGACACGACTGAGCGACTGAACTGAACTGAATGGATGTATAATTTTCTTCCAAAAAATTTAACTACTTAGTTGATGTAGAAAAATCATTTGAACCATACAAATAAACTTACCAAAGATGAAATACAAAATATGAATAGCCTCTATCTTCTTATGAAATAGAATTTTCAGTTAAAAATCTTCCTACAAGGAGAACCCCGGGCTCATATTATTAAATGGTAAATTCTGTCAAGCATTTAAGTAATAAATAGCACCAAAAATGCATGGATATTTGAATAAACAGAGCAATAAGAGACATATGCAACACTTTTTCTTCACACCATTAATATAGCTCATACTCAAACTGGAGGCATTGGGATTTGAATTCAGTCAGTCTGGCCCCAGAGTTTGTGCTCTTAGTTAAAAAGTTATGTCATTTGATTGCAACTGGGCCATAAAGATTCTTAAAGGATAAGTTTATGATCATGGATTTTATAGTCTCAAAACTGGGAAGGTTTTGGTTGAAGGAAGGACTTGAGAATTTTGCTCCAGGAGGATGATTCAGACAGGAAGGGGAGGAGGGGCTAGAGGAGGAAATAAGACTGGAAATGTTATTTAAACTTGATGCTGTTACAATCTTACCTATACCTTGTGTGAAACATGTACTTAGGATTCAGCTCTTTAATTCCCAAACATCCACGTACATAAAAATATTCCAAGAGGCTTGTTTAAAATGAACATTCCTGGGTTTCTCTGCCAAATATCCATGAGTTCAACTGATTTCCCAGGTGATTCTGACAGAGGTTCTAAGAAACCTCTATGATAGAAACCAAAGATTTCTGGATTTGATTTTCAGCGACAGATATCTAGAACCCAGTGTTATGTAAGTAAAATGATAGAATTCTTTGGCCTGCTTCCTGACCTTCAGGAGCTCAGGATTTGGTTGAAGAGGCAAAGACAACTCAATCAGCAATGCGCAAAACCTGAAAATGGTTAATTAGTTTAGAATGTGTGAATCATAACTCCATAGTTTAAAACCTGATAGCTGAGATGTGGGTTACTGGCAGCCATCAGTGTATATATATATATATATATAATATATATTTATATTATATATATATATATATATAGTCCCCAGTAAAAATGCATGAGGCAAAAATTGTAAATGAAGGTATGAAGTTTATTTTTAGAGACAACAAAACAAGTGGGAGAGCACACAGAGAAACTGTGTAGTTACGATGGAAGCAAGGCAGAGAGGCACACCAGGAAAGAGAGGGTGTGGGTGTGGGTATCTCCGACAGTGAGGAGGAGCCACCACCAATATTTCTGATCGTTGCCTGAGTTTTGGGACATCTCTGGTGTTTCATGGGTTTCCCTGGTGGTTCAGAGGTAAAGAATCCATTTGCTAGGCAGAAGACACATGTTCTATCCCTGTATCAGGAAGATCCCCTGGAGAAGGAAATGGCAATCCACTCCAGTATTCTTGCCCGGAGAATCCCACGGATAGAGGAGCTTAGCGAGCTACTGTCCATGAGGTTGCAAAACAGTCAGATACAACTTAGTAACTAATCAACAACCATCAACACCAAAACCAGACAAAGATGTTGTAAACAAACAAAAAACATAGATCAAGATAACTAATGTACTTCATCACAGAAATACTGAATGGAATATTAGAAAATAAAATATCACAGTGTATGATAGGAAAATAAACAATAACTCAGAGGGAAAGGGAAAAAAAATGATTACCTGTATAGCTGTAAACAAGATATATAAGAAAATTCTTTCAACCTGATAAAGATCATCTACAAAAATACCTGAAGCTAATATGATGTCTAGTGTAGAAACAGAAAATAGAAAAAAAAAATCCTACATAAAGTAAAATAGCTTGATTTTCTCCTAACTCTGTGTATAACAGCCAAAAACTAATGTCCTTAACCACTTTTAATTAACATCTTATTTTAGATTTTTGTTGAATAAGGAAAGAAAATTATAATTACTGAAAAGTAGAAAGTAAAACTGTCTTTATTTGCCAGCTAGAGTCTGTATACAGAAAGTCCTAAGGAATCTACAATGAAAATATGAGAAAATAATAACAGAATTCAGTAGTGCTGCATAATCAGTGTATATAAAAATACCAATTGCATCCTTGTATTCTAACGGTGAGCAAACAGAAATGACTGTTTAAAAGTGCAATTTGCAAGACTTATTCATGCAAACATGTATGTGTGTATGTTGTCTCTCAGTGATATCCGACTCTTTGCAACCTCGTGGGCTGTAGCCTGCCAGGGTCCTCTGTCCATGGAGTTCTCCAGGCAAGAATGCTGAAGTGGGTTACCATTTTCTTTTCCAGGGGATCTTTCCGACCCAGGGATTGAACACAGGTCTCCTGCAAGCATAAGGATTATCAAGAAACTATTGATAGCTAAGTTGTAACCCCTGAATATCTTCATTACACCAAAAGAAAGCCATTTCTGCTATCCATCATACTGGTCAACAGGTCATATTTTTCACAATGATAACCTATTTCTGCCATTTTATACTCTAAAGGAAGTGAAATGTTAGTCACTCAGTCGTCTGACTCTTTGAGACCCCATGGACTATATTCTGCCAGACTCCTCAGTTCATGGAATTCTCCATGCAAAACTACTGGAATAGCTGACCATTCCCTTCTCCAGGGGATCTTCCCAACTAGGGACAGAACCCTGGTCTCCTGCATTGCAGGTGGATTCTTTACCATCTGAGTCACCAGAGAAACCCATAGTTTTATCAGAAAGAGGTTAATTTCTATTCAAGACATGGATGCTAGAAACATTTGTCACAGCCATATAAGAAGTGAACTTTTCAATTAAAACTCTAAGGAACTGCCTTTGGATTTGTACATTCTTGAGAGATGTTAATTTAAATGTATACATAGTATTGCTGTCAATGTATGGCAAACCAATACAATATTGTAAAGTAATTAGCCTCCAATTAAAGTTACAGCCAAAGAATTTTAAAATTAATCAGTAATTTCAATAGCTAATATGAGGATTACTTAAAGTTTCTTGTAGCCAATAGCAATTTTATTAAATGTGAGTTGAGAAAAATCAACTCACAGGGAATAAGTTTTGTATTTAACCAAATTATTCTTCTAGAACTGTAATTTGCATGAATTATGTATCTTCCCTTTTATTTTAATATGTTGATTTATGGTTATTAATTCATGACTATTAAACCACTTTTCAGTTTCTGTAATAAAATCCAGTGTGTTAATATTTTGTCTTGAATATTCATTAACTAACTTTGTGAGAAAGATTGATCTATAAATTTATTTCTTATAATAGCTTTCTTTGAACTGACTGTTAAAATCTGACTAAGTGAATATAATGCGCTATTAAGTATCCTCTCTTAAACTATTCACTAGAAAAATTTGTGCATGATTGATAATATTTCTTAAATGTTTGGAGAAATTCACCAACATAATAAACAGGGCATAGGATTTCTTTGTGAGGAAGTTTTTGAAAACAAATTCCATTAGTTTGGGCTTCCCCAGTGGTAAAGAATCCACCTGCAGTACAGAAGATGCAGAAGATGGGAGTTTGATCCCGGGTCAGGGAGATTTCCCAGAGAAGGGCATGGCCACCCGCTCCAGTATTCTTGCCAGGAAAATCCCATGGACAGAGAAGCCTGGCAGGCTAAAGTCCATGGGGTCACAGAGAGTCAGACATGACTGAGCACACACAGACATCTGTTACACTAATAGATAAGACTTCACTTATATTTTCTATTTTTATTATATCAGATTGAATGCTGTTTTTTCAAAGAATGTGTTTATTGTATTAAGATTTGTAATTTCTTAATATAGACTCTTCACAATATCTTACTATTTGCCATGCCTGTAGAATTTTATCAATGCCAATTTTTTCCCCTAATCAGTAAAGAAAGAGATAAAACTTGGATTATTTTTAACTCAATATGTCAAACTCAATACATAACATGCCTTTGTTGTCTCTCTCTTCCCTCAGAAACCAAGTAAATCATAGTAATGATAATGAGAAATAAATAAAATGGCAAAGCCACATTAGTAAAAACAATGATGGGATTTCTCTAGGGTCCAAGGGTTAAGATTCTTTGCTTCCACTGCAGGGAGCACGGACTTGATCCCTGATTGAGAAACTAGGATCTCACATGCTGTGCAGCATAGCCAAAAATAAAAATGAATAGATTAAAACAATGGTAAAATAAAAGGCAGCTAATAGTGTCAGACTTTATTTTTGGGGCTCCAAAATCACTGCAGATGCTGATTGCAGCCAGGAAATTAAAAGATGCTTACTCCTTGGAAGGAAAGTTATGACCAACCTTGATAGTATATTAAAAAGCAGAGACATTACTTTGCCAACCAAGGTCCGTCTAGTCAAGACTATGATTTTTCCCGTGGTCAGGTATGGATGTGAGTGTTGGACTGTGAAGAAAGCTGATCGCCGAAGAATTGATGCTTTTGAACTGTGGTGCTGGAGAAGACTCTTGAGAGTCCCTTGGACTGCAAGAAGATCCAATCAGTCCATTCTAAAGGAGATCAATCCTGGGTGTTCATTGGAAGGACTGATGCTAAAGCTGAAACTGCAATACTTTGGCCACCTCATGCGACGAGTTGACTCACTGGAAAAGACTCTGATGCTGGGAAAGGTTGGGGGCGGGAGGAGAAGGGGACGACAGAGAATGAGATGGCTGGATGGCATCACCGACTCTGTGGACATGAGTTTGAGTGAACTCCGGGAGTTGGTGATGGACAGGGAGGCCTGGCGTGCTGTGGTTCATGGGGTCGCAAAGAGTCGGACACGACTGAGCGACTGAACTGAACTGAACTGAATATGATCTCATCATAATTTCAGAAATGTGTAATGATTATGAAGGAGCAAAGATGAATGAAGCAGAGCGCATGGCTAAGCATGCTTTAACGTGCAGAGCTAAAGAACAAGTGACGCAAATTTTAGAGCCCCTAAGAGTCTCAGGCTTTAAAAGTATGAACGCAATAAATACTGAAGTTTGTATGAAAATGAAATGGTCAAGGATAAACAGGATCCACTTACAGGGAAGAAAAGATGTCAGAAGTTGGTCTAATGGATATTGAGATTTACTTTCAAGTTATCATAATTAAGAATATGTGGTAATGGCAGGTACTTCAAAGGAATATAAGAAAGACTTATTAAACAAAATGAGGTAGATTCATGATTAGGTCCAGTTATTCAGAAGCATCTCTGTTAATCTCATTATGATTTTGTCATACTTCATTATTGACGAAGAGCATTTCTTTTCCTTTGGATTAGGAGTGAAAACCTGAGTATTTGTCAGAAGAAGAGAAAATAGAGCAGTTCTTAACTTGGGCTTTATCACTGAGTAATCATCATATCTCCCTAGAAATACATTTAACTTTTTCTCAGTATTCAATTAAACACCTTTGATTGAACTATATTATACTGGTATTCAAAAAATGAGTGATGCCTACAGAGACTAGTTATTATTTTCAGGATCTTCTTGCTTAAAATCAGGTAAAACTTTTTATAAGGCAAACTCAAAACTCCTCATTTTACCTGGTATAAAATAAAGTTTTGAGAAGAGCTAAAATTTGCATTTTATAAAACTGAATCAGAAGAGTTAGTTATGAGAACCTAAGTGCAAATTTAACCCTAACCCTAACACTAACCCTAACCTTAACCCTGACACTAAACACAGTTGTCATCTGTGTTTGCAGCATTGTTACAAATCACAGCATAAACTGTAGCATAAGGATGAGTCTCTAACTATATATCCCTTTTCACCACCCTGACTTCCATAATGTATTATTTCTCTATTAACCAAGAAGTAATTATAGCTCATCTGACCATCAAAAAAAATTGTAAAATACAACATACAATTTATTTGAAACATAATCATATATTTACTTATAATAAAGATAAACTAGCATCAGAAATATATAGGAAAATTATTAGGCATAATATGAACACAAGCATATTTATTTGAATTATACACAGGTTGACTTTAATTCAAGTGGTTTTTCAGTCCCATTGGACTTCTGAATTATACTGAGGGAGAAAGCAGTTTCATAGTTATCAAACTCCTTACTGTCTCTTTCACATCTTTATTCCTAAGGCTATAGATAAGAGGGTTCAGCATAGGAATCATGACAGTAAAAAACACAGTGGCTACTTTGACCAGGAGCCATGAGCTTTTGGAGTTGGGTACACAATAAAGGAATAGGACAGTCCCGTGGAAAATGGTGATTGCGGTCAGGTGGGAGGCACAGGTGGAGAAGGCTTTTCGGAGTCCGCCAGCTGAAGGCATCTTGATGATTGTGACAACTATGAAAACATAGGAGGCGAGGATAACCAGGAGGCTACACACCTCATTGAGAATAGAAACAATGAAACACGTCAGCTGACTGAAATGGGTGTCAGAACAGGAAGCAGAGATGATGGCAGAATACTCACAGCCAAAGTGATGTATGACATTAGAACCGCAGAAGGACAGCTCCAAAAGAGAACGTGAGATTGTCAGGGAACACATTCCACCCCACGTGTAAGTCCCAGCGACCAGGAGGCTGCAGAGCTTGGGAGACATAGCACCTGTGTAGAGCAGGGGGTTACAAACAACCACAAAGCGGTCATAGGCCATTACTGCTAGCATGGACATCTCCGTAATCACAAACGCACAGCCAAAGAAAATCTGTGCCACGCATCCTTTGAAAGAGATAACTCTGTCTTCCACAACCAAGATACGTAGGAGTTTGGGTGTGAATACGCTGGAAGAACAAATATCCAGAAAGGATAGATGGCTGAGAAAAAAGTACATGGGCGTGTGGAGTTTGGGACTGGTCCTTGTGACCACAATTATGCCAAGGTTCCCCACCAGAGTGACTGTATAAATGGTCAAGAACCCCAGGAAAAGGGGTGCCTGGAGGCTTGGGTATTCTGAGAAGCCCAAGAGAATAAACATGGTCACAGAGCTCTGATTTCCTTCATTCAGTACCATGGCTCTTGATTTAAAAAATAAAAGTAAAGAATTAAAATTGAGCAGTGGAACATGAGAAGGTGGACTCAAAAAAACTGAAGATAGCCCAGCCTAAGTTGGTGAAGGCAGTGTGACCAGTGTAGACCAAGGAATGTTCTGAAGCGTCACCTTGGACTCTTGTCTTTACAACTGAAGCAAATTTGATTATGGGAAATTAGCTTTATCCTTTAGAACTTTAGTTTCTTTACCTGGAAAATAAGAAAGAATAGTATTTATCAATAGTAGTATTATATGTAAATGATTCCTAAATGAATGTGATGCTTAGAGTATTAAATATCCCCAAAATAGAATATAATTCTATGAAAACACTGGCTACATAGAAGGAAATCAGAAAAAAAAAAGGGCTAAACAAATCATTGGTTGGATTATGGCAGTCACATGATAACAGCAGAATTGACCTGGGAAAGATTAAACACTTTTAATACATAAAGAAAAATATAATAGTTTCTCTTGGGTTAAACATATAACTGCACATGCACAATGGTCCTGGTACTAATAAAACTAGAATTATGTCAATGTATGGTGAAACCAATACGATCATGTAAAGTAATTAGCCTCCAATTAAAATAAATAAATCAAAAAAATAAAATAACATAAAGTAGAATGTGAACATCCAAAAAAAAAGTAGAATTTAGCCTGTATGTTGCTGTTTTCAGCTCACATAGGTTTCCTCTGCTAAAAACCTTCTGGATTCCATATCCCTCAGATCAGAGTGAAAGGATGATCCTAGGTTGAATCAAAGCACCAAACACCAGGTATCCTTGTTTGTTTGTTTTTTTATGATGGATTCCTTGCTAACACTAATATGCTGCATACATGTTTGTATCAAAATTGAAATTTTGGTTTAAATGTTTCCAGTCCCTTAATCAGAAAGTTGATGATTCCTGCAAAATATAGTTAATAAAGATAGCCAGAAATATCATCTGTCATTTATGCAACAGTCAAGAAATTGCAGAAGGAGAATGAACACACCTTTGGGTAACAGACAGACCTAGAAATTATACTTCATGATGGTGTTTTAATTTCTTTTATATCTAACCACCTAACCCTGGGGACTCAAACCCTGAGGAATTCTCAGTTTATTGTCATGAGCTACAAACAGAATGACTACAGGAAACTTCCTCTCTGTAATTTACAGTATGGCTTCTTTTGCCATTGACCTATTGCTAATGTTTTTAAAAGTAATTCACCCCTATACAGAGGCTGTGTTCATGAATGCTAAGTTGCTCCAATTGTGCTGGACTCTGCGACCCCATGGACTGCAGCCTGCCAGGCTCCTCTGGCCATGGGATTCTCCAGGCAATAATACTGGAGCGGGTTGCCATGCCCTCCTCCAGGGGAGCTTCCTGACCCAGGAACTGAACCCCTCTTGTCTCTTATGTCTGCTGCATTGGCAGGAGAGTTCTTTGCCACTAGCACCACTTGGGAAGACCATACAGAGGCTATACTTCTTAAAATCATAAAAAGTATATTAACATATTTTCCAGTGACCCTAACCCAAATTATGGCTGATAAGATATGGTTTTTCGTCTTATATATCTCTACATATGTGGATATGAAAGCACACTTAACAATACACTATACAAAATGCACAACATTATACTATACATACTTTTGCCTTTAGCCAGTTAGGCTTATTATTTGTCATGCCCTGAATATGAGTGCCATCAGCTAAGTGTTGGTACAGTGGAGATTTATTAGGTGTCATGATACTGGCTTAGACTGCAAGGAGGCCCAGCCAGTCAATCCTAAAGGAAATCAGTCCTGAATTTTCATTGGAAGGACTGATGCTGAAGCTGAAACTTTGGCCACCTGATACAAAGACCCGATTCATTGGAAAAGACCCTACTGCTGGGAAAGATTGAAGCAGAAGGAGAAGGGGACCGCAGAGGGTGAGATGGTTGGATGGCGTCACCGACTCAATGGTCATGAGTTTGAAGAAACTCCGGGAGTTGGTGATGGACAGGGAGGCCTGGCGTGCTGTAATCCATGGGGTCACAGAGAGTCGGACACAACTGAGCGACTGAACTGACTGACTGCCTGGTGATAGATCCAGCGATATTTTTGTACTACAGTCATAGAGGTCATAGCACTAATATTTTAAACTCATCCATGTGATCCCTGCACCTACTCCTTTATGTCACATATCAAGAAGAAAGAAGGGCGTGTAAAATATTGACCCAATAAGATGTTACTACATAGTTTCTTTGGAAGAAGAAATTACAACCTCTCCAGTATTCTTGCCTGGAAAATTCCATGGACAGTGGAGGCTGGCGGGCTACAGTCTAGGGATCCCAAAAAGTCAGACACAGCTGAACATACACACACTTTCACACATATATACACGTGCAGTTTCCTGTGTAGGCAATCTTGATATACACATATGTAGGGGCACGGGAAAACAAAGATTGCACAAATTATTCAAAGTGATTGACAACTCTAGTGCAGCTAATTTTGGAAGATTTAGCCAAATGGGTAACCTACAACTCAGCAGCTAATTGAAGTTCACATTTACAAGTATAAGATGTTTTTAATATGTGATGGCTAAGAAATAAAGAAAATGTCTGCTTACTTGTTTGAGCATCTATTGTCAGCCACATCAAAGCAGTTGGCCTGATATTTCAACTGAAGTTTTATCAGGGATTAAATCACCAAATATACTTTTAATTCCAACCAAAGGAGCCTTTTAAAAGAGAATCACTTGAAATAGAAGGTTTTTGGTTTTTTACTTTTTTGCTATTTTATAGATTTCTTAGTATGCTTTTTATTAGTAAGCCAAATATAAATGATAAAGATAGCTGAAGTCCATGTAGACCAAAGATAATCAGTGCAACAAGTTCTACTTTTAATTTTACTAACTCTATAAGGTATTACTCTGAAATTCTAAATGCCTTTCTCCAAATTTTGTTCAGAATTGAATGCTAGTTTTAGTTAAAGCAAGCACTGTATATATGATACTAACTTGTTTCCTTTTTAAAATATTTATTCATTTATTTTGGGCTCATGGGCTCCAGAACACAGGCAGCAGTCATGGTGTACAGGCTTAGTTGCCCCGTGACATGTGGGCTTTTCCCAGACCAGGGATCGAAACAGTGTTTTTATCCTCCAATATGGAGTTTAATTAAAGCTTTTAGACCTTAATTCCATAAACTTTGACAGTGCTTCTAAATAGAGAAGCCCATATTGTGAATGCTCCCACAGAGATGTTGGGGATTGCATTATGCAAATATGTTTTTAAAAATGAATATCTTAATTATTTGTGATATGGAATCTTTTGTGTTAAAAAACAGAATTATTTCAAATTCAGGTGAAAAGATTTGTGGAAAAGGTAAGTGCCAAATGTTCATTTAAATAATAAATGACTAAATGGTTTTATTTACAGAATTTGTTATTTTTTAAACAACTACAAGTACAGTGAGAAAAGAAAAGAAAAATTTAAAGAAAGACAAGTTAAACTCCAGGAAAATATTTGTCAGGAGAAATATTGAGGTTCTAGAGTCTAGGCTAGTGAGATATTAAAATAAATTGTGAATGGACCCAGACAGATTGTTGAAGAAAATTTTTCAAAGGGAGAAGTTTTATTTATTTATTTAGTCTAATACAAAATCAGACTGCATCCTAACAGTCACAAACAGGCAATTGGGGGAAATATCAAAATATACTGGAAGGCCATGAATATTGCAAAGTGCCGCAGATCATGTGATAAAGAAAACTATTTTATAATGTATAGGACTATATAGTCTCTGACACACAGTTTTCCCACTGAGAAATTTAGGGAACTTTCCTAGTGGCTTAATAAAAAAAAAGATTCTTTTAGGGCTACCATAAGATATTTCAACTTATTTCAATGTAAATTTTGCCAAAGTGCGAATGCCCAGAATTTTGTAGTTTCCTACTGTAAGTTCCTCAGGACAATCAAAAGAACCCATACCTCATTTTCTCCCATTTCCTGTGGCCACCACAACTTTCATGACAGTATCCTTCATCAGAACTCACTTTTTCAAAACATTTGGTTCAGGGAACATTACATTACAGTATCCACAAAGGGTAATTTATAAACCATCATATTGCTACATACCATTAATTATTGGAATCCAATTTTTTATTCACATGATGCTTGTTCTCTGTTTAAGGCTAAAGATATTGTCCAAATACTCATCTTTGAAAGTCTTCCCCAAAATTACCACTTGAATTTCTTTGGGAAAACATAAACCTCACTAGTCAGTAATGATGAAGAAGCTGAAGTGGAACGGTTCTATAAAGACCTACAAGACCTTTCAGAACTAACACTCAATAAAGATGTCCTTTTCATTATAGGGGACTGGAATGCAAAAGTAGGAAGTCAGGAAACAACTGGAGTAACAGACAAATTTGGAGCACGAAATGAAGTAGGGCAAAGGCTGATAGAGTTTTGCCAAGAGAACGCACTGGTCAGAGCAAACACATTCTTCCAACAACACAAGAGAAGAATTAACACAAGGACATGACCAGATGGTCAACACTGAAATCAGATCGATTATATTCTTTGCAGCCAAAGATGGAGAAGCTCTATACAGTCAGCAAAAACAAGACTGGAAGCTAACTGAGGCTCAGATCATGAACTACTTATTGCAAATTCAGACTTAAATTGAAGAAACTGGGGATAATCACTAGACCATTCAGGACCATTCAGGTATGACTTAAATCAAATCCTTTATGATTATACAGTGGAAGTGAGAAATAGATTTAAGGGACTAGATCTGATAGACAGAGTGCCTGATGAACTATGGACGGAGGTTTGTGACATTGTACAGGAGACAGGGACCAAGACCATCCCCATGGAAAAGAAATACAAAAAAGCAAAATGGCTGTCTGAGGAGGCCTTACAAATAGCTGTGAAAAGAAGAGAAGTGAAAAGAAAAGGAATGCAGAGTCCCAAAGAATAGCAAGGAGAGATAAGAAAGCCTTCCTCAGCGATCAATGCAAAGAAATAGAGGAAAACAATAGAATGGGAAAGACTAGAGATCTCTTCAAGAAAATTAGAGATACCAAGGGGACATTTCATGCAAAGATGGGCTCAACAAAGGACAGAAATGGTATGGACCTGACAGAAGCAGAAGATATTCAGAAGAGGTGGCAAGAATACACAGAAGAACGGTACAAAAAAGATCTTCACAACCAAGATAACCACAATGGTGTGATCACCCACCTAGAGCCAGACATCCTGGAATGTGAAGTCAAGTGGGCCTTAGAAAGCATCACTACGAACAAAGTTAGTGGAGGTGAGAGAATTCCAGTTGAGCTATTTCAAATCCTAAAAGATGATGCTGAGAAAGTGCTGCACTCAATATACCAGCAAATGTGGAAAACTCAGCAGTGGCCCCAGGACTGGAAGAGGTCAGTTTTCATTCCAATCCCAAAGAAAGACAATGCCAAACAATGCTCAAACTACTGGACAATTGCATTCATCTCTCATGCTAATAAAGTCATGCTCAAAATTATCCAAGCCAGGCTTCAGCAATATGTGAACTGTGAATATCCAGATGTTCCTACTGGTTTTAGAAAAGGCAGAGGCACCAGAGATCAAACTGCCAACATCTACTGCATCATGGGAAAAGCAAGAGATTTCCAGAAAAGCTTCTATTTCTGCTTCATTGACTACGCCAAAGACTTTGTGTAAATCACAAAAAAAAAAAACTGTGGAAAATTCTGAAGGAGATGGGAATACCAGACCACTTCACCTGCCTCTTGAGAAAAGTGTATGCAGGTCAGGAAGCAACAGTTAGAACTGGACATGGAACAACAGACTGGTTCCAAATAGGAAAAGGAGTACACAAAGCTGTATATTGTCACCCTGCTAATTTAACTTATATGCAGAGTACATCATGAAAAACGTTGGGCTGGAAGAAGCACAAGCTGGAATCAAGATTGTTGGGAGAAATATCAATAACTTCAGATATGCGGATGACACCACCCTTATGGCAGAAAGTGAAGAGGAACTCAAAAGCCTCTTGATGAAAGTGAAAGAGGAGAGTGAAAAGGTTGGCTTGAAGCTCAACATTCAGAAAACAAAGATCATGGCATCTGGTCCCATCACTTCATAGGAAATAGACGGGGAAACAGTGGAAAAAGTGGCTGACTTTATTTTTCTGGGTTCCAAAATCACTGCAGATGGTGATTGCAGGCATGAAATTAAAAGACGCTTACTCCTTGGAAGGAAAGTTATGACCAACCTAGACAGCATATTAAAAAGCAGAGACATTACTTTGCCAACAAAGGTCCATCTATTCGAGGCTATGGTTTTCCCAGTGGTCATGTATGGATGCGAGAGCTGGACTATAAAGAAAGCTGAGCACCGAAGAATTGATGCTTTTGAACTGTGGTGTTGTAGAAGACTCTTGAGAGTCCCTTGGGCTGCAAGGAGATCCAACCAGTCCATCCTAAAGGAGATCAGTCCTGGGAGTTCATTGGAAGGACTGATGTTGAAGGCAAAACTATAATAGTTTGACCACCTGATGTGAAGAGCTGACTCATTTGAAAAGACCCTGATGCTGGGATAGATTGAGGGCAGGAGGAGAAGGGGATGACAGAGTATTTGATGTTTGGATGGTATTGCCGACTCGATGGACATGGGTTTGCATGGACTCTGGGAGTTGGTGATGGACAGGGTGACCTGGCGTGCTGCAGTTCATGGGGTCACAAAGAGTCAGACACGACTGAGCGACTGAAATGAACTGAACTGAACTGAATGAGATTTATGGGCTTTCCTGGAGGTTCAGACAGTAAAGAATCAGCCTGCAGTGCAAGAGAACAGGTTTTGATCCCTGGGTAGGGGAGATCCCCTGGAGAAGGGAACTGCTACCCACTCCAATATTCTTCCCTGGAGAATTCCATGGACAGAGCAGGTTGTGGTCTACAGTCCTTGGGGTCTCAAAGAGTCAGAGAAGACTGAGCAACTAACACGATGAGGTTTACACTGAACTTGTAACATTTTCTCCATTAAGAGACTATTCTGTACATTCTTTCTTTATCTTGTGAATAATTTCATTAAAAGTATTGCCCCAACACTTTAGAAACAAAACAAAAAGCTGCACCTATGCAGACTACCAAGAAGAATTTAAAGTTAACAGTATAACTCATTTCTGGAAATAAATAAAGACCTCATTATTAGGACTTTGTAGAACAGACAATAAAATCATTTATATTAACAGACTTCCAATCCTAAAATCTTTACATACAGAGTAAAATTGTACTGTCAAAATTTATGGATAATTTCTGCTTTAAATGTGTGTAAATAAACGTCCATTCAAAGTATTTTCCAAAGAAAAAAACAAAAACATTCTATTCTAGACTTTTTTCTTTTTTTTTCTTTATAATTTGTTCAGGTTTCTTTTAAAAGACAGAAACCTAATTACAGTTTAAAAATTATATTTTCCCTAAAATCTATCATCCATTATTTAAGATTAGTATCTTAGATATAAGGATGTATAACATATGTCAAACATGGTTCATTCTATAAACTGCAGGTAAGTTTGCTAGTTCGGCAAAATTAAGTCAGGTTAACCAAGATACTCTAGCAGATATTAGCAGGGCAACTGAAGTGACTTAGCAGCAGCAGCAGCAGTATTCAGTCCACCAATAATGTTACTTACAAATAAAGTTCTGTTATTTCTTCATTATATACCAATTGCTCTATTATACACAATTAAAGATTGACACGAAAGCCTACTTTAGATTTAGTTGGACCTTCTGAAGTGTGCAGTTCTTAATTTTAGTTTTGATGTTTTATGTACAAAAAGCAAATGAATTTTATATTCACGAGTAGAATTTGACCAGATCATATTCAGGACTTTGTGGGAACAAATATATGACTTCTTTGAACTTATAATGTACTGATGTTTCTTATGTGGGATTAAATAAATATGTATTTAAATTTAGTGTCTTAGTGTTGAACAACTCTTAGTTTATTATATTTCTGCTGATGCAACTCTCTCATAAAATTTCTATAAATTTAGCTATAAATTAGCTTTATCTTTGAGATATAAATTTTCAGGATGACTCTATAAATCCATTGTTCAATGACTGTACCTTGGCAGCCAAATGATAATATGAGTTTACTCAGAAATCTTTATATGACAAACCATCTAGAGACTTAATTTAAATAGTCCAGGCTTTAATTATATGTTGTTTGTTATTTTATTTTCTTATGTATGAGGGTTCTAATTTCTTCACATCCTTGCCAACACTTTTTTTCCATTTTTTTCCTCTCCTAGAAATTTCTTTTATTACACTATAATTGGTTTACAACGTTGTGTTAGTTTCTGCTGGACAACAAACTGAATCAACCATAAATATACATGTACCCCTCCCTCCCCAGCCTCCCTCCCAACCTGCACCCCTAGAATTTCAGTATTCACTACAAAACAACAGTGTTTTATTTTTTGAAGGGTTTATGAAAATTTTATTGGGCCAATTTTATCTAACGTCTTTTTAATTGGAGGCTAATTACTTTACAATATTGTATTAGTTTTTCCATACATTGACATGAATCTGCCCCGGGTGTACATGTGTTCCCCATCCTGAACCCCCTCCCTCCTCCCTCACCCATCCCATCCCTCAGGGTCATCCCAGTGCACCAGCCCTGAGCACCCTGTCCCATTCATAGAACCTGAAATGGCGATCTGTTTCATATGTGATAATATACATGCTTCAATGCTATTCTCTAAAATCATCCACGCTTGCCTTCTCCCAGAGTCCAAAAGACTGTTCTATATATCTGTGTCTCTTTTGCTGTTTCACATATTGGGTCATCGTTACCATCTTTCTAAATTCCATATATATGCATTAACATACTGTATTGGTGTTTTTCTTTCTGACTTACTTCCATCTGTATAATAGGCTCCAGTTTCATCCACCTCATTAGAACTGATTCAAATACATTTTTAATAGCTAAGTAAGGTTCCATTATGTATATGTACCACTGCTTTCTTATCCATTCATCTGCCAATGGACATCTAGGTTGCTTCCATGTCCTGACTATTGTAAACAGTGCTGCAATGAACACTGGGGTACATGTGTCTCTTTCAATTCCGGTTTCCTTGGTGTGTATGCCCAGCAGTGGGATTGCTGGGTCATATGGCAGTTCTATTTCCAGTTTTTTAAGGAATCTCCACACTGTTCTCCATAGTGGCTATACTAGTTTGCATTCCCACCAACGTTTGTTATTTTATAGGTAATTCTCTGAAGTTTACTAAAATTGTTGAATGTTGTATTAACTAGGGCCTTACATAAAAAGTGTGTACTGTTTCCTTTTCTGGAAAAAAAAATAGTTTGGGAGTACTATAAATTCTGGAAGACTTGGACAACTATCCACAATGCTCTTGAAAGGGCACACTAAATCTTAGTTACTTTACATTAATTGACATATTAGGTTGGTATTGATTAACTTCCTGACAGCTGCCTTCACATCTTTGTTCCTGAGGCTGTAGATCAGTGGGTTCAGCATGGGGATGACCACTGCGTAAAACACAGAGCCCACCTTGAGCATGAGCCATGAGCTTCTGGAGTTAGGAACACAGTAGAGGAAGAGGATGCTCCCGTGGAAGATGGTGATGGCGGTCAGGTGGGAGGCGCAGGTGGAGAAGGCTTTGTGGCGCCCCCCAGTTGAAGGCATCTTCATGACAGCAATAAAAATGAAAAAATAGGAGGTGAGAATAATCATCAGGCTGCTTACTTCATTGAATGTGGCAGAGGCTAAAATGATCTCCTGGTTAACGTAGGGGTCAGAGCAGGAAACAGCAACTATGGCAGCGTGCTCACAGACAAAGTTATTTATGAACTTAGTCCCACAAAAGGATAAAGTCAAAAAAAGTAATGTGTATAATAGGGAACAGGCTATACCCCAAGAGTATGTAGCAACCACCAACACAAAACTAAACCTCTGGGACATGACAGCGGAGTAGAGCAGAGGGGTGCAAACGGCCACAAACCGGTCATACGCCATCACTGCCAAGAGGAATGTCTCTGTCACCACAAATATGCAGACAAAGAAGAATTGCATGAGGCACCCTGTGAAGGAGATGGTTCTGTCTGCCACAACCAAGTTTTCTAGTAGCTTGGGAGTAACTATTGTCGAGTAACAGAAATCAACGAAGGACAAGTGGCTGAGAAAGAAGTACATGGGCGTGTGGAGCCTGGAGCTGCACTTGATGACCAGGATCATGCCCAGGTTCCCCAGCACAGTGACTGTGTAGATGGTCAGGAAAACCAGGAACAGGGGCAGCTGGAGCTCAGGGTACTCTGAGAAGCCCACGAGAATGAAAGTGACCTCAGCACTCTGGTTTGCTTGGTTCCTGTGGACAAAATATTAATGTTGATCCAGAAGAGTAAAAACTAAACTTTGAAATAGGTGAGAGAATAGAAAAGGTGTTGAGAAGCTCACTGGGTCTCTGTTTACAGTGTTTCTGTAAATGCTATACTTCTGCTTAATTTCAAATGCTAATGTTCACTTATATGTCAATTATACAGTCAATAATAATTTTCATTGTGTATGATCTTCAGAAATAAAGAAATAAAACAGATTAGATCCTGATTTATTTCAAATAATAAAATTCATTATTATCAGCTGCTTTCAATGACATTGTCTTTGCATGACTCTGAGCTTTGTGAAAACACCTGATATGACAATCCAATTACATGTATTGAAGGAAAACATATCATTAGGTTCCACAGTTTCTTACCTGCCTCATCTCCTGAGATATGAGACAATTAACTTATATGCTAATTTGTATAATGACAGTTCAGTTCAGTTCAGTTCAATTCAGTCACTCAGTCGTGTCCAACTCTCCGCGACCCCATGAATCACAGCACGCCAGGCCTCCCTGTCCATCACCAACTCCCGGACTTCACCCAAACTCATGTCCACAGAGTTGGTGATGCCATCCAGCCATCTCATTCTCTGTCGTCCCCTTCTCCTCCCGCCCCCAACCTTTCCCAGCATAAGAGTTTTTTCCAGTGAGTCAACTCTTCACATGAGGTGGCCAAAGTATTGCAGTTTCAGCTTTAGCATCAGTCCTTCCAATGAACACCCAGGATTGACCTCCTTTAGAATGGACTGGTTGGATCTCCTTGCAGTCCAAGGGACTCTCAAGAGTCTTCTCCAGCACCACAGTTCAAAAGCATCAATTCTTTGGCGATCAGCTTTCTTCACAGTCCAACTCTCACATCCATACATGACCACTGGAAAAGCCATAGCCTTGACTAGACGGACCTTTATTGGCAAAGTAATGTCTCTGCTTTTTAATATACTACCTAGGTTGGTCATAACTTTGCTTCCAAGGAGTAAGTGTCTTTTAATTTCATGGCTGCAATCAGCATCTGCAGTGATTTTGGAGCCCATAAAAATGAAGTCTGACACTGTTTCCACTGTCTCCCCATCTATTTCCCATGAAGTGATGGGACCAGATGCCATGATCTTTGTTTTCTGAATGTTGAGCTTCAAGCCAACCTTTTCACTGTCCTCTTTCACTTTCATCAAGAGGCTTTTGAGTTCCTCTTCACTTTCTGCTTAATACATCCTTCTTTAGTGAGGGTGGGTTTATCAACCTCTGCTATATGGTACATGCCTATTTCTTTATAATTTATTTCCCCATTTTATTCTTTCTTATGATATTTGCTTTATTTTGCCACCTACTTTTATAGACATGACTCATTGTTTCATCCCCTCTGTATACAGACAAACTTTCATATTTATCACTCACAATTACTGTAGGTTATATTCCTATTATTTATAAATATGGTTGTTACTGTCACTTTATTTCTAGAAAATTACAGGATAATCTTGAAGACAAGGCCCACTTTGTTATAATTCTTCCTTTTGCCAAAAGGAGAATTCTCCACTTCCGACTTTATGGTGAATACCCATTGAGAAAACTAGGGTAAAAATTATTTGAAAGAAAGAATTGGAATACAACCCCATAAACTTTCTCAGCCAAAAAGTGGTTCTTTGTGAACACTCTGTTCTACACATGTGTTTGTCTCCTACAAAGATTACTGGATCTTTGTATTTTCCTTTTTAAGTAAAACAAAAGAGACATGAGTCAACTCACCTAAATAGAGAAGAACTTGAATGAGTCATTTAGCAAAGAACTCTTTGCTAAGATTAATGAACTCCAGCAATGCTGCTGCTTAGTACTTAATAGAAACACACCTGAAAAGGGTAGTAAAAGTGCCCAGTATTTTTCATTAATTATTTCATATTTTATGATTTTCCAACCTGTTAAGAAAATTCAGAGATACCAAAGATAAGATCAAGCCTGAAAAGTAAATCCTGGCGCCAAACTGTATCACAAATATATGCCATCATGACCTTAGGGATGTGAAAACTAGAGAATATAACTGTAGTACTGCTTTGATGACTGCAATTCAACTAATTGCATGTTAACACTGTCTCAGGTGGTATAATGGTTGTATATTATTTCCCTAAAGCCTTAGGCCATTTGTATTAACAACTTTACTCATTTAATCTTAAAAAATAAACAACACCATTTTTAAAAAATTTTATGTGGATATAAAATACATAAATCCACAAGGGGAAATTATACAGCAATTGATTTATCTTTTATTAATCCATATTTAATCCTTTTTTAAATTTTCATATATATCCTTATGTTCCTAAACATATGGCTGCTAAACTATAATTATACTGTTTATTTTGTACTTTACAATATTTGTATTATAAACTTTATTTTATATTTACACAATTGATTCTATTGATAGAAAACAGCTTCCATTGGCTTTTCAAATATAGAATGTTCTCAGATGTTTATATTTATTGCTGAATCTAAAAAGAAATTTTAGATGATATGTTTTCTAAAAATATCTGTTTATGAAAAGAATGATATTTTCACTAATTTTGGTAACTACCCATTTGGCTTTAAGGACACAGGTTAAAAATAATAATAACTTGCAGTAAGAGCTGAAGTGGAAGCAGTGAAAGATTTTACTTTCTTGGGCTCCAAAATCACTGCTTTATGGTGACTGCACCCATGAAATTAAAATGAACTTGCTCCGTGGGAGGAAAGTTATGACAAAACTGGGCAGCATATTCAAAACCAGAGACATCACTTTGCCAACAAAAGTCCATATAGTCAAAGCCATGGTTTTTCCAATCATCAGGTATGGATTTGAGAACTGGACCATAAAGAAGAAAAAGTGCCAAAGAAGTGTCCTTTCAAATTGTGGTGCTGGGGAAGACTCCTGAGAGTCCTTCGGACAGCAAGATCCAACCAGTCAATCCTGAAGGAAATCAACCCTGAATATTCATTGGAAGGACTGATGCTGAAGCTGGAAGTCCAGTGCTATGGCCACCTGATATGAAGAACTGACTCACTGGAAAAGACCCTGATGCTGGGAAAGATGGAGGCCAGAAGGAGAAGGGGATGACAGAGGATGAGATGGTTGGATGGCATCACCAACTCAATGGACATGAGTGTGAGAAAACTCCAGGGGACAGTGAAGGACAGGGGAGCCTGGCGTGCTGCAGTTCGTGTGGTGGCAAAGACTCGGACACGACTTAGTGACTGTACAACAATAACAACAAGCTTACTTCTCACTAGTGGAAGCTTCAAAACACATTCTGACTGGGTAGCGGTGCTCTATACTGGCACTGATTTCTCCCAACATGTACCTGACCGTCATCACGGTGCTTCTGAGGTTATGATTCTCTTAATAGTCACTGGAGAAAGAACAGATTCTTCTTCAAATAAATGATGCCAGGACAACTGGGCGTTCACAAGTAAAATTATGGGATTGGACACTTCGGTTCAGTTCAGTTCAGTTCAGTAGCTCAGTCGTGTCTGACTCTTTGTGACGGCATGAATTGCGGCACACCAGGCCTCCCTGTCCATCACCAACTCCCAGAGTTCACTAAAACTCACCTCCATCGAGTAAGTGATGCCATCCAGCCATCTCATTCTCTGTCGTCCCCATCTCCTCCCACCCCCAATCCCTCCTAGTATCAGAGACTTTTCCAGTGAGTCAACTCTTCGCATGAGGTAGCCAAAGTATTGGAGTTTCAGCTTTAGCATCAGTCCTTCCAATGAACATCCAGGACTGATCTCCTTTAGGATGGACTGGTTGGATCTCCTTGCAGTCCAAGGGACTCTCAAGAGTCTTCTCCAACACCACAGTTCAAAGGCATCAATTCTTCGGCGATCAGCTTTCTTCACAGTCCAACTCTCACATCCATACATGACCACGGGAAAAAACATACCTCATATTATATACAACAGTTAGCACAGAAAGTGAACAAGGGCATGAATGAAAGAGCATAAACTATAAAACTCTTACAAGAAAAACACAGGCCTTAAATTTCTTGGCCTTGAATTTGGCAGGAGATTCTTAGGTAGGGAAACAAAAACATCAGTTCAGTTCAGTTCAGTTCAGTCGCTGAGTCATATCCGACTCTCAGCGACCCCATGAATCACAGCACGCCAGGCCTCCCTGTCCATCTCAAATTCCGGAGTTCACTCAAACTCACCTCCACAGAGTCGGTGATGCCATCCAGCCATCTCATTCTCTGTCGTCCCCTTCTCCTCCCACCCCCAACCTTTCCCAGCATCAGAGTCTTTTCCAGTGAATCAACTCGTCGCATGAGGTGGCCAAAGTATTGCAGTTTCAGCTTTAGCATCAGTCCTTCCAATGAACACCCAGGATTGACCTCCTTTAGAATGGACTGGTTGGATCTTCTTGCAGTACAAGGGACTCTCAAGAGTCTTCTCCAGCACCACAGTTCAAATGCATCAATTCTTCGGCGATCAGCTTTCTTCACAGTCCAACTCTCACATCCATACATGACCACGGGAAAAACCATTGCCTTGACTAGACGGACCTAGGTTGGCAAAGTAATGTCTCTGCTTTTTAATATACTATCTAGTTTGGTCATAACTTTCCTTCCAAGGAGTAAGCGTCTTTTCATTTCATGGCTGCAATCAGCATCTGCAGTGATTTTGGAGCCCAAAAAAATAAAGTCTGACACTGTTTCCACTGTTTTTCCATCTATTTCCCATAAAGTGATGGGACCAGATGCCATGATCTTAGTTTTCTGAATGTTGAGCTTCAAGCCAACCTTTTCACTCTCCTCTTTCACTTTCATCAAGAGGCTTTTTAGTTCCTCTTCACTTTCTGCCATAAGGGTGGTGTCATCTGCATATCTGAGGTTATTGATATTTCTCCCGGCAATCTTGATTCCAGCTTGTGCTTCTTCCAGCCCAGTGTTCCTCATGATGTACTCTGGATAAAAGTTAAATAAGCAGGGTGACAATATACAACCTTGACGTACTCCTTTTCCTATTTGGAACCAGTCTGTTGTTTCATGTACAGTTCTGACTGTTGCTTCCTGACCTCCATACAGGTTTCTCAAGAGGCAGGTCAGGTGGTCTGGGATTCCCATCTCTTTCAGAATTTTCCACAGTTTATTGTGATCCACACAGTCAAAGGCTTTGGCATAGTCAATGAAGCAGAAGTAGATGGTTTTCTGGAACTCTCTCGCTTTCTCCATGATCCAGTGGATGTTGGCAATTTGATCTCTGGTTCCTCTGCCTTTTCTAAAACCTGCTTGAACATCTGGAAGTTCACAGTTCACATATTGCTGAAGCCTGGCTTGGAGAATTTTGAGCATGACTTTACTAGCATGTGAGATATGTGCAATTGTGCGGTAGTTTGAGCATTCTTTGGCATTGCTTTTCTTTGGGATTGAAATGAAGACTGACCTCTTCCAGTCCTGTGGCCACTGCTGAGTTTTCCAAATTGGCTTGCATATTGAGTGCAGCACTTTCACAGCATCATCTTTCAAGATTGGAAATAGCTCAACTGGAATTCCATCACCTCTACTAGCTTTGTTCGTAGTGATGCTTTCTAAGGCCCACTTGACTTCACATTCCATGATGTCTGGCTCTAGGTCAGTGATCACGTTATCGTGACTATCTTGGTCGTGAAGATCTTTTTTGTACAGTTCTTCTGTGTATTCTTGCCACCTCTTCTTAATATCTTCTGCTTCTTTTAGGTCCATAAATTTCTGTCCTTTATCGAGCCCATCTTTGCATGAAATGTTCCCTTGGAATCTCTAATTTTCTTGAAGAGATCTCTTGTTTTTCCTATTCTGTTGTTTTCCTCTATTTCTTTGCATTGATCACTGAGGAAGGCTTTCTTATCTCTCCTTGCTATTCTTTGGAACTCTGCATTCAGATGCTTACATCTTTCCTTTTCTCCTTTGCTTTCTGCTTCTCTTCTTTTCACAGCTATTTGTAAGGGCCGACCACGCAAAGAGGTGTAGCCGAGAGGAGATACCCCACACCTGACGCCAGGGCCGGTGGCCGAGAGAAGCTACCCAATAGGCGGTGGCTACGTGGGCGCAGGAGGGCCGAGAGGAGCTACTCCACGTTCAAGGTCAGGGGGGCGGCCTTGAGGAGATACCCCTCGTCCAAGGTAAGGTGCAGCGGCTGCGCTTTCTTGGAGCAGCTGTGAAGAGATATCCCATGCCCAAGGTAAGAGAAACCCAAATAAGATGGTAGGTATTGCGAGGGGGCATCAGAGGGCAGACAAACTGAAATCATAATCACAGGAAACTAGTCGATCTGATCACATGGACCACAGCTGAATGTGGTCCACTGGAGAAGGGAATGGCAAACCACTTCAGTATACTTGCCTTGAGAACCCCATGAACAGTATCAACAGGCAAAATGATAGGATACTGAATGAGGAATTCCCCAGGTCGGTAGGTGCCCAGTATGCTACTGGAGATCAGTGGAGAAGTAACTCTAGAAGGAATAAAGGGACGGAGCAAAAGCAAAACCAATACCCAGTTGTGGATGTGACCGGTGATAGAAGCAAGGTCTGGTGCTGTAAAGAGCAATATTGCATAGGGACCTGGAATGTTAGGTCCATGAATCAAGGCAAATTGGAAGTGGTCAAACAGGAGATGGCAAGAGTGAACATAGACATTTTAGGAATCTGTGAACTAAAATGGACTGGAATGGGTGAATTTAATTCAGATGACCATTATATCTACTACTATGGGCAGGAATCCCTTAGAAGAAATGGAGTAGCCATCATGGTCAACAAAAGAGTCCGAAATGCAGTACTTGGATGCAATCTTAAAAGCGACAGAATGATTTCTGTACGTTTCCAAGGCAAACCATTCAATATTACAGTAATCCAGGCCTATGCCCCAACCAGTAACGCTGAAGAAGCCGAAGTTGAATGGTTCTATGAAGACCTACAAGCCCTTTTAGAACTAACACCCAAAAGAGATGTCCTTTTCATTATAGGGGACTTGAATGCAAAAGTAGGAAGTCAAGAAACACCTGGAGTAATGGGCAAATTTGGCCTGGGAAACGGAATGAAGCAGGGCAAAGGCTAATAGAGTTTTGTCAAGAGAATGCACTGGTCATAGCAAACACCCTCTTCCAACAACACAAGAGAAGTCTCTACACATGGACATCACCAGATGGTCAACACCGAAATCAGATTGATTATATTCTTTGCAGCCAAAGATGGAGAAGCTATATACAGTTAGCGAAGACAAGACCAGGAGCTGACTGTGGCTCAGATCATGAACTCCTTATTGCCAAATTCAGACTGAAATTGAAGAAAGTAGGGAAAACCACTTGACCATTCAGATATGACCTAAATCATAATCCCTTATGATTATACAGTGGAAGTGAGAAATAGACTTAAGGGACTAGATCTGATAGATAGAGTGCCTGATGAACTCTGGACGGAGGTTCATGACGTTGTACAGGAGACAGGGACCAAGACCATCCCCATGGAAAAGAAATGCAAAAAAGCAAAATGGCTGTCTGAGGAGGCCTTACAAATAGCTGTGAAAAGACGAGAACAAAAACATAAGTGACAATAAATAAATAAATAAATTGAACTTCCTTAAAATTTAAAATATTTGTGTATTAAAAATATTATCAATAAAGTGAAAAGAAAAGGTACAGAAGAGAAACAATAAAGACAATAAGTCAAATCAGATACAACACAAAATTTACAAATATCCAACAAGCATGTGTAAATATTCTCGACATATTTAGTTATTCAGTTCAGTTCAGTTCAGTCGCTCAGTCGTGTCCGACTCTTTGAGACCCCATGAATCACAGCACGCCAGGCCTCCCTGTCCATCACCAACTCCCGGAGTTCACTCAAACTCATGTCCATGAGTCAATGATGCCATCCAGCCATCTCATTCTCTGTCGTCCCCGTCTCCTCCCACCCGCAATCCCTCCCAGCATCAGACTCTTTTCCAGTGAGTCAACTCGTTGCATGAGGTGGCCAAAGTATTGGAGTTTCAGCTTCAGCATCTAGTCCTTCCAATGAACACCCAGGATTGATCTCCTTTAGAATGGACTGGTTGGATCTCCTTGCAGTACAAGGGACTCTCAAGAGTCTTCTCCAGCACCACAATTCAAAAGCATCAATTCTTCGGCGCTCAGCTTTCTTCACAGTCCAACTCTCACATCCATACATGACCACGGGAAAAACCATAGCCTTGACTAGACGGACCTTAATTGGCAAAGTAAAGCCTCTGCTTTTTAATATGCTATCTAGGTTGGTCATAACTTTCCTTCCAAGGAGTAAGCGTCTTTTAATATCATGGCTGCAGTCAGCATCTGCAGTGATTTTGGAGCCCAAAAAAATAAAGTCTGACACCATTTCCACTGTTTCCCCATCTATTTTCCACGAAGTGATGGGACCAGATGCCATGATCTTCGTTTTCTGAATGTTGAGCTTCAAGCCAACCTTTTCACTCTCCTCTTTCACTTTCATCAAGAGGCTTTTGAGTTCCTCTTAACTTTCTGCCATAAGGGTGGTGTCATCTGCATATCTGAGGTTATTGATATTTCTCCCAGCAATCTTGATTCCAGCTTGTGCTTCTTCCAGCCCAGTGTTCCTCATGATGTACTCTGCATATAAGTTTAATAAGCAGGGTGACAATATACAACCTCGACGTACTCCTTTTCCTATTTGGAACCTATCTGTTGTTCCATGTCCAGTTCTAACTGTTGCTTCCTGACCAGCATATAGGTTTCTCAAGAGGCAGGTCAGGTGGGCTGGTATTCCCATCTCTTAGGCAAAATGATAGGATACAGAATGAGGAATTCCCCAGGTTGGTATGTGCCCATTATGCTACTGGATATCAGTGGAGAAATAACTCCAGAAAGAATGAAGGGGTGGAGCCAAAACAAATACCCAGTTGTGGATGTGACTGGTGATAGAAGCAAGGTTTGATGCTGTAAAGAGCAATATTGCATAAGAACCTGGAATATTAGGTCCATGAATCAAGGCAAATTGGAAGTGGTCAAACAGGAGATGACAAGAGTGAACGTCGACATTCTAGGAATCAGCGAACTAAAATGGACTGGAATGGATGAATTCAACTCAGATTATTTAGTTATTAGGAAAATGCAAATCAATATCATGATGAGATGTCAAATTATATCCACTGGATTTGCTATAATAAAAGTATATAATAGCAATGATTGGCAAGGATATGAAGCAACCAGAAGAGTTACATATTGTGCCTGGGAATCTAAAATGCTACAGACACTGTAGAATAACTTTCGTGGTTCCTCTCACATGGATGAACATAGAATTTCTATTAGACAAAATGCTTAGCAGGGAAAAAAAAAATAGTCTTTCACAAAGAGGTGTTAGGCTTTGCCCCCAATTTCTGGCAGATAATATATATCTTATGTGATAGTAGAGTCTATTTAGGAAGCAGGGGCTGGGCACACTAATATCAAGGTGTGTGCATGCTAAGTCGCTTCAGTGGTGTTTGATCCTTGCCACTCTATGGACTGTAGCCCACCAGGTTTCACTGTCTATGGAATTCTCCAGGCAAGAATACTAGAATTGGGCTGCCATGCCCTCCTCCAGAGGATCCTTCCAACCCAGGGATTGAACCCATGTCTCCTACGTCTCCTGCATTGGTAGGCAGGTTCTTTACAACTAGTGCCACCTGGGAAGCACCACAGAATATGTCAAATAAAATTCGCTGTGTAGACTGGTGAGTTTACTGTGAAGTGTGTTAGTTGCTCAGTCATGTCTGAATCTTTGTAACTCCATGGACTAAAGCCCGCCAGTCTCCTCTGTCATGGAATTCTCCAGGCAAGGATACTGGTGTGGTTTGCCCTCCCTTTCTCCAGGGGATCTTCCCCACCCAGGGATAGAACCCAGGTCTCCTGCATTGCAAGCAGATTCTTTATCATCTGAGCCACCAGGGAAGTCTGTGAGTTTGCTAGTTGGCCAAAATTAAATCAGGTTAACCAAGATGCTCTAACTGATATTAGCAGGGCCCCCATTCAATCCACCATTAATGTTACTTACCAATGAAGCTCTCTTATATTTTATCATTGTACATCAAAAGTTATTTAATATGTAATTTGACTGACATGAAAAACTATTTTAGATTTAGCTGGAACTATTTCTGAAGTGTGCATTTCTTAATTTTATTTTTGATGATTTATGTACAAAGAACAAATAAATTTTATATTAACAAGTAGAATTTTACCAAATCATATTCAGGACTTTGTGGGGGCAGAGACATGACTTCTTTGTACTTATAATGTATCAGTTCTTTCTATGTGATGTTAAATAAATATATCCTTTAAATTTAGGCTTCCCTGGTACCTTGGATGGTAAAGAATCTGCCTGCAATGCAGGAGACATAGGTTTGATTGCTGTTCATGCAGATTCCCTGAAGAAGAGAATTGCTACCCACTCCAGTATTCTTGCCATGGACACAGGAGCCTGGCAGGCTAAAGCCTAAAGCCCATAGAATTGTAAAGAGTCGGACATGACTGAGCAACTAAGCACAGGCATGTCTTTTAACTTTAGTGTCTTAGTGTTGAACAACTCTTAGTTACTATGTTTCAACTGATGTAACTGCTTCATGGTTAGCTATAAATTTTCATGACAACTCAAATCCACTCTTCGATGACTTATAATGACTTAAAGAAAAAAAAAAAAAAAGACTCACCTGAACAGCCAAATGGTAATGTGTCTTTACTCGGAAATCTTTACATGACAAACACTTATCTAGAGACTTTTTAAACAGTCTAGGCTTTAGTTTGTGTTGGAGAAGACTCTTGAGAGTCCCTTGGAGACTGGTGACAGTAGAGTCTACTATCCAAGGAGATCCAACCAGTCCATTCTAAAGGAGACCAGTCCTGGGTGTTCATTGGAAGGACTGATGCTAAAGCTGAAACTCCAATACTTTGGCCACCTCATGTGAAGAGTTGACTCACTGGAAAAGACTCTGATGCTGGGAGGGATTGGGGGCAGGAGGAGAAGGGGATGACAGAGGAAGAGATTGCTGGATGGCATCACCGACTTGATGGACATGGGTTTGGGTGAACTCCGGGAGTTGGTGATGGACAGGGAGGCCAGGCGTGCTGTGATTCATGGGGTCGCAAAGAGTCAGACATGACTGAGCGGCTGAACTAACTAACTAACTAGACTTTAATTAGGTGTTATTTATTATTTTATTGCTAATTCTCTACAGTTTACTAAAGTTGTTGAACGATGTTATCATCAAGGGAATTACGTTAAATGTGTGCACTGTTTTCCTTCTTAAAAATTGGAATTTGAAATGCTATTAAAAATTGTAGAAAACTTGGACAGTTCTCCACAGTGCTCTTGTAAATGAAAAAGCAAACCTAAGCCGCTTTACATTTATTGACATAATAATTTGGTATGGACTAGCTTCCTAGCAGTCTCTTTCACATCTTTGTTCCTGAGGCTGTAGATCAGTGGGTTCAGCATGGGGATGACCACTGTGTAAAACACAGAGCCCACCTTGACCATGAGCCATGAGCTTCTGGAGTTAGGAACACAGTAGAGGAAAAGGATGCTCCCGTGGAAGATGGTGATGGCGGTCAGGTGGGAGGCGCAGGTGGAGAAGGCTTTGTGGCGCCCCCCAGTTGAAGGCATCTTCATGACAGTGATAAAAATGAAAACATAGGAGGTGAGAATGATCACCAGGCTGCTTACTTCATTAAACGTGGCAGAGATGAAAATGATCTCCTGGCTAATACAGCGGTCAGAGCAGGAAACAGCAACAATGGCCCTGTGCTCACAGACAAAGTTAGTTATGACATTATTTCCTCTAAAGGACAGTTCAGATAAAAAGTAGGTAAGAGTCAGGGAATAGACTGCACCCCAAGTGTACGATGCACCCACCAATAAGGAACAAAGCTTCTGGGACATGACAACGGTGTAGAGAAGAGGGTTGCAAACGGCCACAAACCGGTCATACGCCATCCTTGCCAAGAGAAATGTCTCTGTCACCACAAATACGCAGGCAAAGAAGAATTGCATGAGGCACCCTGTGAAGGAGATGGTTCTGTCTGCCACAACCAAGTTTTCTAGTAGCTTGGGAGTAACTGCTGTCGAGTAACAGACATCGACGAGGGACAAGTGTCTGAGGAAGTAATACATGGGGGTGTGAAGTTTGGGGTTTATCTTGATGATTAGGATCATGCCCAGGTTCCCCAGCACAGTGATGGAGTAGACGGTTAAGAATAACAGGACGAGAGGTATCTGGAGTTCGGGATATTCTGAGAAGCCCGAAAGAATGAAAGTGACTTCAGCACTCAGGTTTGCTTGGTTCCTGTGGACAAAATATAAAAGTTGATTCAGAGACATCTGAAGCGAAATTTGAATGAAATGTAGTGTTATTCGCTCAGTCTTGTCGGACATTTTTGCTACTCCATGGACTGTAGCCTGCCAGGTTCCTCTGTCCATGAGATTCTCTGGGCAAGAACACAGGATGGGTTGTCATGCCCTCCTCCAGGGGATCTTCCTGACCCAGGCATAGAATGAGCATACTTATGGGGAAAAAGAGTGCATTGATTTCTTTTTTTTTAGTTTATTTATTTTAATTGGAGGCTAATTACTTTACATTATTGTCTTGGTTTTGCCATACACTGACATGAATCCGCCCCAGGCGTACATGTTTTCCCCATCTTTAACCCCCCTGCCACTTCCCTCCCCATCCCATCCCTCTGGTTCATCCCAGAGCACCCTGAGCACCCTGTATCATGCATCTTTTCTTCCAAATTGCCTCTACTGTCTTTTTCTGACATTAAAATTCATTCTTTTCAAAGCTGATTCCTAAATTCTTACCGAAACCTGAAATGGCACTCAGTATAAAGGGAAGTTCATTTCACATAGAATTCTCTAAAAATTCTATATCTCATTAGGAGTTGAAATTTAACACTGGGCTATTTTCACTCAGGTTTTATAACTTTATACTCACATGTAACACTTAAAGATTTCCTGTACATGTGTAATTGCGTCATTCACATATTCCCCCACTCTTTCTCTTCAGCTGTTCCTTTACATTCCTAAACATGTGATCAATTCCTGATTCCCTGAAAGTACGTTTCAATTTAACATGCAAATCATAGAGCACATACTCTCTGACTGAAAACACTTTCTCTGAAAGTCAGGATTCGTTCCTTCTGTCTACGGTAACAAAGGTTGAATAGTCCAGGGTTGAAAGGGAAATCGCCAGCAGAGATGAAGACAATTTCTGACACACACTTGCTCCTTCTCCCCTCACTCCTCCACACCTATAGCTTTTCACCCCACCCCCACACTCTGTATTTATCCTAGGCTTGGGGCCAATGCTCCCAGTAGACCATGTCGCCCCCAAAGTGTCAGCCATGCTCAGTGGGAGCAGCTACGGTGCATCATATTTATCTTCTTTTCCATGCAATTACCCTGGAATAATTTTCCCATTGCAGACCCACTATGTACTCAGTCTTGTAACAGGCATTTTAGAAACTATAAAATTATAAAATCTCACCTCAATTTGTCTATTAGAGCATTATTCCAAGATATAATCCATATAAGCACAAATGACAACTTATAATTCTTGTTTATTATTAAAGCTTGTATGTATAAAGGAAATGAAAATATTGTGATTCAGAAAAACCAAAAATATTTCCTAGTGATATAGCCTGGTGAGCAATAATCAATATGGTGAAAGATAAATAATCAAAGACTTCTAGTCGGCTAAACAGGCAACCTGGCAGTTAGATTTATACACGTGTTTGTTTGCCTCCTGCAAAGATTAATGGAACATATTAGAAACATATTATTTTCATTTTAAAGTGAAATAAAAATCAACTCACTTGAGTGTAGTAGAATTTGACTGGCTCATTTAATAAAGTTTCTAAGTTTAATGGATTCCAGGAAAATTTTTGCTCAGAAGTCAATTTTTTAATATAGTAATAAGCCTGAAAAATAGTAACAGGAATCTAGAGTATATTGCAATGACTATTTCAGGAAAAAATGAATTTCTCTTATAATGTATTAAAAATATATTCAAGCATGATAAAGAGAAAAGGAGACCAAAAAAGCTGAACCCTAACATCAAACTGTCACATATATATGCCACCAAAACCCTAAGGAGGTTTACCTTAGGGAATATTATTTAACTATTGCCTTGAGACCACATATGGGGCAATTAGATGAAATAATGCCCTTGTGATACTTTGGTTGCATATGCATTTTTTCCCAAAGTTTGGGGAACAATTTCATCATGGTCTCTAGTCCATTTATCTTTCAAAAATGTTAAACTAGAGACTATATTTTTGCCTTTAAATACTTGCAAAATGAAGAAACATACTAAAGCAAAATCAGCTATTGGGTAACAATCCAAAGATTCTTAATTTTTGTTGAATTTCTGGTTGTCCCTCTGTATTTGTATCTGTGGGCTTCCCTCATAGCTCAGTTGGTAAAGAATCCTCCTGTAATTCAGGAGACCCCAGTTCAATTCCTGGTTGGGCAGATCCCCTGGAGAAGGGATAGGCTACCCACTTCAGTATTCTTGGGCTTCCCTTGTGGCTCAGCTGGTAAAGAATCCTCCTGCAATGTGGGAGACCTGTGTTCAATCTCTGGGTTGGGAAGGTCCCCTGGAGAAGGGAAAGCTACCCACTCCAGTATTCTGGCCTGGAGAATTTCACGGACTGTATAGTCCATGGGGTCGCAAAGAGTCTGACACAACTGAGCAACTTTCACTTTCTCTGTATCTGAGGGACATATTGATGTGTTTTGATGCAAAATTTATACAATATGAATCATATTATAGTGTTTTTTATCCTTTCTTTAACATTGTGTTGTGTTTTCATTTTCTATAAAAACCATTGCTTTTCTTAAGATAACACAACTTGCATCACTATTACAAATATGAGCACAATTCTTTTTTATTCTTACATTTATTATTGAAATTGCAAAAAAATCTGGTATTCTATTTTTCAATTTGTAGTCTAGGTTTATGGGAAGTATAGTATATTTATTATTTAAGAAGCTGCAATATCTTAACATATAAACATCTCAACTCCAGTGACTTAATTTAATAGAACAGGGAGCAGCACTTTTTTCTGGCAAAAGCTGTACAGTAAATACTTTAGCCTTTGTGGCCCACATAGTCTCAACTTCAGCTATGCACTTTTGCATCTTGCAGCATGAATTCACCTGTAGACAATACATAAATCAGTAGGCATGACTCTGTTCCAATAAAATTTTATTTATCAAAGACAGTAGGACAGATTTGGTTTGCAGATCACATCTTGTCAACCTATGAAATAGAATGTATTTCTTGATTGTTTAAAGTCTAAAATTATTTCCAGATCAGTAGGCAGATATCCTCTGAGTGGCAATGCAGAGACTTAAGCTTGTTCTCAAACATGGCTTATGATAATGTAATGTGACTGGGTGCCTGTGTGTTAAGTCACTAATGGTGTCTGACTCTGTGTGAGGTTATGGACTGAAGCCCGCCAGGCTCCTCTGTCCATGGGATTCTCCAGGCAGAATTCTGGAGTGGGTTGCAGTGCTCTCCTCCAGGGGATCTTCCCAGCCCAGGGATCAAACCTGTGTTTCTTGGATTGGCAGTTGGGTTGTTTACCACTAGCGCCACCTGGGAAGTTCAACAATGGGATTGACATGGTATAATTATAATGTAGTGAGAGAAATAATGATTCGCTTTAAAAAATACTACACTTATCTGCATTGCCGCTGTGCATGATATTTTTGTGTTTTGCTTATTTATTTTTCATTAAGCTTTCGTCAAGCATATTAAGAGTTCTCTTCACATGTTGAGACACTTGAATAATGACCAAGATATCTCCTGATCAATAAAATCACAATAGGACTTTGAACTTTGAGTCAAACTGTAGTGCTTAGATAGATTGAAGGGATAAGAAAGAAAAGCAAAAGACATTTTTAGCAGAGAAGACAGTCTGAAACAAGGTAGGAGTTTGAATGTTCAAATTTTTTTCAGTTAAAAGTGGAGTTTATGCAGGGCAAACTTTGGGAGATGGTAAGGGACAGGGAAGCCTGGCATGCTGCAGTCCGTGGGGCTGCAGAGAGTCTTCCATGACTGCAAGACGGAACAACAAAAAGTATGAGATGGGGTCAGAGGACCAGAGAATCTAAACTGTGTAAGAATGCAATTAGGGTTAGTGCCGAGTGTTGAACAGAGCTGAAATGGAGTTCCACGCCCACAGGACAAGTGTGTAGTAATGAAGAGATTGTGGTTGTAAAACGGTGTCGACAATGGGAATGAAATTGATTCTGTTTCAATATTATAATCATGGCATTCAATGTGGTTGCATTACTAGCTGATGTAAACAGAAAGAAGTAACTCCCATTTTCATTTTGATTCAGAAACAAACATTATGTTCTTGACAACATTTCGCTGCAGATAAGTGAATAATTCCCAGTAACTAGCAATAATTATATAGGCACCTAAAATGTGAAGTAATAAACAATGAGGTTTAATATGGGAGCTAGAGCATCTGATAAACCAGTCAAAGGCCTGAAGATATCTGGAACACAGAAGGAAAACAAAAGGAGACTCTTAACACTGTCTTCAAATATTTCAAGGCTAAAATATGAAAGAAATGCTGGCCCTTTATTCTGTGTCCTGAGAAGAGAAATTTAATTTTAAATGAATGAACTTTTAAAAGCCACAGGAAGCTAATTTCAGAATAACAACAATAAAAGAATTTTCTTTTTTTCTCCAGTGTCAGTGAACAGAATAGTGTGAATGACTCAGAATCTCTGGGTTGCCCAGTTTCACTAGAAGTGTATAAGAAGGGGCTCTAGAGACACAGACTTTAATGTCAACAAAAGGAAGGGGGAGACCCTTCAGGAAGAATGCAGACAAGATATTAAATTCCACACTGTCTCTCTACGTTTCCCATATTCTGTGACTGGTCCTCACATTGGCCTAGAGATTTCACTAAGATCACTCTTTGCTTGGTGTTCTCAAAATACTGTTTTAAAATTATCAGTATGACTCTCAAAATCCATAATTTACACACCCTGTAACAGGTTGATTTAACTACTCCATCTGATAAAATATCTATTACTATAATTAAGTAGTACATCCTAACCACCTTAACACAAAAGGATTCAGTTCAATACAAACTTTGTTAATCTTTGTCTGTAACTGAGGAGGGGCTTCCCTGATGACTCAGATGGTTTAAAATTCTCCTGCATTGCAGGAGACCCAGGTTGGATCCCTGGGTTGGGAAGATCCCTGGAGGAGGGAATGGCAACTCACTCCAGTATTTTTGCCTGGAGAATCCCATGGACAGAGGAGCTTGGTGGACTCTAGTCCATGGGATCACAAAGAGTCGGACACGACTGAGTAACAGCACAGCACGCAACCGAGGAGATCATTCCTATAAGTGTATGTAGGTAAAGTATACTTTAAAAAGCAAGAAATTGAATTCAAAAGAGCCTCCTAAATTCAGTATTACATGTAAATACGTAGTTTTAGACAGATCCCTGGTGCCTCAGATGGTGAAGATTTGACCTGCAATGCAGGAGACCTGGCTTCTATCCCTGGATGAGGAAGATTCCCCCGGAGAAGGGAATGGCTACTCACTCCAGTATTCCTGCCTGGAGAATTCCATGACTGGAGGAGGCTGGTGACCTGTAGTCCATGGGGTCGTGAAGAGCCTGACATGACAGAGCAACTAGCACTTGCACCTTTCCCCCCAGATACTTCTGAGAATGGCAAGTATGAAGTGCAGGCCATCACGAGCACCCTGGTGTCCAGGGTCACTCAGTGTGCTCACAGGCAGTTTTATTTATCTTCCTCTGATCTAACTTGGGCCTCCAGTCTGGCACACATTTCAGAAAAGATTAAAGAATTAAAGTAAATCTGATCATCTCAGTCCAGTATTATTTCTTATTACACAAGAGATTATTTTTTCCCCTTAAGTTTATATACAGTTTAAATACTAGTTTGACATAACGGGAAGGAGATGTTGGTCTTATTTTCCTCCAACATTCTCAGTTTGACCCTACATTATCTATTTGTGGTCTCATTCTCAGCAAAATTATATAGTAATTGGTAGAATTTTTTCATATGATCGAAGAGTATAAAGTGCTAATCTCTCAATCATGGCTGACTCTTTGCAACCCTGTGGACTGTAACCCAGTAGGCTCCTCTGCGCTTGGAATTCTCCCGGCAAGAATACTGGAGAGGGTTGTCATTCCCTTCTCCAGGGTATCTTCCTGACCCAGGAATCGAAACCAGAATCTCTCACATTCTAGACAGATCCTTTACCTTCTGAGCCACCGTTCCGTTCCCTTCCGTTCAGTCGCTCAGTCGTGTCCGACTCTTTGCGACCCCGTGGACTGTAGCCTACCAGGCTTCTCCGTCCATGGGATTCTCAAGTAGCATAAAATCCCTCCACAAATTAGTAGCAAACAGTATGAATTTGTCTTTCCCTAACAAGTGATGCAAACAGCATATCCACTAGATGGCAGAGTGACACTGTAATTTAAATCCGTTCCGTTCCGTTCCGTTCAGTCGCTCAGTCGTGTCCGACTCTATGAGACCCCGTGAACTGTAGCCTACCAGGCTTCTCTGTCCATGGGATTCTCCAGGCAAGAATACTGGAGTGGGTTACCGTTTCCTTCACCAGGGGATCTTCCCGACCCAGGGATCGAACCCGGGTCTCCCGCATTGGAGGCAGACGCTTTAACCTCTGAGCCACCAGGGAAGCCCAAGGCACAAAAAATGTGCATTGATTGCTTTAGAGAAAGTAGCAGAAACTGATAGAAAGCAAGATGTTTGTGGTTTAAATATAACTTTGAACACATTTTATTCTGTGAAGGAAAGCTATGACCTGTCGTGTCGACCAACAGAGGATGCTGAGGCCACCAAGGCATCAGCACGGCTCCTGCACCCCCACCCCCCGCTCAGATCGGTGAGCCCTGAGGAATTCTGGATGGAAACAGAGCTGCACCCTGAGGGGACACAGGATAGAAAAGAACAGGGTACTGGCCCTAAGTAGTTAAGATGCAACTCAAAGGGATGACATCAAGGAGGCCAGACTGTTCCCTCTTCCCAGGCACAGAAAAGCCCTAAATTTATTAACGTGAGCTATCTAGTTTTCTTTAATTTACGGTAATCTTCTGACGGTCTGACTACCTGGTTTTTGTTGCAAAATGCATATACATTCTGACTCCTCCCTTCTCTTTTCAGAGCAGTTTCTCTGAACTAACTGAGACATTGTCTTCAAGATTTGTGTGTGTGGCCACTCAGTCGTGTCCGATTCTTTTGTGACCCCGTGGACTGTAGCCCACCAGGCTCCTCTGTCCATGGGATTCTCCAGGCAAGAGTATTGTAGTGGGTGGCCATTTCCTCCTCCAGGGGATCTTCTTGACCTAGGGCAATCCCTGGGTCTCCTACATTACAGGTGAATTATTCACAAGACCAGGAGCTGACTGTGACTCAGATCATGAACTCACTGCCAAATTCAGACTTAAATTGAAGAAAGTAGGGAAAACCACTAGACCATTCAGATATGACCTAAATCAAAGGAGAAGGCAATGGCAAGCCACTCCAGTACTCTTGCCTAGAAAATCCCATGGATGGAGGAGCCTGGTTGGCTGCAGTCCATGGGGTCGCTAAGGGTCGGACACGACTGAGCGACTTCACTTACACTTACTCATTTACTTACTTCACTTATGATTATACAGTGGAAGTAAGAAATAGATTTAAGGGACTAGATCTGATAGATAGAGTGCCTGATGAACTCTGGACGGAGGTTCGTGACATTGTACAGGAGACAGGGACCAAGACCATCCCCATGGAAAAGAAATGCAAAAACGCAAAATGGCTGTCTGAGGAGGCCTTACAAATAGAAAAGAAGAGAGGCGAAAAGCAAAGGAGAAAAGGAGAGATATAACCATCTGAATGCAGAGTTCCAAAGAATAGCAAGGAGAGATAAGAAAGACTTCCTCAGCGATCAATACAGGAAAACAACAGAATAGGAAAAACAAGAGATCTCTTCAAGAAAATTAGAGATATCAAGGGAACATTTCATGCAAAGATGGGCTCGATAAAGGACAGAAATGGTATGGACCTAACAGAAGCAGAAGATATTAAGAAGAGATGGCAAGAATACACAGAAGAACTGTACAAAAAAGATCTTCACGACGAAGATAATCACGATGGCGTGATCACTAACCTGGAGTCAGACATCTTGGAATGTGAAGTCAAGTGGGCCTTAGAGAGCATCACTACAAACAAAGCTAGTGGTGGTGATGGAATTCCAATTGAGCTATTTCAAATCCTGAAAGATGATGCTGTGAAAGTGCTGCACTCAATATGCCAGCAAATTTGGAAAACTCAGCAGTGGCCAAAGGACTGGAAAAGGTCAGTCTTCATTCCAATCCCAAAGAAAGGCAATGCCAAAGAATGCTCAAATGACCACACAATTGCACTCATCTCACATGCTAGAAAAGTCATGCTCAAAATTCTCCAAGCCAGGCTTCAGCAATATGTGAACCGTGAACTTTCAGATGTTCAAGCAGGTTTTAGAAAAGGCAGAGGCACCAGAGATCAAATTGCCAACATGCACTGGATCATGGAGAAAACAAGAGAGTTCCAGAAAAACATCTATTTCTGCTTCATTGACTATGCCAAAGCTTTTGACTGTGTGGATCACAATAAACTGTGGAACATTCTGAAAGAGATGGGAATACCTACCAGACCACCTGACTTGCCTCTTGAGAAACCTGTATGCAGGTCAGGAATCAACAGTTAGAACTGGACATGGAACAACAGACTGGTTCCAAATAGGAAAAGGAGTACGGCAAGGTTGTATATTGTCACCCTGCTTATTTAATTTATACGCAGAGTATATCATGAGGAACGCTGGGCTGGAAGAAGCACAAGCTGGAATCAGGATTGCTGGGAGAAATATCAATAACCTCAGATATGCAGATGACACCACCCTTATGGCAGAAAGTGAAGAGGAACTCAAAAGCCTCTTGGTGAAAGTGAAAGAGGAGAGTGAAAAGTTTGGCTTGAAGCTCAACATTCAGAAAACGAAGATCATGGCATCTGGTCCCATCACTTCATGGGAAATAGATGGGGAAACAGTGGAAACAGTGTCAGACTTTATTTTTTTGGGGGGGGGCTCCAAAATCACTGCGGATGCTGATTGCAGCCATGGAATTAAAAGACGCTTACTCCTTGGAAGGAAAGTTATGACCAACCTAGATAGCATATTAAAAAGCAGAGACATTACTTTGCCAACCTAGGTCCGTCTAGTCAAGGCTATGGTTTTTCCCGTGGTCATGTATGGATGTGAGAGTTGGACTGTGAAGAAAGCTGATCGCCGAAAAATTGATGCTTTTGAACTGTGGTGTTGGAGAAGACTCTTGAGAGTCCCTCGTACTGCAAGGAGATCCAACCAGTCCCTTCTAAAGGAGATTAATCCTGGGTGTTCATTGGAAGGACTGATGCTAAAGCTGAAACTGCAATACTTTGGCCACCTCATGCGATGAGTTGACTCACTGGAAAAGAGTCTGATGCTGGGAGTGATTGGGGGTGGGATGAGACGGGGACGACAGAGAATGAGATGGCTGGATGGCATCACCGACTCGATGGACATGAGTTTGAGTTAACTCCGGGGTTTGGTGATGGACAGGGAGGCCTGGCGTGCTGTGATTCATGGGGTCGCAAGGAGTCAGACACAACTGAGCGACAGAACTTAACTGAACTGATTCATTATCTGAGCCACCAGGGAAGCCCCTTATTTTCTAGTGTTAAGTCCATAGAATAAAAAATAATTCTGCTTTTAGGTTTTTTTGGTTTTTTGTATTTTTGTCAGTTGGTAATTTCATGTCGCTTTCAGGAATAAGGAAACCAGTGTTCAAAGATGGCAATTTACTAGATCACATTCAAGCATCAACTCACCTTTGATTTTTATCTTTGTTTTTCTAATGTTCGTTTTTGAACTAGGAGTGACATGTTGGCTCTTGGTCACTTACATAATCACATAGTTTAGGTAATAAAGAGTGTTAACACTTCATTTCAATTAATTTTGTAAGAAGTAAATACACAAGAACATGGTTAATAACATGTAGATATTAGTATAAATATTAAAATACAAAAGCAAATACTATTAATATATTATAAAAACAAGAAAATATAATGAAGTTATAATGTTATTAACATATATATATATAATTCAATTACAAAGCAAAAATATTCATAAGCCAAAAACTATAGGAGATGAGAGGAGAAATAAACAGACTGTAAATTCAAACTAAAAACAATATATGATATATATATATATATATATATATATGTGATTGTGTTTCTGTTATAATCCCAAATAACACAATTACATATATATCACAGAAATCTACTAATAAGGAATAGAATTTTTTCCAATCTTTCTTAAGCAATTTTAAAAATTGACTGTGTCTTAGCCCATAAGTAAAACACAACAATTTTAATAATAAAATTATCATTTATTGGTTACTAGCAAATACAAGAGTAAATAAGGCAGTCCGTTTAAAACTAAAATCATGCCTTTAAAAAATTACAAAGGAATAATGTAGACTACCATAGCAAAAATTACTATATGAGATGTAATATAGGTAATAATCAAAATAAATTACATGGTACACAGCATACTGATATCAACAAAATTAAAATAAATAAAGCATTCTTCTGGCAAGGTCTATTAAAAGGCCTTAAGATACTCTTGGGACCTAAAATTTAATCACCCCACCATCCTCCCAAAAACTTTCATACCAGGGTAATCAAACGAATAAACCACGCGTTTTGCGTCTCTTTGAGGAAGATAACTGCCTGAAGTGAAATTTACCTCTAAGCAGATAAATACTCACAAGTGCAAAGAACTCTGGGTCTCAAATGACCATAACTCTAAGTGCGTAGAATGAAGAAATCTGAAGACACAGTTCAGAAAAGAGAAAAGGAAAGTGGAGGTATTATCAGTGGGACAAAACAGGCGAAATAAATAACAAATTTCTACTCACATAACCGGCAACTGAAAGCAGCTCAAAAGTCTGATAGGAAGCAGCGATTGTATAGGATTTGAGGTGCAAACTTCAGGGAAGTTTCTTTCTAAGACAAAGCAGGAAACGAAAAGGATGACAATAGAGTTATAAATGTTAGGAGAAGCAAGATGAGTAAATTGTGTTAAGGGTCTTCCAGAAACAAGATAGAAGTAACATACACACAAAAAGCTGATCACCAAAATCTCTCAAGAACCGTGCATTTTACAGAGAGAGGGATTTATATATAGATTTAGGCATATGCTGATGATGAAGCTGAAACTCTAGTACTCTGGCCACGTGGTGTGAAGAGCCAACGCGTTGGAAAAGACCCTGATGCTGGGAAAGACTGAAGGCAAAAGAAGGAGAGAGTGGCTGAGGATGAGATGGTTGGATGGCATCACCGACTCACCGGACATGAATCTGAGCAAATTCTGAGGGAGTGAAGAACAGGGAAGCCTGGCATGCTGCAGTCCATGGGGTCTCTAAAAGTCAGACACGACTTAGCAACTGAACAACAACAAAATAGATACATTCATACTTATCCGTGTATGTACGTGTGAGCATATGTGTGTGTATGTGTATTCACATCAACTTCATTTCACTACACTACAGAAGAAATCAGCACCAAACTAGAGTTCTTGTAAGCCACAGAAAACCCAAGCTTACTCCACTAAGTTATCAAAAATAAAGAAAAGAAAAAATCTGTATCCATACAATGCTACTATAAAGGGAGGGGGAACGTATAAAATGTGTCAAAACATTCCAAACGATAAATTTGTCCCTGTAATAACATCACATGTACACAAAGACACACTCACAACAGACAGAAACCGTAACACTCTGAATTGAACTGGTGCTGCTGCTGCTGCTGCTAAGTTGCTTCAGTCGTGTCGACTCTTTGCGACCCCACAGACGGCAGCCCACCAGGCTCCCCCGTCCCTGGGATTCTCCAGGCAAGAACACTGGAGTGGGTTGCCATTTCCTTCTCCAATGAATTGAACTAAATCTCCTTAAATAATTATTTGGAAATATTAAAAATACGTCATAAATGTAAAATAAAACATGAATAGAAAAAGATTATGCCAAAAAAGAGTTGGTTGGACTCAAGAAAGAGATTGTAAAAAAAAAAAAAATAGAATTTTGTGAGAAATCAAGATTAAATTGCAATGTAGAAAAAAAGGGATAGGGGACTCCTTGGTAGGTCAGTGGTTAAGAATCCACCTTGCAACACAGGGAACACAGGTTCAGTCCCTCGTTGGGAGCTAAGATCCCACCTGTGGAGGAGCAACTGACAACCCCCTCTGCAGTGAAGAGCTCAGGCAGCGCACTGAGAGATCCCTGTGCCACAGCTGAGACCAGATGCAGCCAAAGTAACTAAATAATTTAAAATAAATAAATAAAATAAGGATAGGAGAAACAAACATTGTGTGATTTCACTTACATGAAATATTAGAAGAAGATTCACAGACGCGGAGTATATTAAAGAATATCAGTGGCAGAGGGAAAGGAGGATGAGGAGTTATTAATGGGTGCGAAGTTTCTGTTTGGAGTGATGAAAATGTTTTGGAAATATAGAACGGTTACACAGTATTATAAACACAAGCAATTCCACTGAGTTGTGCACTTAAAGTTGTTAAAGTGCCATTTTTTAAAAAATGTAAGCATTTGAGGAATATGGTCTCTGGAGCTTGAATAAAATGCTGTCAGAGAAGAGAAAATGCTGTCTCAAAATGTTACTGAGAAACAAGAAAAACGTAAGTAACCACAGAAGACTTGGTACTACCTTCCGTTACAGGGACGAGGCATATAAGGGAGCCCTTTGGGTGAACTGTGGACAGAAAGTCGCAGTGAAAGACGATGAGCAAGAATGGACGACAGACTGTGGTCACTTTTCAAAGCGGTGTTGCTATTAACACACTATAGGAGATGCATGCTGAAAGAGCCAGCACCCTCCACAGACGGGACTGAGGCAGCGCCAATGTTTCCTTTTCTCACGGCTCAGAGTCTCTTTCTCTTTCTTCGCCTCTTCTTTCTGAGGTGTGGGTATTATGAGCTTTCTTTTCAGGTCATTAGAGTCTTCTCACAATTGTCCCCATAATAAAAGAGAAGCTGATTTGTACTTAGTTTCCATATACACAGAGGGAAAATATGACTCGGTCGATATAATTATTTTTAGGTCTTTGAATAATGTTCAGAAAAGTTCGGCTTGTCTTTGGTCACATTATCCCAAAGGGAATTTCCAAACTCACAGAGATACTACAATAAATGTCTGCAAGTTAAATATCTCCCAGTTAAAGTTGCCTAGAAATCAGGTAGGAACCTTGTGTTGTCTTTATTTTAATGTTCACCATAGAAGATAATAAAAGTGTTATTTAAAGAGAAATAAAGAATAGTTGCCAACATAAATGATGGCACCATTTTGTTCTCTTAAATATTAAAATAAAACTGGGAAAAGCCTTTTGAGTTTGCTTAAGAAAAAAGCTGGACACCTTACCTTAGAGAGCAGGTAAGTTCTATTTTCAGATATCTACAGAATTATTTATATAATGAGATATATTACTACATAGTCATAGAATTTACTGGGTAATTTATATTATGGTACTGTGAAATATTACATGTATGTGTGATTTAAGCCAAGTATCTGGTGAGTTGGACATGAGTTAACTTTTCCTTAATCAATCCACAATTAATCACTGTTGCTAGATCAGTATGCTTTTAGAATTTATTATTTAAATATAATGATCATTTGCCTCTTGGCTAATGTTCATTAGAAAACTTTAACCACACTTTCATTAGAAAACTTTAACCACACTTTCATACAGTCAACATTTGAAACTATTGCTCTATCTACCTGGTAATACAGAGCATTTCTTTCATGGCTACATTTTTTTTGCACAGTTCATATATGATAACTTACCCTTTCTATGTCAGTTTCATAAGGTAATAAAATGACAGTGATAAACATTCTTTCATAACTTGGGGAATGTGAAAGGGAAGCTAGTAAGGCAGAAAGTCGGTGACTCACATTTCAGTAAAGGACACAGAGAATCTGTTAAGGAAACACTCAAGAAGCAGAGTGTGTTAAATCACTCTGCTCTTACTGTCTATTAATTGCCTGAATGTGCCGTATTTGTAGCTTGAGTTTCTCATCCCTGTATTTAAAAACACCACTTATTCTATTACATGTTGGCCAAGACAAGGCTGTCTATTAAAATAGGAGGTTAGTGAAGATGATCTGAATCAGTATTCAGAATAAATGAAAGAGTGGCTAACAGGGCATGGTCAGATTTAGCTCTGTACCTTCTGGAGACACCCAGGGTGGAGACAACCAGGGTTTTAGGGCAAGTGACTGAGTTTCAATGTGTAAGACTGCTCTGAAGGGTGCAGTCTCACAGTAAGCCAAGGGAGTGAGAAGTGGGGGACGGTTACAGGGATGGATTTATGTGACCTTCAAATGATTGTTTCTAACAGAATTCTAGCAAAAATTAGAGAGCAATTCTAAGGTGATCTTTCTGAGTCTCTCTCATTCTGAAGTAAATTTTATTATAAGCATTCTGTGTTTTTATGTCTCTTAAATACATGACAAAATAATTATAATGATAATGACATGTAATTAAAGTGAATTTTCATTTCATTCTATCAAATATTGAAATAAAATTTATTTATTTGACAAATACATACCGAATACTTAAAATAATCCAAGTATAGAGTGAGGAGATAATGGGAAAACTAACAGAATTAATAATTTAATTCATGATGAGACACAGTGCCATATAATTGATTAAATGAGGAATGTATTGTATAATCTAATTCATCAAATCCTTCATAATTCGTCACTATCCAGTCACAATCTTATTATTGGAGAACTAGGTAACTAACTTACTAAATGGGAATTTCAATAAAGCCTCCTAGATTATTTTAGTCTTTTTTCCACCTAGCACAATTCCTGACACATAGTAAGTGATAACCGGTTAATGACTATTCCCACATCCAAAAGAGATGAGTTTTATTTACCTTTCTTTAGAGATTAAACAAGTAGGATGGCTCAGAAAGTTTATATAATGTGTTCCAAAGTCAAGCATTCACTATTCAACATAGATTTGAATGGCATAAATTTTGTTTGGTTTTATTTCTCATTATGTCCAGGTTAGGGAGAAAATGAGGCACTGGCCCTAACTCTCACCAAGATAAGACTGTTTTAGAGAGATAAGCTAAAGCACTTAACAGTATCTGGTAATAATTAGAAAAAAAAATATGAAGCAAGGTAGATAGTTCTAAGAACCACAAGTCTGAGAATATTTGAGTAACCATAGCATGGTGGGCTGTAGTTTGTGAAATCTACCTGGAAGTAGTAAGAATTTAATACACTGTGATAGTACTGAGCAAAGGTTGGTTTGAAACTGCTAGTCCAGGTTCACTTCTTCAGGGAATCATTAGGGCTTCCAGAGAAGAATACTTAAGTTTGAAATATAGATGATGGAGCTTTCTATATACCTGGACTGGATAAAGGGAATTTAAAATATCAGGCTCTAAAGGATCCACGGACAAGGAGAGCTGGAGGAGTTATGTTTCTTTCTGAGACTGGATCAGTTAATCTTAAAGGAAATGAGAGACAATAACCTGGAGGGGTGTTGTAAATGTATTCTGATTTGTTTGGAAAAGAATAGTCATCAACACCCAGCCACTGACTCCTCAGAATTTACGTCGGAACCATGGACAAGGAGTTAGGGTCCAGCAGAGATCCTGAAATATATAGTTTAACTCCCACTGCTTATTGATGCCTAAACTGAAATACAAAAAACAGATGTGGCTTACTCATTCCAACAAGTTAGAAAATAGAACAACGAGATAAGGAGACGATATTTTGCTTCATTTTCCAAACAGTCCAGTATTTTAAAAGAATATCTTCTGTTGATATAATTATTAAATTTTTTTGGAATATGAAAATGACACTTGTAGACATATGAGTCATGCTTTCTTATTTTCCATGGGGAAAATAGGGAAAATGCTTTCAAGTTGTTCAGGAATATAGATTATAGTTTTGAGTCATGCATTATACAGTTTCTATATTTTAAGATGCAAATTAATTTATAGGTATTTTTCACATACTCCCTCTCTTTCTAATTGCCTAGACTGAGTACATTTTCGAGATTAAAATTTTTGAAATAATTTTCAATTTGCCTGAAATATTCAAGTATTGGTAAGACAAAAGAATCTGCATTTTAAAAAGTTTTGTTTATTTTCTTGGTAATTCATAATCATTTCATTGATTTTCCACTTTTAGTCTGCAAACACACTTACCAAAATGGCATTTACATTGTCTTTTTCAAATATGATTTGATCTGCTATCTGATAAAGAATCTCAGAGGTAGGATTTTAGACAAATCATAAGGGAAAAAACTCTGAGAAGATATAAGTTAATTGATCAATTCATGCAGTAAGTCAATTATTAAATAAACAATAATCTGTGATTGAATATATAACTTATAGTGTTTCCCACCAAATCAGAAGAATATAATTTAAGGAAGAAGTTAGAAGAGAGCCCTGCATTCCTTTAAATTATTGGGAATTATTTTAAAAGCCTAAAATGTAATTGCAGTTGAATGAGATGGCTTATTTGACCACTACAAATATCCTCTCTTCACTATTGAGTATGACACATATTTAAATGTCATTTTGTGGCCACTGATGATGACTCTCATACACTATATAGATCTGCAGTTTTTCTCTTCCAAACCCTACTTTATGCACACAGATTTGAATGGCAATTTCATTGAAAATGAAAAATAAGAAGAGGAGTGTTACAGATTTGAAAAAAAATTGTGAATTTATTGGTTCTGAGGTTTGGAGTAAATGAAATAAAATATTTTAAATACTAAGGTCTTGTGCTTTATACAGTTGAAGTAGAGAATTTTGTTGTGATTTAGTGAAATGATTAATTCTCAGTAGTTCTCCCTAGTCTATGCTTCTTGAACTTCTGCCAGTAGAAAGGTATTGGTTTGTTCAAAGGTGTAATAGTTATAAGAATATTATTAGAGCTGCTCTTACATTACTTTGGGCTTCCCTGGTGGTTCGGAGGTTAAAGCGTCTGCCTGCAATGCGGGGAAACCTCGGTTCGATCCCTGGGTCGGGAAGATCCCCTGGAGAAGGAAAGGGCAACCCCCTTCCGTGGAGAATCCCGTGGAAGGAGGAGCCTGGTGGGCTACCGTCCAGGGCTCGCAAAGAGTCGGACATGACTGAGTGATTACACTACTTTACAGCAGTGACTAGGAGGAGGCGGTAAAAATAATAGGAATGGAAGAGAGAAAAGGCAGCCTGAGATCCTAAGACATGCGATGTAGGAGCAGAAAGAAGCGAACGTTTTCGGGATGGCTGATCGTTAGGAAGAGCTGAACGGCTTGAGCACGTCGATCAGAAAGAGGCCAGCTCACGCCAGTGAGTAAGACGCTGTGGAGACTAAGATCCAGCTGAGACCTGCCTTAGCCTCAGAGGCCTTACTGAGTGCGAGAGCCGACATTTTTAACGTGCGAGGTGGCTCCTTCTGAAAAATAGAGGCATTATGCTTTCCTTGTTGTCCTTTTGTTTGACTATAAAATACGGTATTCTAGCTGTAAATTAAGCACACTTGTAAATTAATCATATTTGTAAATTAGGTACACAGATATATAGCTGATATTGGCCATGTATATATACCTCATGATTCCAAATTGGTTGATTTTTTTTCTATTTATCACACTTCCACCTAGGCTAGATGGAAGGAAATTTCTCACATATAACATTATCCACATATACGTGCTTTTTTTATTTTCTCTCAAGGTTTCATTTCTGTGTCTATTTTCTCAATAACAAATATGGAGAATAGGAAAGGGATGCTTGATTTTTCTCTAAAGTACCATTTCTTGCATTCTACAAGGACATATTATCCAGTTATGTTTGATAATACATGCTGATAGAATGGTTGCATAAATATGCTGCCTTCTACAGTGTTAGTTTTAAAATCAGGTGTCAAAGTTGTTTATCAGGAATTAATATTTTCCAGACAGGGACAAAGAGAACGCAAGGAAAGCCTTTCAAAATAAAAATCAAATATTTTTCTTCAAGTTTTGAATGCTTTCCACTTTAATATGCCCATGACAAGGAATAATATGCATCATCGTATTTACATATTTGTAAAGATTGATAACTATTTAATTTCAGGTGGCTGCAAACTGCTCTGAGGCATGGAAAATAGGAATAACATCACAGAGTTTATTCTCCTAGGACTTTCTCAGAAAAAGGAAATTGAACTTCTCTGTTTTTTACTGTTCTTACTTTGTTACATTGCAATTCTGATTGGAAACCTACTTGTCACGATTTCTATCGCCTCCAGTCAACTTATGAAGCAGCCCATGTACTTCTTTCTGAGTTACCTCTCCCTCTCAGATCTTTGTTACACCTCCACTGTGACCCCCAAGTTGATCACTGACTTGCTGGCAGCAAAGAAGACCATATCCTACAATGGCTGCATGACACAGCTCTTCACCATGCACTTGTTTGGGGGCATCGAGGTCTTCATCCTCACAGGGATGGCCTATGACCGCTATGTGGCCATCTGCAAGCCTCTGCACTACACTCTGATCATGACCAGACAGAAGTGTGTTGCCATGATCGCTGCTTCCTGCACTGGGGGGTTCCTTCATTCCTTTGGTCAGTTTCTCCTGGCCATCTTTTTACCCTACTGTGGCCCCAATGAAATAGATCATTACTTCTGCGATGTGTATCCTTTGCTGAAACTGGCCTGCACTGACACCAGCAAAATCGGTCTCCTTGTCATTGCCAATTCGGGCCTCATGGGCCTGGTGACTTTTCTGGTCTTGCTGATATCCTACGTTGTAATCTTGTCCACTGTCAGGTCCTACTCTGTCGAGAGTCGCCGCAAAGCTCTCTCCACCTGCAGTTCCCACATCACTGTGGTTGTCGTCTTTTTCGCTCCTTTATTCTTCATTTACATTCGACCAGCAACTACTTTACCAGAAGACAAAGTGTTCGCTCTTTTTTATACTATCATTGCTCCCATGCTCAACCCTCTAATCTACACGCTGAGAAACTTGGAGATGAAGAATGCCATAAAGAAACTCTGGTGCCATATCACGGAAAGAAAGGAAGTGAACTAAAATATACCTCTGATTTTCACCGCTGAACTTGTTGAATATATGAATTTTCTACACTGAAGACTTTAAAATGTATAACGCTTGCCTTATATGCTTTTTTGTTTCATATTTTTTTACCAATATATAGATTTAAGTATGAGCAAAAACTTACAACTTCCTGGATTTATCCAGACTCTCTGCTGTGCTCTTTTCTAGTTTTCTTGTTTTCTTATTTATGTCTCCTCTTCCCCTCTGATCTTTTGGCTGTGTAATCAATTTAGATATTTAGCAGTAGACTATCAAAGGCATCATGTGATACAAATCAACACTGAGAACCCATAGAGCCCATTCTTGTATGTGACTCTATTCAATAAAGTCAATTCCAGGTAGCAATGATTTAGAAGATAATTCCAACATTTTACTTGCATCATTTAAAGAATATTCTAAAAGACCAAATTTTGGACCTGCAACTATATTTCTTAAAAATATAGCTTTCTACTCTGATAATTTTGTAGCCAGTGGGGATCTGGAGCTTCTCACATGCCCAACACCAGTACTCTAACCTCAGCCCCACATCAATCTCTTTTCTTTTGTTCAAAGGAACTGTCTCTCCCAACTCTGTCCGTGTAAATGTGAACTGCAACTCTGGCTAATTCTGGCACCTGATAGTGTGTTTTCTGAAGGGCATGTGTTCTGGACCCAGAATTGCTTACTCACTACGAGGACTGGGACATATGCTCAACACATTGTCCATTAAGTGATAATAATAGCCCAGCTCACAGTCTGGTGAGGACATGGGCACGACGCAAACACCGCTTGGCCACACAGCAAGTGCTCAGTACCTGTGAGCTCTTTTATCGCCCAGTCTCCTGTTATGCATCAGAAATGTAACCATTCTGATAATAACTTTCCTTTGGAGCAGTGAGGGTGTAAGAATGGGGCTCATATTAATGTCATGCTCCTATTACTAGGCTTCCCTGGTGGCTCAGACAGTAAAGAATCCATCTGCAATGTGGGGGATGTGGGTTCAATCCCTGGGTTGTGAAGATCCCCTGGAGGAGCGCATGACAATCTGTCCCAGTATTCTTGCCTAGAGAATCCCCATGGAGGAGGTACCCGGCAGGCTACAGTCCTCGGGGTCACAAAGAGCAGGACATGACTGAGTGACTAAGCACCCCACAGTGTGCAATGGGCACCTATTACCGGGGAAATTATTTTTTTCTTAGAGTGGGCAGGTGGAGAATATCACTTAAAGTCAATGATCACATCTTTGGCACTGTTCAAGTTAATAGCACTTTTTCCAGTAGGAATTGAAAGTCATCCTGGAGCACCTTTGCACAATGTCAGAAATGACTAGGAGCAAGATCAGGCCACTAGATAACTGATTAGGAGTGGGTACAAGCTCAAAAGTCTTTAAAAAGCTTTGTGGATACGATGTACTTGCATGAGAATTTGTTTTCAAGTTGTAGAGAGAACCATGTTAGATAAAAATGAGTTGTCAATGTTGAGGATTCTTAAAATGGGTTCATAATATCAAAAAAGAAAAATAGCACAGTTCTATGACTCAGTTTAAAATGCCCAAAAAATAAACCTAAAAATATTATGTGCTAGAAATTCTTATAGAAAGATCCTAACATATTGCTTGTTGTTTTAAACCTGTTTCTTGACAGCTCTCTGAAAACTCCTGGCTAGGGCATGCACAGTACGCCTGTCAGAGAACAGAACAGGCAGGAAAGGGAAAGATCACCTTCTGATGCGAAATAAGCAGGGTCTTTCATAAAAAGACCTGCCAGCCCTCACAGTTTCCCTCTGCTTCAGAAGCCCTATCCTCCAACCAACCAGACTTCTATTATTGAAAAATAGAACTTCAAAAATTAACACAAATGTGTCTGTTTTATTTTTATTCTTGGAATAAAAGTTGTGCATGTGGATTATTAAAATACTTGGAGTCTGCATCTATGGGGTCACACAGAGTCGGACACGACTGAAGTGACTTAGCAGCAGCAGCAGCAGCAGCAACATGGATGGACCAAGAAATTATCTTACTAAGTAAAGTAAGTCAGACAGAGAAAAACAAATATATGCAATCACTTATATGTGGATTCTAAAAGAAAAAAATTACACAGATGGACTTATTTACAATACAGAAAAAGACTCACAGACACAGAAAACAAACGTATGGTTACCAAAAGGAAAAGGGGAGGAGAGGGATAAACTGGGAGTTTGGGATTAACAGATCCAGACTACCAAATATAAAATAGATAAGCAACAATGGTCTATTGTCTAGCACAGGAAACTATACTCAATATCTTGTAATAACCTACAATGAAAAGTAATCTGAGATAGAAAATATACATACATATGAACACACATATATATGAACTGAATCACATGACTATATACCCAAAACCAACAAAAACTGTAAATAAACTATAGTTTAATAAGATAATCAAGCAAACACTTCATTGTCAATATCAGTCATTAACCAGGGAATTATGATTTAATGCCTTCACTTTTGCACTGTGATCTCCTCCCTTCTCAGCTTCTCAAGAGCATCAGCCGTATTTCTGTCTTCAGTTGGATCATTAATAGCACATATAATATCAAGAAAGCATAGTGAGATTCTTTGTAATTTAGTGAATGACCTTACTAGTTCTTGCATTCAGGTTATTATCTACCTTTCATTATTTTTGGCTAAGACATTTTACAACTCAAAATAGAGAAATTGACTCACACAAAATGATATCAATGTCAACAATGTCTGGCCATAGAAATTCAAATTGTGTCAGGTGAAATGCAATTAATGATAGCCCTTTGGATATTTGACTAGTTTTACCAACTTATAAATTCATTTTAGCACCCCTTACTGACGATAAATATGTGGTCAACTGTTGCCTGAACTGATGGTAATATCTTACTGGTTTGATGAATCTTTGATGTGTCCATTCATCATTTGCATAAAAATTCAATTATATTCTCTTTTAAAATGTATCCTTTGACAAATGGTGAACTTTAAAGAAACTATAGAAACAGATCCATTCACAGATACACACTGACTGTTTAAAAACATTCAATGATACATGAAAAGATCTTAGAAGCTTTCAGACAAACAAAAAAGATTAAGTAAATTTTTTAAAAGATGAATTCAGTTGTATTATTTCAACTTTTCAACAAATATAAATACTATATTTTCAGGTAAGAAATGGAAGAGAAAATACAATTGTCTTATGGAATTACATAAAGTAAAATTCAAGAGGCAACTAAGGAATAAATATCTGTATAACATAAAAATGTACAAGGTTTGCTGCTGCTGCTGCTGCTAAGTCATTTCAGTCGTGTCCGACTCTGTGTGACCCCATAGATGGAAGCCCACCAGGCTCCCCCGTCCCTGGGATTCTCCAGGCAAGAACACTGGAGGGGGTTGCCATTTCCTTCTCCAAATTGTGAAAGTGAAGTCGCTCAGTCGTGTCCGACCCTTAAACTTCTATAGATTAAAAAGAAATGATCCACAACTTCTGTTTCATTTATTTTTCCATTTCATTTAGTTCTTTATTTTCATTTATTTAAAATTTTCTATTTGTAATTATACATCTGCTTATTTTCTTGTTTATTTCATTGTCTGTCTTTTTCCTTAGTCTCCAGGCTCACTGAGGACAACGGCTGTTTTGTTCACTACTAAATACATTCTCTAGGGCTTCCATGGTGGCTCTGTGATAAAGAACCCACTTGCCAATGCAGGAGATGTGAGTCTGATCCCGGGAATAAGAAGTTCCCCTGGAAAAGGAAATGGAAACCCACTCCAATATTCTTGCTGGAAAATTCCATGGACAGAGGAGTCTGGCAGGCTACATTCTGTGGATTTGCAAAAGAATGGGACATAACTTAGCAACTAAACAACAACAAATGCATTCTCCATAGTAAGTTTTGTCCAAGTCAGACCTTTTAGAATTAGGAAATAGTAAATATTTTTATATGAATAAATTTATAAGACCATTTTATTTTTGTTATAGTTCTTTTTAAAATATATTTTCTGCGATATACATATGGAAAATTCAATCAGAAAAAAAAACATATTTTTGTTATTTTTTTAATTTATTTATTTTAATTGGAGGCTAATTACTTTACATTATTGTATTGGTTTTGCTATACATTGACAATAAACTGTGGAAAATTCTGAAAGAGATGGGAATACCAGACCACCTGACCTGCCTCTTGAGAAACCTGTATGCAGGTCAGGAAGCAACAGTCAGAACTGGACATGGAACAACAGACTGGTTCCAAATAGGAAAAGGAGTACGTCAAGGTTGTATATTGTCACCCTGCTTATTTAACTTATATGCAGAGTACATGATGAGGAACGCTGGGCTGGAAGAAGCACAAGCTGGAATCAGGATTGCTGGGAGAAATATCAATAACCTCAGATATGCAGATGACACTACCCTTATGGCAGAAAGTGAAGAGGAACTCAAAAACCTCTTGATGAAAGTGAAGAGGAGAGTGAAAAGGTTGGCTTGAAGCTCAACATTCAGAAAACAAAGATCATGGCATCTGGTCCCATCACTTCATGGGAAATAGATGGAAAAACAGTGGAAACAGTGTCAGATTTTATCTTTTTGGGCTCCAAAATCACTGCAGATGCTGATTGCAGCCATGATATTAAAAGACGCTTACTCCTTGGAAGGAAAGTTATGACCAACCTAGATAGCATATTAAAAAGCAGAGACATTACTTTGCCAACCAAGGTCCATCTAGTCAAGGCTATGGTTTTTCCTGTGGTCATGTACGGATGTGAGAGTTGGACTGTGAAGAAAGCTGATCGCCAAAGAATTGATGCTTTTGAATTGTGGTGCTGGAGAAGACTCTTGAGAGTCCCTTGGACCGCAAGGAGATCCAACCAGTCCATTCTAAAGGAGATCGATCCTGGGTGTTCATTGGAAGGACTGATGCTAAAGCTGAAACTGCAATGAGAATGAGATGGCTGGTTGGCATCACCGACTCGATGGACATGAGTTTGAGTGAACTCCGGGAGTTGGTGACAGACAGGGAGGTCTGGCGTGCTGTGATTCATGGGGTCGCAAAGAGTCAGACACGACTGAGCGACTGAACTGAACTGAACTGAACTGATGCAGGGTTATCATCTTTCTAAATTCCATATATATGCGTTAGTGTACTGTATTGGTGTTTTTCTTTCTGGCTTACTTCACCCTGTATAATAGGTTCCAGTTTCATCCACCTCATTAGAACTGATTCAAATGCATTCTTTTTAATGGCTGAGTAATACTCCATTGTGTATATGTACCAAAGCTTTCTTAGCCATTCGTCTACAGATGGACATCTAGGTTGCTTCCATGTCCTGGCTATTATAAATAGTGCTGCAATGAAAATTGGAGTACATGTGTCTCTTTCAATTCTGGTTTCTTCGGGGTATATGCCTAGGAGTGCGATTAGAAAGGAGTTTGCATCTGCAAGAGAGCCCATGGGGGATATGTGAGCTTACATCCCCCAAAATAAAAGTATAGGGTAAAGCATAGGAGTCTTTTCCAGGCATCAGCCAGAAATTATAATGCCCTAACAAGCTTTTTTTTTTCTCCCCAGGAAAAATTAAGTCTTAAATCCTACTCTCTGAACTTTTAATTCTGGCTGTAGGGTTCTCAATATTTCCCGTGGCACTTCACTTCAGTCTTCCTCAGCTAACTGATTCTGCCCTGTGCTGACAAGTTAGCATTATATACTCCAGGTCCATAGTCATCATATACTCCATTTCCACATAGTCTCCATGTCCCATGTCTGATCTCAGTGGTTTGGATGCTGATGCAACAGGGAAATGTAATTAAGAACTTCAGCATATTTATTTATTAGGTAGAAATTGAGAACTTGAAGCTATGATTTACATCTTTGGCAAAGTACACTGATAGGAAATTTTATATCTTCAGGGATATTGAGATATTTCTATATTACACATTTTGTCAGAATTCTCCTTAATTGCCAATTTAACATCAAGCAGAATATATCATGTATATATGTAACTTTTCTATAGAGACAAAGGTAAAATATCAGAGAGACACATATTTATTTTTTAGAAATGGAAAAACTGCATGCTAAAAAAAAATCTCAAATTAGTTCAATTTACCAAACATATCTGTAACAGTGGAACTCACGAGTTCTCTTGTAAGATTTTATGCAATTAGAAATGGATTACTGCATGGAAATGATAATTTTTAAAATTCTGACTTTATCTTAGGTGTGAAGCCTCATCTTATAAGAAATCTTTCTGATGAGTTAAGCATCTGGTAAGCTAAATCCAGTTCCTAATTATAATAGTGACTTTCTTTAAAATGAATATTTGAATCATTCTGATTGCATTTATGATCTAAGCCTTCTAACTAACCTTTGAAAAATTCCAGAAATTTAAAATGCTATTTTTACTATTTGGGAAAACCTGGCTTCAACTACCATGAATTGTGATTTGCACATGAGCTCTTAAAGTTAGTGTCATGTCTCTCAGCAGCTTCAAAATATTGCTAGATTTACTTGTCTTTTCATATTTCACAAGTTTAATCATATTATTAGTCCTTTGGATTACATTATGGAAAACAGTTTAATATGAAGAAGAATGCACTGGCCCAGCAGATAAGTTGACAGTAATATAGTAAAGGAATTGAAGATATATTAAAAATAAAATAAAATCAAAACCAGTATGCTTCTAAGATTATGCAGAAGCAAAAATATATGATGAAATTTTCAGACAAGCTACTTGAATACAAAGTATTTAAGTGGTAGGTTTCTTTTTCCTAAGTTTAGTTGAGATGAAGAAAAATTATCAAAGGGGAACATAAACATCTAATTTGGATAAGGTTAATTAATTGAAAAGAAAGAAAACAAAAGTATTAACTGGCTGAAATAAGCAGTACATTTATCTTCAGAAATGTGGGGAAGTCAGCTCAATCAGACCAAAGAGAAAGATTTTGCTTAATGATAGGATGTTTCCCCAAAGTGAGCAACCCCAGCCTGCAAGTAAGAAAGAGCAGATTGTTTATGGCAGGAAAATTCTGCTATGTCTTACCCATATTTTATCCCATGTTACAGTATTACATATTTTAAATAAGCTATTCAAAATGTATAGTAAGAATAACATAATATACCCATTGATATGACAAATATGTCAATGACAATGAATATTTACTAAATGTTTTATCTTAATATATACCAGTTTTTGTCCTAAGCTGTTATATAAGTGAACTCATCACATCTTTACAGCAGATCTCAGAGTTAATTACAGTATTATTCATTTTATAGACGAAGAAGCTGAGGTTATATATTTTATCTGTGATTATGCTCCAAGGGAATTTTGGAGCCAATATCTCATTCTATGTAGGTCCAGAACTCATAACCTTAATTACTAGAATGTGCTACCACTCAAATAGTGTGAGGACCTCCTAAATGTATAACACTATGGGGGTTCCAAGAGGAAGGAGAGGAAACTAGCATGTTTTTGAGCATCAAGTTCTGTATGTGTAAGATTATTTTCATTCCACAGTAATCCTGTACATTAGGCACCACATACTTATTTTATGGAAGAAGGAAAAAGTATTTGAGGTGAAGAATCTTGCATTTAAGTATCAGAACTATGCTGAACATGACTCTATCTCTGAAGTTTCTGATATTAATAATAATATTTCCTACCTTGTTCAGGGAAGGAGAGTACAAAATACAATTCCTGAGATGGTGTACTTACATTTTCTCTGGGGCCTTGATCTTATAGTTAGTAATCATGTGTGTGTTATTTGCTCAGTTATATCTGACTCTTCGTGACCCCATGGACTGTAGCCTACCAGGCTCCTCTGTCCATGGAATTTGCCAGGCAAAAATATTTATCGAAGTGTGTAGCCATTACCTTCTCCAGGAGATCATCCCAACCCAGGGACCGAACCCTGGTCTCCATCATGGCAAACAGATTTTTACCATCGGAGCCACCAGGGAAGCCCTTAGTAATTGTTGAGGATGGCCAATAATTATTAAATACATAGTACTTTTCAGATATTGCTTTAAGAAATTTCATATTTAGAAACTATTCAAAAAATCACCATATAAAGAGATACTATCTTTACCTTGATTTACAGAGAAGTAAACCGAGGCACTGGAATTGTAATGAGATTGCCACTGTATTTGTTACTTTTTATAGTCTCAATGTATCAAGCAGAGAAGCAAAGGCAGGAGAGAGGTAAACAGGTGTCTTCCCCAAATTAAAGGATAATCAGAAGTCATACATTATTGGAATATGGGGAGATCTTCAGAGATTATTTAATCGCTTTTATTTTATGAATGGGAGCCTGGGATCCTAGGGAATGAACAATTAAGCAACAGAACAGGAGGAAAAAGCTAGGTATTTTGCCTACTTATATAGTGTATTTACCAGATGATTACTTGAATACAGGTATAACCGCTTCTATTTTAGAGAACTGAAGAGATTCTTTTATATAGTCATGCAGATTGTGTGGGTGAATTCTCTAAGAAATTAAGGGAAGAAGTGCTACATCTTGTTCATTGTATTGTGTTTGGGGGAACTATCTTGGAATTAGAGGAGCCCATTTCTCAGTATATTATTTCCAAACTAGGCAACTGTAATTACAGTCTGATAAGATGTAACTCAAATAACTTCTGAATGTTAATTTATTTTGAAAGGGGAGATAATCTTGCAAGAGAAATATAGACAAACAGAAAAAGCAGAGTTGTATATATATATATATATATTAACCTAGAGATATTACAAATAAAATTTAAGAAATATGAAAGTTTCATGTAGTATTTCACGTGAAGGAATTATTTCCCCTTAAAAGTCAAAAAGGATTGAGTCCACTCATAAAAATGATTTGTTATTCAGTTTTATCATGAATTACCTGACTAATGTATGATTGATTATTCCTTGAATTCAGTTCAGTTCAGTTCAGTCGCTCAGTCGTGTCGGACTCTTTGCAACCCCATGAATCACAGCACTCCAGGCCTCCCTGTCCATCACCAACTCCTGGAGTTTATCCAAACTCATGTCCATCGAGTCGGTGATGCCATCCAGTCATCTCATTCTCTGTCGTCCCCTTCTCCTCCTGCCCCAATCCCTCCCAGCATCAGAGTCTTTTCCAGTGAGTCAACTCTTCGCATGAGGTTTGGTCCTTCAAAATTATAGCACATTGGTCACTTTGTTTTTATTTAATTGATATTTATTTAACATTGACTCTGCACCAAGCACTGTAAAACCCACCCACACACCCTACACCAATTTTGTGATTTCATTCCGTTCCGTCGCTCAGTCGTGTCCGACTCTTTGCGACCCCATGGACTGTAGCCTACCAGGCTTCTCCGTCCATGGGATTCTCCAGGCAAGAATACTGGAGTGGGTTACCGTTTCCTTCTCCAGGGGATCTTCCCGACCCAGGGATCAAACCCGGTTCTACCGCATTGGAGGCAGACGCTTTAACCTCTGAGCCACCAGGGAAACCCTGTGATTTCATTAGAAACCACTTAATCAAGCAAATTCTGTCATTACCTCTATTTTACATTCTAAATTGGCACATTACATGTCACCCTACTTAACACTATTAAGATTAACTCTTTTTTTTCATTCCTGACAAATATAATTCCTTGCTTCCTCACAAAATAAATTATATAAAAACTGGAACTTTGTCTAATTTACCACTGTATTCTTAGCTCTTAGAAGACTATTAGTACTAGATTCAAAAGAGTTGTATGTATTAAATGAAAATGATTTCAATGAGTCTCAAAATAACTTGTCTTTAAAAGGCATTGGTGCCATTTTAAGTAGATATTAGGTTTCCATTTGCTCATCAATGATTAGTTTCATTGCTTTTGTCATTTCAGATAACTTTCTTGAACATCAGATCATGGAAGATAGAAATAATGTTACTGAATTTATTCTCTTGGGACTTTCTACAGACAAGAAAGTCCAGATCCTCTGCTTTTTATTTTTCTTATTCTGTTACCTGGCTATTTGGTTGGGGAATTTGATCATCATGATCTCTATTACTTGCAGTCAGCTAATCACCCAGCCCATGTACTTCTTCCTTAACTGCCTTGCACTCTCAGATCTCTTCTACACCTCCACTGTGACACCCAAACTCATGACTGACTTACTGATGGAGAAAAAGGTCATTTCCTATAAAAACTGTATGACACAGCTTTTCATGACACACTTCTTTGGGGGGATCGAGGTCTTCATCCTCACAGGGATGGCCTATGACCGCTATGTGGCCATCTGCAAACCTCTCCACTACGCCATCATCATGAACAGGCAAAGACGTCACTCAATTCTCATAGCATCAGGTGCGGGGGGACTTCTTCATTCTCTTGGTCTCTTTCTTCTTGCAATTGCTCTGCCCTTCTGTGGCCCCAGTGAAATAGATCACTATTTCTGTGATGTGTATCCTTTGTTGAAACTAGCCTGCACGGATACACACAAAATTGGCTTTTTTGTCATTGCCAATTCTGGCTTGATGGGACTGGTGATCTTTGTGGTTTTAATGGCCTCCTACATTTTGATTTTGCGTAACGTGCGCACATATTCTGCAGAAAGCCGCCATAAAGCACTTTCCACCTGTAGTTCCCACATCACAGTCGTGATCCTCTTTTTCATACCTGTCATCTTTGTTTACATTAGACCTGCCACAACATTACCAGAAGATAAGGTGTTTACACTCTTCTACACGATTATCGTCCCCATGCTCAACCCGCTTATCTACACACTTAGAAACATGGAGATGAGAAAGTCCATAAGAAGAGTTTGGTGCAATAAAAGGTTCTGGGAAGGGAGGCTAATGATTTGAAGGTCATTCATCTTTGATGCCAGTCTTTTCATCACCCCCTCTGTTGCTGATTCTCTCCTGCTAACGGGAAAATCAGGCAGAATGTGTAAAAGCCAAGTCTTCTAAAACAGCTTGCCTTCAATTTTTCCTTCTTTTATTTTCCTCTCAATGCATTTTCCTTGATTTCACTTTTCACTAATAATCCCCTTTGCTTACAAAAAAAGAAAAGAAAACTTTTTACAGAGTAAAAACACACTGAAAAATCAGGAGGGAGAGTGATCCTGCCTGTTCAGTTCAGTTCAGTTCAGTCCAGTTCAGTTCAGTCGCTCAGTCATGTCCGACTCTCCACGACCCCATGAATCACAGCACGCCAGGCCTCCCTGTCCATCACCAACTCCTGGAGTTCACTCAAACTCATGTCCACAGAGTCGGTGATGCCAAGGACTGATGCTAAAGCTGAAACTGCAATACTGTGGCCACCTCATGCGACGAGTTGACTCACTGGAAAAGACTCTGATGCTGGGAAAGGTTGGGGGCGGGAGAAGAAGGGGATGACAGAGAATGAGATGGCTGGATGGCATCCTGCCTGTATTGAAGGCTAAACCTGGGGGAGACCTAGTTCTCAAAACACTTGGCCTCAGGGTATAAAAGGTAATACTATGTTAAAAGGTAAAAGACAATTAAAGAATCCGCTTGCTAATGCAGGAGACAGAGGTTCGATCCTTGGGCCAGGAAATCCCCTAGAGAAGGAAATGGCTCCACTGTTTTGCCTGGGAAATCCCATGGAGAGAGGAACCTGGTGGGCTACAGCCCATGGGGATGCAAAACAGTGGGACATGACTCAGCTACTAAACAACAAAAAAGCAGTTATAGGAAAATAGGAACATTCACATACTGCAAACTCCTTTCAGAACTATATACCTAGCCTCGTATCCTACAACTCTAGATTTCTTTCAATCAAATACCTAGAGATTTTTTGTGTATTTGTGAACCACTATTATTTTACTTAAATGAAGAGAATATATAGATCTAAGCAGATCATAGTGTAAAGTACAGTCTTATAGTCTACATGGCAAGTCTTATAGTCTGAAAAGCAAGTCCCTATGTGATCTGTTTGTGAAGTGACGTTGTAAGTAAGGGGAAAATATATGTGTTTATATATATATATATTTACAAACTCATGCTATTTTAACTGGGTTTGACATAAAGTATATATGATCAAGAGCTTCCCTAGTGGCTAAGATGGTAAAGCATCTGCCTGCAATCCGGGAGACCCGGGTTCAACCCCTGGGTTGGAAAGATCTCCTAGAGAAGGAAACGGCAACCCACTCCAGTACTCTTGCCTGGAGAATCCCACGGGCAGAGGAGCCTGGTAGGCTACAGTCCATGGGTCGCAAAGAGTCGGACACGACTGAGTGACTTCACATTCACTTTCATATATGATCAAGGAATAAATAAACCACAACTGACTTTCTTACAAAAAAAGAAGAAAATCCCTTAGTTCCTCAAAATAGGTGATTTATCTCAAAGTGAAAGATTTTCACTTACTATCTAAATTCAAGTGTAGAATAATCCTAAAATAATATTTGACAAGATTTAGATCAGACTCAGTGATGGGAATATATATATATATATATAGGGTAGAGAGAGAAAAATTGCATTTTTGAGCAATTATCTGATGGAATTTAATGGAGTTCAGACTATCTTTGAAGAAGTAAGATTCATTACCCAACTATCTGTTTTGCTTAAAAACTAAACCAGGTGTTTCTCAGTGTTATCTAGTCAGATAATCCCATTACACTCTGTTTTCTGCTTTTTCTACTATAAATGCATGCTGCAATCCATGGGGTCACAAAGAGTCAAACACGACTGAGTAACTGAACTGAACTGAACTGAACTACTATACATGTCATTTTTGAGGATGAAATCTTTGATCTCCACTTTTATGATGACTTCCTCCTTCCTGAAAAGCTTTAAATAAAACTTTGAGTGTTGCCATCAATTTTATGGTATTTTGTTTCCCTTACCTGACTACTTAGGGGGCTTCCCAGGTGGTGCTAGTGGTAAAGAACCCACCTGCCAATGCAGGATACATAAGAGGCATGAGTTCAATCCTTGAATCTGGAAGATCCCCTGGAGGAGGTCATAGCAACCCCCTCCACTATTCTTGCCTGGATAATCTCATGGACAGAGATTATCATGGCAGGCTATAGTCCACAGGATCACAAAAAGACACTACTGAAGCAACTTAGCACACACACACACAAACCTAACTACTTAACTGTCTTAACTGTACTTTGCCATTTGATTCTTAGAATTTTATCTGCTGAGTTTCAATTTACACTTCTGTAAAATAACATAGATAATTAGGTCAGTATTTCAGAACTAGAGTTTATAGAACTTTATAAGAAAAAATGATCACATATATCTTGTGAAGATTGAAATCATATTTTATTATAATGTTACATAAACATGAACGAACATAAGCCACAGAAATCTTCTGCTTATGTTTCTAATATAATGAAAAAAGTAAAAATAAAGTATTTATTATAAAATCCTTGTTTCACAGAAAGCAATTTACATAAATTATTAGAATTGTATTCCAATTTTTATTAGAAATAAGATGTATATTTCTAATATAACATTAGAAATAAGAACAATAGTAAAACAATTTTGAGCAGTTTCTATTCAAAGAACAATATTACACATTTCCTTTCAGCATCACAATTAGCTTATGAGCTAGTTACTAATATCTCTAAACAACAGAGGGAAAAAAAAGAATAAGGTCTTTTCAGGGCCCCTCACTTAGTAAGATATTATTTATCTGCATGCTTCCTATTCACTTGTTACTAAATTCATATTTTAATAAATCACTTGAATCATAACTGCCATCTCTACTATTAGTACAATTTTATAGTAACTCAACATTTCATAATAATGATTTTATTGGAAAACAAACTCTTTTAACCTAAGGTAAGGTATTAAAAAATAAAATACTTGTTAATAATTTTCTCATTGTTTCAAGATACCTTTAATGAACTAGTGCAAACTAACATGCATCATGATGTAGACATCATAATAATTCATAGAATTAGCTAGGTTATCAATTGCTCTAATAACATTTTTTTTTTAATTTTTATTACCTATATGAGTATTCCCTTTTCTTCCACATTTGAACTCCTCTGAAATTTTTCACCATCTACTGTGCTGTGACATTATTTTGTCTTTCCATATGGATTCATTTACATATTCAGTCTGTCTATAATTTTTTTCCCTTTACATGTGCTGCTGCTGCTGCTAAGTTGCTTCAGTCTTGTCCGACTCTTTGCGAACCTATGAACCGTAGCCCGCCAGGCTCTTCTGTCCACGGGATTCTCCAGGCAGGAATACGGGAGTGGGATGCCATGCCTTCCTATAGGAGATCCTCCCCACCCAGGGATTAAGCCCACACCTCTTCCCTTTCCAGCATTGGCAGGTGGGTTCTTTACCACAAGCTCCACCTAGGAAGCCCCTGTACATTTGCAATATAATACATTATTCCTCCCCTTCGAGTTATTTTCATGATGTCCAATGAATCTTATTTTGTTAAAGAATTAAGAAAAAAAAATAAATTCAATTATTTGAAGAGCTACTTCTTAATTCTATATATATCTAGGGATATCAAAGTGTATAGAAATCCTATGGAAATTGAAAATGTGTACCTTTTGTTTCGGGCTTCCCAGATGGCACTAGTAAAGAATGTGCCTGCCATGTAGGAGATGCAGGAGGCCTGGGTTGGATCCCTGGATGGGGAAGATCCCCTGGAGGAGGGCACAGCAATGCGACGGTAATGGAAAACCAAAAGTATAAGCTAGATCGAATAGTTTCAGTACCATTATTTACTTCTGTTTTTACAACCCCACTGACTTCAACTAAGATAACATGCAGATTCTGCAATGTCCCTGCCACTAACCTTTTCACTAGAAAAGTATCCATACATCTCAGACATTGAGAAGTAGGCAGACATCCTACTTGCTTGATACAGTCCCATTTTATGTTCATTATTTCAGCATAATTATTAGCAGAACTCCTCTTTTTACACTCAAATTATCTCAATTTGAGCAATAAATCATATAGCTACCCTTTTTATTTCTAAACTAATTTTTCAATATATATGAATATATTGTAATGGTAAAAGGTTATATAATTATTAATTTTTGTCATTTTTAAGATGATTTCATTAAAATCACTTTAGAAACATGTTCCAATTTTTGCATAGTGATTCTCACATAAATCATATTTTTGTTGTTCAGTTCCTGCATAACTAATTTTTGCTTTTTAAATAGTTGCAATGAATATGGGAAGTCCTCAGCTGAGTAGAAAATAAGACTTTAAATTTCTGATACTCCTTTTTATGAGAGTGCAGGGACTGTAGCAAGGTTCCGTGGACTTTCTGTCTGGGATGATCAACATGACTGTACCTTGTGTACATTTGGAGATTCGTTTCATGGAACTAAAGTATGGGGAGATTAGAATGGCAACCTCCCTTTAGTGACTTATGGAAAGAGAAAAAAAAATCAAAGCAAAGTGTAACTTCAACAAGGAAATGATGACTCCTGTTACTAGGGGAAGATGTTAATAAGAAACATGGATTGACAGAAGAAAGGATTTCAACTGACGCTAGTGTTTATGCTTAGTTTTTCTAGAGCAAGGTCCACTGTTTATTAAACTAAAGTAAGCAAGTATCACTTGAATAAGATGCGTAATGAGGAAGAAAAGTGATTTCAGATGATTTGCCTTGCAATCAAAAGTAGTTTCTGGCACCACACCTTCCTCAGGGCATTCTTCATCTCTGCATTTCTGAGAGTGTAAATCAGAGGGTTGAACATGGGAGCAATGATGGTGTAAAAGAGAGCAAACACCTTGTCTTCTGGAAACGTTGTGGCCGGTCTAATGTAAATGAAGAGAATAGGCACAAAGAACAGAACCACAACTGTGATGTGGGAACTACAGGTGGAAAGAGCTTTGTACCGGGTTTCTGCAGGGTAAGCCTTGACGGTGTATAATATCAAAATGTAGGACAGCATCACAACCACAAAGATCACTAACCCCATCATGCCTGCATTGGCCACCACTAGGATCCCAACTCCGTAGGTGTCTGTGCAGGCCAGTTTCAGCAAAGGATACACGTCACAGAAATAGTGATCTATTTCATTGGGGCCACAGAAGGGTAAGTTAATGGTGAGAAGACCCTGGACGAAGGAGTGAAGAAATGCCCCAGCACAACAAGCGCTGACCATGGCATAGCGTCTGAGCCTGCTCATGATGATGGTGTAGTGCAGGGGCCTGCAGATGGCCACATAGCGGTCATAGGCCATCACAGTGAGGATACAGATTTCAATCCCCCCAAAGAAGTGCATGGCAAAAAGCTGCGCCATGCAGTCAGTGTACGAAATTGTGCTGCTTTCTGCCAGCAAGTCAGTGACTAACTTGGGTGTCACTGTTGAGGTATAACACAGATCTGATAGAGCAAGGTAATTAAGGAAGAAATACATGGGTTGATCATTTAGCTGACTGCATGTGATAGAAATCATGATGAGCAAGTTTCCCATCCAAATAGCTATGTAACAAAATAAGAATAGTAGGAAGCACACATGTTTGATTTTCATGTTCTGGGAAAGTCCCAAGAGAATGAATTCAGTGATGTTATTGGCATATTTCATGGTCTAATGCAGTGAAGACTCAGTGAGTTTGCCTGAAAAAAAAGACAGGTTAGCATGAGAAATATTGACTAAGCACGGTGTCAGTCAGAGTGAGTGTTGGAGAAATACATTCATTTAGTAAATCGGCTTCCTACAGTATACTTTTAAATAGTTAATTCTAAACCCCGTATGATTAGCTTGCCATATAATATGCCAGATCCATTTATTTTCTGGAGTGAAAGGGAATAAGTACACTTGCTCAAGTATAAACAAACATGCACAGTCATCTTACGTATGGGATGAAAAGCGAGTTTAGGAAAGATACATTTCTTTTCCTGAAGTACCTTGTTTTGCTTAGGAGATTCAAACAAGCATACTTAAAGTGAAGGGAGTAAGGAAAGTCGTACAATTGGAGAATAGAACCCTGTCTTTATTTAAAATGTTGATAATTTTCTTGTGGAACGTGATTTTTTTAAATACTGCAGTAAATAATTATTATCTTTATCTGTGAGTTGCTTGCACACATTTGCCTGACTGATGAAAAGCTATGACAAACCTAGACAGCAGGAGAGATTTCACTTTATCAGTATAGGTCCATGTAGTCAAAGCTATGGTTTTCCCAGTAGTCATGTACAGATGTGAGAGTTGGACCACAGAGAAGTCTGAGCGCCAAAGAAAGGAGGCTTTCAAACTGTGATGTTGCAGAAGACTCTTGAGAGTGTGGACAGCAAGGAGAACAAACCAGTCTGTCCTAAAGGAGATCAGCCCTGAATATTCATTGGAAGGACTGATGCTGAAGCTGAAGTTCCAAAATTTTGTTCACCTGATGTGAAGAGCCAACTCACGGAAAAGACCCTGATGCTGGAAAAGATTCAGGGCAGGGGGAGATAGGGGTAACAGAGAATGATATGGTTGGATGGCATCATTGACTCAACGGACATATATTTGAGCAAACTCCAGGAGACAATGAAGGACACGGAAGCCTGGCGTGCTACAGTGCATGAGGTCACAAAGATTCAGACACGGTTAGCGATTGGACAAGAAGAAGCCCTGATTCTGGAAAAAAGTCTGATATATTTACAAGCATTGTGGAGAAATTTTAAAAAAATACTGTATCAGGTGAAGCGCAAGTAGCTGTGGCATTTTTTTTTAATTTAAATTAGGAAAAATAATACTAATTATACATAAAATCGAGAAACAAATGTTGCCAAAATGACTAATAACAATTATATAGAAGTGAATGGCACTTGCTTTATACAAATCAGGTTTCAATAACTTTTATAATAGAATATTTTATAATTCGATTAATTATCATGTCCCTGCTTTGTTATCTTTTAGGTTACAATGATTTCTTTAAGAAATAATGACAATTTCATAAATAAATATCCCAAGAAAAAATATTTTTCAGAATACCTTGTGTATTATTCCGTTTCATCGCTCAGTTGCTCAGTTGTGTCTGACTCTTTGCGACCCCGTGGACTGTAGCCTACCAGGCTTCTCCCTCCATGGGATTCTCCAGGCAAGAATACTGGAGTGGGTTACCGTTTCCTTCTCCAGGGGATCTTCCCGACCCAGGGATCGAAGCCGGGTCTCCCGCATTGGAGGCAGATGCTTTAACCTCTGAGCCACCAGGAAAGCCCATGCATTATGTTCAGTTCAGTTCAGTTCAGTTGCTCAGTCGTGTCCGACTCTCCGCGACCCCATGAATCACAGCATGCCAGGCCTCCCTGTCCATCACCAACTCCTGGAGTTCACTCAAACTCATGTCCACAGAATCGGTGATGCCATCCAGCCATCTCATGCTTGGTCGTCCCCTTCTCCTCCCGCCCCCAACCTTTCCCAGCATCAGAGTCTTTTCCAGTGAGTCAACTCTTCACATGAGGTGTATTATTAGTATTTCTATAATCAGAAAAATAAGTAAAAGCCACTTTCTTAAATAGCTTTAGTTTAGTTTGTATATACTTTCATTTCCAATTAATTTTCCAATATGCTTCTATAGTTTATAAGCATATTTTTAGGCCAAGAGTTTAAGATCATTTTGATAATTTGCTTCTACGATCCTGGAGGAAAGCATATTCTAACTGAAGAAAAAAAATTAGTAGAAACATTCCATTAATCTGTAGGCAGGATAGTTTGAGAATCTCTCTCTCATGTTAACTAGAGGCTATCTTAACAAAATGGGAAAATAATTAGAACACTTAATTTGTTTCCTCTTCTCCCTTAAATGTCTCACCTTGACAGCCTCCAACTTAATATCAGACACTTCATAATCAGGCTATTTAAATTATAACTTACATTTCTAACACCTCCAAGTTATTTCCAATTTCCTTTGTTAATATTGGGGAGGGAGGTGGGAGCGGGGTTCAAGATGGGGAACACATGTACACCCGGGGCAGATTCATGTCAATGTATGGCAAAACCAATACAATAATGTAAAGTAATTAGCCTCCAGTTAAAATAAATAAATTTTTTAAAAAACAAAAATAAATAAATAAAAATAGTTACTGATTTTATATATACAACATCCTCATTTTCATATTTATGTGATTTAAAGAGACTATTTTGTATGATAAACTACAGGGACTAACATTTCTGCTAAGACAAATTCATTATTTATGACAACAAATTTCTCCTTTTTATTTTTTTTAATTTTTTTAATTTTAATTGGAGGCTAATTACTTTACATTATTGTATTGGTTTTGCCATACATTGACATGAATCTGCTCCAGGTGTACATGTGTTCCCCATCTTGAACCCCCCTCCCACCTCCCTCCCCATCCCATCCCTCTGGTTCATCCCAGTGCACCAGCCCCGAGAACCCTGTATCATGCATCAAACTTGGACTGGCGATTCGTTTCACATATGATAATATACATGTTTCAGTGCCATTCTCCCAAATCGGGAGAAGAGTGATGAATCTCTGTATCAGTACATTCCCTTATTTTATGTGTACCCCTTTTTCTCTTTAATATTTTTTTCTCTTCTGTCTTAAGTATAATTTTTTCTTCTTTTCTTTAATATAACCCCTATGTGACACAAATGCTATCATTTCTCCTTGAATTTCTCAAAATCATGCCAAAAACAACATCTGTTGAGGCATATGACAAGGGGAATGAACATATGAATCAGCATGTTTGTAGATAAAATTTAATGTAAATTGTATATGCAAAATTCATCTTTTGTGTTTGAAAGTAATTATTATTTACTATAAGTTGATTGAAATTTTACTTACCAGGTGATTATCTCATTAGATAAAATCCTTTATCTCTTAGTAAGTGGTAGCACTGTTTTTAATGCACTCAGAATCTTAACCACACTGCTAAAGTTAATGAATTTTACCTTAAAATCAGCTCACATGAATTCTGGTTCTGGGACTTTTCTGATGTCCTTACAGAAATAGGAATTGCTCTTCTGATTTTTGAAACAAAAATCAAAAATCATTTAGATTTTTTAAAACTGAATCATCACTGGCATTTATGTTGAATAGTGCTTTTGTTTTCTACCAAAAGTTATATCTCCTCTGTGGTTCTGGGAATGGAAATGTACACATAAGCCTTCTGTTTTATTTCCAAGAGGTGTTTAAACAGATGACCTTGGAGATTATAACCCCCAACCTCCTTCTCACTTTTCCTAAGGATGAGACAGCTCCCCAAAGAAAAGCTGGCCAAGTCCTTAAAAAAGAGTTATGTCACAGTTATTAATGTCTTATACTCTGAGGAAAGTGAGTTCAAACTGAAAGCCCACTTTGTTCAATACTGAGACTGTAAATCACGTCCTTTATGTTGAAACAAAATTTGAGGAAGAACTAAGAGATAGTGTCTGAACAGAGGAAATATTAGAAAATAATGAAGAAGCCAAGGCCAAGAAAATCAGAAATAGGTTTTGTATTTTATTTTTTGATGTGGAACATTTTTAAAGTCTTTATTGAATTTGTTACAATATTGCTTCTGTGCTTCTGTTTTATGCTTTGGGTTTTTGGTCACAGAAGCATGTGGGATCTTAACTCCCAAATCCAGGGATCAAACCCACACTGCCTGCACTGGAAGGCAAAGCCTACTGAACTGTCAGGGAAACTCCAGACCGAGTTTCGAAGTTTGGTTTACTATGGAATAAACTGTTTGGAAAGAGAATGAAAAACATTCTGTGCATTGCTTCAAGTCGAAAGCACCCACCCAACCTCACTGCTGCTGCTAAGTTACTGCTAAGTCACTTCAGTCGTGTCCGACTCTGTGCGACCCCATAGACGGCAGCCCACTAGGCTCCCCCGTCCCTGGGATTCTCCAGGCAAGAACACTGGACTGGGTGGCCATTTCCTTCTCCAATGCATGAAAGTGAAAGTGAAGTCGCTCAGTCATGTCCGACTCTTCGTGACCCCATGGACTACAGCCTACCAGGCTCCTCCATCCATGGGATTTTCCAGGCAAGAGTATTGGAGTGGGTTGCCATTTCCTTCTCCAGGCCCAACCTCACTAGATGCTTTATTGTATAGTTTTAAATTTCAACTTGTTTAAAATATGTGCTTATTGCAGTAGAAACTTAACTGCATTGTCATCGGATGAGGTGGTCAAAGTAATGTGTATTTGAAGAAAATTAATTTATAGCACAACATATGATATTTTAAAAAGTAACCTCTGTGTGCTTAAATGGAATGCACATTCCAGAGTCTCTGGTTCAACTGAGCTGTAGCTCTCCTTGAGATCTCATCAGGTTTATAAACCTCTATTTCCATAGAATATACAAACTTCTATTTCCATAGAATTTTTGCAGTTTCTTAATGTTATGAAATGTCATTAACACTATCAACATACTTTTTTCTATTAATTTTGCTCTGACACTAATATGAATATTACCTTTCTTTTCATTAGAACTTACCCACTCAATCTTCTTTCGTTACTTTTAACCACTTCACATCTTTATTGTTTAGGTTAATCTCTTTAAATGTATGGTGGTGGTGGTTTAGTTGCTAAGTTGTGTCCAACTCTTGCGACTCCATGGACTGTAACCTGCCAGTCTCCTCTGTCCATTGGATTTTCCAGACAAGAATACTGGAATGGGTTGCCATTTCCTTCTCCAGGGGATCTTCCCGACCCAGGAATTGAACCTGGGTCTCCTGCATTGCAGGTAGATTCTTTATGGGCTGAGCTAAGAGGGAAGCCCCTGTAAAATATATGACTATATTTAAAAGCCTAGTCTGATAATTATTATTTTTTAGCTCAATAATTTAAATCAAGCAGTCTGACATATTTTCATGGATTCATTTCTATAGTTCTATATCTGTTTTATGTTTTTAATATATTTTTATTTTTAATCTATCTTCTTTTTTTGTCTTTTAAGAAGAAATTTGTTTGTTTTCCCCTCCTGAAATTTTGGAAATTTTCATTTCTCTCATTGCTATAGAAATTTGTCATCTGTGAATCCTATTAATATTTAAAAGAAGATTTTTTTCTGTTTCTGTGGCAGTCATACAGTTTAAGGGGCATAACCTTCATTGATGCTGTCACTGGTTTAGGCCTTAGTGTTGGCAGCAGACAGTGTAACAAGATTTTTATAAAATATAGTAAAGAAGGGTTCCAACTACTGTGGACAGCAATGTATGATAGATCAGTGAGTCCCAAGAAATGTGCTTCTTTTTTTCAATAAGCATCACGGGATTCTGAAGCGCTTGGCCTCAAGTGAAAGCACTTCAGTGCTAGAGATAAGGTGGTCCCAGACCGTCTGAAACTGGTCTCCACGGGAGCAAAGGCTCACACTGTGTGTGTTTCCACAGTCCCTGAATGCACAGCTAACATACACACTTGATGACAGAGTCCTTTCATTGGATTTTTGATGCTTATTATGCCCAAATGTAAGCCTACGGAATATAATTTCTCTATCATTACTATGTAGCCAAAATATCAGCATATCTCTGATGGACATGCATATATTAAGGTCACCATAATAGCAACAACAAAAACAAAAATAAACAACAGGGGGCATTAATTGCTATTACAAGGAGTTCTCAGATTACTTGTTTAGCTTGTGCATAGATATACCTTGAACACTGACAATGGACGTTCATAAATTACTTAGATGATGACTTCAACTGTACCTCCTGCTTCAGATTCAGTAATTTGAACAAAAGCTCATGTTAATGTCTAAGCATTAGGGTCTCTGAGGCAAAGGAGTATAGACACTCCCAAGTGAAAAACTCATACGCCAGCAAATTTGGAAACCTCAGCAGTGGCCACAGGACTGGAAAAGGTCAGTTTTCATTCGAATCCCAAAGAAAGACAATGGCAAAGAATGTTCAAACTACCCCACAATTGCACTCATCTCACACGCTAGTGAAGTAACGCTCAAAATTCTCCAAGTACATGAATCGTGAGCTTCCAGATGTTCAAGTTGGATTTAGACAAGGCAGAGGAACCAGAGATCAAATTGCCAACATCCACTTGATTATTGGAAAAGCAAGAGAGTTCTAGAAAAACATCTACTTTTGCTTTATTGACTACTCCAAAACCTTTGACTGTGTGGATCACAACAAACTCTGGAAAATTCTGAAAGAGATGGGAATACCAGACTACCTGACCTGCCTCCTGAGAAATTTGTATTCGGGTCAAGAAGCAACAGTTAGAACCAGACATGAAACAACAGACTGGTTCCAAATAGGGACAGGAGTATGCCAAGCCTGTAACCCTGCTTATTTAACTTACATGCACAGTACATCATGCAAAAAACCAGGCTGGATGAAACACAAGCTGGAATCAAGATTGCTGGGAAGAAATACCAATAACCTCAGATATGCAAATAACACCACTTTTATGGCAGAAAGTGAAGAACTAAACAGCCTCTTGATGAAAGTGAAAGATGAGAGTGAAAAAGTTGGCTTAAAACTCAACATTCAAAAAACTATGATCATGGCATCCAGTCCCATCACTTCATGGCAAATACATGGGAAAACAATAGAAACAGTGAGAGGCTTTATTTCTTTGAGCTCCAAAATCACTGCAGATAGTGACTGCAGCCATGAAATTGAAAGAAAGGCTATGACCAACCTAGACAGCATATTGAAAAGCAGAGACATTACTTTGTCAACAAAGGTCCATCAAGTCAAAGCTATGCTTTTTCCAGTAGTCACGTACGGATGTGAGAGTTGGACCATAAAGAAAGCTATGTGCCAAAGAATTGATATTTTTGAACTGTAGTGTTGGAGAAGACTCTTGAGAGTCCCTTGGACTACAAGAAGATCAAACCAGTCAATCCTAAAGGAAATCATTCCTGAATATTCTTTGGAAGGACAGACATTGAAGCTGAAACTCCAATACTTTGGCCACCTGATGCAAAGAACTGACTCATTGGAAAAGACCCTGATGCTGGGAAAGATTGAAGGTAGCAGGATAAGGTGAACACAGAGGATGAGATGGTTGACTGGCATCACCAACTTGATGAGCATGAGTTTGAGCAATCTCTGGGAGCTGGTGATGGACAGGGAGTCCATGGGGTTGCAAAGAGTTGGACACAAATGAGAGACTGGACTGAAGTGAAACACAAAGAGGTAAATTTACCGCCATGAAGCAGCTCAGTGATTGCCATCAAGTGAGAATGACATCTAAGAGGTTAGGTTTAAACATGTCTCGTACGTTTAAGAAATGTTCATGAAACCCGTGCCAAATTGTCTCTTTTCCCTCAGTCAATAACTGTGATCTTATGGTGAGGAAACACATGATTGCATCTGTTTGCATTTAGTTCTACCAGAAAATCTGGCACTGACTCAACATGGAATGTTGTAGCATCACAGCCTCAAACATGAATATTTCCAAAAAGATAATGGTGAAGAAATTCATCTCAGTAGTCAAAACCTCAGCCAATGCATTTTATTGTCTAGTTTGTATAGACAATGAGATGTCTAGATGTGTAGGACTGTTCCTAAACACGGCATTTGCTAATAGTTTCGCTGGACATTTAACTATTTAGAAAGCATAGCATAGAAAGTGTGAAAATGAGATATATTTTTTCACAGCTTCCATATTATACAGAAGCCCAAACTAGTCCATTGAAAATCCACACATACAGGACACATGCAGAGTTTTATGGCCAGCAGCTCAGCTGAGGTCCCAGCTCATAGCCAACCTCAACTTCCAGGTATGCAATTCAAGGTGTTAAAAGATTTCAGCTTCCAGTTAATTTTTTTTTTAATTTATTGATTTTAATTGAAGGCTAATTACATTATTGTATTGGTTTATTTTTTATTGAAGGATAATTGCTTTGCAGAATTTTGCTGTTTTCTGTCAAACCTCAACGTGAATCATCCGTAGGTATACATATATCCCCTGTTCTAGCTCCCTCCCAACTTTTGAATTATCTAAGCTGCGACCCCAGACATCATGGAACTTAGATTAGCCATCTTAAGTATATCTAAAGTCCTGATCCCAATCACAGAAACAAAGACTAACTTGGCATTGTATATTTTTTATCCATTTAACTACATACTTTCTTTTTCTTTTTTAAGTTTTGAGTATTAATTTTACAATCTCTTGTGACAGATTATTCAAGAAAGATTGCCACCTGAACTAGAAGAGAAACTACCATTGTCCAGAAGGTTTAGGATTTGCATTTCCTTTTGGGAGAGAAAGAGGGAGACTATCTTTGTAGAAGCATCTTGTTTGGCAAAAATATAGAAATGTTATTGTTTTTTATAAGGAGATTCAAATTTAATGTAGAAGAGTGGTAATAAAGTCTAATTAGCCAAAGGAGTTAAATGTTACACTAATGTACCTATTAGCTTCAACAAAAAATCTGCCTTTAAATGCTCTCCTCTGAGAAGATGGAAGTAAAATCTCACAATATTTGTCCTCTACTAGATGACTTCCTATTCGTTTATGTCCTTAAGAGCACCCTAGAATAAGATTGGCAATCCAAAGGAGAGAATTAGAGAATTGGCTATATGCTACTAGAGAATTTATGTTTCAGTAATTAAGGATGCCTATTTAATATTGGTCTGATATTTTAAGAGGGCCTGCCTGTTAGCTCAGATGGTAAAGAATCTGCATGCAAAATGGGAGATCCATGTTAGATCTCTGGGTGGAAAATATCCCCTGGAGAAGGGAATGGTTGCCCACTCCAGTATTCTGGCCTGGAGAATTTCATGGACAGAGGAATATGGCAGGTTACAGTCTATGAGGCTGCAAACAGTTGGACATGACTAACTAACACTTTCACTTTAAGAACTGTCATAATTATTTTACTCAAATCTAGTAAATTTGAATAAAACTTATCAATACATTCACTTCCCACTATTCTCCACCTACCATTTTCTATAAAATTAAGCATTTCAAAAGAAAAAAAACTTTCATATATATATATGAAGAAATATATTTTATTGCACAGTCAAAATACAATGTCAAATTAAGGAATTATTGAGACATATATGAGAAGAGAAAAGAGGAAAAATAAACATGAAAAAAATTAAATTTCCCAACCAGGAGAGACCTGAGAAAATGCTGAAGATTCTGTAGCCAGCTTTTGCAATCATTGTAAACTCCTTGTACATCATCCCATACATACTGTTTTCAGGGCTCATGATATTTCTAGCCCTAAAGTGACTTTCTAAAATATTTTTTTCATGCAGGTTACTGCCCTTTCTTATGAAATTGATGATACCACACTTTCTTCACAGCATTCTTCATCTCCAAGTTTCTCAATGTATAGATCAGAGGGTTGAACATGGGAGCAATGATGGTGTAGAAAACAGCAAACAGTTTGTCTTCTGGAAAAGTTTCAGCTGGTCTAATGCAGATGAAGAGGACAGGCACAAAGAATAGGACCACAACGGTGATGTGAGAACTGCAAGTGGAAAGAGCTTTGGCGCGGCTCTCTGCAGGGTAATCCCTGACTGTGTGTAATATCAGAAAATAAGAAGCCATCAAAATCACAAAAGTCACCGAAGCAATCAGACCTGAATTAACAACTACCAGGAGACCAATCCTGTATGTATCCATGCAGGCCAGTTTCAGCAAAGGGTACACGTCACAGAAGCAGTGGTCAGTCTCGCTGGGGCCACAGAAGGGTAGGAAGACGGTGAGGAGGAACTGACTGGCAGAGTGTCCAAGTGCCCAGCACAGCAGGCTTGATGATGGCCTTACACCTCTGCCTGCTCGTGACGACGGGGTAGTGCAGGGGCCTGCAGATGGCCACGTAGCGGTCATGGGCCATCCCTGTGAGGATAAAGATCTCAATGCCTCCAAGGAAGTGAAGGATAAAAAGCTGTGTCATGCAGTTCCTATAGGAAATGGTCTTCCCTTCTGCCAGTAAATCGGTCATTAGTTTGGGTGTCACCGTCGATGTGTAGCAAAGGTCAGAGAGTGAGAGGTAATTAAGGAAGAAATACATGGGTTGGTCAATGAGAGGACTGCATATAATAGAAATCATTATGAGCACATTTCCCATCCAAATAGCAATGTAGCAAAACAAAAATAAGACAAAGCAGAAGATTTCAGCGTTCTTATTTTGAGGTAGTCCCAAGAGAATAAACACAGTGACGTTATTTCTATTTCCCACGGCCCAGTGCAGTAAAAAGGCATGACAGTACCCTGAAAGGACATAATGCATAAGCTGACATCAGAAATATTCATGGAGAAAACCTGTGACAGCACTAATGTCTGCTTCTTCTGTTATTCGCGAAAATGAAAACAGAGCTTTACATGTAGATAAAAAGAACTTATGGTTACCAAGGGGAGAAGAGGGAGAGATAAACTGGGAGACTAAAATTGACATAAACACCCTGCTATAAACAAAATGGATACTAACAAGGACCTGCTCTATAACACAGGGAACTCTGCTCAATACTGTTTAATGACCCATTGGGAAAAGAATCTAAAAGAAGAATGGATATATCTATGTGTATAACTGATTCACTTTGCTGTACAGCAGAAAGTAAACACAACATTGTAAATCAACTCTAGTGCAATAAAAATTAATTAAAGCACACTAATATCATGAAACTATGTTTAATGAACATAATTCCAGCTTCACAAAATGAAAATTTGATATTATTTTTGTTTCTGATTGGTTTCATGATTTTCACAAGTCCATCTTTAAGAACATTAGGTTCAAAATAAACATTAATAAATATAAATACCTTTGATCAATCAGTCAAATTATTTAAAAATAATGACTGGTTGCCAAATATTTCCCACTTCTAAAAAAATATACAAGTTTTTGAAAAGAAACATCGCTCTGTATGTCTATGAATTCAAATTTGTTAAAGACGCAATTAAGCATAAGTATTACAAAGTTTACTTTTAATGACATAGAAGAAAGTATAAAACCTAAAACTATTCACTAGTAGAAAATATCCTGCTTCAAAATAATTTTAAAATGAGGTAGAATATAAAATCAAATATTTATTTATATAATGATACATGTATATTTACAAAGAGAAAGATGAAAACTATGCGAGAAGCCAATGCAATTGGCTTGAAAATTTTTGATTGCTTACTTATATTTTTATTACTGATTTGAGATAGAAAAGTTCTAACATTTTATAACAGAAGTATGTTTATTTCTGGCACATCAATAAAAATAATATACTAAATCAACCACAGAATAGAATGGTAGCTAAAACTAAAAATAGAAAAGCAAAAGAAGTTTTACCTTCATGACTTTGCCCTTAACTCAGTGTATCATATTTTAAGAGTCAACATTTTTCTCAGTGGTTTGAATTGGAGTATGACTTTCTCCTCCTTGTCTAATCTAAGACTTTTCCAGAGCCCACATGTAAAAATTTTACACTGTATAGTTCAGAGAAAATGTGCATGGGAGGTGTGTGGGAAAGGTTTTCTGAAGACAAACATTTGGGGGTCTAGAATCCATTATTAATTACACTGCAGTGTGTGAAATTGGTACAAAACACTTTATTCCTCTAAATTTAGGCTGTCTCTCATTGAAAAAGATCTTGTTGCTGGGAAAAATTGAAAGCAAAAGGAGAAGAGGGTGGGTGGATGAGGATGAGATGGTTAGATAGCATCACCAACTCAATGGACGTGAATCTGAGCAAACTCCAGAAGATAGTAAAGGACAGGAGAGCCTGGCGTGCTGCAGTCCATGGAGTCGCAAAGAGTCAGACGTGACTTAACAACTGAACAACATTTGTAAATTGGTGAAATATTTTATATTTTATCACAAAATACTCAAACCAATAGTCATTGTTTTATTAGCCATTGAAGTATTAATTGATATTTTTATTATATGTATTCTTGTGTTATCAGTGAGGCTGTCAATAATAAAGTTAACTAAATATAACTTTCATATAGAAATTGAAGTTTTAAAGCCATACAATTATTTTAAACTGGAAGAAAATGTTGAGGTATACTAGACAAATCCTCTTGTTCTAAATAGAAGGGATTTTAGTTAAAAGCTTATGGAAAATATTTTTAAAAATGAATAAAGGTAGCTTGAAACACTTCATAAACAATATGCTAATCATATGGATTTAATATGGATTTGACATATGGAAATACAAACAATTTACTTGGGGTTGACCATAGACTCTGAGAATGTAGTTTGTGTCTCAATACTAATGACAAATATTACATAGAACTGGTAACTACATACTCCACATATTCTTACTATCAATGTTGATCCCAAAATACATTATAAGTAATTAAAACCTTTATTTAAAGTTTGTTAAATATCTTCTGCCCTAATCTTGTAGCTATATTTTATCAGTTAATTTATAAATTCTCTGCTTACCACTCTCTTTTACAGACAAAATTAATTCTGTCACATCCAAAAAGAAAAAGTCCTTTTCAATGGAGCCTTAAAACAGTTAAATTATATGTATGGTAAAATTTTAAGATTTAAAATTAGTTTACAGTGTAGCTATGGAAAAGTAAGTTTTCATGCCTCCAAGTTATATCATAGAAATATTTCCTCATTTCTCTCTCTCTCTCCCCTATATAAAGGTTAATCTAAAATGATATTTAAAATACTGATTTGGTCAACTTGAAGCAATCACTTGTTCATTTGAATAGACATAAACAAAGCCATTATTTTAATTATAGGCATGGAAAAAACAACCAGTTGAAATTTTTTTCCTACCCCCAAATTAAACAGGAACATTTAAGTTTATACCTAAATAAATTAAGCCTATAAAGAAACTAAGGTTTTTACAATAATTTATCAAAGCCAACTGTTCTGTCTCCATTTCATACAGTGTTAATGTTTCTTCTAATTAAATTTGACTTTCTAATCAAACAGTTTTGTTAAACATGTGTTTGATCTCAAATTTTCTCAATTCTCAAGGCCACAAACATTTATTTAATTATTTTCTTGGTAGTTTTCTCTTTTTGCTAACTTCCCAAACAGTTGTATCCCACAATGCTTAAACTAGTGCTTAGATTTGTAGCTTCTCAATTTTAGTGGGAGAAGATCTCCAGCTTTTATTTTTGACACAGTCATCAGTTTCAAGTGTGAACTCTTAACTACACTTCCTGTAACATTTTTCTGTATCTAAATTGTAGAGAAAGAGCTTCTTCCCTAAATAATTCAGAGAATCATGGGATTCAAATTTTAAAACAGATGGAAACTTTGAAAGTTAAAACAGTAAGCAAATAAAAGTCTAAATTCAATTTGATATATATACCAAATGATGAATATGGTCTTGACAATTTAATAAGATATTCTTGAGTTAAGACTTTACACAACCCTGGGGTTCTCCACTATTATTAAAGGTAAAGTTTGGGAAAACATTAAAATTAAGGAAGTGAAATTGCATGGGATTATATTCTGGCTTTGCTAAGAGTGAGTATACGGCCTCAATATGTTATTTAATTACACTAACAGCAGTCTAATGATTATTTTATTAGTTTACAATTTCACATTTTCATGTGCCTAACATTCTTCTAAACATTGTGTAAACAAACTTTTCAAACATCGCTATAACCCTAATAAATAAATATTAGTAGTAAACTTAGCTTACAAGTGGGGATATTGAGTTTTAGAAAAATTAAAAATTAGTGCAAGATGGTCTTAATAAGTGGTCGAGTCAAGATCTAAAGCAGCATACATCTTACTTAGCAAGACTTTAGGTAAAATGTTACAGTTGCCATAGTTCCTGAGACTTTATGCACGCTCAGTAAATATATGATGCTGTTAAGTCTTGGAACAGAGAGCTTCACTGACTCCAAAATTTCAGACTTCAATCTACGCCAAAGTAAACTTACACATCCTTAATCTGCATGAATTTAAATTTCTCAAGGAAAGAAAGACCATCTTACATTCTGCCTGGAATATTAAGAAATGACTGCACATGTTTAGTTTTAAATTCTAGACACTTCTCCAGGGTCTGCTTCTGTCAAGTCTTCTCCAGGATTTGACATCCGCTGATTTTTCTTAGATCATCATATTGCCAACAGATGGGCACTTTCTTGATGGGCATATCTACCCCCACATCTGTTGTAAGAATTAATTAGACAAGCGGTGTGAGTCAGCCAATATGTATTAGAGGCTCAAAAAATATTTCCAATGATTTTATCTTTGCGGTATCTCCATAATCATTTTTTTTTTCTGTGAATGGCTAATGTATGATGTTGAGAGAAATGTGACTTCAAGGCATGGGATGAAGTACTTGAGCAGCAGGTGAATGCCCGGAATAAGGAAAGAATGGCAGGGCTGAAAGGAAGAAATTCGAATGGATCACAAGTGAAGTGGAAGAACATGTGTGGGGAGTTACATCTCCGCCTTTCCATGATCCTGCCCAAATGTGAGGAGCCAGAATGATTACAAGATACCATTTATTTAACCAGTGATCAGTAACTATTAAAATGGCATACAAATTATTCAAATCACTGAAGTTATCAGCATCACTTTATTACAGGAAACACGGGTGGAGAGCAAGGTACATAGAGATAAAGTAAACAGACCCCAATTTTGAGATATCTGCTTTCGACTTTTTGTGGTCTGCCTAGAGTCTTTGGTTAACTTAATTCTTGAGCCATCTTTTCTTTCTTTTTTTTTGTCAGGATGGGGGATCATGGATCATGACAATGGGTACTGGAGGGATCTTATTTTTCTTTTGGATTTGTTTTTTCTCACTTTCTTGGTAATCTGTGAGTCATTTATTTTCTTAATGAGTACTTTGCCCATTTTCTACCAAAAGTCTTAATACTATTTTCCTCTTGTTCAGCAAAGCATGATTTCCCTATCACTATCTGATTTCCCTTTGGAATGTCAGAGCACACTCAATGTTGGGCAACTCCTTGAATTTATTGCTACTCTAATCACAAAGCAAATTATGAAAATCAGAGATGATACCTATACTTAACTTTAGCAGTCAATCTGTTATCTATGCAGTAAAAGGAAAGTGTATTCAGCTATCACACAGTCAGGCAGGGTCATGGGAAGGAGGAGAAATCACTCACCACACATGTCCTTCCACTCCAATTGTCGTGAGTCCATTCATATCACTTCTTTCAGACTTGCCAGTCTCTCCTCACTGAAATTCCGGTCATTCTCCTACTGTTCAGAGTATTTCATTTCGTGCCTTGAATTCACATATCTCTCAATTAGCCATTCATAGAAAAATAAAAGTGTCCTCGTAGAGACACTGTCATTCCACCAGTGTTCACACAATCAGAGGACATATCCTCAGAGGAACAGCTTGAAGAAAGTGGACTAATGTGAATATCCACAAGAGTCTAATCTCCATCTATATTTTCATCTCTCAGTTATTCCCCACGATGTTCAAGCTCACATAACTAATAAACAAGAGAGTTTTAGATACTATATATACTATATATACATTATTCTAGAACACTGTTTTTTGCAAGTTGTTTGGATTTATGTTCCCGAGTCATGAGCTCACCAGGCGGATTTCCTCTACATCCAAGTCATCAGATCCACTGAAGTGAATATCAAATCTGGATTATAAATAGTATGCAAGCTTTTGGGTGTGATTTAGGAAGCTCGGTTATTAGACAGTCATCCCTCCTGGGCCTCAGTGACTGAATTCCCTTGCACTTCACTCAGAGTTCTGTGATATCGACAGCACTGTGGGGCTTCTGCCTTGAGGGGCTTATCCTTTCCATGATTTCTGCGATCTGCTGCTGCTGCTGCTGCTAAGTCGCTTCAGTCGTGTCTGACTCTGTGTGACCCTATAGGCGGCAGCCCAGCAGGCTCCCCTGTCCCTGGGATTCTCCAGGCAAGAACACTCGAGTGGGTTGCCATTTCCTTCTCCAATGCATGAAAGTGAAAAGTGATAGTGAAGTCGCACAGTCGTGTACGACTCCTAGAGAACCCATGGACCGCAGCCTACCAGGCTCCTCCGTCCGTGGGATTTTCCAGGCAAGAAGACTTGAGTGGGGTGCCATTGCCTTCTCTGTCTGTAATCTGAGCGAGAAACAAAGGACAGCTCTGGTACTAGGGTTCACTCCCAGAGTCAGAAAGATCCCCTGGAGGAGGAAATGGGAACCCATTCGAGTGTTCTTGCCTGGGAAATCCCATGGACAGAGGAACCTTGTGGGTTGCAATTCATGGGGTCACAAAGAGTCGCCGTGACTCAGCACTGAGCTGAGCTAAAATATACAGCAATTAAGTCTTCATCTCGCCTCAAAAAGATTGTCTTCCCTGAGAGAGTCAGAATAACTTTTACTTTATTTTCAAGTATTGATTTCCTAGAAGATTATAAACTAATAAACCTTGGTATTATTTTTATGAATTTAGAAAACTTCCTAAAAAATATAAAAAATTTTCAGTTGAACATGTTTTAATTTTTCCCCAAACATATCATTTCCAAATGCCTTTCCTTCCTTACTTTCTTCTTTCCCATGTGTTTCTGAAGATTCAGTTGCTTCCAATGTGCTATATGAGCAAAATAAATAATAGCAAATGCATAGTGAGGATTTACTCTGTGTCATATACTAGGGTTTCTCTTTCATCATAACAAGGTCCTAGTGAGAAAGGCACTAAGTCTCCTAAATTTACCTATGAGTAAAATCAATAACAGATAAGATAATTTATAATTTGCCTAATGTTTCCAGGTGTTGGTTGGCAAACTGGCCCCATATAAGGAGGCAGGGAGAGACTGAAAAAAGAGTCATACCACTCCAGGTTGGAAGGTGGCACTTTTAATAAACAAGGGGACTTACACAGGGGGCTTGTCATGGACGGTTACAAGATAAGCAGATCTTTGCATCTCTATGTCAGAAAATTTAAGATCATATAGAGGGCTTTCCTGGGTTCATTCACATATTCCATCCAGATGGCCTCAACAACACCTTATTGTCTCAAGTCTGCATCCTTGAAAATGTCTCCAGCTATGGGGATGAGGCGGAGAAGGCAATGGCAAGCCACTCCAGTACTCTTGCCTAGAAAATCCCATGGATCGAGGAGCCTGGTAGGCTGCAGTCCGTGGGGTCGCTAAGGGTCGGACATGACTGAGCGACTTCACTTTCCCTTTTCACTTTCACACACTGGAGAAGGAAATGGCAACCCACTCCAGGGTTCTTGCCTGGAGAATCCCAGGGACAGGGGAGCCTGGTGGGCTTCCGTCTATGGGGTCGCACAGAGTTGGACATGACTGAAGTGACTTAGCAGCAACAGCAGCATGGGGATGAGGTTGCTTAGTCACTCAGTCATGACCGACTCTGCAGCCCCATGGACTGCAGCAAGCCAGGTTTCCCTGTCCTTCACCATCTCCCAGAGCTTGCTCAAAATCACTTCCATTGAGTGGGTGATGCCATCCAACCATATTGCCCTCTGTCATCCCCTTCTCCTCCTGCTTCTATCTTTCCCACCATCAGACTCTTTTCCAGTGAGTCAACTGTTCGCACTAGGTGGCCAGACTATTGGAGCTTCTGCTTTAGCATCAGTCCTTCCAATGAATATTCAGGGCTGATTTCCTTTAGGATGGACTAAACAAAGTGATCACATGAATTGAAGCCTTGTCTAACTCAATGAAACTTTGGGCCAAAGTATGTATGACTACTCAAGATGGATGAGTCATGGAGGAGAGTTCTGACAATACGTGCTCCACTGGAGAAGGGAATGGCAAACCACTTCAGCATTCTTGCCTTGAGAACCCCATGAACAGTATGAAAAGGCAAAAACTGGGGCAATAAATGGAACTCATGTTCAAGAATGGGAGGACAAATGAGGACCTTCTGATGCCCAGGCCCATCTCCTTGCTCTAGCAGTGGTCACGTCCTCTCAGTGACCGACAGCAGGCAGAGAGGACAGCACCTATCAAAGTCAGAGGCGTAGCGAGTTGTAGGGGAAGGAAGCAGTGAGGACAGGAAGGAACAGATGAGGGACTCTGGAGATGATTACTGTGCTCTGTTTCTTGATTCAGATGCAGAGCACAGGTTTATTTCCTTCATACTTCGGTCTCTCTCTGTTTTGTTTTCTTTCATTTCTTTATGGATTCAGTTCAGTTCAGTCACTCAGGTGTGCCCAACTCTTTGCAACCCCATGAATCACAGCACGCCAGGCTTTACGGATTATATGTCATAATTAATATATGAAAAAATCTGTAAGATGCCTTAAAACCATACATAAGTCAGTGAAACTACCCAAGGCAGAGTTTAAGGTTAGATATGTCTTTAAAGAATTAACTTGAAAGCAAGTTTAGGTATTTCCTATCTAGTCTTCATGTACAAATATCATAAGCAAATTGCTTTTTTTAATTCACAGTCAGTCTTAAAATTGTCTACTCTGTATAACATAGCAACTGTCTCTTTAAGCTAATATATTTTTAATCACATTCGTCCCTACTAAATCTCAGAGTGACCAACGGAATTGTCATTTTTCTCATAATTTTTCAGCTCATCATCTCTGACACTTATAAAGTAAATAATTTGGGCTCTGTGATTTGAAAGCTAATTGAGTTCTCTGATTCTCAAGTCCACTTTACTTCCACACAGAGGTTTTAACACATTGAGTAGGGGAAATCAATTATGCTCCTCTTCTGAAAACATCTTTTGGTACCAAATCCTTCTCATAGCCTTTTTCATCTCTGTGTTTCTCAGAGTGTAGATTAAGGGATTGAACATAGGAGCAATTATGGTATAAAAGAGAGAAAATATTTTGTCCTCAGGGAAAGTGGTAGGGGGTCTGAGGTAGGCAAAGATTGAAGGACCAAAAAATAAGACAACCACGGTGATGTGAGACCCACAGGTAGAGAGGGCTTTGCGCCTTCCTTCAGCTGAGTGGTTTCTTAAGGTGAATAATATAGTGACGTAGGACCCAAACAAGAGAACAAAGGTTACTAAGGCAACCATTCCCGAATTGGCAACCACAAGGACACCAGTGATGTAGGTATCAGTACAGGCAACCTTCAACAAAGGAAATATGTCACAGTAGTAGTGGTCAATTTCATTGGGGCCACAGAAGGGCAAACTGACTATCATAGAGAACTGAGAAAAGGCGTGGACAGCCCCACCAGCCCAAGCTACCAGGATGAGGAGATTGCACCTTGTCCTGTTCATGATAATCATGTAGTGTAGAGGCTTGCAGATGGCAACCCAGCGGTCAAAGGCCATGACTGTAAGGATGCAGATTTCAATCATTCCTAAGAAGTGCAAGGAAAAAACCTGTAACATGCAGTTACCATAAGAGATGGTTTTCTTTCCCAGAAGCAGGTCACTGATCAGTTTGGGTGTCACACAAGAGGTATAGCAGATGTCAATGGAGGATAAGTGGCTGAGGAAATAGTACATTGGTTGGTGAAACAGAGGGCTACGTCGGATGGAGACAAGGATCAGAAGGTTTCCCACCAGGATAGCAACATAACAAAATAAGAAGAACACAAAGCAAAATATTTGTATGTTTTGGTTATAGGAAAGTCCCAAAAAAATAAATTCTGAAATGTTCCTCTGACTTTCCATATATTGTATGCTATCTGCAAATAATTGAGTATCTGAAAAAAAATAAAATGAAAGAAAATATTTACAATATGATCACAATCGTATAAAAGCTGCCAACAAGCCATTAAAGTTAATTTTAACAAATTACCAAAACTAGTTAATAAATTAATGATATTATATTTTTCTTATGAACCATGCCTCATTTCTTCAGTATTGTTTTCAAATATTCTGTTACATTGGTAGTAATAAAAATAAATTCTATTAAATTTTCAAAATATAATTTTTTAGGCTTCCCAGGTGGCTCTAGAATTAAAGAACCCATCTGCCAATGCAAAAGATACAAAAGACATGGGTTCAATCCTTGGGTCAAGAGTATCCCCTGTAGTAGGAAATGGCAACCCAATGCAGACTTCTTGCCTGGAAAATTCCATGGCCAGAAGAACCTGGTGGGCTATGAATCCATGGGTCCACAGTGAGTTGACTGAGCACCTGGTTTACAGTACAGAACAGGCATTACAGATATTCCTTGACTCATGGTGGTTCATGTAGCGACTTTATTGACTTTATGATAGTATGAAAATAGTAAGCATCAAGAAGAAACTGTACTTGAATTTTGATCTTTCCACTGAGCTAGCTATAGGTGATATGATACTCTGTTATAATGCTGGGTCTGAACAGTGAGTCACAGTAGCCTCCAGTCAGCCTGGTGATCACATAGGTAAAGAACTGATGCACTTACCACCATTCCGTACCAGACAGCCATTCTGTTTTTCACTTTTAGTGGAGTATTCAATAACTTACATGAGATAGGCTTTGTGTTAGATTGCTGTTGTTGTTCAGTTGCTAAGTCATCTCCAACTCCTGAGGACCCCATGAACTGCAGCACTCCAGGCTCCCCTGTCCTTCACTATACCCTGAGTTTCCTCAAACTCATTTCTACTGAGTGAGTGATGCCATCTGACCATCTCACCCTCTGTTGCCCCTTCTTCTCTTGCCCTCAATCTTTCCCAGCATCAGAGACTTTTCCAGTGGGTCGGCTCTTTGCATTAGGTAGTCAAAGTGTTAGAGATGATTCTGCTCAATTGCAGGCTAATGTAAGTATTCTGAGTATGTATAAGGTAAGCTGGACTAAACTATGATGTCCAGTAGGTTCAATGTATTCAATTCACTTTCAACTTGTATTTTCAGGTTATGATGAATTTATTGGGATGTAATCTCAATGAACATCATGAGGTTCTGAACTATTTCCCAGAGATGAATTATACCATTATTACTTTTAACACTTAAACAGTGCTTTTAATGCAATTTAATACAGGACTATTTTTACTTATAATTTTCAAATGTGTCTTTCAGAAAGGTAATTTTTAAATTACATGATGCTCCATTCCCCTCCCATGATACAGAACACTCTCCTGGATTTGTCTGCCATCATATGATCATGGAACACAGTGCATGTAATAAAAGTCACCTGAATTCCGAGCTGTGTGATTAGGGTTATAAGAATTGTCCCTTGAAATACAAGAGTGAGGGCAGAGTAAGTACTGCATATTGAACTTGGGAAAGCAGTCTTGCGAGCTATTTTATAAGATGAAGTTACTGGAAGATACAGCAAAAGTTGTCAGTGATTGACATTTAAAAAAGAAAATTATATTTCATATTTAAGTTTAAAGTAAAATAATGGCTTAAGGTGAATTTTATAGTCATTAAAATTAACAGTGCAAATAAAGAGATACACTAACTGAAATGAACAAATAATTTGAATTTGGCACTTGTGTTCTCTGCTGGAATAAATTACGGACAGCAAAAATCAGAAAATGACGTCACCTCAATGTAAATGTAAGGCAAACTTTGTGGTCAAGAGGTGCTCAGTTGTTCTCTGTTGCATGGTTTTTTAATGGATTTGCATGTAGTATATTCCTTTTGATCAAGGTAGGACTTAACACAAAGGTGACAGAAGAATGTACTGCCGAGAACACACACTTCTCAGTTCTAGTCCAGTCACTCATGAGGAATCAGCTAGTATCCAGGTAGCTGTCTACTTGACTCCTCTGTCAGATGTGGTAGCCATGCTGGGCTCCATAGGCAGATTTTTAATAATACATTCCCTGGTGGCTCAGAGGTTAAAGCGTCTGCCTCCAATGCAGGAGACCCGGCTTCGATCCCTGGGTCGGGAAGATCACCTGGAGAAGGAAACGGTAACCCACTCCAGTATTCTTGCCTGGAGAATCCCATGGACGGAGAAGCCTGGTAGGCTACAGTCCACGGGGTCGCATAGAGTCAGACACGACTGAGCGACGGAAGGGAAGGGGAACTTTCAATGTAACAAAATGAATAGGTTAACATGTTCACTATCTTCTAAATTGTGTAGCTGTATTGTTGGTGATATTTAATTTTATCTTAGCTGATAAACAGATGTGGCTTTAAAGCACATTGCAAAATATGTTGAGAGTAATTCTTTTTTCAATTTTAGCTCAATAACTTTGTCTACATTAAAAAGGGAAAGTATTAATTATATTGTGTCATTATATCCCTAAGACGCCTTTTTAACATGAAGACAACAGGGTTGTATCTTCAAAATTATGTGCAATTTATACCATAAACTCCATGATATTTAACGTTTTGTTATATCTTTAAATGTATCATAACAATTGCAATTAATAACTAATTTATGAAAAAATATTATATTGCATTCCTTTGAGTGAAAGTACAAGAAACTAAAGTGACTTAAAATTTATTGAAAATAAATAAGTCTAGTTATTATGTAGCATAAAAGTACTCATCTAATCCAACCCTATGATTTTCAGTATCAAATGAATTGATTTAAAATAAAGTAAGTGAATATCCCAAACCACAGAACCAGTAAACTGTAGCATTTATAAACTAGATCTTCCAAGTCTTACTATGTATATCATTGCCTTCCACAGGAAAGGGGCACATATTAGAAGAGATAGCAGTAAAAGAATTACCATTATTTTCATCTCATGAAAGGTGACAGACTCCCAGATCACTATAAAACATACTATGATAATTATAATAGATGCATGGTGTAGCATGTCCATGCTTTGAAATCACTTCACAACATCAAGCTTTCAATCTAAACACTACAGATATTAATGCTTTGATCTTATAAAAATAAGTTATCAGCTCTCTTGAAGGCACTAGTAGAATAATGACCTTCATGAAGGTTAAGACATTGAACACATAAGTGAAGAAAATAAAACATTATTAAGTCAAAAATCAAGTGATGATGCAAAAGCGACAAGGTCAAAATTAGCTATGATGAATATAATAAAATAAAATGGAAGACAAACCACTTTTATCCAAGCATTGGTAAACTTCTGATGCTAGAGAGGAAATTAGTCACCTAGATGTTTCTGATATTCAGATGTTTGATATCAAGTGAAATAATGTAAACTGAAAGTTAGCTACCTTTTTGCTTCAGTTTTTTATATTTATGCTTTACATAGAAGAGGACATTTAAATCTAAAAAGACCTTCCAGTTTAGATTGCATAATCAATCATCCTTTATGAATCTGGGCAATTGTCACACCTTATTCTTGATGCTTTATGTTTTACTTTCTTTTACTATTTATAATGCAATCTTAAGTATAAAAAGGACTGTTTTGGATTTATTCATTCACACAAGTTGTTCTTATTTGTATAACAAAATGTACTTTAATCTTGAATTGCAACAACCACACCTGTGATATAAACACATCTTTCCAGGAAACAATGAGAGAAAACACGTGAGTTTATGAAACCAAACCCATACATAGCAATGCTATATCTTTTTTTTACATTCTTCTTTCTTTGAATAAAGGCACAGACATACATTTCAATGAAATCACTTGAAATAAATGAAACCCAAACAAAACCCAAATTGAATTTCTGTTGAAAAAATAAAGTCAACCTGGCTATATCACTGGTTGCCTGCAAAATTTCTTCTTTTTTTTTTTTTACAGACCATTTACTTATGAATGTGTAAAACTCAAGAAAGTCCACATTATTCCTACAACAAGTTGAAAGTGCTTCAGAATTCACACAATACTAATTTTCTTTTGGTTCTGGTTAAATTATATATACCATTTTATCACAAATGGTTTATCACAAAATTTCTTGATATTTAATTTTAAATAAGTAATCCATTATTTCATGCCACCAATATTAAGTTAAAAAGTTAATTTGTACCTGCTGTAGTATGGCTTAACTGTCCTATTTACCCTTCATGAGGTACTATCAGTGTTGTGAAAGTATTATTCAGGAAGTCAAGTAGGATCTGTATGTATTTATTTGTATATATATATTGGTATAATCAGCCTGTGGCTAACCATGCTGCTGCTGCTGCTAAGTCGCTTCAGTCATGTCTGACTCTGTGCGACCCCATAGACGGCAGCCCACCAGGCTCCCCTGTCCCTGGGATTCTCCAGGCAAGAACACTGGAGTGGGTTGCCATTTCCTTCACCATACATTTGCTTAATCTGAGTCTGATGAATCTAGACAATTCTAGGCAACTGATATTTTAAAAAAATAGGAATTTCTTCAAATATTAGAGTTTGGAGGATCACTGACAATCTGAAAATTTCATCACTTTTAAATGTATTATCCAAAGCACACATGCTGGTTGTAATATACTATCAAAACAGAACTCATTGTAACCCTTGCTAAAATGTTTTATGTACCACATCAGAACATATAACCTTAAAGTAACACAATTAATGCCAAATAGAGCTGGTGAACCTAAAACAAGTACTGTAAAGACTATTACCTGCACATAATTTGCAGATGGTCTTCAAGTTAGTTTTAACTTATTCAGGGAAATGTCGGTCACACAACTCCCGCCCCACTCACCGTGCTTCATTTACACAGTTTGCTAACCATTCACTAGCATTTACATATAGACTTAAATGTAAGTCTATAAAGCAGTGATTCAGAAAAATTTAGATCAGTTCTCTAAAAATATCTTCAAATATTGCTTGAATTTTCAGGAAGAAAAATCCTACTGTTATACAAAGTAAGTGGTGGTTTGAATACCCCTGAAAACTATCCTGTGTTCACAGAGAAACATGTGTTCATTCCACAAGAAGGTGAGCTAGGATTTTAAATGCTGATGACTCACCAACGCCTGCTCATACTCAAGAGTAAACAAGAACTTTTTGAAATATCTGCTAAAGCAGCGTTCATATCCATGCCCTCAGAGTCATCTCTTTGATGCCTGTGCCTGGAAGAAACTTGTTCTACATGAGCCAAATATAACCTGAAAGGAAGCCATGAGAATATTTTGACTTAAAAAGTTAAAGAAATTGTTTTCCCAAAAGCATTTCTTAAAGATTCTAACCAAGGAACCCTAATCAGTTGTCCAAGATTATACTTCACAGCCTTCTGGGAATTCTCAGAATATAAATGTATTTAACTTTTTGTGTTAGCCAAGCTCTGGGCACTGTCTCTAGAGGTCAGTACTGTTATTCAGATCCAAATAACCTCAGTAAATTCTGCCAGTTCTTCTAATTTCCTCCTGTGAAGAACAGAAAGGAACCTAGGTAACCCTTTGGGAGCACCAAGTTTGCTTTGAAGAAGGCCTCTATTTCCAGACCAAAGAAGAAAAGAAGTTAAGGAAAATCAGAAAGGGATATTCAGAGTCCCAACATTTTTTATGAACAAAAGCAACATTAGATGCATTAACAATTAAATCAGTCACCTGTCACTTCACTTCTTTCTGGGAGCAGCAGCAGCAACCAACAACAATGCAGTGCCATGACTGCAATGAAACATTGGGCTGTGAGAGACAAAGGAAAAAAAATAATCTGCGGGACTTCCCTGGCAGTTCACTGGTTAAGACTCTGTGCTACCAATGCAGGAGACAGGGGTTCAATCCCTGGTCAGGGAACTAAGATTCCTCAAGTTTCATGGTGTGGCCAAAAATGAAAGTAAATAAATATTTTTTAAAAAGAAAATTGTCAAAATAATTGAAATTTAAAACAAAATGCCTATTCTTATTGATAGGTTGGAATAGGTTCCACATTTGTTTATTGAAGTTTTAAATAGCTTAATGAAGTTAGAAACCAACAAAATATATGCATTTTTATTCCCCTTACTATTGAGCACTTTCCATTCAATAGTTTTAGTCCTATAGGGTGTATATACCCAGACTTATCTGCACAAATGGACCCCAAGGGCAAAGAAGAAATCAAAAGGAGATTACAAATTAGTTTTATATGAATTAAAATGAAAACAAAATATATCAAAGTCTACACAATGCTGGTAAAGCATTGATTATAGGGAGATTTGTTGCACCAAACATCTATATTGGAAAAGAAAAATATTCTCACCTTTGTTCTCAATTTCCCTCTTAAAATTAGAAAGAACATATGATATGGTGAGGGAGGTGGGAGAGGGGTTCAGGATGGGGAACACATGCACACCCGAGGCGGATTCATGTCAACATATGGCAAAACCAATACAATATTGTAAAGTAATTAGCCTCCAATTAAAATAAATAAACTAAAAAATTTTTAACAAAAATTTTTAAAAAAATAACAGCATACTACTATATGTAGTGTGTTTAAAAAATAAATAAATAAAGTACAAGAAAATACAATAGAGAGGAAATGAAAGCAAAATCAGTTATTTGAGAAATACTCTAAAACTGATAAGCATCTAGCCAGGTGAATCAGGAGCAAAGCAGAAATGACACATATTATTGATATCAAAAGCGAGATATGATAGCACTATAAATAACAGATGTTAAAAAGGTAATAAGTAAATAATATAAGCATTTTATGCCTAAAATTTCAACAATCTAATTAAAAGTTTTAAAAATTAGCAGTTGATTTGAAAAGACACTTCACCAAAAAAGATATTTGAATGTCAAATTACTGAATGAAAATTTGCTTAACACCATTAGTTATCTATGAATGTAAATTAAAGCCATAATGAGATAGCAGTTCACCACACTAATAATGTCTAAAATTGAGAAAAGTGGCATATCAAGTATTGAAGAGCATCTTGAACACTCATAAACTTCTTGTAGGGAGGTAAACTGGTACAATCACTTACTTTTCCAAAGTAGCTTGCAGTTTCCTAAAACGTTAAGTGTGCATAAGACCAGCCACTTCACTCCTACATGTTTACCTTTCAAGACTATATGCCAAATCAGTAACTTGTACATGAATGAACATAGCAGTGTTATTTGTAATATGCAAAAGTTGGACGTAATCCAAATGTCCATCAAGAACACAGTGAAGAAACAAATGGTAAAATCTGCATTCATGGGATTTGCATTCATTTCCTCATCAACCAAAAGGGATGAACAATTGATGCATGCAACAATATGGATTAATCTTTAAATCATGATTATGAAAGAAACTAGCAAATGCAGAATTTATACTGCATGATTAAATGTATGTAAATATCTAGAGAATGCAAACTAATCTATAGAGACAGAAAGCAAATCAACAGTTGCAGGAGAAAAGGGTTCCAGTAAAGGACAAGAGGGAGGGCTACAGTGAGCACAAGGAAACTCTTTGGAGTGATGGACACGCTCATTATTTTGATTGTGGGAATGGTTTTGGAGGTGTATACATTTGTCAAAACTGATCGAGTTGTGCAATTTAAATATTTTCAATTTATGATATGCCATTAGGAGTGTTGAGAGTAACCTAAGATTGAGGATTAGTAATTAGAGAATGGATGTAGAGAAGGAGATCTCGCCTCCAAATTGGGAGTCAGCATTGGCGCGATTCAAACTTGGAGCACGTGCTATTGTAGCTGCAGTCAGAACGGCCACCATCACAGAACAAGCAGGAAGTGTCTCTAGAGAGCAGAAAGGCTAAGGTTGGCCAGAGGATATGCAGACATTGAGTTCAGAGAACAAGCTGGATGCAGGGTTTCTGAGGTCTGAGGTCTGTGTAAACTGTGGAGAAGAAACTGGGAAAACAGCATCAACAACAGCTTGGACCTCGACTGTAAGAGGTTGACTGGTGAGTGCTCAGACAGAGCACACGTGCTGGAGCCTTGTCATGACAGGTAAGCACAAAGCCTGGGGTGCAAATGTATGCTCCACCAGGGTCTGAAGGTGCAGCAAGGTGATGGCCAGGCTTGTCCTGGGGCTGTGAACTTGCTGAGAAACTGTGTGCTTGGGAACAGTTTGGGGAAGTGGAGAAGGATCCAGAAGGAAACAAAACAAACAAATAATTAGTGATAATAAGGGATGACAGAGGATGAGATGGTTGGATGGCATCACCAACATGATGGAAATGAGTTTAACTAAGCTCCGAGAGTTGGTGATGGACACGGAAGCCTGGTATATGCTGCAGTCCATGGGGTCGAAAAGAGTCAGACAAAATTGAGTGAACTGAACTGAAATGATTCAGTGTCCAACTCTTTGCGACCCCATGAATTGCAGCACGCCAGGCCTCCCTGTCCAACACCAACCCCCGGAGTCCACACAAACCCATGTCCATTGAGTCGGTGATGCCATCTAACCATCTCATCCTCTGTCGTCTCCTTCTCCTTCTGCCCTCAATCTTTCCCAGCATCAGGGTCTTTTCAAATGAGTCAGCTCTTCACATCAGGTGGCCAAAATATTGGAGTTTCAGCTTCAACATCAGTCCTACCAGTGAACACCCAGGACTGATCTCATTTAGGATGGACTGGTTGAATATTTTCGCAGTCCAACAGACTCTCAAGAGTCTTCTCCAACACCACACTTCAAAAGCATCAATTCTTTGGTGCTCAGCTCTCTTTAGAGTCCAACTCTCACATCCATACATGACTACCGGAAAAACCATAGCCTTGACTAGATGGACTTTGTTGACAAAGTAATGTCTCTGCTTTTTAATATGCTGTCTAGGTCTGTCATAACTTTCCTTCCAAGGAGTAAGCGTCTTTTAATTTCATGGCTGCAATCACCATCTGCAGTGATTTTGGAGCCCAAAAAAATAAAGTCTGACACTGTTTCCCCATCTATTTCCCATGAAGTGATGGGACCAGATGCCATGATCTTAGTTTTCTGAATGTTGAGCTTCAAGCCAACCTTTTCACTGTCCTCTTCACCTTCATCAAAGGCTCTTTAGTTCTTCTTCACTTTCTGCCATAAGGATGGTGTCATCTGCATATCTGAGTTATTGATATTTCTCCTTGCAATCTTGACTCCAGCTTGCGCTTCTTCCAGCCCAGCGTTCCTCATGATGTACTCTGCATAGAAGTTAAATAAGCAGGGTGACAATATACAGCCTTGATGTACTCCTTTTCCTATTTGAAACCAGTCTGTTGTTCCATGTCCAGTTCTAACTGTTGCTTCCTGACCTGCAGACAGGTTTCTCAAGAGGCAGGTCAGGTGGTCTGGTATTCCCATCTCTTTCAGAATTTTCCACAGTTTATTGTGATCGACACAGTCAAAGGTTTTGGCATAGTCAATAAAGCAGAAATAGATATTTTTCTGGAACTCACTTGCTTTTTTGATGATCCAGTGGATTTTGACAATTTGATCTCTTTTTCCTCTGCCTTTTCTAAAACCAGCTTGAACATCTGGAAGTTCACGGTTCATGTAGTGCTGAAGCCTGGCTTGGAGAATTTTGAGCATGACTTTACTAGCGTGTGAGATGAGTGCTATTGTGTGGTCGTTTGAGCATTCTTTGGCATTGCCTTTCTTAGGGATTGGAATGAAAGCTGACCTTTTCCAGTCCTGTGGCCACTGCTGAGTTTTCCAAATTTGCTGGCATATTCAGTGCAACACTTTCTTTTTTTGTTTGTTTGTTTGTTTTAATTGGAGGCTAATTACATTATTGTATTGGTTTTGCCATACACTGACATGAATCTTCCCTGGGTGTACATGTGTTCCCCATCTTGAACCCCCCTCCCACCTCCCTCCCTATCCCATCCCTCTGATTCATCCCAGTATACCAGCCCCAAGCATCCTGTATCACACAGTGCAGCACTTTCACAGCATCATCTTTCAGGATTTGAAATAGTTCAACTGGAATTCCATTACCTCCACTAGCTTTGTTCATAGTGATACTTCCTAAGGCCCACTTGACTTCACATTCCAGGATGTCTGGCTCTAGGTGAGTGATCACACCATGATTATCTGGGTCATTAAGATCTTTTTTGTACAGTTCTTCTGTGTATTCTTGCCGCCTCTTCTGAATATCTTCTGCTTCTGTTAGGTCCTTACCATTTCCATCCTTTATCGAGCTCATCTTTGCTTGAAATGTTCCCTTGGTATCTCTAATTTTTCTTGATGAGATCTCTAGTCTTTCTCATTCCATTTTTTCCCTCTATTTCTTTGCATTGATTGCTGAGGAAAGGTTTCTTATCTCTCCTTGTTAGTCTTTGGAACTCTGCATTCAAATGGGTATATCTTTCCTTTTCTCCTTTGCTTTTCAATTCCCTTCTTTTCACAGCTATTTTTAATGCCTCCTCAGACAGCCATTTTGCTCTTTTGCATTTTTTTTTCTTGGGGATGGTCTTGTTTCCTGTCTCCTATATAATGTCATGAACCTCTGTCCATAGTTCATCAGGCACTCTACCAGAGCTAGTCCCTTAAATCTATTTCTCACTTTCTACTGTATAGTCATAAGAGATTTGATTTAGGTCATACCTGAATGGTCTAGTGGTTTTCTCCACTTTCTTCAATTTCTAACTATTTCACCAAACGGAGCTCAATACTGAAAAGTAATGTCTCCTTTATGAACTTGTGGTGGTTTAATCACTCAGTTGGGCCCGACTCTTCCAACCCCATGGACTGGAGCCCACCAGGCTCCTCTGCAATTTCCCAGGCAAGAATATTTGAGTGGGTTGCCATTTTCTTCTCCAGGGAATCTTCCCAACCTAGGGATCTGAACCTGTATCCCCCGCATTGCAAGTGGATTCTTTTCTGCTGGGCCACCAGAGAAGAGCTTTATGAACTTACATTTTCTTAATTTTCTGCGTGTCCAGAGAATATCAGCAATTTGTCTTGTCCCCAAGTTTACATATGAATGATTATGAAAATTCTCATTAGCCTCATAGTTCACTATGGGTTAGACAAGATTGAAACTTATATTTCTTCATTTCCTCACCTCTTACATTTATAAAGTGGAAAATTTGAGTTCAAATCATTCTCAAAGCCATAGAACTCTATGATTCCAAGCCCCCATTTACTCTTGCATAATTTTTTTAACATATCGAGATCAGTTCAGTTCAGTTCAGTTGCTCAGTCATGTCCGACTCTTTATGACCCCATGAACTGCAGCAAACCAGGCTTCCCTGTCCATCACCAACTCCCAGAGTCCACCCAGATCTAGGTCTATTGAGTCAGTGATTCCATCCAACCATCTCATCTCAGTCATCCCCTTCTCCTTCTGCCCTCCATCTTTCCCAGCATCAGCGTCTTTTCAAATGTGTCTGCTCTTCGCATCAGGTGGCCAGAGTATAGGAGTTTCAGCTTCAACATCAGTCCTTCCAGTGAACACCCAGGACTGATCGAGTAGAAGAAATCAATTATGTTTTTCTTCTGAAAATATCTGTTGACAACAAACTTTTCTAATAGCCTTTTTCATCTCTGTGTTTCTCAGAGTGTAGACTAAGGGATTGAACATAGGAGCAATTATGGTATAAAAGAGAGAAAATATTTTGTCCTCAGGGAAAGTGGTAGGGGGTCTGAGGTAGGCAAAGATTGAAGGACCAAAAAATAAGACAACCACGGTGATGTGAGACCCACAGGTAGAGAGGGCTTTGCGCCTTCCTTCAGCTGAGTGGTTTCTTAAGGTGAATAATATAGTGACGTAGGACCCAAACAAGAGAACAAAGGTTACTAAGGCAACCATTCCCGAATTGGCAACCACAAGGACACCAGTGATGTAGGTATCAGTACAGGCAACCTTCAACAAAGGAAATATGTCACAATAGTAGTGGTCAATTTCATTGGGGCCACAGAAGGGCAAACTGACTATCATAGAGAACTGAGAAAAGGCGTGGGCAGCCCCGCCAGCCCAAGCTGCCAGGATGAGGAGATTGCACTTTGTCCTGTTCATGATAATCATGTAGAGCAGAGGCTTGCAGATGGCCACACAGCGGTCAAAGGCCATGACTGTAAGGACGAAGACCTCGATGATGCCAAAAAAGTGCATGGTGAAGACCTGCAGCATGCAGTTGCCATACGAGATGGTTTTCTTTCCCAGAAGCAGGTCACTGATCAGTTTGGGTGTCACACAAGAGGTATAGCAGATGTCCATGGAGGATAAGTGGCTGAGGAAATAGTACATTGGTTGGTGAAACAGAGGGCTACATTGGATGGAGACAAGGATCAGAAGGTTTCCCACCAACAGGGCAACATAACCGAATAAGAAGAACACAAAGCAAAATATCTGCATATTCTGGTCAGAGGAAAGCCCCATAAAAATAAATTCTGATACATTCCTCTGATTTGCCATATGCTGTGTTTAATGTGTATTATGCAAAAATTGTTGAGTACCTGAAAGAAAAACCAGCACACACATTTGGATGAAACACTTACAGTAAAATTATAGCAAGTTTACTGTAAAATTATAGCCATTAACATATCATTGAAGCAAATCCATAAGGTATTTACTTGTACCTGTTATAGGAAATTATAGACTTTTTTGCCCCATAGATTCCTTTTGTATCAAAATATTCTAGTCTATTGATGTAATTAAATATGTATTCTCTTCAGTATTCCTCAGGTTTTAAATTTAATGATTAACATATCACTAATTCCTTAAGGGGAAGGGAAAAATTATGGAGAAGGGAAAGGCTACCCATTCCTGTATTCTTCCCTAGAAAATCTCATGGGCAGAGGAGCCTGCCAGGCTGCAGGCCATAGGGTCACACAGAGTTGGACACAACTGAAGTGATTAAGGAGCAGCAGCATAATATTTTGGGAAAAATGAATATTTATTTACTCATTTCTGGGCATGTGACATATTGATATATTAAACGTGCTTTTTTGTACATGATGCAGTCTTCATTTTATATAATGTTTCTTTCTCCAACAAGATATTGACTACCCCCTGCATTTTCTTCATGCATAAGTACAAGAAATATAAACAAATTTATGACTGATTTTTCTGAATTTTGAAATGCTTGAGTGGACAATTTATTTGCAAAACAGCTGATTTCTTTGCCACTAGTGAAAGAAACATAATCTTATAAGTCAAATAAGTCTTATAAGTCAAACCAATCTTGTAAGTCAAATAAGTTAGAATATTTGATCACAAACACTGGAAAGTTGTCAATGATTTACATCCTAAAAATAACTGTAAAATATATGCCCTTCTTCTATTTAACCTTTAAGTGTTAAAGTCACTACTTTTGTAGTAAACTGTACATTTGTTAAAATTAGTGGTTTAATAAGTAAAGGAAAAAGAAAATTGCTTATAATTACACAGGTGTGTTTAATTCCTGAACCTTTTATGTGTTTTATACATTTATATTTTACTGTTTAATCACTGAAATTGAATAAAAGATGATGTTATAAAATGATACAGCATACGTTATGGTCAGTAAGCGTTCGACTGTTATGTGTTAAATGAATGAGGATTGATTCATGAATCTGCTTGCATCATACTTCTGCATGATTTTTAAGACATAAAGTATAAGGGAGTGGAAAAATATGCACTACATACAGGAAAACTCATCTAAATGCTGCTCTTCACCCTGGTAAATCCAGAAGGTCTTCCTACCTTACTCCTAGATCAGGTGTGAAGACCATACCCAGCCATCACAGACAGGTTTTTAAAATATAAAATTTTGTTGTTGTTGCAGAGTTACGTAGAAATTAACAAATTCATCATTAACCACGCTGTGTAGCTATATTACTGACAATACTTAAAGTGATTTTAACTAGCGAATAGATAAGACAATAAAACACATTTGGTACCATTTTAGTTTCATCTATTTGATTGCATGAAGAAGGAGTTTTTGATTTGGTCATATTATATCCTTAACATCTCTCCTTGCTATTCTCCACTTTTAACAAAATGACAGCAGATCTCTTCCTCAGATTTTCCACTGATCATGATAGTTAAATAGCATGTATTCATGTTGTGTGGTTTGTTTAAAAAATGTCACAATCATAGTCATAAGATATGTCTATTATGCAGCAAAAAAATAAAAACTTACATTTTAATAAATTTAAGTACATTGATATAAAGAGAACTATTAAATAAGAAGGAACCTAGTTATTAGAAAGACTTAATAATGGGAACATGATCCCTTTGTTCCATTACAAAAGAATCTGATAAAAAGTAGCTGAATCAATTTCCCCAATCAGAAAGCTAATAAACAGTAGCTCATAGAAATAATCTGGTTTACATTTAGACTGCTGATGCCTCTTCTGGATGGAAACAGAGCAGACAAGGCATCACGAAGGGCAGCAGTGGTGGAATTATTTGAATCTATATTTCAAATTCTTTGCAATATAGATTACAGGTGATATGCTAGATCACTCTAAAAATACATCTATGAAGTTACAAGAATTAAGATGGAGATTAGCAATTATGATTTCAAACCCATTTGCAACATCTTTGCCTACAATTTGAGCACAGTAGTTTTCAGTGTCCCAGTTTGTACAGTTAAAGGATTAGCTGTTTACTGTTGATTGAATGTCGTTAAGGAAATTATGGTGAACAATCAAGTATTTCTACAATTATTGGCAATAACAAAATTAATCTAATGAATAAATTGAGGGGATAAAACTACAGTCATGGAAAAATTAACCTTTCTTTGACGGAAGAAAAATTTTCAAAACATTAAACTCATATATTACATTTATGCAAATAGTTTTTAAGAAAGACAATAGCAAAAGAATTAGAAAAGCTGAGAGGTGTAAAATAAAAAGAACTAATCACATTGATTCAAACTCCGTATATCATAGTAAATTCCATCAAGATTATCAGGCCCTTATATGCTTTCAACACACACACATTTGCCATTAGACGAAATAGTAGATCCTTATACCTGGCCAATTTATTACCCAATTTTTCAATATTTGGATTTGAATAAATGTTACCATTGTGTCAAATATTTATTTCTGAATTAACGGAAGACAAACAACTGTCATCCCGGGTCTCCTGCATTGGAGGCAGACGCTTTAACCTCTGAGCCACCAGGGAAGCCCCAAAAAAAACATCAAGACAATTCTGAGTTGCCTTCAGGCAACTTTCCAGCTCTTCAGGAAAATATCTGCTTGGTACATTCTCCACTTTTGGTAAGCGCTGTGCTAACCCTTTTCAATCATATAAACCTGAATTGAAATGGGAGACTACAAATCCGTGATGCAAACAAAGCTACATTAATTCTCTGCAAATATCTTCAGGATTGTTTTCCTGGGTGAAACTCTGTTGTTTTGCAAGGGAAATCAAAAGTTAGGTACCCCTGAATCCATCCTGAACTCGCAGAGAAGTACGAACTCTTTCCGCAGGGATGTGATCTTTTGATTACAGATATAATTTCTTTACACCTGCTCTGAGATGCGAGTAAGCCAGACACATTTTTGTTTACCTGCCAAAGCAATGTGCACGTACATTCTGTAGGAGTCATCTGTTTTACATTTGTGCTTGGAGGAAATGATACCCGCAAGAGCCACATATGAACAGGGCATTATAAGAATTCATTCTTTGAAAGCAAAGGGCATTTGTTTTCCCAAAAGTGTTTCTAAGGCTATAATCACTAACCAGTTGTCCAAGGTTTATTCCTCAGGCCTCCTGGGAATTTTCAGTATGTAAATTTGCAGGGCTCTGGGCACTGGGTCTCTAGAGGGCATCGTTTTATTCAGACCTGAGGAAGGTCAGGAAATTCTGCCATCTTTAGCTAATGCTTTTGTTTGAAAAGCAGGAGGGAGGCTTAGTAGCCTTGAGGAAGCATGAGGTTTCTTTGGAGGAGGCCTCTACTTCTTGAGAGGGGAACAGCAAAGAGAATCAAAGGGAAACATATAGAGTTGGAATAATTATCATGAACAAAACAATATGGATACAGGAGTTGCTTAATAAAAACACTAACCACTGGCGCTCTATTCCTGTCAGTCCCAGGTTATTTACTTCCACATTTATTTCCATTTCTCAAGTGGGAGGTTGGGTTTTCCAAAGAAAAGGAGGAGTAAATAACCAAACCAAATTAACTTTCCCTTCCATTCCTTCCGGCAAAAGGGGAAAGATACACACAACTGTGAATCGTCAGCTGGGAGTCAATATTACAGGTTATTACCATATATTGGATATAATTGCCTGTGCTACGCTGCTGCTGCTAAGTCGCTTCAGTCGTGTCTGACTCTGTGCGACTCCATAGGCGGCAGCCCACCAGGCTGCCCCGTCCCTGGGAGTCCCCAGGCAAGAACGCTGGAGAGGGTTGCCAGAGTGAATACTTACCGCTTCTCCATTTCATATGTAGTAGTTTTTATCTGTTAACCCCAACTCCTAATTTGTCCTCCCTCCCCTTTCTCTCCCCTTTGATAATCATGGGTTTGTTTTCTACTTCTGTGAGTCTGCCTGTGTTTTGTATATAACGCATTTGTATTGTTTTTAGATCCCACACGTAAGTGATATCATATCACATTTGTCTTTGTCTGACTCATCTCACTGAGCGTGACACTCTCTAGGACCATCAGCACTGCTGCAAAAGGCAATATTTCATTCTTTCAACATTATCATCAATCTGGAAAATTTTCAGTAATCAGCACTTTATTTTTTTTTCTCATTGTTATCCCAACCCTAGAGTTTGATAAATATTGGTTTTTCAGTTTTATTTTATTTCACTGATAATGAATATTAGTATCTTTTTGATATTCTCTATCATCTTGTCTCTCTAATTTTGTGTTCTGGTAATTTGTTAATAACTGCTTTTTTCTTAAGATAAATTTCTTAAGATATTTACTGTTTCTTTCTTTCTTATTTTATCCATCAAATTTCAAATTAAAATATTATTTTTTATTTAATTTTTTAAACACCCTGGACAATTTTGAGATTCATATATCATGCTTTGAAAATGACCTCAATAAAGGAAGTCATTGTGTGACATACTCTGCAATATCCATTTTCAATATAATTTTCCCCTATATTCAAGGTTATTTTTTTAATGTGGTCATAACCTCTTGGAAAAAATTAAATATTTTCTCTTTCAGTTTGATTTTGAATTCAAGAATGTTTATCTCTTTTGTGCTATAATAGAAGTTCCTGGAAAGTTGTAATTGTCTATATTTTGTGTTTGTGTACATGTAAGTGTTTTTGTGTGCATTGCAAGCCAGCATTAGCATTTGTTGTTGTTCAGTTGCTCAATCATGTCCAACTCTTTGCAACCCCATGGACTGCTTCCCTGTCCTTCACTAACTGCTGGGGCTTGCTCAAACTCATGTCCATGCCATGATGCCATATAATCATCTCATCCTCTGTTGTCCCCTTCTCCTCCTGCCTTCAATCTTTCCTAGCATCAGTGTCTTTTCCAATGAGCTGGCTCTTTGCATCAGGTGGCCAAAGTATTGGAGTTTCAGTTTTAGCATCAGTCCCTCCAATGGATATTCAAGATTGCTTTCCTTTAAGATGGACTGGTTTGACTCCTTGCAGTCCAAGGGTCTCTTGTGTTCTCCAACACCACAGTTTGAAGGCATCAATATTTGGCACTCAGCCTTCTTTACTGTCCAGCTCTCACACCCGAACATGACTACTGGAAAACCGAAGCTTTGAACATACAGACCTTTCTTGGCAAAGTAATGTCTCTGCTTTTTAAAACAGTGTAGATTTGTCATTGATTTTCTTTCAGGGAGCAAGCGTCTTTTAATTTCATAGCTGCAGTCGCCATTCACAGAGAATTTGGAGTCCAAGAAAATAAAGTCTGTCACCATTTCCATTGTTTCCCCATTTATTTGCCATGAAGTGATGGGACCGGATGCCATGATCTTTGTTTTTGGTGTGTTGAGTTTTAAGCCAGCTTTTTCACTCTCCTTTTTCACCTTTATCAAGAGGCTCTTTAATTCCTCTTCGCGTTCTGCTTTAAGGGTGGCATCATCTGCTTATACTTTCTTTATCTGAAACCACTGCCCTTATTTAGAGGCCACTGAAATACTTTTTTTTTTTTTTACTCAGAATCTAAGTAAATAATTTTCCAGCTTTACTTATGATAAGCAACTCCATGTCCTCTAGTAAATATCTTATTTGTAATATTTCCTAGTGACGATTACCTAAATGTTAATCTTGTAAACATTACCCGACACTCCATTCTGAGAATTTTTCCTAAGCTCCATTGTACAAGCTATCTTTCACAGTCTTATTCTTTGTACCTGTGATTGACAGTTTGATCGGTATTGATCAATATACCCCAGATCCCAGTGATGAATTCTAAAAGTATCAGAAGTTTCTCATATTTCTAAACCTTTTATTGCATCTACCTTAATGTCTTTCTAGTGAAATTTTAAAATTTAATATATTTTAATTTATGTCAGTAATATATCAGCAAAATTATTAAAACAAGCGTGCACCACCATCTTAAAATTTTAAGTATTAAAATTTACCGTGTAAAACATATTGAAAAGAAACAACAGAAGACATATACACCAAAAGACATTCCAAACTGTGTAAAGCAGTGCTACTCTTAACAGCTCTAAGCGAGAAATGATCCAAATGCCTAGCACCAAAAGAATGGATAAATTAATGGTCACATTCATGCAATGAGATGCTGTGGACCAATGAAAGCAATCAGAGAAGTCAAAACATAATGAATGAGCATTACAAACACAATAATAGAAAAATGGACACAAGAGTATGATCTCTATTGCTCTTTCTATAGAATACAAAAATAGATATAAATTCCAGTCCAGGTTCGATGCATGACACAGGATGCTCGGGGCTGGTGTACTGGGATGAACCAGAGGGATGGGATGGGGAGGGAGGTGGAAGAGGGGGGTTCAAGATGGGGAACACATGTACACCTGGGACAGATTCATGTCAATATATGGCAAAAACAATACAATAATGTAAAGTAAATAAATAAATAAAGATAGTGATTTTGTGGGGAAATTGTGATTAAACAGGGTACGAGGTGGAGTTCCGGTATACTGATAATTTCTGACTCAATCTGGCTGCTGATTACATGGTGTTGGTCAGTTTTTGACCGTTCGTGAACTATATATGAGTGACGTGCATCTATAGTCAAATAAAAGTTTGAAAATGGAAGGTAATATCTTATGCAGTTTTTCAGCATTTTAAGGCACAAAAAGTGCATGATTTATTTTATCTTTTTTCAATAGGATGCTAAATATGTGATGTAACTTTTTGTTTTTAGCACATAGTCTGGCTATTTTGCATAAACATAGTCCTTAATTGTTAAGACAGATGAAAGAGGGTAAGAAAAAGAAGAACGCTTAAAATTATGTCAGGTGCCAGTGTAGAACAACAGACAGGATATGCTTTTTTTTTTTTTTTTCACTTATGTCTCCAAGCAGAGGTGATGAGAATGGATCCTATTCCCAGCCACAGTCTCACGGAACCTCGTCATGAAATGCAGAAAAGCTTCAGAAAGTTACTTTCTTTCCAGAAGTACATGAGGACACCAAACTTTCTTCAAGGCATTCTTCCTCTCCGTGTTTCTCAGCGTGTAGATCAGAGGGTTGAACATCGGGGCAACGATGGTGTAACAAAGAGCAAACACTTTCTCTTCTGGGAAAGTTGTGGCTGGTCTGATGTAAATGAATGACGCAGGTGCGAAAAAGAGGACTGCAACGGTGAAATGAGAACTGCAAGTGGAGAAAGATTTGCTGCGGCTCCCCACGGACTACGCCCTGATGCCATCAATATAAAGAAGTAAGACAGCATCAAGGCAGCAAAGGTCACCAAAACAACCAGGCCCGAATTAGCAATAAGGAAGAAACCTATCATGCGGGTATTCGAGCAGGCCAGCTTCAGCAAAGGGTACACGTCACAGAAGCAGTGATCAGTCTCGCTGGGGCCACAGAAGGGTAGGAAGATGGTGAGGAGGAACTGACTGGCAGAGTGTCCAAGTGCCCAGCACAGCAGACTGTGATGACGGCGTTACACCTCTGCCTCCTCGTGACGACGGGGTAGTGCAGGGGCCTGCAGATGGCCACGTAGCGGTCATGGGCCATCCCTGTGAGGATAAAGATCTCGATGCCTCCAAAGAAATGCATGGTAACGAGCTGTGCCATGCAGTTCCTATAGGAAATGGTCTTCCTTTCTGCCAGTAAGTCAGTTATTAGCTTGGGTGTCACTGTCGATGTGTAGCAAAGGTCAGAGACTGAGAGGTAATTAAGGAAGAAATACACGGGTTGCTCAATGAGCGGACTGCAGGTGATAGAAATCAGGATGAGCACATTTCCTATCCAAATAGCAATGTAGCAAAATAAAAATAAGACGAAGCAAAGACTTTCAGTGTTCTTGTTTTTGGAAAGTCCCCAAAGAATAAATACGGTGACATGATTGCATTTTTCCATGGTTAGTGTAGATGGAACACATCAATCACCTGAAATGATATAATTCATGAAACAATATTTAGAAATGCTTATTGAGAAGAGTACCAATCCTATAATTTTAAAGGTACTAATTATTAATAGGTTTAATAGGACTCATTTAAGTGTCTCTGAATGAAAATCAGGTACTCAAAATACTTTTTACTAAGAATCTGTGTTAATATATACTGACTGATTTCTGCTAGTTCTTCCAGCAAATTGTGATCAGCATCAGTGTTAGCTGACGTGAATGTCTTTTATCAATCCACAACAGAGTTTTGAATGCTTCTGAAAAGATGACAGTGGTTGGTTAACAATGTGCTCCATCAAAAACTTATATAATAATAAATAACAAAGATAAGCTAGGCTAAATTCTTTTCAGATGTCTTCATGGTGTCTACATTTTCATGCTATATATTTTCATAATCAACCTCATACTTGGCTTCTTGATCGATTTCTGTTTAGATGTCTGGTTCAATTCTCCCTATGACTGATTAAGTTAACGTTGCTACCTACATGGTGAATAATTGCATTGTAACAGAGATAGAATTTTAAAAGAAATAAAATTTGTTTTCATTGCAGAATTTTAAGAGCTTCTGCTAAAGTAAAATTAAACTAATTTTAGGAATTTGTTTAAAGGAAAATGTATTGAGAAGTAGCTTCTGATCAGTCCCCCAGTCAGACCATGGTATATTAGCCAGTAAGTAGAAAGGCTGTTCATTTCAATTTGAATAAAATAATAATGTTGCATATACTACTGGCTTGAAGCATTCACTGTATACTTCAAATATGTCCTTTATCATGACTAAAACATATTAAAGCATTTACATAATTTTAAATTTCTATCTAAAGGAAAATTAGGAATAATCTCAGAAAAGCCAATTCATCAATTTGCATTTATTAGGAGTTTACTGAAAATTTTCCTTGAAGGTTAGCTCTCTTTTTATCTAGAAGGCTATAGCTGTGCTCAATTTCTTACCTGACATTCTTCCTTGACTCATCTTCCTCGTTGACATAGGACTACTATGATTAACTTCACATATTTTAATGTCTTTAAAAATAATGATTACAATCTAATCATTCATTATATTTTGCGGGTATCCCTCGTTATATGTCTTAACTAAGCCACTAAATTCAGACATAAATTTTGCAAGTTAGTTAATATATTTAATCTTTTTTTCTCTTTAAACCCAAGAAAAATATTGTTTAGAATTCAGATTGGCTCTGGGACAATTTTGATCACAAGTGAGAAATATTTTTTTTAAAAAGCATAAAATAGTATACACATGGCAAGATGATTGTGTTAAATGTACACAAAAATAATGTTCAGAGGTTAAATACTTTGTATATAATAACATATCTAGTCTGCAGCAAACTAGGGTTTATAGCTTAACTTTTCTGACTCCATTGCCTGTTTTACAAAGTTTCAAAAAGGAAAAATAAAAAAAAGCAAAGCAACAAATAGATTTAACATCAACCCCACTTCACCCAGCTCTGAAGTTTGCATAGATTTCTTAAACCTTATAGATAAAAGTATGATATCTCCCTAATCAATCATTGTTCCATTCTAGTCACAAAAACTTAAATTTAAAAAATGTGTAAATGGAAACACAGAACATAGTTAGGCTAAAATCTCTATGAGAAACCACAAACCAAGTCAGCTCCAAATTCTCATAAAAAAGCCACTCAAAAATGTAACAAGCATACAGTTCATCTACTTCTGTAGGAAGCAATTTAATATTCTCTCAAGTGTGAGCACTAACAGTGCATCTCAACTCTTAGCCATGTAAAATAATAGGTAGGAGAAATGTATTTAGGAGCATGTCCTAACATTGCCACTTATGTCTGTGAACTTGGTTCTGTGAAATGAAGAAATTAGCTCCATTGTTCTAATAGCCCTTTCCGCTATTATGTCTTTTTCAGAATAAAAATTAGCTTAATATTGCTTCATGTTTTACTGACCTTCTCCCTTGAATTATAAAAATGTGTCCTTTTTTTTATATGCACTCATCCTGCAGTATTATTTTATGGCTTTGATCTTATTTTTCCAGAATCTGTTCTCCACCCTCAGTTTACCCTCAGACCCTCCTTGAATTTCCTGGTCCCTTAATCAAAAAATTTCCTAGGCTACAGAATTCACAATAAAGCCTATTTTAAAAGCAGCAGCTAACTAATATTTTCTCAACGCAGTTGTTAAAAACACATTGTAAGAAATGCCACATATTTATGGAAGCTCCTGGCAAGGAAGAAAAAGACATAATTTACTCACATATTTCCCTCTGCACTTATTTTCAATCTATTCTTCTTGTATAGTTTCTGTCCTGTCTTCATTGAAATGATAGTCCTTTAACTCCTCAAGTGATTTCAAGTTTCTGACTTGAATGCTACTGCTGAGTTTCACTTTCTAATTTTCCCCGATCTGTAAAGAAATAGTACAACATTTACATAATTTTAGTAACTACTGTCCCCTACAACACCATCAAATCAAATAAATGATGGGGGGTTATTCCACAGAAAAAAAAGCTTGAGGATAAGAGGAGTATTCTGTTATCCAAAACTACTCAAATGGAGTTTTATAGACTCTGTATTTATATTACCACATCATTCCTGAGAGGTTTAGGCACAAAACTCTGTGAAGTTTTAAGTAAACTTTATATCCTAAAGGTACATATATTTCTTCCCAAAAGGTTGCTTACTTAGTTCAAGTTAATTATGTATATTGGGTTTCCCAGGTGGCTCAGTGGTAAAGAATCCATCTGCCAATGCAGGAGATGTGGGTTTGATCTCTGGGTCAGGAAGATCCCCTGGAGAGGGAAATGACAACCCACTCCGGTATTCTTGCCTGGAAATCCCATGGAAAGAGGAGCTTAACAGGCTACAGTCCATGGGGTTGCAAAGATTTAGACATGGCTTAGCGACTAAACAGCAACAATAACTCTGTGTATGTTCCCAAATAATCCACCCACCAATGTCCTTTTAGATCTCGGTTATCAGAGCACCTCTAGAAGTGGACTATAAATGCCCTGCAAAAAGAGGTAAACCTGCAGCATGTTAGAAGCCCTCGATGACTGAGATCTGCTATTTATGCAATTTGAGGTTCTTTTCTCTTTTTCTCTGCACTCTCCTTACATTCTGGTGCCGAAACCCAGGAGGGAAGATCCACTGCAACTGGGTGGGCTCCTCTCACGAGCTGACCTCCAGAGGTCCTCTCGCTTGGACCTTGTCGAGAAAGAGACGAACTCCAGGACGGGATGCTCCACTTACCTTGCTGGACTGACATCCACACACTGGCCCACATTTCACCCATTGGTTACAAGGGGCAAACCATTCAATATTACAGTAATCCAGGCCTATGCCCCAACGAGTAATGCTGAAGAAGCCGAAGTTAATCAGACGCGACGCGAGAGACGCCGGCCCCGGCACAACGAACCACGCAAAGAGGTGCGGCCGTGAGGAGCTACCCCACGCCTGAGGCCAGGACCAGCGGCCGAGAGGAGCTACCCCACGGCCAACAGGCGGTGGCTGCACGGGCGCAGGAGGGCCGAGAGGAGCTACTCCGCGTTCAAGGTCAGGAGGGGCGGCCTTGAAGAGATACCCCTCACCCAAGGTAAGGTACAGCGGCTGCACTTTGCTGGAGTGGCTGTGAAGAGATTTTCCACGACCAAGGTAAGAGAAACCCAAATAAGACGGTAGGTATTGCTAGGGGGCATCAGAGGGCAGACAAACTGAGATCATAATCACAGGAAACTAGTCGATCTGATCACATGGACCACAGCCGAATGTGGTCCACTGGAGAAGGGAATAGCAAACCACTTCAGTATACTTGCCTTGAGAACCCCATGAACAGCATCAAAGGGCAAAATGATAGGATACTGAATGAGGAATTCCCCAGGTTGTAGGTGCCCAGTATACTACTGGAGATCAGTGGAGAAATAACTATAGAAGGAATAAAGGGATGGAGCAAAAGCAAAACCAATACCCAGTTGTGGATGTGACCAGTGATAGAAGCAAGGTCCGGTGCTGTAAAGAGCAGTATTGCATAGGAACCTGGAATGTTAGGTCCATGAATCAAGGCAAATTGGAAGTGGTCAAACAGGAGATGGCAAGAGTGAACATAGACATTCTAGGAATCAGTGAACTAAAATGGACTGGAATGGGTGAATTTAACTCAGATGACCATTATATCTACTACTGTGGGCAGGAAACCCTTAGAAGAAATGGAGTAGCCATCATGGTCAACAAAAGAGTCCGAAATGCAGTACTTGGATGCAATCTTAAAATGACAGAATGATTTCTGTTCGTTTCCAAGGCAAACCATTCAACATTACAGTAATCCAGGCCTATGCCCCAACCAGGAATGCTGAAGAAGCCGAAGTTAATCGGTTCTATGAAGACCTACAAGACCTTTTAGAACTAACACCCAAAAAAGATGTCCTTTTCATTATAGGGGACTGAAATGCAAAAGTAGGAAGTCAAGAAACACATGGAGTAACTGACAAATTTGGCCTTGGAGCACGGAATGAAGCAGGGCAAAGGCTAATAGAGTTTTGTCAAGAGAATGCACTGGTCATAGCAAACACCCTCTTCCAACAGCACAAGAGAAGACTCTACACATGGACATCACCAGATGGTCAACACCGAAATCAGATTGATTATATTCTTTGCAATCAAAGATGGAGAAGCTGTATACAGTTAGCGAAAACAAGACCAGAAGCTGACTGTGGCTCAGATCATGAACTCCTTATTGCCAAATTCAGACTTAAATTGAAGAAAGTAGGGAAAACCACTAGACCATTCAGATATGACCTCAATCAAATCCCTTATGATTATATAGTGGAAGTGAGAAATAGATTTAAGGGACTAGATCTGATTGATAGAGTGCCTGATGAACTCTAGACGGAGGTTCGTGACATTGTACAGGAGACAGGGACCAAGACCATCCCCATGGAAAAGAAATGCAAAAGAGCGAAATGGCTGTCTGAGGAGGCCTTACAAATAGCTGTGAAAAGAAGAGAGGCGAAAAGCAAAGGAGAAAAGGAAAGATATAAGCATCTGAATGCAGAGTTCCAAAGAATAGCAAGGAGAGATAAGAAAGACTTCCTCAGTGATCAATGCAAAGAAATAGAGGAAAACAACAGAATAGGAAAAACAAGAGAGCTCTTCAAGAAAATTAGAGATTCCAAAGGAACATTTCATGCAAAGATGGGCTCGATAAAGGACAGAAATGGTATGGACCTAACAGAAGCAGAAGATATTAAGAAGAGGTGGCAGGAATACACAGAAGAACTGTACAAAAAAGATCTTCACGACCAAGATAGTCATGATAACGTGATCACTGACCTAGAGCCGGACATCTTGGAATGTGAAGTCAAGTGGGCCTTAGAAAGCATCACTACGAACAAAGCTAGTGGAGGTGATGGAATTCCAGTTGATCTATTTCAAGTCTTGAAAGATGATGCTGTGAAAGTGCTACACTCAATATGCCAGCAGATTTGGAAAACTCAGCAGTGGCCACAGGACTGGAAGAGGTCAGTCTTCATTCCCATCCCAAAGAAAGGCAATGCCAAAGAATGCTCAAACTACCGCACAATTGCACTCATCTCACACGCTAGTAAAGTCATGCTCAAAATTCTCCAAGCCAGGCTTCAGCAGTATGTAAACCGTGAACTCCCAGATGTTCAAGCAGGTTTTAGAAAAGGCAGAGGCACCAGAGATCAAATTGCCAACATCCACTGGATCATGGAGAAAGCAAGAGAGTTCCAGAAAAACATCTATTTCTGCTTTATTGACTATGCCAAAGCCTTTGACTGTGTCGATCACAATAAACTGTGGAACATTCTGAAAGAGATGGGAATCCCAGACCACCTGAGCTGCCTCTTGAGAAACCTGTATGCAGGTCAGGAAGCAACTGTTAGAACTGGACATGGAACAACAGACTGGTTCCAAATAGGAAAAGGTGTATGTCAAGGTGGTATATTGTCACCTTGCTTATTTAACTTATATGCAGAGTACATCATGAGGAACGCTGGGCTGGAAGAAGCACAAGCTGGAATCAAGATTGCCGGGAGAAATATCAATAACCTCAGATATGCAGATGACACTACCCTTATGGCAGAAAGTGAAGAGGAACTCAAAAGCCTCTTGATGAAAGTGAAAGAGGAGAGTGAAAAGGTTGGCTTGAAGCTCAACATTCAGAAAACAAAGATCATGGCATCTGGTCCCATCACTTCATGGGAAATAGATGGAAAAACAGTGGAAACAGTGTCAGACTTTGTTTTTTTGGGCTCCAAAATCACTGCAGATGCTGATTGCAGCCATGAAATTAAAAGACGCTTGCTCCTTGGAAGGAAAGTTATGACCAACCTTGATAGTATATTAAAAAGCAGAGACATTACTTTGCCAACCAAGGTCCGTCTAGTCAAGGCAATGGTTTTTCCCGTGGTCATGTATGGATGTGAGAGTTGGACTGTGAAGAAGGCTGACCGCTGAAGAATCGATGCTTTTGAACTGTGGTGTTGGAGAAGACTCTTGAGAGTCCCTTATACTGCAAGGAGATCCAACCAGTCCATTCTAAAGGAGATCAATCCTGGATGTTCATTGGAGGGACTGATGCTAAAGCTGAAACTGCAATACTTTGGCCACCTAATGCGACGAGTTGACTCACTGGAAAAGACTCTGATGCTGGGAAAGGTTGGGGGCGGGAGGAGAAGCGGACGACGGAGAATGAGATGGCTGGATGGCATCACCGACTCTGTGGACATGAGTTTGAGTGAACTCCGGGAGTTGGTGATGGACAGGGAGGCCTGGCGTGCTGTGATTCATGGGGTCGCGGAGAGTCGGACACGACTGAGCGACTGAACTGAACTGAACTGAACTGAACTCTCCTTGCTATTATATGAGGAAACCTGTAGTCAGTCCTTTTGTTAAGAAATAATTTTCATCCATCCTCATGTAATGTTTTCATCTGTGTCTCCAAGGGGGCAAAATGAATGTTCTTTAATGTACTTCCAGGTAAGGTTATTTTTTTTGGCAAATTAACAGATATATAGAACTTTCTTTCATATCTTCCTAGGTTTACAAAAAACTTACTAGACTAATTTGCCAACAGTGGAGTTGAGCATTGTGTAATTTTGCTCTCATAATTTTTCAACAGCTTTTCCTCCTTTTACACCTATATTCAAAACTAATGCTTGCTTCTGCTCTGCTCTGTGAGCCTCATTAACAATAGTAAATATTTACTCTCTGTAAGGTATGAGCCAATTGATGGGGTTTAGCTTATTGATCTTTATATCAACCTTAAGGGATAGATAACTCTTATCAGCTCCATTGCACAGATGAAGAAACTGGGGTGTAGAAAAGTATGTTAAGTGATTCTCAAGAGATAGAAGTTACGATAGTTTTTGACGATGAATACAGAAAGCACTAAACCTAACTTTCCTCTTTTTTTTTCTTTTTTCATTATAGTATTCATTTTAATATAGTAGTGACTTAATTACTATAACCCAGACGATTTTTAGGCATGTAACCCTGATCACATCATCTCAAAATCCAACAAAATTAATTATATTTTAACTCAGTCGTGTCCGACTCTTTGCGACCCCATGGACTGTAGCCTACCAGGCTCCTCGGTCCGTGGGATTTTCCAGGCAAGAGTACTGGAGTGGGTTGCCGTTTCCTTCTCCAGGAGATCTTCCCAACCCAGGGATCGAACCTGGGTCTCCCTCATTGGAGGCAGACGCTTTACCTTCTGAGCCACCAGGGAAGCTCAGAAGTCCTATTTATGTCACTTTATAAAACAGTACCAGTGGAATAATCAATCTGTGAAATAATCTCTTGTTCTCTGACTCCACATATATCTCATCCAGCTGTCCCTCCCCGCACCTTTGTTGTTGTTGCTAAGATGTGGTTAGAATGTTTAACACTAAGCTCTTCTTACGGCAGTTTTCATCTTTACATACCTCAGCAAACAGATTAAGAGACTGAACATAGGAGCAATGATGATGTAGAGAGAGAAGAACACTAAATGAAACATGATATGCTGGACTGAATTGTGGAATATACAGAAAATGCAAATGTAATTGCTACATCAAAGAGATACATGATTGCCATTCTCACTGCAGCATCATTCACAATAACCGCAACAGGGAAACTACCTAAGTGTCCGCTGTCAGATGACTGGATAAAGAAAATGTGATATATGCATACAAGTGTATATGCATATACAAAAGAAAGAAATCTTACCATTTTAATAACATAGATGGAACCTGAGAGCATTATAATAAATGAAGTAAGACAGACGCAGAAAGACAAATACCATATAATCGTACTTATATGTGAAATCTTAAAAAAGCAAACAAACCTGAATTCATAGATTCAGAGAACAGATTGAGGGTTGCCAGAGGTGGGTGGAGGGGGCATGACAAATGGGTGAAGAGAGTCAAAAGATCCAAACTTACAGTTATCAAATTTATTTATAAAATAGATAAATCCTTCCTAGATATGTGATGTATAGAATGATGATTTTAGTTAACAATACTGTATTTTACATTTGCAAGTTGCTAAAAAAGAAAATATTGAATATTATTATCAAGAGAAAAATTACAAATTTGTGGGGTGATGAATATCAATGGCTTATTTTGGTGATCACTTTAAAATATATATATATATAATTTTTATGCACTAAAAATTAATTATGTAGTTATATATCAATATGCTTCAGTTTGAAAAATGCTGTCAACCTATTACTCCTGACAGCCATCGCAAGAAGTACTAAGTAACTTCTGTGAAATATTTTGGTAAAGTCTCAAGTCTCATTTCATGGAATTTGTATTTAGATTTGTATCAGAAAATGTTTTTAGTGCTAGGTCAATACTGTTTCAAATAAGAATTTTGATCACTAATAATGCTCTATAAATAGAAATTCATACTATTAAGGGAAATATGATAATGAAAACAAATAATTACCTTTTAAAGATGCCAAAACAGGTCCATCTAGTAAAGGTTGTGGTTTTTCCAATAGTCATGTATGGATGTGAGTTGGACTATAAAGAAAGCTGAGCGTCAAAGAATTGATGTTTTTGAACTGTGGTGTTTGAGAAGACTCTTGAGAGTCCCTTGGACTGCAAGGAGATCCAACCAGTCCATCCTAAAGGAAATCAGTCCTGAATATTCATTGGACGGACTGGTGCTGAAGCTGAAACTCGAATACTTTGGCCACCTGATGCGAAGAACTGACTGCTGAGGAAATCCGCTTGCCAATGCAGGAGATGTAAGAGGCACAAGTTGATCCCTGAGTTGGCAAGATCCCCTGGAGGAAGGCATGGTAACCCACTCCAGTGTTCTTGCTTGGAGAATACCATGGACAGAGGAGCCTGGTGGGCTATAGTCCATAGGGTCGCAAAGAGTCGGACACAACTGAATCAACTTAGCACACACATGCATACACCCTTATATGGCATCTTTAGAATGATTGTGACTCTTGCAATTTTTAATTTTTATACGATTTTAAAGGTTACTTTCATTTACAAAGTCATGGCTATATTCTCCATGTTTTATAATACATCCTTTATCCTACCGTGCCTCCAATAGTTTATACATCCCATTCCTCCACCCCTATTTTGCCATTCCCACATGGTAACTACTAGTTTATTCTCTACATCTGTGAGTCTACTTCTTTTATGCTATATTCACTAGTTTGTCGTAGCTTTTAAATTTCACATTTAGGAGATATCATACAGTATTTATCTTTCTCTGTCTGATTTATTTCACTTAGCATAATGCTCTCCAAGTCCATCTATGTTCCTGGAAGTGGTAATATATATCATTCTTTTTTTTATCACTCTTTTTTGACTGAGTAGTATTCCTCTGTGTGTGTGTGTGTATGTGTGTGTATGTATGTGTGTGTACGTGTGTGTGTGTACGTGTGTGTGTGTACGTGTGTGTGTGTGTGTATGTGTGTGTACGAGTGTGTGTGTGCGCGCACCATGTCTTCTTTATCAATTCATCCGGTAACAGCCACTTAGGTTGCTTCCTTGGCAGTTATAACAATGCTGCTATTGAACATTGCTTTTGTTGTTGTTCAGTTGCTAAATCATGTCCAACTATTTGCAACTGTGTGAAATTCAGCACGCCAGGCTTTCCTGCCCTTCACTGTCTCCCAGATTTCACTCAAATTCATGTCCATTGAGTCAGTGATGCCATCCAACCACCTCATCCTCTGTCGTCCACTTCTGCTCCCGCCTTTAATCTTTCCCAGAAATAGGGTCTTTTCCAGTGAGTTGGCTCTTCATATCACGCAGCCAAAGTACCAGTGCTTCAGCATCGGTACTTCCAATGACTATTCAGGGTTGATTTCATTTAGAATTGATTGGTTTGGTCTGCTTTCTCTGCAAGGGACTCTCAAACGTCCTCTCCAACACCATGTTTCAGAAGTGACAATTCATCAGTGCTTAGCTTTCTTCAGAGTCCAGCTCTCACATCTGTACATGACTATTGGAAAAACAATAGCTTTGACTATATGGGTCTTTGTTGGCAAAGTGATGTCTCTGCTTTTTAATACGTTGTCTAGGTTGAGCATAGCTTTTCTTCCAAGGAGCAAGCATCTTTTAATTACATTTCATTGAACAATGAGGTGAATATATTTTTTTCAATTAATATGTGTAATTTCATATATATATATATATACACACACACATATATATGTAAGGAGCAAGAGTCTTTTAATTTCATGGCTGCAGTCACCATCTGCAGTGATTTGGAGCCCAGGAAAATAAAATCTGTCACTGTTTTCCAAATACACACACACACACACACACACACACATGGATAATTGCTGGATCGTATGGTAGTTTCATTTTGTTTTACTGCATTTATATATTTTAAAATATTTTCAATAATTTATTTTCCTTTCATAAAAACCTGTTAGTGTTTTATTTCTAATGGTATTTGCTGTGATTTTTGAAGATCTTTATTTAAATCTTATCAAGCATGCGGATGGACAGGGAGGCTTGGCGTGCTGTGATTCATGGGGTCGCAAAGAGTCGGACACAACTGAGCGACTGAACTGAACTGAACTGAAGCATGCTAAAAGGACTTTCATAAAGTTCTCTTCTGGTTTCTCTATAAAAGCTTTCTCAGAATTCTCTTATACATTCTAGTTTCAAGATAAGTTGATGTATCTATTTTGACAAAATGTATATTTTTAACTAATTAATTTTACTTTGTAAAGCAGTCAGTTTAATGGCAAAACCATATATCCCGATCCTCACACGGGGACAACCTCTCCTACAAGAGGGGTGTATTTTTTACATTCAAAGGAATCCACATTAACACAACTTCATCACACAAAATTCATAGTTTACATTAGGGTTCACTCTAGGTTTTATGAGATTTGACAATACATCATGACATTAGCTTAGACAGAAAGTATATCACAGAAAATGCTGGCCTGGATGAAGCACAAGCTAAAATCAAAATTTCTGGGAGAAATATCAGTAACCTCAGGTATGCAGATGACACCACCCTTATGGCAGAAAGCAAAGACGAACTAAAGAATCTCCTGATTAAGGTGAAAGAAGAGAGTGAAAAAGTTGGAAAAAATTAAGCTCATAGCACCTGGGCCAATCACGTTATGGCAAATAGATCAGGAAACAACGGAAACAGTGAGAGACTTTATTTTCTTGGGCTCCAAAATCAATGCAGATGGTGGCTGCAGCCATGAAATTAAAAGACGCTTACTCCTTGGAAGGAAAGTTATGACCAACCTAGATAGCATATTAAAAAGCAAAGACATTACTTTGCCAACAAAGGTCCGTCTAGTCAAAGCTATGGTTTTTCCAGTAGTTATGTATGGATGTGAGATTTGACTGTGAAGAAAGCTGAGCGCCGAAGAATTGATGCTTTTGAACTGTGGTGCTAGAGAAGACTCTTGAGAGTCCCTTGTACTGCAAGGAGATCCAACCAGTCCATTCTAGAGGAGATCAATCCTGGGTGTTCATTGGAAGGACTGATGCTAAAGCTGAAACTGCAATACTTTGGCCACCTCATGCGACGAGTTGACTCACTTGAAAAGACTCTGATGCTGGGAGGGATTGGGGGCAGGAGGAGACGGGGACAACAGAGAATGAGATGGATGGATGGCATCACCAACTCGATGGACATGAGTTTGAGTGAACTCCGGGAGTTGGTGATGGACCGGAAGGCCTGGCGTACTGTGATTCATGGGGTCGCAAAGAGTCGGTCATGACTGAGCAACTGAACTGAACTGAACTGAAATAAAGTTCATAGTCAGTACTTTATTGACGATGCCAAAGCCTTTGACTGTGTGGATCACAATAAACTGTGGAAAATTCTTAAAAAGATGAGAATACCAGACCACCTGACCTGCCTCCTGAGAAATCTGTATGCAGATCAAGAAGCAACAGTTAGAACTGAACATGGAACAACAGACTGGTTCCAAATCAGGAAAGGAGTCCGTCAAGGTTGTTTATTGTCACCCTGCTTATTTAACTTATATGCAGAGTACATCATCAGGAACGCTGGGCTGGAAGAAGCACAAGCTGGAATCAAGATTGCTGGGAGAAATAACAATAACCTCAGATATGCAGATGACACCACCCTTATGGCAGAAAGTGAAGAGGAACTCAAAAGCCTCTTGATGAAAGTGAAAGAGGAGAGTGAAAAGGTTGGTTTGAAGCTCAACATTCAGAAAACTAAGATCATGGCGTCTGGTCCCATCACTTCATGTGTAATAGATGGGGAAACAGTGGAAACAGTGTCAGACTTTATTTTTTGGGGCTCCAAAATCACTGCGGATGCTGATTGCAGCCATGAAATTAAAAGACGCTTGCTCCTTGGAAGGAAAGTTATGACCAACCTAGACAGCATATTAAAAAGCAGAGACATTACTTTGCCAACAAAGATCCGTCTAGTCAAGGCTATGGTTTTCCCAGTGGTCATGTATGGATGTGAGAGTTGGACTGTGAAGAAAGCTGATCGCCGAAGAATTGATGCTTTTGAACTGTGGTGTTGGAGAAGACTCTTGAGAGTCCCTTGGACTGCAAGATCCAACCAGTCCATCCTAAAGGAGATCAGTCCTGGGTGTTCACTGGAAGGACTGATGTTGAAGCTGAAACTCCAGTACTTTGGCCACCTGATGCAAAGAACTGGCTCATTTGAAAAGACTCTGATGCTGGGAGGGATTGGGGGTGGGAGGAGAAGGGGATGACAGAGAATGAGATAGCTGGATGGCATCACCGACACAATGGACATGGTTTGGGTGGACTCTGGGAGTTGGTGATGGACAGGGGGGCCTGGCGTGCTGCGGTCCATTGGGTCGCAAAGAGTCGGAAACGACTGAGAGACTGAACTGAACCAATTCAGAATTTTTCATAAACCAGATGTTGTGCTACTTGCAGAAACTATTGTTAACAAGTAGGTAAGTATTATAGAGTGTATGACATTTTATTTATTTAATAAAGCAAAATTTCGGTCTGATACTTCTTCCTTCTGATATTAAACTATACTTTTACTTAAATCATCACTATTTTTGATGGATTATTAGGATAAGATCATGACATAAGCAAAGCAAAATGATTCTGAAACAACAGGAAAGTTTGGAAATGTGGTGTAATATAACTTTCATACCCCTTAGAGGTTAAATGGCCTATTAGTTTGACCCCCTAAACTAGTTATATACCATATATAAAATTATATATATGTATGTATGTGTGTATGTGATTCAGCACAGTGTCTGTCTCAAAAATGGAAGTAATAATGTAGTCATGTGTCCTTTCTGTTATCATTGCCTGGCAACATAGCTCAGTAGCTGAGAACACAGTCTGAGAGGTCAGCTAAATACAGCTAAATAATCTTCAATATTTCTGTTTTGGAACTTTTCTCTTTCTGCTTGCTTTCCCACCTCTAAAATGAGGGTAGTAGCAATGTCGACTTCATTGGATTGTTACAGAGATTACTGCTAAATATGAGTGTTTTTTAAATTTATTTTATTTTGTTTTATTAGAATGAGTTTATTGATCCACATACACTGAAGAAACTAGAAAAACTCAGCCCCAACCTGGTAGAATGTTCCAAACATGCAAAAGAAGTCTCCTGCTAAGTTTTTCCTGACTTTTCTTATAACCAATTCTTCTCCCCCCTGCAGAATCTGTGATGTATACTGGCTATTTATTTCCCTTTTATCTCATAGGTATTCTCTGCTGAAAGCATCAGCAATGTCTTTTTGACCTTTGCATTAGTAGAATCAATGCTGGACTTCCTGTAAATTTTATCTATCACCTGAAATCACTTTTCTTTTATACAAATTCCTAATGGCATTTTTCATCTGGGCATTTCTTAAGGTATAGATTAAGGGATTTAACATGGGAGTTATCATTGTATAAAACACAGTAACTGCTTTATCAATCGGAAAAGTAGTTGCTGGTCTCAGGTACACAAAAATGCAGGGCACAAGGAATATGATGACAGCTGTGATGTGGGAGACACATGTGGAGAGGGCCTTGCGCCTCGCCTCCAAACTATGTGTCCTTAGGGAGCACGCAATGACCACATAGGAGCCCAACAAGAGGAGGAAGTTTAACAGACAGAGGAAACCACTGTTGGCAGCAACAAAGAGCCCTAGAGAGTGGGTATCAGTGCAGGCAAGGTTGAGCAAAGGGTTCAGATCACACATAAAGTGATCTATGACGTTAGGGCCACAGAAGGGTAAGCGGAAGATGAAGAGGATCTGAATGGTTCCATGAAGAAAGCTTCCCACCCACACCACTCCAATTAGCAGCCAACACAACTGCCGGTTCATGATGCTTGTGTAGTGCAATGGCTTGCAGATGGCCACGTAGCGGTCATAGGCCATCACAGTGAGCAGGATGACATCAGCACCTCCAAATAAATGTTCCCCAAAGATCTGAGTCATGCATTCATTGAAAGAGCTAGTTTTTGTTTCATGAAGGGAATCTACAATCAATTTCGGGTTATTGACAGAGGAGTAACAAGCATCAATAAAAGAGAGATGAGCCAGGAAAAAGTACATCGGGGACCCCAATAATGGGCTGACTGTGATGGTGACCAAGGTGAGCACATTCCCTACCACAGAGACAATGTAGATGACCAGAAACACCGCAAATATGACTCTCTGCAGCTTTGGATCCTGTGTGAGTCCCAGTAGAACAAACTCTGTCACATTGTTCCTATTCTCCATGTATATTATATTATGATTAATTACATAACCCATTGCATAACCTGAAAAAAATACATCATATTAGCTCAATCTTGGATTCATTATCCTTTCCATGTAATAAATGCCAAGTTCTATTGAGTTCTGAATTCTGAAGAATATTTTTTTCTTTTGATAAAGGAAGAAAATATTTCTGATCTCTTGAAGTTAACGAAATTAACTCAAATCCTCTCCTAGGATATGTTTATAGTTGGAGACATGAGGAATCCTATGCACACACAACAGTAGACCATCTGTGCACATTTAATCATTTGAGATGACCCAGAGCCCAATGAGAATCAACAGGTATTACACATAGTAGTAGCAAAGCTTCCCAGGTAGTTCAGTGAGAAAGAATTTGCCAGACAATGCAAGAAAAATAGGAGAGGCAGCTTCTATCCCTGGGTTAGGAAGATTCCCTGGAAAAGTGAATGACAACCCACTCCATCTTGCTTGGAAAATCCCATGGACAGAGCAGCCAGATGCTCTACAGTCCATGGGGCCATAAACAGTCAGACATGACTGAGTAAGCCCACAGTAGTAGCTAAGCCCAAGAGGCTGAAAATGGATGTGAAAGTTATGAATGGCTGATGGATTTTCTCGCTACTATTAGGAAATGGGAACCCGTGTAAGGTAACTGAAACTGTGAGTATAAGGATGAATAGAGATTTGAGAAACAGGGAATGCTGCATATAAGTCCAGTAAAGATATTTGTGTGATTTGTATGACAGGAGGATGCAAGACTGAAAGAATACAGGAATCAGACTACATACGAGCTGACACAAGTTGTAGCCGAGCATTGGTATGGGAAAGTACTGAAAAGATACAGCAGTGACTGCAACAGAATTAACACCTTTCCTATAAATTTCCCTAATCCAGTCATTCATAGGTACACTGCTAACGATAGATCACTACATGCATGGCATGGCTGTGTGCACGCTAAGTCACCCCAGTTGTGTCTGACTCTATGCGACCCCATAGACTGTAACCCAACAGGTTCCTCTCTTCATGGGACTTTCCAGGCAAGAATACTGGAGTGGCTTGCCGTTTCCTCCTCCAGGCAATCGCCCTGACCCAGCAATCAGACCCACATCTCAATTCTCCTCCATTGGCAGGTGGGCTCTTTACCACTAGTGCTACTTCATAGTGTGCAGTGATAGAGAAAAAAGTGGGCATGCCGAGTAAACAGAGATCAATGCAAATTTAAGCTTAGAGCCTCAGCCTAAGATGAGTGGCTGTTAATACTGGTGGCAGGCCCATCTGTGCAGTGACCAGTGAAGACAGCTGGGAGAAAATGGGTTCTCAACACTGCCAATGAGAGTTTCAGGCTGGCAAAGCTTCCTGGGCCCTCCATGTAACGACCTACCTTTGCTCTAACAACCTCATTTCTAGGAGTTTATCCTGAGGAAGCAGATAAAGGGACAAACAGCTGTATGCAAAGATGCTGGCTGTAGAGCTATTTACAAGATCAGTCCCATCATGAGGACTGGATTGAATGACTCACAGAATAGGAAGCAGCTATTAAAGTGATGAACACAGACAGATAGACCAGACAACAGGAAAAGGATTAGGCAGGAACACACACACACACACACACATAAAAAGGTGCCCACACTATTCAGTAACACTTAAAAAATCAGCTATACCTTATGACCCACTGCTGCTTCAAAATATACCCTTATGCATACAAACCATCTAGAAAAATGCATATCCAGCCATTAACTGCAGTTCATTACTTCTGGAAAGAATGATGGGGGAGTTGGGGAGGGGGTCAGGAAAAAAAAGGACAGTTCCTTTCCAACAAGTACACTTCTGGACTGTTAGTATATGAAGTTGCAAATAATCAGAGGCTAAATGTGTGATATTCCGTTCCGTCGCTCAGCCATGTCCGACTCTTTGCGACCCCGTGGACTGTAGCCTAACAGGCTTCTCCGTCCATGGGATTCTCCAGGCAAGAATACTGGAGTGGGTTACCGTTTCCTTCTCCAGGGGATCTTCCCGACCCAGGGATCGAACCCAGATCTCCCGCATTGAAGGCAGACGCTTTAACCTCTGAGTGGGTAAACTGCTAAAAAAAAGTGTGTATGCAAACGATGCACAAATAAATATAAACATTATGAATGGACCATTCAGCTTTCAAACACAGAGCTACCTGCAAGGTGTCATCCAGGTAGAGAAGTGATCTGGGATAAATCTATGTGAATGGTATCATTCCATCCATATAGAAGAAATAATCATAGCACACAATAGCAATAATTATGTCATTAGCTTAATTTGACAAATGAAAAAATTGAATCTCATCAGATTAAGAAATTTGTAAGACCCAATTTTCTAACCTACACTTATTTTGCCATCATATACTTTTTTTAATAATTAAGACTAATCATGCCATTGGAAACAAAATTTAAATACACCTCACACACAAAAATACATCAACATGATTATTAATTGATACAAACCATAACTTGTTTAGTCCAAACATGGATATGTAGAACTCTTTGGAGCAACTGCTATGCATAATATGGGTCTCTTTGGCTTCTTTAAAACTGGAGATGATTGTTCCTCGGTTTAATGTAGGGTTAATTTTTTTTCTGTATTATTTCCAAAAAAGTCAATTCTTCCTAATCCTCTGTGAAAAATAGTGATAAAAATAAGTAAAGTTCTCCTGTGTGTCTTCAATGGTGTGCTGGATACAGTTATATTCACATAATAGCCTGTGAGCGGGATTAGTCTTCTCACTTGATATTAGAAGAAATAAGAATAAAAGGGTAAGAAATGCACCCCAGATCAAGAAGCTGCAGGTGGGAAAAGGCAAGATTCTAATCAGGGTTTCTAATTCCCAAGCTAATATGCTCAATCACTGGGACTGTCATTTTCAAAATTTTGCGGAAGAGTAAGGTGAATTCTTTCTTTTACAATTAAAAATAAATTCTAAAATTTAATTCTTTATTTTTTAACATTTTAACTATTGTTTTTTATATACATTTATTTATTTTAATTGGAGGCTAATTACTTTACAATATTGTATTGGTTTTGCCATACACTGACATGAATCCACCACACGTGAACATGTGTTCCCATCCTGAACCCCGCTCAAAATTGCTATTGTTTTTGAAAAGTGTTAAAACATAATTACTATATACATAAGCTCATATCAATGGACTGGAGTCTGAGCAAGCTCCAGGAGATGGTGAAGGACAGGGAGGCCTGGCGTGCTGCAGTCCATGGGGCCGCAAAGAGTCGGACACAAGTGAGGAGCTGAACAACAGCAACGTACATAAAGTAACAGTCTTTACTAAGCATCACCACTGCTGAAGAACTTACCTTCTGGTCTTAGATGACATTAATGGTATTTGACGGTATTCAGAACTAATCCCATCTTCAAACTGACCTCCTCTTAGGATAAGGAACTTTCAATAAGAAAGATGCAACATTTTCAGAAAGAAGCTATTCAGATAACTCAGTATCAAATCATTAGGAGATAAGTCATTCTATATGTTTACATATTTCCTTCTAGCCTAAAGAGTCAATGAAATTTCACAGAAAACCTGGAACTTGAACTTAGAATAAATTGAGATAGAAAACCATGGAGAAATGATCATCCATGGATGGTCTGTTCCAAAAGTCAGTAGGCAGAAAATGTGGTGGAAACACCTTCAAATGGATCTTTCAACTCTTGACAAGTCTTTCTCTGGAAATGTAAATAGCAGATAAAAATATTTTCAATTGCATGTGTGGATATTTAACAAGGTTCCGATAAAGATTCAAGGACTTTGTCTTATAGCTGCTCTTTTCTCTCCCAGGAACTAATTATCTGCTTTGATGGAAGGCTTTTTCTTACAAGCAGGTATTCTGAAGAGACATGCTTGAGAAACACTCATTCTTGAGTGGAGAGTTGTATTCCCTGCACTTGCAGCTAAAATAGGTGAATCCCCTTTATACGAGCCTGGTTTTCTAAGAAGGACAAATGCCATGTGAATGACAAGGAGAGCAGTATTCCAGCCTTGGGACCTGTGATGTAGTTAATTTCTGCACTCATGTCAGAGAACGTCTTTCTTATTATCAGTATCAAAGTTCCTGGAAACCTAGTACTGATTTCTTGAGAGCTGGAGCAGTGAGGCCATAAGACTAATGGCAGCCATTTAAAAGTATTTGAATACAAAACTTGTTTTTCACAATCATTAGAAGGCTATGAGTATAAAGAGAAACTCTAAAAAGTTTTTCAATAAGTTTTGTCTGGGACAGTTGTGACAGACATTGTGGGATACTGAGTGACATTACACATGTGGATAGATACATAAAACACAGGAAATTAGTTCTGATGTCAAAGTGAATTATTTGACGTCTCTGTCACTTGGTATCATTTTGGTCCTTCTAGGAAGTATGTAGTGATAAACTATTGAGTTTTTACTTTGATTTCTTGATAACTACTGAAGCTGATAATTTTTAAAATTATATTAGAGGCAATTTCTATACCTTTTTTTGGAATTTTTTTAAGACCTCTGTGCAATTTAAAATAAGAGTTCTGGGTTTCTCATCACTAAATTGTGGGTGATTTATATATATATTCTAGATACAGTTCTTCTTTCATATATATGCATCATATATAAAATGAATTTACATACACAATTTTGCACATAAATTTATATATAATGTTAAATTTGGTACATGCGGATGTAGATACAACTTTTTCGTACTCTGTGAACTGCCTTTTTATTTTTAAAATTATGATCTCTAATGATCAGAAGATTTAAAATATTAACAATGTCAACCTTTTAGTTTCTTTATGGTTCTTGATTGTAGTTTTTTACAGAATTTTTATGGGTTTAACTTTGACTTCTTGATCTATGACTCGTTTTGAGCTAATTTTCATCTATCGCATGAGGTAGTGATTGAGGTTCCTTTTTTTATATAAGGATATCCAATTGATGTGGTATAATTTGTTGAAAAATATATTATTTCTGCTTTAATTACTTTGATATCTTTGTAAAACTTTTCATTTTTTAAGTCTATTTATGGACTTTCTATTATGTTTCAATGATTTTTATGTTTATTCTTGTATCAGCACTTCACAACCTTGCTTTCGTTCATTTAGTTGTTTTTATATTTTTATTTTATATTAAAATACAATTGATTAGCAATGATGTGTTAGTTGCATGTATGCAGCAAAGTGATTCAGTTATTCCCATACAAGCATCCTTTGTTTTTTAAATTATTTTCCCATTTAGATTATTATAGAATATTAACCAGAGGTCCCTGTGCTGTACATTAGGTTCTTGATTATCTATTTTAAATACAGCAGCATGTACATGTCAATCCCAAACTCACAGTCTATCCCTCCCCTCCCCCCTTTATCCCCTTGTTAATCATAATTGTGTTCTCTAAGTCTCTGATTGTTCCTGTTTTATAAATAAGTCTATTTGTATCTTTTACTTTAAAATTTTGGCATATAAGCCATATCATATGATATTTGTTTTTCTCTGTCTGACTTACTTCACTTGGTATGATAAACTCAGGTCCAACCTTGTTGCTGTAATTGGTATATTTCATTCTTTTTAATTACTGGGTAATATTCCATTGTGTATATATATATATACACATTGTGTACATATATATATACACAGTGTATCTTGTTTCTCCATTCTCTTTTATGAGAATGCTTCCAAGTCTTGGCTATTGTAAACAGCACTGTGATGAACATCGGGTGCGTGTAACCTTTTGAACCGTTGTTTTCTCCTAGTATATATCCAGGATCCGTATGCTGGGTCACATAGTAGGTATATTGAGTACATTTTTAAGGAACCTCTATATTGTTCTCCTTAGGTATTGTATCATTTTACATTCACACCAGCAATGAGGATGAGTTCCCATTTCCCCCCACCCTCTCCAACATTCATCATTTGTAGACATTTTTAATGATGGTCATTCTGAGAGCTGTGAGGTGACATCTTATTGTAGCTTCACCTTGCATTTCTCTAATACTTAGTAATATTGAGCATCTTTAATATGCCTCTTGTTCATTTGTATGTCGTCTTTGAAGTATCTAAAACAGAATTATTTTCCTTTGCTAAAACTGGTTTTTGTGCTACCTATTCTTCCCATTGCTTCTCCTTTGGAATTTCTAGAGACCACTATACTTTTTCCTGATTCTAGTTTTTCCTTTTCAAGAAAGGAAATTCATAATTCATATATGTGTACATAAATAATTCTTTCTCAAGCATAAATAACTTCTGACTTATATCATTCAGCATATTCAATATATTAATATTTTGAAATTCACTGACATCAACTGTCTACACTCTATCTACAACCCCACATAAATCTATTTATTTTGTAATATACATACTATATTTATAATAGCCACCATTATTTTTTCAATATCATGATTGGTACGATTCAAGAGAAACCTTTATATTGTCCCCGAATTAGAAGAAACCATATTAGGAGCATAGTGTGCATGTTAACTAAGTCACTTCAGTCATGTGAGGAGCACAGTGTAGACTTTATTAAAAATGCGAAAGTGAGAAGAAACTGAACAATTAAAACCCTCTTAAGATTGAAAAATCTGACCTCAGAATGTTAACTTTCCACCTGAGAAGGAAGGGTCTGCTTAAATGTATGGTAAGAATTTGGAGTGATCAAAAAATATTGAAAGGAAAAAAATGCTAGATTATATACTGTCTCTGATGGACAGGGAGGCCTGGCGTGCTGTGATTCATGGGGTCGCAGAGAGTCGGACATGACTGAGCGACTGATCTGATCTGATCTGATATACTGTCTCTTACTACACGAAGCTTCTGCTGTTATTTGAATCTAGTATTAATCAGGAACAAAAAAGCTAATTGAAGGGCATTGAATAGACATGATGAAAGAGAAATTTTAATAAAAATGTTGAGGAAACAAAAATGTTACTAAGTTGTGTATTTAAGAATATAGGGCAAGATTACATAGGAGCAAAACAGGAGACAGCAAGGTGAAGAAGGGCAGGGAACACATTAGATGAAAACCTCAGAGACATTAATACAGCAAGTGAGAGATACAGAGACACAGCGTCCAAGCTGCTGGGCTTTAAAGCCTGCTTATACCTAGTGTCCTCTCTTCCTCTACATAAGACGGACTCAACACTAACAAGTATGTGTGTGCACGCTGCTTTTCAATCTTAAGGGCAGTGGCTGTCACACCCTAAGATAGAATTATGCTAACTTCACAACGAGACGAGAATGGTCTCTATGGACTTTTTCTAGGTCAGTTCAAACACTGAATAAATCTTGAAATTTCTACTCATATTTTTTCATCTGACATCAACTTCTTACTCCATAACATCCTCATGGCATTTTTCACTTCTGCATTCCTCAGGGTATAAATCAGAGGGTTCAACAAAGGTGTCCCAATTGTATAAAACACAGCTATCATCTTATCCATGGAGAAGGTGGTAGCCGGGCGAGTGTATATAAATATGCAAGGACCAAAGAACAAGATGACCACGATGACGTGGGAGATGCAGGTGGAGAGGGCTTTTCTCCTCCCCTCAGCGCTGTGGTTTCTCAGAGAATGCAAGATGATAGCATAGGAGAGCATCAGCATGACGAAGCTCACGGTACAGATGGCCCCGTTGTTGGACACCAAGAGTAGGTTGGTCACATAGGTGTCTGTACAGGCAAGTTTCAACAAAGGCTGCAAGTCACAGAAGTAGTGGTCAATCACATTGGGACCACAGAAAGGCAGACTCAAGGCTAGAAGAATCTGAGCTGATGAATGCACACAGGACCCCACCCAGGCCAGGGACATTAGCACACCGCAGACTCGATGGCTCATGATGGTCATGTAGTGTAGAGGCTTACAGATGGCCACATAGCGGTCAACAGCCATGAGGATCAGGATGAAGACCTCCAGGCAGCCAAAGAAGTGGAATGCAAAGACTTGGATCATGCACTCACTGAAAGAGATAGTGGGCTTCTTCAAAAGGGCATCAGCAATCATTCTAGGAGCTATGGAAGTACAGAAGCAGGCATCAGATAAGGATAGGTAGAAAAGGAAGAAGTACATTGGACTCCCAAGTGCCCGGCTGGTCTTGACGGTGACAATAATCAGCAGGTTACCCAGCAATATCCCCAAGTAGAGAATCAAGAAAATGACAAACACTGTTTTCTTCCTAACAGGATCTTGTGTCAACCCAAGCAGAATAAATTCAGTCACATTATTTTTCAGCTGCATGATTTTATGAAAGAGGAGAAGAGATGAGTGTTAAATGATTAATCTGAAAAAAATAAGGAAATAATTCATAGGATGTTACATGATGTCATGGAATATTGCTTTTGGGGGCCATTGTACCTGTGATTTCTTAATAACTCATGTTAAAACTTTGTGTGATAATTTTTAATGATCACTGCAAAGGTTTACTGTGAGTTTCAAATAAGCTTCTGAAAGTAAGAATTTCCTATAAGAATTTCTTTTCATAAAGCTTGCTAAGTGTGATACCATTATTGATTAAAGTTTCCAATTTGTTGAATGCATAGTTAAGAGATGTGTCTTTGTTATTTCTTTCATTTGTTTGTCATATTCAAAAATTTTATGGCACATGTTTTTCATGGTATATCACTGGGATTTGGGATATACATGACTGCCTTTGGAGGTTCATGATATACATATAAAGTCACACTACCCCTTTAACTCTGTTAAAAACATCATGCATAAACATTTATGTATCACATAATTGCTATACATAGAGATATGTGATCATATATATGTTTATATATATTTCATGTGTTCCGCCTCTTCCTTGCCCTCTTATTCCAGTTATTGCAACTTGAGCAATGAACAGGAAATATACCTTTTAAATAATCTGCTGTTATCGTCATGAATGTGAAATTCTGTATTAGACAAATACTAATGGCAAGCCACTCCAGTACTCTAGCCTGGAGAATCCCATGGATGGAGGAGCCTGGTAGGCTGCAGTCCGTGGGGTCACTAAGAGTCGGACACGACTGAGCGACTTCACTTTCACTTTTCACTTTCACACATTGGAGAAGGAAATGGCAACCCACTCAAGGGTTCTTGCCTGGAGAATCCCAGGGACGGGGGAGCCTGGTGGGCTTCCGTCTATGGGGTCACACAGAGTCGGACACGACTGAAGTGACTTACCTGCAGCAGCAGCTATCAGAAATAAATGTTATTTCATATGCCATTATCTCAAATATTCCAGTTTATCTTTTTTTCCAACTTCTAAAAACACCATGTAGAATACTCAGAATTCCTGAAGTTATGGTACTAAGTGAAGGATGGCGGGTTATTGCTCAAAAGTTAGTATTTTTCTCTTAAGCATCTTAGATCTGGAGTAATTTGGGGAGATAGTTGTGTGTCATCAGGTGGTTGGTATAGGATCCAATCATGGTTTTATTCCCAGGAGAGCTTGTCTTGTTCAAGTATCTGAAAATCCGCAAGTCTCAGAAAAAAGCAAAGAAGAAGACAGAAGATGTACTTTTAAAAAGAAGCAATGCTGGTTTTCAATAGATACGGTCTTCACTTCTACTCTTGAAATGGATGTTACAAATTTAAAATGACTATATTTGTTAAGGAGATAATCTTTTGATGTGGGGGCTGGGAGAGAAGACCTAAAAGAAAATCACGCATGCAAAGCTGAAAAATAGATAAGGGTGAAACATTATCTATTTAGTGTTAGGCAGATTCTTCTGTGCTTAAAGAGCTGTCTTACGGCAGAGGCCACAGGGAGAAGCATTGCTTAATTTAAGGAGGCTCTTTGTCCACTTCCCCCTGACTCGGTTGCCCTAGATGTCCATCTTTAGAGGAAATTCTCCACTCACTTTATTTCTTTGCAGAACTTGCCATTCTTTGTGGAAAGTTCAACAGATTGTCCGGAGATTATTTATCACTCAATAGTCCAAGGAAAAGAGTATATAATCTTCCCTCGCTGAGCTCCTCATCTGTCCGCACGATTCCTGATTATCTGACCCACAGACGCCTTAGAAAACAGCCGGCCTGCGAGTCAGAAAGTGGCCCCAAGGCGCTCATTATTCATGCTTTATGTATATCTCTGCTTACCATATGTAGAGATAAATTAATATTTCTTTTCTGTTCAAATCTTATTAGGCATAGAACTGGTGCCTGGTGGAGGGGTAAGGGTAAAAAAGACCAAATGTTGAAGAACACTGACAGATACAAATACTGATGAAAAGGAAATATTTCTACCCAATATTTCTCAGGAGTGCTCATCCCCCATAAATGACACATTATCTTTCAACTTAATTATAGTTTTCAGGCTCTTCATTGCCGTGTTTCCTCCAAAAGTTTTCTGAGAATTAGGTATTTACCTTTTCAAATTAAATGCTTGAAATGTGGAAAGTGCCAATTAAAAACTTATGATGCTATTTTGGGAGAATAGAAGGAGTAATAAAAAGCAGAGACATTACTTTGCCAACAAATGTCCGTCTAATCAAGGCTATGGTTTTTCCCATGGTTATGTATGGATGTGAGAGTTGGACTGTGAAGAAAGCTGATCGCCGAAGAATTGATGCTTTTGAACTGTGGTGCTGGAGAAGACTCTTGAGAGTCCCTTGGACTGCAAGGAGATCCAACCAGTCCATTCTAAAGGAGATCAATCCTGGGTGTTCATTGCAAGGACTGATGCTAAAGCTGAAACTGCAATACTTTGGCCACCTCATGCGACGAGTTGACTCACTGGAAAAGACTCTGATGCTGGGAGAGATTGGGGGTGGGAGGAGACGGGGACGACAGAGAATGAGATGGCTGGATGGCATCACCAACTCGAAGGACATGAGTTTGAGTGAACTCCAGGAATTGGTGATGGACAGGGAGGCCTGGCGTGCTGTGATTCATGGGGTCGCAAAGAGTTGGACACGACTGAGCGACTGAACTGAAATGAACTGAACTGAATGATTCTATACAGTGATATACAATATTCTGTGCAAAGTTGTCACATGGAGATGGAAAAGTTGCCATTTTCCCAAAGCTATGTGAAGATCACTGTTTCCATAAACCTTGTCTTTTTTTTTAATTTATTTATTTTAATTGGAGGCTAATTACTTTACATTATTGTATTGGTTTTGCCATACATTGACCTGAATCTGCCCTGGGTGTACATGTGTTATTTCTAGTACTCCTAGCTCCTAGTGAGGGTTTATCTTCTCACACTTCCTTGCATCAACGTTATGCATGAACTTTCTTACACTCTGCTATCTCTAGAATTTGCAATGAAAACAATAACACATGAAATACATTCCTCTATTATTTCATTACAATAATGAGTTTTAACATGTCAAGATTTATTGAGTTTGTAACATTGTTTTTCCTCATTTGTGTTCATTTTATTTATTTCTTTTATTAACAGTAAATCTTAAAAAGAAAACTTTCACAGAGTTCTGTGGTTAAAAGTGCATTCAAAATAGATATGGAAATATATTAGAAAATTTGATGGCTAATTTTGTAATTACACCACTAGAGTAAAACATGAAAAATGTTTTTCACTTACCTGCTAGAAGACACTAAGAAAGTGTCAATTCTGACCATCCTTTATGATAGCAACCTTTTCATAGAGTAGCAAAAAAAACGTTCTTCTCTGAATTCCAGGGGGAATATTTTAAGAAACAATGACATAAGGTTTGGCATCATAGACAGTGTCCTCCCGAAAGTCCCCCCACTGTGCTAGTCAGAAACACTTCATGTGTGATAAACAGCTTTCTTTTGTCTGTTTATCTTATTAGGAAAACAAGTCAATTTTTCTCACGCCCTTTAATCACATATAAACAAGTATTTGGAATTCTTAGCTTCTTCCCTCTGAACAACCTTACCAGGGAAAAAAGAGGAATAAAACAAATGAATGGTAGAGAGAGCAGGTTAAAAAAAAAAAGAATAAAAATAGTTATTCATTAAAAAGAAAGTGGGTCATCCAGAAACAGCTATGCTACCAGTTAGTACCTAAATTGCCCTTCCTGGTGTTAGAAACTTAGCAGAACGGAAAAGTGTGCTCTAATATAGTCAATGAAATGAGATATTTAGATAGGATCACGGACTCAATGGACACGAATTTGTGCAAATTCTGGGAGATAATGGACAAGGAAGCCTGGTGTGCTGTGGGCGACAGGTTGCAGAGTCTGAGCTGACTGAACAACAGTCTAAGTTTCAAACAAACAAACAAAAAAATCTAAGCAAGAATTTCACACATAAAACAGTGTCTTTTAAGAAAGAAGAGGATACAATTTACATTTCTTTAAAGAGTAACAACTTTGAGCATCTTTTTAAGTGCCTCTTGACCAACTGCATGTCTTCTTTGGAAAAAGTTCTGTTAGGTCTTCAGTTTGAATCAGTTGTTTTTTTATTTTTTTAACTGTATGAGCTATGTATGTATTTTGGATATTAACCCCTTATCAAACAAATTATTAGCAAATATTTTCTCCCATTCAAGATATCTTTTCATCTTGTTTATAGCTTCCATTGCTGTGAAAATACTTTTAATTATGATCCATTAAAAACATTGCTATGATTTATGTCAGAGTGTTCTACCTATACTGCCCTTTAGTTTTATGGCTTTCAGTCTGACATTCAGCTCTTTTGAGTATACCTTTAAAAGTATATGGTGTTAGAAAATGTTTTAATTTCATTCTTTTACATGTAGCTTTTTAATTCTTTGACCATCATTTAATGAAGAGGATGCCTTCTCCAACTGCATATTCTTGCCACTTTTAAGATCATAGATTAATGGACCATAGTGTGTGGGTTTATTTCTAGGCTGTCTGTTTTGTTACATTAACCTCTCTGTCTGCTTTTGTTCCTTGTTTTGATTACTGTAGCTTTGAAGTAGTCTGAAATCTTGAAAGTTGAAACTTTAAGCTCTGTCCTTTCTAAAGACTGTTTTGGCAAATTAAACCACAGTGAAGTATTATTTCACACATCAGTTCAGTTTAGTTCAGTAGCTCAGTTGTGTCCAACTCTTCGCGACCCCATGGACTGCAGCACGCCAGAACTGCCTGCCCATCACCAACTGCCGGAGTCTACCCAAACCCACGTCCAGTGAGTCAGTGATGACATCCAACCATCTCAACCTCATTCGTCCCCTTCTCCTCCTTCTTTCAATCTTTCCCAAAATCAGGGTCTTTTCAAATGAGTCAGTTCTTCGCATCAGGTGGCCATAATATTAGATTCAGCTTCAATATCAGGCCTTCCAATGAACACCCAGGACTGATTTCCTTTAGGATGGACTGATTGGATCTCTTTGCAGTCCAAGGGACTCTCAAGAGTCTTCTCCAACACCACAGTTCAAAAGTATCAATTCTTCACTGCTCAGATTTCTTTATAGTACAACTCTCAAATCCATACATGACAACTGGAAAAATCATAGTCTTGACTAGGCGGACATTTGTTGACAAAGTAATGTCTCTGCTTTTTAATTTTCTGCCTAGATTGGTCATTTCTTTACTTCCAAGGAATCAGTTCAGTTCAGTCGCTCAGTCGTGTCCAACTTTTTGTGACCCCATGAATCATAGCACGCCAGGCCTCCCTGTCCATAACCAACTCCTGGAGTTCACCCAAACTCATGTATATCACTTTATAGAACCATTCAGTTCAGTTCAGTTCAGTCGCTCAGTCATGTCCGACTCTTTGCAACCCCATGAATCACAGCACGCCAGGGCTCACTGTCCATCACCAACTCCCGGAGTTCACCCAAACTCATGTCCATCGATTCGGTGATGCCATCCAGCCATCTCATTCTCTGTCGTCCCCATCTCCTTTCACCCCCAATCCCTCCCAGCATCAGAGTCTTTTCCAGTGAGTCAACTCGTCGCATGAGGTGGCCAAAGTATTGGAGTTTCAGCTTTAGCATCAGTCCTTCCGATGAACACCCAGGTATGATCTCCTTTAGAATGGACTGGTTGGATCTCCTTGCAGTCCAAGGGACACTCAAGAGTCTTCTCCAGCACCAGAGTTCAAAAGCATCAATTCTTCAGCAATTAGCTAAGCACCTTTTAACTTTTTTGACTGCAATCACCATCTGCAGTGATTTTAAAGCCCAAAAATATAAGGTCTGTCACTGTTTCCACTGTTTCCCAATCTATCTGCCATGAAGTGATGGGACCAGATGCCAAGATCTTCGTTTTCTAAATGTTGAGCTTCAAGCCAACTTTTTCACTCTCCTCTTTCACTTTTTTCAAGAGGCTCTTTGGTTCTTCTTCTCTTTCTGCCATAAGGGTGGTGTCATCTGCATATCTGAGGTTATTGATATTTCTCCCGGCAATCTTGATTCCAGCTTGTGCTTCTTCCAGCCCAGCATTTCTCATGATGTACTCTGCATAGAAGTTAAATAAGCAGGGTGACAATATACAGCCTTGACATAATCCTTTTCCTATTTGGAACCAGTCTATTGTTCCATGTCCAGTTCTAACTGTTGCTTCCTGACCTGGAGAAAGATTTCTCAAGAGCCAGATCAGGTAGTCTGGTATTCCCAACTCTTTCAGAATTTTCCACAGTTTATTGTGATCCACACAGTCCAAGGTTTTGACGTAGTCAATAAAGCAGAAATAGATGTGTTTCTGGAACTCTCTTGCTTTTTCGATGATCCATCGAATGTTGGCAATTTGATCTCTGCCTTTTCTAAAACCAGAACAGCTGGAAATTCATGGTTCACGTATTGCTAAAGCCTGGTTTGGAGAATTTTGAGCATGACTTTACTAGCGTGTGAGATGAGTGCAATTACAGTAGTTTGAGCATTCTTTGGCATTGCCTTTCTTTGCAGTTCAATTCAGTTCAGTCGCTCAGTCATGTCCGACTCTCCGCGACCCCATGAATCACAGCACGCCAACCTCCCTGTCCATCACCAACTCCCGGAGTTCACTCAAACTCATGTCCATCGAGTCGGTGATGCCATCCAGCCATCTCATTTTCGTTCGTCCCCTTCTCCTCCCGCCCCCAACCTTTCCCAGCATCAGAGTCTTTTCCAGTGAGTCAACTCATCGCATGAGATGGCCAAAGTATTGCAGTTTCAGCTTTAGCATCAGTCCTTCCAATGAACACCCAGGATTGATCTCCCTCAGAATGGACTGGTTGGATCTTCTTGCGGTACAAGGGACTCTCAAGAGTCTTCTGCAACACCACAGTTCAAAAGCATCAATTCTTCGGCCATCAGCTTTCTTCACAGTCCAACTTTCACATCCATACATGACCACGGGAAAAACCATAGCCTTGACTAGATGGACCTTTGTTGGCAAAGTAATGTCTCTGCTTTTTAACATATTATCAAGGTTGGTTATAACTTTCCTTCCAAGGAGTAAGCATCTTTTAATTTCATGGCTGCAATCAGCATCTGCAGTGATTTTGGAGCCCCCAAAAATAAAGTCTGACACTGTTTCCACTGTTTTTCCTTCTATTTCCCATGAAGTGATGGGACCAGATGCCATGATCTTTGTTTTCTGAATGTTGAGCTTCAAGCCAACCTTTTCACTCTCCTCTTTCAAAGAGGCTTTTGAGTTCTTCTTAACTTTCTGCCATAAGGGTAGTGTCATCTGCATATTTGAGATTATTGATATTTCTCCCAGCAATCTTGATTCCAGCTTGTGCTTCTTCCAGCCCAGCGTTCCTCATGATGTACTCTGCATATAAGTTAAATAAGCAAGGTGACAATATACAGCCTTGACGTACAACTTTTCCTATTTGGAACCAGTCTGTCGTTCCATGTTCAGTTCTAACTGTTGCTTCCTAACCTGCAGACAGGTTTCTCAAGAGGCAGGTCAGGTGGTCTGGGATTCCCATCTCTTTCAGAATGTTCCACAGTTTATTGTGATCCACACAGTTAGAATGAAAACTGACCTTTTCCAGTCCTGTGGCCACTGCTGAGTTTTCCAAATTTTCTGACATATTGCATGCAGCACTTTCACAGCATCATCTTTTAGGATTTGAAATAGCTCAACTGGAATTCCATCACCTCCACTAGCTTTGTCCGTAGTGATACTTCCTAAGGCCCACTTGACATCACATTCCAGAATCAAATCCCGTATGATTATATAGTGGAAGTGAGAAATAGTTTTAACGGATTAGATCTGATAGAGTGCCTGATGAACTATGAATGGAGGTTCCTGACATTGTACAGGAGACAGGGATCAAGACCATCCCCAAGAAAAAGAGATGCAAAAAAGCAAACTGGCTGTCTGGGGTAGCCTTACAAATAGCTATGAAAAGAAGAGAAGCGAAAATCAAAGGAGAAAAGGAAAGATATACCCATTTGAATGCAGAGTTCCAAAGAATCGCAAGGAGAGATGAGAAAGCCTTCCTCAGTGATTAATGCCAAGAAATAGAGGAAAACAATAGAATAGGAAAGACTAGAGATCTCTTCAAGAAAATTAGAGACACCAAGGGAATATTTCATGCAAAGACAGGCTCAATAAAGACAGAAAGGGTATCAACCTAAAAGAAGCAGATGATGTTAAGAAGAGGTGGCAAGAATACACGGAAGAACTATACAAAAAAGATCCTCACAACCCAAATAATCACGATGGTGTGCTCACTCACCTAGAGCCAAACTTTCTGGAATGTGGTGTGTTCTAACATCTAATAAATCTAGTTTCTTATTCTTCTCTTCTTTTCTTCTGTCACCAAACTTATTTAAAGACAAGCACACATGCATATAATTTTAGAGTTGTTATATCAATTTTCATGAAAATATGCTTTGGCATTGGCCTGTTTAAGAAATCTATTAGTCATTCAGGTGGAAATACCATGGAGGGATTTGGATTTCCAGGTCTCAACCTCAAAGAATCATGGCTCAAAGAGTGTGCCAAGAAAGATGGGATGAAACACTGCTGGTGGATTCTGTAAGATGAGAAGTGAGTGTGACAGTTATGTGGAATAACGTAGAGGGCACTGGTGACCCAGAAAAGAGAAATTTAATTGCTGAAAGTGTTTAAACCAAACAGAAGGAGAGAAATGGGAGACAAGTGTTAGAGAATCTCTTGTGTTTTGTAAGAAAGAGGAGAGAATGAAATGAAAGAGCAACTGATGAAGGAAAAGGAATCAATGGGAGATTTCACTTTAATGAAGGGTATAGCAGATTTGCTTCTTTGCTGAAGTAAAATGATCAAATAAAAAGCAAAATGTAGATAAAATAGATATAGAAGCTATTTTTAGACCAATGCCTTCATGCAAACAAGAAGGAAATATGGTCTAGAGTACAATAAAGATGTTGATTGCTTTGCATGGGAGCATAGATATGAAGGAATTTTTAAGAGTAGGTAAGAATCACTACGGATGCTGATTGCAGCCATGAAATTAAAAGACGCTTACTCCTTGGAAGGAAAGTTATGACCAACCTAGATAGCATATTAAAAAGCAGAGACATTACTTTGCTAACCAAGGTCCATCTATTCAAGGCTATGGTTTTTCCCGTGGTCATGTATGGATGTGAGAGTTGGACTGTGAAGAAAGCTGATGGCCAAAGAATTGATGCTTTTGAACTGTGGTGTTGGAGAACACTCTTGAGAGTCTCTTGGACTGCAAGGAGATCCGACCAGTGCATCCTAAAGGAGATAAATCCTGGGTGTTCATTGGAAGGACTGATGCTAAAGCTGAAACTCCAATACTTTGGCCACCTCATGCGACGAGTTGACTCACTGGAAAAGACTCTGATGCTGGGAGGGATTGGGGGCGGGAGGAGAAGGGGACGACAGAGAATGAGATGGCTGAATGGCATCACCAACTTGATGGAGATGAGTTTGAGTGAACTCCGGGAGTTGGTGATGGACAGGGAGGCCTGGCATGCTGTGATTCATGGAGTCGCAAAGAGTCAGACATGACTGAGCAACTGAAGTGAACAGAACTGAACTGAAGTTATGGGTTTCTCTGGTGGCTCAAATGGTAAAGAATCTGCTTGCAATGCAGGAGACCTGGGTTCTTACCCTGGTTTGGGAAGATCCCCTGGAGAAGCAGGTGGCAACTCACTTCAGTATTCTTGCCTGGATACTATCATGGACAGAGGAGCCTGAGGTCTGGCAGATTACAGTCCATGGGGTTGCAAAGAGTCAGACACAGCTGAGCAACTAATACACACACACACACACACACACACACACACACACTGACGCAATGAATAAACAGAATATGTATATTACATTATATGTGGAGCAGAATTTTGAAAAATAAAATAATCAGTTAACATATACACAAATTATCTTTAAAGTAAAATGATCCATAACATGCAAGGTCCATCTAGTCAAGGCTATAGTTTTTCCCGTGGTCATGTATGGATGTGAGAGTTGGACTGTGAAGAAAGCTGATGGCCGAAGAATTGATGCTTTTGAACTGTGGTGTTGCAGAAGACTCTTGAGAGTCCCTTGTACCACAAGGAGATCCAACCAGTCCATTCTAAAGGAGATCAATCCTGGGTGTTCATTGGAAGGACTGATGCTGAAGCTGAAACTGCAATACTTTGGCCACTTCATGCTACGAGCTGACTCACTGGAAAAGACTGATGCTGGGAAAGGTTGGGGGCAGGAAGAAAAGGGGACGACGGAGAATGAGATGGCTGGATGGCATCACCAACTCTGTGGACATGAGTTTGAGTGAACTCCGGGAGTTGGTGATAGACAGGGAGGCCTGGCGTGCTGTGATTCATGGGGTTGCAAAGAGTCAGACATGACTGAGTGATTGAACTGAACTGAAATATTGTCATGCTTACTCTGGAGGGTGTCCAGAAACTCTTAAACTGGAGTGGAGCTTCCCTTCAAATTTCTCATACAGTACAGAGATCATAGATCAACAGAGCTGGAGGACAAGGGCATTTGAATTTCTGTTGCGTTTATGCTTTGGGGAAACAAGCACATCCTTACTTTTGGAGAATGACAATTTAATACTAAACATTTACTCATCACCTGATAGGTTTCAGGCACTGTGGACATTGCTCCATGCACTCTAGTGGGACAGGAAGGAAGCACAAGTGAATAGTTTATGTGTTCTGATAGGTACCAGAAAGGATGTTTCACCAAGCACTTATATAGAGTTCCCTAAACTCGCTGTTTTTCCTATTCTGTTGTTTTCCTCTATTTCTTTGCATTGATCACTGAGGAAGGCTTTCTTATTTCTCCCTGCTATTCTTTGGAACTCTGCATTCAGATGCTTATATCTTTCCTGCTGTGATTCATGGGGTTGCAGAGAGTTGGACACTACTGAGCGACTGAACTGAACTGAACTGAAACTCCCTGTTTAGCTGATATTTCTTGATCATGTTTTTTCTTTCCAAAGTTGAGAGTCAAGATGCCAAACCGAAATTCCATCATGGAAAAGGGAATAACTCTTACCTGTGTACAGCAGTTGTTAGCCTATAAAATACATCTGAGAATTGCGATTTGTAACCTCACAGACACAGTGAAGGGCCTGAAGAACTGAGATGATGCAGCAAAATCCAGTGGGGTCAGAATTGAAGGAGAATTCAGATCTCAAGTAGACAGTCCACTGTTTTCTCTGTATATTACACATCAGATTTGCCCTACAGATGGTTTGCTGGTGACTGGTGCTAGGTATCTGAAGAGATGGAAAGCTTTGCGGAGGAAATAAGAAAAAATTGAAACAAGGACTGGGACAAAGTGTCAAGGGCATACTCTGCAGTTACAGTGATTGTCAGACCACAATTTGTTAATGAATGAATATCATTCTTTGTTCCTTTGTAGGTAAGTCAGGCCCCAGGAAGCTGTTCCTTGCTGAATGGGTGTCTTCAGCCCTTCCAACAGTGTGACTGAATTTGTTCTCCTGGGACTCACATAGAATCCACACCTGCGGAAAATACTCTTCATTGTCTTTCTGTTTATTTTTTTATTCACTGTTCTGTCCAATCTGCTCATCGTCATCACCATCTCCCTCAGCCCCACACTTTCTGCTCCCATGTACTTCCTTCTCACTTACTTGGCTTTATTAGATGCATCATTCACCTCAGTCACCACGCCTAAATTGATCATTGACCTGCTGATCCAGAGTAGAGCCATCTCCTGGCGAGGATGCCTGACTCAGATTTTTTTGGAGCACTTCCTGGCAGCCTCGGAGGTTATCATCCTCACTGTCATGGCCTACGACTGCTATGTGGCCATCTGCAAGCCTCTGCACTACACGGCCATCATGTGACAGGGGCTCTGCCAGCTGCTGGGGGTGGTGGCCTGGATCGGGGGGCTCCTGCACGCCACTGTGCAGATTCTTTTCACTATGGACTTGACCTTCTGTGGTCCCAATGTCATTGACCACTTCACGTGTGATTTCTTCTCTCTGTTGGAACTCGCCTGCAGTGACACCTACAGGCTGGGAATGGTGGTGGCCGCCAACAGTGGAGGCATGTGCCTGCTCATTTTCTTTCTACTGCTCATCTCCTACACAGGCATCCTGAGCGCCCTGAAGTCCCGCGGCTCTGAAGGACAGCGCAGAGCCCTCTCTACATGTGGCGCCCATTTTACAGCAGTGGTGCTCTTTTTTGTGCCTTGTGTGTTCACCTACACGCGTCCTGTGGCCACCTATCCTGTGGATAAGTGGGTGACTGTGTTCTCTGCAATCCTCACGCCCATGTTAAATCCTATCATTTACACAGTGAGAAACGTGGAGGTGAAAAATGCCATGAGGAATCTGTTGAAGAGAAGAGCAGTTTAGGTTGTTCAGAATGCCAATAAAGTGATGATGTATATACACAGGGACGATTAAGTGTGAATACTCAGTTTCTAAGTCATGTCAGACTCTTTGCAACCCCATAGACTGTCACAAGCCAGACTCCTCTGTCCATGGGATTTCCCAGGCAAGAATACTGGAGAGGGCTGCCATTTCCTTCACCAGAGGATCTGTGCAACCTGGGGATCAAACTAGCATCTTCTGCCTTATCAGGCAGATTCTTTACCACTGAGCCACCAAGAAAGCACACGTGGTTTTCGTTGTTCAGTCTCTAAGTTGAGCCTGCTCTTTGCCATCTCATTGATGGTAGCACGCCAGGCTCCTCCGTCCTCCACTATTTCCTGGATTTTCTCAGATTCATGTCCATGGAGTCAGTGATGCAATCTAACCATCTTCTCTTCTGCTGTCTCTTTTCTCCTTTTGCCTTCAATCTTTCCCATCATCAGGGTCTTTTCCAATGAGTTGATCCTTTCTATCAGACTGCCAAAGTATTGGAGCTTCAGCTGCAGCGTCAGTTCTTCCAGTTAATAGTTAGGGTTGATTTCCTGTATGATTGATTTCTTTGATCTCCATGCAGTCCAAGGGCGTCTCAAGAGTCTTCTCCAACACCACAGTTCAAAAGGATTGATTCTTCGGCATGCAGCCTTCTTTATGGTCCAACGCTCACATCCATACATGAGTACTGGAATCACTATAGTTGGGCCATATGGACATTTGTTTGCAAAGTGACATCTCTGCTTTTTAATATGCTGTAGGTATGTCACAGCTTTCCTTCCAAGGAGCAGCTCAGTTCAGTTCAGTTCAGTCGCTCAGTCATGTCCGACTCTCCGCGACCCCATGAATCACAGCACGCCAGGCCTCCCTGTCCATCACCAACTCCCGGAGTACACTCAAACTCATGTCCACAGAGTCGGTGATGCCATCCAGCCATCTCATTCTCCATCGTCCCCTTCTCCTCCCGCCCCCAACCTTTCCCAGCATCAGAGTCTTTTCCAGTGAGTCAACTCGTCGCATGAGGTGGCCAAAGTATTGCAGTTTCAGCTTTAGCATCAGTCCCTCCAATGAACATCCAGGATTGATCTCCCTTAGAATGGACTGGTTGGATCTCCTTGCAGTATAAGGGACTCTCAAGAGTCTTCTCAACACCACAGTTCAAAAGCATCGATTCTTCGGCGATCAGCCTTCTTCACAGTCCAACTCTCACATCCATACATGACCACGGGAAAAACCATTGCCTTGACTAGACGGACCTTGGTTGGCAAAGTAATGTCTCTGCTTTTTAATATACTATCCAGGTTGGTCATAACTTTCCTTCCAAGGAGCAAGCGTCTTTTAATTTCATGCAATTGTCTTTTAATTTCATGGCTGCAGTCAAGTTCTGCAGTGAATCAATCTGATTGTGATATTGACCATATGGTGATGTCCATATGTAGAGTCATCTCTTGGGTCATTTAAAAGGGTGTTTGCTGTGGCCAGTGTATTTTCCTGACAAAACTCTGTTAGCCTTTGCCCTTTTTCATTTTGTACTCCAAGACCAAATTTGCCTGTTATTCTGAATATCTCCTGACTTTCTACTTTTGCATTCTAATCCCCTATGATAAAAAGGATATCTATGTTTGGTATTAGACTTAGAAGGTCTTGTAGGTCTTCACAGAACCTATTAACTTCAGTTTCTTCAGCTTTATTAGTTGGGACATAGACTTGCACTACAATGATGTGGAATGGTTTACCTTGGAAGCAAACTGAGATGATTTTGTTGTTTAAGAGATTGCCCAAATACTGCATTTCTTACTCTTTTTTCTAACTCTGAGTGCTACTCCACTTCTTCTAAGGGATTCTTGTCCACAGTAGTAGATATAATGGTCCTCTCAATTAAATTCAAGTCCCTTTTAGTTCATTGATTCTTAGGATGTCTATGTTCAACCTTGCCATCTCCTGCTTGACCACATCCAATTAACCTTGATCCATGGACCTAACATTCCAGGTTTCTATGTGATATTTTTCCTTACAGCATCAGACTTTACTTTTACCACCACATGCATCCACAATTGAGTGTCATTTCTGCTTTGGCCCAGCCGCTTCATTCTTCCTGAAGCTATTAGTAATTGCCCTCCGTGCTTCCCCAGTAGCATATTGGATACCTTCTGACTGGGGGGCTCATCTTCTAGTGTCATATCTTTTTGTCTTTTCATACCATTCATGGGGTTCCCCTGGTAGGTTGCCATTTCTTCCTCCAGTGGACCATATTTTGTCAGAACTCTTCACTATGATCCATCCATCTTGGGTGGCCCTGCATGGCATGGCTTATAGCTTCATTAGTTGTGCAAACTGGTTTGTCAACACAACGCTGTGATCCATGAAGGGACTGAAAAAGGCTATAACTACTTTATTAAATTGTCACTATCTTTGTCGTGAAATCTATGAATGTAATACTCATGCAAGAAGAAACTTTCATATGATGCGACACCATGGACTGCAGCCCACCAGGCTCCTCCGTCCATGGGATTTTCCAGGCAAGAGTACTGGAGTGGGTTGCCACTGCCTTCTCCGTCATATGATATTAGCCTGTTTTATTAATTACAGTGTCCTCAGCCATAGCATACTTTGTGTATTAAAATAGGTAGTAATAACCAATTTAATAATTGGATAAATATTTAAACACTATATCTGAATTGGTGGTAAATTTTTATATATAGACCAAACATCAAGGCAGAATATATTGAATACTAAATAAAAAGAGAGAAAAACTTGCAGTAACAAGTAGAAAAATACATGATAAATTCATCTTTGCTAAAGCAAAACAACTGGTCTGGTACTTTGTTCTGAACTGTAAATAGTCTGAAAATAATTATAAAATATTTTTTCTTCCATCACTGTCACTATCTTCAGTTAGGTTCAGTTCAGTCGTGTTCAACTCTTTGTGACCTCACGGACGCAACACACCAGGCTTCCCTGTCCAACATCAACTCCCAGAGTCTGCTCAAAATCATGTCCATGGAGTCAGTGATGCCATCCAACCATCTCATCACAATTTACAGACCTTAATCAGTGATAAGGTTTAGTAGTGTTTCTACACAGAGGATGAGATGGTTGGATTCCATCACGGACTCAATGGATATGAGTCTGAGCAAGTTCTGGGAGACAGTGAAGGACAGGGAAGCCTGGCATGCTGCAGTCCATCAGATCACAAAGAGTTGGACACGACTGAGAGACTGAACTGGACTGAACTGAACTGAAGAAGACTCTCCCTCTGCAGTGTGGTAATATTGAAGTGCTTGCTGTATGGAATCTGAAGTCATGGCTGAGCTTTTTAAGTTTGAATTAATTAGCACTAAAAATTTTAATTTATATTTAGACATAAATTGACAGCTAATTTAAGATTTACCTTAATAATAAGACTATTGTTGAGTAAAATTAATAAACCATGTACATGGAGACTAGCACCGCTTACACAAGAGATGCAGGTTTGATCACTAGGTCAGGAATACCCCCTGGAGAAGGGAATGGCAACACATCCCAATATTCTTGCCTGGGAAATCCCATGGACATAGGAGGCTGCTGGGCTATAGCCCACGAGTTCACAAAGAGTTGGACATGACTGAACAACCAATACAACTTTAAGGCATACATTTTCATAGGTTCTTTATATAATTTAAGCAACAAGTGTGATTAAGCAGGACTTTCCTGCGTTCCATCGAAGAAGATATGACTCAGTGAAGGTAAGCCACACACCAAGTCTTTCAGACTTTGTTTCCTTCCTCTCTTCCCACCTGACAACAGTAGTCCTTATTCTCATGACGTGAAAATATCAGGACACAGATCTGATCATTTGCCACATCATGGATGCTGCCATTGAGACGGTTTCCCTTTTGGTGGGGCAGGAGCACTGTCCTCTCTCAGCTCTCCCTTGATCTTCTTTCCTCGGGTGACTTGCACTTTCTTGATTCTGCTTTCGTTAGAGAGAAGCCACCTGATGATCTCATCTTTGAAGATATATTGCCCTTCATGGGCATCATGAAAAGTGAAACGTAATGGGCTCAAGAAATGAAATTCAGTGGTTGAATTTCAAAGAAAGTGGCACTTGGGTGAAAGATATTTGGAGGAAAAAATATAGCTTAATCATTGAGGAGCCTGACACTGAGTTTGGGCATGAGGGTAGCACCTTGAAGAGCTAAATAGGTGTCATTTCTATAGGGCTTTTCCCATTGTTATTCCACAATATTACCATTTTTACTGGAAAAATGGCTTCATGGTCAATTCAGTTTAGGAAAGTTAGACATTTAATTCATTCAAAAAATATTGTTTGGTGTCTACAGTGGAAAAAAAAAAGCTGTGGTATTTAGGTATACGACATTGATTAATACAAATAGGGTTGTATTTGTGTGGAACTAATTCCAGTGATGAGTAGGTAGTTAATAAGCAAGTAAACAAATGAAAAATAAAATGTTGCTAGTAATGGGCAATATGAAGAATATTTTATGAGAGGGTGATGTAGGAGAGAAAAATTGGATATAGATTTGTGTAGTTGTTTGAAGCACAGCTAAAATTTCAGTTTACTCAGACTTTAAATAACCATACTATCCTCCTTCCATTTTAAAAAATAAGCAAGTTATTTAAAAACATGCACTTGAAATGAGGATAATATCTTTCCCAAGTAAGTAAAAATGATTTCTTGGGGGAATGAACATTTTTTACTGTTTTATATACAATGCACAGACATACATACATCACACAAAAAGGTCGCAAATTTGTAGTATTTCTACTTCAGAAGAGAAAACGATTAAGGAAACAAAACATCCAACAAAATACCTTTTCTTAGAGGCAATATTGAAAAAGAGAATTGTGCTAAGTTGCCCTGTGCTGTGTGCTGTGCTTAGTCGCTCAGTCGTGTCCAACTCTTTGCAACCCCATGGGCTGTCGCCCGCCAGGCTCCTCTGTCCATGGGGATTCTTCAGGTAGGAATACTGGAGTGGGCTGCCATGCAATCCTCCAGGGGATCTTCCCAACCCAGGGATGGAACACGGGTCTCCTGCATTGCAGGCAGATTCTTTACCGTCTGAGCCATCTGGGAAGTCCAAGTTGCCCCAGCTCATGTCTATATTGTTAGATGAGAGCATGGAGTAACTTTAGAATGTTAGGAAAGTTAATCCAAGCACAGAGGTTGGCCTATCACCTGACCTTCAGTAAAACTGAGAGACTCTTGCTTCTCTGGAGACTTCTGAGAGTGTGGTCAACTATGCTTACTGGAACAGTTGCAGTCTGTGAGGTGTGTTGCAAATGTAGGACACTGATTTTTTTTATTATTAATAGTAGAAAAAGAATAACCGTCCTAACCCTCAAATATTTTTAAATTTTAAACATGCTATTTGAGAATACCAATTTTTAAGGAATGTGAAAGAATTTAGCCTTTCTTTTTTCTTGCTGAGGAGCATTTTTAAATGCTTTATAATGACAGTTAGCTGTGATACTATTTTAATAACAGTCTTAAAAGATACAGAGAGAGAAACACCAATACAGTATACTAACTCGTATATACGGAATTTAGCAAGATGGTAATGATAACCCTCTATGCAAGGCAGCAAAAGAGACACAGATGTATAGAACAGTCTTTGGGACTCTGTGGGAGAGGGCGAGGGTGGGATTATTTGAGAGAATAGCATTGAAACATGTATATTATCATCTGTGAAACAGATCACCAGTCCAGGTCTGATGCATGAGACAGGATGCTTGGGGCTGGTGCACTGGGATGAACCAGAGGGATGGGACGGGGAGGGAGGTGGGAGGGGGTTCAAGATGGGGAACACACGTACACCCGGGGTGGATTCATATTTACTCACCACAATATTGTAATTAGCTTTCAATTAAAATAACTAACTAAATAAAAAAGATACAGAGAACTCCAAATAAGGTGATGGAAAAATTCAGCCCTGGGGCTAGCGAGGTGATCAAGAGTAAGTCCTACTGACTTTCCTTCATCTCTGTTACCAGGCAGATGAATCATTGTGCCGTTTTTCTTCCACTGAAGAAGAGAACTTAGTTCAACAAATAACTCGCTAGTTATCAGCCACCATGATCCAGTTGTGTGTTTGTGTCCTAGCTCCAGGGGGGCTCCACTCCTGGGAAATGTGGACCATCGCAGGGGTGGATGGGAATTCACTGGCATGCTGATTAGCGCCTCTGTCAGTGGAGACACAGCCTCACAGGGGTGCAGTTGAATTGATGCAAGTCTACACTTTTTGAAACCCTGTGTCATTTGAAAATAACACTCTGTCCTCTTTAACCCAAGTCTATTGCCCAAAGGAAAACGTCTTAGTGATGTTTTTTCCTAAGCTATTTATTGAAAACTGTTTACCAATTAAACTCAAATATAGCTAAATGGCAGGCAGTTCCATGAATGATTTTTCGAACTGTTTATATCTGGCTGCCTTTTTAAGAAAACGTTCATATTTAACTTCTGCTCCTATCCACAGAGGTTGTTTCCTATATAAATCCTTGAACATATATATGTTTTAAATGTGTTTTTCAAAATCATTAGAAACTCTGGTCCTATCAAAATTACCTCCAATTGACTGATTGGATGATTTGCTTCCAGTGTGATCCTGATTTTCTTCATTCCATACTTGAATTTTCTAAGTTGAAATTATAATGCATCATGATTTCTAAACCTTTTGTAGAAAAAAGTCCATGTAAGTATATCCTGAATGGAGCCAGACTTTTGATTACTCTGACATGATCTTAGAAAATTACTCACACACTCTGCCTTCTAGTTACAGAGATCATCAGGTAACTGGAGAGATGAAATGAAATTAAGTTTTGGAGGTGATTTTAACAACTTTTTTGAGTATTAAATCTGGTCTTATTATTTTGAATTACTGTTTTGAGGTCACTGAAATTACTGAAACATATACATACACAATTTTATTTAAGTGTCAGTTATTAACCTGTTTTGTCTGTATAAACAAGTTTTATCCTCAAGTTGAAAAGTCTTTTTTAAAAAAAATTTATTTATTTTAATTGGAGGCTAATTACTTTACATTATTGTATTGGTTTTGCCATACATTGACATGAATCTGCCCCAGGTGTACATGTATTCCCCATCTTGAACACCCCTCCCACGTCCCACCCATCCCATCCCTCTGGTTCATCCCAGTACACCAGCCTCGAGCATCCTGTATCATGCATTGAACCTGGACTGGCGATTAATTTCACATATGATAATATACATGTTTCAATGCCATTCTCCCAAATCATCCCATCCTCGCCCTCTCCCACAGAGTCCAAAAGACTGTTCTATACATCTATGTCTCTTTTGCTGTCTCGTATACAGGATTATCGTTATCATCTTTCTAATTTCCATATATATGCATTAATATACTGCATTGGTGCTTTTCTTTCTGGGTTACTTCACTCTGTATAATAGGCTCCAGTTTCATCCACCTCATTAGAACTGATTCAAATGTATTCTTTTTAATTGCTGAGTAATACTCCATTGTGTATATGTACCACAGCTTTCTTATCCATTCGTCTGCAGATGGACATCTAGGTTGCTTCCATGTCCTGGCTATTATAAACAGTGCTGTGATGAACCTTGGGGTACATGTGTCTCTTTCAATTCTGGTTTCCTCGGTGTGTATGCCCGGGAGTGGGATTGCTGGGTCATATGGCAGTTCTATTTCCAGTTTTTTTAAGGAATCTCCACACTGTTCTCCATAGTGGCTGTACTAGTTTGCATTCCCACCAACAGTGTAAGAGGGTTCCCTTTTCTCCACACCCTCTCCAGCATTTATTGCATGTAGACTTTTGGTTAGCAGCCATTCTGACTGGCGTGAAATGGTATCTCATTGTGGTTTTGATTTGCATTTCTCTGATTATGAGGGATGTTGAGCATCTTTTCATGTGTTTCTTAGCCATCTTTATGTCTTCTTCGGAGAAACGTCTGTTTAGTTCTTTGGCCCATTTTTTGATTGGGTCGTTTATTTTTCTGGAATTGAGCTGCAGGAGCTGCTTGTATATTTTTGAGATTAATCCTTTGTCAATTGTTTCATTTGTCTTTTCACCTTGCTTATAGTTTCCTTTGCTGTGCAGAAGCTTTTAATTTTAATTAGGTCCCATTTGTTTATTTTTGCTTTTATTTCCAATATTCTGGGAGGTGGGTCATGGAGGATCCTACTGTGATTTGTGTCAGAGAGTGTTTTGCCTATGTTCTCCTCTAGGAGTTTTATAGTTTCTGGTCTTATGCTTAGTTCTTTAATCCATTTTGAGTTTATTTTGGTGTATGGTGTTAGGGAGTGTTCTAGTTTCATTCTTTTACAAGTGGCTGACCACTTTTCCCAGCACCACTTGTTAAAGAGATTGTCTTTTCTCCATTGAATATTCTTGGGTCTTTTGTAAAGATAAGGTGTCCATAGGTGCATGGAATAATCTCTGAGCTTTCTACTTTGTTCAATTGATCTATATTTCTGTCTTTATGCCAGTACCATACTGTCTTGATGACTGTGGCTTTGTAGTAGAGCCTGAAGTCCGGCAGGTTGATTCCCCCAGTTCCATTCTTCGTTCTCAAGATTGCTTTGGCTATTTGAGGCTTTTTGTATTTCCATACACATTGTTAAATTATTTGTTCTAGCTTTGTGAAAAATACTGTTGGTAGCTTGATAGGGATTTCATTGAACCTATAAATTACTTTGGGTAATATATTCATTTTCATAATATTTATTCTTCCAATCAATGAACACGGTATATTTCTCCATCTGTTAGTGTCCTCTCTGATTTCTTTTACCAGTGTTTTATAGTTTTCTATACATAGGTCTTTTGTTTCTTTCAGTTCAGTTCCGTTCAGTCGCTCAGTCGTGTCCGACTCTTTGCGACCCCATGAATCACAGCACATCAGGCCTCTGTGAAGAAAGTTGATCGCTGAAGAATTGATGCTTCTGAACTGTGGTGTTAGAGAAGACTCTTGAGAGTCTCTTGGACTGCAAGGAGATCCAACCAGTCCATTCTAAAGGAGATCAGTCCTGGGTGTTCACTGGAAGGAGTGATGCTAAAGCTGAAACTCCAATACTTTGGCCACCTCATGCGAAGAGTTGACTCACTGGAAAAGACTCTGATGCTGGGAGGGATTGGGGGCAGGAAGAGAAGGGGATGACAGAGAATGAGATGGATGGATGGCATCACTGACTCAATGGATATCCGGGAGAAATATCAATAACCTCAGATATGCAGGTGACACCACCCTTATGGCAGAAAGGGAAGAGGAACTAAAAAGCCTCTTGATGAAAGTGAAAGAGGAGAGTGTAAAAGTTGGCTTGAAGCTCAACATTCAGAAACCAAAGATCATGGCATCTGGTCCCATCAGTTCAGTTCAGTTCAGTTCAGTCGCTCAGTCGTGTCCGACTCTCCGCGACCCCATGAATCACAGCACCCCAGGCCTCCCTGTCCATCACCAACTCCCAGAGTTCACCCAAACTCATGTCCACAGAGTCGGTGATGCCATTCAGCCATCTCATTCTCCGCCGTCCCCTTCTCCTCCCGCCCCCAACCTTTCACAGCATCAGAGTCTTTTCCAGTGAGCCAACTCGTCGCATGAGGTGGCCAAAGTATTGCAGTTTCAGCTTTAGCATCAGTCCCTCCAATGAACATCCAGGATTGATCTCCCTTAGAATGGACTGGTTGGATCTCCTTGAAGTATAAGGGACTCTCAAGAGTCTTCTCCAACACCACAGTTCAAAAGCATCGATTCTTCGGCGATCAGCCTTCTTCACAGTCCAACTCTCACATCCATACATGACCACGGGAAAAACCATTGCCTTGACTAGACGGACCTTGGTTGGCAAAGTAATGTCTCTGCTTTTCAATATACTATCCAGGTTGGTCATAACTTTCCTTCCAAGGAGCAAGCGTCTTTTAATTTCATGGCTGCAATCAGCATCTGCAGTGATTTTGGAGCCCAAAAAAATAAAGTCTGACACTGTTTCCACTGTTTTTCCATCTATTTCCCATGAAGTGATGGGACCAGATGCCATGATCTTTGTTTTCTGAATGTTGAGCTTCAAGCCAACCTTTTCACTCTCCTCTTTCACTTTCATTAAGAGGCTTTTGAGTTCCTCTTCACTTTCTGCCATAAGGGTGGTGTCATCTGCATATCTGAGGTTATTGATATTTCTCCCAGCAATCTTGATTCCAGCTTGTGCTTCTTCCAGCCCAGCGTTCCTCATGATGTACTCGGCATATAAGTTAAATAAGCAAGGTGACAATATACAACCTTGACGTACACCTTTTCCTATTTGGAACCAGTCTGTTGTTCCATGTCCAGTTCTAACTGTTGCTTCCTGACCTGCGTACAGGTTTCTCAAGAGGCAGGTCAGGTGGTCTGGGATTCCCATCTCTTTCAGAATGTTCCACAGTTTATTGTGATCCACACAGTCAAAGGCTTTGGCGTAGTCAAAGAAGCAGAAATAGATGTTTTTCTGAAACTCTCTTGCTTTCTCCATGATCCAGCGGATGTTGGCAATTTGATCTCTGGTGCCTCTGCCTTTTCTAAAACCTGCTTGAACATCTGGGAGTTCACGGTTTACATACTGCTGAAGCCTAGCTTGGAGAATTTTGAGCATGACTTTACTAGCGTGTGAGATGAGTGCAATTGTGCCGTAGTTTGAGCATTCTTTGGTATTGCCTTTCTTTGGGATTGGAATGAAGACTGACCTCTTCCAGTCCTGTGGCCACTGCTGAGTTTTCCAAATCTGCTGGCATATTGAGTGCAGCACTTTCACAACATCATCTTTCAAGACTTGAAATAGCTCAACTGGAATTCCATCACCTCCACTAGCTTTGTTCGTAGTGATGCTTTCTAAGGCCCACTTGACTTCACATTCCAAGATGTCTGGCTCTAGGTCAGTGATCACATTATCGTGACTATCTTGGTCATGAAGATCTTTTTTGTACAGTTCTTCTGTGTATTCCTGCCACCTCTTCTTAATATCTTCTGCTTCTGTTAGGTCCATACCATTTCTGTCCTTTATCGAGCCCATCTTTGCATGAAATATTCCCTTGGAATCTATAATTTTCTTGAAGAGGTTTCTTGTTTTTCCTATTCTGTTGTTTTCCTCTATTTCTTTACATTGATCACTGAGGAAGTCTTTCTTATCTCTCCTTGCTATTCTTTGGAACTCTTCATTCAGATGCTTATATCTTTCCTTTTCTCCTTTGCTTTTCGCCTCTCTTCTTTTCACAGCTATTTGTAAGGCCTCCTCAGACAGCCATTTCGCTCTTTTGCATTTCTTTTCCATGGGGATGGTCTTGGTCCCTGTCTCCTGTACAATGTCACGAACCTCCGTCCAGATTTCATCAGGCACTCTATCTATCAGATCTAGTGCCTTAAATCTATTTCTCACTTCCACTGTATAATCATAAGGGATTTGATTGAGGTCATATCTGAATGGTCTAGTGGTTTTCCCTACTTTCTTCAATTTAAGTCTGAACTTCATGGGAAATAGATGGGGAGAGAGTGCAAACAGTGTCAGACTTTTTTTTTTTTTGCTCCGAATCGCTGGGGATGCTGATTTCAGCCATGAAATTAAAAGACGCTTACTCCTTGGAAGGAAAGTTATGACCAACCTAGATAGCATATTAAAAGGCAGAGACATTACTTTGTCACCAAAGTCCATCTAGTCAAGGCTATGGTTTTTCCAGTGGTCATATATGGATGTGAGTGTTGGACTGTGAAGAAAGTTGATTACCTTAGGTAGATATATTCCTAAGTACTTTATTCTTTTTGTTGCAATGGTGAATGGAATTGTTTCTTTATTGCTCTTTCTATTTTCTCATTATTAGTGTATAGGAATGTAAAAGATTTCTGTGTGTTGATTTTATATCCTGCAACTTTACTATATTCTTTGATTAGCTCTAGAAATTTTCTGGTAGAGTCTTTAGGGTTTTCTGTGTAGAGGATCATGTCATCTGCAAACAGTGAGAATTTTACTTCTTCTTTTCCAATTTGGATTCCTTTTATTCCTTTTTCTGCTCTGATTGCTATGGCCAAAACTTCCAAAACTATATTGAATAGTAGTGGTGAGTTGTGGGCACCCTTGTCTTGTTCCTGACTTTAGGGGAAAAGTTTTCAATTTTTCACCATTGAGGATAATGTTTGCTGTGGGTTTGTCATATATAGCTTTTATTATATTGAGGAATGTTCCTTCTATTCCTGCCTTCTGGAGGGTTTTTATCATAAATGGATGTTGAATTTTGTCAAAGGCTTTCTCTGCATCTATTGAGATAATCATATGGTTTTTATTTTTCATTTTGTCAATGTGGTGCATTACATTGATTGATTTGCGGATATTGAAAAATCCTTGCATCCCTGGGATAAAGCCCACTTGGTCATGATGTATGATCTTTTTAATGTGCTGTTGGATTCTGATTGCTAGAATTGTGTTAAGGATTTTTACATCTATGTTTATCAGTGATATTGGCCTGTAGTTCTCTTTTTTTGTGGCATCTTTGTCAGGTTGTGGTATTAGGGTGATGGTGGCCTCATAGAATGAGTTTGGAAGTTTACCTTCCTCTGCAATTTTCTGGAAGAGTTTGAGTAGGATAGGTGTTAGCTCTTCTCTAAATTTTTGGTAGAATTCAGCTGTGAAGCCGTCTGGACCTGGGCTTTTGTTTGCTGGAAGATTTCTGATTACAGTTTCAATTTCCGTGTTTGTGATGGGTCTATTAAGATTTTCTATTTCTTTCTGGTTCAGTTTTGGAAAGTTGTACTTTTCTAAGAGTTTGTCCATTTCTTCCAAGTTGTCCATTTTATTAGCATATAATGGCTGATAGTAGTCTCTTATGATCCTCTGTATTTCTGTGTTGTCTGTTGTGATCTCTCCATTTTCATTTCTAATTTTATTGATTTGGTTTTTCTCCCCTTGTTTCTTGATGAGTCTGGCTAGTGGTTTGTCAATTTTATTTACCCTCTCAGAGAACCAGCTTTTGGCTTTGTTGATTTTTACTATGGTCTCTTTTGTTTCTTTTGCATTTATTTATGCCCTAATTTTTAAGATTTCTTTCCTTCTGCTAACCCTGGGGTTCTTCATTTCTTCCTTAGAACTTGTGTTTTAAAATGAGATGATGTGGATTTGTAATTTTCACTCTTTTTAGCTGAGATTCTCAATGTGTCTAAAACTCTGTTTTCTCATCCTCAAGATGAGATTGGTGACAGTATCCTTCCCAAGTGAAATGAAAATAAATGTAATAATGCAAATAGCAGACCAAACACCTTGCCGTCATTAGTGAGTGCAAAATAGATTAGTAGCTTTGTTAATGTTTTTATTATTTTTTAGAATCTTTGGCTTTATCTGGGTGCACCTCTTCACAAGAAAATAAATGGAATAAAGGATTTATCTTGACTCAGGCTTGCCTGCTGGGATGAGGCAGGCCAAGTTGAATCTGGGTCTTCCTGGAGCAGAGAAAGAGATTTAAGCTTTTGTTTTCTTTAATCAGCATTTTTGGAAAATAGAATCTTGGGAGGTTAGACTGAGCTGAACTGAACTGGGAGGTTAGTTAAAGGTTACAAATCATGGTTTCAGGATTATATTTATAATAACAACATATTCTTCATTGTAGTCTCATCATTGAATTCATCATTGAATTTTATTGTAGAATTATTGAATAAGATAAGTACAGGTAGCAAAATTTGCCTCTCTGTATTGTCATGATATAGAAATTACTGAATTTTCAATATCTTTTTCATATTGAGTACTCAACATTATACTAAAAGGAGCAATATATGTTGTTGTTGGTATTGATTTTGATGCAGGAAAACGTGGACTTGAACTTGGATTTAGTGTTTATTATCTTTGGGAACTTGCTGTCATTTTTTTCAACCATTTTTGCATCAGCATCTTATCTCTAAAATGAAGAAAATGCTTCATGGGTTAGTCTAGTGCCTGATACACGAGAGACATTTATTGAATAGTCATAGTATGCAATAATAATCCAATTTGATAGGAAGAAATGCAGATGAATAGAGTATAGTTCTTAATAAGTGGAGAGCCCTTGGGGTAGACCTACCTGCTTTGCAGGCTCTTCAGCTAGAGCATTCTAGTAATCAATAAGAATATGAAACAAATGGGATGAAATAAAATGTTCTGAGGTTACTAGGTTTGTCCAGTGATACATTAAGGTCAACTTCCTAGCTTGAGGTTTCTAAAAGGCAGCAGCTGAGAGGACTTGTGTGTACGTAGCTCATTTTGGAAAAGAGAATGAAGCCAGTGAACGGGGGAGAGAGTAACAGGGGAGGAGAAATCTGATTGTGCTAGGCTGGTTACCACTTATCCACTGACTCCTATCGACTGGCGAGCTAGGGTTTTCTAAATGTATGTTAATTCTCCACATTGCCACATGGTTGATGTCTGAGGGTGATTAAGCAGGGTCTTCTACGTTTCTCAAGCAGCAAGTGTCAGAAAAGCAAGAGATAGACTGGTGAGAGGTGTTGTACGGGGAACGACAAGGATCAGGGTGTTATCAGGATACGATTGTTTGCAGCAAGTTGCTGTACTGATGACTGAAGGAAAAGGTAAGTCAAGAGGGTGTCAGAGAGAGTCCAAAAAATAAAAATCCAAAATTCGTAATAATTGATAATTTAGAATAATTTTCTTTTGTAGATTTTCCAGCTCAGAGAGATAAGCATACATCAGCCCCTAGTAATTGGGGAATCCCAACAATGTGACAGAATTCATCCTTTTGGGCATTGCAAAGAATCCAGAACTATGGAAAATATTCTCTGCTGTGTTTCTAGTGATGTGTGTGTCCACCATTTTGGGAAACCTCCTCACTGTGGTAACTGTGGTCTCAAGTCAGAGTCTGAGATCACCCATGTATTTTTTCCTTGCGTACCTCTCCCTCACGGATGTCACCTACTCTTCCGTCATTGCCCCCAAGATGATTGTGGACTCCCTCTCTGAGAGCACTGCCATCTCCCTCAAAACCTGCATGACCCAGCTCTTCATTGACCACTTCTTTGGTGGAGTGGGCATCATCCTTCTCATCGTGATGGCCTATGACCGCTACGTGGCCATCTGTAAGCCCCTGTACTACATGACCGTCATGAGGCCTCGTGTGTGCTGCCTACTACTGGGAGCGTCATGGGTGGGGGCATTTACCCATGCAACAGTGCAGCTGCTCTTCATGTATCAAATTCCCTTCTGTGGCCCTAACGTCATTGATCATTTTATGTGTGATTTGTTTCCATTGCTGAAACTGGCCTGCGTGGACACCCGCACCCTGGGCCTCTTAATCATCCTCAACAGTGGGGTGATGTGTGTGGCCATCTTCCTCATCCTCGTCACCTCCTATATGGTCATCCTCTGCTCCCTGAAGTCCTGCGGCTCCAAAGGGCGGCATAAAGCCCTCTCCACCTGTGGCTCCCACCTAATGGTGGTCTTCATGTTCTTTGTGCCTTGTATTTTCTTGTACGTGAGGCCTGTGGTCACTTACCCCATAGACAAGGCAATGGCTGTGTCCTTTACCATTGTCGCACCCATGTTGAATCCCCTGATCTACACCTTGAGGAACATGGAGGTGAAAAAGGCCATGAGGAGACTGTGGATGAAACAAGGAACCTCATGTGGTCATTAGCTCACGTGCCAAGACCAGTTCTTTCTTACAAGGACAGTGTGCCTTTACCTTCCCATTCGTTCCGATCTGTTGAGGATTCAGCAGTCACTGGCACCATTTAACCACGCAGATCAGGTTGATTCTATAATCCTGTTATTCACCACCTCTCCAGTGCATTTTGTGCCCCCTTCCCTTTCTCACAAGCCTCTGGACACTCTCTTTCTCTCTCTATTTTTTTATCCTGTCTTTTGAGTAATTCAAGCCTTTTCTGGTTTGGGGCTTTTGCTTTTCTTACTCTGCTTACTCCTGAAATTCTGTTCCCCAGAGTTTTTCTTTTCTGTCTCTATCTCATGTGTTTTTTCCTCTTTCAGATGAACTCTCATTTCCTTAGACAAGTTTTCCCTGATGGTTTTCTCTAGCAGTTTTTCTAGGTTACTCTTTAACTCTTCATCCGATTATATCCTTAGTATCAAAGTCACAAACTATATTTTAAAAATAAATTATTGGCTTTTATCTTTTTCTTCCAACAAATTTGTAATCCTTGTAAGGTCAGAGATTATATTTACTGCTTCATGCTGTGGGTAGAACACGGTCAGTAAGCTAGTAGGTGCTTAATAAATATCCTTGAATGAATTAAGTGTAAAAGTAACTTGTTTTTTTAATATTACAAATTGATACTGAAAAGTAGTGCATTATAGGAGTTAGAATTATATGGTTTGCATGCTTCCAAGTGTCTTTTCTGGAAACTTTTGGAAGCAAACACAATCTTGGATTAGTACTGTACTCAGTACTTTAATATTTAATGAGGATGTGGGAAAAAAAGAGAACTCTTTATATACTGTAGGTGAGAATGTAGATTGGTACTATGGAAAACAATATGGAGGTTCCTCAGAAATTAAAAGTATAACTGCCATGTGGCCTAGCAAGTTCACTTCTGGGTATATACTCAAAGAAAATGGAAGCAGGATATCTAAGAGATTTAATCATTTCCATGTTTATTGTAGCATTTTTACAATGCCCAAGATAAGCAAGCAACCTCAATGCCCATCAAGAGATAAATGGATCAAAGATGTTTGTATGTGTGTATTTGATGCTCGAAAAATAAGGGTTAAAGGTGTTAACCCTCCCCACAATGGAAAAATGGAGTAAAAAAAAATTTTAATAAGGAATACAGCACTGTCAAAATTCTCTGCTGCTGTTATTTCTCCTTTAGAGAAGGAGAATAAGAATCACTCACACTGGGAGTCAACACTCTTCAGAATCTAGTGTCTGTAGCTATGGCGTTTATGAAAAAAGAGTAACTCTGTAAAGACCTAACTTTTTCTTTAACTGTGGGAAAATGTTCCTTGCTGTTACATCATAGAGTTGGATTTCAGAATCCAAATGACGTTTCTTTTCCTCCAGATCGCGCTTTGTCTGTCACTAGAGAGACACTGGTATCTTTTAAAAAGCCTCCCTTACCTAGCATATGGGAAGTCTAACGTCTTAGGCTAAATTAGCATTCTGTTATAATTTTCTTAGTTTTAAAAAGGCATGGCATATATGATAGCAATAGTTACAATACCAGTCATAGTATTTCAAGCAAACACAATACTTAAGCTAGTATTTATTTTTATACACAAAAATGTGTACAGTAGATATTTCATGTTAGTTATCATCAGCTATTTTTGAAAATTTTGAGGTTCATTTATTTACTGAAGAATATTTGCTTATATTGTATGAGGTGTCCGATCAGGGTACACAGTCATGAATAAGGTGATGCTTCTCTTTTACCTTGGGGTTTACATTCTAGTGCAGGAGACAATACATCAGTTCAGTTCAGTCGCTCAGTCGTGTCCGACTCTCCGCGACCCCATGAATCACAGCACGCCAGGCTTCCCTGTCCATCACCAACTCCTGGAGTTCACTCAAACTCATGTCCACAGAGTCGGTGATGCCATCCAGCCATCTCATTCTCTGTCATCCCCTTCTCCTCCCACCCCCAACCTTTCCCAGCATCAGAGTCTTTTCCAGTGAGTCCAAGGGACTCTCAAGAGTCTTCTCCAACACCACAGTTCCAAAGCATCAATTCTTCAGTGATCAGCTTTCTTCACAGTCCAACTCTCACATCCATACATGACCACGGGAAAAACCATAGCCTTGACTAGACGGACCTTGGTTGGCAAAGTAATGTCTCTGCTTTTTAATATACTATCAAAGTTGGTCATAACTTTCCTTCCAAGAAGTAAGCATCTTTTAATTTCATGGCTGCAATCAGCATCTGCAGTGATTTTGGAGCCCAAAAAAATAAAGTCTGACACTGTTTCCACTGTTTTTCCATCTCTTTCCCATGAAATGTTGAGACCAGATGCCATGATCTTTGTTTTCTGAATGTTGAGCTTCAAGCCAACCTTTTCACTCTCCTCTTTCACCTTCATTAAGAGGCTTTTGAGTTCCTCTTCACTTTCTGCCATAAGGGTTGTGTCATCTGCATATCTGAGATTATTGATATTTCTCCCAGCAATCTTGATTCCAGCTTGTGCTTCTTCCAGCCCAGCGTTCCTCATGATGTACTCTGCATATAAGTTAAATAAGCAAGGTGACAATATACAGCCTTGACGCACTCCTTTTCCTATTTGGAACCAGTCTGTTGTTCCATGTCCAGTTCTGACTGTTGCTTCCTGACCTGCAGACAGGTTTCTCAAGAGGCAGGTCAGGTGGTCTGGGATTCCCATCTCTTTCAGAATGTTCCACAGTTTATTGTGATCCACACAGTCAAAGGCTTTGGCATACATAGAAGCGAAAATAAAGTCATGAAGTGTTAACAGATTGTCAGAAACTGTAGTGGAATGGTGCCTATGTGACCAGAGAACTTTAATTAGGTGGACAATGGGGCTTTCCTGAGAGGTTACTTCTAAACTGAGACCTAAATGATGAGGCAGAATCATCCTTAAACACATCTATGAGAAGAGCATTTCAAGGGACTACTGAAAAGCTTGTGAAAAACTTATAAGGCAGAAGCCAGCTTGAATAGAAGAAGGTCAGGATAATCAGTGGAGAGGAGGGAATGTGATGCAAGGTGAGATGCGAAATTACACAGGTTTCTTCTGATCAAGAAATCTGCTGTTTGTTGACTTTTAAGTTCAAAAAGAATTATGTGCATCAGAATAATTTTGATTACAAGAATAATTAAAAATCAAATCCTTCATGTGTAATTAATAGTTACAATAATTAAAAATCCTTCATCCTTCAACAATTTGGCATCAAACATCTTTGCACACAGGCTTCCCAGATGGTGCTAGTGGTGAAGAACATGCCTGCCAATGCAGGAGACATAAGAGACACCAATTCAATCCCTGGGTCAGAAGATCCCTTGGTGGAAGGCGTGGGGACCTACTCCAGTATTCTTGTCTGGAAAATCCCACGAATAGAGGAGCCTGGTGGGCTCCATAGGGTCATAAAGAGTTGGACATGACAAGCAACTTGGTACGCATGCACACATCTTTGCACTGAGCGTCCATTTGATTTTTGCTACGTCATAACAGAGCGTAATGTTTACTGGCTGCTTACAATATCTTAAAATTGAACATCTGGATTCACCTAAAAATTATTTTTCTTGCCTCATGTCAAAGAAGAAGAAAAAACTGCTCAGTTTCATTTCAATCACTCATTCGTGTCCTACTCTTTGCGACCCCAAGAACTGCAGCATGCCAGGCCTCCCTGTGTATCACCAACTCCTGGAGTCCACCCAAACTCAAGTCCATTGAGTTGGTGATGCCATCCAACCATCTCATCCTCTGTCGTCCCCTTCTCCTCCTGCCCTCAATCTTTCCCAGCATCAAGGTCTTTTCAAATGAGTCAGCTCTTTGCATCAGGTGGCCAAGGTATTGGAGTTTTAGCTTCAACATCAGTCCTTCCAATGAACACCCAGGACTGATGTCCTTTAGGATGGACTGGTTGGATCTCCTTGCAGTCCTGACAGTGTGTAAATGTAGATCTCTGTGAGACCTTTCTGATTATCATTTTTACTATTTTAATTATGAGAATTATAAGGTTCATAATGAGATCCCTAAAGCTAAATAATATTTTTGGTAATTCTGTAGCATAAGAGTAGGTCCAGAATTTACATTTTCTTTTACAAAGGTAAGGCCATTCTGACCATTTAAGCTGCAATTAGATTCCACAAATATCTTCTCTCTTCTGTATGTCTCCCTAATTTCTTCACATGAAATAGTTTTATTCATTACACATATTATTTTTCAGCTCACTGCTCACTTTTTTTGTTTGGTTCTTTAATACTCTTTATTTTGAAGCAAATCTTGGTCTTGCTTCCTTAAAAAAAAACTCACTGTGGATAATTGATTGCAAATACTCTAATCTGTGTATCAGAATAGAAAATTTCAATATTTATGATACAAAGACATTGCAAAGTAGTAATAAGATAACATTTTAATATGAAGGAGAGTATTTGTCTAAAAATCAAGAACTACTGCAAACATCCAACTTACTCAGTTCAGTTCAGTTCAGTCACTTAGTCGTGTCCGACTCTTCATGACCCCATGAACCACAGCACGCCAGGCCTCCCTGTCCATCACCAACTCCCGGAATTCACTCAAACTCATGTCCATCGAGTCGGTATTGCCATCCAGCCATCTCATTCTCTGTCGTCCCCGTCTCCTCCCACCCCCAATCCCTCCCAGCATCAGACTCTTTTCCAGTGAGTCAATTCGTCGCATGAGGTGGCCAAAGTATTGGAGTTTCAGCTTTAGCATCAGTCCTTCCAATGAACACCCAGGATTGATCTCCTTTAGAATGGACTGGTTGGATCTCCTTGCAGTCCAAGGGACTCTCAAGAGTGTTCTCCAACACCACAGTTCAAAAGCATCAATTCTTTGGCCATCAGCTTTCTTCACAGTCCAACTCTCACATCCATACATGACCACGGGAAAAACCATAGCCTTGAATAGATGGACCTTGGTTGGCAAAGTAATGTCTCTGCTTTTTAATATGCTGTCTAGGTTGGTCATAACTTTCCTTCCAAGGAGTAAGCGTCTTTTAATTTCATGGCTGCAATCAGCATCCGTAGTGATTCTTACCTACTCTTAAAAATTCCTTCATATCTATGCTCCCATGCAAAGCAATCAACATCTTTATTGTACTCTAGACCATATTTCCTTCTTGTTTGCATGAAGGCATTGGTCTAAAAATATCTTCTATATCTATTTTATCTACATTTTGCTTTTTATTTGATCATTTTACTTCAGCAAAGAAGCAAATCTGCTATACCCTTCATTAAAGTGAAATCTCCCATTGATTCCTTTTCCTTCATCAGTTGCTCTTTCGTTTCATTCTCTCCTCTTTCTTACAAAACACAAGAGATTCTCTAAAACTTGTCTCCCATTTCTCTCCTTCTGTTTGGTTTAAACACTTTCAGCAGTTAAATTTCTCTTTTCTGGGTCACCAGTGCCCTCTACGTTATTCCACATAACTGTCATCAATCACTTCTCATCTTACAGAATCCACCAGCAGTGTTTCATCTCATCTTTCTTGGCACACTCTTTGAGCAATGATTCTTTGAGGTTGAGACCTGGAAATCCAAATTCCTCCATGGTATTTCCACCTGAATGACTAATAGATTTCTTAAATAGGCCCCAATGCCAAAGCATATTTTCATGAAAATTGATATAACAATTCTAAAATTATATGCATGTGTGCTTGTCTTTAAATAAGTTTGGTGACAGAAGAAAAGAAGAGAAGAATAGGAAACTAGATTTATTAGATGTTAGAACACACCACATTCCAGAATGTTTGGCTCTAGGTGAGTGAGCACACCATCGTGATTATTTGGGTTGTGAGGATCTTTTTTGTATAGTTCTTCCGTGTATTCCTGCCACCTCTTCTTAACATCATCTGCTTCTTTTAGGTTGATACCCTTTCTGTCTTTATTGAGCCTGTCTTTGCATGAAATATTCCCTTGGTATCTCTAATTTTCTTGAAGAGATCTCTAGTCTTTCCTATTCTATTGTTTTCCTCTATTTCTTGGCATTAATCACTGAGGAAGGCTTTCTCATCTCTCCTTGCGATTCTTTGGAACTCTGCATTCAAATGGGTATATCTTTCCTTTTCTCCTTTGCTTTTCGCTTCTCTTCTTTTCATAGCTATTTGTAAGGCTTCCCCAGACAGCCAGTTTGCTTTTTTGCATCTCTTTTTCTTGGGGATGGTCTTGATCCCTGTCTCCTGTACAATGTCAGGAACCTCCATTCACATTTCATCAGGCACTCTGCCTATCAGATCTAATCCGTTAAAACTATTTCTCACTTCCACTATATAATCATACGGGATTTGATTCTGGAATGTGAAGTCAAGTGGGCCTTAGGAAGTATCACTACAGACAAAGCTAGTGGAAGTGATGGAATTCCAGTTGAGCTATTTCAAATCCTAAAAGATGATGCTGTGAAAGTGCTGCATGCAATATGTCAGAAAATTTGGAAAACTCAGCAGTGGCCACAGGACTGGAAAATGTCAGTTTTCATTCTAATTGCAAAGAAAGGCAATGCCAAAGAATGCTCAAACTACCGTACAATTGCACTCATCTCACACGCTAGTAAAGTCATGCTCAAAATTCTCCAAACCAGGCTTTAGCAATACGTGAACCATGAATTTCCAGCTGTTCTGGTTTTAGAAAAGGCAGAGATCAAATTGCCAACATTCGATGGATCATCGAAAAAGCAAGAGAGTTCCAGAAACACATCTATTTCTGCTTTATTGACTACGTCAAAACCTTGGACTGTGTGGATCACAATAAACTGTGGAAAATTCTGAAAGAGCTGGGAATACCAGACTACCTGACCTGGCTCTTGAGAAATCTTTCTCCAGGTCAGGAAGCAACAGTTAGAACTGGACATGGAACAACAGACTGGTTCCAAATAGGAAAAGGATTATGTCAAGGCTGTATATTGTCACCCTGCTTATTTAACTTCTATGCAGAGTACATCATGAGAAATGCTGGGCTGGAAGAAGCACAAGCTGGAATCAAGTTTGCCGAGAGAAATATCAATAACCTCAGATATGCAGATGACACCACCCTTATGGCAGAAAGAGAAGAAGAACCAAAGAGCCTCTTGAAGAAAGTGAAAGAGGAGAGTGAAAAAGTTGGCTTGAAGCTCAACATTTAGAAAATGAAGATCTTGGCATCTGGTCCCATCACTTCATGGCAGATAGATTGGGAAACAGTGGAAACAGTGACATACCTTATATTTTTGGGTTCCAAAATCACTGCAGATGATGATTGAAGTCAAAAAAATTAAAAGATGCATAGCTGATTGCCGAAGAATTGATGCTTTTGAACTGTGGTGCTGGAGAAGACTCTTGAGTGTCCCTTGCACTGCAGGGAGATCCAACCAGTCCATTCTAAAAGAGATCAATCCTGGGTGTTCATTGGAAGGACTGATGCTAAAGCTGAAACTGCAATACTTTGGCCACTTCATGCGACGAGTTGACTCTAAAGACTGATGCTGGGAGGGATTGGGGGTGGGAGGAGACGGGGACGACAGAGAATGAGATGGCTGGATGGCATCACCGACTCTATGGACATGAGTTTGAGTGAAGTCCGGGAGTTGGTGATGGACAGGGAGACCTGGCGTGCTATGATTCATGGGGTCACAAAGAGTTGGACACGACTGAGCAACTGAACTGAACTGATTCCTTGGAAGTAAAGAAATGACCAATCTAGACAGCAGATTAAAATGCAGAGACATTACTTTGTCAACAAATGTCCACCTAGTCAAGACTATGATTTTTCCAGTTGTCATGTATGGATTTGAGAGTTGTACTATAAAGAAATCTGAGCAGTGAAGAATCGATACTTTTGAACTGTGGTGTTGGAGAAGACTCTTGAGAGTCCCTTGGACTGCAAGGAGATCCAACCAGTCCATCCTAAAGGAAATCAGTCCTGGGTGTTCATTGGAAGGCCTGATATTGAAGCTGAATCTAATATTATGGCCACCTGATGCGAAGAACTGACTCATTTGAAAAGACCCTGATTTTGGGAAAGATTGAAAGAAGGAGGAGAAGGGGACGAATGAGGTTGAGATGGTTGGATGTCATCACTGACTCACTGGACGTGGGTTTGGGTAGACTCCGGCAGTTGGTGATGGGCAGGCAGTTCTGGCGTGCTGCAGTCCATGGGGTCGCGAAGAGTTGGACACAACTGAGCTACTGAACTAAACTGAACTGATGTGTGAAATAATACTTCACTGTGGTTTAATTTGCCAAAACAGTCTTTAGAAAGGACAGAGCTTAAAGTTTCAACTTTCAAGATTTCAGACTACTTCAAAGCTACAGTAATCAAAACAAGGAACAAAAGCAGACAGAGAGGTTAATGTAACAAAACAGCCTAGAAATAAACCCACACACTATGGTCCATTAATCTATGATCTTAAAAGTGGCAAGAATATGCAGTTGGAGAAGGCATCCTCTTCATTAAATGATGGTCAAAGAATTAAAAAGCTACATGTAAAAGAATGAAATTAAAACATTTTCTAACACCATATACTTTTAAAGGTATACTCAAAAGAGCTGAATGTCAGACTGAAAGCCATAAAACTAAAGGGCAGTATAGGTAGAACACTCTGACATAAATCATAGCAATGTTTTTAATGGATCATAATTAAAAGTATTTTCACAGCAATGGAAGCTATAAACAAGATGAAAAGATATCCTGAATGGGAGAAAATATTTGCTAATAATTTGTTTGATAAGGGGTTAATATCCAAAATACATACATAGCTCATACAGTTAAAAAAACAAAAAAACAACTGATTCAAACTGAAGACCTAACAGAACTTTTTCCAAAGAAGACATGCAGTTGGTCAAGAGGCACTTATAAAGATGCTCAAAGTTGTTACTCTTTAAAGAAATGTAAATTGTATCCTCTTCTTTCTTAAAAGACACTGTTTTATGTGTTAAATTCTTGCTTAGAATTTTTGTTTGTTTGTTTGTTTGAAACTTAGACTGTGTTGTTCAGTCAGCTCAGACTCTTTGCAACCCGTCGCCCGCAGCACACCAGGCTTCCTTGTCCATTGTCTCCCAGAATCTGCACAAATTCGTGTCCATTGAGTCCGTGATCCTATCTAAATATCTCATTTCATTGACTATATTAGAGCACACTTTTCCGTTCTGCTAAGTTTCTAACACCAGGAAGGGCAATTTAGGTACTAACTGGTAGCATAGCTGTTTCTGGATGACCCACTTTCTTCTTTTTTTAAATTAATTTATTTATTTTTTATTTATTTATTTTTTTTTTAGGTAATTATTTTTTATTGGAGGCAAATTATTTTACAATATTATATTGGTTGGTTTTGCCATACATTGATATGAATTTGCCCCGGGTTTACATAAGTTCCCCCTCCTGAACCCCCCTCCCACCTCCCTCCTCCCTTTATCCTCCCTCTGGGTCATCCCCGCATGCCAGCCCCGAGCATCGTATAACATGCATTGACCCTGAACTAGTGATTCGTTTCACATATGACAACATACGTGTTTCAATGCCATTCTCCCAAATCATCCCACCCTCACCCTCTCCTATAGAGTCCCAAAGACTGTTCTATACATCTGTGTCTCTTTTGCTATCTCGTATACAGTGTTATCATTTGCATCTTTCTAAATTCCATATATATGCGTTAGTATACTGTATTGGTGTTTCTCTTTCTGGCTTACTTCACTCTGTATAATAGGCTCCAGTTTCATCCACCTCATTAGAACTGATTCAAATGTATTCTTTTTAATGGCTGAATAATACTCCATTGTGTATATGTACCAAAGCTTTCTTATCCATTCGTCTGCAGATGGACATCTAGGTTGCTTCCATGTCCTGGCTATTATAAACAGTGCTGCAATGAACATTGGAGTACACGTGTCTCTTTCAATTCTGGTTTCCTCGGTGTGTATGCCCAGGAGTGCGATTGCTGGATCATATGGCAGTTCTATTTCCAGTTTTTTGAGGAATCTCCACACTGTTCTCCATAGTGGCTGTACTAGTTTGCATTCCCACCAACAGTGTAAGAGGGTTCCTTTCTCTCCACATCCTCTCCAGCATTTATTGCATGTAGACTTTTGGATAGCAGCCATTCTGACTGGTGTGAAATGGTATCTCATTGTGGTTTTGATTTGCATCTCTCTGATTATGAGGGATGTTGAGCATTTTTTCATGTGTTTGTTAGCCATCTTTATGTCTTCTTTGGAGAAATGTCTGTTTAGTTCTTTGGCCCATTTTTTGATTGGGTCATTTATTTTTCTGGAATTGAGCTGCAGGAGCTGCTTGTATAATTTGGAGATTAATCCTTTATCAGTTGCTTCATTTGCTATTATTTTCTCCCATTCTGAAGGCTGTCTTTTCACCTTACTTATAGTTTCCTTTGCTGTGCGGAAGCTTTTGATTTTAATTAGGTCCCATTTGTTTATTTTTGCTTTTATTTCCAATATTCTGGGAGGTGGGTCTTGGAGGATCCTGCTGTGATTTATGTCGGAGAGTGTTTTGCCTACGTTCTCCTCTAGGAGTTTTATAGTTTCTGGTCTTACATTTAGCTCTCTAATCCATTTTGAGTTTATTTTGGTGTATGGTGTTAGGAAGTGTTCTAGTTTCATTCTTTTACAAGTGGCTGACAAGTTTTCCCAGCATCACTTGTTAAAGAGACTGTCTTTTCTCCATTTGATATTCTTGTCTCCTTTGTCAAAGATGAGGTGTCCATAGATACGTGGATTTATCTCTGGGCTTTCTATTTTGTTCCATTGATCTATATTTCTGTCTTTATGCCAGTACCATACTGTCTTGATGACTGTGGTTTTGTAGTAGAGCCTGAAGTCCGGCAGGTTAATTCCCCCAGTTCCATTTTTCTTCCTCAAGATTGCTTTGGCTATTCGAGGTTTTTTGTATTTCCATACAAATTGTGAGATTATTTGTTCTAGTTCTGTGAAAAATATCTTTGGTAGCTTGATAGGGATTGCATTGAATGTATAAATTACTTTGGGTAGTATACTCATTTTAACAATATTTATTCTTCCAATCCATGAACATGGTATATTTCTCCATCTATTAGTGTCCTCTTTGATTGCTTTCAGTAGTGTTTTATAGTTTTCTATGTACAAGTCTTTTGTTTCCTTAGGTAGATATATTCCTAAGTATTTAATTCTTTTCGTTGCAACAGTGAATGGAATAGTTTCCTTAATTTCTCTTTCTATTTTCTCATTATTAGTGTATAGGAATGAAAGGGATTTCTGTGTGTTGATTTTATATCCTGCAACGTTACTGTAATCATTGATTAGCTCTAGTAGTTTTCTGGTAGAGTCTCTAGGGTTTTCTGTGTAGAGGATCATGTCATCAGCGAACAGTGAAAGTTTTACTTCTTCTTTTCCAATTTGTATTCCTTTTATGTCTTTTTCTGCTCTGATTGCTGTAGCCAAAACTTCCAGAACTATGTTGAATAGTAGTGGTGAGAGTGGGCACCCTTGTCTTGTTCCTGACTTAAGGGGAAATGCTTTCAGTTTTTCACCATTGAGGATAATGTTTGCTGTGGGTTTGTCATATATAGCTTTTATTATGTTGAGGTATGTCCCTTCTATTCCCACTTTCTGGAGGGTTTTTATCATAAATGGATGTTGAATTTTGTCGAAGGCTTTCTCTGCATCTATTGAGATAATCATATGATTTTTATTTTTCAGTTTGTTAATGTGGTGTATTATGTTGACTGATTTGCGGATATTGAAGAATCCTTGCATTCCTGGGATAAAGCCCACTTGGTCATGATGTATGATCTTCTTAATATGCTGTTGGATTCTGATTGCTAGAATTTTGTGAAGGATTTTTGCATCTATGTTCATCAGTGATATTGGCCTGTAGTTTTCTTTTTTTGTGGGGTCTTTACGAGGTTTTGGGATTAGGGTGATGGTGGCCTCATAGAATGAGTTTGGAAGTTTCCCTTCCTCAGCAATTTTCTGGAAGAGTTTGAGTAGAATAGGTGTTAGCTCTTCTCTAAATTTTTGGTAGAATTCATCTGTGAAGCCGTCTGGACCTGGGCTTTTGTTTGCTGGGAGATTTTTGATTACAGTTTCAATTTCCGTGCTTGTGATGGGTCTGTTCAGATTTTCTATTTCTTCCTGGTTCAGTTTTGGAAAGTTGTATTTTTCTAGGAATTTGTCCATTTCTTCCAGGTTATTCATTTTATTGCCATATAATTCCTGATAGTATTCTCTAATAATCCTTTGTATTTCTGTGTTGTCGGTTGTGATCTCTCCATTTTCATTTCTAATTTTATTGATTTGGTTTTTCTCCCTTTGTTTCTTGATAAGTCTGGCTAGTGGTTTGTCAATTTTATTTACCTTCTCAAAGAACCAGCTTTTGGCTTTGTTGATTTTTGCTATAGTCTCTTTTGTTTCTTTTGCATTTATCTCTGCCCTAATTTTTACAATTTCTTTCCTTCTACTGACCCTGGGGTTCTTCATTTCTTCCTTTTCTAGTTGCTTTAGATGTAGAGTTGGGTTATTTAGTTGCCTTTTTTCTTGTTTCTTGAGGTGTGCCTATATTGCTATGAACTTCCCCCTTAGCACTGCTTTTACAGTGTCCCAGAGGTTTTGGGTTGTTGTGTTTTCATTTTCATTCATTTCTATGCATATTTTTATTTCTCTTTCGATTTCTTCTATGATTTGTTCGTTGCTCAGCAGCATGTTGTTCAGCCTCCATATGTTGGCATGTTTAATAGTTTTTCTCCCATAATTGAGATCTAATTTTACTGCATTGTGGTCAGAAAAGATGCATGGAATGATTTCAACTTTTTTGAATTTACCAAGGCTAGATTTATGGCCCAGGATGTGATCTATCCTGGAAAAGGTTCCATGTGCACTTGAGAAAAAGGTGAAATTCATTGTTTTGGGGTGAAATGTCCTATAGATATCAATTAGGTCTAACTGGTCTATTGTATCATTTAAAGATTGTGTTTCCTTGTTAATTTTCTGTTTAGTTGATCTATCCATAGATGTAAGTGGGGTATTAAAATCTCCCACTATTATTGCATTATTGTTAATTTCCCCTTTCATACTTGTTAGTAATTGTCTTACATATTACGGTGCTCCTATGTTGGGTGCATAAATATTTATAATTGTTATGTCTTCATCTTGGATTGATCCTTTGATCATTATGTAGTTTCCTTCTTTGTCTCTTTTCACGGCCTTTGTTTTAAAGTCTATTTTATCTGATATGAGTATTGCTACTCCTGCTTTCTTTTGGTCTCTATTTGCATGGAATATCTTTTTCCAGCCCTTCACTTTCAGTCTGTATGTGTCCCTCGTTTTGAGGTGGGTCTCTTGCAGACAACATATATGGGGGTCTTGTTTTTGTATCCATTCAGCCAGCCTTTGTCTTTTGGTTGGGGCATTCAACCCATTTACGTTTAAGGTAATTATTGATAAGTACGATCCCGTAGCCATTTTCTTTATTGCTTTGGGTTCGAGTTTATACACGCTTTCTGTGTTTCCTGTCTAGAAAAGATCCTTTAGCATTTGTTGGAGAGCTGGTTTGGTAATGCTGAATTCTCTCAGCTTTTGCTTGTCTGTAAAGCTTTTGATTTCTCCTTCATATTTGAATGAGATCCTTGCTGGGTACAGTAGTCTGGGCTGTAGGTTATTTTCTTTCATCACTTTAAGTATGTCTTGCCATTCCCTCCTGGCCTGAAGAGTTTCTGTTGAAAGATCAGCTGTTATCCTTATGGGAATCCCCTTGTGTGTTATTTGCTGTTTTTCCCTTGCTGCTTTTAATATTTGTTCTTTGTGTTTGATCTTTGTTAATTTGATTAATATGTGTCTAGGAGTATTTCGCCTTGGGTTTATCCTGTTGGGGACTCTCTGGGTTTCTTGGACTTGGGTGATTATTTCTTTCCCTATTTTAGGGAAGTTTTCAACTATTATCTCCTCAAGTATTCTTTCATGGTCTTTCTTTTTGTCTTCTTCTTCTGGGATTCCTATGATTCGAATGTTGGACCGTTTAACATTGTCCCAGAGGTCTCTAATATTGTTCTCATTTCTTTTAATTTGTTTTTCTTTTTTCCTCTCTGTTTCATTTATTTCTACAATTCTATCTTCTAGCTCGCTTATCCTGTCTTCTGCCTCTGTTATTCTACTGTTTGTTCCCTCCAGAGTGTTTCTGATCTCATCTATTGTATTATTCATTGTATATTGACTCTTTTTTATTTCCTCTAAGTCCTTATTAAACCTTTCTTCCATCTTCTCAATCCTTTTCTCCAGGTTATTTATCTGTAACTCCATTTTGCTTTCAAGATTTTGAATCATTTTCACCACCAAAATTCGAAATTCTTTTTCATGTAGATTCCCTATATCTTCCTCTTTTGTTTGTGTCGGTGGGCATTTATCTTGATCCTTTACTTGCTGGGTATTTCTCTGCTTCTTCATCTTGCTTATAATGCTTTGCTTGGGGTGGCCTTTCCCTCTTCTGGCCGTCTGTGGAGTTCTCTTTATTATGTAGTTTCCTTGCTGTGTGTGGGGTTGGACAGGTGACTTGTCAAGGTTCCCTGGTTATGGAAGCCTGTGTCGGTGTTCTGGTGGGTGGAGCTGGATTTCTTCTCTCTCGAGTGCAATGAAGTGTCCAGTAATGAGTTATGAGATGTCAGTGGGTTTGGAGTGACTTTGGGCAGCCTGTATATTGAAGCTCAGGGCTAGTTTCCTGTGTTACTGGAGAATTTGCGTGGTATGTCTTGCTCTGGAACTTGTTGACCCTTGGGTTTAGCATAGGTATGGAGACGTTTGATGAGCTCCTATCGATTAATGTTCCCTGGAGTCAGGACTTCTCTGGTGTTCTCAGGATTCGGGCTTAAGCCTCTTGCCTCTGGTTTTTGGTCTTATTCTTGGAGTAGTCTCTAGACGTCTCTATCTGTCATTTCCAATGTGGTTCCCTCTGTTTTAGCTTCTGTCTGCTGGTCTCTTCAGTGTCTAATTTCCACCCTGATACTAGGGGGTGGGTGGACACTTTTTAAGGCTCAGTTGTTCAGTCCTGTTCTGGGAAGGGAGGGACGCTGCAGTCAATTATCTCTGGCGTCTGTGGGGAGTGCTCGCAGCGTCTCGGCCACACTGGGTTTGCCCCCGCTCACAGCACGTATGCTGTCCCAGTCTATAATGCACAGGCTCTAGGTTGCTCTGCCGGGAATGATCTGAGGCCGGCACCAGGTTGTATGCACTTCCCAGGTCTGAGCGGCTCAAGTTCAGGTTCTCAGGTACTCCACAAAGGCGCAGACTTGGTTGGGCCTGCGTTTTGTGCCTTCCCTGGTCCGAGCAGCTCAGGGGACCAGGTGTTTGGCAAGCGCGGTCTCTGCGACTTATCGCCTCCCCAGTCCCCGCCACTCAGTTTTCTGGGTGTACAACCGGCGCACCTTCTCAGGGGCATATCGACCGGCCCGAGCCCAAGAAGTCCTGATTAGCAACAAGCCTGCCTGAAGTTTGTATCGGATGCCTTTCTGGGGCCGCGGTTGCCCACTCCAGCTCTGGCTGCGCTCCCTGCCTGTCTCGGCGGGGGACGGGGGATGGGCCAGCCGCAGCCGGCTCGCTCTGCTTAGTCCTTTATTCTGTGAGCGGGGCTGGCCGAGTCATAGGTTAGAGCTTTCTGCCTTTTCGTGGGGAAGCTATCCCACAGTCTGCTTTGCTCTCCCCAGTTCTCTCAGATTGTTCTCGCGGCATTCAAGCCCAGTCCTCTCTCCAAGCAGTTCAGCCGGCTCCTCCCTGCCCAGCCCCCACTGCTAATGGCGTATGCAGGCGTCCACGCTGCTTCTCCGCTGGGAGTTACCGTTTGGCGGGTAGTCTGTGGGTTTTAAAAAAATCTTAAAAAAAAAGAGGGTTATGTGGCCCTCTGAGCTTCCAAGGCTCGCCACAGATTCTCCAGTGAGAATGTTTCCTGGTGCTTGGAAACTTCTCTCTTTTTAAAGCCTCCCTTCCCGGGACGGAGCTCCGTCCTTACTTCTTTTGTCTCGCTTTTTATCTTTTATGTTTTTTCCTACCTCCTTTCGAAGACAATGGGCTGCTTTTCTGGGTGCCTGACGTCCTCTGCCAGCATTCAGAAGTTGTTTTGTGGACTTTACTCGCGTTCAAATGTTCTTTTGATGAATTTGTGGAGGAGAAAGTGGTCTCGCCGTCCTATTCCTCCGCCATCTTATTCCTCCCCTCGACCCACTTTCTTTTTAATGAATAACTATTTTTATTCTTTTTTTTTTTAACCTTCTCTCTCTACCATTCATTTGTTTTATTCCTCTTTTTTCCCTGGTAAGGTTGTTCAGAGGGAAGAAGCTAAGAATTCCAAATACTTGTTTATATGTGATTAGAGGGCGTGAGAAAAATTGACTTGTTTTCCTAATAAGATAAACAGACAAATGAAAGCTGTTTATCACACATGAAGTGTTTCTGACCAGCACAGTGGGGGGACTTTCGGGAGGACACTGTCTATGATGCCAAACCTTATGTCATTGTTTCTTAAAATATTCCCCCTGGAATTCAGAGAAGAACGATTTTTTTTGCTGCTCTGTGAAAAGGTTGCTATCATAAAGGATGGTCAGAATTGACACTTCCTCAGTGTCTTCTAGCAGGTAAGTGAAACACATTTTTCATGTTTTACTCTAGTGGCGTAATTACAAAATTAGCCATCACAATTTTCTAATATATTTCCATATCTATTTTGAATGCACTTATAACCACAGAACTCTGTGAAAGTTTTTTTTTTTAAGATTTACTGTTAATAAAAGAAATAAATAAAATGAACACAAATGAGGAAAAACGATGTTACAAACTCAATAAATCTTGACATGTTAAAACTCATTATTGTAACGAAATAATAGAGGAATGTATTTCATGTGTTATTGTTTTCATTACAAATTCTAGAGATAGCAGAGTGTAAGAAAGTTCATGCATAACGTTGATGCAAGGAAGTGTGAGAAGATAAACCCTCACTAGGAGCTAGGAGTACTAGAAATAACACATGTACACCCAGGGCAGATCCAGGTCAATGTATGGCAAAACCAATACAATAATGTAAAGTAATTAGCCTCCAATAAAAATAAATAAATTAAAGGCTTATGGAAACAGTGATCTTCACATAGCTTTGGGAAAATGGTAACTTTTCCATCTCCATGTGACAACTTTGCACAGAATATTGCATATCACTTTATAGAATCATTCAGTTCAGTTCAGTTCAGTTGCTCAGTCGTGTCTGACTCTTTGCAACCCCATGAATCACAGCACGCCAGGCCTCCCTGTCCATCACCAACTCCTGGAGTTCACTCAAACTCATGTCCATCGAGTTGGTGATGCCATCCAGCCGTCTCATTCTCTGTCGTCCCCGTCTCCTCCCACCCCCAATCACTACAGCATCAGAGTCTTTTTCCAGTGAGTCAACTCGTCGCATGAGGTGGCCAAAGTATTGCAGTTTCAGCTTTAGTCAGTCCTTCCAATGAACACCCAGGATTGATCTCCTTTAGAATGGACTGGTTGGATCTCCTTGCAGTCCAAGGGACTCTCAAGAGTCTTCTCCAGCACCACAGTTCAAAAGCATCAATTCTTCGGCGATCAGCTTTCTTCACAGTCCAACTCTCACATCCATACATAACCATGGGAAAAACCATAGCCTTGATTAGACGGACATTTGTTGGCAAAGTAATGTCTCTGCTTTTTATTACTCCTTCTATTCTCCCAAAATAGCATCATAAGTTTTTAATTGGCACTTTCCACATTTCAAGCATTTAATTTGAAAAGGTAAATACCTAATTCTCAGAAAACTTTTGGAGGAAACACGGCAATGAAGAGCCTGAAAACTATAATTAAGTTGAAAGATAATGTGTCATTTATGGGGGATGAGCACTCCTGAGAAATATTGGGTAGAAATATTTCCTTTTCATCAACATTTGTATCTGTCAGTGTTCTTCCACATTTGGTCTTTTTTACCCTTACCCCTCCACCAGGCACCAGTTCTATGCCTAATAAGATTTGAACAGAAAAGAAATATTAATTTATCTCTACATATGGTAAGCAGAGATATACATAAAGCGTGAATAATGAGCACTTTGGGGCCACTTTCTGACTCGCAGGCCGGCTGTTTTCTAAGGCGTCTGTGGGTCAGATAATCAGGAATCATACGGACAGATGAGGAGCTCAGCGAGGGAAGATTATGTACTCTTTTCCTTGGACTATTGAGTGATAAATAATCTCCGGACAATCTGTTGAAGTTTCCACAAAGAATGGCAAGTTCTGCAAAGAAATAAAGTGAGTGGAGAATTTCCTCTAAAGATGGACATCTAGGGCAACCGAGTCAGGGGGAAGTGGACAAAGAGCCTCCTTAAATTAAGCAATGCTTCTCCCTGTGGCCTCTGCCGTAAGACAGCTCTTTAAGCACAGAAGAATCTGCCTAACGCTAAATAGATAATGTTTCACCCTTATCTATTTTTCAGCTTTGCCTGCGTGCTTTTCTTTTAGGCCTTCTCTCCCAGCCCCCACATCAAAAGATTATCTCCTTAACAAATATAGTCATTTTAAATTTGTAACATCCATTTCAAGAGTAGAAGTGAAGACCGTATCTATTGAAAACCAGCATTGCTTCTTTTTAAAAGTACATCTTCTGTCTTCTCCTTCTTTGCTTTTTTCTGAGACTTGAGGATTTTCAGGTACTTGAACAATACAAGCTCTCCTGGGAATAAAACCATGATTGGATCCTATACCAACCACCTGATGGCACACAACTATCTCCCCAAATTACTCCAGATCTAAGATGCTTAAGAGAAAAATACTAACTTTTGAGCAATAACCCGGCATCCTTCATTTAGTACCATAACTTCAGGAATTCTGAGTTTTCTAAATGGTGTTTTTAGAAGTTGGAAAAAAAGATAAACTGGAATATTTGAGATAATAGCATATGAAATAACATTTATTTCTGATCGCTGCTGCTGCTGCTGCTAAGTCACTTCAGTCATGTCCGACTCTGTGTGACCCTTTAGACGGAAGCCCACCAGGCTCCCCCGTCCCTGGGATTCTCCAGGCAAGAACACTGGAGTGGGTTGCCATTTCCTTCTCCAATGTGTGAAAGTGAAAAGTGAAAGTGAAGTCGCTCAGTCATGTCTGACCCTTAGCGACCCCACGGACTGCAGCCTACCAGGCTCCTCCATCCATGGGATTCTCCAGGCTAGAGTACTTTAGTGGCTTGCCATTAGTATTTGTTTAATACAGAATTTCACATTCATTACGATAATAGCAGATTATTTAAAGAGTATATTTCCTGTTCATTGCTCAAGTTGCAATAATTGGAATAAGAGTGCAAGGAAGAGGTGGAACACATGAAATATATATATACATATATATGATTATATATCTCTATGTATAGCAATTATGTGATACATAAATGTTTATGCATGATGTTTTTAACAGAGTTAAAGGGGTAGTGTGACCTTATATTTATATCATGAACCTCCAAAGGCAGTCATGTATATCCTAAATCCCAAGTGATATACCATGAAAAACATGTGCCATAAAATTTTTGAATATGACAAACAAAGAAATAACAAAGACATATCTCTTAACTATGCATTCAACAAATTGGAAACGTTAATCAATAACGGTATCACACTTAGCAAGCTTTATGAAAAGAAAATCTTATAGGAAATTCTTACTTTCAGAAGCTTATTTGAAACTCACAGTAAACCTTTGCAGTGATCATTAAAAATTATCACACAAAGTTTTAACATGAGTTATTAAGAAATCACAGGTACAATGGCCCCCAAAAGCAATATTCCATAACATCATGTAACATCCTATGAATTATTTCCTTATTTTTTTCAGATTAATCATTTCACACTCATCTCTTCTCCTCTTTCATAAAATCATGCAGCTGAAAAATAATGTGACTGAATTTATTCTGCTTGGGTTGACACAAGATCCTGTTAGGAAGAAAATAGTGTTTGTCATTTTCTTGATTCTTTACTTGGGGATATTGCTGGGTAACCTGATGATTATTGTCACCGTCAAGACTAGCCGGGCACTTGGGAGTCCAATGTACTTCTTCCTTTTCTACCTATCCTTATCTGATGCCTGCTTCTGTACCTCCATAGCTCCTAGAATGATTGCTGATGCCCTTTTGAAGAAGCCCACTATCTCTTTCAGTGAGTGCATGATCCAAGTCTTTGCATTCCACTTCTTTGGCTGCCTGGAGGTCTTCATCCTGATCCTCATGGCTGTTGACCGCTATGTGGCCATCTGTAAGCCTCTACACTACATGACCATCATGAGCCATCGAGTCTGCGGTGTGCTAATGTCCCTGGCCTGGGTGGGGTCCTGTGTGCATTCATCAGCTCAGATTCTTCTAGCCTTGAGTCTGCCTTTCTGTGGTCCCAATGTGATTGACCACTACTTCTGTGACTTGCAGCCTTTGTTGAAACTTGCCTGTACAGACACCTATGTGACCAACCTACTCTTGGTGTCCAACAACGGGGCCATCTGTACCGTGAGCTTCGTCATGCTGATGCTCTCCTATGCTATCATCTTGCATTCTCTGAGAAACCACAGCGCTGAGGGGAGGAGAAAAGCCCTCTCCACCTGCATCTCCCACGTCATCGTGGTCATCTTGTTCTTTGGTCCTTGCATATTTATATACACTCGCCCGGCTACCACCTTCTCCATGGATAAGATGATAGCTGTGTTTTATACAATTGGGACACCTTTGTTGAACCCTCTGATTTATACCCTGAGGAATGCAGAAGTGAAAAATGCCATGAGGATGTTATAGAGTAAGAAGTTGATGTCAGATGAAAAAATATGAGTAGAAATTTCAAGATTTATTCAGTGTTTGAACTGACCTAGAAAAAGTCCATAGAGACCATTCTCGTCTCATTGTGAAGTTAGCATAATTCTGTCTTAGGGTGTGACAGCCACTGCCCTTAAGATTGAAAAGCAGCGTGCACACACATACTTGTTAGTGTTGAGTCCGACTTATGTAGAGGTAGAGAGGACACTAGGTATAAGCAGGCTTTAAAGCCCAGCAGCTTGGACGCTGTGCCTCTGTATCTCTCACTTGCCTGTATTCATGTCTCTGAGGTTTTCATCTAATGTGTTCCCTGCCCTTCTTCACCTTGCTGTCTCCTGTTTTGCTCCTATGTAATCTTGCCCTATATTCTTAAATACACAACTTAGTAACATTTTTGTTTCCTCAACATTTTTATTAAAAACTTCTCTTTCATCATGTCTAGTCAATGCCCTTCAATTAGCTTTTTTGTTCCTGATTAACACTTGATTCAAATAACAGCAGAAGCTTCATGTAGTAAGAGACAGTATATAATCTAGCAGTTTTTTCCTTTCAATTATTTTTTGATCACTCCAAATTCTTACCATACATTTAAGCAGACCCTTCCTTCTCAGGTGGAAAGTTAACATTCTGAGGTCAGATTTTTCAATCTTAAGAAGGTTTTAATTGTTCAGTTTCTTCTCATTTTCGCATTTTTAATAAAGTCTACACTGTGCTCCTCACATGACTGAAGTGACTTAGTTAACATGCTCACTATGCTCCTAATATGGTTTCTTCTAATTTGGGGACAATATAAAGGTTTCTCTTGAATCGTACCAATCATGATATTGAAAAAATAATGGTGGCAATTATAAATATAGTATGTATATTACAAAATAAATAGATTTATGTGGGGTTGTAGATAAAGTGTAGACAGTTGATGTTAGTGAATTTCAAAATATTAATATATTGAATATGCTGAATGATATAAGTCAGAAGTTATTTATGCTTGAGAAAGAATTATTTATGTACACATATATGAATTATGAATTTCCTTTCTTGAAAAGGAAAAACTAGAATCAGGAAAAAGTATAGTGGTCTCTAGAAATTCCAAAGGAGAAGCAATGGGAAGAATAGGTCGCACAAAAACCAGTTTTAGCAAAGGAAAATAATTCTGTTTTAGATACTTCAAAGACGACATACAAATGAACAAGAGGCATATTAAAGATGCTCAATATTACTAAGTATTAGAGAAATGCAAGGTGAAGCTACAATAAGATGTCACCTCACAGCTCTCAGAATGACCATCATTAAAAATGTCTACAAATGATGAATGTTGGAGAGGGTGTGGGGAAATGGGAACTCACCCTCATTGCTGGTGTGAATGTAAAATGATACAATACCTAAGGAGAACGATATAGAGGTTCCTTAAAAATGTACTCAATATACCTACTATGTGACCCGGCATACGTATCCTGGAAATATACTAGGAGAAAATAACGGTTCAAAATGTTACACGCACCCAATGTTCATCACAGTGCTGTTTACAATAGCCAAGACTTGGAAGCAACTTAAATGTCATAAAAGAGAATGGAGAAACAAGATACACTGTATATATATATATATATATATATATATATATATACATACATACACACACAATGGAATATTACCCAGTAATTAAAAAGAATGAAATATACCAATTACAGCAACAAGGTTGGACCTGAGATTAATATACTAAGTGAAGTAAGTCAGACAGAGAAAAACAAATATCATATGATATGGCTTATATGCCAGAATCTTAAAGTAAAAGATACAAATAGACTTATTTATAGAACAGGAACAATCAGAGACTTAGAGAACACAATTATGATTAACAAGGGGATAAAGGGGGAGGAGAGGGATAGACTGTGAGTTTGGGATTGACATGTACATGCTGCTGTATTTAAAATAGATAATCAAGAACCTAATGTACAGCACAGGGACCTCTGGTTAATATTCTATAATAATCTAAATGGGAAAATAATTTAAAAAACAAAGGATGCTTGTATGGGAATAACTGAATCACTTTGCTGCATACATGCAACTAACACATCATTGCTAATCAATTGTATTTTAATATAAAATAAAAATATAAAAACAACTAAATGAACGAAAGCAAGGTTGTGAAGTGCTGATACAAGAATAAACATAAAAATCATTGAAACATAATAGAAAGTCCATAAATAGACTTAAAAAATGAAAAGTTTTACAAAGATATCAAAGTAATTAAAGCAGAAATAATATATTTTTCAACAAATTATACCACATCAATTGGATATCCTTATATAAAAAAAGGAACCTCAATCACTACCTCATGCTATAGATGAAAATTAGCTCAAAATGAGTCATAGATCAAAAAGTCAAAGTTAAACCCATAAAAATTCTGTAAAAAACTACAATAAGAACCATAAAGAAACTAAAAAGTTGACATTGTTAATATTTTAAATCTTCTGATCATTAGAGATCATAATTTTGAAAATAAAAAGGCAGTTCACAGAGTACGAAAAAGTTGTATCTACATCCACATGTACCAAATTTTACATTATATATAAATTTATGTGTAAAATTGTATATGTAAATTCATTTTATATATGATGCATATATATGAAAGAAGAACTGTATCTAGAATATATATATAAATCACCTACAATTTAGTGATGAGAAACCCAGAACTCCTATTTTAAATTGCACAGAGTGTTGGGCCAGCCTTTGCCCAAACCAACGTCTGGGTGGGCGACCCTGGGACCCAAGCACCACGCCGACAGATGCAATCAGCAAGAGGATTTTATTGAATGTTTGCGCAAACGGGCCCTCCACGTCAAAAGCGAGCCGAGGAACCCTAGCAACAGTTACAGACCGGTTTTAAAGCCCAAAATCTACATAATTAGCATATCACACGGGAATACAGCTCAGGGACTTTCCTTGAGAAACGTGAGCCTCTGGGGAGGGGCTGTTTTTTTTCCCTTCCGCAAGGCACTTTTGGTTGCTCAAGTCCCAGGAACTTGTGAAAGTGTGAGCAAATGTTGGATTGCCCAAGTCCCAGGAACTTGTGAAAGTGAGCAAATGTTGGATTGACGTTTACGGGGGGGGGGGGGGGTGTTTCAAGAGTTCTTAAAAAAATTCCAAAAAAGGTATAGATATTGCCTCTAATATAATTTTAAAAATTATCAGCTTCAGTAGTTATCAAGAAATCAAAGTAAAAACTCAATAGTTTATCACTACATACTTCCTAGAAGGACCAAAATGATACCAAGTGACAGAGACGTCAAATAATTCACTTTGACATCAGAACTAATTTCCTGTGTTTTATGTATCTATCCACATGTGTAATGTCACTCAGCATTCCACAATGTCTGTCACAACTGTCCCAGACAAAACTTATTGAAAAACTTTTTAGAGTTTCTCTTTATAGTCATAGCCTTCTAATGATTGTGAAAAACAAGTTTTGTATTCAAATACTTTTAAATGGCTGCCATTAATTTTATGGCCTCACTGCTCCAGCTCTCAAGAAATCAGTACTAGGTTTCCAGGAACTTTGATACTGATAACAAGAAAGACGTTCTCTGACATGAGTGCAGAAATTAACTTCATCGCAGGTCCCAAGGCTGGAATACTGCTCTCCTTGTCATTCACATGCCATTTGTCCTTCTTAGAAAACCAGGCTCGTATAAAGGGGATTCACCTATTTTAGCTGCAAGTGCAGGGAATACAACTCTCCACTCAAGAATGAGTGTTTCTCAAGCATGTCTCTTCAGAATACCTGCTTGTAAGAAAAAGCCTTTCCATCAAAGCAGATAATTAGTTCCTGGGAGAGAAAGAGCAGCTATAAGACAAAGTCCTTGAATCTTTATTGGAACCTTGTTAAATATCCACACGTGCAATTGAAAATGTTTTTATCTGCTGTTTACATTTCCAGAGAAAGACTTGTCAAGAGTTGAAAGATCCATTTGAAGGTGTTTCCACCACATTTTCTGCCTACTGACTTTTGGAGTAGACCATCCATGGATGATCATTTCTCCATGGTTTTCTATCTCAATTTATTCTAAGTTCAAGTTCCAGGTTTTCTGTGAAATTTCATTGACTCTTTAGGCTAGAAGGAAATATGTAAACATATAGAATGACTTATCTCCTACTGATTTGATACTGAGTTATCTGAATAGCTTCTTTCTGAATGTGTCGCATCTTTCTTATTGAAAGTTCCTTATCCTAAGAGGAGGTCAGTTTGAAGATGGGACTAGTTCTGAATACCGTCAAATATCATTAATGTCATCTAAGACCAGAAGGTAAGTTCTTCAGCAGTGGTGATGCTTAGTAAAGACTGTTACTTTATGTACGTTGCTGTTGTTCAGCTCCTCACTTGTGTCCGACTCTTTGCGGCCCCATGGACTGCAGCACGCCAGGCCTCCCTGTCCTTCACCATCTCCTGGAGCTTGCTCAGACTCCAGTCCATTGATATGAGCTTATGTATATGGTAATTATGTTTTAACACTTTTCAAAAACAATAGCAATTTTGAGTGGGGTTCAGGATGGGGAACACATGTTCACGTGTGGTGGATTCATGTCAGTGTATGGCAAAACCAATACAATATTGCAAAGTAATTAGCCTCCAAATAAAATAAATATATATAAAAAAGCAATACTTAAAATGTTAAAAAATAAAGAATTAAATTTTAAAATTTATTTTTAATTGTAAAAGAAAAAATTCACGTTACTCTTCCACAAAATGTTGAAAATGACAGTCCCAGTGATTGAGCATATTAGCTTGGGAATTAGAAACCCAGATTAGAATCTTGCCTTTTCCCACCTGCAGCTTCTTGATCTGGGGTGCATTTCTTGCCCTTTTTTTCTTATTTCTTCTAATATCAAGTGAGAAGACTAATCTCCCTCATAGGCTGTTATGTGAATATAAATGTATCCAGCACACCATTGAAGACACACAGGAGAAATTTACTTATTTTTATCACTATTTTTCACAGAGGACTAGGAAGAATTGACTTTTTTGGAAATAATACAGAAAAAAAATTAACCCTACATTAAACCGAGGAACAATCATCTCCAATTTTAAAGAAGACAAAGAGGCCCATATTATGCATAGCAGTTGCTCCAAAGAGTTCTACATATCCATGTTTGGACTAAACAAGTCATGGTTTGTATCAATTAATAATCATGTTGATGTATTTTTGTGTGTGAGGTGTATTTAAATTTTGTTTCCAATGGCATGATTAGTCTTAATTATTAAAAAAAGTATATGATGGCAAAATAAGTGTAGGTTAGAAAATTGGGTCTTACAAATTTCTTAATCTGATGAGATTCAATTTTTTCATTTGTCAAATTAAGTTAATGACATAATTATTGCTATTGTGTGCTATGATTATTTCTTCTATATGGATGGAATGATACCATTCACATAGATTTATCCCAGATCACTTCTCTACCTGGATGACTCCTTGCAGGTAGCTCTGTCTGTGTTTGAAAGCTGAATGGTCCATTCATAATGTACATATTTATTTGTGCATCGTTTGCATACACACTTTTTTTTAGCAGTTTACTAATATCACACATTTAGCCTCTGATTATTTGCGACTTCATATACTAACAGTCCAGAAGTGTACTTGTTGGAAAGGAACCGTCCTTTTTTTTCCTGACCCCCTCCCCAACTCCCCCATCATTCTTTCCAGAAGTAATGAACTTCAGTTAATGGCTAGATGTGCATTTTTCTAGATGGTTTGTATGCATAAGGGTATATTTTGAAGCGGCAGTGGGTCATAAGGTATAGCTGATTTTTTAAGTGTTACTGAATAGTGTGGGCACCTTTTTATGTGTGTGTGTGTGTGTTTCTGCCTAATCCTTTTCCTGTTGTCTGGTCTGTGTTCATCACTTTAATAGCTGCTTCCTATTCTGTGAGTCATTCAATCCAGTCCTCATGATGGGACTGATCTTGTAAATAGCTTTACAGCCAGCATCTTTGCATACAGCTGTTTGTCCCTTTATCTGCTTCCTCAGGATAAACTCCTAGAAATGAGGTTGTTAGAGCAAAGGTAGGTCTTTACATGGAGGGCCCAGGAAGTTTTGCCAGGCTGAAACTCTCATTGGCAGTGTTGAGAACCCATTTTCTCCCAGCTGTCTTCACTGGTCACTGCACAGATGGGCCTGCCACCAGTATTAACAGCCACACATCTTAGGCTGAGGCTCTAAGCTTAAATTTGCATTGATCTCTGTTTACTGGGCATGCCCACTTTTTTCTCTATCACTGCACACTATGAAGTAGCACTAGTGGTAAAGAGCCCACCTGCCAATGGAGGAGAATTGAGATGTGGGTCTGATTGCTGGGTCAGGGCGATTGCCTGGAGAAGGAAACGGCAAGCCACTCCAGTATTCTTGCCTGAAAAGTCCCATGAAGAGAGGAACCTGTTGGGTTACAGTGTATGGGGTCGCATAGAGTCAGACACGACTGGGGTGACTTAGCATGCACACAGCCATGCCATGCATGTAGTGATCTATCATTAGCAGTGTACCTATGAATGACTGGATTAGGGAAATTTATAGGAAAGGTGTTAATTCTGTTGCAGTCACTGCTGTATCTTTTCAGTACTTTCCCATACCAATGCTCGGCTACAACTTGTGTCAGCTCGTATGTAGTCTGATTCCTGTATTCTTTCAGTCTTGCATCCTCCTGTCATACAAATCACACAAATATCTTTACTGGACTTAAATGCAGCATTCCCTGTTTCTCAAATCTCTGTTCATCCTTATACTCACAGTCTCAGTTACCTGACGCGGTTTCCCATTTCCTAAGAGTAGCGAGAAAATCCATCAGCCATTCATAACTTTCACATCCATTTTCAGCCTCTTGGGCTTAGCTACTACTGTGGGCTTACTCAGTCATGTCTGACTGTTTATGGCCCCATGGACTGTAGAGCATCTGGCTGCTCTGTCCATGGGATTTTCCAAGCAAGATGGAGTGGGTTGTCATTCACTTTTCCAGGGAATCTTCCTAACCCAGGGATCGAAGCTGCCTCTCCTATTTTTCTTGCATTTTCTGGCAAATTCTTTCTCACTGAACTACCTGGGAAGCTTTGCTACTACTATGTGTAAGATCTGTTGATTCTCATTAGGCTCTGGGTCATCTCAAATGATTAAATGTGCACAGATGGTCTACTGCTGTGTGTGCATAGGGTTCCTCATGTCTCCAACTATAAACATATCCTAGGAGAGGATTTGAGTTAACTTCGTTAACTTCAAGAGATCAGAAATATTTTCTTCCTTTATCAAAAGAAAAAAAATACTCTTCGAATTCAGAACTCAATAGAACTTGGCTTTTATTACATGGAAAGGATAATGAATTCAAGATTGAGCTAATATGATGTATTTTTTTTTCAGGTTATGTAATGGGTTATGTAATTAATCATAATATAATATGCATGGAGAATAGGAACAATGTGACAGAGTTTGTTCTACTGGGACTCACACAGGATCCAAAGCTGCAGAGAGTCATATTTGCGGTGTTTCTGGTCATCTACATTGTCTCTGTGGTAGGGAATGTGCTCACCGTGGTCACCATCACAGTCAGCCCATTATTGGGGTCCCCGATGTACTTTTTCCTGGCTCATCTCTCTTTTATTTATGTTTGTTACTCCTCTGTCAATAACCCGAAATTGATTGTAGATTCCCTTCATGAAACAAAAACTAGCTCTTTCAATGAATGCATGACTCAGATCTTTGGGGAACATTTCTTTGGAGGTGCTGATGTCATCCTGCTCACTGTGATGGCCTATGACCGCTATGTGGCCATCTGCAAGCCATTGCACTACACAAGCATCATGAACCGGCAGTTGTGTTGGTTGCTAATCGGAGTGGTGTGCGTGGGGAGCTTTCTTCATGCAACCATTCAGATCCTCTTCATCTTCCGCTTACCCTTCTGTGGCCCTAACGTCATAGATCACTTTATGTGTGATCTGAACCCTTTGCTCAACCTTGCCTGCACTGATACCCACACTCTAGGGCTCTTTGTTGCTGCCAACAGTGGTTTCCTCTGTCTGTTAAACTTCCTCCTCTTGTTGGGCTCCTATGTGGTCATTGCGTGCTCCCTAAGGACACATAGTTTGGAGGCGAGGCGCAAGGCCCTCTCCACATGTGTCTCCCACATCACAGCTGTCATCATATTCCTTGTGCCCTGCATTTTTGTGTACCTGAGACCAGCAACTACTTTTCCGATTGATAAAGCAGTTACTGTGTTTTATACAATGATAACTCCCATGTTAAATCCCTTAATCTATACCTTAAGAAATGCCCAGATGAAAAATGCCATTAGGAATTTGTATAAAAGAAAAGTGATTTCAGGTGATAGATAAAATTTACAGGAAGCCCAGCATAGATTCTTTCAAAAAGACATTGCTGATGCTTTCAGCAGAGAATACCTATGAGATAAAAGGAAAATAAGTAGCCAGTATACATCACAGATTCTGCAGGGGGGAGAAGAAATGGGTATAAGAAAAGTCAGGAAAAACTTAGCAGGAGACTTCTTTTGCATGTTTGGAACATTCTACCAGGTTGGGGCTTAGTTTTTCTAGTTTCTTCAGTGTATGTGGGTCAATAAATTCATTCTAATAAAATAAAATAAATTAAAAAAAATTCATATCTAGCAGTAATCTCTGTAACAGTCCAATGAAGTAGACATTGCTACTACCATCATTTTAGAGGTGGGAAAGCAAGCAGAACGAGGAAAGTTCCAAAACAGAAATATTGAAGATTATTTAGCTGTATTTAGCTGACCTCTCAGACTATGTTCTCAGCTACTGAGCTATGTTGCCAGGCAATGATAACAGAAAGGACACATACTACATTATTACTTCCATTTTTGAGACAGGCACTGTGCTGAAACACACACACACACACACACACACACACACATATATACATATATATAATTTTATATATGGTATATAACTAGTTTAGGGGGTCAAACTAATAGGGCATTTAACCTCTAAGGGGTATGAAAGTTATATTACACCATATTTCCAAACTTTCCTGTTGCTTTCAGAATCATTTTGCTTTGCTTATGTCATGATCTTATCCTGATAATCCATCAAAAATAGTGATGATTTAAGTAAAAGTATAGTTTAATATCAGAAGGAAGAAATATCAGACAGAAATTTTGCTTTATTAAATAAATAAAATGTCATACTCTCTATAATACTTACCTACTTGTTAACAATAGTTTCTGCAAATAGCACAACATCTGGTTTATGAAAAATACTGAATTGGTTGAGCTCAGTCTCTCAGTCGTGTCCGACTCTTTGCGACCCAATGAACCGCAGCACGCCAGGCCCCCCTGTCCATCACCAACTCCCGGAGTCCACCCAAACCATGTCTATTGTGTCGGTGATGCCATCCACCCATCTCATCCTCTGTCGTCCCCTTCTTCTCCCGCCCCCAATCCCTCCCAGCATCAGAGTCTTTTCAAATGAGCCAGTTCTTTGCATCAGGTGGCCAAAGTACTGGAGTTTCAGCTTCAACATCAGTCCTTCCAATGAACACCCAGGACTGATCTCCTTTAGGATGGACTGGTTGGATCTCCTTGCAGTCCAAGGGACTCTCAAGAGTCTTCTCCAACACCACAGTTCAAAAGCATCAATTCTTCGGTGCTCAGCTTTCTTTCTTCACAGTCCAACTCTCACATCCATACATGACCACTGGAAAAACCATAGCCTCGACTAGATGGACCTTTGTTGGCAAAGTAATGTCTCTGCTTTTTAATATGCTATCTAGGTTGGTCATAACCTTACTTCCAAGGAGTTAGTGTCTTTTAATTTAATGGCTGCAATCAGCATCAGCAGTGCCAAAGCAAAAACAATACCCAGCTGTGGATGTGACTGGTGATAGAAGCAAGGTCCAATGCTGTAAAGAGTAACATTGCATAGGAACCTGGAATGTTAGGTCCAAGAATCAAGACAAATTGGAAGTGGTCAAACAGGAGATGTCAAGAGTGAACGTAGACATTCTAGGAATCAGTGAACTAAAATGACTGGAATGGGTGACTTTAACTCAGATGACCATTATATCTACTACTGTGGGAAGGAATCCCTTAGAAGAAATGGAGTAGCCATCATGGTCAACAAAAGAGTCCAAAATGCAGTACTTGGATGCAATCTCAAAAATGACAGAATGATCTCTGTTCGTCTCCAAGGCAAACCATTCAATATTACAGTAATTCGTTTCCAAGGCAAACATTCTTTCAGTTCAGTTCAGTTGCTCAGTCGTGTCCGACACTTTGCGACCCCATGAATCACAGCACGCCAGGCCTCCTTGTCCATCATCAGCTCCCAGAGTTCACTCAAACTCATGTCCATCGAGTTGGCAATGCCATCCATCCATCTCATTCTCTGTCGTCCCCGTCTCCTCCCACCCCCAATCCCTCCCAGCATCAGAGTCTTTTCCAGTGAGTCAACTCGTCACATGAGGTGGCCAAAGTATTGGAGTTTCAGTTTTAGCATCAGTCCTTCCAATGAACACCCAGGATTGTTCTCCTTTAGAATGGACTGTTCCATATATTGCATGATTCCAAAAGGATAAGTGAGAAGTGAACAAAAATCCATATATGGAAGAAAGAGTGGAAGGAAAATGCTAGAAAATTGAGAACTTTCCTTTTTGATGGCAGAACTGAGAGTTATATTTTAATCTCCTTTAAATGTTTTCTAGACCTCGTCTAATCATCCAGATTTATTTTTGTAATTACTCCCCCCACCTTTTCCTTAGAAGATTTGCTGATACGCAACCTTGACAAAAAGCAGAGTGAGCAGCTTTGTCTTTGTCTGCTCCTCTGTCGGCTCCATGGGCTTTGTATTCTGGGTCTGAGAGGACCCTTTATGGTGTATGAGGGGGTTCAGGCTGAGGGTGGGTACATATGGGATCTGTGTTCACCTAGCTTCTGTGACTTGGGCTTCTTACTTAGTATGTCAAGGTCAAAACCAAAGATGTGTGTGTCAAATTGTCACAAACACTCTTAATAGATTTTTAAGCAGAAAACATAGGAAGTGATGATTTAAGAAGTCTGCTGTAGCCCATAAATAGATGAAATCCCTCATCCGGTTTTTGAACCTGGGTCACTGAGGATTGTGGGAGATTTCCAAGTCAAAGAAGAGATTATGAAATCATAGATAATTTCTCACTGCATTTTTTTTCTCTCAGCAGGAACTTTTAAAAATCCTGTTTAGGCATTTAACACACATATCATCAAAGTGGGGGGAAGAAAGACCAGATGATGCAGAAATACGGACCAGATGACCTGTTAAGAATTCTATTGGTTCTGTCACCCTGCCATGTTAGAATGTAATAGAAATTCGAATAGGAAGGTATGAACTTTCTTAGATCCAGGTATTGTAAGTTTTCTTTATTTTTTTAGTCAGTCAGCAGATATTCATTGAACACTGCTCCAGCTGTGGCAATGAGGATACCAAGCACAAACAACTTCTGCTTTCGAGCTATCCTAATGCAGGGTGGAAGAGTGGAGGAAAACCAATACAACACGGTGTGCAAAAGCCTAGGATGGAGATGATATAGGGGTACAGTGGGAGTCCTTATAATCCAGACTAAGGTGAGGGAAGAGATCATTTTCCTTGTGGAAATGTTGAAGCATGTGTAAGAGTCAGTCAGTAGAAACGGGAATGGGTATGTAGGATGGGGCAGTAGGTGGGGTGATGGAACGACACGTGGAAGGCAGTGAGCTGTGAACGAGCGTGACTTGGTCAGAAATTTAGGGTAGTCCACAATAGTGAACAGGGAGCGGAGCTGAACATGGACGGGTTTGCAGGGTCCAGGGACTTGTAATGAGACTAAAATGCTTAGATTTTATCTTGAATATAAAGAGAAGTCTTTGAAGAATTTTAAACTGGATAATGACATGATTGAATGATTATTTTATAAACATCATTGTGATTGCAGTGTGGACCACTGAGCAGGTGTCTGGGTGAGGAAGATGATGGAGACACCAGCTATGATGTTATTGTAGCAACCATCAATTACTTAGATAATTAGTCTAAATCTAGTGCTGAGAACTATGGTTGGGTGTGGTGAAAGTGAAGTGAAAGCGTTTGTTACTCAGTTGTGTTTGACCCTTTGAGAACCCGCCAGGCTGTTATATCCACGGATTCTCTAGGCAAGAATACTGGAGTGGGCATCCATTCCCTTCTCCAGGGAATCTTCCCAACCCAGGGGTCGAACCTGGGTCTCCCTCATTGCAGGCAGATTCTTTAGTGTCTGAGCCACCAGGGAAGCCCACAGTGTGGTAGGTACTCAAAAATGTTCATGGAATAAATAAATGAATGGATGAAGGTTAAGGAATAAGATTTGGAAAGTTGCATTGATTCATTTTGGTGTTATAAGATGTAAAGGGAAAAGTCAAGGGTGATTTCCATGGTTATAGTTGATGGTGGAGGAAATACAGAAGACAACCAGGTGCATTGAACAGTACAATTGGGAGTTGGGAGTGTGGCTATGAAAAATATTTAGGAAAATTATTTTCCCATAACTGGCTATTTTTTTATATACATATACATATATATTCCATGTTTATATACATCACATTTTTAAAAATTAATTAATTAGTTTTAATTGGAGGCTAATTATTTTAAAATATTGTAATGGTTTTTGCCATACCATAACTGGCTATTTTGAATGAACTTATATATGTATATATATATAAACTTTTTATTATAAAAGACTCCTTGAAGATATCAATCTAAAAAAATGAGAATTTATTTTTAACGGTTACAAAGTAAGAGATGTAATATTTTTTCAGAGTTATTTTGTCTGTGATTTAGCTTTGTACTTTGGGAAAATTACTGCAGTGCAGAAAATAATGTGTATGTTTTTGCTTTGGGATTCAGGATTTGGTTTAATTGTATTGCACATTGAATTCCCCCATTTTTTATTTTTGAAATGTCTTATAAGAGGTAGTAACAATTTTTTCTTGGTAAACCTCTTTTCACACAAGTTCTTGTGGCAGCTCACGATTCATGGATAGTCCAAGAAATGTCACGGAGTTTTTCATACTGGGACTCTCACAAAACCCCAAGGTGCAGAGGGTGTTGTTTGTGTTCTTTTTGATCGGCTACCTGTTCTCTGTTGGAGGCAACCTGCTCATCATGATCAGCGTTATCTTCAGCCCCGCCCTGGGCTCGCCTATGTACTTTTTCCTCTCGTGTTTGTCCGTTACTGATACTTGCTATTCCTCATGCATGACTCCCAAACTTGTTGCTGACTCCTTGTATGAGGGGAGAGCCATCTCCTATGAGGGTTGCATGGCTCAGCTCTTTGGAGCTCACTTTTTTGGAGGTGCTGAGATCATCCTGCTCACAGTAATGGCCTATGACCGCTACGTGGCCATCTGCAAGCCCCTGCACTACACGGCCGTCATGACCAGGCATCTTTGTGCCCTGCTGGTGGGGCTGGCTTGGCTGGGGGGTTTCCTGCATTCCCTGGTCCAGCTCCTGCTGGTCCTGCAGTTGCCCTTCTGCGGGCCCAACGTGATCAATCACTTTGTCTGTGACTTGTACCCCTTGCTGGAACTTGCCTGCACCAATACCTATGCCATCGGGCTGCTGGTGGTGGCCAACAGTGGCGTGATCTGCCTGTTGAACTTCCTCCTGCTGGCTGCCTCCTACCTCGTCATCCTGCGCTCCCTGAGGTCCCACAGTGCGGAGGGGAGGCGCAGAGCCCTCTCCACCTGCGGGGCCCACTTCACGGTTGTTGCTTTGTTCTTCATGCCCTGTATATTTATTTATATGCGGCCGTCATCTACTTTGCCTATTGACAAAATAGTGGCTGTGTTTTACTGTATTTTGACACACATGTTCAACCCCCTGATTTATACCCTGAGAAATGCAGAGGTGAAAAATGCTCTGAAAAATCTCTGGAAAAAATAAGCAATTGTGGATGGAGGATACAGGAACCTAGGGAAAGAAACGACCAGTCACTCTCAGAGAAGAATTCTTACTGTCATTGTGAAAGTTGAGAAATCATCAAAAAATTTCAGAATCAAGCTGATTTGAAATTATGTTCAAAATTGAATTATGTTTGAAATTATGCCTATTATATCCATATCCTATGTTGTTGACTATGCAAGTGAGTATATGCCCGTTCATGTTTTTAGTTCTTGAGTTTGTCCTAAACCACAGAACATGGAAGCACCACATTTCTTGTCTCAGCTTGTGTTTGAGATGGAGCCTTCCTCAGTCATGAGCAAACTCTCCTTATTGCAATGTTACTAACCTGGTCCTCCAACCCTGCACATCAGAGTACTGATCACAACAGGTATTGGTGATTCCCTTGCACCTGATTTATACTGACAGTGATATCAGAAAGAATCTATAGTTTGATGAGACTTTGGGAAAACAGGGAATACAATTAAGATTGACTGAACGAAAGTCATGGAAGTGTGTAGAATAGGTTTATACACTGAAACATAAGCATGATCGTACACTAACTGTAATGTGGTGGGAAATTCTGAAACAAATGTCCGGTGTGCACATGTGACCACACACACCTGCACCCCCACACACATACACCCCTACATGGTGTATGGTTTATCGAGCATTGATCTGGTATTAGCACGCACTGCTCCACTGCTCAGATACTCAGTCATGTCTGGCACTTGCAACCCTATGGACTGTGGCCAGCCAACTCCTCTTTCATGGGATTATTCAGGCGAGAATATTGGAGTGGGGTGCCATTTCCTCCTTCAGGGGATCTTCCCCACCCAGGGATTGAACCTGCGTCTCTTAAATCTCCAGCGTTGGCAGGCAGGTTCTTTACCACTGAGCCGCCAGAGAAGCCCCACTTCTTATCATTCAGCTTAGTTCAATTGCTCATTTGTGTCTAACTCTTTGCAACCCCATAGACTGCAGCATGCCAGGCTTCCCTGGCAGTTCCCATACCAGCTCCTGGACTTTGCTCAAATTCATGTCCGAGTCAGTGATGCCATCCAACCATCTCATCATACTGATCATCAGATTATCAGCAGGTTGAGATATTTAGCTACTTTAAGGAGACTCATGTTTCCAGGAAAATAGTAGACTGCTGGTGGGTGGGACAGTTTTTATTTTATCAAAACTTAGATAAACACAGGCATTTGCTGAATATAAAGAGAATAAAGGGTACGTAGGAATATTTTACTTTGGTCACTTCATGCGAAGAGTTGACTCACTGGAAAATACTCTGATGTTAGGAAAGATTGGGGGTGGGAGGAGAAGGGGATGACAGAGAGTGAGATGGCTGGTTGGCATCACCGACTCGATGGGCATGACTTTGAGTGAACTCTGGGAGTTGGTGATGGACAGGGAGGCCTGGCGTGCTGCAACCCATGGGGTCACAAAGAGTCGGACACTGCTGAGCGACTGAACTGAACTGAACTGAACTGAGGAATATTTTGTCAGATGAGATTCTAATTTACAAGGACACTGCTTAAGACAGGGTATCGGTTCTTCCTCCTTCCCTTAAGTGAATAGGCAGATAGTCATTTAGTAGAATCTTTCACTGACAGTCACAAAACTCTTTTTTTTTTTTTAAACATTGATTCATCCCTTTGTACTGTTGAAGGATGGGTAGCTTTTAACTAGAAGGATTTCTCCAAGTTGAAGGAAACCAAAACTCAGAAGTATATATAATGTATAAAGCAAGGGGAAAGAGTAATTTAACTTCTTACACATGATACTGTCTACAGCACAGGCAGAAGTCGGGGTAAATGAGCAAGTGGGGGTAAAAGAGAAGTTGGGCAAGTTTCCAGCTCCGGCCAAGTAAATATCTCCCCATTCTACTTCAGCTTACTTTACATTAATTTGTGTTACTATTGGAAACAAAACAAAACATAGAAAACCTCATTGCATATCAGAAGAAAGATTTAACTGAAAAAGTAGGGACTATACATACAGAGATTTCAGGAAATCCTATTCATGTGTTACTCAAGGGCTATTGTATCTATGCGGAACCTTGCTGAAAACTGTCAGAGTTGTACTCAGGTTGAACTAGAAAAATCAATGTCTGCCAAATGTTCCAATTCAGTAGAAACAAAATAAATTAAATTTTAGGTAATTAAATTATTATTTTCATGTAATAACTTAGGCATCTAGTACCTAAAGGTCTTCCCTAGTGGCTCAGAGGGTACAGGGTCTGCCTGCGATGCAGGAGACCCAGGTTCAATCCCTGGGTTGGGAAGATCCCCTGGAGAAGGCAATGGCACCCCACTCCAGTACTCTTACCTGGAAGATCCCATGGATGGAGGAGCCTGGTGGGCTACAGTCCATGGGGTCGCAAAGAGTTGGACACGACTGAGCAACTTCACTTTCACTTTAACCTAGTGTTCACATGCTCAAAAATAGCTTAATTTTTCAAATGGGAAAAGGACTTGAATATGAATTTCTACAAAGGAGACACACATATGAATAACAAGTATATGAAAAGATGTTCAACAACATTAATCATCAGGGAAATGCGAATCCAAACCACAGTGAGATATCCCCTCACTGTTAGAACATCCATTATATAAAACAAAAGGGTTGGCAAGGATGTGGAAAAATGGGGACTTTTGTCTTACTCTCAATGGGAATATAAACTAGTACAGACTCTTTGGAAAACAGGAGGGGGTTTCCTCAAAAAAGCAAAGTTAGAAGTACTGTATGTCCTGTAATCCCACTTCTGGGTATTTATTCAAAGCAATTTAAATTAGAATCTCAAGGAAGTACTTGCACTATTAAGTTCATTTCAGCATTGTTCAGTCCCTGGGTTGGGAAGATCCCTGGAGAAGGGAAAGGCTGCCCACTCCAGTAATCTGGCCTGGAACATTCCATGACTGTATAGTCCATGGGGTCTCAGTTGGACACGACTGAGAGACTTTCACCTTCACTTTTGGGCCTCCCAGATAGCTCAGTTGGTAAAGAATCCACCTGCAATGCAGGAGACCCGGGTTCAATTCCTGGGTCGGGAAGATCTGCTGGAGAAGGGATAGGCTACCCACTCCAGTATCCATGGGCTTCCCTGGTGACTCAGCTGGTAAAGAATCCCCCTGCAATGTGGGAGACTTGGGTCCGATCCCTGGATTGGGAAGATCCCCTGTAGAAGGGAAAGGCTGCCCACTCCAGTATTGTGACCTGGAGAATTCCGTTTACTGTATAGTCCATGGGTTTGCAAAGAGTCAGACATAACTGAACATCTTTCACTTTTCACTATTCGCATTATTCACAACATCCAGGACGTGGAAACAACCTAAATTTCCATCAATAGGTGAATGGATTTTCTAATGTGGTGTATACTTATGTGGAAAATTAGTCAGGATTTAAAAAGAAGGAAGTCCTGCCATTTGTAGCAACATGGATGAACACACAGGTCATTATTATAAGTAAAATAAGTCAGTGATAGAAGGACAAATGCTGCATAATTAAATTTATTTAATTGTATAAAATAATAAAACTCTTAGAGACAAAGTGAGCACAATTATGGTTTCTAGGGGCTGGAGGAAGGCAGGAATGAGAAGCAATTATTTAACGGATGTGGAGTTTCAATCTGAGAAGATGAAAAATTTATGAAGATGTTTACATGACAGTGTATTAATAATTGTATTAAATGCCACTGAACGGTGCACTTAAAATGGTAAATTTCATGTTATGTGTATTGTATGACAATAAAAGAATCAAGGGGGAGGGACAGACTTTGAGTGAGGTTGGCAGCAAAGAGGAGCAAAGTTGTTAACTCTTGTGGTCAGAGCTGAGTGCATGGCTTCTGAACTTCAGGAATGCATTCACTTGGTTTAAAGGTAAAGGCTGATAACAAAGAAAGGTGACTCTGGGCGGGGTTCCAGCTGGCTCTTCATGGCCTCAGAGGTGGAGAGACAGACGACAGTAGTGGAGCCTCCGGTTTGTAGTGTTTCTGTTCTCTGCCTCTGGTCGTCTTTCTTCAGGAGTGACTAGCTGGGTGTGATTTTCTCCATGGCTACTCTGTGAAAGCCTAGGACTTACTGTAAGTTCCCATGATTCCCTCTCTGAGTGGAGAGAAAGCCATGAGAATACCACAGAAACCATGAGAATTTGTCACCTAGGTACTCATCCCAGAGGAAGTTTATACGTTTATGACTTTTAAATTACTCAGTTTTTGGGAACTGGGAATCTTGTCATCTAAGTCTCCTCAGAGTCACTCATAAAAACATCACAATATCCCAGGATAAGCTGGCACATAACTTTGAAGACTATCATTTCCATTCTCAGAGCAATCATAGCCTTTTGAACATTCATATTTTCAGAGAGAAATTTATTCTCTGAACTCTGACCTATGCCTAAAATCACCCCATATAGGCTCTGCCAGGGTCACCAATGCCAAAATGAGGAGCTAAGCCCTGTCACCAGACTTTGCACTTACCTTGCCAAGCCTCAGCCTTAACTGTAGCCAGAAGCATATGTTTAACTAAAGCTCAACTGCATTTCTGGCCTCTAATTGTTGTTTGTGGGATCCAGATAGGAGCAAAGGAAAGTCCTTGGCTGACGCATCAGTAAAGATTCCAACAGGACCAATTACTAATCCTCTGAGGACTTGACAGGTCAATGCACTACCAAACCCTGCACTTTGTGAAAATCGATTTAAGCACTCCTCTAGAGTCAATGAAGAAAGAATTGCAACGGACCTTGAAATAAATAACAACCACAGAACCATAAATCAACAAGGTGAAAATCTGCTTGGGACTCACTGCTCCCAAGGACTCTTTGGCAGACTTGATTTGAGAAAACCATGTCCAATCAAATGGATTTGATTTCCTTATACATTCTATATTTCCATATACTAGTTTTTCCTGATTTGAAGAATTTTTCATAATCCATGTTTGAAGATGCATTTATAACCTCACAAGAAGCCAAGAAAGTGAGTCGAGTCAAAATTAAATCATAGAGCTACCACTTTCTTAACTAACAGTTCATTTTCTGAGTAAATCCAGAAAATGAGAGTTGTCCAGAGACAAAGAACTCCAGTGTTCCTCTTGATAATATACATAGGCTATTTGCAGCTGTGGGGCAAATGCCTGGTGGGAAGAAAACAATGACTGTGGTTAACTTAAAAACCGAGGAATCTACAGTTAACTAATTCAGGTTAGTGATAACATTATTTTTTCTGCCATTTAAGAAAGGTTAACTTAATTTGGCCAATTTTGTTTCACTGAAATAATTTTTGTAGTTAGATTATGTGAACTGAAAGTTAAACTTTCTAAGAATGAATTTGGATGTAATGATGAGAAAATATCAATGAGAAACACTATGATGTTCCCAAAAGGCTTCCCTGGCGCTCAGTGGTAGATGAATCTGCTGCCAATGCAGGAGACATGGGTTTGATCCCAGGGTTGGGAAGATCCCTTCTAGAAGGAAATGGCAAACCACTCCAGTATTCTGGCCTGGGAAATCCCATGGACAAAGGAGCCTGGTGGGCTACAGTTAATGGGGTCACAAAACAGACAAACATGACTTAGTGACCAAACAACAACAATGTTCCCAAAAAGATGCTGTTGAAAACTACAAAAGTCACTTTACAAAACTGTGGTTAGTATTTATGTATTACCAAATAGATTGATTCTGTACATATGAATTATTTTGTATTGAATTTGAGACCATCACTCAGAAATATTGTGATCTTTCCAGATCAACTATGTGCTTGCAACTCAAGATGAATTGATGGAGACGATGAGCAATGTAACAGAATTCATCCTACTGGGCCTGACCCAGAATCCAGGACTGCAGAAACTCTTCTTTGTCGTGTTTTTGATCACCTACTTGATCACACTGGCAGGTAACCTGCTCATCTCTGTCACCATCTGCACCAGCCCAGCCCTCCGTTCTCCCATGTACTATTTTCTGTCCTATTTGTCCATGATAGATGGTTTCTATGCTTCCTCCATAGCACCCAAGTTGATCTTTGACTTGGTCTCTGGAAAGAACACCATTTCCTTCAGTGGCTGCATGACTCAGGTCTTTGCTGAACATTTCTTTGCTGGAGCCGAGATTGTCTTGTTGATTGTCATGGCCTATGACCACTATGTAGCCATCTGTAAGCCCCTGCACTACATGACCGTCATGAGTAGACCTGTGTGTGCTCTCCTGGTTGGAACGGCTGGGGCTTTGGGCTTTCTCCATGGAGGGATCCAGATTTTGATCCTGGTTCAGTTACCATTCTGTGGCCCCAATGTCATCGACCATTTTTTGTGTGATTTAATACCTCTCCTGGAGCTGGCCTGCACAGACACGCACTCTCTGGGGCCCCTGACTTCTGCCAACAGTGGGTCACTGTGCTTGCTAACTTTCTCAATGCTGGTTGCTTCCTATGTTGTCATCCTGCGCTCCCTGAGGACTCATAGCTCTGAAGGGCGTGGCAAAGCCCTGTCCACCTGTGCCTCTCATGTCACAGTTGTCATCTTATTCTTTGTACCTTGTTCGTTCCTCTACCTGAGACCCACGACCTCCTTCCCCGTTGACAAAGCTGTGACTGTGGTTTGCACCATAGGAACTCCTATGCTGAACCCTTTAATCTACACCCTGAGAAATGCAGAAGTGAAAAATGTCATGAAGAAGCTCTGGGCACAAATAATGAAAACTGGTGATGAATAAACCTTGTGTGGAGTATTCAGATTAAAAAAAACCCACTAGTGATATTTTATAAAAATTTATTTCCTGTATTAGTCTGGATCAGTTTTTTTCCAGGAGCTCATATATTGTAAGCCAGGGTTGTTATCCATTAAGGCATAGTCGACACTGCCTTCAGTTCACAATAGTTTTAAGAGCCCCTGAAATATTTTAATTTTAAAACAGCAAGAAGAAAAAGGAAGATAAGATGGCGGAGGAATAGGACGGCGAGACCACTCTCTCCTCCACAAATTCATCAAAAGAACATTTGAACGCGAGTAAAGTCCACAAAACAACTTCTGAATGCTGGCAGAAGACGTCAGGCACCCAGAAAAGCAGCTCATTGTCTTCGAAAGGAGGTAGGAAAAAACATAAAAGATAAAAAGCGAGACAAAAGAAGTAAGGAAGGAGCTCCGTCCCGGGAAGGGAGGCTTTAAAAAGAGAGAAGTTTCCAAACACCAGGAAACATTCTCACTGGCGAATCTGTGGCGAGCCTTGGAAGCTCAGAGGGCCACATAACCCTCTTTTTTTTTAAGATTTTTTTAAAACCCACAGACTACCCGCCAAACGGTAACTCCCAGCGGAGAAGCAGCGCAGACACCTGCATAGACCATTAGCAGCGGGGGCTGGGCAGGGAGGAGCCGGCTGAACTGCTTAGAGAGAGGACTGGGCTTGAATGCCGCCAGAACAATTTGAGAGAACTGGGGAGAGCAAAGCAGACTGTGGGATAGCTTCCCCACGAAAAGGCGGAAAGCTCTAACCTAAGATTCGGCCAGCCCCGCTCACAGAATAAAGGACTGAGCAGAGTGAGCCAGCTGCGGCTGGCCCATCCCCCATCCCCCGCCGAGACAGGCAGGGAGCGCAGCCAGAGCCGGAGCGGGCAACCGCGGCCCCAGAAAGGCATCCGATACAAACTGCAGACAGGCTTGTTGCTATTCAGGACTTCTTGGGCTCGGGCCGGTCGATATCCCCCTGAGAAGGTGCGCCGGTTGTACACCCAGAAAACTGAGTGGCGGGGACTGGGGAGGCGATAAGTCGCAGAGACCGCGCTCGCCAAACACCTGGTCCCCTGAGCTGCTCGGACCGGGGAAGGCACAAAACGCAGGCCCAACCAAGTCTGTGCCTTTGTGGAGTACCTGAGAACCTGAACTTGAGCCGCTCAGACCTGGGAAGTGCATACAACCCGGTGTCGGCCTCAGATCATTCCCGGCAGAGCAACCTAGAGCCTGTGCAGTGTAGACTGGGACAGCATACGTGCTGTGAGCGGGGGCAAACCCAGTGTGGCCGAGACGCTGGGAGCACTCCCCACAGACGCCAGAGATATTCGTCTGCAGCGGTCCTCCCTTCCCAGAACAGGACTGAACAACTGAGCCTTAAAAAGTGTCCACCCACCCCCTAGTATCAGGGCGGAAATTAGACACTGAAGAGACCAGCAGACAGAAGCTAAAACAGAGGGAACCACATTGGAAATGACAGATAGAGACGTCTAGAGACTACTCCAAGAATAAGACCAAAAACCAGAGGCAAGAGGCTTAAGCCCGAATCCTGAGAACACCAGAGAAGTCCTGACTCCAGGGAACATTAATCGATAGGAGCTCATCAAACGTCTCCATACCTACGCTAAACCCAAGGGTCAACAAGTTCCAGAGCAAGACATACCACGCAAATTCTCCAGTAACACAGGAAACTAGCCCTGAGCTTCAATATACAGGCTGCCCAAAGTCACTCCAAACCCACTGACATCTCATAACTCATTACTGGACACTTCATTGCACTCGAGAGAGAAGAAATCCAGCTCCACCCACCAGAACACCGACACAGGCTTCCATAACCAGGGAACCTTGACAAGTCACCTGTCCAACCCCACACACAGCAAGGAAACTACATAATAAAGAGAACTCCACAGACGGCCAGAAGAGGGAAAGGCCACCCCAAGCAAAGCATTATAAGCAAGATGAAGAAGCAGAGAAATACCCAGCAAGTAAAGGATCAAGATAAATGCCCACCGACACAAACAAAAGAGGAAGATATAGGGAATCTACATGAAAAAGAATTTCGAATTTTGGTGGTGAAAATGATTCAAAATCTTGAAAGCAAAATGGAGTTACAGATAAATAACCTGGAGAAAAGGATTGAGAAGATGGAAGAAAGGTTTAATAAGGACTTAGAGGAAATAAAAAAGAGTCAATATACAATGAATAATACAATAGATGAGATCAGAAACACTCTGGAGGGAACAAACAGTAGAATAACAGAGGCAGAAGACAGGATAAGCGAGCTAGAAGATAGAATTGTAGAAATAAATGAAACAGAGAGGAAAAAAGAAAAACAAATTAAAAGAAATGAGAACAATATTAGAGACCTCTGGGACAATGTTAAACGGTCCAACATTCGAATCATAGGAATCCCAGAAGAAGAAGACAAAAAGAAAGACCATGAAAGAATACTTGAGGAGATAATAGTTGAAAACTTCCCTAAAATAGGGAAAGAAATAATCACCCAAGTCCAAGAAACCCAGAGAGTCCCCAACAGGATAAACCCAAGGCGAAATACTCCTAGACACATATTAATCAAATTAACAAAGATCAAACACAAAGAACAAATATTAAAAGCAGCAAGGGAAAAACAGCAAATAACACACAAGGGGATTCCCATAAGGATAACAGCTGATCTTTCAACAGAAACTCTTCAGGCCAGGAGGGAATGGCAAGACATACTTAAAGTGATGAAAGAAAATAACCTACAGCCCAGACTACTGTACCCAGCAAGGATCTCATTCAAATATGAAGGAGAAATCAAAAGCTTTACAGACAAGCAAAAGCTGAGAGAATTCAGCATTACCAAACCAGCTCTCCAACAAATGCTAAAGGATCTTTTCTAGACAGGAAACACAGAAAGCGTGTATAAACTCGAACCCAAAGCAATAAAGAAAATGGCTACGGGATCGTACTTATCAATAATTACCTTAAACGTAAATGGGTTGAATGCCCCAACCAAAAGACAAAGGCTGGCTGAATGGATACAAAAACAAGACCCCCATATATGTTGTCTGCAAGAGACCCACCTCAAAACGAGGGACACATACAGACTGAAAGTGAAGGGCTGGAAAAAGATATTCCATGCAAATAGAGACCAAAAGAAAGCAGGAGTAGCAATACTCATATCAGATAAAATAGACTTTAAAACAAAGGCCGTGAAAAGAGACAAAGAAGGAAACTACATAATGATCAAAGGATCAATCCAAGATGAAGACATAACAATTATAAATATTTATGCACCCAACATAGGAGCACCGTAATATGTAAGACAATTACTAACAAGTATGAAAGGGGAAATTAACAATAATGCAATAATAGTGGGAGATTTTAATACCCCACTTACATCTATGGATAGATCAACTAAACAGAAAATTAACAAGGAAACACAATCTTTAAATGATACAATAGACCAGTTAGACCTAATTGATATCTATAGGACATTTCACCCCAAAACAATGAATTTCACCTTTTTCTCAAGTGCACATGGAACCTTTTCCAGGATAGATCACATCCTGGGCCATAAATCTAGCCTTGGTAAATTCAAAAAAGTTGAAATCATTCCATGCATCTTTTCTGACCACAATGCAGTAAAATTAGATCTCAATTATGGGAGAAAAACTATTAAACATGCCAACATATGGAGGCTGAACAACACGCTGCTGAGCAACGAACAAATCATAGAAGAAATCGAAAGAGAAATAAAAATATGCATAGAAATGAATGAAAATGAAAACACAACAACCCAAAACCTCTGGGACACTGTAAAAGCAGTGCTAAGGGGGAAGTTCATAGCAATATAGGCACACCTCAAGAAACAAGAAAAAAGGCAACTAAATAACCCAACTCTACATCTAAAGCAACTAGAAAAGGAAGAAATGAAGAACCCCAGGGTCAGTAGAAGGAAAGAAATTGTAAAAATTAGGGCAGAGATAAATGCAAAAGAAACAAAAGAGACTATAGCAAAAATCAACAAAGCCAAAAGCTGGTTCTTTGAGAAGGTAAATAAAATTGACAAACCACTAGCCAGACTTATCAAGAAACAAAGGGAGAAAAACCAAATCAATAAAATTAGAAATGAAAATGGAGAGATCACAACCGACAACACAGAAATACAAAGGATTATTAGAGAATACTATCAGGAATTATATGGCAATAAAATGAATAACCTGGAAGAAATGGACAAATTCCTAGAAAAATACAACTTTCCAAAACTGAACCAGGAAGAAATAGAAAATCTGAACAGACCCATCACAAGCACGGAAATTGAAACTGTAATCAAAAATCTCCCAGCAAACAAAAGCCCAGGTCCAGACGGCTTCACAGATGAATTCTACCAAAAATTTAGAGAAGAGCTAACACCTATTCTACTCAAACTCTTCCAGAAAATTGCTGAGGAAGGGAAACTTCCAAACTCATTCTATGAGGCCACCATCACCCTAATCCCAAAACCTCGTAAAGACCCCACAAAAAAAGAAAACTACAGGCCAATATCACTGATGAACATAGATGCAAAAATCCTTCACAAAATTCTAGCAATCAGAATCCAACAGCATATTAAGAAGATCATACATCATGACCAAGTGGGCTTTATCCCAGGAATGCAAGGATTCTTCAATATCCGCAAATCAGTCAACATAATACACCACATTAACAAACTGAAAAATAAAAATCATATGATTATCTCAATAGATGCAGAGAAAGCCTTCGACAAAATTCAACATCCATTTATGATAAAAACCCTCCAGAAAGTGGGAATAGAAGGGACATACCTCAACATAATAAAAGCTATATATGACAAACCCACAGCAAACATTATCCTCAATGGTGAAAAACTGAAAGCATTTCCCCTTAAGTCAGGAACAAGACAAGGGTGCCCACTCTCACCACTACTATTCAACATAGTTCTGGAAGTTTTGGCTACAGCAATCAGAGCAGAAAAAGACATAAAAGGAATACAAATTGGAAAAGAAGAAGTAAAACTTTCACTGTTCGCTGATGACATGATCCTCTACACAGAAAACCCTAGAGACTCTACCAGAAAACTACTAGAGCTAATCAATGATTACAGTAACGTTGCAGGATATAAAATCAACACACAGAAATCCCTTTCATTCCTATACACTAATAATGAGAAAATAGAAAGAGAAATTAAGGAAACTATTCCATTCACTGTTGCAACGAAAAGAATTAAATACTTAGGAATATATCTACCTAAGGAAACAAAAGACTTGTACATAGAAAACTATAAAACACTACTGAAAGCAATCAAAGAGGACACTAATAGATGGAGAAATATACCATGTTCATGGATTGGAAGAATAAATATTGTAAAAATGAGTATACTACCCAAAGTAATTTATACATTCAATGCAATCCCTATCAAGCTACCAAAGATATTTTTCACAGAACTAGAACAAATAATCTCACAATTTGTATGGAAATACAAAAAACCTCGAATAGCCAAAGCAATCTTGAGGAAGAAAAATGGAACTGGGGGAATTAACCTGCCGGACTTCAGGCTCTACTACAAAGCTACAGTCATCAAGACAGTATGGTACTGGCATAAAGACAGAAATATAGATCAATGGAACAAAATAGAAAGCCCAGAGATAAATCCACGCATCTATGGACACCTCATCTTTTACAAAGGAGGCAAGAATATCAAATGGAGAAAAGACAGTCTCTTTAACAAGTGGTGCTTGGAAAACTGGTCAGCCACTTGTAAAAGAATGAAACTAGAACACTTCCTAACACCATACACCAAAATAAACTCAAAATGGATTAGAGAGCTAAATGTAAGACCAGAAACTATAAAACTCCTAGAGGAGAACGTAGGCAAAACACTCTCTGACATAAATCATAGCAGGATCCTCCATGACCCACCTCCCAGAATATTGGAAATAAAAGCAAAAATAAACAAATGGGACCTAATTAAAATCAAAAGCTTCTGCACAGCAAAGGAAACTATAAGTAAGGTGAAAAGGCAGCCTTCAGAATGGGAGAAAATAATAGCAAATGAAGCAACTGATAAAGGATTAATCTCCAAATTATACAAGCAGCTCCTGCAGCTCAATTCCAGAAAAATAAATGACCCAATCAAAAAATGGGCCAAAGAACTAAACAGACATTTCTCCAAAGAAGACATAAAGATGGCTAACAAACACATGAAAAAATGCTCAACATCCCTCATAATCAGAGAGATGCAAATCAAAACCACAATGAGATACCATTTCACACCTGTCAGAATGGCTGCTATCCAAAAGTCTACATGCAATAAATGCTGGAGAGGATGTGGAGAGAAAGGAACCCTCTTACACTGTTGGTGGGAATGCAAACTAGTACAGCCACTATGGAGAACAGTGTGGAGATTCCTCAAAAAACTGGAAATAGAACTGCCATATGATCCAGCAATCGCACTCCTGGGCATACACACCGAGGAAACCAGAATTGAAAGAGACACGTGTACTCCAATGTTCATTGCAGCACTGTTTATAATAGCCAGGACATGGAAACAACCTAGATGTCCATCTGCAGACGAATGGATAAGAAAGCTGTGGTACATATACACAATGGAGTATTATTCAGCCATTAAAAAGAATACATTTGAATCAGTTCTAATGAGGTGGTTGAAACTGGAGCCTATTATACAGAGTGAAGTAAGCCAGAAAGAAAAACACCAATACAGTATACTAACACATATATATGGAATTTAGAAAGATGCAAATGATAACCCTGTATACGAGACAGCAAAAGAGACACACATGTATAGAACTGTCTTTGGGACTCTATGGGAGAGGGTGAGGGTGGGATGATTTGGGAGAATGTCATTGAAACACGTATGTTGTCATATGTGAGACGAATCACTAGTTCAGGGTCAATGCATGTTATAGGATGCTCGGGGGATGACCCAGAGGGAGGATAAAGGGAGGAGGGAGGTGGGAGGGGGGTTCAGGAGGGGGAACTTATGTAAACCCGGGGCAAATTCATATCAATATATGGCAAAACCAACCAATATAATATTGTAAAATAATTTGCCTCCAATAAAAAATAATTACCTTAAAAAAAAAAAAAAAGCTCAACATTCAGAAAACAAACAAACAAACAAAAAAAAACAGCAAGAAAAAATTAATATAATTTAAATTCAGCTTGGATTATAGTAATCTATATAGCAGTCAGAAAATATGATTTTTAATATTTTATGGAGGAAATGATCCATGAGGATGAAAGTACCAAGGGCTCACAAAAATCATAATGTTGCCCGGATTGTGGGTATGAAACAGATCAGCAGCAATATTCTTGAACACTCATTACACCAAGCACTATAGCTAGAGTGAAGTTTTATTTTAAAAGAGGGAAAGCATGAAAAAAATGTGGAACAGTAAAGAAAGTCTTCTAAAATACATTTATCAAAGTATACTTTTTTCTGATCACCCTAGGTTTGAGAGGTTTTTAAATGTTTTCCCACTACAGTAATTAAAAAAACCAACTTTTAACTTATCACCTTCCCAAGAAGAGAGGATTTGTACACAGACGTAGTTTTCAAAAATTACATTGCCATCATCCCCTGTAGTATACCATAGTTCACAAAAAGAATTGGAAATGGAATATTGGCGAGCATAAAAGAAACATCATTTATAAAGTCTGTACAGTTAAGGCAGAAAATACCTATACATTAAAGTAGTTTTAGACTCCAACAAAGGAAAAGAGGACTCTGAAAATGAAGCAACTCTTATGGGAAATTACCAGTGATTTAAGAACAAGTGTGTGTCATAGAGGGTTTCGCTGGTGGCGGAGTAGTAAAGAATCCGTCTACCAAGACAAAGAAGTGGATTTAGTTCTTGGTTTAGAAAGATCCCTTGGAGAAGGAGAGGCAACCCACTGCAGCACTCCTGTCTGGGAAATCCTATGGACAGAGGAGCCTGGTGGGCTACAGTCCATGGTGTCACAAAGAGTGGGACATGACTAAGTGACCAAGCGCAAGAATGTGTGCCCCAGAACTTGGCAGCAGTCGCAAATCTCTGTTATAGAAAAGAATCCATACCATAAATGGAATGAAATTCCAAGAGATTTAGAAGCAGTCAGTTGTTTTGAAATGAGAGCTAGGAGCTTCGGCTTAAAAAGTCTTGATTTCTCATCTTGCCTGAAGCACGAGCCAGCTTTGTCAGCGTCAGCAAGTTGCTTCACGTCTGCTTTTTTGTCGTTGTGTTGGCTTTTCATGTAAAAGGGAACTAATGTTATAAACTTGCTTAAGTTGTGAGGATTAAATGACTGAGCTGGGAAAATGAGTCTGCGAAAATCTAAGATTGCTCAGACATTGTTGTAGCTTTCAGAGATGCCACCAGAGCATAAGGGATGATGGTGATAGTGGTTCCTGACAGAGGAGCCCAGAAACCACTACTGTTATTCACTAACCACAACCACAGGGAGGCCAAACGTCCATCCCAGCCTCCCTTCACTGCAAAATGTATCATGTCAGCCAGTGTGCAGGTCTCTGAATATGAGAGCTAGTCTCTTACCAACTTCCTGTTCTGAGATTAAAATGCCCTTAAGTATCTCTACAGTGACAAGTGGGAGAGCTGGTGGGATCAGCTGTGAGATGCTTGAGCAGCACTTATTTCAGAAGCTCTCACTGATGGGGATCCTGTCCTGATCCTGTCCTTGGGAAGAAAGAGGAGAAGGGACAGCTCAGTTCCAGAGACCAAAAGGCCGATCTCCATACAGAGCTTGTGATTTCCAAGGGAAAGCTCAGAAACTTGTTTTCATGAAATTTCTCAACCAAGGATTTGAATATCAGGCGATGCTGGCTTTGCATTTCTCATGTTCTTCGGACTTTATTATCAGGTTAGATCTCACTGAGTATATAAAGGCTTTAAAAAATAGATATTTTGCCATAACCTTCCAGAGTGATCATTTTGTAAATATATGTAAGCAACTGTGTGTTTTAAAAAGATCACATATATCTTTTAAACATCTAACTGTAGTCCCCAAGAAAGCTGGAATGAAACAGGATGACGCAAAAGCAAAGGTAACAGTGATGATAATGATGGCTGTTTACTGAGCCCTTTCTGTGAGCACAGTCTTCGTCTGAGCACGTACTCATTTTATATGCTTTGGAGGAAACAGATTTGTGACCTTAATTTATGTCTCTCTTTAATTTGTCTCAAACTGTGGAACTTATCTCTGTCTCAAATATTTCTTTGCCTGGACATAATGGTGAACCTATGTTAAGGATGGTGTGAATGTAAATAAATCAATGCTAGTGTAAAAAATTATGACAGCTTTTCTTACTCATGTTTTCACCCTGTGCAAAGTGGTTTATATTCGTTTTATTTAATTTTCACTATTGCCCAAAAATTGCAGTCATATTAATATTCCCATTTCATAAACTAGGAAACGAAGTGTCAGAGAGGTTAGGTATATTGCTAGAGATCAGTTATCTAAAGTTTGGCTGAATGAGAATTTAAATCTAAGCCTGTGTGACCCACAGCCTTAGTGCTTTACCAAAACCATTTTGAACCCCCCTAATATAAACAGCCAATAAACTGAATTTCTCATGTTTCCCTTGAATCTTTGGAATTCTCTTCCTGAAACCTTTTGGCCTTCATGTGTTAACCAACTGGAAAGTGGACTTTCTTTCACAGACCTGAAGTGCATGAGTCTGAGAAGAGCCAGCTACTGACTGGGTGGTGATCCCACAAACTTTTGATTCCCATGTAGCAGGAAATTCCTCTGAAATTATTTTCTTCTCCATCTGCACTAGTTTATACATAACGACTGGCTTATACTGTAGTACTTTCCTTGGTTACTTTTTTTAAATTAGCAAAGATATTTGATATGAATATGTATTCATTCTGCTGTTGTCCATTAAAATATATATAAATAAATAAAATAATACTCTGCTTGAGGTAGGGGAGTTCAAGAGAGCTGGTACACTTTTTATTAAGTAGCTGAGCAATAGCCATGTGACCATGACCAGTGGAATGATAATGCCAGATACAGTTTTTATTTTCTTTTTATTCCACAAGTATATTTTCAAAAATTCATTAGACTCCTATCACCTATCAGATACAATGCTCTTCATAGTCAGTCTCCTTTCATTAGGTCATAAGGATGAGATTGCCCTGCTTTTTAAATTTTTTAATTAAAATTTAAAAATTTTTTAAAATTACAAATTAAATTTAATTAAAAAATTAAAATTGAAAGAACATTTATTTTGGCAAAAGAAGAGAGTGAAAAACTTGGCTTAAAGCTCAACATTCAGAAAACTAAGATCGTGGCATATCTAAGATCATGCCATCACTTCATGGCAAATAGATGGGGAAACAATGAAAACAGTGACAGACTTTATTTTCTGGGGCTCCAAATTCACTGCAGATGGTGACTGCAGGCATGAAATTAAAAGACGCTTGTTCCTTGGGAAAAAAGCTATGACCAACCAAGACAGCATATTTAAAAGCAAAGACATTACTTTGCTAACAAAGCTCCATCTAGTCAAAACTATGGTTTTTCCAGTGGTCATGTATGGATGTGAGAGTTAGACTATAAAGAAAGCTGAGTGCAGAAGAATTGATGCTTTTGAACTGTGGTGTTGGAGAAGACTCTTGAGAGTCCCTTGGACTGCAGAAGATCCAACCAGTCCATCCTAAAGGAAATCAGTCCTGAATATTCATTGGAAGGACTGATGCTGAAGCTGAAGCTCAAATACTTTGGCCACCTGATGCGAAGAACTGACTCATTTGAAAAGATCGTGGTGCTGGAAAAGATTAACGGCAGGAGGAGAAGGGGACGACAGAGGATAAGATGGTTGGATGGCTTCACCAACTTTATGAACATGAGTTTGAGTAAGCTCTGGGAGTTGGTGATGGACAAGGAAGCCTGGTGTGCTGCAATCCATGGGGTCGCAAAGAGTTGTACAGGACTGAGCAACTGAACTGAACTGAACTGGTTCTTGCTTCAGGCACGTGGTCTTCTCTAGCCCTGGCCTGTGGGCACTAGAGCCCTAGGGCTCAGTAGCTGTGGCTTTCGGGCTTCTCTGTGGTATCTTGGTTCCCCGACCAGGGATTGAATCTGGGCCCCCTGCATTAGGAACGCGGAGTCTTAGCCGTTGGGCCCTCAGGGAAGTCCCTAAACTGCCCATTGCTGGATGAGCAAACTGAGGATCAGAAATGTTTGTTTGCCGAAGATACCTTGTAAACTAAACAAAGAAACAATTTAGTCCCAGAGAGTAACTTTTAGAATGGTAGAAGCTCAACCAAGTTTGTAGAAGTAGCTGAAAGAATAAGTGGAAGAGAAGAAAAAGATGATGATGATTAAAAGGATATTTACCAAACTGTTGATGGTGATTACCTCTAGGTAGTCGGCTTATCGGAGAAGGCAATGGCAAGCCACTCCAGTACTCTTGCCTAGAAAATCCCATGGATGGAGGAGCCTGGTAGGCTGCAGTCCGTGGGGTCGCTAAGGGTCGGACACGACTGAGCGACTTCACTTTCACTTTTCACTTTCACACATTGGAGAAGGAAATGGCAACCCACTCCAGTGTTCTTGCCTGGAGAATCCCAGGGACGGGAGAACCTGGTGGGCTTCCGTCTGTGGGGTCACACAGAGTTGGACACGACTGACGTGACTTAGCAGTCGGCTTATAAGTGGATTTACACTCACACACACGCACACACACACACACACACACACACACACATGCATGTGTGTGTTGCCAGTCTTATTTTCTAAATTCTAAGAGATTTGTGTTTAGGAGGAAAAATATTTTACCTAGTCTTGGATATAACACTTCCTTTGTAAACAAGATCAGCAATAATTTATAAATCATCTAGAAAACTTCTGGTGGTATTTACTGATGTGTTTATTCCAACAGGTTGAAATTTTTAAAAAATGAGCAGTATTCATAAGACAATTGAGCTGCTGTTAATCATGACTTGAACAACAAAAAACAAGAGGGCACTACATCAGTCCTTTTGGCTATTTGCTATTTTAACTGTAATAAAAATAAAAGTGCTTTTTGAATTTCAAAAGTATTTTTTTCTAGAAAAGCTTCCTGAGATTTAACTGTGGGAAGCTGGTTTGGCTACATTTTAGTAACCTTCCCAATGATTTCATATTTTGTAGTTAATTGGAAAATGAGCTCAATTATATTTTTGTAATCTAACAGCAAAAATGAATTGGTAAAGGCTCAAGATCTGCTATACTCAGCTGTTATTAACTACATCATCAAAATGTAGTAAAGTTAAGAAAGACAATATTTTGCCTAAGAATTTGGCAGCTGTTGTTTTTGTTATGCATAGAAGTTCAGGGTAAAGCAATAACTATTTCCTAATTATCTCTGGAACTTAATGGTTCTTGGAGACTGATTTTGAATACCTGTAGAAGGAAAATTATTTTTCCATACTAACTTCTAGTTTTTTGTTTTTTCTTTTTTAGTGTAAAAAATGGATTAGTAATTGTCAAACAAGGTATAAGCTTATTATAAATTATAGGCATCCATACTTCTAAACGGTGCAGCTTGGGATGGATGTGGTCAGAGTTTCATTCCTCTCATTCCAAGAAAGGAATGAAATGAACATGGATGCATGTTTTAAACTCCAGAACACTAGTATCCCACAGAGTTTGAAACAGAGTCAGTAAATTTATAAGGAAATGTCACTTTCCGTCATTGGCCAAAAATAAGCCATTCTGTTCTAAATGAAGTGTGTGTTTCAAACTTCAAATAGATACAGAAAAGTGAAAGAAAGCAGCCTCTTTATGGAAGGTTGCAGAAGGTTGAAGTAGAAATAGCAGCTAAATTTAGGGGGCCATATGTGCCATAAATTGGATTAAAAACTTTACATAGATTGTCTAATTTAATTCTTATGGTAATGCTTTGGACACGTTTATTTTATGTCTATTTTCAAGACAATCACCAGAGGCTTTTAAAGGTTTTGTCACTTGCTCTAGTTTGTGCCATGAAGAAGTATCTGAAATGAGACTCAGACTCAGGTTGATCTGTCTCCGGAACTGAGATCTTACCCTCTGCTGTATTGTAGTAGCTGATGCTATAAATGTGATGAGAAGCAGGAGAAGCCAGACCTGTATGCACACAGACTACTACATATGGCTATGAGTGAAGTTATTTGCTTTAAGGATTTTGCCTCTCATTTCTCAACTCAACTGACAATCATACAGACTCCAGTGACGTCAGCATAGATTGCCATTTAAAGATCGGTAAGACGGATCAAAAATAACTGATTCTGAGTTTTTTGTTTCAGGCAGTTCGAAGCTAGGTAATTTTAATGAATCAATTAACCGCATCAATAGATATGGTTTCTTCATTTCTAAAACAGGAATAATAATCATTCATGCCATATGCATTTCATGTAGTTGTTTTATTATCAAATCAGGCAATTCATATGAAAGTCTAAGTAAATCAATAAAGTCTGTGAAGGTGAAAGAATGGATAAGATGGATTAAGATGTATATGGCAATAAGTAACAGGTTTTGGTTTGTTCCTCTTTCCAAAATAAAGTCATTTTATTTCCTACTTTCCAACTTATCAGCTACATTTAAGATCTTACTGTGTGAAGAACTTTGTCAAAGCATTCTTTACCTCTTCATTTCTCAGAGTGTAAATGAGTGGATTCAACATAGGAGTCAGGATACCGTAAAATACTGCCATGTTTTTGTCTATAGATAAAGTAGATGATGGCCGCATATAAGTAAATATGCAGGGCACGAAGAACAATACAACAACCGTGAAGTGGGCCCCGCAGGTGGAGAGGGCTCTGCGCCTCCCCTCTGCACTGTGGGACCTCAGGGAGCGCAGGATGACGAGGTAGGAGGCAGCCAGCAGGAGGAAGTTCAACAGGCAGATCACGCCACTGTTGGCCACCACCAGCAGCCCGATGGCATAGGTATCGGTGCAGGCAAGTTCCAGCAAGGGGTACAAGTCACAGACAAAGTGATTGATCACATTGGGCCCGCAGAAGGGCAACTGCAGGACCAGCAGGAGCTGGACCAGGGAATGCAGGAAACCCCCCAGCCAAGCCAGCCCCACCAGCAGGGCACAGAGATGCCTGGTCATGACGGCCGTGTAGTGCAGGGGCTTGCAGATGGCCACGTAGCGGTCATAGGCCATTACTGTGAGCAGGATGATCTCAGCACCTCCAAAAAAGTGAGCTCCAAAGAGCTGAGCCATGCAACCCTCATAGGAGATGGCTCTCCCCTCATACAAGGAGTCAGCTATGAGTCTAGGGGCCATAGAAGAAGAATAACAGGTATCAATAAAGGACAGGTTGGCCAGGAAAAAATACATAGGGGAAACCAAGGTGGGACTATAGGTAATGGTGATCACGATGAGAATATTGCCACAAACTGTGATCCCGTATACGGTCAAAAAGGCCACAAAGAGAGCTCTTTGTACTTCTGGGTTCTGTGAAAGGCCCAGCATGAAAAATTCTGTGATATTGTGTGGTATTTCCATAGAGTCCAAGGACACTGAGGATGTAAGTACAGCTTTGCCTATAAAGTCAAGAGAGAAACAAAATGTTACAAGATTTCCGTTAGCCAAACCCACTTCTCTTTACCCTCTTAACCCTTTCTGTTCCAAAATTTGTGTACCAATTCATTCCGTTAACCACAAAATGTAAGCATGTCTGTTAACTTTAGCATCGCTGGGTAATAGAGATCTAAGTTATTATATGAAAATAATTATTTAATTATCTAGAATTTATTTTGTCAAATGGACTATTTGGTGGACATCGATTTTCTAATTTGACCAGAAAACATCTCTGACAGTTTTCAGCTGGGTTCCACATAGATACAATGGCTCTCAAGAAACCCATGAATAGTTAGGCTCTTCTGGAATCTCTGCATGCGTAGTTCACACCCTTTGGATTAACTATTTCTTCTTCTTTGCAGTGGGGTTGCTACATTTTCTGTTGTGCTTCCGATAGTAACAGAAATTGATGCAAAGCAAACTGAAGCGGAGTAGGAGACACTGACTTGCTTGCAGCTGGAGGCGCCCGAGTTCTCGGTTTCTCTCCTTGTTCATTGACTCCCACCTCTGCCTGTGCTGTGGGCAGTATCACATATAAGAAGTTAAATTACTCTCCCCCCTTGCTTTACACATTATATGCGTGTCTGGGCTTTACTTTCCCTGGACCTGGTGAAATCCTTCTAGTTAAATGCTTCCAGTCCTTCTATAGTCTACAGGGATGAGTCAAAGTTAAAAAAGTGACCAGCAGTGAAAGATGCTATTAAATGATTATCCATCTATTCACAACATAAAGGAAGTTACAGGAGGATGAAGAAGAGATACTCTGTCTTAACCAATGTCCTTGTAAATTAGAATCTCATCTGCCAGGTTCGATGAATGATACAGGATGCTTGGGGCTGGTGCACTGGGATGAACCAGAGGGATGGGATGGGGAGGGAGGTGGGAGTGGGGTTCAAGATGGGGAACACATGTACACCCGGGGCAGAATCATGTCAATGTATGGCAAAACCAATACAATAATGTAAAGTAAAAAAAAAAAAAAAAAGAATCTCATCTGACAAAGTATTCCTACTCATGCTTTATTCTCCTAATTATATAAAGGAAATATCTGTGCTAGTCTTGATTTGATTAAACAAAAACTGTCACTCATCCCACCCACCAACCATCTATTGTTTTCCTGGAAACATAAATCTTTTTATTTTTCATTTTTTTTTTATTGGAGGCAAATTACCTTACATTAATATATTGTTTGGTTTTGCCATACATTGACATGAATTCGCCCCGGGTGTACATGTGTTCCCCTTCTTGAACCCCCCTCCCACCTTCCTCTTCCCCATATCCTCCCTTCAGGTCATCCCCGTGCACCAGCCCCAAGCATCCTGTATCACGCGTCGAACCTGGACTGACTGGTGATTCATTTCACATATGATAATATACATGCTCCAATGCCATTCTCCCAGATCATCCCACCTTCACCCTCTCCCACACCCCAAAGACTGTTCTATATGCCTATGTCTCTTTTGCTGTCTCGTATACAGGGTTAAGTTTACCATCTTTCTAAATTCCATATATATGCGTTAGTATACTGTATTGGTGTTTTTCTTTCTGGCTTACTTCACTCTGTATAATGGGCTCCAGTTTCATCCACCTCATTAGAACTGATTCAAATGCATTCTTTTTGATGGCTGAAAAATACTCCATTGTGTATATGTACCAAAGCTTTCTTATCCATTCATCTTCAGGCGGACATCTAGGTTGCTTCCATGTCCTGGCTATTATAAACAGTGCTGCAATGAACATTGGAGTACATGTGTTTCTTTCAATTCTGGTTTCCTCGGTGTGTATGCCCAGGAGTGCGATTGCTGGATCATATGGCAGTTCTATTTCCAGTTTTTTGAGGAATCTCCACACTGTTCTCCATAGTGGCTGTACTAGTTTGCATTCCCACCAACAGTGTAAGAGGGTTCCCTTTTCTCCACACCCTCTCCAGCATTTATTGCTTGTAGACTTTTGGAAAGCAGCCATTCTGACTGGTGTGAAATAAGTGACTAAATCTCTCCTTTTGCTGAGGATTTGATGCTCAGTATGATATGCACGAAAGGAGAATCATTGAGTGTCAGAGGAAGAGACGGGCAAATATAGGAAGTGCGGTGAGAAGACCCTTGTATTGATCAGGAAGCTGCACACTTTCTTTCTAAGCTTGGTTACAAAGTCAAATACAGTTTCTGCAGGAAACAAATCTGATTACGACCTTTTCAGAGGAGAACATTATGGCCAAGAGCATGAATGTCAGTAATAAGTGCCACCAGTGTAACACTTAGCCTTTGCAAGCACTGTCCTAAGTGCTTTAAATATATAAGCTCATTTAATCCTCATAACATCCCCACAAGATAGATTATTATTTTTCTCCTCATTTCTTCAGAGGAAGAAAGTGAGAGACACATTTAGAAACTTACAGAAGCATACTCAGCTAATAAGTTGCAGAGTTAAGACTTGTGCCAGGCCGTTCTGCTATAGAGTCTGTGGGTTTCACCACAGTATCTTGATACATAAACTCACTTAAGTTTGAATATTTCCAGTACCATTTATTTTCTGTGTAATCATGGACAATTTCCTCAAAGCCAATGTTCTTACCTATAACATGAAAATAAGAGTACTGCTACACCCTGAGTCTGCAAAGAGCAGTCAGTGAAAACAGTGCATGTCAAGTGTTTGCACAGAGCCTGGATATGACAACCACTCCAGCAATGGTATCGCTGAAGTCACCGTCATCAATGCCATGGACGACAACTTCCATTTATTGGATCTGAGGACCCGAGTATGTCGTCAGGTGTTCTGTCTTTGTTTTTGTTCTTTTCCGTCCTAATATCATGAAGTGGTGGACCTGGGCGAGTTATTAAAGGGTCACCTAGACCAGCTCCAAGCATATCAACCCAAATGTCACTGTTTCATGTGCTTAAACTCCTGCATGAGATTAAAATTGCTTTTCTCATTTAGGCAGATCTCACACTGGGGGGTGCTGTTGATTGCAGGAATGCATCTGAGCTGAGAGTTTCTTAGACTAGTATTAGGAGAAAACGCAAAAGGGCATCATTCATTCACAAGCAGCTGAGAATTTGCTCCATTACCCACTTCCCTCTTATTTCCTGAAAACACTAAGGCATTTAAAATCATCCTTTCCAGTTGTCTCTGTTTTAAAGGCGGTGGATTTAAGACTCACAAAGATGAGGTGCAGATGGTCCAAAGGTGAACTGATGGTTTGTGGTGGAGGTGCAGCTGGAACCCAGGTCACTCAGCACTCCTCTCTGCTTTCTGATGTCACCACCACCAATTAGTAGATAACAGTAGATAAGAGATAATAGTAGATAATCCAATGTCTACTTTCTCTGTCACTGGGAAGACAAAGAAAATGCTGTGGCTCACGTTAGGGAGAAAAGCCTCAGAACGAAATAGCTGGCTTGTCGTGTCTGCTTTCCACTAACAATGCTCATCAACATGGTCTCAGAAAATCTTTCTCTTGCCACTGAAAAGGGTGACTTATAAGGTGGGCGAGGTAACGTGATTATCACTGCTCGGCTTCTCTTAAGAATCACTCTTCCCCACGGCATCATTGCTGAAACAGTTCTGAGGCTTGGGTTTTGCCTCATTCACAGGGTAGAACACAGTGTGCTGCCATCATTAATTAGTCCCTTTGAATGCAGTTTTGGTCTCACAAGGAAGAGACTTTCACCTTACTTCCTAAAAGTGCCCAGTGTCCTTCTAGTGTCTAGAGAGTCCACAAGTTGTCAGGAGGAAAAGGGAGTCAGGATATTTCAGGAACAGATATTGGAGGGTTAGTGTCTTTAGGAAAATGCTGACTGGACAACAAGGACAAAGGTTAATAGCATTTATTGATCATCTTCGTGTTCTAAGTGCAGGTCCTTGGTGCTTTCACGTATAGTATCCTTTGTCGTTTACTCCCTAAGTCGTGTCTGACTCTTTGCGACCCCACGGACTGTAATCCACAGGCTCCTCTGTCCATGGAATTCTCCAGGCAGGAATACTGGAGTGGTTTGCCTTTTCCTTTTCCAGGGGATTTTCCCAACCCAGGGATCAAACCCAGGTCTCCTGCATTGCATGGGATTCTTTACCGCTGAGTCACTGGGAAGGCCATGTACATACAACATTGTTAAGTAAATATCAATATTACTGTACTTACTGGGCTTTAATAAGAATTAAATAACAAAAGAAAAGCTCTTTGCACAGAGTAAACACACAAATAAAAAAAGGTGTCATAATTATTTCTTTTACACTAGCATTGATTTTTTGATGTTTACCCCATCCTAAGGGTAGGTTCACTACTATGTTCGAATAAAGAAATATTTTAGAGGTTTTCTCGGCTTGAGGCTTAAAGAAAGTCATAAATTAAGGTCAGAAATCTGTTGCCTCCCAAACACACAGAATGAGTGCTTAGGTCAAGACTTTATTCACAGAGAGGGCTCAGTAAACAGCTATTGTCATCAGCGTTACAGTATCGTCACCATCATCACCTTTTTTTCTACATCATCTTGTGACATTCCATGTTTCTTGGGAACTACCACTAGATGTTTAAAAGATAATTTTGAGTTTTTAAATACACAGTTGCTTATATATATATATATATATATATATATATATATATATATATATATTTCAAAATAATCACTCATAGGAGATTATGGCAAAATATCTATTGTTTAAAGCCTTTATAAATACAATGAGAGCTAACCTGATAACAAAATCTTAAGAACGTTAGAAATGCAATGCTGGCATCACCTTATGTTCAAATTCCTGGTTGGGAACCCTCTTGAAAACAAGTTTCTGAAGTCTTCCCCCATAAATCACAAACTCTGTACAGAGATTGATCTCTTGGTCTCTCCAACTGAGCTCTTTCTTTTTCTCTTTCTTCTGGAGGATGGAAACAGGATAAAAGGATTCATTATCTGTGAGAGCTTCTGAAATAAGTGCTGCTCAAGCTTCCCTGGTAGCTCAGCTGGTAAAGAATCTGCCTGCAATGCAGGAGATCCCGGTTTGATTCCTGGGTTGGAAAGATCCATTTGAGAAGGGATAGGCTACTCACCCCAGTATTCTTGGGCTTCTCTTGTGGTTCAGCCGATAAAGAAACCACCTGCAATGTGGGACACATGGGTTCAATCCCTGGGTTGGGAAGATCCCCTGGAGAAGGGATAGGCTCCCCACTCCAGTATTCCTGGGCTTCTGTGGTGGTTCAACCGATAGAGAAGCCACCTGCAATATGGGACAAATGGGTTTGATCGCTGGGTTGGGAAGATCCCCTGGAGGAGGGAACTGGCTACCCACTCCAGTATTCTGGCCTGGAGAGTTCCATGAACTGTATAATCCATGGGGTAGAAAAGGATCAGACACGACTGAGTGACTTTCACTTTCAAACATCTCATAGCTGATCCCACCGGCTCTCCCATTTGTCATTACAGAGATGTTTAAGTGCAGTCTAATCCCAGAATAGGGAGTTGGTGAGGCACTCGCTGTCAACATTCAGAGAACTTTTTATTGGCTGAGATGACACATTTTGGAGTGAAGTGAGGCTGGGATGGATGTTTGGTCTCCCTGCTGTCCTGGTTTGTGAATAACAGTAGCGGTGCTCTTGGGCTCCTCTGTTAGGAACCACTGTCCCCAGCATAGTTTATGCTCTTGTGTAATCTCTGAAATTTGAAACGAAGTCTGAGCAATTTTTGTTAATTTTTAGCTGACTCAGTTTTCCTCTTGAAGTCATTTAATCTGCACAATTTAAGGAAGCATGTAATGTTATTTTCCTGTTTGTTGTTGTTGCTTAGCTGCGATGGTCCTGACTCTTTGAGGCCCCACGGACTGCAGCCCACCAAACTCCTCTGTCCATGAGATTCTCAGGCAAGAACACTGGAGTGAGTTGCCCAGTCCTCTTTCTCCAGCGGATCTTCCCAAACCAGGGATCGAACCTGTGTCTCCTGCTTGGCAGGCAGATCTTTACTACTGAGCCACCTGGGAAATTCTATTTTTTTTTTTTTTAATTAAAGATGAAAAAAATAGAGAGGTGAAACAATTTGCTAATATTTACTGGAATAATTAATGCTGGAGACAATAAGAAAAATTAAGCCTATTTTGTCCAAAGCACTTAATCTCTGACTATTTTTGAATCTCTTAGAATTTCATTATGTACATGGTATGGATTCTTTAGCTCAGATTTGTGATTTTGTGCTGTTCCATGACAGTCCCATGACTTGTTCTTAAATCATTGGAAAGTTCCTATAGCTGCTATTTTTGTCTTCAGAATCTTCTTTTCCTTTGTCTGTGTCTAAAACCAGACTTTAATGTATAGATATTTTCTGCCTTAGCTCTATGGACTTTATGCTTAAAATTATGCTTATTTTATGCCATCCAATTCTGTTTCTAATTCTTTTTGTAAACTCTTGTATACTACAGGGAATGATGAAATGTAATTTTCAAAAAGTACTTTTGTGTGCAAGTGTTATCTTTTTGGGATTGTGATAAGTAAAAAATTCTTTTTATTGCTGTGTTTATTTTATTGATAAGCCTCTCAAACCTAGAAAGATCAGAAAAAGTGTATAAATGTACTTTTTGAAAACTTAGTTCCTACTGTTCTGTCCTTTTTTCATGTGTAGTTGTTTTCCCGCTTTTAAAATGAAACTTCACTCTAGCTATGGTGCTGGGTGTAACGAGTGCTCAAGAATATTGCTGTTGATCTGTTTCATACCCACAGTCAGGGCAACATTGTGACTTTTGTGAACCCTTGGCACTTTCATCTTCTCGGGTCTTCTCCTCCATCAAAATGTTAAAAATTATCTTTTCTGACTGCATTGCTATATAGATGACTATAATCTAAGCTGCATTTAGATTATATTAATTTTTTTCTTTCTGTTGTAAAAGAAATTAAAACATTTCATGGCCTCCTAAAACTATCGTGGGTTCTTGGCACTGTGTCTGCTATGCCTTCTGAATATCAACCCTGGCTTACAATGTATGAACCCCTAGAGAAAATTGATCCAGACGGAAGAATCAACCCAGTTCAATCAATTAAGAAGGGGGAAAAATTTCGGTAAAATATCACTAGATTTTCCTTTTTTTTTTGCCTAAATACTCCACACAAGGTTTATTCATCATCAGTTTTCATTATTTGTCCCCAGAGCCTCTTCATGACATTTTTCACTTCTGCATTTCTCAGGGTGTAGATTAAAGGGTTCAGCATAGGAGTTCCTATGGTGCAAACCACAGTCACAGCTTTGTCAACGGGGAAGGAGGTCGTGGGTCTCAGGTAGAGGAACGAACAAGGTACAAAGAATAAGATGACAACTGTGACATGAGAGGCACAGGTGGACAGGGCTTTGCCACGCCCTTCAGAGCTATGAGTCCTCAGGGAGCGCAGGATGACAACATAGGAAGCAACCAGCATTGAGAAAGTTAGCAAACACAGTGACCCACTGTTGGCAGAAATCAGGGGCCCCAGAGAGTGCGTATCCATGCAGGCCAGCTCCAGGAGAGGTATTAAATCACACAAAAAATGGTCGATGACATTGGGGCCACAGAATGGTAACTGAACCAGGATCAAAATCTGGATCCCTCCATGGAGAAAGCCCAAAGCCCCAGCCGTTCCAACCAGGAGAGCACACACAGGTCGACTCATGACGGTCATGTAGTGCAGGGGCTTACAGATGGCCACATAGCGGTCATAGGCCATGACAATCAGCAAGACAATCTCGGCTCCAGCAAAGAAATGTTCAGCAAAGACCTGAGTCATGCAGCCACTGAAGGAAATGGTGTTCTTTCCAGAGACCAAGTCAAAGATCAACTAGGGTGCTATGGAGGAAGCATAGAAACCATCTATCATGGACAAATAGGACAGAAAATAGTACATGGGAGAACGGAGGGCTGGGCTGGTGCAGATGGTGACAGAGATGAGCAGGTTACCTGCCAGTGTGATCAAGTAGGTGATCAAAAACACGACAAAGAAGAGTTTCTGCAGTCCTGGATTCTGGGTCAGGCCCAGTAGGATGAATTCTGTTACATTGCTCATCCTCTCCATCAATTCATCTTGAGTTGTAAGCACATAGTGGATCTGGAAAGATCACAGTATTTCTGAGTGATGATATTTTAAATTCTATAGAAAAAATTTCATCATCTCTTTAGCTCGGGTCCCTGGGACTGGTGGAGCTACTCCCTTCACTTACCTCTGATATTTTACAGAGAGTTGTAAAGAAGAATGGGTGGAGTTTAAATCTCTCCTGATTCATATAATTTAAATATATCATGACAATACCTTGCAAATACCACAATAAAAGCAAGATTTTTTAAATGAATATTGACATGCAGCCAACTTCTAAATTTTCTTTTTAGCTCAATGTCTCACAGATAGCTTTCTTTTACTCTAGGGGACAAATTTCATTGACAATTCTTTATAAAGTTATATTAATGCTTGTCTATTGGAATGAATATTCATAGGTATATGGACACAGTATTTTAAAAATCAACTTTGTATCAGACAGGAAATGTACCAATCAAACCTTACTCTATACCAGCTGTGTTCTGTGACCTGTTATTCCTTTTTTAATTAATGCACACGCACACACAGGGACAGAGCTGCAGATGGAGTTTTTGTCCTTCGAAATGCCAAGAAACTCTCTTTATAACAGCTCTTTGGGCAGTATTCACTCAGCAGCCCCGGATGTTGTGTCTGGCTCAACAAGATAGTTATGCTCACTCTTTCTACATCTTTGAATGTGAACATGTAAGTGGTGCAAAGTTCCCTGAAAAGTTCTCAGTATTTCTGAAACGAGCTTTCTGTGCAATTGTTTTTTCACTGCAGATAGAATAATGCTCCGGATTAGCTATATTACCCTACTCACATTTTGCTATGAAATGATACAAGTCAAGAAGTTTTCCTGAGTTTCCTATTGACCAGACAAAAATGTTAGGAACACCTGAAATGATGCAATTTCCCCTTTTGGAATAAGTTTTTATCAATTAAGATGAACTTGAAATTTTCATTCCTAATGTAAAAATAAGAATGCATTCTTTTCTTGGGGAGTGAGCCTGTATATAGGTTTCTAAGATAGACTACACGTTGTTCTAACCAAGATCATAAGCTATTTTATTCGTTATCTCTCTTTTCCTCTTCTTCAAAAACATAACCACATATTTTTTCCTCAAAAGTTTCTGGGCACAGAGCTCAGCATTATGATCTCTCAGGTTTCAATAAAGATGAAATAAGATTGTTTAGAGTTTTCAGGAAAGCTTATGCCTGAGCTGTTTTTCTCTCTCCACGACTCCAATGATGGTGATTATGGCCAATCATTCTTCAAAGATTTAACTCACAAATTCTTCAGTGTGGTGGAATGAAAGGCATGAAAAGAGGAAAGAATTTGTAATAATTATAGAGATCTTCAGAATCAATCTATTTAGTGAGACATAAATGTTAATCCCAATTTTATAAAAGTGACTTTAGTGATTCTCAACAGCATCTTGCCTGGGAACATTCCATACAGTATTTTCTATTGACATTTTCACATCATTGTGTCCGAATTCATTTTTAAAGAGAAAGGCTAAGTTTCAATTTACAGTTCAGTTCAGTTCAGTCGCTCAATCGTGACTGACTCTTTGCAACCCCATGAATCACAGCACGCCAGTTCTCCCTGTCCATCACCAACTCCCGGAGTTCACTCAAACTCATGTCCACAGAGTTGGTGATGCCATCCAGCCATCTCATTCTCTGTCATCCCCGTCTCCTCCCGCCCCCAATCCTTCCCAGCATCAGAGTCTTTTCCAGTGAGTCAACTCTTCGCATGAGGTGGCCAAAGTATTGGAGTTTCAGCTTTAGCATCAATCCTTCCAATGAACACCCAGGATTAATCTCCTTTAGAATGGACTGGTTGGATCTCCTTGCAGTCCAAGGGACTCTCAAGAGTCTTCTCCAACACCACAGTTCAAAAGCATCAATTCTTCGGTGATCAGCTTTGTTCACAGTCCAACTCTCATATCCATAAATGACCACAGGAAAAACCATAGCCTTGACTCAACGGACCTTTGTTGGCAAAGTAATGTCTCTGCTTTTTAATATGCTATCTAGGTTGGTCAAAACTTTCCTTCCAAGGAGTGAGTGTCTTTTAATTTCATGGCAGTATCTAACTACAAATATTATTTCAGTGAAATGAATTTGGCTAAGTTAACCTTCTTAAATTTGGGGGAAAAGAATTAATTATCACTAACTTGGATCAGTTGGTTGTGGTTTCCTCAGTTTCTAGATTAAACCCAGACATCGCTTTCTTCCCACCAAGGATTTGCCCCACAGCTGCAAATAGACCGTAAACTAACAAGGAGGACAGTGGAATTCTTACGTCTCTAGACAACTCTCCCATTTTCTGGATTTACTCAGAAAACAAGCTGTTTTAGTTAGGAAACTCTGATAGCTTTCAGATTTAATTTTAACTCACTTTCCAGGCTTATTATGAGATTATAAATGCATCTTCCAAGCATATATTATTCAAATGTATACATCACATTATTCAAATTTGATTCTTCAGAGTAAGAAAAATCTTGTATATGAAATTGTAGAATGTATATGAAAGTAAAAGTATTAGTTGCTTAGTTGTCTTCAACTCTTTGCGACCCAACGGATTGTAGCCCACCAGGCTCCTCTATCCATGGAATTCTCCAGACAAGAATACTGGAGTCGGTTCAATTCACTTAGAGTCTGAAATGGCAACCCACTCCAGTGTTCTTGCCTGGAGAATCCCAGGGATGGGGGAGCCTGCTGGGCTGCTGTCTATGGGGTCGCACAGAGTTGGACACGGCTGAAGCGACTTAGCAGCAGCAGCTTTCTATTATTTAATATAATAATATTGGTTCAATCCCCGGCTAGGGAAGACCCCCTGGAGAAAGAAGTGGCAACACACTCCAGTGTTCCTATCTGGAGAATCCCATGGACAGAGGAGCCTGGTGGGCTACAGTCCATGGGGTCACAAAGAGTTGGACATGACTGAGCAACTGTACTTTCACTTTTGAGGTATAACTGGCAGTTAGATTTGTGAATTTATATTACATTCAAATAAAACTTTCTAAGAACACCACCACACAAGAAGAAAAAAGAATATTCTGAAGAGGATAAAATAGCATATGATGCAACGCGACATCCCCCAGACTTATTTGAAACATTATGATTCACTCTGTTCAGTTCAGTCGCTCAGTTGTGTCGGACCCTTTGCGACCCCATGAACCACAGCACGCAGGCCTCCCTGTCCATCACCAGCTCCCGGAGTCCACCCAAACCCATGTCCATCGAGTTGGTGATGCCATCCAACCATCTCATCTATCGTCCCTTTCTCCTCCTGTCCTCAATCTTTCCCAGCATCAAGGTCTTTTCAAATGAGTCAGCTCTTCGCATCAGGTGGCCAAAGTATTGGAGTTCCAGCTTCAACATCAGTCCTTCCAATGAACACCCAGAACTGATCTCCTTTAGGATGGACTGGTTGGATCTCCTTGCAGTCCAAGGGGCTCTCAAGAGTCTTCTCCAACATCACAGTTCAAAAGCATCAATGCTTCGATGCTCAGCTTTCTTTATAGTTGGAGAACTTTTGTCATTTTAGGTTTCAGAAGAATTTTGCAAATCAAGCTCAGTTTAGGGAAGACTATGAAAAATTCTCTAGATCTCTTTAGAAAACAGGTACTTTTAAGGTAAGGAAACTAAAGCATTATAATTTGTTTATCAGCATGTGTTCTGTGCAGTCAGGTGTTTCTAAATTCTGTTTTCAGATTAGCAGCTATATGATGTTATGTACAGACCTTAGTCTTATTGCCCCTAAACTTTCTCACATACAAATTAAGAAAAATAACAGATGGTATGGAGGAATTGAAGAATATTATTATTATATAGGTCAAAATGCTATACTAAAAGTAAAATGTATAACTTTTCACATACTCCAAATTTTTGATGAGTATAAAAGTGAAAAAACAGACATATCATTATTCTTATCCTTAAAATACTTGATTATTATAGTTAGTATTTAGAAAGAACAAAAATAAAGAGAGAAAATAAGGGAATTAAGTAATCAGCTCAAGAGGTTAGAAAAGCAACTAATTGTATTCAGAAAAAGTTGAATGCAGAAATCAGTATATTAAATAGTAGAAAGCTAGTAGACTATAAATGAATTCAAATTTTTTTTAGAAAAATATGAATGAAATAAAGGAGCAGATAAGCTCAATAAGAGGTAAGTATGGTCAAACTGTAAAAGGTCATTATTTTTAAAGAAAATTTGAAGAAATATTATGTGTAGTTCATAAATTATTTTTTAACAACTGAATAGATACTTTTCAAATAAAGCCTATCTTTTATGCCATCACCAAATAAAGAGAAAAAGAGATAGAAAAAAAGGGTAGCATGCATTGAAGACTTTCAGTAAAACAGATTTCTTCAAAAACAGAAAATCAAAAGAACAAATATATATATATATCTCATCTCTAGGTGGGGAAGAGCATTTTAAGCAAAATTCAGTGGTATAAAAACTAGGACAAAGCTTACAGATTTAACTGCATAAAGGTACAGAACACATTGGAAAACTATTTGCAACAAGTATGATAGATCACTATTATCATAGATGTAGTTTTTGCAAAAAAAAGTTCTACCTACACAATTATAAAAATTAACAAAACTTTTTAATAAAAAGAAAATTCTAGAAAAAACACTAGATCCCTTAAAAAAAATCCCTGTTTCATAAGCCATCAAGGAAATGCAATTTACAAACAGTGAAATACTTTAAATTGGAAAATGAGCAGAAGTTTATGATAGTTATATTAGTACTGTGTTGATGTAAAATATTCTGGAAAAAAGTTTGACTTTGTATAATCAGGGCTTTATAATCAGGTCATGCCCCTTGATCCAGTACTCCTTATTCTTCAAAATCTATTCTGTATAAAGATTATGGACAAAAACTGTGTACACAGGCTATATTTCATATTTTGTATGATAATGAAAAAGTGAAAACAATTGAAATGTCTACATAAAGAGGGACAAGTAAGCAAATTATAGTTATGAAATATCAGGTGAACGTTGAGGCTATTTACAAGAAAAATTAATGGTGTGAAAAAATTCTTCCAACATAATATTAAGTAGAAAACACAAGATACTAGACAATTTCTTTATTATGATCTAAATGGTCCAAAATGACATATAAAGATAGAAAAGTACCTGAAAGAAATACTCTAGAGACTAGTAATGCTTATTTGGATTATGGATTTAAGATAAATTTTGTATTCTTTTAAAATTTTTCTGATCTGAATTTCCTACAAAGAGAATATGTTACCTTTATAATAAGAAAAATAATTTAATAAAAGATAATCTGTGTGACTCCTTTTCTCAGTATGTTGGTCACTATTTATAAAAATCTGTGACAGTAGAAACGGATGTTTAAACCTACTGCTGCTGCTGCTAAGTTGCTTCAGTCGTGTCCGACTCTGTGTGACCCCATAAACGGCAACCCACCAGGGTCTTCAGTCCCTGGGATTTTCCAGCAAGAACACTGGAGTGGGCTGCCATTTCCTTCTCCAATGCATGCATGCATGCTAAGTTGCTTCAGTTGTGTCCGACTGTGCGACCCCATGGACAGCAGCCCACCAGGCTCCTCCATCTACAGGGTTCTCCAGGCATGAATACTGAAGTGTTTAAACCTAACTCACCTGTAATTTGAATACCCTAGTATGAGATGGTTGGCATCGCCGATTCAATGGACATGAACTAGGGCACTTTCTGGGAGATGTTGAAGGACAGAGAAGACTGGCCTTCTGCAGTCCACGGGGTCGCAAAGAGCTGGGCATGGTGACTGAACAACAACGAAGTATCACCTTGAGAAAACGTGATAAAGAAACCACAGATTGTACTTACCTCTCCGGATGCATTTGGGAAATAAGTGACATGCTCATTTCATAGCAAGGTGTTACTTGTAGAGCATAATTTGCTTGGGGGTAACGATCATTGACCTATCAACAACTGCTGCTTTAAAGGTTTGTTCACTTTTTATCTTAAATGAAAATTTCCTTTTCCTTACTTAATGATTTGAAAATGACTGCTGAAAGAGAATTCCTAAATAATGCTGAGTTGATGGACTGGGTTTTAGGTTTGCTTTATTGGCTCATACCATTATGTGAGTGGGGCACACACAGCTCAGCTCAGATAACAAATTTCTTTAGTCTGACACCTTCTGAAGTGTTAGGCTTCAAAAGAAAGTGATGGGAAAAAAGTCTAACCATTGGAGGAAATTTCCATTTATGCCATCTTACTATACGTTTGTCAGTCTTTCTTGTGCCCAGATGAAGTGTATTAAAAAGAGCCACTTGACCTGAGATCTATCCTGACTCAAAGCCCTGGAAATAGCACACTGTTAAAGTAGAAAAATTAGGAACTGCAAGCACCATAAAATCAGCAACAAATAAAAGTTGATTTGAAGTAACAATTCCCTGAGGTTAGCCCTTTCAATTATTTTTCTTACTAAGCCTGTGCTCAGCCTATAGATGTCTTCCTTTGTTCCTAGGAGTCTAGATCCAAATGTTTTAGAGACTCAAAACCACACAGCTTCTGTGATCCAGGGATGGTTATGCTTATATAGTCTTCCTGGGTTCATCTTCACCAACACTTTCAAGTGTGTTTACAGGGAAATATTTAAATAAGTATTACTCTAGTGCAAGGAGTTAGGGAGTCTCCGATCTCTCAATTCCCAGAGGATTAGAACTAGCAGCTTCAACCAAGATGGCAGCCAAATCAGTTTATCCATTCTCCCTTGTGGCCATGACATCTCTGATTAAGAAGACGAGGGAGAGGCATCTGGGCTGGGTTTGCAGCCCCTCTATGAGTGTGTTTAGAAAATGATCTTGGACTCTGGGACCCAAGGACAGAAGGTCCTAGTCATGGGATAATCGATGCATGAGCTCCCTAGTGTTCATCAGTTCAGTTTGGTTCAGTCACTCAGTCGTGTCCAATTCTCTGCAACCCCATGAACCGCAGCATGCCAGGCCTCCCTGCCCATCACCAAAAGAGCCTTATTCATACCTGTCTGACAGAGTTATAGGGGGGATTGAGGAAGATAACATGTGGAAATATCTAAGTCCCTGCAAAACTGCTATTCTACTGCTAATGCCCTGTAGATAAAGGCATGTAGGCTAGATTGGCTAAGACTGTAAAGTATTTGCCTGCAATGCAGGGGATCTGGGTTCAGTCCGTGGGTTGAGAAGGTGCCCTGGAGAAAGGAATGGCAACCCAATCCAGTATTCTCGCCTGGAGAATTCCATGGACAGAGGAGCCTAGGGGGCTACAGTCCTTGGGATTGCAAAGAGTCAGATGACTGAGCAACTGCAAGGCTAGAGAAACTGCTTTTAGTGACCAAATAGTGGATCATGATTAACTGTGAGAGTTTGGCTGCCGCTTCTCTTTGCTAACTATGTGATCTTGGGCAAGTTCCTCAGCCTCTTTCTTTATACTGAGTTCTCACACTTGTAGAAGAGGGCGATAGGAGTGCCTGTCACAGGATATCGTGGGGTTTCTACGAGTTAGCACATGTAAAGTGCTTACAGCGGTGCTTGGCGTAAAGCAAAAGCTCATTGGTGTCTGTTGTCACTTTCTGTATAGGAAACCAGAGCACATGGCTTGACTGATTCACGTTTCTGGAAAGAACTGTCTCAACTCACATACATGGATTCTTTATTCTTATGGTGTTAGGAGCCCTAACATCTGAGTAGCTGTGATAGGCCTGAGATCTTGCTTAGGCCTAAGTTTCAATTTCCTGGAGATAGGGTGGAGGCTGGGTTCATAGAAACTCCTCCCTAAGAAGATCCTGCCAGCGCCAAGAATTAAGAAACTCCTCCCTAGAAAAATCCCGCCGGCGCCAAAATTGGGCCAATCAGAAGAAAAAGGGAAATCCCCCAGAGAAAACCCTGCGCGGGTATAAACTGGCCAATGAGTTTCCGTGCGCACATGAATTGGCCAATGAGCTTCTGCCAGCTTGATCTTTTGAACAGAAATAGGTGCTTATGTAACCTGAGACTATAAAAACCGCTGTAAGCTGGGCTCAGGGCTCTTGTCCGCATTCCACTGTGCTGGGAGGGGCAGGAGCCCTAGCTCGAGCTAGAAATAAACCCCATTCTTGCTTGTGCATTGCTGCGAGTGTCTTATTCTACCAGTTAAGGGGGACCGGACTCAGGGCATAACAATGGTTGGTAGAATCTGGGCAAACACAGAAATGAAGAGAGAAGGAAGGTTAAGTTTTAAGGTATTGCATACTGATTCATAAGTCATGATAGTTCAGAAAGCTGTGGATGTTCAGCCATCTCTCACTAAAAAAATCTGACCATGTAGCTGAGTCCTAGAAAGGCTCAGGATTCAGGAGATGTGGATGCAATGAGAACTAACGGATAATGAGCACTCTGCACTCACATCACTGTGCTACATGTGGCGTTTCATCCAACTCTCATGTAATCTCCCTGTGGGAGATGTTAATCCGACTTTATGTCAATGGAAATTGATGCTTACTGTAAGCATCTTTTGACCAAGATCTAAAAGCAAATAATAAGTAGGCCTTGGAGTGAAATGAAAGTTGGTATAATTTCTAAGCTTGAGCTCTAACAGTTATGTTAGTGTGGGCACTGGACATTGATTCCATGATGTGTTTTGTGCACTGGGATTGGTGGGGGAGGCGGTGCTGGTTCCGACCAGCTGTGCATTATGTAGAGGTTTGCTTTCACCCCAGTGGCAGGGAACACGTATTCCTCAGACAGACCCCCTGTGTAGCACTGACCAGAAAGGAACACTGAGAAAAGAGAGTGTTTCTCCCCTTCATTTCCACATTTGGCTCTCATCTGGGCTATCTTCCTAGGCACTCTGTTGGGAGTTTTCATTCTGGAAATTTCCGATGCTTTCAGAGTAGAAGGGAAGACTGAACAGATATTCAGACCTGGGATATCAATGGAACATGGTGGAGTCCTAGAGAGAAAATACACCAAAAACATGAACCTGGGTATTAATGATCAATTCTATTTTCTTTAAGATTTTATGCTTGTCACTGAACTTACCAGAACCTGTAAAACAGCTTAAGTACAGCTTAAATAAACAGGAGTTATTGGGAGTAATACCAAAAAATAGCATATAAAATTATCCATTATTACTTTATGCATAAGAAATATTTCCTGAAATAAGCTGAGAGAAAATTTTGCATTTCTTCACTACTATAATGCTGCTGATAATCACTTATTGAATCCTGGCTAAGCTGTGCATTCTTGGGTAAGTTATTCCACTTCTCTGCCTCGGTTTCCACTGCCTTATAAAGAGAGATAATAATAGTGCCTCCTGGGTTGATTAGAATCGAATTAGGTTCTTAGGTACTGCCTTGGGATATGGGAAGAAGATGACTGCTTTTCAAAATGGGAGGAAGTTGGTCATGTCTAAATACCAATGGGAAGAGCTAAAAGAGAGGAGGTGAGGGAGGGTGAGAAACCAGGAGAGAGGAAGAGACGAGGAAGAGGTAGAGGAAGGAGGAGGGGAAGGGGAAGGGGAGGCGCAGGGAAGGGAGATAAAGTTGAGGAGTGAGAAGGGAGTAAGCAGTAGAGGCAGATTGGGCAAGGCAGACAGTGTTAGTTGTCCACAGGGTAGCCACTTCTCAACTTCTTTCTGTCGACCAAGGCTCCATTGGTTCTGGTGCCAGGTGGCCATGTGTTTGGGGGAAACTGTGGTCGTCCCCCAGTTCATAGTGTGAATCTGAATTAGTTTAAGGAAGCATGACTATGTTTTTCTCCTTTCTAGTCATAAACTTAGGGATAGGCATGCGACACAATTCTCGCTAAGGAAAAAACTATGGGTACTCTTTCCAAAACATTTTGTTGAAATATAGTTGATTTACAATACTGTGTTAATTTCTTCTGTACAACAAAGTGACTCATATATGTATTCTTTTCCATTATGATTTGTCACAAGATATTGAGTATAGTTCCTGGTGCTAAATAGTAAGACCTTGTTTATCTATCCTGTATGTAACAGTTTGCTTCTGCTAATCCTAAACTCCCATTCCATTCCTTCCCTCTCCTATCCACCTTACCCCTTGGCAACCACAACTCGTTTTCTATGTCTGTGAATCTGTTTCTGTTTTGTAGATATGTTCATTTATGTCATATTTTATTTTATTTATTAAAATTTTTATTGGTGTATAGTTGGTTTACAATGTTGTGTTAGTTTCAGGTGTATAGCAAAGTGAAGCAATTATACATATACAAATACCCACTCATTTTTTGGTGTCATATTTTAGATTCCACATATAAGTGATCTCATATGGTATTTATATTTCTCTTTCTGACTTACTTTTCTTAGTATGACAATCTCTAGGTCCATCCACGTTGCTGCAAATGGCATTGTTTCATTCTTTTTGATGGTTGAATAATATTCCACTGCATATATGTACCACATCTTTCTTTATCTATTCCTCTGTTCAGGGACATTTATGCTGTTTCCTTGTCTTGGCTATTGTAAATAGTGTTGCCATGAACGTAGGAGTGCCTGTATCTTTCCAATTAGTTTTGTCTGAGTATATGCTCAGAAGTGGAATTGCTGTGTCATGTGGCAACTCTAGTATTGTTTCTTTGAGGAACCTCCATCCTATTTTCCATAGTGGCTGCACCAATATACGTTCCCACGAACTTTGTAGGAGGGTTCCCTTTCTCCACATGTGGGTGCATTTCAGAGTGATGCTTCTCTGTTCCTAGTAAGAGTAAGGAAAGCATTTTATTTTCTTTCCTGAATAATGCTTTTTCGCAAGGGAATGCCAGAATTGCTACTTATCGGTGATCAGTGGGATTTTGGACTGAGCAGTTATCTGAAACACTAAAAAGAACACACTGAAAGTTGATTTGCTAGCCTGACTCACGGGAAAAGTGTCTGATGTTGGGAGGGATTGGAGGTGGGAGGAGATGGGAAAGAGAGAATGAGATGGCTGGATGGCATCACGGACTCAATGGACATGAGTTTGAGTGAACTGCGGGAGTTGGTGATGGACAGGGAGGCTTGGCGTGCTGTGATTCATGGGGTCGTGGAGAGTCGGACACGACTGAGCGACTGAACTGAACTGAACTGAATTGAACTTTACCTGAAACTACTTATTACGGAAGGACATACATTATTTAGATCTAAAATACCCTGAATTATGTCAGATAATCATTCTAGTATGTCAGGAAATGAACAGAAGAGTTATTTTATCAAATAGGAAATCAAATGTAAGAATATGTGAATGCGGCAATCATTGGGTGTATGAGCAATGGCTGCTTTGCCTTCAAGCCCTATACGAGATCCTCCTGAAGAATATCCAAACCTCATGGCTGAAGGAGTCCCTCCCTATGATCAATTATTGGAGGATGCCTAAAATCAGTATTATTTACAAATGGTGGTTCAAAAGTGAAAAGCCATCTCTCTGTCTGCTAAGTAGCAGCATAGAAACCAATTCACTGAAGAGGAAACTGTAAATCTACTCAATGAATAGAATTAAGAGTGGTGTTCCTTGTGGAATGAGAAGTGGATTATAATGGTAGTGGCATCAGATGGACTGTCCTGATTCTTACTCAGTGTCCAGTGGTTTCGTAATAGAGTCTGCAAAATGGCCCTTAGGTAACTGGAAGATAAGGGGAACCCTGGATTATATCAAATGGGAGGACCTGAGTGAAAATTAATTCAAATAATAGAAAGATAATTGTTGCTAAAAAGAGAGCCAATAAATAAATCATAATGTACTTGTTTTTTGGGTTAATAGAGGTATAACTGGTAGGATTAATTTGTTTTTTGGGTTAATAGAGGTATAACTGGTAGGATTAATTTGATTTCAATGAAATCTGTGACAATACTGATATTGATTATCAAACATGTTAGGAAATTGAATTAAAATCTCCCCATGATATTCATCCGATGAAAGCTGATTTGTTAGAGGAGGAACTAGAGTTAGTTAGCAATCTATGAATTGTTATATAATCAATATATTGATACCTTTCATAAAGTTTAAATTTTAGTGGTGGCAGGAGATAAAACAGTTATCAAACTCATGCATCCTTATGAACAAGTGTGTGGTGAAATATTTGGTTAGCTGGAATGCTTCTTTTAAAAATGCTTACACCTCATTTGATGATACCATGTATTAGCAGTTTGGCAGGTGTCCATCTGTTTTTTTCTGTTCTATAAATGATATAAGCGGGAGATGAATAATTATGAGTGATTTTAATTTAATGGCTTGATCAGGAGTCAGAGGATAGAATCTGTGGATTTCTGGGGCAAGGTTTTCTGAAAAGTCTCAGAAATTTAATATAGCATTGGATATATTAAATACTATATTTAATATAGTATTGGCGGTCTTATCCAATATAATGTGCTAAGTCGCTTTAGTCATGTCCTACTCTTTGCAGCCCTATAGACTGTAGCCCACCAGGCTCTTCTTTCCATGGGATTCTCCAGGCAGGAATACTTTCTTGACCCAGGGATCAAACCTGTGTCTCTTAGATCTCCTGCATTGGAAGGTGGGTTCTTTACCACTAGCACCATCTGGGAAGCCCATCCAATACAATACAACAGGACAATAAAATGGAAGGTATAAAGATGGGAAAATAAAATATAAGACCATCATTATTCACAGATATCATAATTTTATATATAGACTCAAGGGCTCAGCTGAGTGGAAGAGAGAACTGAGTTGTCAGATGACAGAGGAGTAAATAAATTTATAAGCCACAAGTGAAAGCAGCAGCCTTAATCATCTGCTGACATAGTGTAAGTGACAGGTTAAAAGTAGAGTAGATGTCAACTTCCCCCTGTTCCATGATCCCTCGTGAAACATTGAGTAGTCAAGAGATTAGCACAGATATGGGAGTCATCTCATTGTTGAGGGAGCCCTGAACAAAAGGTTCCTGGAGTTTTATAGACCTGGCACAGGGGGAGGGATGAAGGAGTGGGTGTAAGATATAAATCCTATCTTACCAGTAATTATACAAAATAGAACTGGATTAGCACTCCAATAGTCAGAGATTGGCAGAATGGACAAAATCCTGATTCATATATGTTTTATCTACAAGGTTCATGATTCAAAGACACAGATAGTGGAAAGTGAAAATGTCAAGAAATATATATTATGGAAATAGTAACAAAAAGAGAGGTGAAAGAACAGGCAATGCAAATATAGGACAGAATAAACTTTAGGCTGTAAATTGTTGCTATAGACCAAGACAGACATTTTATAATGATTGAGTAGTCAGGTACTCAGGATATAATAATCGTGAACCTGTATGTATCTCAGCCTCCTCTGGTGGCCTCAGGGATATTCCACCTGGATGAAACCCCATGGTTCCATCATTTAGAGTCCTTCACACCTCAGCTCTTGATACCCAAGGGCTTGCATGAAGAGTACTTTATCGCATAGTTTTCTAGACCAAGAATGCAGGCTGTTAAAGTGCAGGGAAAGAACCAATCAGGTGAAAATGTGTTGTTCATGGGTGAATTCTCCCAAATATCTGCTTCTAGGCAAAATCTTAAAAAAACAGAGATAATTAATTCCTGGGAGGATAATGCCTTAGATAGAAAGGTTGGTTCTTTTATATTCTCAGTATCCTCTCTAAACACTAAGATTCATGGAGAAGAGATTTCCTCATTTTAAGAGAAGACTAAGAAGGGCTTATTAGGTAACAGAAATATTTGTGTCTCTTCTTCTATATCCATAGACTAGGTTCTGAGGATCAGAAGATTCCTGTTAGTACCTAAGACTTTGGGTTTCAAATTCAACATAGCATTTTCTTTTCTTTTGACTTGATTTTCCAAGGCTTTGGAGCATGCTGAATCCATTTAAATAAATTTGTGTCATCTTGACAGAATTGTCCAGGCAGTGGGGACTTGAGAAATATGCATGATTTGACATTACAAGTAATGCTTATTTTGTATTTCTAAGTACCTTGGGCATTCTTCTTAACTACAGGGGAGACCATGGTAAGTGAACTTGAATTGCTGGGGTTTTTTTTATTGAGTTTTTATAGTTCTGTTTTTTTTCAAGGGATTTTTACAGTGAAAATCATTAAAGATTTATTCTCTGATATTTTATGGGGGATTACTTTTAGATACCCTGGGATCTTTAGCAGAAATATTTGTTCTCCTTCCTGTGTATGGATTTATCTATAATTTATCCAGAATAGGATTACAATCTGTGGATTCTGAAGACATTTTTTAAGTCCGCATAGGACTGAGGGGAAGGTCAGCATTTAGATTATGTATTTTGAAGGAATTTGTCAGCTCATATTGAATTCCAAATTGAGAATGTATAAATTTATAGCATTTATAAGGGAAAACGTACCCTTTTTACTGTGGTTTGGAATACACATTAAATCTCAAGTTCTGAGGCACTTTTTATTCTGATTATTTTCAAACTTTCTTGGATCTTCTAACTGGGCAGGATCTTATTTCTGCTGAAGTGGATGTGGTCCCTGCAATATAACTGAACTTTTGCATCCCTGACTTAAGACTTAGGCCTTTCTCTTAGAGAGTCAAGACACATACTGCTGAAGATAAGAGACGAAAGTTAATTTTCTTGGTCCGCTTCAGGTGATTTTTCTTTCTCCCTTGTATACACTGGGCTTAAGTCATCTCATGGGAGGTAAGGAGTGGTGGGATAGAAAATCACTGTGTTGGGCATTAAAAGACTTGGATTCTTATTTACCACTAATCAGCCATGTTTCCTCTATGGGCCTCAGCTTCCTTATCTTTAAAGAGCAGATGAGTTGATAAAATGCAAGGTGCTGAAAGAATTTTCTTTTAAACTTTTTGTTTGTATTGGGGTGTGGCCAATTAACACTGTTGTGATAGCTTCAGGTGACTCAGTCATACATATAATGTATGCTTTCTCCCCCGACTCCCCTCCCGTCCTGGGTGCCATGCAACATTGAGCAGAGTTCCATGTGCGATACAGTTCCATGTGTTGATCCATTTTAAATCCAGCAGTGTGTACACGTCCACCCCAAACTCTAACTATCCCGTAGTATTGGAAGAATTTTAGGGCACAAAAATTCTGAACTTGTTAAATAGATCCTGAACTCATTAACATCTGACTGTACATCATACAGTTTAGCCAAATAACTGCCATGGATTACATATGGTCATAGGTGGAGGCTTTGTCCAAACTCTGACATCGCTGATTCCAAGAAGTAAACTAGACTTATACTGGAGAGCTAAATTCCAAAGAGCTAGAGGCAGACATCCTGGTTTTTTAATACAGATTGTTCTATTTTATTTTTGTATCACGACTCAGGCAAGTTGTTTACCTTCTAACCACATTTCCTTATCTTTCAAGTAGATAATACTTTACCAACCTCATAGAATTGTTGTGAAGATCTTGTAAATGGAATAGTGAATGTAAAACTGTTAGTATAGTGTGAACACAGCAAAAAGCCAACAATATTTAATGATTATTATGAGAATCATATGGTGAAAATTAATCTCTGCATTCAATTAAGAAAGAGAAAACAGCAGGTTTATAGTAAAAGTTTGTATTTCATAATGTGTGTGAATATGGAATTTAAACAAGTAATAAAGGTTTCTCTGCTTGGAAGGAAGTTTGTCTGTTTAAGTTCTTGTCTATCAACTGCAGTATGAATGCCCTTATGAGAGAAAAGAATTACTCTGTGAGATTAACACTTTATTTCTCATTTCTCCAAAAATATGTATTGTAGAGGATTTGAATGTTAATAGGCACAGCTAAGTCTAGTACAGAGGAAGAAAATGATCATGTGTTTGAGTCTGTCTGTTAATTCAATTCAGTTCAAAGACAGTGATAAGATAGAACTGTTTTTAACTTATGTCCTGATTACTACAAGGTTTGCAAGAAGCTGAAACAGTGTGTGAAATAATAAAAGTGAATGAGTCACATTTGAGGTTTTCTATGTGATTTTGATCATGAGCTCCGACCTTTGGTACAGGCCTTCAGGAAATTATAAAAACGCATTATTAGGTTCTTGGTTCTCCCGAGAACCATCTTCTCTAGGGAAGGACTGGCAATTAGAAGTACATTCAACTTGTTCCTCAGGTGTTCTCTTCCCTGGAAGGATTCTCTGATGCACTGACCTATCCAGAAGGGAGACCACTATCCTGGGGCTTGGAACTCTAAAGCTAGCCTCTCCATGAAGAGTTGATGTGATCATCTGTAAGAGGTTTCCTTTCCACATACCTCATTATTCAACTTGACCATGTGTAACTGGGAGAACTCATTTTACTCTTCACTGCTTTTGTTTTGCTTTCAGTTCAGTTCAGTTCAGTCACTCAGTCATGTCCGACTCTTTGCGATCCCATGAATCACAGCACGCCAGGCCTCCCTGTCCATCACCAACTCCCGGGGTTCACTCAAACTCATGTCCACAGAGTCGGTGATGCCATCCAGCCATCTCATTCTCTGTCGTCCCCGTCTCCTCCCGCCCCCAACCTTTCCCAGCATCAGACTCTTTTCCAGTGAGTCAACTCGTCGCATGAGGTGGCCAAAGTATTGGAGTTTCAGCTTTAGCATCAATCCTTCCAATGAACACCCAGGATTGATCTCCTTTAGAATGGACTGGTATTAGAGCAGTTACTTTAATTATATTCAGATATTTCTTGGGGTCCCATGATGTGTCAAAATACAATTCCCTATGTCTGCTTTCTCATGCATATTCCAATCAATTTAAAAGCACATAGTTTCAGCTTTAGAACTCTAAGACAAAACATGAAGATTATATTTAATTTCTAATCATAGAATTAGTTATGTAAGCTGTAGAAATTTGGAAAATACTCAAAAACATGGGAAATAAAATATCAACCATAATCTCACATTCAGGAGCAAATGTCCTCACTGTATTAAATTATTTTTCTTACCAATCTTCTATACATATGTTTTAACATAGATTAGAAAAGGATATAGAATTTTATAAGTGAAATTTTTGAATTTGAACTTTATTTTTAAAAGATGCATATAAAATCTGTAATATTTAAATGCTAATTCAATAAGTATATTCACTAAATTTTCCCCTATTTTTACATAATTTGTAAAATAGACTATTTTGTGACTTTTTAATTCATGTTATTTTGTGCATAAACTTTTAGATTATCCTCCAGAATTGCTACTTATTGTCCGAATTATTCCAATAAATTGATGTTTCATTAAAGTATTTCAGACACTATGGCCAAGGAAACTGAATTTCTTTCTTCTGGTTACTCTATGTCTTATAAAAATAGTTTGAGATCAGAATGAAAAAAGACTAGGTCAACTGAAATAACTTTTAAGATTCTGTTCCCACAGAGTTTTGGGAAAAGCAAGACTCATCTGTGACATTATCAGAGTACTGTTAAAAGGCAGAGTTTCAGTATATTTCACTTTTTTATGGTTCTTTTTTCTTTTCTTTTTAAGGCAAAGCATTCTTTCCTGGAATTTTTATTACCCACACCACATAGATGGAGAATGAAAGGAATGTGACCGTATTCATTCTAGTAGGCCTTACACAGAACCCCCAAATGCAAACAGTAGTGTCTGTGCTGTTTTTGCTCTTGTACATGGTAACCCTCTCAGGCAACCTGCTCACTGTGGTTACCGTTACCACCAGCCAGGCTCTGAACTCCCCCATGTACTTCTTCCTGACCCACCTTTCCTTGATAGACACAGTTTACTCTTCTTCTTCAGCTCCTAAGTTGATTGTGGACTCCCTTGAGGAGATCAAGACAATCTCCTTTAATGGGTGTATGGCTCAAGTCTATGCAGAACACGTTTTTGGTGCTACTGAGATCATCCTGCTCACAGAGATGGCCTATGACCGCTACGTGGCCATCTGCAAACCTCTGCACTACACGGCCATCATGAGCCACAGGCTGTGCCTCCTCCTGCTGGGGGTGGCCTGGACCGGAGGATTTCTCCATGCAACCGTTCAGATCCTCTTTACGGTCTGGCTGCCCTTCTGTGGCCCCAATGTCATAGATCACTTCATGTGTGACTTGTACCCTTTGTTGAAACTTGTCTGCACGGACACTCACATCCTTGGTCTCTTTGTTGCTGCCAACAGTGGGTCCATCTGCCTGTTAAACTTCCTCCTCCTGTTGATCTCCTATGTGGTCATCTTGCACTCCCTAAGGAACTGTAGCCGGGAGGGGAGGCGCAGAGCCCTTTCCACGTGTGTCTCTCACATCACAGTGGTTGTCTTATTCTTTGTGCCCTGCACATTTGTGTATCTTCGCCCAGTCACCACTCTGCCCATTGATAAAGCTGTTGCTGTCTTTTACACTATGGTGGCCCCTATGTTAAATCCTTTAATCTACACCCTCAGAAATGCCGAGGTAAAACGTGCTATGAAGAAACTCTGGAGAAAGAAAGTCACTTCAGATAATAGTTAAGCAGAATCATTAAACATTACAGATAGAAGTAAGAGAGGTACTTGCGTCCAAGCCTCTTGATGACTATATCGATCTAACAAGGGGATGAACAATACTTGCTGACAGCCACTTAAGCACAAGAAGTAAAGCTTGGGTTGGAATCCAGACTTACTGTCTCCCATCTCTCACTCTCCTTATCACAACTTAATGCTTCTTAACCAATAAATACTTATCTGTTAACAGGAAATCTGGAAATATCTTCAGAAGCTAAAAAGTACAGATCTGAGTTTTGAATTGGTCTTATTATGTAACATGGAGATGTGTTGGTTACTACTGATTATGAAAAAAAGTGCCTAATGATATTCCTTTACTTTGGACTCTGGCCTCAGTATAGATTTGTGTGTGTGTGTGTGTGTGAATTTTCTTGTTCATTAAATCTTGTTTGTATAGTAAAAGAAATACTATTTATGACATGCTTATAAGACTAGCATTGTATTATGTATTTTCCATATTTAGTTAGTTGGGGTGCAGTTAGAGAACAGAACAGAGTGATGTGAACTGAAACAGTTCACAATCAGTCATTAATTATGTCAGGGCGCTAACTATAAAAAGGGTAATGAGCTCTCTAAAAAAAGCCCTTTGACTGAGAAATGAGTATCCAAGGAAGGAATTCATTTTGAATGTGGGCTTCCTTCCCAGGCCAGGATTTCAGTCTTTTGGAGAAAGTGTAGATTTTGCCCATGGATGAAGGGATGGCATGTTTGACCAAACTTCAAGTTAGTGGAGAACTGAGATACAAACTTAGATATGACTCTTTGTCCGCACACTGTTTACCCGTTAAACACAACTCTAGGGTGTCTTTCCCAGACAGTCTGGACAGAAATGAGGTAATGAAGCTGGTGATATTTATTAAAAGAAACCTCACATGGTTTCCCATTGAGCATGATCAGACGGCCCCAGAGATGGCCATTAGTTCATCAACCTTAACAGTGATCTCCACTCACACTGCATGTCATTACCGATGCTGCTTTAACTGTTTTCTCTTGAAGTTCTGGTACTTATATCACAAGACGATTTTAATTATCCTTAAAACAGTTAAGATACTGTTCTTTCATCAGTTCTATTTCATTCTGCCTTTGCACCCATGTACCCATGTTCTCAGACCACCCTGCTGCCACCACAAAGTCATTCCCATATGTTTTTGTGCTTTGTTTTGTTGCTAATCACTGCTGCCAACAGTTGCGGGTATGCCAAACTACACTCACATTTATAATTTTTATGAACAGTTTTGATTTATGAAAATAATAATTGAAAACACTGGTATCTTTATGTTAAGGTACCAACAACATATTAGATAATAACTACATCATATAATTTGGCTTCTGATTTTTAAAATAAAAGCTTTTTCATATGTGAGGAAACCTATATAACGCTTTATTTTATTAATATTTAAAAATTAAACTTGGTACACACATTTCTACAGATCCTCATAGTTCTTTTTTAAAATTAATTTTAATCAGAGTATAGTTGCTTTACAATGTTGCATTAGTTTCTTGCTGTACAGCAAAGTGAATCAGTCATATATATACATATATCCCCTCCTTTCTGGATTTCCTTTCCATTTAGGTCACCACTGAATAGAGTTCTCTGCGCTATACAGTGGGTTCTTATTATTTATTTGTTTTATACATAGTAGAGTGTATATGTCAGTCCCAATCTCCCAGTTCTTTCCAATCCCCCTTCCCCACTTGGTAACCATAAGTTTGTTCTCTATATGTGTGACTCTATTTTTGTTTTGCAAATAAATTCATCTGTACCATTTTTTAGATTACACGTGTAAGTGATATTATTCAATGTTTTACTCTTTCTGACTTACTTCACTTTGTATGAGAGTCTCTAGGTCCATCCACATCTCTGTGAACGGCACTATTTCATTTTTATAATATTCCACTGTATATGTGTACCACATACTCTTTACCCATTCCTCTGCTGATGGATGTTTAGGTTGCTTCTATGTCCTGGCTATTGTAAATAGTGCTGTAATGAACACTGGGGTGCATGCATCCCTTCAAATTGTGGTTATCTCTGGATATATTCCTAGGAGTTGGATCACTGAATCATGTTATTTTTTTAAGGAACCTCCATACTGTTTTTCATAGTGGCTGTACAAATTTCTATTCCCTGCACATTTCATGGTACTTTGTCCTTCCACTATTTTATAATTTCTAACACCTTGTTGTAATTTTTTACTCCCTCTTGGGAGTTTTTCAATGGATCTTATGCTTTTTGAAGGCAGAATCCAGGTCTCTCTCTCTTTTATTTTTACCATTGCAACCCCAGCAACTATCAACGTCTGATACATACCGTGTGCTCAAAATGTTTGTTAGTTAATGAATTAAGACAAAAAAGAATAAAAGGAGTGAATTTGTCTTGAAATTGCTTTGTATGTAGACAGAGCCACACATTTTAAAAAACAACTTTTAATAATGAAATGGTATTGAAAAGTAAACAGGTTAACTGAAGAATATAGCTTAAAGAGCTCATATTAATAAGATAAAAAATCTTGCTGAGAGCAGGGAGAATATTGAGGTAAACTATTCGCTCATATGCTGAGAAGTGTAGTTTAAATTTCTTTCTCATTCTCAGTTTAAACAGGAATAAAAGCAAATTGTAGTTCCCTCTGAGGTCAAACGAGACTTTTCCTTGAAGTTGAATCAACTTAAAGTAGAAATGAGTTCCCTAGCCTCTAGTACTACTCTTTGGACTTCATCTTAGTGAATTTAATTATTCTCCTTTATATATTCACCCGCACATTCAATGTTGATCTTGCATATGATATTGTGCTATCTTGTGGAAACTATTGCTATATAGTCGGCATGTACTTTACGGTACTTTACAGAGTGTGACTGTATATGTCAAAAATAGAAATTCTTTTCAGACATCAAAATGTTCTTTTATTTGAGTCATTACTCTTTCTGGTGTGTTACCAGCAGAGCATGGGTTATGTGAGCAATACTAAATGGTGCTGAAGGCTACAAGGAAATTTGGAAATGGTGTAATATTCATTATCTACCCCTCAGAGGTAGACAGGACCAGTGTGTTTATAGCATTAAATAGTTACATACGTTAATATTGCAGGTACCGTGCGACCATCAATTGTGATGTATAAAAACAAGCACAATTATTAATGAAAAATTATTAGACTTTTAGTGATGATGATCCAATATATACACTGTTAAGCACAGGTCCTGGCTCAGTAAATGGTTAGTAGTACAATTATCTAAACATTCTGTTATCATTGCCTGGAAGTTCATTGAAGTTCAGGGCATGACCTGGGAAATTAGTCAATTTTGATTCCTAGCTTTCCAGTACATCTACTTTGATGGCATCCTCTTTATGACACTTTTTGATACTTTGCTTTTTCTGCTTCCCAGGTGGTGCCAGTGGTAAAGAATCCATGTGCCAATGCAGGAGATTCAAGAGACAGTTTCAATCCCCAGGTCAGGAAGATTCCCCTGGAGTAGGAATGGCACCCCGCTCCACTATTCTTGTCTGGGAATCACATGGACAGAGAGGGGCCTACAGTTCATGGGGTCACAATGAGTCAGGCGCTATTGAATATGTGTGTACGCACACATATCTTTATGCATACCTCCTTGGTTTATTATAGAGATACTTTGTTATTGTTCAGTTGCCCAGTTGTGTCCAGCTCTTTGCGATGCCATGGACTGCAGCAAGCCAGGCCTCCCTGTCCCTCATCATCTCCTGGAGTTTGCCCAAGTTCATGTTCATTGCATCAGTGATGCCATCCAGCCATCTCATCCTCTGATGCCCTATTCTTCTGCCCTCAATCTTTCCCAGCATCAGGGACTTTTCCAATGAGTCATCTGTTTATGCCGGATGACCAAAATACTGGAACTTCAGCTTCAGCATCAGTCCTTCCAGTGAATAGTCAGGGTTGATCTTCCTTAAGATTGACCAGCTTGATATCCCTGCTGTCCAAGGGACTTTGAGGAGTCTGGAGTCTTCTCCAGCACCGCAGTTTGAAGGCATTAATTTTTTGGTGTTCTGCCTTCTTTACGGTCCAGCTCTCACAACGGTATGTGATCACTGGGAAGACCATAGCCTTGACTATCTGGACCTTTGTTGGCAAAGTAATGTCTCTGCTTTTCAGCACTCTGGCAAGGTTTGTCATCGGTTTCCTGCCAAGAAGCATGATTTCATGGCTGCAGTCACTGTCTGCAGTGATTTTGGAGCCCACAAAGACGAAATCTGTTACTCAGTTCAGTTTAGTTCAGTTCAGTCGCTCAGTCGTGTCCGACTCTTTGCGACCCCATGAATCACAGCGCCAGGCCTCCCTGTCCGTCACCAACTCCCAGAGTTCACTCAAACTCATGTCCATCGAGTCGGTGATGCCATCCAGCCATCTCATTCTCTGTCGTCCCCGTCTCCTCCCACCCCCAATCCCTCCTAGCATCAGACTCTTTTCCAGTGACCTTTTCCCCGTCTATTTGCCATGCAGTAATGGGGCCGGATGTCATCATCTTAGTTTTTTAATATTTAGTTTTAAGCTGGCTCTTTCACTCTCTTCCTCATCAAGAGCCTATTTAGCTTCTCTTCACTTTCTGTCACTTGAGTGGTATCATCCGCATATCTGAGGTTGTGATGAATTATAGAGATTATTACTCGGTGGCAATAAATTCCATTATTTCTTTGATTTGTTATTAGAAGAAAAACCTGTGAATTCATATAACTGGTTGAAGCTAGTAAAGCTAAACCCAAATCTGGTAGAATTTCATGCATACGGAAAGAGCAGTTATGGGTCATTTTTCTCTCTTTTCTTGCACTCATTTCTGATCTACTCAATGCAGAATCTGTGATTTGTAGCAGTTAATTTTTTTTCTTTATCCCATAAGTATTCCTTGCTGAGATCATCCATGATGTCCTTTTGACCACTGCCTCTATTGAATCAATCTTGTGTTCCAAGCACATTTATTTATCACCTAAAATATCTTTCCTACTACACAATTTCCTAATGGCATTTTTCATCTGGGCATTTCTCAAAGTATAGATTAAGGGATTTAACATGGGAGTGATGATAGTGTAGAATAAAGCAACTGCTTTATCAATGGATAAAGTATTTGCAGGTCGCATGTACACAAATACACAAGGCACAAAGAATAAGACAACCACCGTGATGTGGGAGACGCAGGTGGAAAGAGCCTTGCGCCTCGCCTCTAAGCTGTGGGTCCTTAGTGAACGCAAGATGACCACATAGGAGACCATCAAAAGGAGGAAGTTTAAGAGGCAGATGAAGCCACTATTGGCAGCGACAAAGAGCCCTAGAGTGTGGGTATCAGTGCAGGCAAGATTGAGCAAAGGGTTCAGGTCACACATAAAGTGATCTATGACGTTAGGGCCACAGAAGGGTAAGCGGAAGATGAAGAGGATCTGTATGGTTGCGTGAAGAAAGCCTCCCACCCACACCACTCCCACTAGCAGTCCACACACTTGCCGATTCATGATGCTTGTGTAGTGCAAGGGCTTGCAGATGGCCACATAGCGGTCATAGGCCATCACAGTAAGAAGGATGCCCTCAGCTCCTCCAAAGAAATGTTCCCCAAAGATTTGGGCCATGCATCCATTGAATAGGACAGTTTTCCTTTCCTGGAGTGAATCTCCGACCAGTTTGGGAGTATTGACAGAGGAATAAGAGGCATCAATAAAAGAGAGATAAGCCAGGAAAAAGTACATGGGGGATCCCAGTAACGAACTGGCAGTGACAGCGACCACGATGAGCAAATTTCCTACCACAGTGATGATATAGATGACCAAAAAAACAGCAAATACGATTTTCTGCACCTTTGGGTTCTGGGTGAGCCCCAGCAGAACAAACTCTGTCACGTTGCTCCTGTTCTCCATGTGCTTCATGTGATGGGCAATTGCATTACCTGAAAATAAAACATATTTTATTAACGCACCCTTGGGTTTATCAAACTTCTCATTCTAATATACAATAATTTTAGAAAATTATATCAAGTATTGAATTCTTTTGATTTGTGTGTGTGTGCTTGTGTTGAAAAGATTGTGAGTTCTTCGTGAATAATCTCATTGCCTCCCAGGTGAAGTCTTTGTTAAGATTATAGAAATGAATAAGTTTTGTAAACATACAGGCAGGAGACCTGCTGTGTACACTTTCTCATTGCAGATGACTAAGAGCACATCACAGCAGCATCACATAGCAGCAATACATCCTGAAAAGGAGGTAGAAGTTTGATGTAAAGTCTGTAAGTGAAAAGCTGTAAGATTTTCATTTTAGCCTTTGGGCAAGGGGGATCATGAAAACTAAGAGTTTGGGTGAATTGGTGAACAGGAATATGAAGGGGAATCTTGGATGTTATTCTAGTAAAGATCTTTTGAAATGGCCTGCAGTTAAGTAAGGGGGTGGAAGGCAGACACAGGAACCCAAGTTGTATTAATAGACTGCTGACAATGATTGCATAAGGAGCAACAGAACATTGGTGACGGGAATTTAAGGAATGGATACGAGAGGTACTTAGAAGTAGTCATAATGCATGCTTCTTAAGTCCAGTAACTTTACAACAGCTAATAATGCATACTTCAAAATAATTGATTGCTGTGTGCCCAGTATAGTAGCAATTGTTTTGTACATAGCCCTTTTCATATGATAACAACCTGTGTGGTTGGTAAAATATCTTCCACTTTGCAGCTGAGAATGTAGTCTCAGAGACTAGTGTTAGTAGTCGTAATAACAAGGATGATATTAACTAAAACCTACTGACCACTTGGTGTGGGCTAAATGATTTTGCAGACGTTTGATATTTTAAGCCATAGTGCAAAGATGGTTACTGCTATCATTCTATACCTATTTTTATACATTAGAAAATAAAAGCATAAAAAGTTAAGGATTCTGTTTAGGACCAAGCGTTAATAAAGGGGAGGACCAAGGTTAGATCAGATTATACTTGTTAATTTTTTTTTCTCTCCAAATTCTTAACCCATGCTCTGATTCACTATGTTATAATAAACAATGTTGAACTAGTAATCTTTTTTCTGAGATGATTGTAATAATTATAATCATATTAATACTACTCTAATATTTCAGAGGCAAGTTTATATGGAGCAGTTTAATCAGTTCACACACACACACAACATAATAACATATTGGAACTCTCAAATGTTAAGAAAAATGTGGTACTGCTTTCATTGAAGAGCCCTTTTATCTTGGCCTCTCTCTTAGCCCCAAATATTTCCTCCTTTATCTCCTTACAAAATATGGGCTCACAGACTCTTCTGAAAAGTATCTAAAGTGATTATCCCAGTGGTTAAGTGTTTCTGTTTGAGAATTAGAAAAATCAGATTAGTTCCTGGTCCTTCTATTGTCACTTTCCTAATCTGGGTACATTATTTTAACACATTATATTCTGTTTCTTTATCTGTGACCTGAGAATGATATCCACCTCACAGGCTGTTAGAAGAATTATTTGAGGTGACATATATGACACACTCATTACGGTGTTTGGAATACACATAGCACTTCTATGAATTTTATCGTTGTATGTACAACTAGGAGATAGAAATAACTGACAGTTTGAGTAATAATATGACTTAACTTCACAGTGATCTCAGGAAGAATCATTACTAATTTTACCCTCAAGGAATCCCCCCAAACTCATATTATTCGTAATAGTTGATCCCTGGAAAGGTTCTCTATGCTTCTGCTGGAACTAACAGCTGATTATTTATGTCATTTAATATTCATGAATGTCTTTTGTTTGTGTGAAATGTAGTCTAATTTTGTTTTCATTTGTGATTAGTCTTCCTTATTAAAGGAGATATCTAATGCCAAAAGCTTGGTGCCTAGTGTCAGAGAGCTGGGTCCTACAATTTGCTTGATTTTTATGAGTCTCAAATTTTTCAACCATCAAGTTAGATTACGGATAACCATAAACGATCTCTTTGATAATTGGGATAAGGATGAAATACTTTATTACTGTATCTGAAAAGTGCTGAGAAATAATGAGCATAATACATGGTAAGTAACAATATTTAATAAGCAGCAGCACCATTTAAAAACTTACCTAAGTTGTCTTAGATGGTTTTAATGACGTTTTGGGGTTTTCAGAAACAATCTTATTTCCAGACTGACTGCTTCTTGTAATAGTTTATTCTCAGTATAAAATATATGTAACTTCTGGGATGTCATACTTAGGGAGATCTTATTCAGGTAATTCACTATCAAATGAAGAACTGTATATACTGAACATGTTCAATTTTTTTGTATGTCAAGTATACATCAATAAAATTATTAAAAAAGGAAGTGATCTTATAAGACTAAATCTTTACATCTATCCTTAAACTTCAAAATTTCTTCACATAAATCCTGTTAAAATATGTTTTCTGGTTTTGACTTTAGAGTGGATTCTCTTGAAATGCTATGGAGGAGTGACCTTAAATAAAGAACTCTGGTTCTGCAGGGCAAGAGGCAAGAGTGCAGAGGTCAAATGGCACTCTATCCATGATGAGCTTGCCCTAGAGAGGTGAATGACAACAAAAATGATTTTTGCCTTCTCCTTGCTACGTGTATTTAAAGAGGTTTCCGTAAGGTTCAGGGAGCTTGTCCCATAGCTGCTGTTTTCTCTCCAAGGAATTAATTATCTCTTTTGAGGAAAAGGCTTTGTCTTACAAGCAGGTTTTCTGGTGAGACATGTTTGAGAATTCCCCATTCTTGAATGGGGAAATTATTTCCTACACTTGGAACCTAAGCATGTGGGAATCCCCTTTTTCTATCTGGCCTGTTAAGAAAATTGAATGTGATGTGGATATCAGGTGGCAAATCTCCAGTATATGGAAGTGTGATGTAGTTTTCCCGTTGACTTGTATCACAAAAAGAGCTTCTATTTTCCTATCAATATTAAAACTTTTCTGGGAAACCACTATTGGATGCTTGAAAGGTAGATCAGCAAGGGCCTACAATTAATGGCGGACATTTATCTATTTCTGGGTCAGAAACTCAGATCACAATTCCCTCTGGGATTCATGAGCGGTCATTATGAAACGCTAGGCAGCGTTAAAACTGTGGCGAAATATCTGACACATAAGAATAAATTGCTAAGCAAGGGCAGGGGGAGCGGGATGAATTGGGAGGTTGGGATTGACATATACTCTACTGGGGTGTGTGTGTGTGTGCGCGCGCACGCGTATTCATGTGTGTGTATGCACCCAGCTGTATCTGACTCTTTGCAACATCATAAACTGCAGCCTGCCAGTCTCCTCTGTCCATGGAATTTTCCAGGCACAAATAATGGTGTGCGTTGCCATTTCCTACTCCAGGGGATCTTCCCAACCCAAGGATCAAAGCTGTGTTTTGCATCTCCTACACTGACAGGCAGGTTCTTTACCACCAGCCCCACATAACTAGCATGAAAACCTACTATATAGCTGAGGGGGCTCTACTCAGTGCTCTGTGATGACCCAGATAGGGAAGAAATCCAACAAGGAGGGGATATATGTGTATGTATGGCTGATTCACTTTGGTGTAAAAACAGCACAACATTGTAAAGCAACTATTGTTATTCAGCCGCCAAGTAGTGCCTGACTCTTTGCGGCCCAGGGACTGCAGCACGCCAGCCCTCCCTGTCCCTCCCATCTCTCAGAAAATAAGACATGACCAGTGTTTCTGTATCCCCATTATTTGGTAGTTTTGCTTTCCTTTTAGACCTTATATGAAGATATGTAGACACCAATTAATGTAGTTTTAATTATCTCCAGGATCATTAATGATGTTGAACACTTTTTCACTTTTTTATTGGCCTTTTGTATTAACATATCTTATTTTGTGAAGTTTCTTTTCAAGCTCTTTGTAAATTCTACAAATAGGAGCTCTGGGTTTTTTTACTGCTAAGTTGTATTTGTTCTTTATATATTGTAGATACAGATCCTTAGTCACATATATATGACATATATGCAAAATTTTCTCCAAATCTGTGGCTTGCATTTTCACTTTTAAGAATGGTGTCATCTGATGAATCAAAATTTTAAAATTTTGACAAATTTTAACTTTTCATTTGTCTTATGGTTCAGGCTTATTGTATCATACCTAAGAAATGTTAGTTTACCCCAAGGTCAAATTAGAATTTTTATTATTTTCATTACCTTTGACGCATTGACCTCTCATTCATTATGTGTTAAATTTTGTGTATGGTGTGAAGTAATGGTGAGGTTTATTTTATTTCTTATAGATGTCCAAATGATTCAACATAGTTTGTTGAAACTGTTTTCAACATAGTTGGTTGAAAAGTCCTTGTTTTTCCTATTGAATTACTTTGATATCTTTGTAAAAATTTATATATTTGGTCCTATATCTGTACATTCTCTTGTATGTTACAGGTCTGCATGTTTATTCTGTACCAGTGCAACACACTCTTCATTTCTGTAGCTTTATATAAGTTTTGATATTAAGTAATTACTTCAACTCATTTTTTGCAAGTGATTTGTTTCACTAGATTCTTTTAAATTTCTATATCTATACATATTTTGCAAAAAGCTTGTCAGCTTCTCCAAAAGTTCTGTTGAAATTTTGATTGGAATTTCATGAAATTTTTAGCATTGATATGGTAAAAATAATGAGGTTCTAATCCATGATATATCTCAATGAGTTTTACATTTAATTTCTCTCAACAATGTGATTTTGACCTTCATAAACAGGTATTGAGTATTTCAAAAGTTAATCCTCATATTTCATTTTTAAAAACAGTTTGGATATTGTATTGTAGATGATATGATAAAGGCAGAAATTAGCAAACTGTCTTCCAAAGTGGCTGTTGCATTTCCATTAGCAGTATATGAGTTGCTGTTGCTTCCCATCTTCAGGAAACAGGTAATAGTTATAGTAACAATGATAATATTAGCTAAAACTGAACACTTAGTGTGTTTAGTGTGTGTGCAGACAGTTGGTATTTAATCCTCAACGAATCTACTAAATGGTTACTACTATCATTTTCATACTTATTTTATACATTAGGAAATAGAAGCATGGAGAAGTTAAGAATTCTGTCCAAGACCAAGCAGCTAATAAAGAGCAAAGCCAAGTTAGGTCTCAGGTTATTCTTATTTAAATACTTTCCCTCCAAATTCTTAACCTATACCCAACATTGTTATGTTATGATAAACTAGTAATCTCCTTTTGAAACGATCATAATAATTCTACTTAATACCACTTCAGAGACAAGCTTTATGGAAAAAAGTTTATCAACTCACACACACACACACACACACGGTTACACACACAGACAAAATAACATTGAGTTCCCAAGTGGTAAGTGAAATTGGCCTGGTACTTTTAGATGTTCAATGAACACTGTTAAAAAAGAATTGAGGTTATGATTATAGCTTCAAGATTATCCATGTCACATACATGAATTCTAACCCTCTCATTCTCTGATCACAGGGATAGTAGAAAAAAGGTAGAAACATTTCATTGCCATTTTGGGAAAGGCTACTAAAATAAATTACTTCTCCCTTGAGGAAATAAACAGTGCTGGTTAATGCACTTGGAAAAAACTCATTTATGTTGTGAGAACTAAAGGAGTTGAGAAGGCAAGACTGTGAGGATTTCTCGGTGGAGCAAATTACAAAGGCAGTACTTCTCCCCAACACCCTCTGTGGCTAGACTTGGGGTTCTAGTGAAATGAGTGGAGAGCAAGAGAAGTCCCACAGACCAAAACATACAGCTCCGCTCTGAGCATAGATGCTCTGGATAAAAGCTTGGAATAATTGGCTTTGGAAGATTTCTCATGCAGGGAACATTTAATCAACTGCTATCTTGATAACTGGATTTGCTTTTCTACCTTAAAGAAAGAAAATCTGCCATGTTCTTAAGGTCCTGTGTTAGTGGTCTTCAGAGAAACAGAAGCAGTAGAATACACTCATGTGCGTGCACGTGCGTGCATACACACACACACACACACACACATGATTTAGTATAAGAAAATGGGTCATGTGATTATGAAATCTAACATATCGCAAGACCGGCAACTGGCAAGCTAGAGACCCAGGAGACCTGATGGTACAATTCTCATATGAATACTGGCGGGGTGAGACTCAAGAAGAGCTAATATTTCAGTTCAAATCTGAAGGCAGAGAAAAATCTCAATGTCTCAACTCAAAGGAAGTCAGACAAACAGAGAATTCGATCTTTATTAGTCTTCTTGTTTTATTTAGGCACTTGATGAGATCTGCCCACATTACAGAGGCAGGATAACCTGTTTTACTCAATCTATTGACTCAGTTCAGTTCAGTTCAGAGGCTCAGTCATGTCCGACTCTTTGTGATCCATGAACGGCAGCAGGCCAGGCCCCCCTGTCCATCACCAACTCCCAAACCCATGTTCATCGAGTTGGTGATGCTATCCAACCATCTCATCCTCTGTAGTCCCCTTCTCCTCCTGCCCCCAGTCCTTCCCAGCATCAGGGTCTTTTTGGTGGCCAAAGTTTCAGCCTCAGCATCAGTTCTTCCAATGAACACCCAGGCCTGGTCTCCTTTAGGATGGACTGATTGGATCTCCTTGCAGTCCAAGGGACTCTCAAGAGTCTTCTCCAAAACCACAGTTCAAAAGCATCAATTTTTCGGCGCTCAGCTTTCTTCACAGTCCAACTCTCACATCTGTACATGACCACTGGTAGTCAGGATCAGTTACCCGGCTGTCACAGTTACTGGTCTTTTCACCTGTTGATTCAGAATCATGGGAGACTTAAAATGGACAGAGAACAGTTTTAACTTTCTGTTCAAAGGAATCAGTGTTGTGTCTCTTGGAAAAAAAAAAAATCTCTTACTTTAGAATTAAGACTTCTAGGCCACCCAAGCATTGCAGGAACAGGAAATAAAATTTTTGCAAGTTCCTCAGGATAATAGGATAAATGTTTTGCAAATTCCTCAGGATACATGATTACTAGACCCATGAATCACAGCTATGGTACAAACAGACTGTAAATTTGATGCTTATTGAGGGCATATTGGTGTTCTGGAAACCTTAACTGTAGCTCTGTAAGGTATTGTCACCTATCTGGGCATGTAAAATTTTATTAATCCAGTTGTTTCTAAACTACTGTCAAGTTTTTCTTTGTTGTTTATAACTTGCAAATATTTCTTGAACTCTATCCTCCCATGCTATTAATGGGTTCAGTTCAGTTCAGTTCAGTTCAGTCACTCAGTCGTGTCTGACTCTCCGCGATCCCATGAATCACAGCACGCCAGGCCTCCCTGTCCATCACCAACTCCTGGAGTTCACTCAAACTCATGTCCACAGAGTCGGTGATGCCATCCAGCCATCTCATTCTCTGTCATCCCCTTCTCCTCCCGCCCCCAACCTTTCCCAGCATCAGAGTCTTTTCCAGTGAGTCAACTCATCGCATGAGGTGGCCAAAGTATTGGAGTTTCAGCTTTAGCATCAGTCCTTCCAATGAACACCCAGGATTGATCTTCTTTAGAATGGACTGGTTGGATCTCTTTGCAGTCCAAGGGACTCTCAAGAGTCTTCTACAGCACCACAGTTCAAAAGCATCAATTCTTCGGCGATCAGCTTTCTTCACAGTCCAACTCTCACATCCATACATGACCACGGGAAAAACCATTGCCTTGACTAGACGGACGTTGGTTGGCAAAGTAATGTCTCTGCTTTTTAATACACTATCAAGGTTGGTCATAACTTTCCTTCCAAGGAGTAAGCGTCTTTTAATTTCATGGCTGCAATCAGCATCTGCAGTGATTTTGGAGCCCAAAAAAATAAAGTCTGACACTGTTTCCACTGTTTTTCCATCTCTTTCCCATGAAGTGATAGGACCAGATGCCATGATCTTTGTTTTCTGAATGTTGAGCTTCAAGCCAACCTTTTCACTCTCCTTTCACTTTCATCAAGGGGCTTTTGAGTTCCTCTTCACTTTCTGCCATAAGGGTAGTGTCATCTGCATATCTGAGGTTATTGATATTTCTCCCAGCAATCTTGATTCCAGCTTGTGTTTCTTTCAGCTCAGCGTTCCTCATGATGTACTCTGCATATAAGTTAAATAAGCAAGGTGACAATATACAACCTTGACGTACTCCTTTTCCTATTTGGAATCAGTCTGTTGTTCCATGTACAGTTCTGACTGTTGCTTCCTGACCTGCATACAGGTTTCTCAAGAGGCAGGTCAAGTGGTCTGGTATTCCCATCTCTTTCAGAATGTTCCACAGTTTATTGTGGTCCACACAGTCAAAGGCTTTGGCATAGTCAATGAAGCAGAAATAGATGTTTTTCTCTTGCTTTCTCCATGATCCAGAGGATGTTGGCAATTTGATCTCTGGTGCCTCTGCCTTTTCTAAAACCTGTTTGAACATCTGGGAGTTCACAGTTCACATATTGCTGAAGCCTGACTTGGAGAATTTTGAGCATGACTTTACTAGCGTGTGAGATGAGTGCAATTGTGCAGTAGTTTGAGCATTCTTTGGCATTGCCTTTCTTAGGGATTGGAGTGAAGACTGACCTTTTCCAGTCCTGTGGCCACTGCTGAGTTTTCCAAATTTGCTGGCATATTGAGTGCAGCACTTTCACAGCATCATCTTTCAAGATTTGAAATAGCTCAACTGGAATTCCATCACCTCCACTAGATTTGTTCGTAGTGATGCTTTCTAAGGCCCACTTGACTTCACATTCCAAGATGTCTGGCTCTAGGTCAGTGATCACGTTATCGTGACTATCTTGGTCATGAAGATCTTTTTTGTACAGTTCTTCTGTGTATTCTCGCCACCTCTTCTTAATATCTTCTGCTTCTGTTAGGTCCATACCATTTCTGTCCTTTATCAAGCCCATCTTTGCATGAAATGTTCCTTTGGAATCTCTAACTTTCTTTAAGAGATCTCTTGTCTTTCCTATTCTGTTGTTCTCCTCTATTTCTTTGCATTGATCACTGAGGAAGGCTTTCTTATCTCTCCTTGCTATTCTTTGGAACTCTGCATTCAGATGCTTATATCTTTCCTTTTCTCCTTTGCTTTTTGCTTCTCTTCATTTCCCAGCTATTTGTAAGGCCTCTTCAGACAGCCATTTTGTTTTTCTGCATTTCTTTTCCATGGAGATGGTCTTGGTCCCTGTCTCCTGTACAATGTTACGAACCTCCGTCCAGAGTTCATCAGGCACTCTATCTATCAGATCTAGTCCCTTAAATCTATTTCTCACTTCCACTGTATAATCATAAGGGATTTGATTTAGGTCATATCTGAATGGTCTAGTGGTTTTCCCTACTTTCTTCAATTTAAGTCTGAATTTGTCAATAAGGAGTTCATGATCTGAGCCACAGTCAGCTCCTGGTCTTGTTTTTGCTAACTGTATAGAGCTTCTCCATCTTTGGCTGCAAAGAATATAATCAATCTGATTTCGGCGTTGACCATCTGGTGATGTCCATGTGTAGAGTCTTCTCTTGTGTTGTTGGAAGAGGGTGTTTGCTATGACCAGTGCGTTCTCTTGGCAAAACTCTATTAGCCTTTGCCCTGCTTCATTCCGTGCTCCAAGGCCAAATTTGCCTGTTACTCCAGGTGTTTCTTGACTTCCTACTTTTGCATTCCAGTCCCCTATAATGAAAAGAACATCTTTTAGGGTTTCCTAAATGTAGATCCTAAAATGCAAATTTTATGTAAGTGATTTATAAGAAGGGATTGAGTGAAGTGACTATGGTAGGGGAGGAAATGGTGTGGCCTAAACTAGTGTCTGGTTTCAGCTGGTAGTCATGAGAGCTCTAGAGAATACTTTGTACTACTGAACTGGTTCTATTTTGAGGCAAGAGATCAGCTGGTGGTGTAATTTTCTGTTCTCTTTTGGGAGTTTTTCAAAACTAAACTAAACTCTGAGAACACAGGGCTCTGATCTGTTTTTATTCACCAGTGAACCTCCAACAACTATCAGTGTTTCCTGATACTTTGGGTTCAAAATTATTTACTGATTAATGAATCAGAAAGAATAAATGGACAATATCCTGAAATTTTGTGTATAGATGAGATATTTTTAAAAAGCAATTTTTATTTAATTTTCTTTTTATATAGTTTTTATTGATATGTAATTCACATGCAATAAAATGCACCCATTTCAAGTACACAGTTTGATGAATTTTAACAAGTGAGTACGTCCATTGTACCACCGATTATACAATTTAAGAACATGCCTATTAACCTTTGTAGTTCATTCACCACCCACTGATGCACCAAGTAATCACTGATTTACTTTCTGTCACCTACAGATCAGCTTTGCCTTTCTAGAACTTTATATAAATGTAATAATTCAGTGTATTATCTTTTTCATCTGGCTTCTTTTATTCAGTATAACATTTTTGAAAGAGATCCATGTTATTGTTTGTAATTGGTTCACTTTTATGTGGGGTAATATTCTATAGTATGAATGTGCTATAATTGATTTACCTATTTACCTGTTAATGTGTATTCATGTTATTTCCAGTTTTTCACTGTTAAGAGTAAAAGCTGAATAACAGTTTTTAATAATAAGTGTTACTGAAAAGTAAACTGACAACCAGAGAAATGTAAATAGCTTTTATATACAGGATAATTAAATCTTGCTGAGATGTGGAAAACAAGATAAACTGTTTGCTCAAATGCTGATAATCTCAGTTCTGATTTCTTCCTCATCCTCAGTTTAAAGAAAAAAATAAAAACACATGATTCTCCTAAAGTTTTTGACTAGAAGTTTTCTTAGATTTTCAGTAAGATAGGAAAGAGTTCTCTAGACTTCAGCACTTTCCCCATATTTTATTGACATTTTACTTTACTTTATGCTTTTATTTGTTCATTCATATTCACTGTGGCCAGAAATTGTGCTACCTTATAGAAAATACATTGTATGGCAGGCAAATGATTTATGGAGTATGAATGAACATATTTAACAAATAGAAATTTATAGAACCTGTCTGATATTTAGATTTTTTTTTATTTGAGTCACCACCTTCTCTGATATTTTTTAGCCTAAGATGACGACATGAGCAATACTAAATATTCAGAAGTCCACAAGGAAATTAGGAATATGATGCAATCTTCATTATGTTGCTTCAGAAGTTCAATGGCCCATTAGTTTTGGAGCTTTAAAATGGTTGCACTCTATCATGTTATAGTGAACATGTTACTATCAACTATGACATATCAAAACGATCGTAGTATTAACAAAAATTTATTGAATTTAGTTAATGAACTACTATGTGCAATCTGTCAAGCACAGCTCCTGGCTCAATAAATAGTAGCTAGCAATTAGTATACCTTCTTATGATCATTGCTTTGCAGTTAAGATTATGGTCCGAGAAATCAGTCAGATTCTGATTATTGACTTTTTAAAAGAATTAATTATTTTCATTGGAGGCTAATTACTTTATATTATTGTGGTGGTTTTTGCCATACATCAACATGAATCAGCCATGGATGCACATATGTCCGCCCATGCTGAACCCCCTACCATCTCCCTCCCCACCCCATCCCTCTGGGTTGTCCCAGAGAACTGGCTTTGGGTGCCCAGCTTCATGCATCGAACTTGCACTGGTCATCTATTTTCATATGGTAATATACATATTTCAATGCTATTCTCTCAAATCATCCCAGCTCACCTTCTCCCACAGAGTCCAGAAGTCTGTTCTTTATATCTGTGTCTCTTTTGCTGTCTTGCATATAGGGTCGTTGTTACTGTATTTCTATATTTCAACACACACACACACACACATACATGCATTTATATACTGTATTGGTGTTTCTCTTTCTGACATACTTCCCTTTGTATAGGAAGCTCCAGTTTCATCCTCCTCATTGGAACTGACTCAAATGTGTTCTTTTTTATAGCTGAGTAATACTCCATTGTGTAAATGTACCAAAGCTTTCTTATCCATTCGTCTGCAGATGGGCATCTAAGTTGCTTCCGTGTCCTGGCTATTATAAACAGTGTTGCGATGAACATTGGGGTACACGTATCTCTTTCAACTCTGGTTTCCTCGGTGTGTATGCCCAGGAGTGGGATTGCTGGGTCGTATGGCAGTTCTATTTCCAGTTTTTTTTAAGGAATCTCCACACTGTTCTCCATAGTGGCTGTACTAGTTTGCATTCCCACCAACAGTGTAAGAGGGTTCCCTTTTCTCCACACACTCTCCAGCATTTATTGCTTGTAGACTTTTGGAAAGCAGCCATTCTGACTGGCGTGAAATGGTACCTCACTGTGGTTTCGATTTGCATTTCTCTGATAATGAGTGATGTTGAGCATCTTTTCATGTGTTTGTTAGCCATCTGTATGTCTTCTTTGGAGAAATGTCTGTTTAGTTCTTTGGCCCATTTTTTAAAAATTTATTTTATTGGAGGCAAATTACCTTGCATTAATATATTGGTTGGTTTTGCCATACATTGACACGAATCCGCCCCGGGTGTACATGTGTTCCCTTTCTTGAACCCCCCTCCCCCCTCCCTCTTCCCCATATCCTCCCTCCAGGTCATCCCCGTGCACCAGCCCCAAGCATCCTGTATCATGCCTCAAACCAGGACTGGTGATTCAGTTCACATATGATAATATACATGCTACAATGCCGTTCTCCCCAATCATCCCACCTTCATCCTCTCCCACGCCCCAAAGACTGTTCTATACACCTATGTCTCTTTTGCAGTCTCGTATACAGGGTTAAGGTTACCATCTTTCTAAATTCCATATTTATGCGTTAGTATACTGTATTGATGTTTTTCTTTCTGGCTTACTTCACTCTGTATAATAGGCTCCAATTTCATCCACCTCATTAAAACTGATTCAAATGCATTCTTTTTGATGGCTGAAAAATGCTCCATTGTGTATATGTACCAAAGCTTTCTTATCCATTCATCTGCAGATGGACATCTAGGTTGCCCATTTTTTGATTGGGTCGTTTATTTTTCTGGAATTGAGCTGCAGGAGCTGCTTGTATATTTTTGAGATTAATTCTTTGTCATTTGCTTCCTTTGCTCTTATTTTCTCCCATTTTGAAGGCTGTCTTTTCACCTTGCTTATAGTTTCCTTTGTTGTGCAGAAGTTTTAAATTTTAATTAGGTCCATTTTGTTTATTTTTGCTTTTATTTCCAATATTCTACTTATTCTTTTTTTAAAAAAATTTATTTATTTTAATTGGAGGCTAATTACTTTACATTATTGTATTGGTTTTGCCATACATTTACATGAATCTGCCCTGGGTATACATGTGTTCCCCATCTTGAACCCCCCCACCCCCCTCCCCATCCCATCCCTCTGGTTAACTGGAGCCTATTATACCTCTTCCTTTCTAATTTAGATTTCTTTTATTTCTTTTCTCTGATTTCTATGGCTAGAACTTCCAACAAATAATAAATGTGGCAAGAGTGAAGATCCTTGTCTCTTTTCCTTATCTTAGAGGAAATACTTTCTGAGTATACACAGTATAAAACATTATACACTAAGTATAATGTTAACTGTGGGATTATCATGAATGGCTTTTACTGCATTGAGATATGTTTCCTCTCTGCCTACTTTCTGAAGAGTTTTTGTCACAAACAGGTGAAGAGTTTTGTCAAAAGCTTTCTTTGCCTATACTTAGATGATTAAATAATTTTTATTCCTCAATTTGTTAACATGGTATATCACATTGATTGCTTTATTGCTATTGAACTATCCTTATATCTCTGGGATAAATCATATTTGATCATGGTGTATGATCCTTTTAACTTATATTGAACTTAGTTGCTAATATTTTGTTGAAGAATTTTGCATCTAGGTTCATCAGTATATTGGCCTATAATTCTCTCTTCTTTTGTGATATCTTTGTCTGATTTTGGGTGATGCAGTCCTCATAGAATGAGTTCAGAACCATCCCTTTCTCTGTAAATTTTTTGAAATAGTTTCAGAAAGACAGGTGTTAACTCTTCACTAAATGTTTGGTAGAACTTACCCATGAAGAAATCTGGTCCTGGACTTTTTGTTTTTTTCAAAATTGAAAGTGTGTGTTAGTTGCTCAGTCATGTCTAACTCTTTATGACCCTATGAACTGTAGACTTCCAGGCTCCTCTGTCCGTGGAATTCTCCAGGCAAGAATACTGGAGTGGGTTGCCATTTTTTCCTCCAGGGGATCTTTCTAACCCGGTAATTGAATCCTGGTCTCCTGTACTGCAGGCAGATTCTTTACCATCTGAGCCACCATAGTTTTAATTTTTTTTTAATTATGGATTTAATTTAATTACTTTTAATTTATATGATCATATTTCCTGTTTTTTACTGGTTCAGTCTTGTAGGATTGTGCATGTTTAGGAATTTATCCATTTCTTCTAAGTTGTTTATTTTATTGGCATATGATTGTTTGTAGTAATCTCTTATGATCTTTTTTGCTTTCTATGGGATTATTTGTAACTTCTCATTTTAAATATTTTATTTTTATTGATTTGGGCCTTGATGAGTCTGGCTAAAGTTTTGTCAGCTTTGCTTATTTTTTCAAAGAACCAGGTCTTAGTTTCATTATTATTATTATTTTTTAATTTTTAGTTTCTTTATCTTTTTCTATTTCTTTTAGGTGAATAGTTAGATTGTTCCTTGAGATTTCTCCTCTTTCCTGAAGAAGGCTTCTATTGCTCTAAACTTCCCTCTTAGAACTGCTTCTACCACATCCTGTGGATACCTGGAGGAGGGCATGGTAACCTGCTCCAGTATTCTTGCTTGGAGAATCCCCATGAACAGAGGATGGTAGGGTATGGTCCACAGGGTCACACAGAGTCAGACATGACTGAAGTGACAGCATGCATGCATAGATTCTAGGTCATTTCACGTTTCTCTTAATTTGTCTTCAGGCACTTTAAAATTCCTTCTTTCAGTGATTCATTGGTTGTTTAGTGTTGTCTTGTTTAGCTTCCACTTGCTTTTTCAGTTTCTTTTTTCCTATAGTTGATTTCTAGTTTCATAGTCCTGTGGCCAGAACAATTTCTTGACAAGGTTATACTATTATTACTATTTTCCCCAGTTCTCCATCCACTGCCTAGCCATACATCTAAATATAATAGCTGTATCAAGTCATGTAACATGTGACTTAAACCCTCTCCTCTAGGCTTCAGAGTATTTGCTAAAAATATGTGTTGCACTGTCCTGAGGATAATACATGTGAACAAAATTTGAAAAAATCTGCTTGCCTAGGTAGATTTTTTTTATAGAATGACCAATAGAATTCCCAAAAGTCTAAAATGTCAGCAAGAAGGCATAAGATGATATCTTTCTATATTTCTGCACCAGAAGTGTTGGTAAAATTTTAATCTCCATTTGTTCTCCAACTCTATATATCACACTGCCAGAAAATATATCAAATCACAAGGTTCCTATAGATACCATTTGTCTGATATGTTTATAATACAAGTGAGACGTTGACTCAGAATCTTACCCACTTCTGATGACCTTAGTTAGTGAGGAAATGTTTTCAGAGGTATGCAACCTCGATGAAACCCCATGAAGTGTTCACATAGCATTTACTATCTTTTATGTCTCAGTTCATGATACCCAAGGGCTTATATGAGAGTTGCTTTCTCACCCAAATTTCCCACCAGGAATGAAAACTGTTGCTACATTAGTTTAAAGTTCACAGAAAAGAACCAATCAGGTGGCGATGTATTGTTTGTGGACAAATTCTCCGCAATATCTGTTTCTAAGGCAAAAGTTAGGAAAAAAAAATACCAGAGATAATTAATTCCTAGGGGGACAAAGCCTTAGATATTAATAGAAAAATCAGTCCTATAACATTCTCAGTATCCTCTCTAAATACTAAGATTCAAGAATAAGCTGTTTTCTTATTTTAAGAGCAAAATAAGAGGAGTTTATTAAGTAATGAAATATTTGTATTTCTTGTTGTGGAATCATGAATCTAAGTGCTAAAGATCAGAAGATTCTCCTTAGTACTTAAGAAGTTGGGGTTTCAAATTTATCATAGCATTTTATTTTCCTTTGATGTGAATTTCCAAGGCACTGGAGCTTTGCAAATGTGTGCTGAATCCGTTTGAATAAATCTGTGCCATCTTGATATTCTCTGCTTCCTGTAGAATTGTCCAGTCAGTGGGAACACTTGAGAAACTTCCATTACATGACGTGGTGTTTGAGCAGCTACAAATAATGATTATTTCTTATTCCTGAGTACATTGATCATTCTTCGTAAGGACAGAGGCCACCACGGTAAGTTAACTAGCACTGCTGAGTTTTAATCTGGTTTTTACATTTCCATTTTATTCTAAGGGGTTGAGAGTTAAAATCATTAAAGTTTTCCTTTCTGATATTGAGGGTTTTAGATGTGTTAGGATATTTTGCAGAAACATTTATTTTTCTCACTATGGGTTTAACTATAATTAATAAGGGATAGGTTTATGATTTATGGATTCCTATGGCGAATCAATGGGAGAGAGAAGGACAGCATTTGGATTCTACTTTTTTTTTTGAAGAAAAAGTCCAGTTCAAAAACCTAGATCCAAATAGAAAATGAATTAAAATATGGCATTAAAAATGTACCCTCTGCTCTGATTGGGAGTCTTTATTAAACTCCAAGCTCAAAGGCTATTTTATTCTAATTCTATTCCAACTTTGGTGGATCTTGTTAGATCTTATTTTTGTTTCAGTGAATGTGGTTCCAATGGCATGATTAAATGTCTGTATCCCTGAACTGGACTTCCCTGGTGGCTCAGTGGTAAAGAATCCACTTGCCAATACAAGAGATGCAAGAGCTGCAGGTTTGATCCCTGGGTTGGGAAGATCCTCTGGAGTAGGAAATGCCAACCCACTCCAGTGTTCTTGCCTGGAAAATTCAATGGACAGAGGAGCCTGGCGGGCTGCAGTCCATGGGGTCACAAAGACTTGGACATGGCTGAACACACACACACACGCACACACACACGACCATAGACTTACATCTTTTTCTTAGAGAGTCAAAACAGGTATTGCTAAATATGAGAGATGAAAGCTAATTTTCTTTGTCACCCTATGGTGATTTTTTTTCCTTGTATACAGTCACCTTAAGGTGTCTGAACAGAATAAGATGTGGTACTGTGGAAAGAAAATACTGTTTTGGGCTTTAGAAGACTTGGATTCTTGTGGATTACTGATCAGTTAGCTGTTTTTCTCTCTGGGTCTCAGCTTCCTCATCTTTAAAGAGGATCATGACATTTGGTCCCATTACTTCATGGCAAATAGATGGAATGGAAGCAATGGAAACAGTGACAGATTTTATTTTCTTGGGCTCCAAATCACTGAATATGGTGACTGTAGCCATGAAATTAAAAGATACTTCCTTCTTGGAAGAAAAGCTATGACCCACCAGACAGCATATTAAAAAGCAGAGACACTACTTTGCCAACAAAGTTCTGTCTAGTCAAGTTATGGTTTTTCCAGTAGACATGTACAGATGTGAGAGGTGGAACATACCACAGCACTGTTTACAACAGCCAGGACATGGAAGCAACTTAGATGTCCATCGGCAGATGACTGGATAATAAAGCTGTGGTACATATACACAATGGAGTATTACTCAGCTATTAAAAAGAATACATTTGAATCGGTTCTAATGAGGTGGATGAAACTGGAGCCTATTATACAGAGTGAAGTAAGCAAGAAAGAAAAACACCAATACAGTATACTAATGCATATATATGGAATTTAGAAAGATGGTAACGATGACCCTATATGCAAGACAGCAAAAGAGACACAGATGTAAAGAACAGACTTTTGGACTCTGTGGGAGAAGGCGAGGGTGGGATGATTTGAGAGAATAGCATTGAAACATATATATTATCTTATGTGAAATAGATCACTAGTCCAGGTTCGATGCATGAGACAGGGGACTCAGGGCTGGTGTACTGGGATGACCCTGAAGGATGGGATGGGGAGGGAGGTGGGAGGGGGTTCAGGATCAGGAACACATGTACATCCATGGCTGATTCATGTGAATGTATGGCAAAAACCACCACAATATTGTAAAGTAATTAGTCTCCAATTAAAATTAAAAAAAAAAAAGAAACACTCTGAGACAATATGTAACTGAACAAGCATGGCTGTGGTCCAATAAAATTTTATTTATTGACTGAAAAAAATATTACACATGAAGTCAAAAAGAAAACAGAGAGTTGGAATGTAAAGAAAGCTGAGTGCCGAAGAATTGATGCTTTGGAACTGTGGTGTTGGAGAAGATTCTTGGGAGTCCCTTGGACAGCAAGATCAAACCAGTTAATCCTAAAGGAAATCAGTCCTGAATATTCATTGGAAGATTTGATGCTGAAGCTGAAACTCCAATACTTTGGCCACCTGATGTAAAGAACTGACTCATTTGAAAAGACCCTGATGCTGGGAAAGATTGAAAGCAGGAGGAGAAGGGGACAACAGTGGATTAGATGGTTGGATGGAATCACCGACTAAATGGACATGAATTTGAGCAAGCTGCGGAGTTGGTGATGGACAAAGAGGCCTGGCATACTGCATGCAGGCCATGAAGTCTCAAAGACTCGGGCATGACTGAGCGACTGAACTGAACTGAACTGATAAGATGATAAAATTCAAAGTACTGAGAGATTTTTTGTTTGCAAAACTCTGGGTCTTGTCCAATCGACCCTGGATCCCATTTACATCGTTCACTATATTTCATAGGTTAGCAAAAGAACTGCCATGGGTTTCACATGGTCACTGGTGGCCGTGTCTAAACTCTGACACAGTTGATTCCCAGAAGTGAACTGGGTTCCTCCTGGAGAGGCGCTGAGTGGTAAAGAGCTAGATACAGGCATCCTGAATTTGAATGCAGTCTTCCCTATTAGGTTTTTCATCATTATTACTTTGGGCAAGTCACTTATCTTCTTGCAACCCCAGTTTCTTTTTCTTTAAAATACAGACAATAGTACACCAACCTCACAAGGATCATTTTGAAGACCACATACATGTAAAATATTTAGTATAATGCCTAGTACATTGTGAAACTAAACAAAGCTTACAGTTATAGGAATGCGATGGTGTAAAAAATAAATCTCTGCATTCTATAAATATTGAGAAAAAGCAGACTTATAGTAAAAGTGCATTAACCAGCGTTTGAGTATATTGAATTTAAGCAAGTAACAAAGATTTCCCTGCTTAAGAAGTAGTTTGTCTGCTGAAGTTCTTACCTATCAGTTGCAGTCTGTGTGCCATCTTAGGGAAGGTCAAGATTATTTTGTTGTCCATAACTTTTGTCCATTTCTTATTTTTCCAAAACTATGAGTATTAGAGAATATGAGTGGAAATAGGAACAGAATTGGTCTCTGGATTAAGACAAAAAAAAAAAAAAAACAGAACAAAACAGAAAATTATCCTGTGTTTGGGTCTGTCAATTAACAGAGGACATCAAAAATGTCCATTGAGTTTGACATAGGCCAGGTTGTTTTGTTTGTGAGTTGGTTATTGTGTTGTGTGGGATAAAAAGAGCTGATATAAATTGTAAAAGAGAACTATTTTAAAGCTAGCTTCTTCAAAGTTTGCAAGAAGCTGAGGTAAAAAGTGAAATAATGAGAATGAATGAGTTAACTTTGGGATTTTCTGTCTGATTTTGATCATGAAATCCAACTGTTGGTACAGACCATTGGGAAAGCATAAAAATATATCAGTTGGTTCTTGGTTCTCCCAGGTGTCAACTTCTCTAGAGAAGAGTTGGCAATTAGAAGTGCATGCAGACTTTCTTCTCAAGTGTTCTTGTCTCTGGAAGGATTCTCTGATGCCCTGGGCTGTCCAGAAGACAGCCCACTATCCTGGGGCTTGGAACTCTAAAGCTATCTTCTCAAAGTAGAGTTTGTGGGATCATCTGGAAGAGTTCCTTGGTTCCGAGAATGTGGGGCTTCTCTGGTGGCTCAGATGGTAAAGCATCTGCCTGTGATTCAGGAGTCCTGGGTTCAATCCCTGGGTCTGAAAGATCCCCTGGAGAAGGAAATGGCAACCCACTGCAGTACTCTTTTATTTATTTATTTTTACTTTTATTGGAGACTAATTACTTTACATTATTGTATTGGTTTTGCCATACATTAACATGAATCACTGCAGTACTCTTGCCTGGAAAATTCCATGGACAGAGGCGCCTGGTAGGCTACAGTCCATGGGATCACAAAGAGTCGGACAAGACTGAGTAACTTCATTGGAAGAGTTACCTCGTTATGTACCTTGCCCACTTGTAACATAGACAATTCATTTTACCCTTCACTGCCTTTTTGCTTTAAAAATACATAAATATAAAGAGAATAATGAAATCTTAGTTATTGTAAAATGCAAAGATTAATAATGACAATACGTAGTTGGATTCACGTTGCTAAGTTACTTCAGGCATGTCTGACTCTCTGTGACCCTATGGACTGTTGCCTAGCAGACTCTTATGTCAATGGGATTCTCCAGACAAGCATTCTGGAGTGGACTGGCATGCCCTTCTCCAGGAGATCTTCCTAACCCAGGGATCAAACCTGGGTAATGATGTCTTTTATGTCTTCTGCATTGGCATGCAGGTTCTTTACCACTAGTGCCATCTGGAAAGCCCACTTAGCTATATATGTTACCTTAAAGTTGACTCGACTAATATAAATATTCCTCATCAAGTGAATGGAAATGGATTTTGCATTAAAGTGATCTGGTTGATTACTGAGACTTGGCTTATTACCTGTTAGTATTAATGGCATATGATGAAACTAGTGATCAATAATTTTTAGATGATAGACTGAAGACAGTATCTAGGATGATTAAAAGTGGTCCATGGGGCAGCTAGGGCAGACTTACCCCCTGCCCCGATCCTGTAAAAGCTGTTAGAGTCCAGCGAGGCCCTCATTCTATGTTCATTTAGAGAATTGATAATAATAACTTTATGACCACATTAAAGTGATTTCTTCAAATATTAATATATTCAGATAATATACTTTGGGGTCCCACAATGTGCCAGTACACAACTTCCTATGTTTCTTTTCCCGTACATTTTCACATTCAATTAAAAAATTCATTGTTTCAACCTAAGGCCTCCAAGAAAAAAACATGTAAGTTATATTTATTTTCCGATTAAAATTAGTAAGGCAAGCTCCAGAATTTTGAAAACTATTAAAAAATGTAAAAAAAAAATCTAAGAGAGTCAACTAAGAAATTTTGGTGCATGGATTCCTAGTTTGGGGAAAAGAAGGAATCATTTGTGATATTGTCAGAGTGCTGTTAAAAGGTAGTATTTTGTAGTAATTCGTTATTTTATATTCCCTTTTTCTTTCTTTCTTTTTTAAAGGTAAAGTGTTCCTTGTCAGAGTTTTTATTAGCCATACCACATAGATGGAGAATGAAAGGAATGTGACCGTATTCATTCTAGAAGGCCTTACACAGAACCCCCAAATGCAAACAGTAGTGTTTGTGGTGTTTTTGCTCTTGTACATGGTAACCCTCTCAGGCAACCTGCTCATTGTGGTTACCATTACCACCAGCCAGGCTCTGAACTCCCCCATGTACTTCTTCCTGACCCACCTTTCCTTGATAGACACAGTTTACTCTTCTTCTTCAGCTCCTAAGTTGATTGTGGACTCCCTTGAGGAGATCAAGACAATCTCCTTTAATGGGTGTATGGCTCAAGTCTATGCAGAACACGTTTTTGGTGCTACTGAGATCATCCTGCTCACAGAGATGGCCTATGACCGCTACGTGGCCATCTGCAAACCTCTGCACTACACGGCCATCATGAGCCACAGGCTGTGCCTCCTCCTGCTGGGGGTGGCCTGGACCGGAGGATTTCTCCACGCAACCGTTCAGATCCTCTTTACGGTCTGGCTGCCCTTCTGTGGCCCCAATGTCATAGATCACTTCATGTGTGACTTGTACCCTTTGTTGAAACTTGTCTGCGTGGACACTCACATCCTTGGTCTCTTTGTTGCTGCCAACAGTGGGTCCATCTGCCTGTTAAACTTCCTCCTCCTGTTGATCTCCTATGTGGTCATCTTGCGCTCCCTAAGGAAATGTAGCCGGGAGGGGAGGCGCAGAGCCCTTTCCACGTGTGTCTCTCACATCACAGTCGTTGCTTTGTCTTTTGTGCCCTGCACATTTGTGTATCTTCGCCCAGTCACCACTCTGCCCATCGATAAAGCTGTTGCTGTCTTTTACACTATGGTGGCCCCTATGTTAAATCCTTTAAACTATACCCTCAGAAATGCTGAGGTAAAACGTGCTATGAAGAAACTCTGGAGAAAGAAAGTGACTGCAGATAGTGATTAAAGAGATTCACTGAGCTTTATAGATAGAAGTAAAACAGATAATCTCATCCAATCCTCTTGATCTATAGATGAATACATCAATTCTAAAAGGGACTGAATAATAACTGCAGATAGCCACTGAATGACAGAATAGCCTGGCATGTTGCAGTCCATGAGGTTGCAAAGTGTTGGACTTAGGGACTGAGCAACAAGCTAAGCACAGACCTTAAGTTTAGACTGGAATCCAGGTTTACTTTCTCCCTTCCCACACTCTCCTCATCACAACATAATGCTTTTTAATCAATATTTATCTATTATCTGATTATCTCAAATGCCTTCAGAAGCTCCAAGCTAAGAACCTAGCATATTGGATTGGTATTCAAATTGTCTTATTTTGTAACATGGAGATGTTGGTTACTACTGATTATTGAAAATAAAATGTTAAAGATATTCATTTGGTTTGAACTCAATATAAATTCTTCTGTGGAATTTTCTTGTTCAATGAATCTTTGTTGTACAGTGAAAAGAAATCGTGTTTCTCAAATGCTTATAAGGCTGGCACTGTGTTTGTTATTTTACATATGGTATCAGTTGAGGTCCAGCCAGGAGACAGACCACGGTGCGGTTTGAATAGAAAGAATTCACATACAATAAATAATTGTATGAGGGTATTAACTACAAAGGGCTTCCCTTGTGACTGGGTGGTAAAAATTCTCTTCCCAGTGCAGGAGACATGGATTCGACCCTTGGGTTGGGAAGATCCCCTGGAGAAGGAAATGACAGCCCACTCCAGTACACTTGCTTGGAAAGCCCATTGACAGAGTGGCCTGGTGGACTACAATCCATGGAGTTGCAAGAGAGTCAGACACAACTTAGTGACTAAATGAAAACAGCTATTAATTATAACAGGGTGCAATGAGCTCTCTAAAGAAGGACCTGGGGCTGAGAGATTAATTTGCAAGGAAGTAACATATTTAGAATGTTGGGATTCTAGTCTTACGGAGAAGGTGTAGTTGTTGCCCATTGAATGGTGGAAAAATTTAACTGGATTGCCTTGAGCAAGAAATAATTCATGATGGCTGAACAGAGGCTGGTAGGCATGGAATGTTTCCGGGACTGGTGAGATGGAGCCTTTCACTGCAGTGTTGATTGGCTGAGGCTCATGAGCAAGGAAGTATGACCTTGAGTGGCAAGCAGAAAAACCCGTTTTGGGTGTAGGTGGAGCAACATTGGCAGAAAACACAACCCACGCCAGTATTCTTGCCTGGAAAATTCCATGGATAGAGGAGTTTGTGGGCTATAGCCCATGAGGTAGCAAAAAAGTCAGATAATGCTGACCAACTAACTGAGTGATCACTGATCTCATTAATCCTTTCAGTAAAGATGCACGAACAGAGATGAACAATCACTTGCAGGTGGTTATTGTAGAACAGATTTAAGCTTCTTTGTTATTTAAACTTTTAGCTCTATAACAGAATAAAAAAAATGAAAAGAGAATTTATAAGAATCTGTTGCATGCAGCTGAAGGTGCTCAATGCAACTAAATAGAATGTGAAATTTTTAAAAGGTATGAGAACAACTAATGGGAACTAGCATAAAATTTTGGGAATTTGAACAAAATCTGTACTTTAATTAATAATACTGCATCACATGTTAATTTCCTGTTTTTTTTTTTTTTTAACAACATAATATTTCTCAGAATTGGATCAAAAGTTTCAAGCCTCATTATTTTTTTTTAAAATCACTAAGATAATACACTTTCTAGACTTTTAGTAGTAATACTAGATGGCAGAATAAATGGAAGTATTATCAAAATTTTTAGTGAATTATTCCGTTAGATTTATTTTCTAATTTTCCTTGCTATGGATTCTTAGATGGACTTCCTAGATGGCTCATCAGTAAATTATCCACCTGCAATGCAGGAGACTCAGGTTCAATCCCTGGGTCAAGAAGATGTCCTGGAGAAGTAAATGGCAACTCACTTCACTATTCTTGCCTAGGAAATCCCATGAACAGAGAAGCCTGGTGGGCTATAGTCCATGGGGTCACAAAAGACTCAGACACGACTTAGAGACTATACAACAACAACGACTCCTTAGATCTTCCCATCATTTAAAGGTGAACACTCGGTTTCTAGAAACATGGGGTTTTAAAAGAATCTTTGATATTAATTTCTCATGTAAATGCTTTCTTCTCTGCAATCACCCTTTGTGCTTTGTCAGGCTTTTAACTTTTCTGAGGCTTTCAATAATTAAGTCAAAGATCTCTTGGCAAATGTCACATTGCACTTGCAACTATGTGGGTTATTGTCAAATATCTTTTAATATTGATTTCTAGCATAATTCAACACTGATAAGAGAACAGACTTTGTATGATTTCAATTCTTTTATACCATGAAATTTTTGCACCTTGTTTTATGCCCCTGGATATGTTCCAATGTCTTCTGGTTTATAGTCTATGGGAACTTGAATAGAATTTGTATTTCATTGTTGTATGAAAATTGTATAAATCTTTATTATACTGAATTGGTTAATAGTGCTTTTCAGGTCTACTTTGTCCTTCTAATTTTCTGCCTATTAATTCTATTATTTTTTGAGAGTTTGATGTTGAAACCCCAAATAAAAATCTAAATTTATCTGTTTAAAAATAATTGTATTATATAGTGGAACTATATGTAACTTTGTTCTGTATTTTCTAAGTCTCTTGTAAATGTGCTATCACACTTTCATAATTAAACAAAAAGATAAAGACTAACTCTACCAAATGTTGTGAGGATGTGAATTAACTGAACTTTTATACATTGCTTGAATGTATACATAAAATGAAAATTGATACAGGCACAAAAAACTTTTAACTCTGAATTTTCATGGATCAGTAAATATGTGTGTGTGCTAAGTTGCTTCAGTCATTGTTACCCTATGTCTTTGCTACCCTATGTATGGTAGCCCACCAGGCTCTTCTGTCCATCAAATTTTCCAGGCAAGAATGCTGAAGTGAGTTGCCATTTCCTTCTCCAGGGGGTTTTCCTGAGCCAGGGATCAAACCCATGTCTCTTACATCTCCTGCATTGTGGGTGGGTTCTTTCCCAGTAGTGCCACCTGGGAAGAAGTGTAACACTCTTCAAAGTATAAATGAAGGGTCTAGTCTTTTCTCCATCATCAAAGAGCTTATAGGGTCAGAGTTTGGCACCAGGATGAGGGCAGGGATATCTAAAGAAGGCAAAGATTTGAAAAGATTTGAAGTAAATAGTATCCAGGGACAAAACCGGAAATGATATCCAAAGGTGAATGAAATTTCAACACGGCAGAAAGGCAAAATCATACATAAGTCAACAAGATAGATAACAGACACCAAGCAACACAAGACACTTCAGAACAGTGGGAAAAAGATAGAACTTGGAGAATTTTATGGGGCAGAACTCTGTGGTGATTTCCAACTCATTCTATAATTGTAAGGAAATTAATAATAATGCCCAGTTGGTACAGGGACAAGGTCAGTGAAACTGGTGTTATTGGTTATAAACCTTCATGTAGATTCCCTCTGAACATGATCAGATGGTCCCAGAGATTAGTTAAGCAGCCTTAATAAATGGTGTCTCTACTCAGTTGACTAAATGGACATGACTTTGAGCAAGTTCCAGGAGGTAGAGGAGGACAGAGACTGGTGTGCTGCAGTCCATAGGATGGCAAAGAGTTGGACACAACTTAGTGTCTGAACAACAATAATAACAGCAATCACATTACACTTCGTTGCTTTTCTTTAAAACACTTCATTGCCTATGTTAAACATTTTTTCCTTGTAATTCCGTTTCTTATTTCACAGGGAAATTTTAATTCTCATTAAAAATATAAAAAACTGTTATTGTATCAGATATATCTCATCTCCCTTTGCATCTAAGCATCCATATTCCTCAGGCCATCCTGTTTCCATCATCAATTCATTTCTGCATGTTTTATGCATTTTGTCATATGGCTAATCATTGCCACCAACAGCCACAGATAATGTCATTCATGTTTATGATTTTTATGAATAGTTTGGATTTATGAAGATAAATATGCAGATGATACCACCCTTATGGCAGAAAGTGAAGAGGAACTCAAAAGCCTCTTGATGAAAGTGAAAGAGGAGAGTGAAAAAGCTGGATTGAAGCTCAACATTCAAAAAACTAAGATCATGGCATCTGGTCCCATCACTTCATGGGAAATAGATGGGGAAACAGTGGAAACAGTGACAGACTTTATTTTTTTGGGCTCCAAAATCACTGCGGATGCTGATTGCAGCCATGAAATTAAAAGACGCTTACTTCTTAGAAGGAAAGTTATGACCAACCTAGATAGCATATTAAAAAGCAGAGACATTACTTTGCCAACCAAGGTCTGTCTAGTCAAGGCTATGGTTTTTCCCGTGGTCATGTATGGATGTGAGAGTTGGACTGTGAAGAAAGCTGATCGCCGAAGAATTGATGCTTTTGAACTGCGGTGCTGGAGAAGACTCCTGAGAGTCTCTTGGACTGCAAGGAGATCCAACCAGTCCATGCTAAAGGAGATTAGTCCTGGGTGTTCATTGGAAGGACTGATGCTAAAGCTGAAGCTGCAATACTTTGGCCACCTCATGAGACGAGTTGACTCACTGGAAAAGACTCTGGTGCTGGGAGGGACTGAGGGCAGGAAGAAAAGGCGATGACAGAGAATGAGATGGCTGGATGGCATCACCAACTCGATGGACGTGAGTGTGAGTGAACTCCAGGAGTTGGTGATGGACAGGGAGGCCTGGCGTGCTGTGATTCATGGGGTTGCAAAGAGTCGGACACGACTGAGCGACTGAACCGAACTGAACTGATGAAGATAAAAGTCACAAACACTGGTACTCTAAATACATACAATATATAACAATTTTATCATAATTTTCTTCTAACATTTTAAAATGAAAATAAATTTTTATATGTGAGGATACATGTATAATATTTATTTTTTCATTAGCCTAACTTGGAGGCACACATTTCTACAAATCCTTATACTTCTCATAAGAACTATACCTTTGCATTAAGTTTTGAGAATGAAAGTATGAGTCCTAAAACTTTATTCTTCCCTTTTCAGATTTTTTTTTGGGGTTATTTGTGATTTCTTGCAATTCCATATGAAATTTCTCTACAATTTCACACAAATTTTAGTATTCGGATTTCCATTTTTGCATAAAATGGCTTTTGATAAAGATTGCATTATGCACTCTAGGGGATATTGTTATCTTAATTATGTTAAGTCTACAAGGCTGTGAATACAGGATACGTTTATATTTACCCGTGTTCAGTCGCTTCATTCGTGTCTGACCCTATGCAACCCCATAGACTGTAGCACACCGGACTCCTTTATCCAAGGGGTTCTCCAGGCAAGAATACTGGAATGATTTGCCATTTCCTCCTCCAGGGATTTTTCCTGACCCAGGTATTGAACGTGTGTCTCCTGCATCTCCTGCATTGTAGGCGGATTCTTTACCCACTGAGTCACCCTATGTCTTCTTTAATTTCTTTTAGTGATTTTTTTTTTTTAGTTTTTAGTGTACAATTCATCCACCATTTTGGTAAATTTATTCATAAGTATTTTATTGTTTCTGATGGTACTGTCAACATACTTATTTTCCTAATTTTGTTTTTAGACTATTAATTCCTAGTATATCAAAATATAGCTTATTTTGTATTAATGCTAATAGTTTCTTCGTGTGTGAGGATTCCTTAGATTTATTTTTACATAAGATCATGTCATTTGTTAGTATAGTTTTACTTCTTCCTTTCCAAATTGTATGCCTTTTATTTCTATTTCTAGTCTAACTTTTATGACATTAATCTTCAGGAAACTATTAAATAAAAGTGATGAAAGTGAGAGTATTCTGACTTTATGAGGTAAACTTTCAGCTTTTCACCATTAAGTGTGAGTCTTAGTTATGGGTCAAACATTCTAGATATGTTCAGGACTGGAAAAGGTCAGTTTCCATGCCAATCCCACAAAAACACAATGTCAAAGAATGCTCAGGCTACTGTACAGTTGCACTAATTTCATATTGCTAACAAAGTCATGCTCAAAATTCTCCAAGCCAGGCTTCAACTGTACATGAACCTTGAACTTCCAGATTTTCAAGCTGGATTTAGAAAAGGCACAGGAACCAGAGATGAAAATACCAACATCTGTTGGATCATTGAAAAACCAAGAGAGTTCCAGAAAAACATCTACTTCTGCTTTATTGACTATGCTAAAGCTTTTGACTGTGTGGATCACAACAAATTGTGGAAAATTCTTAAAAAGATGGGAATACCAGACCACCTGACCAGTTTCCTGAGAAATCTGTATGCAGGTCAAGAGGCAACAGTTAGAACTGGATATGAAACAACAGGCTGGTTCCAAATAGGAAAAGGAGTACGTCAGCGCTGCATATTGTCACCCTGCTTATTTAACATCTATGCAGAGTACATCATGCAAAATCCTGGACTGGATGAAGCACAAGCTGGAATCAAGATTGCTGGGAGAAATATCAACAACCTCAGATATGCAGATGACACCACCCTTATGGCAGAAAGTGAAGAACTAAAGAGCCTCTTGATGAAAGTGAAAGAGGAGAGTGAAAAGTTGGCTTAAAGCTCAACATTCAGAAAATGGCATCTGGTCCCATTACTTCATGGAAATAGATGGGGAAACAGTGGAAACAGTGTCAGACTTTATCGTTTTGGGCTCCAAAATCACTGCGGATGCTGATTGCAGCCATGATATTAAAAGACGCTTGCTCCTTGGAAGAAAAGTTATGACCAACCTAGACAGCATATTAAGAAGCGTAGACATTACTTTGCCAACAAAGGTCGGTCTAGTCAAAGCTATGGTTTTTCCAGTAGTCATGTATGGATATGAGAGTTCAACTATAAAGAAAGCTGAGTCCCGAAGAATTGATGCTTTTGAACTGTGTTGTTGGAGAAGACTCTTGAGAGTCCCTTGGAGAGCAAGGCAATCCAACCAGTCCATCCAAAAGGAGGTCAGTCCTGGGTGTTCATTGGAAGGACTGATATTGAAGCTGAAACTCCAATACTTTGGCCACCTGATGTGAAGAACTGACTCATTTGAAAAGACCATGATGCTGGGAAAGATTGAAGGTGGGAGGAGAAGGGGACAACAGAGAATGAGAATGTTGGATGGCATCACTGACTCGATGGACATGAGTTTGAGTAAACTCTGGGAGCTGGTGATGGACAGGGAAGCCGGGCATGCATCAGTCCATGGGGTTGCAAAGAGTCGGACATGACTGAATGACTGAACTGTAACTGTAGCTACATAATCTGTTTATCTCAAATGTCATCAGAAGCAAAAAGGTAAGAATCTGGAATATAAAATTGCTATTAAATTGTCTTATTATGTAACACTGAGATCTTGGTTACTGCTTATTATTGAAAATAGCATGTTTAATATTTATTTATTTTGGACTCAATATAAATTCTTTTATGGAATTTTCCTGATTATTGCATCTTGGTTGTACAGTGAAAAGAAATATTGTTTCTCATTGCCCCTAAGGCTGGGACTCTTTTGGTATTTTACATATTGTATCAGTCAGGGTCCAGTCAGGAGACAGTCCACAGTGCAATTTGGATAGAAAAAGTTCATATGCAATTATTGATTATAGCAGGGTATTACCCAGGAAAGGTAATAAGGTCTTCCCTGGTGGTTTAATGGTTAAAAATCTGCCATGTAATGCAGGGGACATTGGTTGATCCCTTGAGCAGGAAGATTCCACGTGCCTTGGAACAGCTAAGCCCATGTGCCACAGCTACTGAACCTGTGCTCTTGAGCCTGGGAACCACAACTACTAGCCCCACGCACTGCAACTACTGAAGCCCGCGTGCCCTAGAGCCTGTGCTCCAGAACAATAGAAGCCACTGCGATGAGAAGCTCATGTTCTGCAGCAGAGAGCAGCCCCAGCTGACTGCAACTAGAGAAAGCCCATGTGCAGCACCAAAGACCCAGCACAGCCAAAATAGTTAAATAAATCTTTTTTAAAAAGGAGGGAGGTAATGAGTTCCTTAAAGAAGGACTGCCACTGAGAGATGAGTATCCAAAGAAGGAACATTTAGAATGTGAGCATCTCCCCAAACATGGGATTCCAGTCTTATGGAGAAGGTGTAGCTGCTGTCCATTGAATGGTGGAAAAGTTGGACTGGATTGCCTTGGTCCAGAACTATTTCATGATCGCTGAAGAGGTTGGCAGGCATGAAATATCTCTGGAACTGGCAAGACAGGAGCCTTCCACTGCAGCGGTGGTTGGCTGAAAGTCATGAACAAGGAATTAAGGCCTTGAGGGGCAAGCAGCAAAAACCTATTTTGGGTGCAGGTGCAGAAAGGCTGGCAGAGAACACCCCTCTGATAGCACAGAAGGTAAAGCGTCTGCCTTCAATGCAGGAGATTCAGGTTTGATCCCCGGGTGGGGAAGATCCCCTGGAGAGGGAAATGGTAACCCACTCCAGTATTCTTGCCTGGAGAATTGTATGGGCAGAGGAGCCTGGCGGGCTACAGTCCGTGGGTCACAAAGAGTTGGACACGATTGAGTGACTCACACACACACACACACACACACACACACACACACACGGTACATCTAGACTGAGTTGGAAAATTGATTACTGGAGTGCCTGTGAAATTTATTGGAATCTTCCTGTAGATGGGCCACTGAAACTCAGTGGGAAAGTGTCCGTGGAAATGTCAGTAAAAGCGGAAGGAAGCTCCAGGAGTAGCCCTCTCTACCGCCTCCTGCGATTATAACACATACAATGTTGAAAGCTACAGAGCCAGAACAAGAGGAAAAAGAAATATATTTAATCCAGAGAGAGATGTCTCTTTGAACACTTCTCCTGAGCAAGCTTAACATCATGTCAGGTCAAGGACAGGGAGAAATGCTTGCAGGATCCATTTTCATTAATATGGAGTGGGCAATAATGGGTTTATTTGTAGCTGAGAGGCAATTAATTGATAACTGGCATAAGAATTTTATCCTTAATTCTTTGAACCCATTTTCTATACATTTGATATACATATATCAAATATATGGTGTAATATGACCGAGCCTTAAGTTAAAGTCAGAACTAAGATATATACTGATATACGACTCTTTATCCTACATACTTTTTGCTTATTATACAGTCTTAAGTAAGATTTCCCTTTTTTGTTGGTAATAAGTGACTGCAATAATTTTTTTATTGTAAAACCTAAAAATAAGCAAACATCTAATTTGTTGAAAGATTCTGTATAACTAAATTTAGATAATTTCGTATAATTTCGCTATTAGTTATGCTATGCTACTGCTGCTGCTAAACTTCCTTCAGTCGTGTCAGACTCTGTGTGACCCCATAGACGGCAGCCCACCAGGCTCCCCCTTCCCTGGGATTTTCCAGGCAAGAATATTGGAGTGGGTTGCCATTTCCTTATCCAATGCATGGAAGTGAAAAGTGAAGGTGAAGTCATTCAGTCGTGTCCGACTCTTAGTGACCCCGTGGACCACAGCCTACCAGGCTCCTCCGTCCATGGGATTTTCCAGGCAAGAGGACTAGAGTGGGGTGCCATTGCTTCTCTGGTACCTCATTAATCCTTCATTGAAGAGCACAGGCAGAGATGAACAATCACTTGGAGGTGGTATTGTAGAACAGATTTAAACATCTTTGTTATTTAAATTTTTAGCTCTGAATTTCCATGGCTCAGTAAGTATGCTGTTGTGTTGTTGTTGTTTAGTCCCTAATTCGTGTCTGACTCTTCTGAGACCCCATGGACTGTAGCCCTCCCGTCTCCTCCGTCCATGGGATTTCCCAGGCAAGAATACTGGAGTGGGTTGCCATGGGCTCCTCCTGGGGCATCTTCCCAATCCAAGGATGGAACCCACTCAGATTTTTTACTGCTGAGCCATGTGGGAAGCCCTTCTATTTACCTAGGTCTTCTTTAATTTCTTTTACTGATGTTTTCAGTTTTTAGTGTACAATTTATCCACCACTTTGGTAAAATTTATTCATAAGTATTTTATTCTTTCTGATAGTACTGCCTACATAATTATTTTTTAATTTTTTAAAAATTGTTAATTCCTAGTATATTGAAATATAGCTAGTTTTGTATTGATTCTAATAGTTTTATTGTGTGTGTGGGTTATTTAAGTTTTTTTCTACATAAGATCATCTCATTTGTTAGTGTAGTTTTACTTCTTCCTTTCCAATTTGTATACCTTTTATTTCTATTTCTAGTCTAATTTTTCTGACATTACTCTTCAGGAAAATATTAAATAGAAGTGATGACAGTGAACATGTTCTGATTTTATAAGCTTTCAACCTTTCACCATTAAGTATGTCTTTGTTATAGGAGAAAGCTCGACATAGATTTGTTGCTGATCTAGAGCTTCAGGAGCGCTTTGTCCCAGGTCTTACTATAAACTCTCACCTACCTGGTCATGTAATTGTTTTCAAAAGGTCATTCCACAATTTCATTCACCAAGTTTCTATTTAGTTATTTTGTCTATCATTTGCAAATATTTCTTGGATTCTATCTCTTCATGTTAGATGGGGTTCCCTAGATGAGATCCTGAGATGGGGTTTTATGGAAGTGATTTATAAGGAGAAGGGATTTAATGAAGCTACTATGGTAAGGGGGCTTCCCTGGTGGCTCAGAGGATAGAGTCTGCCTGCAGGGAAGACCCCCTGGAGAAGGAAATGGCAACCCACTCCAGTATTCTTGCCTGGAGAATCCCATGGACAGAGGAACCTGGCAGGCTACAGTCCATCCACGGGGTCGCAAAGAGTCGGACACAACTAAGCGACTTCACTTTCACTTTCATTATGGTAGGGAAGAAAGGATGTAGTCTAAACTAGATTCTGAATTCAGCCTGTAGTCACAAGAACTCTAGAGTGTAATTTTATGGATCCTACACTCTGAGAAAGCAGGACCCAAATCTGTTTTTATTAGTCACTGAAGACCCAACAAATATCCATGTGCCTGATTGGTTATTTGAGTTCAAAAATTTACTGATGAATGAAGGACAGAGGAATAATGGAACACATCTATTATGAAATTGTTTTGTATGTAGATGTAGTCACAAATTAAAAAGAAAGTTTTAAATAGTGAAATGTTACCAAAAGGTAAAGATTAACAGAGAAATATAATATGAATAGCTCATACACGTATATAAGATAATGAAATCTTGTTGAGACAGGAAAAATGACAAGGTGAACTATTTGCTCATATTGCTAATAATTTCAGTTTTCCTTTCTTTCTCCAGTACAATATTGTAAATAAATAAATAAATGCATTAAAAAAAAGAGTAAAAGAAATTGTGATTTCCCTAAACAGTTCACCTAGAATTCTCAGAATCTGAATTAAATAAAGTTAAATAAAGGTAGGAAAAATTTCTCTCAAAGTCAGTGCCTTTTTTCCTCTTTATTTTATTGAGATTTTATTTTGCTTTCACCTTTTATTTATTCATTCAATGTTTATTACTAACCAGATATTGTGCTACTCTGAAGAAACTATCAGGATATACCAGGAAAGTTCTTTATGGAATATGGCCACATATTTAATAGATGACTGTGAAGAAGGCTGATCGCCGAAGAATCGATGCTTTTGAACTGTGGTGTTGGAGAAGACTCTTGAGAGTCCCTTATACTGCAAGGAGATCCAACCAGTCCATTCTAAGGGAGATCAATCCTGGATGTTCATTGGAGGGACTGATGCTGAGGCTGAAACTGCAATACTTTGGCCACCTCATGCGACGGGTTGACTCACTGGAAAAGACTCTGATGCTGGGAAAGGTTGGGGGCGGGAGGAGAAGGGGACGACGGAGAATGAGATGGCTGGATGGCATCACCGACTCTGTGGACATGGGTTTGAGTGTACTCCGGGAGTTGGTGATGGACAGGGAGGCCTGGCGTGCTGTGATTCATGGGGTCGCAGAGAGTCGGACACGACTGAGCGACTGAACTGAACTGAACTGAACTGAATTCCTATCTGACATCAAGAGTTTCTTTTATCTGAGTCAGCACTCTTTTGGATGGGTTTTCAACCTATGAAGGTGACATGAACAATGGTAAGTGTTATGAAACCTATGAGGAAATTAAAAAAAAATCATGCCATCTCCATTCAACTATTATAAATGTTCAATGGACAATTTTATTATTAAATATATTTACGTTTAATTGGAGGATAATTGTTCTAATGTGTTCATCAAAACCCAGTATTGTGTTGTGTTTTATTTTTTTTAAGTAATTAATTTATTTTTTATTGGAGGCAAATTATTTTACAATATTATATTGGTTGGTTTTGCCATACATTGACATGAATTCGCCCCGGGTTTACATAAGTTCCCCCTCCTGAACCCCCCTCCCACCTCCCTCCTCCCTTTATCCTCCCTCTGGGTCATCCCCGCATGCCAGCCCCGAGCATCCTATAACATGCATTGACCCTGAACTAGTGATTCGTTTCACATATGACAACATACGTGTTTCAATGCCATTCTCCCAAATCATCCCACCCCCACCCTCTCCCATAGAGTCCCAAAGACTGTTCTATACATCTGTGTCTCTTTTGCTGTCTCGTATACAGGGTTATCATTTGCATCTTTCTAAATTCCATATATATGCGTTAGTATACTGTATTGGTGTTTCTCTTTCTGGCTTACTTCACTCTGTATAATAGGCTCCAGTTTCATCCACCTCATTAGAACTGATTCAAATGTATTCTTTTTAATGGCTGAATAATACTCCATTGTGTATATGTACCAAAGCTTTCTTATCCATTCGTCTGCAGATGGACATCTAGGTTGCTTCCATGTCCTGGCTATTATAAACAGTGCTGCAATGAACATTGGAGTACACGTGTCTCTTTCAATTCTGGTTTCCTCGGTGTGTATGCCCAGGAGTGCGATTGCTGGATCATATGGCAGTTCTATTTCCAGTTTTTTGAGGAATCTCCACACTGTTCTCCATAGTGGCTGTACTAGTTTGCATTCCCACCAACAGTGTAAGAGGGTTCCTTTCTCTCCACATCCTCTCCAGCAATTATTGCATGTAGACTTTTGGATAGCAGCCATTCGGACTGGTGTGAAATGGTATCTCATTGTGGTTTTCATTTGCATCTCTCTGATTATGAGGGATGTTGAGCATTTTTTCATGTGTTTGTTAGCCATCTTTATGTCTTCTTTGGAGAAATGTCTGTTTAGTTCTTTGGCCCATTTTTTGATTGGGTCATTTATTTTTCTGGAATTGAGCTGTAGGAGCTGCTTGTATAATTTGGAGATTAATCCTTTATCCGTTGCTTCACTTGCTATTATTTTCTCCCATTCTGAAGGCTGTCTTTTCACCTTACTTATAGTTTCCTTTGCTGTGCAGAAGCTTTTGATTTTAATTAGGTCCCATTTGTTTATTTTTGCTTTTATTTCCAATATTCTGGGAGGTGGGTCATGGAGGATCCTGCTGTGATTTATGTCGGAGAGTGTTTTGCCTACGTTCTCCTCTAGGAGTTTTACAGTTTCTGGTCTTACATTTAGCTCTCTAATCCATTTTGAGTTTATTTTTGTGTATGGTGTTAGGAAGTGTTCTAGTTTCATTCTTTTACAGGTGGTTGACCAGTTTTCCCAGCACCACTTGTTAAAGAGACTGTCTTTTCTCCATTTGATATTCTTGCCTCCTTTGTCAAAGATGAGGTGTCCATAGGTGCGTGGATTTATCTCTGGGCTTCCTATTTTGTTCCATTGATCTATATTTCTGTCTTTATGCCAGTACCATACTGTCTTGATGATTGTGGCTTTGTAGTAGAGCCTGAAGTTCGGCAGGTTAATTCCCCCAGTTCCATTTTTCTTCCTCAAGATTGCTTTGGCTATTCGAGGTTTTTTGTATTTCCATACAAATTGTGAGATTATTTGTTCTAGTTCTGTGAAAAATATCTTTGGTAGCTTGATAGGGATTGCATTGAATGTATAAATTACTTTGGGTAGTATACTCATTTTTACAATATTTATTCTTCCAATCCATGAACATGGTATATTTCTCCATCTATTAGTGTCCTCTTTGATTGCTTTCAGTAGTGTTTTATAGTTTTCTATGTACAAGTCTTTTGTTTCCTTAGGTAGATATATTCCTAAGTCTTTAATTCTTTTCGTTGCAACAGTGAATGGAATAGTTTCCTTAATTTCTCTTTCTATTTTCTCATTATTAGTGTATAGGAATGAAAGGGATTTCTGTGTGTTGATTTTATATCCTGCAACGTTACTGTAATCATTGATTAGCTCTAGTAGTTTTCTGGTAGAGTCTCTAGGGTTTTCTGTGTAGAGGATCATGTCATCAGCGAACAGTGAAAGTTTTACTTCTTCTTTTCCAATTTGTATTCCTTTTATGTCTTTTTCTGCTCTGATTGCTGTAGCCAAAACTTCCAGAACTATGTTGAATAGTAGTGGTGAGAGTGTGCACCCTTGTCTTGTTCCTGATTTTAGGGGAAATGCTTTCAGTTTTTCACCATTGAGGATAATGTTTGCTGTGGGTTTGTCATATATAGCTTTTATTATGTTGAGGTATGTCCCTTCTATTCCCACTTTCTGGAGGGTTTTTATCATAAATGAATGCTGAATTTTGTCGAAGGCTTTCTCTGCATCTATTGAGATAATCATATGATTTTTATTTTTCAGTTTGTTAACGTGGTGTATTACATTGACTGATTTGCGGATATTGAAGAATCCTTGCATTCCTGGGATAAAGCCCACTTGGTCATGATGTATGATCTTCTTAATATGCTGTTGGATTCTGATTGCTAGAATTTTGTTCAGGATTTTTGCATCTATGTTCATCAGTGATATTGGCCTGTAGTTTTCTTTTTTTGTGGGGTCTTTACCAGGTTTTGGGATTAGGGTGATGGTGGCCTCATAGAATGAGTTTGGAAGTTTCCCTTCCTCAGCAATTTTCTGGAAGAGTTTGAGTAGAATAGGTGTTAGCTCTTCTCTAAATTTTTGGTAGAATTCAGCTGTGAAGCCGTCTGGACCTGGGCTTTTGTTTGCTGGGAGATTTTTGATTACAGTTTCAATTTCCGTGCTTGTGATGGGTCTGTTCAGATTTTCTATTTCTTCCTGGTTCAGTTTTGGAAAGTTGTATTTTTCTAGGAATTTGTCCATTTCTTCCAGGTTATTCATTTTATTGCCATATAATTCCTGATAGTATTCTCTAATAATCCTTTGTATTTCTGTGTTGTCGGTTGTGATCTCTCCATTTTCATTTCTAATTTTATTGATTTGGTTCTTCTCCCTTTGTTTCTTGATAAGTCTGGCTAGTGGTTTGTCAATTTTATTTACCTTCTCAAAGAACCAGCTTTTGACTTTGTTGATTTTTGCTATAGTCTCTTTTGTTTCTTTTGCATTTATCTCTGCCCTAATTTTTATAATTTCTTTCCTTCTACTGACCCTGGGGTTCTTCATTTCTTCCTTTTCTAGTTGCTTTAGATGTAGAGTTAGGTTATTTAGTTGACTTTTTTCTTGTTTCTTGAGGTGTGCCTGTATTGCTATGAACTTCCCCCTTAGCACTGCTTTTACCGTGTCCCAGAGGTTTTGGGTTGTTGTGTTTTCATTTTCATTCATTTCTATGCATATTTTTATTTCTCTTTTGATTTCTTCTATGATTTGTTCGTTGTTCAGCAGCGTGTTGTTCAGCCTCCATATGTTGGCATTTTTAATAGTTTTTCTCCCATAATTGAGATCTAATTTTACTGCATTGTGGTCAGAAAAGACGCATGGAATGATTTCAACTTTTTTGAATTTACCAAGGCTAGATTTATGGCCCAGGATGTGATCTATCCTGGAAAAGGTTCCATGTGCACTTGAGAAAAAGGTGAAATTCATTGTTTTGGGGTGAAATGTCCTATAGATATCAATTAGGTCTAACTGGTCTATTATATCATTTAAAGATTCTGTTTCCTTGTTAATTTTCTGTTTAGTTGATCTATCCATAGATGCAAGTGAGGTATTAAAATCTCCCCCTATTATTGCATTATTGTTAATTTCCCCTTTCATACTTGTTAGTAATTGTCTTAAATATTGCGGTGCTCCTATGTTGGGTGCATAAATATTTATAATTGTTATATCTTCATCTTGGATTGATCCTTTGATCATTATGTAGTTTCCTTCTTTGTCTCTTTTCACAGCCTTTGTTTTAAAGTCTATTTTATCTGATATGAGTATTGCTACTCCTGCTTTCTTTTGGTCTCTATTTGCATGGAATATCTTTTTCCAGCCCTTCACTTTCAGTCTGTATGTGTCCCTCGTTTTGAGGTGGGTCTCTTGCAGACAACATATATGGGGGTCTTGTTTTTGTATCCATTCAGCCAGCCTTTGTCTTTTGGTTGGGGCATTCAACCCATTTATGTTTAAGGTAATTAATGATAAGTACGATCCCGTAGCCATTTTCTTTATTGCTTTGGGTTCGAGTTTATACACCCTTTCTGTGTTTCCTGTCTAGAAAAGATCCTTTAGCATTTGTTGGAGAGCTGGTTTGGTAATGCTGAATTCTCTCAGCTTTTGCTTGTCTGTAAAACTTTTGATTTCTCCTTCATATTTGAATGAGATCCTTGCTGGGTACAGTAGTCTGGGCTGTAGGTTATTTTCTTTCATCACTTTAAGTATGTCTTGCCATTCCCTCCTGGCCTGAAGAGTTTCTGTTGAAAGATCAGCTGTTATCCTTATGGGAATCCCCTTGTGTGTTATTTGCTGTTTTTCCCTTGCTGCTTTTAATATTTGTTCTTTGTGTTTGATCTTTGTTAATTTGATTAATATGTGTCTAGGAGTATTTCGCCTTGGGTTTATCCTGTTGGGGACTCTCTGGGTTTCTTGGACTTGGGTGATTATTTCTTTCCCTATTTTAGGGAAGTTTTCAACTATTATCTCCTCAAGTATTCTTTCATGGTCTTTCTTTTTGTCTTCTTCTTCTGGGATTCCTATGATTCGAATGTTGGAGCGTTTAACATTGTCCCAGAGGTCTCTAATATTGTTCTCATTTCTTTTAATTTGTTTTTCTTTTTTCCTCTCTGTTTCATTTATTTCTACAATTCTATCTTCTAGCTCGCTTATCCTGTCTTCTGCCTCTGTTATTCTACTGTTTGCTCCCTCCAGAGTGTTTCTGATCTCATCTATTGTATTATTCATTGTATATTGACTCTTTTTTATTTCCTCTAAGTCCTTATTAAACCTTTCTTCCATCTTCTCAATCCTTTTCTCCAGGTTATTTATCTGTAACTCCATTTTGCTTTCAAGATTTTGAATCATTTTCACCACCAAAATTCGAAATTCTTTTTCATGTAGATTCCCTATATCTTCCTCTTTTGTTTGTGTTGGTGGGCATTTATCTTGATCCTTTACTTGCTGGGTATTTCTCTGCTTCTTCATCTTGCTTATAGTGCTTTGCTTGGGGTGGCCTTTCCCTTTTCTGGTCGTTTGTGGAGTTCTCTTTATTATGTAGTTTCCTTGCTGTGTGTGGGGTTGGACAGGTGACTTGTCAAGGTTCACTGGTTATGGAAGCCTATGTCGGTGTTCTGGTGGGTGGAGCTGGATTGCTTCTCTCTGGAGTGCAATGAAGTGTCCAGTAATGAGTTATGAGATGTCAGTGGGTTTGGAGTTACTTTGGGCAGCCTGTATATTGAAGCTCAGGGCTAGTTTCCTGTGTTACTGGAGAATTTGCGTGGTATGTCTTGCTCTGGAACTTGTTGACCCTTGGGTTTAGCGTAGGTATGGAGACGTTTGATGAGCTCCTATCGATTAATGTTCCCTGGAGTCAGGACTTCTCTGGTGTTCTCAGGATTCGGGCTTAAGCCTCTTGCCTCTGGTTTTGGTCTTATTCTTGGAGTAGTCTCTAGACGTCTCTATCTGTCATTTCCAAGGTGGTTCCCTCTGTTTTAGCTTCTGTCTGCTGGTCTCTTCAGTGTCTAATTTCCGCCCTGATACTAGGGGGCGGGTGGACACTTTTTAAGGCTCAGTTGTTCAGTCCTGTTCTGGGAAGGGAGGGACGCTGCAGTCAATTATCTCTGGCGTCTGTGGGGAGTGCTCGCAGCATCTCGGCCACACTGGGTTTGCCCCCGCTCACAGCACGTATGCTGTCCCAGTCTATACTGCACAGGCTCTAGGTTGCTCTGCCGGGAATGATCTGAGGCCGGCACCGGGTTGTATGCACTTCCCAGGTCTGAGCGGCTCAAGTTCAGGTTCTCAGGTACTCCACAAAGGCGCAGACTTGGTTGGGCCTGCGTTTTGTGCCTTCCCCGGTCCGAGCAGCTCAGGGGACCAGGTGTTTGGCGAGCGTGGTCTCTGCGACTTATCGCCTCCCCAGTCCCCGCCACTCAGTTTTCTGGGTGTACAACCGGCGCACCTTCTCAGGGGGATATCGACCGGCCTGAGCCCAAGAAGTCCTGATTAGCAACAAACCTGTCTGCAGTTTGTATCAGATGCCTTTCTGGGGCCGCGGTTGCCCGCTCCGGCTCTGGCTGCGCTCCCTGCCTGTCTCGGCGGGGGATGGGGGATGGGCCGACCGCAGCCGGCTCGCTCTGCTCAGTCCTTTATTCTGTGAGCGCGGCTGGCCGAGTTGTAGGTTAGAGCTTTCCGCCTTTTCGTGGGGAAGCTATCCCACACTCTGCTTTGCTCTCCCCAGTTCTCTCAAATTGTTCTTGCGGCATTCAAGTCCAGTCCTCTCTCTAAGCAGTTCAGCCGGCTCCTCCCTGCCCAGCCCCCGCTGCTAATGGCGTATGCAGGCGTCTGCGCTGCTTCTCCGCTGGGAGTTACCGTTTGGCGGGTAGTCTGTGGGTTTTAAAAAAATATTTTTAAAAAAGAGGGTTATGTGGCCCTCTGAGCTTCCAAGGCTCGCCACAGATTCGCCAGTGAGAATGTTTCCTGGTGTTTGGAAAATTCTCTCTTTTTAAAGCCTCCCTTCCCGGGACGGAGCTCCGTCCTTACTTCTTTTGTCTCGCTTTTTATCTTTTATGTTTTTTCCTACCTCCTTTCGAAGACAATGGGCTGCTTTTCTGGGTGCCTGACGTCCTCTGCCAGCATTCAGAAGTTGTTTTGTGGACTTTACTCGCGTTCAAATGTTCTTTTGATGAATTTGTGGAGGAGAGAGTGGTCTCGCCGTCCTATTCCTCCGCCATCTTGAAGCCCAATCTATTTCCAGTTTTTTGAGGAATCTCCACACTGTTCTCCATAGTGGCTGTACTAGTTTGCATTCCCACCAACAGTGTAAGAGGGTTCCTTTCTCTCCACATCCTCTCCAGCATTTATTGCATGTAGACTTTTGGATAGCAGCCATTCTGACTGGTGTAAAATGGTATCTCATTGTGGTTTTGATTTGCATCTCTCTGATTATGAGGGATGTTGAGCATTTTTTCATGTGTTTGTTAGCCATCTTTATGTCTTCTTTGGAGAAATGTCTGTTTAGTTCTTTGGCCCATTTTTTGATTGGGTCATTTATTTTTCTGGAATTGAGCTGTAGGAGCTGCTTGTATAATTTGGAGATTAATCCTTTATCCGTTGCTTCATTTGCTATTATTTTCTCCCATTCTGAAGGCTGTCTTTTCACCTTACTTATAGTTTCCTTTGCTGTGCAGAAGCTTTTGATTTTAATTAGGTCCCATTTGTTTATTTTTGCTTTTATTTCCAATATTCTGGGAGGTGGGTCATGTAGGATCCTGCTGTGATTTATGTCGGAGAGTGTTTTGCCTATGTTCTCCTCTAGGAGTTTTATAGTTTCTGGTCTTACATTTAGCTCTCTAATCCATTTTGAGTTTATTTTTGTGTATGGTGTTAGGAAGTGTTCTAGTTTCATTCTTTTACAGGTGGTTGACCAGTTTTCCCAGCACCACTTGTTAAAGAGACTGTCTTTTCTCCATTTGATATTCTTGCCTCCTTTGTCAAAGATGAGGTGTCCATAGGTGCGTGGATTTATCTCTGGGCTTTCTATTTTGTTCCATTGATCTATATTTCTGTCTTTATGCCAGTACCATACTGTCTTGATGATTGTGGCTTTGTAGTAGCGCCTGAAGTCCGGCAGGTTAATTCCCCCAGTTCCATTTTTCTTCCTCAAGATTTCTTTGGCTATTTGTCCCTCTGGGTTTTATAACAATAAAATAGTTACATGTTACAGCCAACAAATCACCATCAACTATGATATATAAAGTGAACAGTTGGCAAGGAAAAGTTATTGAATTTTTAGTTACAGTAACAAAATGAAATGTACTAAACACAATTTGTCCAGGAGTCTCTGTCTCAATAACAGGTAGCTAGTAATTATCTTCCCTTTCTATCATTTCTTGGCTATCTATGAAGGCAGTTAGGATTTTGGTTAGGGCAATGGGTCTGATTCTGATTACTGACTCTTTGGTGTATATACTTTGATACCATCCCTTTTCCTTCAATTTCACCACTTGTAAAATTGGGATAATAGCAGCATTATAACAATCTCTTTGTGTTGTTAGAGAGATTACTGGTAAATAGCAATCTACTTAGTATTTCTTTCATTTCATTAGGTGAAAAATCTATGAATCCACATACAGGGTTGAAACTAGTAAAAATAAACCTCAATTTGGTAGAATTTTCTAAAGATGGAAAGAATGGTTTTGATACATGTTTTTCTCTTTTTCTGGGAACTTATTTCTGTTCCCCTCAGTGCAGAGTGTATAATTTGCAATGACTAATTTACTTCTTTATTCTTTACACACTCCTTGTTGAGATCATCCAAAATACACTTTGACCTTTGTATCAGATGAATTAATGTTTGGCTCTAAAGCACATTTATAAGACACCTGAAATAACTTTCCTAGTACACAATTTCTTAATGGCATTTTCCATCTGGGCATTTCTCAAGGTATAGATTAAGGGATTTAACATGGGAGTTATCACAGTATAAAATACCGCAACTGCCTTATCAACAGGTAAGGTAGCTGCCGGTCTCATGTACACAAATATGCAGGGCACAAAGTATAAAACGACCACTGTGATGTGGGAGATGCAGGTGGAAAGGGCCTTTCGTCTTGCTTCCAAGCTGTAGGCCCTTAGGGAACGGAAGATGACCACATAGGAGACCATCAAAAGGAGGAAGTTTAACAGACAGATGAAGCCACTGTTGGCAGCAATGAAGAGCCCTAGAGAGTGGGTGTCAGTGCAGGCAAGACTGAGCAAAGGGTTCAGGTCACACATAAAGTGATCTATGACGTTAGGGCCGCAGAAGGGTAAGCGGAAGATGAAGAGGATCTGTATGAATCCATGAAGAAAGCCTCCCGCCCACACTACTCCCACTAGCAGTCCACACACCTGCCAGTTCATGATGCTTGTGTAGTGCAAGGGCTTGCAGATGGCCACATAGCGGTCATAGGCCATCACAGTGAGAAGGATGACTTCAGCACCTCCAAAGAAATGTTCCCCGAAGATTTGGGTCATGCATCCATTGAATGAGATGGTTTTCTTTTCACGGAGTGAATCGGCAGTCATCTTAGGGGCACATACAGAGGAGTAGCAGGCATCAATAAAGGAGAGAATGGCCAGGAAAAAGTACATGGGGGGTCCCAAAGATGGGCTGGCAGTGATGGTGACCATGATGAGCACATTTCCTATCACAGTGGTGATGTAGATGACAAAGAACACAGCGAATACAATTTTCTGCACCTTTGGATTCTGTGTGAGCCCCAGCAGAACAAACTCTGTCACATTGCTCCTGTTCTCCATGTGTTTCATGAAATGGTTTATTCACTGCCTGAAAGTGAGAGAGTTAATTCTTAGGTAGGTTGATAAGGCCCTGAAAAAGAAAGGGTCCAGGGCCCTGGAGGAGGAGAAAGATATACACATTTTTTTTCTACATTGTTTTGTTTGTCTTAGTCATAATAAGTGTTGTTTCTTAAACTGAGATTTTGTGACAGTAATCTTTAAAATTAACTTTGTTTAAGCCCATTTTTTTTTCTTTCTTAAACTGCATTTTTGTGACAATAATTTTTAAAATTAACTTAATCCTGGGTGTTCTTTGGAAGGACTGATGCTAAAGCTGAAACTCCAATACTTTGGCCACCTTGTGTGACGAGTTGACTCAATGGAAAAGACTGATGCTGGGAGGAATTGGGGGCAGGAGGAGAAGGGGACGACAGAGAATGAGATGGCTGGATGGCATCACCGACTCAATAGACATGAGTTTGAGTGAACTCCGGGAGTTGGTGATGGACAGGGAGGCCTGGCGTGCTGTGATTCATGGGGTTGCAAAGAGTCGGACACGACTGAGCGACTGAACTGAACTGAGCCCAGAACTAATGATTACACGACAAAACATCTCATCTTGCTCAAGGGTAGGTTTTCTCTTAAGCTCTGTACTAATGATTATGTAACAACAAAGTATCTTGCTCAAGGACAAGTTTCTCCTCCTTAAATGAACCTTCTGACTAATCTTGCTATCTTAAGATGTGTGTTGTGGGAGAGGGTCTGGTGACAGTACACAAGGCCTTGATAAGACTTGGTAAGAGGCAGTCTCTGCCCCCCTTCTGATGTCTGTGTGAGAAACTTTCTCTGCCCTTTTCACTGTAATAAAATTTTTGCCACACAAAGGCTCTGAGTGATCAAGCCTGGGCCCTGATTCTGAAGCTAAATCCTCTTCTCGGAGATCACGAATCCATCATTCACTGTCCAAAGCTATCAAAAGAAAACATAATTTTAATTTATGCATTCTTAAGCTTATTAAACTTCTTCATTCTAATAAGTAATAAATACCTAGACTTTACTGAGTGTCAATTCTTTCTTATTTATTTATTTCTTAATGAAGAAAAGATTCTGAGTTCTTAAGATTATTCCAGTTACCTCCTAGGAGAAAATTCTTTTAACAATGTAGATGTGAGGAACTTTTGTAAACCCATGGGCGGGAGACCTTAATCATATGAAATGGTTCAGAGTCTAACCTGAAGTAGTGTATTTCCCAGATAATGGCAATTAAGTGTGAAAAGAGGTAGAAGATGGATGTAAAACTTAGGAATTTTCCTTTTACTCTCTAAGAAATGGGGGACCATGGAAGGTCATTGAAAATACGAATGGAAGGATGAAAGAAATTTGATGAAGAGGGAATCTTGGATGTTATGCTACTAAAGATTTTGTGTGTCTTGGATGAAGTTGGCAGGGTTTCAGCGAACGGATGGAAGATGGAGACAGAAGCCACAATAGCAAAGTACTTAGAGTAGTTGAAAAAGGAGCAACACTACGAGGTGCGTGTGCTAAGTTGCTTCAGTTGTGTCCATCTCTCTGTGACCCCATGGACTCTAGCCCACCAGGCTCCTCCCTTCATGGGGTTCTCCAGGCAAGAGCATTGGAGTAGGTTGCCATGCCCTCCTCCAGGGTTTTTCCTAACAGGTTGTTGTTATTGTTTAGTCGGTAAGTCATGTCTGACTCTTTTGTGACCCCCATGGACTATAGCTGCTCCACACTCTTCTGTTCATGGGATTTTTCAGGAAAGAATACTGGAGCGGGTTTCTATTTCCTTCTCCATGGGGATCTTCCTGATCTCCATGGAGATCGAACCCATGTCTCCTGCATTGGCAGGCGGATTCTCTACCACTGAGCCACCAGGAAAGCCCAAAGAATGGTACAAGATCTAATTAAAAGTATTGATAATGCTTGTTGACTCAACTTAATTACTTTGCAATAGGTATAGCATGTTCATTCCAATAGTTTTTTGCTATGTTCATAGTATACTATCACATGCTTGCTTTTCCCAGCAATGACGATTTGCATGGTTGGTATGGTATCATTCATTTTGCACACAAGGAAACAATCTCATAGGCTAATGTTAACAGTTTAATAAAAGTGCTAATATTAACTAAAACTGCACACCTAGTGTGCTTTAAGTTTTATGGAGACATTTGGTTTTATCCTTGATACAAACCTACAAGATGGTTACTACCATCATTTTTATGCTTATTTTACACATTAGGAAATAGAAGCATAGAGAAATTAAGGATTCTCTTCAAAGCCAAGCAGCTAAATTTTAGGCAGAGCTAAGGTCAGCTCTGGAGAAGGCAATGGCACCCTACTCCAATACTCTTGCCTGGAAAATCCCATGGACGGAGGAGCCTGGTAGGCTGCAGTCCATGGGGTTGCGAAGAGTCGGACATGACTGAACGACTTCACTTTCCCTTTTCACTGTCATGCACTGGAGAAGGAAATGGCAACCCACTCCAGTGTTCCTGCCTGGGGGATCCCAGGGACGGGGGAGCCTGGTGGGCTGCCGTCTATGGGGTCACACAGAGTCGGACACGACTGAAGTGACTTAGCAGCAGCAGCAGCAAGGTCAGTTCAGATTATGCATCTTATTTTTTTGCTCCGGATCTTAATCCATGCCGTATACTGTCATGTTATAATAAACAACGGAGAACTAGTAACCTCCTTTAGAAATGACCATAATTGTTATACTTTCTATTGCTTTAATACTACTTGAGAGGCAAGTTTATACTGATAAATTTCATCCACTCACACACAGCGTGTACACACACTCACACACATTGATATCTCAGAACTCCCAGTAGTAAGGAACCTGAATTCATTGAAGAGCCCTTTCATCCTGACTTCTTCCTCAGACCTAACTCTCCCTTCTCTGATACCACTCCAAAGAACAGGACCCCAGATATTTCTGCAAAATGTTGAGAAAGTCTTTGCTGCTGGTTAAATGGTTTGGTTTGAGAATCAGAAAAGACCAAGTTTGAATCCTGGTTCTTCCAACTGCAACTTCTTTCATCTGAAGTGCATTTCTCTGGCATCTTACATTCTTGTTTTCTCAGCTATAAAGTTAGAATAATAATATCCACTTCATAGATCAACAATTGAGTCATTATGTATGAACACACCCACCTGCTGTGGACACAAAAAGAACTTTTAGTTACTTTTGTGACTGTGTACACAGCTGTGGGATAGGGAGAGTTAACATTTGGAGCAGTAATACAGAGAACTGTTTAACCATGCTTCAAGCTCCAGAAGAACTACTACTAATTTTACTCTCAAAGAAACAACAGAGGCTGATATTATCCATAGCAGGTTTCCCCAGGAAGGCTCACCATATTTATACTTGATGAAACTACTGGTGATTTATGCTACTGATATTTGTAATTTTCTCTTTCATGTATGTGAAGTATAATTAAATTTTGTTTTTATCCTCATTATTAGTCCTGATCATTAAATAAGATGTTTCAAGGCTAAGCATGGGGCCTGCTGTCACAGAGCTGGGTTCCTCAGTTTGCTTAACCTCTTCAAGTCTCAAAGTTTTCAAGTGTCAAATTCATGAATATCTTTTGAAAAATTGAAATGCGGATAAAATAATCTTTTACTATATTTGAAAAGTGTTGAAAAATAATGAGTTATACATATGACGTAACAAATTAAAATGAGCATCAGCACCATTGAAAAACTTACCTTAGCTCTTCACATGATTTTAGTGATGTTTGAATGTGTTCAGGAGTAATTCCGTATTCAAACTAACTTCTTATAGTAAGTAACTTTCAGTATAAAAGGTGTGACACTTGAGAAGAGCTTGTTAACTCTGAAATGAACAGTTGTTAAGAAATTGTAAACATTGAACGTGTATAAGTTCTTAGTATATCAATTGTATCTCATAAAACCTGTTTTAAAAGATAAAAGCATTCATAGAAGTCTAAGTCTTGCCATCTGGCTTCTAAAGCCTCAAATGGTCTTCACAGAAAACTTGTTTTCTGATTTTGAATTGAGAACGGGTTCATTGGGAACACCATGGAGAACTGATTTGAATAAATGTCGGTGGTTCTGCAGAACAAGAAACAGACAGTGTGGAGGAAGCATACTCAAATGGCTCATTCTGCCCACGATGAACCTTGTTCTAGAGAGGTGAACAGCAACACGAATCACTTGCACCTTGCTCTTGTATATTCACAGATATTCAAAGAGGCTTCGATAAGGTCAAAGGCCTCGTCTTATAGCTGCTGCTTTCTCTCCTAGGAATTAATTATCTCCTTTGATGGAAAAGCTTTGTCCAGAAGCAAGTGTTCTGGAACGACAGTGTGGAGAAACACTCACTGTTAAGTGGGGAATAGTTTTCCCTTCGGTGCATGGGAGTTCAGTTGTGTTCGACTGTTTGTGACCCCATGAAGCCTGCCAGGCTTCTCCGTCTATGGAATTTTCCAGATGAGACTACATGAGTGGGTTGCCATTTCCTTCTCCAGGGGGTCTTCCTGACCCAGGGATCAAACCCACATCTCTTGTGTCTCCTGCATCAGCAGGCAGGTTCTTTATGAGCTGAGCCATTGGAGAAGCTCAGTATTCCCTTCACCTGGAACCTAAATCTGTGAGATTCCATCTTTTCTATCAGGACCGGGATTGTTAAGAAAACTGAATGGTTTTTCAATAGCGAAGTGGCATAATTCCTGTGTGTGACATTGATGTAGACTCCTGTCCTAGGAGAGTTTGTATTTTCTCATCAATTATTAAACCCTCATCGTAAACCATTATTGATTGCTTGAGAGCTAGATCACTGAGGACATACAATTAATGGCAGCCTTTGGAAAGTTCTTGAATCTAAAAGCTGTTTTTCTTTCTCCCTTCCACCTCCTCCTCCAGATTTATTGATGTATCACAGACAAATAAAATCTTGTTTTTAAGGTGTATAACAGCATTTAGATATAAGTATACATTGTGAAATAATCACCACAATCAAACTATTAACATATTTATCAGTCATGTTTTTACCATTTTTTTGTGGTGATAACACGATCCATTCTCTTAGCAAATTCTGAGTGTACAATGCAATATTGTTAACTACAATCACATTGCTGTATAAAATACTTCCAGAAATTATTCATCCTTACATAACCGAAATTTGGTTCCCTTTTATCATTCTCTGCTCATTTCTCCCTCCCTGGCATTCTACTCTTTGCTTCTATAGGTGTGACTATTGTAGATTCCATATATAAGTAATGGAGCTCCCAGGGGGTGTTGGTGATAAAGAACCCGCCTGCTAATGCAGGTAGACATGAGAGACAGGGGTTTGATCCCTGGGTAGGGAAGATGCCTGAAGGAGGTCCTGGCAGCCCACTCCAGGATCCTTGCTTGGAGAATCCCATGGACAGAAGAGCCTGGCAGGCTACATTCCATAAGGTTGCAAAGAGTTGGACACAACTGAAGTGACTTAGCATGCACACACACATACAAGTAACATCATGAAGCATTTCTCTTGTCTATATGGCTTATTGCTGTGAAAGTGCTGCACACAATATGTCAGCAAATTTGGAAAACTCAGCAGTGGCCACAACACTGGAAAAGGTCAGTTTTCATTCCAATCCCAAAGAAAGGCAATACCAAAGAATGCTCAAACTACCGCACAATTGCACTCATTTCACACGCTAGTAAAGTTATGCTCAAAATTCTCCAAGCCAGGCTTCAGCAATATGTGAACCGTGAACTCCCAGATGTTCAAGCTGGTTTTAGAAAAGGCAGAGGCACCAGAGATCAAATTGCCAACATCCGCTGGATCATGGAAAAAGCAAGAGAATTCCAGAAAAACAACTATTTTTGTTTTATTGACTATGCCAAAGACTTTGACTTTGTGGATCACAATAAATTGTGGAAAATTCTGAGAGATGGGAATACCAGACCACCTGACCTGCCTCTTGAGAAACCTGTATGCAGGTCAGGAAGCAACAGTTAGAACTGGACATGGAACAACAGATGGCTTCCAAATAGGAAAAGGAGTATGTCAAGGCTGTATATTGTCACCTTGCTTATTTAACTTATATTCAGAGTACATCATGAGGAATGCTGGGCTGGAAGAAGCACAAGCTGGAATCAAGATTGCTGGGAGAAATATCAATAACCTCAGATATGCAGATGACACCACCCTATGGCAGAAAGTGAAGAGGAACTAAAGAGCCTCTTGAGGAAAGAGGAGAGTGAAAAGGTTGGCTTGAAGTTCAACATTCAGAAAACAAAGATCATGGCATCTGGTCCCATCACTTTACGGGAAATAGTTGGAGCAGCAGTGGAAACAGTGTCAGACTTTATTTTTTGGGCTCCAAAATCACTGCGGATGCTGATTGCAGCCATGAATCTAAAAGACGCTTACTCCTTGGAAGGAAAGTTATGACCAACCTAGACAGCATATTAAAAAGCAGAGACATTACTTTGCCAACCAAGGTCTGTCTAGTTAAGGCTAAGGTTTTTCCAGTGGTCATGTGTGGATGTGAGAGTTGAACTGTGAAGAAAGCTGATCACTGAAGAATTGATGCTTTTGAACTGTGGTGTTGGAGAAGACTCTTTTTTGTGTGTGTGTTTGTCTTTTTATTTTTTAAAAAATTTATTTATTTTAATTGGAGGCTAATTACTTTACATTATTGTATTGGTTTTTCCATACATTGACATGAATCTTCCCTGGGTGTACATGTGTTCCCCATCTTGAACCCCCCTCCCCCATCCCTCCCCATCCCATCCCTCTGGTTCATCCCAGTGCACCAGCCCTGAGCATCCTGTATCATGCATCGAACATGGACTGGTGATTCGTTTCACATATGATAATATACATGTTTCAATGCTATTCTCCCATATCATCCTAAGGCCCTCGTGATTTCACATTCTAGGATGTCTGGCTCTAGGTGAGTGTGAGTGATCACACCATTGTGATTATCTGTGTCGTGAAGATCTTTTTTGTGCAGTTCTTCTGTGTATTCTTGCCACGTCTTCTTAATATCTTCTGCTTCTGTCAGGTCCATACCATTTCAGTCCTTTGTTGAGCCCATCTTTGCATGAAATGTTCCTTTGGTATCTCTAATTTTCTTGAAGAGATCTCTAGTCTTTTCCATTCTATTGTTTTCCTCTATTTCTCTGCATTCATAGGAAGTGTTCATGTACAGTTGGAATGATTTGTTCCTTTAAAGCTTAGTAAAATGACCCACAAAAGCCAAACCAAACCGCCTATCCATCCTTTTCAGCGTTTCCTGGAGTTCTTCCCCAGAGTAGTCACAAGTCTGTTTCTAAGATTATTCAAGTATTTTTACAAAAAAGGCATATGTATCTGTGTTTATGTCTGCAATAATGTCTGTAAATATCTGCAATAAATATTTACATTTTACTATTAAACACAGTGAGGATCTTTCCATAACAGTCTGTATAGAACTCATTCTCAGTTTTTCTTATAATATGTGATTTTCCCTTATAAGATTCCTGAATTACTGTATCCAGTACTTTTCATGTCATTTCCAATCTTTTCCTATGATGTGTAATTCTGTAATAAATATGTAACTTCTTGATTATGTGTTCTTAGAAATGTTAGTTTCCAGAAGTAGAGATTTTGGGTCTCAGGGAATATGTGTTTAAAATGTTGATATTCACAGTTATTCTCAAAATGATTCATGAGGATACCTACACTTCTGCCCACAGTCTGAGAATATCCTGTTTACCTTCTTAACAACCAGTGATCAGTTTTGGGGATATGACAATATGGTTCATTCATTAAAGAATTTATAATTCATTTGTGTACTTTATTTGAAGTTCTTTAAATATAATTGATTAGATAAAATATAATTGATTTAAGCATCTTTTCACATGTTTAAGTTGTATATATTTATCTTTGAATTGTCTATTAATATTTTTGATTATTTTCTTTGTCATAAATCTATGAGCAATTATATACTAAGGAAATAATCTTTAAAAAAAATCATTATCTATGTACTTAATTTTCTGGCCTGTTATTTGATTTTGAATTTGTTTTGCTATACAGAATTCCTTTTTGGCTGTAGATTTTTTGGTTATTTACTTGGTCAGATTTATGAATATTTTATGTATTTCTTGTTTCATCATTAAAAGTTTTTCTCATCTCTCCCTAAACATAATATTAGTTCATATTTTTGAGACATTAATATTTTAGCACTTTTGTGGTTTTATATTTTATATGAAATGTTTTATCCATCAGATACTTATTTTGATATATAAGGAGTTAAATAAGAACTGTATTTTATTGTTTTCTAAATGAACATTTTTAGTAGTTGTATAATTATCTTTCACCACTGATTTGAAATCCTAACTTTACTGTGTTCTGAAGTTCCACATCTGCGTGGATGCAATTCTGGACTATACTTTGTTCCACTGATTTCTTCAGTCATGTGCTATTTAATGCAAGACACAACCATTCATCTGTAGGGCATTTGGAAACCAATAATCCCAGGTCTCCTTTATCATTCTACTTTTTCAAAATTATGTCTGTTCCTGCATATGTATGTTGTCAAATTAAATAATAAAGGACCAGTCACAAAAATTCTGTTTCAGTTTTTGACTTAGAATAATTTAGGAAGGGTTTGTATCTTTAGAGATCTGAGAACTCTTGTCCATGAAGAGGGTGGGTATTTTCATTGTCGTTTTTACCCTGTTAGTGCTTTACATATTCTGTGTTTTTTAATCCCTTATAGATAGCTGCTGCGTAGAAGGCAATGGCAAGCCACTCCAGTACTCTTGCCTAGAAAATCCCATGGATGGAGGAGCCTGGTAGGCTGCAGTCCGCGGGGTCGCTAAGGGTCGGACACGACTGAGCGACTTCACTTTCACTTTTCCCTTTCACACATTGGAGAAGGAAATGGCAACCCACTCCAGTGTTCTTGCCTGGAGAATCCCAGGGACGGGGGAGCCTGGTGGGCTTCCGTCTATGGGGTCACACAGAGTCGGACACGACTGAAGTGACTTAGCAGCAGCAGCAGCAGCAGCAGATAGCTGCTGTTCTTACTGCCTGATCTCTTAAATGTTAGCTGACATTATTGCTGCAAGAAAAAACATCTCTCTTAGGAAATCCATGACTTAAAACTTTGCTGACCATCAGTTGATGATCATTCTACTGATGGGTCTGGCCTGCGACTCCCGTGTGTGCATCTCTACTACCTAACCTACAAGTTTATGTAGGTGTGGCCACATCTGGGAGTTACCCGGGTTAGAAGGTTTGTTCATGCAACACTGTGGATCCTCCTTACAGTCTGGCTGCTCTTTTTTGGCCCCGGTGACATAGAATTCATGTGTGTCATGAACTCCATCGAAAGTCATGTACATGAATACTTACACATGTTATTGCTGCCAACGAAGAGTTTATCTGCCTGTTAAACACAATGCCGTTTGATACACTCCTATGTGGTGATCCTACACACTTTGAACTCTCACAGCTTGAGTGGCAGGTGCAAAGCCCTCTCCATCTGAGTCTCTGACATCCCTCTGGTTGTCTTATTCTTCGTGCCCCACATATTTGCGTATCTGCCTCAGATTGTGACCTGTTCCGTCAATGAAGCCACGTCTATGTTTTATACTATGCTAACTCTTACTTTATGTTCTTTATCCTACATCCTCAGAAATGCAGAGGCAAAAACTGCTCTGAAGACGTTCTGAGTCAAAAGATGACTTCAGAGGGGAAGTACTGAAAACAACATAAAATAATTTTAACTTTTAAATCATGTGTTAGGATTATTTTCTGTTGTTTTCATAATTTCCCCTCTGAAGTCATCTTTTGATTCAGAACTACCTCACAGCATTGTTTACTTTTGCATTTCTGAGGATACAGAATAAAGAGTTGGATTTCCCTTGTGGTCTAGTGGCTAAGACTTGCCCCCCCAATGCAGGGTGCTGGGTTCAATTCCTGGTCAGGAAACTAAATCCCACATACAGCAACTAAGAGTTCTCACACTGCAACTAAATAAAGACCCCACATGCCACAGCTAATACCTGGTGCAGTCAAATAAATACATTTTTAAACTTTTTATTTTATCAACATTCAGAAAACAAAGATCATGGCATCTGGTCCCATCACTTCATGGGAAATAGATGGAAAAACAGTGGAAACAGTGTCAGACTTTATTTTTTTGGGCTCCAAAATCACTGCAGATGCTGATTGCAGCCATGAAATGAAAAGACGCTTACTCCTTGGAAGGAAAGTTATGACCAACCTAGATAACATATTAAAAAGCAGAGACATTACTTTGCTAACAAAGGTCCGTCTAGTCAAGGCTATGGTTTTTCCCGTGGTCATGTATGGATGTGAGAATTGGACTGTGAAGAAAGCTGATCGCCGAAGAATTGATACTTTTGAACTGTGGTGTTGGAGAAGACTCTTGAGAGTCCCTTGGACTGCAAGGAGATCCAACCAGTCCATCCTAAAGGAGATCAGTCCTGGGTGTTCATTGGAAGGACTGATGCTAAAGCTGAAGCTGCAATACTTTGGCCACCTCATGCGACGAGTTGACTCCCTGGAAAAGACTCTGATGCTGGGAAAGGTTGGGGGCGGGAGGAGAAGGGGACGACGGAGAATGAGATGGCTGGATGGCATCACCAACTCTGTGGACATGAGTTTGAGTGAACTCCGGGAGTTGGTGATGGACAGGGAAGCCTGGCGTGCTGTGATTCATGGGGTCGCGGAGAGTTGGACACGACTGAGCGACGGAACTGAACTGAACTGATGACTGATTAACAGTGTTGGACAGCAAAGGGACTCAGCCATGCACACACACGTATCCATTCTCTCCCAAACTCCCCTCCCATCCAGGCTGCCACATAACATTGAGCAGAGTTCCCTGTGCTCTACAGTAAAATAAGTGAACTATATATTTACAGGAATGGTAAAGAATTAAAGATAATTTCTATTTTTAGGACCAAGAGAACACTGTTTGTCAGAGGTATACTGATGTTGACATTTGGAAATCTGAAGAGAGGCCCTAATAGGAAGTCATCATTACAAAAATATTCATTTTAGATATATTTATTGCCCATTTGTTGGTCACATGTTGGAGTACTGTCAGAATCAGTTTGGTTTCTTGTTAAAATGCAGTTGTTCACTGCCCATGAAATGTCAAAACAAAATAAAGCATTTGGGGAAAATAGGAATCTTAGAGTAATTATTTTCCAGTTTCTCTTTGCACAACTTTCTAATATTCTGGCTCATCTTTTCTGATTCTCTGTTTTTTTTTCTATATCTTCCTGAAAAAGAAAAAAGTTTGCCATCTATTATTGCTGTATTACTAACATAAAAATTCACTGTTATTATAATCTTAACTCTGCTGTGTTGGTCGGTCACTAGGTCGTGTCTGACTTTTTGCGACCCCATGGATTGTAGCACCCCAGGCTTCTCTGTTCTTCACTATCTCCTGGAGTTTGCTCAAATTCATGTCCATTGAGTCTGTGATACCATTCAACCATCTCATCCTCTGTTGCTCCCTTCTCTGCCTGCTCTCAACCTTTCCCAGTATTAGAGTATTTTCCAAAGGGTTGGCTTTTTTGCCAAAGAGTTGGATCTTTGCATTAGGTGGCCAAAGTATTAGAGTTTCAGCTTTAGTGTCAGTCCTTCCAATGAAAATTCAAGGTTGATTTCCTTTAGGGTTGATTGGTTTAATCTCCTCACAGTCAAAGAGACTCTCAAGAGTCTTCTCCAACACCAGCATATATATGTGCATGGTTATATATATATGGATGCATAAATATATACATATACACATATATGTATATATATGGACTTCCCATGTGGCTCAGTGCTTCCCTGGTGGCTCAGATGGTAAAGAATCTGCCTGCAATGCAGAAGACCTGGGCTCAATCTTTGGGCTGGGAAGATTCCCTGGAGAGGGGAAAGGCTACCCACTCCAGTCCTCTGGCCTGGAGAATTCCATGGACAGAAGAGCCTGGTGGGCTACGGTCTATGAGGTTGCAAAGGGTTGGATTTGACAGGAACTAATACAGGTGGCACAGGGAATCTGTCTGCCAAAACAGGGGACGTGGGCTCTACCCCTGAGTCTGGAAGACCCCCTGAGAAGGAGAAGGAAATGGAAACCCACTCCAGTGTTCTTGCCTGGAAAATCCCATGGACAGAGGAGGCTGGTGGGCTGCAGTCCCTGGGGTTGCAAAAGAGCTGGACATGACTTAACATCTAAAACAAAACAATTTAGTATTTAGTATATTAAACTCTGGGAGTTGGTGATGGACATGGAGGCCTGGCGTGCTGTGATTCATGGGGTCGCAGAGAGTCGGACACGACTGAGTGACTGAACTGAACTGAACTGAACTGATATGCAAATAAATGGCTTAAAGATCTCTAGAAGGACTTGGACCATAGATTCTAATCTGTGTGAAAATTAACAACTTGCAGAAGCACATCTGGACTGGACAGGGATGCGTAGGGAGATGCCATCCTATTGATGCCAATCGTGCTATCACTGGCTAAACGACAAAAGTGCCACCACTTCCTTGACTTCAGAATCAATATGATTCTCAGAATTGCTCAGGTGACTAGTATCCACCCAAAGCCTTGCACAAATGCTGCTGTTTGTCAGATTCTAAGTCAAATATTTTCATCCAGTTTGCAGGAGGACAGGGGAATGTAGCTCTTTGGATTTTAGGCAGGGAAAATGGGTTTATACTTTGGAAACTAACGACTTATGCATGTTGCCCTGAAGAGAGTTTTGGGTAATCACACACTCCCAGTGTTCACTACAGTTGGGGATAGAAAATGGGCTTCATTTATCTCATAGACAGTTGTTCTTTTCTAGAAAAATTCAAACGTTTATGTCTCTACCTTATAGGCAGAAAGAAAAGCAGAAACAGAGGACCACAAGGAATCTAGAGAAAATAATTTTGACTACTATAGTTATTTATTTATTTATTTTTACTGAATTCCTGCTTTGTTGTCAGTCGTGGCTGACTCTTTGAGCCTCATGGACTGTAGCACACCAAGCTTCCCTGTCCTTCACCATTTCCTGGAGCTTGCTCAGACTCATGTCCATTGTAGTAACTTGTTTGGGCTTCCCAGGTGGCGCTACTGGTAAAGAACCTGCCTGCCAATGCAGGAGACATAAGGGACGCGGGTTTGATCCATGGGTGGGGAAGATCTCCTGGAGAAGGGAATGGCTACTGACTCCAGTAATCTTGCCTGGGAAACCCCATAGACAGAGAAGCCTGGTGGGTTCCATGGGGTTACAGAGTCAGACACCACTGGGCGATGAACACTTTAGTTTTTGCTTCAGAAGCACAAATGGGTAGAGCAGTTCTTTATGTGTATATCCTGGCACTATCGTACTGTAGCATAGCATTTGGTAGCTTCTCAAGAGGCTCTACCTCCTTAATTTTCCAGGTGTTTATGAGATGGATGCTTTCCTTAACGAAAAAATTGCTAATCTTACTTTGCCTGTGTGCTTAGTCACTCAGTCATGTCTGACTCTTTGCGACCCCATGGACTGGAGCTCTCCAGACTTATCAGTCCATGGAATTCTTCAGGCAATAACACTGGACTGGGTAGCTATTCTCTTCTCCAGGGCATCTTTCTGACCCAGGGATCAGACCCAGGTCTCTTGCATTGCAGGCAGATTTTTACTGTCTGAGCCACGAGGGAAACTCCCTCTAATTTTAAAGAAACATTAAGCTAAGCTAAATCCAAGTTCCTAACCAAGATCTGTGCTGCTCTTCAGGCTTCTTGTGCTGTCTGCCTCTTCAATGTCAGTCTGCTCTGCCCTCTCCTTTTCCTCTTTCACTCAGGCACAATGACATTTCAGTGTCTTCAACTCTCTAGGTTACTCCAACATCGGCGCTTAGGACATGGAACACTGTTCTCATTGCAATTGCTTTTCATCGGTTGGGTTTCAGCTAGAATTATTACCCTTTCTAAAGACATTTTATTGTTGTCCACTGGACACTCTCCCTCATACTTTCTGTCACAGTTCCCTGTGTTTTGTTTTAATTGCCTGGATCACAGATTATCATTACCTTATTGGGTGTGTGCAAAGTCACTTCAGTCGTGTCTGACTGTTTGTGACCCTATGGATGTAGCCCATGAGGCTCCTCTAGCCGTCAGATTCTCCAGGCAAGAATAAATGGAGTGGGTTGCCATTTCCTTCTCCAGGGGGTCTTCCCTACTCAGGGATTGAATCCAGGTCTCTTAAGTCTCCTGCACTGGCCGGTGGGTTCTTTACCACTAGCACCACCTGGGACGTTGTTCAATTTTTAAATGACTGGCTGTATTATATACAAGGTGAATGCAGCAGCACTTTTATCCTGATTTTTTCCCCCTCTTTACTGATGCTTTATTCTCTGGCTCACAGTATAAAGCCTGCCACAAAGTAAGCCTCAATAAAACTTAAAAAAATAGATTGGATAAATAATGTTATTGCATCTAAACTGGAGATAAAATTTTATCATACCCAGCCCCACACCTACAGGCAGAAAACATTAAGAATTAGATAAAAAGAAAGAAAATCTTCTTATGGATAAATGGGAAAATAAGTGATAAATTCATTTGTCTTGCAGCGAATGACAGGGCTAATATTTTATTCTCTACTGGCAAAAGTTCCATAATGGTTCTAAAGCTGTTTTTCTCCCTGTTACATCTTCCTGACCCCAATTATGTCATTGGTCTAACAGTATCTTTACATAGAGATGTTCTGTTAAGATTTGGTGGAAAATCACAGGGAATATAATTAAGCAAGAGTCAGTCTTAGATAGGAGAAGACAACGGAAACCCACTCCAGTATGCTTGCCTGGAATATCCCATGGACTGGGGAGCCTGGTGGGCTGCTGTCTATGGGGTTGCACAGAGTCGGACACTGCTGAAGCGACTTAGCAGCAGCAGCAGCAGCAGCAGCAGCAGCAGCAGCAGCAGCAGCAGTCTTGGACACACTCCAAATTCATGACTTGATATATCTGATTAGAAGGTATAAGAGCCCATGATCTTTGCCTCTGTCAGGGAGATGACGCTACCCTCTTTAGAACTGTTATACCTTTTTTAGGAGTTGCAATAACTATTTCAGTAATGAGCTCTCAAAATCTCAGCACAGTTTCTTTTGCTATATTAACACGATAGAAAGAGGTAGGGAAAAAAGCTGCGTAGTGTATTTTCTTTATTGAAGTTACTGGAAAACAGTTTAGTTACTAGAGCAATTTCCTTTTCAACAAATAGTTGAATAGTATTTTGAACAAATAGTTTTCCTTAACAACGAATAGTTGTTAACTTAGATGACATAGATTTGTCTGCTGTTTTAATTACCTTAAGCTGGAAAAAGTAGTTTTCCTGTTTGTAATATGGAATTTTGGGGGAATTCTTTTAAAACATGTCTACAGTGTGAGTAATAACATTTTTCTGAAATATTTAGAAGATTCTGTGAAGAAAATGGGCTGACATAGTCATGTGAAATCAAATATATTTTTAGGAATAATGCAGATTTTTGTCCTTGGTGTTCACACTGGATTGAAGACGTTTCTATGTCTTTATGGGATAGTAGAAAAGGCTACTTGCTGGCTGTGAACAGGAATCCAAAAGGTAAATTTGTAACAGTTAACAGTAGATGCCAGATTTTTCAGTTGTATAAATTTATTTACTATGTAGGAAATTGCAAACTTGGATTTATAAGAATTGAAAAGTTGAAAACCTTTTCCTAGAATCATAAGATTTTTGAAATGAACTAGTTTAAAATTCAATTTCTCTCACTGAAAAATGTATGATTTTGAGAAAATTAAATATTATAAGCCTGTTTCTTTAAAAAATGAAGTTAACTATTTCTTACTGTGAAGACTAAATTTTATTCGTTAAATGTGATTTTATAAGTGCACAGAGTACATGCACTTATTCATACACATATGGAGATACAAAGCATCAGTGTAAACATGGAGATTTATTTATCCCTAAGTCATATCCAAATCTTTGCCACCCCATGGACTGTAGCCCACCAGGCTCCCCTGTCCGTTGAATTTCCCAGACAAGAATATTGGGGTGGGTTGCCCTTTCCTTCTCCAAGGGATCTTCCCAACCCAGGAGTTGAACCCCTGTCTCCTGCTTGGAGGGAGATTCTTTACCACTGAGCTATCTGAGAAGTCCAGGCACAGAGATAACATCTAACATATAGTTTGGCATAAAAATGATAGATATTCTTACAATCTTAATATTTCCTTTTATTTAACTATTCTCTACCACATAATGAGATGGAGAACATTTAGGAAGGAATAGGTTAATTGTGGAATATTGAAAATGTATTTAATAAATTTAATAAATACGATTAAAATTTATTTTAATAAATACTAAATTTATATCTGTTTGGATATGTCAATTAGATAGTTGCATACACACATTTATTCCTAAATTTCTTCTCCCTACTTTGGTTTATTTTTTTTAATGTATTTATTTTAATAGGAAGCTAATTACTTTACAATATCATATTGGTTTTGCCATACATTGACATGAATCCTCCCCGGGTGTACATGTGTTCCCAATTTTTTTTTTTTATTGGAGGCAAATTACTTTACATTAATATATTGGTTGGTTTTGCCATACATTGACATGAATCTGCCCCGGGTGTACATGTGTTCCCTTTCTTGAATCCCCCTCCCACCTCCCTCTTCCCCATATCCTCCCTCCAGGTCATCCCCGTGCACCAGCCCCAAGCATCCTATATCATGCGTCAATTACACATATTGAATGTGTAAGTTACCTTAAGTGATTCTTAAATATTTCACTTTTGTGATTTTATACCTGGTTCATCTTTTCATGGAATTCCCTATTTATCCACTCTTATTATCTCACTTTTCCTATAAAACTCAGCTGAAGCATTTTGAGAAACCTTCCCAGATCCAGAGTTGACTATAGACATTCTGGAAATGTGAACCCTTCTCCATGAATGTATTTATAGTGAACACTTATAAAATTAGTTGGTATGGTCTGACCCCTCATTATACATCTAATCACTGAGAATAGGGAAACATTATTTGACTTTATGATCCTAATGTCAGGTTTAGCACATTGAGTGAATAAAGTATGTTAAGCTTATGATCCATGTAAAGGTGTTTTAATTTTTTGATTTGATTTGTAGGTAAACTGTTCCTCAAATCTGAAGCCAGCACCTGTAGGGAATAGATGGAACCAAGAAGCAATGTGACTCATTTTGTCCTCCTGGGCCTCACACAGAATCCAAAGGAGCAGAAAGTCCTTTTTGTTATGTTCTTGTTCTTCTACATTTTGACCATGTTGGGCAACGCGCTTATTGTGGTGACTGTAACGTTTAGTAAGACCCTGAACTCGCCGATGTACTTCTTTCTTGCTAGTTTATCATTTATGGATGTCATTTATTCCTCGTCTATTTCTCCCAAACTGATTTCAAGCTTGTTCTTAGGGAAAAATACCATATCCTTCCAGTCCTGTATGACCCAGCTCTTTACAGAGCACTTCTTTGGTGGATCCGAGGTCTTCCTTCTGCTGGCGATGGCCTATGACCGCTATGTGGCCATTTGTAAGCCCCTGCATTATTTGGTCATCATGAGGCAATGGGTGTGTGTTGTGCTGCTGGTGCTGTCCTGGGCTGGAGGTTTTCTGCACTCAATTATTCAGCTTAGCACTATTTTTGGGCTCCCATTCTGTGGCCCCAATGTCATTGATCATTTTTTCTGTGACATGTACCCTCTATTGAAGCTGGTCTGTACTGACACTTATATCATCGGCCTCTTAGTCGCGGCAAATGGAGGACTGATCTGCACTGTTGTGTTTCTGCTCTTGCTCGTCTCCTATGGAGTCATCTTGCACTCTCTGAAGAACCTGAGTCAGGAAGGGAGGCGGAAAGCCCTCCAGACCTGTGGCTCCCACATCACTGTGGTTGTCTGCTTCTTTGTTCCCTGCGTTTTCATGTATGTGAGACCTGCTAAGACCTTCCCCATTGACAAATCATTGAGTGTGTTTTATACAGTCATAACCCCCATGCTGAATCCATTAATCTATACTCTGAGAAACTCAGAGATGACAAATGCCATGAATAAGCTTTGGAGAAGGAACATGGCATTTTATGGTAAAAAAGAGCATCATCCACCATGAAGAGGGTCTTTTGACATCAGAGACCACTTCCTTGCAATTCGGTAGCTTTCTCAAATCTGATGTGGATTTCTTTTCCTTCAAAGAATTTATAATTATAATATAAAAAGTTATACTATAACTATGCAGCTGTGATGTTAATAACATGAATAGTTCCTCTCCATGGTAGAATGTAAGGTTTGTAATGTTTTGTTATCACTGTACCTAGAAAGATGTAAGGCTTATATTGAAGGAGCCAATATCATATAACAGATTAGTGAGGAAATTTTATATAGTTACACCAATTTTTAACCAATTTATACATTTTTCTTTTTAAATTTTTTCCAGACAGTATTTATTTTTAGATCTTGTCTTTTAAGTTATTCTTTTTATTATGCTATTTAAAGTATTTAATGCTATATACTCTGTTCTTTATAAAACTTCAGTTGCATTATACACAAAACTTTTCATGTAAGCCTAAATTTTTTAAACAATTGAAGTGAAATAGATAATAATAAATAGTAAAAATGCACATCATACAAAATGGGAGAAAGTGTAGAATACATTTCCCATTTATCTCTCAATATATTTTCTAGTCCATTTCTGCAGGGGCACTCTATTTCTTAAGATCCATCTGGTAATAACCTATGTAAAAGCAAGTGTATTTAAATACATGTAGTTTTTTTTCTGTGTAGGTAAACTTTGCTTTTTTAGTAACATCTGCGAAGTATTTTCCTAGCAGTCCATTTAGATCTAATCCTTAATTTTTCTCGTACTACATCATACTCCTTTATAGAGGCATACTGAAATTAATGTTTCCATTCTTTTCCATGTTGTTCCTAAACTTTTTCTATGAAAAGTAATTTTGCAATAAAAATATATTTTTGGATGTGTGCACGTATGAGCTCCTGGAAGTGAAATTGTTGATACATGTGTTGTGTTTGAATATATACTCAGGTAAATACATGCATTTAAAATATTGATGGTCATAGCTATTGCCATCTTTGAAGTTGTACAAACAACTACATTCCTGTCCACAGTCTGTGGGAATATTTTTGTCCACATTCTCAAAATCAGTCCTGATATATAACTGATGGCATGTGATAATCAGATTAAATTTATTTTAAATTTGGTCTTATAATTTACCACAAATCCTTTTGATATAATTGGGTTTGGACACCTTTTCACTTGTTTGATATAATTTGTATTTTTCCCCCTAGAATTGTCTGTTAATCTCTTTTATCTATTCATTTAATTGTTGATCCTTTCCATGCTGGTTTTTATGAAATAATTGTCTAATAAATAAATGACACTTTTTGCTATTATACACATAACTGATATCTTTCTGGCTAGTCACAAAGCAAGGTGTCCTGGAGCTGGTGTCATTTTGCTGGTTGGTAGAATGGCCAGGCCAGGGTGTCCCGGGTGGTGCTGGCCTGCTGGTGAGTGGGCTGCGGTTGACTGGGCTGGCATCAGGGCCACGGTCTGGTAGGTGGGGCCTTGGCCCAGTGGGTCCTGGGGCTGATGCTTGCCCACTGGTGGGTGAGACCAAGACCTTGGGCTAGGGCTAGCCCACTGGTGGTGGAGCCAAGTCCCAGGGTCTCTGGCTGAGGGGGCCCAGGGCCCCAGAACTTGTGTTGTCTGAGTGCTTTCAGGTCCCAGAGGGTTCTGGACTGGTATCCTTTTTACTGCCCAGGGTTCTTGACCTCCTTAATCAATAGAAATTGATTAGAGATCAGACAAGAAATTCAGGCCAGGCTTTCTTGAGGTCCCCGCTGCAGCAGGGGGTAGCAAGGACAAACAACTCCTTAGGTGGTACTGTGTGCAGGGGGCAGGCACAGTACCCTACGTTTCTCTGTTCTCTCTGCTTTTTGCTCCAGGCTCTTCAAAAGTGGTGTCTGTTCATGTCAAGTTTCTTCAGTCTAGTCCGACTCTTTGCAATCCTGTGGACAGTTGCCCACCAGACTCTTCTGTCCGTGATTCTCCAGGCAAGAATACTGGAGTGGGTTGCCATGCCCTCCTCCAGGGGATCTTCCCAACCCAGAAATTGAACCCGTGTCTCCTGCATCTCCTGCAGTGCAGAAAGATTCTTTACCACCGAGCCACCGTGAAAGCTCCTATTACCTTAGTTCTTAAACTTATTTTAAAAATTGTGGTCAAATATACATAACAAAATTTTTTATTTTAACCATATTAAAGTGGCATTAATGCATCCTGTTATGCAAACAATACCATGGTCTATCATCGGCAGAACATTTCCAGCTTCCCAAACTGAAATTCCACAGCTATTAAATAAAATCTCCCATCTCCACTCAGTGAGCCCCAGGCAATCACCATTCTACTTTCTGTGAACTTGACTATTTTAAGTGCCTCATGTAAAGCGGAATCATTCATTTTTTTTTGATTGACTTTTTTCACTCAGTGTAATATCCTTTCCCCATTAAATGCCGTTGGCACCCTTGTCGAAAATTATCTAAGCACCATAAAAGGTTTATTTCCAGACTCTCTTAATTCTATTAGTTTGTTGTCTGTCTTTATTCCAAAACTGGTGCTGTGACTACCATTGTTTTGTGTAATGTAGAATCAGGAAATATTAGCCTGACCACTTTCTCTCTCCTTGTCAAGATTGTTTTGGAAAAAATTGGAGTCCTTGAGATTCCATATGAGTCTTGGCATGAATTTTTCTATTTCTGCCAAAAACATTTTTGGGGTTTTGATAAGGATTGCACTGAATCAGTAGGTCATTTACAGTTACATTAACATCTTAATGTTATTAAATAACTCAATTCATAAATTTCTTTCCATATATGGGTGTGTGTTCTCTGAGTAACATTTTGCAGTTTTTAGTTTATAAGATTTTTGTCTGTTTGGTTATGTTTTTTCTTCACTATTTTATTCTTTATGATGTGCTTATAGGTGGAATTATTTTCTTTATCTCTCCTGGGTTGTTCATGATGGTATACATATTTAACACCATTTCACACAAAATCTCAACAAATTGGAAATAGAAGGAGTGTTCCTTGACATAATAAGGTTCATATATTTACAGATCACAGTTAACATCATCCTCAACTTTGAAAGACTGGAAACTTCCCCATTAAAATATGGATGAAGAGGGCAAGCTCTCAAAGGCCCTTTTTAACATAGTATTGCCATAAAAATTCTTGTGAAAATTTTAGAGTTTTCTAAGTACAGCTCCTGCCAACTCTGAGAGTAAGATAATTTTATTATCTCACTGTTTAAAATTTAGTTTCACTTTCTGTAATACTGCTTCTTTATTTAAAACCTTTATATTTTTTATTGGTGTACAGCCAATTAATGAGTGTCACCAGTGGCTCAGTGGTAAAGAATCCACCTGCAATGCAGGATACTCAGAAGACAAGGGTTCAATTCCTGGGTTAGGAAGATTCCTTGACGATGTGGCAACCCACTCTAGTATTCTTGCCTGGATAATGCCATGGACAGAGGAACCTGGTGGACTATAGTCCACGGTTCTTAAGGACCTGGACATGGCTGAAATGACTGAAAATGAAGGCACTGCCATGAACAATGTTGTGATAATTTCAGGTGGACAGCAAAGGGACCCAGTCACGGATACACGTATCCATTCTCCCCAAACTCCTTTCCCATTCAGGCTGCCACATGACACTGCATAGAGCTTCCTGTACTGAGCAGGGGGACCTTGTTGGTTATCTGCTTTAAGAGAAGTGGTTTGAACACGCAGATCTCAGCCTTCCTATCCCTCCCACATTGTTCTCCACTGACAACCATACGTTTGTTCTCTGAGCCTCTGAATCTGCTCTGCTTTGTTCATTGGAATTTCTGTAACAGTGCTTCTGATGTTATTCATTTTCTATTCTTTTTTTTTTGTTTTGTTTTTATTATTTTTTAATTTATTATTATCTTTTTTCTTGGAGGCTAATTACTTTACATTATTATATTGGTTTTGCCATACATTGGCTTGAATCTGCCCAGGGTGTACATGTGTCCCTCTTCTTGAACCCCCCTCTCACCTCCCTCCTCCCCTTATCCTCCCTCTGGGTCATCCCAGTGCACCAGCCCTGAGCATCCTGTATCATGCATTGAACCTGGACTGGTGATTAGTTTCACATATAATATACATGTTTCAATGCCATTCTCCCAAATCATCCCACCCTCGCTCTCTCCCACAGAGTCCCAAAGACTGTTCTATACATCTGTGTCTCTTTTGCTTTCTTGTATACAGGATTATGGTTATCATATTTCTAAATTCCATATATATGCGTTAGTGTACTGTATTGGTGTTTTTCTTTCTGGCTTACTTCACTCTGTATAATAGGCTCCAGAGTCATCCACCTCATTAGAACTGATGCAAATGCATTCTTTTTCATTGCTGAGTAATACTCCATTGTGAGTATGTACCACAACTTTCTCATCCATTCGTCTGCCGACAGACATCTGAGTTGCTTCCATGTCCTGGCTATTATAAACAGTGCTGCGAAGAACATTGGGTACACATGTCTCTTTCAATTCTGGTTTCCTCGGTGTGTATGCCCAGCAGTGGGATTGCTGGGTCGTATGGCAGTTCTATTTTCAGTTTTTGAAGGAATCTCCACACTGTTCTCCATAGTGGCTGTACTAGTTTGCATTCCCACCAACAGTGTAAGAGGGTTCCCTTCTCTCCACACCCTCTCCAGCATTTATTGCTTGTAGACGTTTGGATAGCAGCCATTCTGACCGGTGTGAAATGGTACCTCATTGTGGTTTTGATTTGTATTTCCCTGATTATGAGTGATGTTGAGCATCTTTTCATGTGTTTGTTAGCCATCAGTATGTCTTTGGAGAAATGTCTGTTTAGTTCTTTGGCCCATTTTTTGATTGGGTCATTTATTTTTCTGGAATTGAGCTGCAGGAGTTGCTTGCATATTTTTGAGATTAATCCTTTATCAGTTGCTTCATTTGCTATTATTTTCTCCCATTCTGAAGACTGCCTTTTCACCTTGTTTATAGTTTCCTTTTCTGTGCAGAAGCTTTTAATTTTAATTAGTCCCATTTGTTTATTTTTGCTTTTATTTCCAATATTCTGGGAGGTGGGTCATGGAGGATCCTGCTGTGATTTATGTTGGAAAATGTTTTACCTATGTTGTCCTCTAGGAGTTTTATACATACTGGTCTTACATTTAGATCTTTAATCCATTTTGAGTTTATTTTTGTGTATGGTGTTAGGGAGTGTTCTAGTTTCATTCTTTTACAAGTGGTTGACCAGTTTTCCCAGCACCACTTGTTAAAGAGATTGTCTTTTCTCTATTGAATATTCTTGCCTCTTTTGTCAAAGATAAGGTGTTCATAGGTGCATGGGTTTATCTCTGGGCTTTCTATTTTGTTCCATTGATCTATATATCTGTCTTTATGCCAGTCACATACTGTCTTGATGACTGTGGCTTTGTAGTAGAGCCTGAAGTCTGGCAGGTTGATTCCACCAGTTCCCTTCTTCTTTCTCAAGACTGTTTTGGCTATTCAAGGTTTTTTGTATTTCCATACAAATTGTGAAATTACTTATTCTAGCTCTGTGAAAAATACTGTTGGTAGCTTGATAGGGATTGCATTGAACCTATAAAATACTTTGGGTAATATATTCATTTTCACAATATTTATTCTTCCAATCCATGAACACGGTATATTTCTCCATCTATTAGTGTCCTCTCTGATTTCTTTCACCAATGTTTTATAGTTTTCTATATACAGGTCTTTTGTTTCTTTCAGTTCAGTTCAGTTTAGTCGCTCAGTAGTGTTCGACTCTTTGCGACCCCATGAACCACAGCACTCCAGGCCTCCCTGTCCATCACCAAATCCCGGAGTTCACTCAAACTCATGTCCATCGAGTCGGTGATGCCATCCAGCCATCTCATTCTCTGTCATCCCCGTCTCCTCCTATCCCCAATCCTTCCCAGCATCAGACTGTTTTCCAGTGAGTCAACTCATCGCATGAGGTGGCCAAAGTATTGCAGTTTCTGCTTTAGCATAAGTCCTTCCAATGAACAGCCAGGAGTGATCTCCTTTAGAATGGACTGGTTGGATCTCCTTGCAGTCCAACGGACTCTCAAGAGTCTTCTCCAACACCACAGTTCAAAAGAATCAATTCTTTGGCAATCAGCTTTCTTCACAGTCCAACTCTCACATCCATACATAACCACGGGAAAAACCATAGCCTTGACTAGACAGATCTTGGTTGGCAAAGTAATGTCTCTGCTTTTTAATATGCTATCTAGGCTGGTCATAACTTTCCTTCCAAGGAGTAAGCGTCTTTTAATTTCATGGCTGCAATCAGCATCTGCAGTGATTTTGGAGCCCCAAAAAATAAAGTCTGACACTGTTTCCACTGTTTCCCCATCTATTTGCCATGAAGTGATTGGACCAGATGCCATGATCTTCGTTTTCTGAATGTTGAGCCAACCTTTTCACTCTCCTCTTTCACTTTCATCAAGAGGCTTTTGAGTTCCTCTTCACTTTCTGCCATAAGGGTGGTGTCATCTGCATATCTGAGGTTATTGATATTTCTCCCAGCAATCTTGATTCCAGCTTGTGCTTCTTCCAGCCCAGCGTTCCTCATGATGTACTCTGCATAGAAGTTAAATAAGCAGGGTGACAATATACAACCTTGACGTACTCCTTTTCCTATTTGGAACCAGTCTGTCGTTCCATGTCCAGTTCTGACTGTTGCTTCCTGACCTGCATACAGGTTTCTCAAGAGGCAGGTCAGATGGTTTGGTATTCCCATCTCTTTCAGAATTTTCCACAGTTTATTGTGATCCACACAGTCAAAGGCTTTGGCATAGTCAATGAAGCAGAAATAGATGTTTTTCTGGAACTCTCTTGCTTTCTCCATGATCCAGCGGATGTTGCCAATTTGATCTCTGGTTCCTCTGCCTTTTCTAAAACCAGCTTGAACATCTGGGAGTTCACGATTCACATATTGTTGAAGCCTAGCTTGGAGAATGTTGAGCATGACTTTACTAGCGTGTGAGATGAGTGCAATTGTGCGGTAGTTTGAGCATTCTTTGGCATTGTCTTTCTTTTGTTTCTTTAGGTAGATATATTCCTAAGTATTTTATCCTTTTTGTTGCAATGGTGAATGGATTTGTTTCCTTAATTTCTCTTTCTATTTTCTCATTATTAGTGTATAGGAATGCAAGGGATTTCTGGGTGTTGGTTTTATATCCTGCAACTTTACTATATTCATTGATTAGCTCTAGTAATTTTCTGGTAGAGTCTTTAGGGTTTTCTGTGTAAAGGATCATGTCATCTGCAAACGGTGAGAGTTATACTTCTTTTCCAATCTGGATTCCTTTTATGTCTTTTTCTGCTCTGATTGCTGTGGCCAAAACTTCCAAAACTCTGTTGAATAGTAGTGGTGAGTGTGGGCACCCTTGTCTTGTTCCTGACTTTAGGGGAAATGCTTTCAAATTTTCACCATTGAGGATAATGTTTGCTGTGGGTTTGTCATATATAGCTTTTATTATGTTGAGGAATGTTCCTTCTATTCCCACTTTCTGGAGGGTTTTTATCATAGACGGATGTTGAATTTTGTCAAAGGCTTTCTCTGCATCTATTGAGATAATCTTATGGTTTTTATTTTTCACTTTGTTAATGTGGTGTATTATATTTATTGATTTGGGGATATTGAAGAATCCTTACATCCCTGGGATAAAGTCCACTTGGTCATGATATATGATGTTTTTATTGTGTTGATGAATTCTGATTGCTAGAATTTTGTTAAGGATTTTTGCATCTATGTTCATCAGTGATATTGGCCTATAGTTCTCTTTTTTTGTGGCATCTTTGTCAGGTTGTGGTATTAGGGTGATGGTGGCCTCGTAGAATGACTTTGGAAGTTTACCTTCCCCTGCAATTTTCTGGAAGTGTTTGAGTAGGATAGGTGTTAGCTCTTCTCTAAATTTTTGGTAGAATTCAGCTGTGAAGCCATCTGGACCTGGGCTTTTGTTTGCTGGAAAATTTCTGATTACAGTTTCAATTTCTGTGCTTGTGATGGGTCTGTTAAGATTTTTTATTTCTTCCTGGTTTAGTTTGGAAAGTTGTACTTTTCTAAGGAATTGTCCATTTCTTCCAAGTTGTCCATTTTACTGGCATATAATTGCTGATAGTAGTCTCTTATGATCCTTTGTATTTCTGTGTTGTCTGTTGTGATATCTCCCTTTTCATTTCTAATTTTATTGATTTGGTTTTTTTCCCTTTGTTTCTTGATGAGTCTGGCTAGTGGTTTGTCAATTTTATTTACCCTTTGAAAGAACCAGCTTTTGAATTTGTTGATTTTGCTATGGTCCCTTTTGTTTCTTTTGCATTTATTTCTGCCCTAATTTTTAAGATTTCTTTCCTTCTACTGACCCTAGGGTTCTTAATTTCTTCCTTTTCTAGTTGCTTTAGGTGTAGAGTTATGTTATTTAGTTGACTTTTTTCTTGTTTCTTGAGGTATGCCTGTATTGCTATGAACCTTCCCCTTTGCACTGCTTTTACAGTGTCCCAGAGGTTTTGGTTTGTTGTGTTTTCATTTTCATTCATTTCTATGCATATTTTGATTTCTTCTATGATTTGTTGGTTATTCAGCAGCGTGTTGTTCAGCCTCCATATGTTGGAATTTTTAATTGTTTTTCTCCTGTAATTAGGATCTAGTCTTACTGCATTGTGGTCGGAAAAGATGCTTGGAATGATTTCAAATTTTTGAATTTACCAAGGCTAGATTTATGGCTCAGGATGTGATCTATCCTGGAGAAGATTCTGTGTGCGCTTGAGAAGGTGAAATTCATTGTTTTGGGGTGAAAAGTCCTATAGATATCTATTAGGTCTAACTGGTCTATTGTATCATGTAACGTTTGTGTTTCCTTGTTAATTTTCTGTTTAGTTGATCTATCTATAGGTGTGAGTGGGGTATTAAAGTCTCCCACTATTATTGTGTTATTAATTTCCCCTTTCATACTTGTTAGCATTTGTCTTACATATTGCGGTGCTCCTATGTTGGGTGCATAAATATTTATAATTGTTATATCTTCTTCTTGGATTGATCCTTTGCTCATTATGTAGTGTCCTTCTTTGTCTCTTTTCACAGCCTTTGTCTTAAAGTCTATTTTATCTGATATGAGTATTGCTACTCCTGCTTTCTTTTGGTCTCTATTTGCGTGGAATATCTTTTTCCAGCCCTTCACTTTGAATCTGTATGTGTCCCTCGTTTTGAGGTGGGTCTCTTGTAGACAACGTATATGGGGTCTTGTTTTTGTATCCATTCAGCCAGACTTTGTCTTTTGGTTGGGGCATTCAATCCATTTACATTTAAGGTAATTATTGATAACTATGATCCCATTGCCATTTATTTTACTGTTTTGGGTTCGAATTTATACACTCTTTCTGTGTTTCCTGTCTAGAGAAGGTTCTTTAGCATTTGTTGGAGAGCTGGTTTGGTGATGCTGAATTCTCTCAGCTTTTGCTTGTCTGTAAAGCTTTTGATTTCTCCTTCATATTTGAATGAGATCCTTGCTGGGTACAGTAATCTGGGCTGTAGGTTATTTTCTTTCATCACTTTAAGTATGTCTTGCCATTCCCTCCTGGCCTGAAGAGTTTCTGTTGAAAGATCAGCTGTTATCCTTATGGGAATCCCCTTGTGTGTTATTTGCTGTTTTTCCCTTGCTGCTTTTAATATTTGTTCTTTGTTTTTGATCTTTGTTAATTTGATTAATATGTGTCTAGGAGTATTTCGCCTTGGGTTTATCCTGTTGGGGACTCTCTGGGATTCTTGGACTTGGGTGATTATTTCCTTCCCCATTTTAGGGAAGTTTTCAACTTTTATCTCCTCAAGTATTTTCTCATGGTCTTTCTTCTTGTCTTCTTCTTCTGGGACTCCTATGATTCACATGTTGGGGCATTTATCATTGTCCCAGAGGTCTCTGAGATTGTCCTCATTTCTTTTAATTTGTTTTTCTTTTTTCCTCTCTGTTTCATTTAATTCTACCATTCTGTTTTCTAACTCACTTATTCTATCTTCTGCCTCCGTTATTCTACTATTGGTTCCCTCCAGAGTGTTTTTGATCTCATCTATTGCATTATTCATTGTATATTGACTCTTTTTTATTTCTTCTGGCTCCTTGTTAAACCTTTCTTGCATATTCTCAACCCTTCTCTCCAGGTTATTTATATGTAACTCCAATTTGTTTTCAAGATTTTGGTTCATTTTCACTATCATTAGTCAGAATTCTTTATCAGGTAGGTTCCCAATCTCTTCCTCTTTTGTTTGGGTGGTGGGAATTTATTCTGTTCCTTTATTTGCTGGGTATTTCTCTGCCTCTTCATCTTGCTTATATTGCTGTGTTTGGGGTGGCCTTTCAGTCTTCTGGCAGTTTATGGAGTTCTCTTTATTGTGGAGTTTCCTCACTGTGGGTGAGGTTGGACGGGTGGATTGTCAAGCTTCCCTGATTAGGGAAGCTTGTGTCGGTGTTCTGGTGGGTGGAGCTGGATTTCTTCTCTCTGGAGTACAGTGAAGTGTCCAGTAATGAGTTATGAGATGTCAGTTGGTTTGGAGTGACTTTGGTCAGCCTGTATATTGAAGCTCAGGTCTAGTTTCCTGTGTTACTGGAGAATTTTCGTGGTATATCTTGCTCTGGAACTTGTTGACCCTTGGGTGGTGCTTGATTTCAGTGTAGGCATGGAGGCATTTGATGAGCTCCTATCGACTAATGTTCCCTGGAGTCAGGAGCTCTCTGGTGTTCTCAGGATTCGGGCTTAAGCCTCTTGCCTCTGGTTTTTGGTCTTATTCTTGGAGTAGCCTCTAGAAGTCTCTATCTGTCATTTCCAAGGTGGTTCCCTCTGTTTTAGCTTCTGTTTGCTAGTCTCTTCAGTGTCTAATTTCCTCCCTGACACTAGGGGGCAGTGGTGGACACTTTTTAAGGCTCAGTTGTTCAGTCCTGTTCTGGGAAGGGAGGAACGCTGCAGACAAATATCTCTGGCATCTGTGGGGAGTGCTCACAGTGTCTTGGCCACACTGGGTTTTCCCCCACTCACAGCGTGTGTGCTGTCCCAGTCTACACTGCACAGGCTCTAGGTTGCTCTTCCGGGAATTGTCTGAGGCCGGCGCTGGGTTGCATGTACCTCCCAGGTCTAAGCCGCTCCGGTTCAGGTAAGCAGGTACTCCACAAAGGCACAGATTTGGTTGGGCCTGCATTTGGTGCCCTTCCCCGGTCTGAGCAGCTCAGGTGACCATGTGTCTGGCGAGCGGGGTCACTGTGAGTTATCGCCTCCCCAGTCCCTGCTGCTCGGTTTTCTGCGTGTACAACCGGCGCACCTTCTGAGGCGGATGTTGACCCGCCAGAAACCCAAGAAGTCTTGCTTTCAAGGAAGCCTGCTTGCAGTTTGGTATCGGATCCACTTCCTACCTTTCAATCACAGTTTAATGATAACTTTTTAAGGGTCTTCTCCAATTATATTATCCACAGTAGAATTCTCCCTCTTCTTTTCTGTCACATTATTCTATTTATTACCTTATTAACCCTGAATAAGACTATACCTGCTTTATTAAATATCTCCTTCTTTATTGTCTGACCTATTATAATATCCATGCAGGAAAAAATTTTTTTCACGTGATTTTCCCTCTGGTTTTATTAAGTGCTGTTTCCTAGCTCATAGCACAGTTGCTGGCATAAGAGATGTGCCTTAACTGTTAAAAACAATTAATTGGATAAATCATTAGTTGTTACATCTAAAACTTTAAAACGTTTAATTTTGTTTTTAGTATAATTTAATTTATTTAACCAAATTTTAAGGTGATTAAATCTAGTATTGAATGAAAGGAAAGATGTTCTTCCCATGGCAGGGGAGAATATATTAATAAGTCCAGTTGATCAAAATGAGTGAATCTGTATTTTATCCTCATTGGCTGCAGCCTCATAACGATTCTAAAGCTACTTTTTTTTGGATGTTATATCTTTCTGATATTATGTGATTTTCTCTAGTAATATCTTCACATAATTTCTGTTGCTGTTTAGTTCCTAGGTCATGTTTGATTCTTTTGCCACCCCATGGACTGTAGCTTGCCAGGCTCCTCTGTCCATAAGATTTCCCAGGCAAGGATACTGGAATGGGTTGCTATTTCCTTCTCCAGGGGATCATCCCAACCAAGAGATCAAACCTGCATCTTATGCCCTGTCAAGTGAATTCTTCACCACTGAGCCATCTGGAAAGCCTCTATAGATGTTCCTTAAAACCTTTGTGGAAAATCCCAATGAATTAATTAACAAGAATCAACCTTGGACACATTCCAAGACCCAGTGATAATTGCAGCTGGAAGGGATGAAATAGCCTGTGATCTTCACCCCTAATAGGAAGAAGATGCCATTCACTTAGTACCTGGCATAACAATTTCAGGAGGTCCTTTCTTAGACTTATAGCATGATTTTAAAAGTATCATGGGAATGTCTTTCAAAATTTTAGTCAATGAGTCTGGTCATGTTAATATGACAGAGTGAAAAGAACTGAATAGTCAAATGCTATTTTTCTTTTTGAAGTTAGTAGGAAAGAAGTTACTTGTGAAAAATGTCCCTGCCAAATAACTAGTTAATTTCTTCTATGTATGTGCAGGATTTGCTTGTCATTTTGATATATTTCCTAATGCACTAATGCAATAAACTTGTTTATCAGTGTGTGCACCATGGAATTCCTTTCAAATAATCTACACTGCACATAAAAATGATCTGAATAATCAGAAGACTCCATGAAGCAAATGGACAGACAGTCAAATAAATTATATGCTCAACTAATAAGGCGGCCTTTTGCCCTCTGTTGTCAAACTGGATGAAAAATAATTCCAAGTGTTTATGAGTAACTTCAAGTCATTCTTCAGGTTCTGAATAAGAGTCCAGAAGGTAAGAGTGATATTAAATACTGGGACCCAGGGTCACAGTTGTGAGACTTTCTTTGTTATATAAGAGAGTAAATTACTTAGAGTAAATCAAACTTAGATTCAATTCTAGGTGTATGACTTAAAAATGTGTACTTGAGAAAATGAATTAGATATTCTGAGCCTTAATTTCTTCACTTCTGAAACAAGGATTACAGCTCTTGCTACTGTAAATATTAAATGTATTACATTAAACTATGAGTGTTTGATTAGAATATACTATAGGAGTTTGGAGTACTTCTCACTCTACTTGAGTGATGTTATCAGAATAAGATTAAAAGGGACAGTTTGGGCTGCTTCAGGAGAACCAGCTTTTGAGGGCAATATAAATGTGGAGAGACTTAGTAGGAGGCTATTACGGTGGACCTGGAAGAAATTAAGTAGGGAATGATCAAATCTGTGATATATTTTGAAAGTAGAGTTAGTAGGAGTTATTCAAATTTTATGAGAGTAACAAATGGGTAAAGAACACTAAAATTTTGTTTCTGAACAATAACATGGAAAATTATAGTATTTAATGAGATAAATAAGGAATGCCTCTTTAAATTTTGTTTAGAAAATGCTCAGGCTTCTTGTGGAAAATTCAGAAGTTAGTTTTACAAATAGTAAATTACTATTCGATTTGATTTCAAAATTAGAGATGTTGCAAATAAACGTTTGAAATTTAGGGGGAAGATAGGGGTTGGAGATGCAAAATTAGACTGCTGCAGTCTAACTTATTGGTGAGAAAAGGGAAATACGCACCTAAAGACTTAAGAAGTGTCAGTGAAGTTAGAGACAATTCAGGACAAGGACCTTCTATTCACACATTCATCTACCCATATTGACTATGTGCATTACCTTAAGTGTGTCTAATATATTATACTTTGTGTCTATAAATGCTGCACCTTTTCATGGCTTTCTCTTCCTGTTTCTTTATACTTTCAATTACTTCATACACTCAGCTCAAGTACTGTTTCCTATTGAAAGTCTTCTGTGATACCCATTTGATACATTCCTGTATTCTGAGTCTCCAGCACTGCGTGAATTTAATGGGACTTAATACATGTGTCGGCCACCTCATGAGAAGGGCTGACTCACTGGAAAAGACTCTGGTGCTGGGAGGGATTGGGGGCAGGAGGAGAAGGGGATGACAGAGAATGAGATGGCTGGATGGCATCACCAACTCGATGGACATGAGTTTGAGTGAACTCCGGGAGTTGGTGATGGACAGGGAGGCCTGGAGAGCTGCTGTTCATGGGGTCACAAAGAGTCGGACACGACTGAGTGACTGAACTGAACTGAATACATGTGTCTGGAATTGCTTGCTATTTCATTCTGTGTCATGTCAATGGGGTTAAAACAAACAAACAAACAAAAACAAAAGACAGAAAACAAAAAACTATGCCTTATTCAATTTGGTAATCAAAATGTCTATGACACGTTAGACACAAATGGATGTTCTATACGTGTTGTTCCAATGAATGGATAAATAAAAAATTATTCTTATACATTTGAGCACTTTCTTCCTTTTAAGTGTTTCCCCCCTTGTTTTTTTTTTTAGGTAAACTGCTTTGATATGTGAAGTCAGCTCCTGTCCAGATTACATGGAATCAACAAAAAATGTAACCTACTTTGTTCTTCTGGGTCTCACACAGAATCCAAAGGAGCAGAAAGTTCTTTTTGTTTTGTTCCTGTTCATCTACCTTTTGACTCTGGTGGGCAATCTTCTTATTATAGTGACTACAGCTGTCAGTAAGACCCTGAACTCACCGATGTACTTTTTTCTTGCTAGCTTATCATTTATGGATGTCACTTACTCCACTTCTATAACTCCCAGATTGATTTCAGAGTTGTTATATGGGCAAAAAAACACATCCTTTGAATCTTGTATGGCCCAGCTCTTTACAGAGCACTTTTTTGCTGGATCAGGGGTCTTCCTTCTGCTGGTGATGGCCTATGACCGCTATGTGGCCATCTGTAAGCCCCTGCATTATTTGGTCATCATGAGGCAGAGGGTGTGTGTTGTGCTCCTGGTGCTGTCCTGGGCTGGAGGTTTTCTGCACTCAATTATTCAACTTAGCACTATTTATTGGCTCCCATTCTGTGGCCCGAATGTCATTGATCACTATATGTGTGACATGTACCCCTTATTGGAACTCGTCTGTACTGACACCTATGCCATTGGCATCTTAGTGTTGGCCAACGGAGGACTGATCTGCACTGTAGTGTTTTTGCTCTTACTCATCTCCTATGGAGTCATCTTGCACTCTCTGAAGAACCTGAGTCAGGAAGGGAGGCGGAAAGCCCTCCAGACCTGTGGTTCCCACATCACTGTGGTTGTCTGCTTCTTTGTTCCCTGCATTTTCATGTATGCAAGACCCGCTAAAACATTCCCCATTGACAAATCTGTAAGTGTGTTTTATACAGTCATAACCCCCATGCTGAACCCATTTATCTACAGTCTAAGAAATTCTGATTTGACTAATGCAATGAAGAAGCTCTGGAGAAGAGACATCATATCTCATATTAAATAAGTGTATCATCGACCATGAAGGGAGTCATTTCACATCAGGTTCCATTTCCTTAGAATGCAGAAGTCATTTTAAAATTTGATTCTGATTTAAAATTTTTTATTTAAAAAGAAAAAGTTCTCTGTCTTCAAAGAGTTTATGATAATTGCAAGTAAAGATTACACTTATACAGCTATGCTATTAATAGCAGTTTCCTCCATACTAGAATGTAAGGTCCACAATTGCTTCTTTATCACTGTATTGAGAAATGTGTCATGCCTGTATTGTAAGGAGTTAATAGTAAATAATGATTAAGTGGGAAAACTATTATATAGTAACACTGATTTTTATTCAATTTATACATTTAACTTTTTTACTCTTTTTCAGAGACAAAATAATTTTTATTTAGCTTCTTGTAAAGAGTTGGACATGACTGACTGAACTGAACTGAATTTAACTAAACTTTTTAATTTTTACAATTTAAAGTACTTAATTATTCACTCTGTATCATAAGCTCCAGTTTCATCCACCTCATTAGAATTGATTCAAATGCATTCTTTTTAATGGCTGAGTAATATTCCATTGTGTATATGTACCACAGCTTTCTTATCCATTTTTCTGCCAATGGACATCTAAGTTGCTTCTATGTCCTAGCTGTTGTAAATAATGCTGTGATGAATATTGGTGTACATGTGTCTCTTTCAATTCTGATTTCCTCAGTGTGTATGCCCAGCAGTGGGATTGCTGGGTTATATGGCAGTTCTATTTCCAGTTTTGTTAAGGAATCTCCACACTGTTCTCCATAGTGGCTGTACTAGCTTGCATTCTCACCAACAGTGTAAGAGGGTTCCCTTTTCTCCACACCCTCTCCAGCATTTGTTGTTTGTAGATTTTAGATAGCATATTAAACCTAGATAGCATATTAAACCTAGATAGCATTTGAAACCTAGATAGCATATTAAAAAGCAGAGACATTGCTATGCCAACAAAAGTCCGTCTAGTCAAGGCTATGTTTTTTCCAGTGGTCATGAATGGACTTGAGGGTTGGACTATAAAGAAAGCTGAGAGCTGAAGAAGTGATGCTTTTGAACTGTGGTGTTGGGGAAGACTCTTGAGAGTCCTTTGGACTGCAAGGAGATCCAACCAGTCCATCCTAAAGGAGATCAGTCCTGGGTGTTCATTGGAAGGACTGATGTTGAAGCTGAAACTCCAATACTTTGGCCACCTCATGCGAAGAGTTGACTCACTGGAAAAGACTCTGATGCTGGGAGGGATTGGGGGCAGGAGGAGAAGGGGACGACAGAGGATGCAATGACTGGATGGCATCACCGATTTGATGGACATGAGTTTGGGTAAACTCCGGGAGTTGGTGATGGACAGGGAGGCCTGGTGTGCTGCGATTCATGGGGTTGCAAAGAGTTGGACACGACTGAGCGAATGAACTGAACTGAACTGAACTGAATTCTGACCGGCATGAGATGGTACCTCGTTGTGGTTTTGATTTGCATTTCTCTGACTTGAGCCGTGCTGAACATCTTTTCATGTGTTTCTTAGCCATCTGTATGTCTGCTTAGTTTTCAGCCCATTTTTTGACAGGGTCATTTATTTTTCTGGTATGGAGCTGCATGAACTGCTTGTATATTTTTGAGATTAATTCTTTGTCAGTTGCTTCGTTTGCTATTATTTTTTCCCATTCTGAAGTGTGTCTTTTCACCTTGCTTATATTTTCCTTCATTGTGCAAAAGCTTTTTAGTTTAATTAGGTCCCATTTGTTTATTTTTGCCTTTATTTCCATTACTCTTTGAGGTGGGTCATAGAGGATCCTGCTGTGATTTATGTCAGAGAGTGTTTTGCCTACGTTTTCCTCTAGGAGTTTTATAGTTTATGGTCTTACATTTAAATCTTTAATCCATTTTGAGTTCATTTTTTGTGTGGTGTTAGAAAGTGTTCTAGTTTCATTCTTTTATAAGTCGTTGATCAGTTTTCCCAGCACCACTTGTTAAAGCAATTGTCTTTTCTCTATTGTATATTCTTGCCTCCTTTGTCAAAGATAAGGTGCCCATAGGTGTGTGGATTTATCTCTGGGCTTTCTATTTTGTTCCATTGATCTATATGAGAAAATACAATTTTATGATTGACAACTGTACACTACTTAACAAAAGCATGTTGATTTTTACATAGAGGCACACAGAGGCAAGTTCCAGATAGAGAGTTATTTACCATTATAAAATTATATTTAGTTTTATGTATTACCCAGTTGGTAGTTAACTTTTATTTACTGTCAGAATTAGTTAGAATTTGGAAATTCCCTGCCAGTCCAGAGGCTGGGACTGTGCACTTTCATTGCCAAGGGCCTGTGTTCAGCCCCTGGTAGAAGAACTAGAATCCCACAAGGTACACCACACAGCCACACACATAAAAAAGCCACACCAAAACAAACAGACAGACAAAAACCTAGGCATGGAATATTGGAAAAAAGAGTTTGCTATAATACAGTTCAAAATTTTTTTGAAATGCAAGCGTTCATTTTACTATGACTCATTACAGTTTCTATTTAAGTCACCACACTTCCACGTAGCGTAATTTATTTCCTGCCACTCTGAGGGTAAACCCATCTCACCCAGTGTTTCATCAGTCCCTTTGGTGTCTCTGCAGGGTGGAGTCGAAGTCCAATCTGTCATGTGTAATCTGGGTGTATATTCCCACTGCTTTGTAGGGAAGGAAGTTTCACATTATAAAATGCCCTCTTCCCATGAATAACCAGGCAATCTGAGCTACTCTGGAGGAGCACAAAATACTTCACAAATGTTGGCTATTTTGCACCTAAAATCTGATTTTCAGACTCCAAACTTTTTTCTTTCAGGTCTTCTTTGTTTATTGATGAATCCTGAATACTTAATATATAGCACAAGAAACTCTATTCAACATCCTGTAGTAACCTAAATGGGAAAATAATTTGAAAAATAATAGGTCCATGTATATGGACAACTCACTCACTCTGCTGTACACATGAAGCTAATATTTTTAGTCAGCTATAATCCAATATAAAATAAATATTGAATGTTACAAAATAGAAATTTTAATTTAGTAGTTATGTCATTGGATTCCTAGATGTTCATTGGCAGAGAATGGATAAGAAAGTTGTAGTATATATGCCCAATGGAATAATTACTCAGTTATAAAAAGGAACACATTTAAGTCAGTTCTAATGAGGTGGATTAACCTAGAGCTTATTATAAGAGTGAAGTAAGTCAGAAAAATATATTGCATATTAAAGTATATGAAAGAGAGTACTGATGATCCTATGTGAAGGGCAGCAAAGGAGACAGTCATAAAGAACAGATGTTTGGACTCAGTGGAAGGAGAGAGTGGGATGATTTGAGAGAATAGCACTGAAACACATACCTTACCATATGTAAAAGAGATAACCAGAGGGAGTTTGATTAATGACACAGGGAACCCAAGCCAGTGCTCTGTGCCAACCTGGAGGGGTGGATGGGGGGCGAGGGTGGGGAGCACAGAAGGGAGGGGACACAAGTATGCAGCAGAGGCTATCACAATATTGCAAAAGAATTAGCCTCCAATTGAAGTAAATAAATATATTAAAAATTAAAATTATTAAAAAATAGAGATTTTAATTTAGTTGTTTTGTCATTAGATTGACATATTTACCTCTTAAACCCAGGTTATCTGAAGCCAGTGATATCTGCAGACACTTTGGGCTATCGTGCTATAGTTCATGTTCATATCATAAACCAATTAATGAGGTCACCTGAGTTCTTCAATTTCTTTTAAAAATTGTGGTCAAATATACGTAACAAAATATACAGTTTTAACCATTTTAAAGTGTCATTGCCTTAATTCATATTGTTGTGCCAACATTATGGTCATCATCTCTAAAATGTTTTCAACTTGTCAAACTGTAATTTCACAACCATTAAACAAAATTTCCCATTTCCATTTACCGAGCACCATCCAACTACCATTCTGTTTTCTTTCTATAAACTTGACTGGCTAAGTGCCTCAATCAAATGTAGTCATACAAGATTAGATTTTCTGTGTGACTTCCTTTTTCGCTTTGCATCAATATACTATCCTTTCTCCATTGAACACTCTTGACACTCTTGCTGAAAATTATCTAGGATGTATATAAAGCTTTATTTCTAGACCATCTATAGTATTCCATTAGTATGCTGTCCACCTTTATTTCAATGGTCGTGCTGGGATTCCCATAACTTTGTGTTATATGTTTTAAGATCAGGTAGCGTGAGATCTCCAAGTTTCCACTTCCTTTCAAAATTGTTTCGGCAATTTAAAGTCCTTGAGATTCTGTATGAATATTTCTGCTTCTATAAAGACTATTCTGGGATTTTGATAAGGATTGCACTGAATCTGAAGGTATTATTAACATCTTACTAATATGTTGAGTTATTATTTATATCTTAATACTGTTAAATATCCCAGATCATAAATATCTTTCCATGTATGTATTTGATAATGTCACTAGGATACATTTTGCACTTTTCAGTTTACAAGACTGTCTCCTTGGTTAAGTTTATTCCTAAATATTTTATTCTATTTGGTGCTCTTGTAAATGCAATTATTTTCTTAATTTATTCTTGAGTTTTTCATGAACTTTTAGAAATTCAACATCATTTCATAAAAAAACTCTCAACAAATTGGAAATAGAAAGAATGTACCTCGACATAGTTAAGTCCTTATATGACAGATGCACTGCTAACATCATCCTCACCATGGGAAGGTTAAAAGCTGCCACAATAAAATCTGGAAAAAGACACGAGGGCACAAGTCCTTTTTAACATAGTACTGCCATAAAAATTCCTGTGAAAATTTTAAAGTTGTGTAAGTATTCCATTCCATTCTGTTCAGTCGTTCAGTCGTGTCCGACTCTTTGCGACCCCATGAATCACAGCACACCAGGCCTCCCTGTCCATCACCAATTCCCGGAGATCACCCAAACTCATGTCCATTGAGGTGGTGATGCCATCCAGCCATCTCATCCTCTGTCGTCCCCTTCTCCTCCCACCCCCAATCCCTCCCAGCATCAGAGTCTTTTCCAATGAGTCAACTCGACGCATGAGGTGGCCAAAGAATTGCAGTTTCAGCTTTAGCATCAGTCCTTCCAATGAACACCCATTCCTTTAGAATGGACTGGTTGGATCTCCTTGCAGTCAAAGGGACTCTCAAGAGTCTTCTCCAGCACCACAGTTCAAAAGCATCAATTCTTCGGTGATCAGCTTTCTTCACAGTCCAACTCTCACATCCATACATGACCACTGGAAAAACCATAGCCTTGACTAGACGGACCTTTGTTGGCAAAGTAATGTCTCTGCCTTTTAATATGCTATCTAGGTTGGTCATAACCTTCCTTCTAAGGAGCAAGCGTCCTTTAATTTCATGGTTGAGATCAGCATCCGCAGTGATTTTGGAGCCCCCAAAAATAAAGTCTGACACTGTTTCCACTATTTCCCCATCTATTTCCCAATAAGTGATGGGGCCAGATGCCATGATCTTCGTTTTCTGAATGTTGAGCTTCAAGCCAACTTTTCACTCTCCTCTTTCACTTTCATCAAGAGGCTCTTTAGTTCTTCACTTTCTGCCATAAGGGTAGTGTCATCTGCATATCTGAGGTTATTGATATTTCTCCCAGCAATCTTGATTCCAGATTGTGCTTACTGCAGTCCAGCGTTCTCATGATGTACTCTGCATATAAGTTAACTAAGCAAGGTGACAATATACAGCCTTGATGTACTCCTTTCCCTTTTTGAAACTAGTCTGTTGTCCCATGTCCATTTCTAACTGTTGCTTCCTGACCTGCATATAGATTTCTCAAGAGGCAGGTCAGGTGGTCTGGTATTCCCATGTCTTTCAGAATTTTCCACAGTTTATTGTGATCCACACAGTCAAAGGCTTTGGCATAGTCAATGAAGCAGAAATAGATATTTTTCTGGAACTCTCTGGCTTTCTCCATGATCCAGCGGATGTTGGCAATTTGATTTCTGGTGCCTCTGCCTTTTCTAAAACCTGCTTGAACATCTGGAAGTTCACGGTTCACATATTGCTGAAGCCTCGCTTGGAGAATTTTGAGCATGACTTTACTAGCTTGTGAGATGAGTGCAATTGTGCGGTAGTTTGAGCATCCTTTGGCATTGCCTTTCTTTGGGATTGGAATGAAGACTGACCTTTTCCAGTCCTGTGGCCGCTGCTGAGTTTTCCAAATTTGCTGGCATATTGAGTGCAGCACTTTCACAAGATCATCTTTCAAGATTTGAAATAGCTCAACTGGAATTCCATCACTACCACTAGCTTTGTTCATAGTGATGCTTTCCGAGGCCCACTTGACTTCACATTCCAAGATGTCTGGCTCTAGGTCAGTGATCACGTTATCGTGTCTATCTTGGTCGTGAAGATCTTTTTTGTACAGTTCTTCTGTGTATTCTTGCCACCTCTTCTTAATATCTTCTTCTTCTGTTAGGTCCATACCATTTCTGTCATTTATCGAGCCCATCTTTGCATGAAATGTTCCCTTGGAATCTCTAATTTTCTTGAAGTGATCTCTTGTCTTTCCTATTCTGTTGTTTTCCACTATTTCTTTGCATTGATCACTGAGGAAGGCTTTCTTATCTCTCCTTGCTATTCTTTGGAACTCTGCATTCAGATGCTTATATCTTTCCTTTTCTCCTTTGCTTTTCGCTTCTCTTCTTTTCCCAGATATTTGTAAGGCCTCCTCAGACAGCCATTTTGCTTTTTTGCCTTTCTTTTCCATGGGGATGGTCTTGGTCCCTGTCTCCTGTATGATGTCACGAACCTCTGTCCATAGTTCATCAGGCACTCTATCAAATCTAGTCCCTTAAATCTATTTCTTACTTCCACTGTATAATCATAAGGGATTTGATTCAGGTCATATCTGAATGGTCTAGTGGTTTTCCCTACTTTCTTCAATTTAAGTCTGAATTTGTCAATAAGGAGTTCATGATCTGAGCCACAGTCAGCTCCTTTTCTTCTTTTTGCTAACTGTATAGAGCTTCTCCATCTTTGGCTGCAAAGAATATAATCAATCTGATTTCGGTGTTGACCATCTGGTGATGTCCATGTGTAGAATCTTCTCTTGTGTTGTTGGAAGAGGGTGTTTGCTATGACCAGTGCATTCTCTTGGCAATACTCTATTAGCCTTTGCCCTGCTTCATTTCATGCTCCAAGGCCAAGTTTTCCTGTTACTCCAGGTGTTTCTTGACTTCCTACTTTTGCATTCCAGTCCCCTAGAATGAAAAGGACATCTTTTTTGGGTGTTAGTTCTAAAAGGTCTTGTAGGTCTTCAAAGTTCAACTTTGGCTTCTTAAGCATTACTGGTTGGAGCGTAGGCTTAGATTACTGTAATATTGAATGGTTTGCCTTGGAAACGAACAGAAATCATTCTGTCATTTTTAAGATTGCATCCCAGTACTGCATTTCGGACTCTTTTGTTGACCATGATGGCTACTCCATTTCTTCTAAGGGATTCCTGCCCACAGTAGTAGATATAATGGTCATCTGAGTTAAATTCACACATTCCAGTCCATTTTAGTTCACTGATTCCTAGAATGTCTACGTTCACTCTTGCCATCCCCTGTTTGACCACTTCCAATTTGCCTTGATTCATGGACCTAACATTCCAGGTCCCTATGCAATATTGCTCTTTACAGCATCAGACCTTGCTTCTATCACCAGTCACATCCACAGCTGGGTATTGTTTTTGTTTTGGCTCCATCCCTTCATTCTTTCTGGAGTTATTTCTCCACTGATCTCCAGTAGCATACTGGGCACCTACCGACCTGGGGAATTTCTCATTCAGTATCCTATTATTTTGCCTTTTGATACTGTTCATGGGGTTCTCAAGACAAGTATACTGAAGTGGTTTGCCATTTCCTTCTCCAGTGGACTACGTTCTGCCAGACCGCTCCACCATTACCTGTCTGTCTTGGGTGGCCCCACGTAGCATGGCTTAGTTTCATTGAGTTAGACAGGGCTGTGGTCCATATGATCAGATGAACTAGTTTTCTGTGATTATGATTTCAGTGTGTCTGCCCTCTGATGCTCCCTCGCAATACCTACTGTCTTATTTGGGTTTCTCTTACCTTGGTCGTAGAATATCTCTTCACAGCTGCTCCAGCAAAGCGGAGCCGCTGTACCTTACCTTGGACGTGGGGTAGCTCCTCTCCGCCACACTTCTGTGTGTGGTCAGTTGCGCCAGCCAGGTCTCTCGCGTCTGCACCACTGGGACCGGCGTCTCTCGCATCTGCTCAAGTGTATCTTCTGACATCTCTGAAGTGAAATAATTTTATTAATTTTTATATGCTTTCAATTGCTGTAACAGGGCTTATTTTTACCCAAACTTTTATTTTTATATTGGAGGACGGTATCCAATAAGCAATGTTGTGATAGTTTCACGTGGATAGCAAAGAAAGAACTCAGCCTATATATACAAGCATCCATTCTCCACAAAACTCCCCTTTCACCCAGGTTGCCATATAACACTGTTCAGAGTTCTGTGCTATACAGTAGGACCTTGTTGATTATTTAATTGAAATGTTGCAGTGTGTACATGCCAACTCCAAAATCTCTAATTATCTCTCCCCCAAGTTCTTCCACCCTAACAAGCATAAGTTTATTCTCTGAGTCCATGGGTATGTTGTGAGTGTGTGTGTGTTGAGTTGTGTCCCATGGCCTGCAGCCCTCCACACTCCTCTGTCCATGGAATTTTCCAGGCTCCATTTCATAAATAAGATCATTGTATAATTTCTGTAATGGTGTCTATGATGGAAGTCACTTCCTACACTTTCAAACTCAGCTTGAGCATCACCTTTAAGAAAGCTCGTCTTGGATTACTTTCCCAGTAGAATTTTCCCTCTTATTTTCTGTCACTATACCCTACTTATTGTCTTTTAAGCAGTGAATAAAACTGCAACTTCTTTTTTAGTTTTTAGGATAACCATGATATATACTTTCATATTTTATATGGTTCATTTTTTTTTTGGTATTTCAGTTTGTTTATTTATTTACTTTACATTATTGTATTGGTTTTGTCATACATTGACTTGAATCCACCCTGGGTGTACATGTGTCCCCTTCTTGAAACCCCCTCCTACCTCCATTCCCATCCCATCCCTCTGGTTCATCCCAGTACACCAGCCCCAAGCATCCTGCATCATGCATCAAACCTGGACTGGCGATTCATTTCACATATGATAATATACATGTTTCAATGCCATTCTCCCAAACCATCCCACCCTCACCTCTCCCACCGAGTCTAAAAGACTGTTCTATACATCTGTGTCTCTTTTGCTGTCTCATGTATAGGGTTATCGTTACCATATTTCTTCCATATATATGCATTAGTATACTGTATTGGTATTTTTCTTTCTGGCTTACTTCACCCTGTATAATAGGTTCCAGTTTCATCCACCTCATTAGAACTGATTCAAATGTATTCTTAATTGCTGAATAATACTCCATTCTGCAGATGGACATCTAGGTTGCTTCCATGGAAACATGCATATCTTCTAATGAATGGATAAATAAAAAATTAAACATTTAAGTCTTTTCTGTCTTTAAGTGTTTTCCCCTTTGTTTTGTAGGTAAACTACTTCTCAGATGTGAAGTCAACTTCTGTACAGATGAAATGGAACCAAGGAACAATGTAACTTACTTTGTCCTCCTAGACTTCACACAGAATCCAAAGGAGCAGAAAGTCCTTCCTGTTATGTTCTTGCTCTTCTATATTTTGACTGTGGTGGGAAATCTGGTTATTATTGTGACTATAGCTGTCAGTAAGATCCTGAACTCACCGATGTACTTTTTTCTTACTAGATTATCATTTGTGGATATCACTTATTCCTCTTCTATTACCCCCAGGTTGATTTCATACTTGTTCTTTGGGGAAAAAATCATAACCTTTGAATCTTGCATGACCCAGCTGTTTACAGAGCACATTTTTGCTGTATCAGGGGTCTTCCTTCTGCTGGTGATGGCCTATGACCGCTATGTGGCCATCTGTAAGCCCGTGCATTATTTGGTGATCATGAGGCAGAAGGTGTGGGTTGTGCTGCTGCTGGTGTCCTGGGTTGGAGGTTTTCTGCACTCAATTATTCAACTTAGCACTGTTTATGGGCTCCCATTCTGTGGCCCCAATGTCATTGATCACTTTATATGTGACATGTTCCCTTTACTGAAACTTGTCTCTACCGACACCTATCTCATTGGTCTCTTAGTTGTGGCCAATGGAGGACTGATCTGCACTATTGTGTTTCTGCTCTTGCTTGTCTCCTATGGAGTCATCCTGCACTCTCTGAAGAACCTGAGTCAGGAAGGGAGGTGGAAAGCCCTCCAGACCTGTGGTTCCCACATCACTGTGGTTGTCTGCTTCTTTCTTCCCTCTATATTTGTAAATGCGAGACCTGCTAAGACCTTCCCCATTGACAAATTATTGAGTGTGTTCTATACAGTCATAACCCCCATTCTGAACCCATTAATCTATGCTATAACAAAGATCATGGCATCTGGTCCCATTACTTCATGGGAAATAGATGGGAAACAGTGTCAGACTTTATTTTTTGGGCTCCAAAATCACTGTGGATGCTGATTGCAGCCATGAAATTAAAAGATGCTTACTCCTTGGAAGGAAAGTTATGACCAACCTAGATAACATATTAAAAAGCAGAGACATTACTTCGCCAACAAAGGTCCGTCTAGTCAAGGCTATGGTTTTTCCCATGGTCATGTATGGATGTGAGAGTTGGACTGTGAAGAAAGCTGATCACTGAAGAATTTATGGTTTTGAACTTTGGTGCTGGAGAAGACTCTTGAGAGTCCCTTGGACTGTAAGGAGATCCAACCAGTCCCTTCTAAAAGAGATTAATCCTGGGTGTTCATTGGAAGGACTGATCTAAAGCTGAAGCTCCAATACTTTGGCCACCTCATGCGAAGAGTTGACTCACTGGAAAAGACTCTGATGCTGGGGAAGATTGGGGGCAGGAGGAGAAGGGGACGACAGAGAATGAGATGGCTGGATGGCATCACCGACTTGATGGACATTTGTTTGGGTGAACTCCGGGAGTTGGTGATGGACAGGGAGGCCTGGTGTGCTGTGATTCATGGGGTCGCAAAGAGTCAGACACAACTGAGTGACTGAACTGAACTGAACTGATGAAGAAGCTCTGGAGAAGAAACATCGTATCTCATATTAAATAAGTACATCATCCACCATGAAGCGAGTCTTTCGACATCAGGGTCCATTACCTTACAATGCAGAAGTCATTTTAAAATTTGATGCTGATTTCTCTATTTTTGCAAAAACTTTACTATAATTATAATTAAAGATAATTATACAACTGTGCTATTAAAACAGTTTTCCTCTCTATTAGCGTATAAAGCCTATAAATACCTATTTATCACTGTAGCTAGCAAGATTTAATGCCTATGCAGCAAGATGTTAATAATATATAATTAACTTGCAAGGTTACTATTGTATAGTTACACTGATTTTTGATCATTTATGGTTTTATCTTTTTTACTCTTGTTCAGACACAGAGGAATTTCTCTTTAGATTCTTATCATTTAAGTGCACTTGCTTATTTATATAACTTAAAAATTGTAATTTTATATAGATTGTCTTCTTTGCTATATTTCCATCACATTATGCCCAAAATTTTTAACTGAAATATTTTGCTGCTTACAAGAAAATTTGAAGTAAAATAGGGATTAATTAACAGCATATATGAAAACCAAACAATATAAGATTGAAAGAAAGTGAAATTTGCTCAGTCATGACTGATTCTGCAACACCATGGACTGTATAATCCATGGAATTCTCCAGGCCAGAATACTGGAGTGGGTAGCCTTTCCCTTCTCTAGCGGGTTTTCCCTACCCAGGAAATGAACCCAGGTCTCCTGCATTGCAGGCAGATTCTTTACCAGCTGAGACAGAAGGGTAGCCCAAGAATACTGGAGTGGGTAGCCTATCCCTTCTCCAGTGGATCTGCCCGACCCAGGAATTGAACAGGGGTCTCCTGCATTGCAGGTGGATTCTTTACCAACTGAGCTATCAGGGAAGCCCAAACAATATAGGATTAGGTCTCAAATAAATTTCCATATTTCTTATTTTTCTGTCAGAATTTTCTTGTCTTCATAAATGTAAACTCTAATTTTGTTTCTTAATTTTGATTTGGCAATAATCTTTGCAAATGCAAATGTGTTTAACATATGGATATTTGTTACTTTCTTTATATATAATCCTTGCTTTTACTATGCAATGTCTTGAAAAAATATTTTTGTATAAGAAAGCCTTCCTAAGTGATCAATGTGAAGAAATAAAGGAAAATAATAATATGAGAGAGACTAGAGATCTCCTCAAAAAAATTAGAAATACCAAGGGAATATTTCTTGAAACATGGGCACAATAAAGGACAGAAATGTTATGGACCTAACAGAAGCAGAAGATATTAAGAAAATGTGGCAAGAATGCACACAAGATCTGTACAAAAAAGATCTTAACAAACCAGATAATCACGATGGTGATTTTAAAATTCAGTTCAGTTCAGTTCAGTTCAGTCGCTCATTCGTGTCCGACTCTCCGCGACCCCATGAATCACAGCACGCCAGGCCTCCCTGTCCATCACCAACTCCCGGAGTTCACTCAAACTCATGTCCACAGAGTCGGTGATGCCATCCAGCCATCTCACTTTCCGTCGTCCCCTTCTCCTCCCGCCCCCAACCTTTCCCAGCATCAGAGTCTTTTCCAGTGAGTCAACTTGTCGCATGAGGTGGCCAAAGTATTGCAGCTTCAGCTTTAGCATCAGTCCTTCCAATGAACACCCAGCATTGATCTTCCTTAGAATGGACTGGTTGGATCTCCTGGCGGTACAAGGGACTCTCAAGAGTCTTCTCCAACACCACAGTTCAAAAGCATCAATTCTTTGGCGCTCAGCTTTCTTCACAGTCCAACTCTCACATCCATACATGACCACGGGAAAAACCGTAGCCTTGACTAGATGGATCTTTGTTGGCAAAGTAGTGTCTCTGCTTTTTAATATGTTATCTAGGTTGGTCATAACTTTCCTTCCAAGGAGTAAGCGTCTTTTAATTTCATGGCTGCAATCAGCATCCACAGTGATTTTGGAGCCCAAAAAAATAAAGTCTGACACTGTTTCCATTGTTTTTCCATCTATTTCCCATGAAGTGATGGGACCAGATGCCATGATCTTTGTTTTCTGAATGTTGAGCTTCAAGTCAACCTTTTCACTCTCTTCTTTCACTTTCAACAAGAGGCTTTTGAGTTCCTCTTCACTTTCTGCCATAAGGGTAGTGTCATCTGCATATCTGAGATTATTGATATTTCTCCCAGAAATCTTGATTCCAGCTTGTGTTCCTCATGATGTACTCTGCATATAAGTTAAATAAGCAAGGTGACAATATACAGCCTTGACGCACTCCCTTTCCTATTTGGAACCAGTCAGTTGTTCTATGTACAGTTCTGACTGTTGTGCTTCTTCCAGATTTTAAAATTAGGTACTACATATTTTATTTAAGGCATTTAACTGTGTTTTCTGATGTAACTTTCATATATCTAACCAAAATTTAAGGTGATTAAATTGCATCTTAAATAAAAGGATAGACAATCGTGCTGTGGCAGATGGGGTAGTACATAACATATCTGTTCACTGGAGTAAAATGACTGGGTTTTTATATTAATCTGGGTGATTAATGATGATTCTTTTTTCTCATGAAGTTTTTTTCCCATGTTGGACATTTCTGACATGAATTATGTGACTTGTCCTATTAAAATCTTTGCATATAGATGATCTTTAAAAACTTTGGGGAAAATCCCAGTGAATTAATTAAATATGAGTCAGTCTTGGACATATTCCAGTTCCAAGACTCAATGATAATTGCAGCTGGAAGGGATGAAATATCCCATGATCTTCACCCCTAAGGGTAAGTAGATGCTATCCACTTAGTAACTGGCATCAATTTTTTCCTGAGGCCTTTTCTTAGACTTAAAATATGACTTAAAAAAAATCACAGGAACATCTTTCAAAATCTTAGGTCAACTGATCTGGCCATGCTAGCATGACAGAATTAGAAGGGTGAAACAGCCAAATGCTACTTTTCTTTTTCAAGTTGGTGGAAAGAAGTACTTGTGGAAAATTTTCCTGGGAAATGGCTACTTGATACCTTCTATGTATACATAGGATTTCTTGGTCATTTTGATAAGTTTCTAATCTGATACACTTTTGTTTTTCTGTATGCACCCTGGAAGTCCTTTCAAATAATCTACACTGCACATAAAAATGACTTGAATAATCATGAGACTCCATGAAGAAAATGGACAGACAGCCGAATGAAATCAAATTTATGCTCAAATAATAAGGCAACTTTTGCCCTCTGTTGTCAAACTCGATGAAAAATAATTCTTAGTGTTTACTAGTAACTTAAAGGCATCGTTCAGATTCTGAAGAAGCCTCTAAAGGTAAGACTAATGGTAAATCATGGGAATCAGATTCACAAGTGTGGGATGTTCTTTATTGTAAAAGAAATTATATTACTTTGAAATCAATCAAACTTAGATTCAGTTCTAGATGTAACCCTTAAAAAATATGTGATTTGTGGAAAATGAATGACATATTCTGAGAATTAGTTTCTTCCATTATAAAATGGAAATTCCAGTTCTTATTACTCTAAACATTAAATGTGATACATTAAACTATGAGTCCGTGATTGGAATATACGGTTAAGACTTTTCAGGAGCAAGATGATGTCATCAGAATAAAATTTAAAAGGACAATTTGGGCTGCTTCAGGAGAATCAGTTTTTGAAGGCCAGAATAAACATGGAGAGATTTGGCAGGAGGCTACTGCAGTAGACCAGGAAGAAATTAACAAGTAGGGTATGATCAAACTTGTGATATATTTTGAAAATAGAATAAATAGGAATTATTAAATTTTTATGAGAGTATCAATGAGTGAAGAGCATTGAATTTTTGGCTGAACAATAACATGGAAAATAATAGGATTTAATAAATAAGGAGCGCCTGTTTAAATTTTGATTAAGGAATGCTTATATTTATAGTAGAAGTTTTAAAAGTTAGCTTTATAAGTACTACATTGCCATTAAACTATGCCAAAATTAGAGATGTTACATAGCAGTTCAGTCGCTCAGTCATGTCCCACACTGTGATCCCATGGACTGCAACACGCCAGGCCTCCCTGTCCATCACCAAATCCCGGAGTTTATTCAAACTGATGTCCATTCAGTTGGTGATACCAACCAACCATCTCATCCTCTGTCATCCCCTTCTCCTCCCACATTCAGTCTTTCCCAGCATCAGGGTCTTTTCCAATGAGTCAGTTCTTCACATCAGGGGGCCAAAGTATTGGAGTTTCAGCTTCAGCATCAGTCTTTCCAGTGAATATTCAGGACTGATTTCCTTTAGGATGGACTGGTTGGATCTCCATGCTGTCCAAGGGACTCTCAAGAGTCTTCTCCAACACCACAGTTCAAAAGCGTCAATTCTTCAGTGCTCACCTTTATTTATAGTCCAACTCTCACATCCATACATGACTAGAGGAAAAACCATACTTTTGACTAGACGAATCAGTTTGTTGGCAAATTTATGTCTCTACTTTTTAATATGCTGTCTAGGTTGGTCACAACTTTTCTTCCAAAGAACAAATGTCTTTTAATTTCATGGCAGCAGTCACCATCTACAGTGATTTTGGAGCCCCCAAAATAAAGTTTGTCATTGTTTCCACTCTTTACCCATCTATTTGCCATGAAGTTATGGGACCAGAGGCCATGATCTAAGTTTTCTGAATGTTGAGTTTTAAGCCAACTTTTTCAGTCTACTCTTTCATTTTCATCAGGAAGCTCTATAATTCTTCTTCACTTTCTGCTTTAAGGGTGGTGTCATCTGCATATCTGAGGTCATTGACATTTCTCCCAGCAATCTTGATTCCAGCTTGTGCTTCATCCAGTCTGGTGTTTCTCATGATGTACTCTGCATATAAGTTAAATAATCAAGGTGACAATATGCAACCTTATTGCATACACATGTTTGAAAATTAGGGGAGAAACAGGGGCTGACTCAAAATTAGTCTGTTGCAGGATTTACTGGTCAGGAAAAGGGAAATATCCACCTAAAGACCTAAGAGGTGTCAGTGGGGTTTGAGACAATTCAGTACAAGGACCTTCTGTTCACAGTTTGATCTACCTATACTGTAAATTACCTTAAGTGGGTCTCATTTATTATATTTTCTGACTCTTTAAATATTTCACTTTTTCATAGAATTCTCTCCCATCTATTTTATGTTTTCAATTTTTTTAAAAACTCAACCAAAGCATTGTTTCCTCCAGGAAGCCTTCTTTGATTATAGTTTGATATACTCCTAAAGTGAAGGAAAGTGAAAGTGAAGTTTCAGTCATGTCCGACTCTTTGTGACCCCCTGGACTGTAGCCTACAAGGCTCCTCCGTCCATGGAGTTTTCCAGGCAAGAGTACTGGATTGTGTTACTATTTCCTTCTCCAGGGGATCTTCCCAACCCAGGGGTCAAACCCAGGTCTCTCTCATTGTAGGCAGACACTTTTACCATCTGAGGCACCTATGATCCTAAACACTGTGTGATATTCATTAAAAAAAAAAAAAAGTTGCTCAGTCATGTCTGAGTCTTTGTGACTGATTGGACTATAATTTGCCAGGCTCCTCTCTCCATGGAATTTTCCAGGCAAGATAATGGAGTGCGTTGCCATTTCCTCCTCCAGTGGATGTTAACAATCCTGGGATCAAACCTAGGTCTCCTGCACTGCGAGTAGATTCTTTACCATCTGAGCACCAGGGAAGTCAAATATTAATGGCATATATAACTTGGGTACGGAATTGCCTGATCCCTTGTTATGTACCATATTACTGAGGGAAAGAAACGATGCCTTACTCCACTTGTAATCAAAATGTCCATGACATATTAGACACAAATAGAGGTTATATATGCATTCTTCAAGTGAATGTGTAAATAAACAATTGTACATTTAAGTGTTTTCCCCTTTAAGTGTCCCCCCCCCCCAGCTTAAGTGTGTTTTTTTTTTTTCATTGTCTTTTAGACCAGCTGCTTCTAATACCTGAACTCAGCTTCTGTCCAGACTGGATGGAACTAAGGAGCAACGTAACTTACTTTGTCCTCCTGGGCCTCACACAAAATCCAAAGGAGCAGAGTGTACTTTCTGCTATGTTCCTTTTCTTCTACATTTTGACCCTGATGGGCAACCTGGTCATTATTGTGACTGTAGCTGTCAGTAAGACCCTGGACTCACCGATGTACTTTTTTCTTGCTAGCTTATCATTTATGGATGTCACTTACTCTTCTTGTATTACCCCTAGAATGATTTCAGACTTGTTCTTAGGGGAAAAAATCATATCATTTGAATCTTGCATGACCCAGTTGTTTACAGAGCACTTTTTTGGTGGATCAGAGATCATCCTTCTGCTGGTGATGGCCTATGACCGCTATGTGGCCATCTGTAAGCGCCTGCATTATTTGGTGATCATGAGGCAGAGGGTGTGTGTTGTGTTTCTGGTGCTGTCCTGGGTTGGAGGTTTTCTACACTCAATTATTCAACTTAGCACTGTTTATGGGCTCCCATTCTGTGGCCCCAATGTCATTGATCACTTTATATGTGACATGTTCCCTTTACTGAAACTCGTCTGTACTGACACCTATGTCATTGGCATCTTAGTGTTGGCCAATGGAGGACTGATCTGCACTATTGCGTTTCTGATCTTACTCGTCTCCTATGGAGTCATCCTCAACTCTCTGAAGAACCTGAGTCAGGAAGGGAGGCGGAAAGCCCTCCAGACCTGTGGTTCCCACATCACTGTGGTTGTCTGCTTCTTTGTTCCCTCTATATTTGTAAATGGGAGACCTGCTAAGACCTTCCCCATTGACAAATCTTTGAGCGTGTTTTATACAGTTATAAGTCCCATGCTGAACCCATTAATCTACAGTCTAAGAAACTCTGAGTTAACTAATGCTATGAAGAAGCTCTGGAGAAGGAACATCGTATCTCATTTTAACTAAGTGCATTAATTACTATGAAAGGATCTGACATCAGGGGACATTTCCTTTGAATGTGGAAGTCATTTTGGGCTTAGTCACTCAGTCATGTCTAGCTGTTTGCAACTGCGTGGACTGTAGCCTGCCAGGCTCCTCTGTCCATGGGGATTCTCCAGACAAGGATACTGGAGTGAACTGCCATGCTCTCCTGCATGTGATCTTCTCAACCCAGCGATTGAACCCAGGTCTTCCCCATTGCAGGCAGATTCTTTACAATATTAGCCACCAGGGAAGCCATTTTACAATTTGATTCTGATTTCTTTATCTTGAACAAGTTTATGATAATCATAATTAAAGATTGCAATTATACATCTGTGCTATTAATAACAGTTTTCCTCCTTACTAGAATGTAAGGTCTATAATTACTTGTTTATAACTGTACCCAGAATGGTATAAAGCCTATATATTAAAAAAATAATGTATAATGAATTCATGAGAAAATTATTGCACTGATTTTTAACTAATTTGTGTATGCTAAGTCGCTTCCGTCATGTCTGCATCTCTGTGACCCTAGGGACTGTAGCTCACCAGGCTCCTCTGTCCATGGGATTCTCCAGGCAAGAATACTGGAGTGGGCTGCCATGCCCTCCTCCATGTGATCTTCCTGACCCAGGGATTGAACTGGCATCTCTTATATCTCCTGCATTGGCTGCTGGGCTCTTTACCACTAGAGCCACCTGGGAAACCCAACCAATTTATGGATGTATATTTTTTACTCTTTTTCATGAAAAAAGAGCAAAAAAGATATTGCAGTTCATGGAGTAGCAAAGAGGTGGACTTAGCGATTGAACAATAATAACAACTCTTTTTCAGGACAGGATGATTTTTATTTAGATTCTTATCATTTAGATGAACTTTTTCATTTATAAAATTTAAAATAGCTATTTATATATATATTGCCTTTTTTTTAACTACACTTCTGTGGCATTATGCACAAAATCTTTAACTTAATACTTTCCTATTTACAAGAAGATTTGGAGTAAAACAGATATCAATAAACAGCATAAATGGAACCAAACAATACGGTATGCAGTGTCACATGAATTTCCTATTTTTTCCTCAGCATCTCCAGCTCTAACTGTTGGACCTGAATTTGTTTCTTTTCATCTGGTAATAATCTTTACAAATGCAAGTGTAATTAACATACATATATTTGCTTCTTTCTATATATGTAACACTTGCTTTTACTATTCAACATCTTGAAGATATTTCCATGCAAGTCCATGTATTTTGTACATGCATGATTAGTCACTTGTAGTTTCCGGCTCTTTGAGGTCCTATGGACTATAGCCTGCCAGTCCCCTCTGTCCGTGGAATTTCCCAGGCAAGAATACTGGAGTGGGTTGCCATTTCATACCCCAGGAGACCTTCCTGACCCAGGATCGAGCTCGTGTCTTCTGAGTCTCCTGTACTGGAAGGCAGATTCTTTACCACTGGGCCAACTGGGAAGCCCAGTTATATATATATACATAATTTTTCTTATGGTGCACAGTTCTTATAAATTTATAGTAAAATTAATATGTACATTTCTATTAATGTGGTTGCTAAACTTTTCTATGGCAATTAATATTCTAATTAATATATGTTTTATGTATATGCAAATATAATTTTATAGGGATAGCATTGTTCCTATGATATTTGAATGAATGGTCAGGTAATACATGCATTTAAATGTTGATATTGATAGCTATTGCCAAATTACCATACTTGAGGTTCAGTTGCTATAGTCCTGTCCACTCTATGAGAATTCTTTTGTCCACATCTCAGTCACCAGTACCTAATAAATATTTATGACATCTGATTAAAGTCACTCTTATTCTTTAACCACAACCCTTTTGATATAATTGAATTCGATCATCTTTCCACATATTTAATTTGATTCGTATTTATTTTCTGTGAGTTTATATGTATATAAATATAAATGTATGTATATATTCATTCAAATTTTACCTATTTAATTCAATAGTCAATCTTTTCCATACTGATTTTTATGAGATATTTATATACTAAGAAAAGATTACTTTTACCACTGCATGAGTAGTTTATATTTTCTGGTTGTGTGAAAGTGTCTCAGCTGTGTCCTACTTGTTGTGACCCCAAGAACTACAGCCTGCCATGCTCCTCTGTCCATGGAATTCTCCAGGCCAGAATAATGAGGTGGGTATCCGTACCCTTCTCCAGGGGATCTTCCCACCCCAGGGACTGAACCAAGGTCTCCTGCATTGCAGGTGCATTCTTTACCATCTGAGCCACCAGCTGCTAAACAAATAGAATAAGAACACTGTGGACTATAGTACCACTCACTGTAGTGAAAAAGCAAAAACCTAAACAACCAAAAATATTTGACAAGTAAGTGAATACAATCTATTCATAAGATGGGTTATCATGCAGCTATCAAAAATCGTGTTTTCAAAGAAAATTTGAAGACATAAGAAAAAGTGCATGATATAATGTTAGTTCAAAAGGGATGACTAAAAATACACACAATATATGCCATCAAATTAAGTTTAAAAATTAGATTTCTTGTTGTTGTTTAGTTGCTAAATTGTGTCCGACTCTTTTGCTACCATATGGACTGTAGCCCACCAGGCTTCTCTGTCCATGGGATTTTCCAGGCAAGAATACTGGAGTGGGTTGCCATTTCCTTCTCCATTTCCTGGTTACAAGTTTTTAGCTTTTTAAACTATGTAGAATGATTTTTGCATGTAAATTTTTTTTTACATTTTATATTCAATTTTTTTCATTTGTGTATCTTGCTTAGAAAGATGTTTTCCCATTCCATTTGTGTTAAATAGTCTTCAATTCTTTTCCAGTGTTTATCTTTTAAAGCATTTTTATATCTTATATTAAAACTTTTGATTAATCTTGAATTTATTTTGCTATAGGAATTAAATAGGAATTGAAATTTTAGTGGTTTCTCTATATTTTATGTTTTTTTTTGGTTATACAAATTTATGTATTTGTTTTTTATTGGAGGCTAATTATTTTACAATATTATATTGGTTGGTTTTGCCATACATTGACATGAATCGCCCCGGGTGTACATGAGTTCCCCTTCCTGAACCTCCCTCTCACCTCCCTCCTCCCCTTATCCTCCCTCTGGGTCATCCCCGTGCACCAGTTCCGAGCATCCTGTAACATGCATCAAACCTGGACTGGTAATTCGTTTCACATATGATAATATACATGTTTCAATGCCATTTTCCCAAATCATCCCACCCTTGCCCTCTCCACAGAGTCCCAAAGACTGTTCTATACACCTGTGTCTCTTTTGCTGTCTCGTATACAGGGTTACCATTTCCATCTTTCTAAATTCCATATATATGCGTTAGTAGTATACTGTATTGGTGTTTTTCTTTCTGGCTTACTTCACTCTGTATAATAGTCTCCAGTTTCATCCACCTCATTAGAACTGATTCAAATGCATTCTTTTTAATGGCTGAGTAATATGCGACGAGTTGACTCACTGGAAAAGAGTCTGATGCTAGGAGGGATTGGGGGTGGGAGGAGACGGGGACGACAGAGAATGAGATGGCTGGATGGCATCACCGACTCGATGGACATGAGTTTGAGTGAACTCCGGGAGTTGGTGATGGACAGGGAGGCCTGGCGTGCTGTGATTCATGGGGTCGCAAAGAGTCGGACATAACTGAGCGACTGAACTGAACTGAATTGAATACTCCATTGTGTATATGTACCAAAGCTTTCTTATCCATTCGTCTGCTGATGGACATCTAGGTTGCTTCCATGTCCTGACTATTACAAACAGTACTGCGATGAACATTGGAGTACATGTTTCTCTTTCAATTCTGGTTTCCTTGGCGTGAAATGGTATCTCATTGTGGTTTTGATTTACATTTCTCTGCTTATGAGGGATGTTGAGCATTTTCTCATGTGTTTGTTAGCCATCTTTATGTCTTCTTTGGAGAAATGTCTGTTTAGTTCTTTGGCCCATTTTTTTGATTGGGTCATTTATTTTTCTGGAATTGAGCTGCAGGAGCTGCTTGTATATTTTGGAGATTAATTCTTTGTCAGTTGTTTCAGTTGCTATTATTTTCTCCCATTCTGAAGGCTGCCTTTTCACCTTGCTTATAGTTTCCTTTGCTGTGCAGAAGCTTTTAATTTTAATTAGGTCCCATTTATTTATTTTTGCTTTTATTTCCAATATTCTGGGAGGTGGGTCATGGAGGATCCTGCTGTGATTTATGTCGGAGAGTATTTTACCTATGTTCTCCTCTGAGTTTTATAATTTCTGGTCTTACATTTAGCTCTCTAATCCATTTTGAGTTTATTTTTGTGTATGGTGTTAGGAAGTGTTCTAGTTTCATTCTTTTACAAGTGGCTGACCAGTTTTCCCAGCACCATTGGTTTTTAAAAATAGTTGCATAACTATCTTTTTGCCATTAACTTGAAATCCTGATTTTTGTTTCCTGAAATCCCATTTTATTTGGATCCAATTCAAGACCCTCTTCTGTTTCACTAATCTCTTCTTTCATGTGCAGGCTGACACATAATTGGCGTAATATGTAACACATTTTGATCTGTGAGGAGACTAGCAGTGTCTCATTCCCACTGTTTCTCACAAATATACTTAGACTTGAGGGTGGCCATGCCCTCCTCCAGGGATCTTCTTAACCCAGGGACGGAATCCCGGTGTCTGGTGTCTTCTGCATTACAGGTGGATTCTTTACCAGTGAACCACCAGAGAAGCCCCAAATACACACTGCTACTGCCGCTGCTAAGTCGCTTCAGTCGTGTCTGACTCTGCAACCCCATAGACGGCAGCCCACCAGGCTCCCCCGTCCCTGGGATTCTCCAGGCAAGAATACTGGAGTGGGTTGCCATTTCCTTCTCCAATGAATACACACTACTATATTTAAAATAGATTACAGCAAGGCCTATTTTATAGCACAGGGAACTCTACTCAATATTTTGTAATAAACTAAATGGGAAGAGAATTTGAAAAATAGTAGATACATGTATATGTATAACTCAGTTGCTTCGCTGTAGTCATTTTTTAGCAATGGAGACAATTGTAGCAATGTAGACATTGCTAATCACTACACTCTGATGCTTTTGAACTGTGGTGCTGGAGAAGACTCTCGAGAGTCCCTTGGACTGCAAGGAGATCCAACCAGTCCATTCTAAAGGAGATCAATCCTGGGTGTTCATTGGAAGGACTGATGCTAAAGCTGAAACTGCAATACTTTGGCCACCTCACGCGACCAGTTGACTCACTGGAAAAGACTCTGATGCTGGGAAAGGTTGGGGGCAGGAGGAGAAGGGGACGACCGAGAATGAGGTGGCTGGATGGCATCACCGACTCTGTGGACATGAGTTTGAGTGAACTCCGGGAGTTGGTGATGGACAGGGAGGCCTGGTGTGCTGTGATTCATGGGGTCGCGGAGAGTCGGACACGACTGAGCGACTGAACTGAACTGAACTGAATATGGGCTTTCCCGGTGGCTCTGAGGTAAAGAATCCGCCTGCAAAGCAAGAGCTAATGGAGATATGGGCTGGATCCCTGGGTCAGGAAGATCTTGTGGAGGAGGGCATGGCACCCCTCTCCAGTATTCTTGCCAGGAAAATCCCATGGACAGAGGAGCCTAGCGGGCTGCAGTCCATGGTATCTCAAGAGTTGGACACGACTTAAGACTAAATCACCACATATTTAACATAGATGATAACAAGTCCTACTGTAGCACAGGGAACGCTGCTCAATATTTTGTAATAAACTAAATGGGAAAAGAAATGGAAAAAAAATGTAGATACATATATGTGCATAACTCAGTCACTTTTCTGTAGATCTGAAACTAGCACATTGTTAATCACTGTACTCTAATATGGGCTTCCCCAGTGGCTCTGTGGGAAATCTGCCTGTAATGCAGGGACTACAGGAGATGCGGGCTGGATCCTTGCATGGGGAAGATCCCATGGAGGAGGCCATGGCACTGCACTCCAGTATTCTTGTCAGGAACATCCCATGGACAGAGGAGTCTGGCGGGCTACTGTCCACAGTTTTACAAAGAGTCAGATGCGACTGAAACCTCAGCACACAAGCATAAAAAATAAAAAATAAAAAAATAAAATGAAAATTTAAAAATAGAGATTTTAATTTAGTAGTTTTGTCATTGGATTGACTTATTTACCTCTTAAATTCTCCAGAGGTATCTGAAGCCAATGATATTTGCCTATACTTTGGGCTAGCAAGCTATACTCTGTATTCATATCATAAATCAATTAATGAGGTCACCTTAGATCTTATATTCACTTAAAAAATTATGGCCGAGTATACATGACAAAATTCATAAATTTAATCATTTTAAAGGGCATTAAGTTATGCAAATATGACCACTGTCTATATCCAGAACTTCCCCTACTTCTCAAGCTGAAATTCTAAAACCATTAAACAAAATTCTCCATTTTCCCTCACTGACCTGTGGGCAACCACTATTCTACATTTTGTCCATGATCTGACTCTTTAAGTGTCTCAGTCAAGTGGAATCATACAGTATTTGTTTTTTGTGACTGTCTTTTTTCACTTAATGCCATATTATATCCTTTTTTATTTCATAAAATGCTCTTGGCAGTCTTGTTGAAAATTATCTGGGACATATACAAAGGTTTCTTTCTAGACTCAGTTTACTCCATTAGTCTGTTGTCCATCTTTATTCCAATACTAGTGCTGTGATTACTGTAGCTTTGTAGTATGTTTTACAATCAGGAAGTGTGAGACCTCCAACTTTCTTCCTTTTCATTTTTTAAAAAATTTTTGTTTTTATTGGAGGCTAATTATTTTGCAATATTATATTGGTTGGTTTTGTCATACATTGACATGATTCCACCCCGGGTGTACATGAGTTCCCCCTCCCGAACCCCCCTCCCACCTCCCTCCTCCCCTTATCCTCCCTCTGGGTCATCCCCGCACACCAGCCCCGAGCATCCTGTAACATGCATCGACCCTGAACTAGCGATTTGTTTCACATATGATAATATACATGTTTCAATGCCATTCTCCCAAACCATCCCACCCTCACCCTCTCCCACAGAGTCCAAAGACTGTTCTATATATCTGTGTCTCTTTTGCTGTCTCGTATATAGGGTTATCATTTGCATCTTTCTAAATTCCATATATATACGTTAGTATATTGTATTGGTGTTTTTCTTTCTGGCTTACTTCACTCTGAATAACAGGCTCTAGTTTCATCCACCTCATTAGAACTGGTTCATATGCATTCTTTTTAATGGCTGAGTAATATTCCATTGTGTATATGTACCAAAGCTTTCTTATCCATTCGTCTGCAGATGGACATCTAGGTTGCTTCCATGTCCTGGCTATTATAAACAGTGCTGCAATGAACATTGGAGTACATGTTTCTCTTTCAATTCTGGTTTCCTTGGTGTGTACGCCCAGGAGTGTGATTGCTGGGTCATATGGCAGTTCTATTTCCAGTTTTTTGAGGAATCTCCACACTGTTCTCCATAGTGGCTGTACTAGTTTGCATTCCCACCAACAGTGTAAGAGGGGTCCCTTCTCTCCACACCCTCTCCAGCATTTATTGCATGTAGACTTTTGGATAGCAGCCATTCTGACTGGTGTGAAATGGTATCTCATTGTGGTTTTGATTTACATTTCTCTGATTATGAGAGATGTTGATCATTTTCTCATGTGTTTGTTAGCCATCTTTATGTCTTCTTTGGAGAAATGTCTGTTTAGTTCTTTGGCCCATTTTTTGATTTGGTCATTTATTTTTCTGGAATTGAGCTGCAGGAGCTGTTTGTATATTTTGGAGATTAATCCTTTATCAGTTGCTTCATTTGCTATTATTTTCTCCCATTCTGAAGGCTGTCTTTTCACCTTGCTTATAGTTTCCTTTGCTGTGCAGAAGATCCCACAAAAAAAGAAAACTACAGGCCAATATCATTGATGAACATAGATGCAAAAATCCTTAACAAAATTCTAGCAATCAGAATCCAACAACACATTAAGAAGATCATACATCATGACCAAGTGGGCTTTATCCCAGGAATGCAAGGATTCTTCAATATCCGCAAATCAATCAACGTAATACACCACATTAACAAACTGAAAAATAAAAATCATATGATTATCTCAATAGATGCAGAGAAAGCCTTTGACAAAATTAAACATCCAATTATGATAAAAACCCTCCAGAAAGTGGGAATAGAAGGGATGTATCTCAACATAATAAAAGCTATATATGACAAACCCACAGCAAACATTATCCTCAATGGTGAAAAACTGAAAGCATTTCCCCTAAAGTCAGGAACAAGACAAGGGTGCCCACTCTCACCACTACTATTCAACATAGTTCTGGAAGTTTTGGCCACAGCAATCAGAGCAGAAAAAGACATAAAAGGAATCCAAATTGGAAAAGAAGAAGTAAAACTTTCACTGTTCGCTGATGACATGATCCTCTACACAGAAAACCCTAAAGACTACCAGAAAACTACTAGAGCTAATCAATGAATACAGTCAAGTTGCATGATATAAAATCAACACACAGAAATCACTTGCAATCTTATACACTAATAATGAGAAAATAGAAAGAGAAATTAAGGAAACTATTCCATTCACTGTTGCAACGAAAAGAATTAAATACTTAGGAATATATCTACCTAAGGAAACAAAAAACTTGTACATAGAAAACTATAAAACACTAGTGAAAGTAATAAAAGAGGACACTAATAGATGGAGAAATATACCGTGTTCGTGGATTGGAAGAATAAATATTGTAAAAATGAATATACTACCCAAAGTAATTTATACATTCAATGCAATCCCTATCAAGCTACCAACGATATTTTTCACAGAACTAGAACAAATAATCTCACAATTTGTATGGAAATACAAAAAACCTCGAATAGCCAAAGCAATCTTGAGGAAGAAAAATGGAACTGGGGGAATTAACCTACCAGACTTCAAGCTCTACTACAAAGCCACAGTCATCAAGACAGTATGGTACTGGCATAAAGACAGAAATATAGATCAATGGAACAAAATAGAAAGCCCAGAGATAAATCCACGCATCTATGGACACCTCATCTTTGACAAAGGAGGCAAGAATATCAAATGGAGAAAAGACAGTCTCTTTAACAAGTGGTGCTGGGAAAACTGGTCAGCCACTTTTAAAAGAATGAAACTAGAACACTTCCTAACACCATACACCAAAATAAACTCAAAATGGATTAGAGAGCTAAATGTAAGACCAGAAACTATAAAACTCCTAGAGGAGAACGTAGGCAAAACACTCTCTGACATAAATCACAGCAGGATCCTCCAAGACCCACCTCCCAGAATATTGGAAATAAAAGCAAAAATAAACAGATGGGACCTAATTAAAATCAAAAGCTTCTTTCTTCCTTTTCAAAACTGTTTTGTCAAATTTGAAGTCCTTGATATTCCATATGAATTTTATCATGAATATTTTTACTTCTGCAAAAAACATTTTTGTAGTTTGGATAGGGTGTGTACTGAATCTGTAGATCACTTGAAGCAATATTAATATCTTAACACCATTAAATATTCTAGTTCATAAATGTTTTCTCATATATGTGTGTGTTCTATAATATCTCTGAGTAAAGTTTTGTGATGTTCAGTTTAAAATGCTTTTGTCTCATTTGTTAAGTTTTCTCTTAATTATTTTCTTCTTTTTGGTGCTCTTGTAAGTGGAACTATTTTCTTAATTTCTGCTTGGTTTGTTCATGACCATATAAAAATTCAACAACATTTCACAAAAAACTCTCAGCAAGTTTAAAATAGAAGGAATGTACCTGGACTTAATAAAGTGCACATGTGACTGATCCACTGCTGACATCATCCTCAACACTAAAGCTTTGAAACTTCCACATTAAAACCTGAAAGAAGACAAGTGGGCACACTTTCGCAAGTCCTTTTCTTTTAAAAAAATTATGTTTTATTGAAAGATAATTGCTTTACAGAACTTTGCTGTTTTCTGTCAAACCTCAACATGAATCAGCCACAGGTACACATACATCCCCTCGCTCTTGAACCTCCCTTCTGCCTCCCCATCCCACCCCTCTAGGTTGATACAGAGCCCCTGTTTGAGTTTCCTGAGCCAGATAGCAAATTCCCACTGGCTATCTATTTTACAGATGGTGATGGAAATTTCCATGTTGTTCAGCTTTTTTCTAAGCGCAGTTCCTGTTCTCTGAAGTGAGATAATTTTATTTATTAATTTTTGCTTAGTTTTACTTTCTGTAGCTGTACTTCTAATGGTAGTCACATCCTATCTTTTTAATCTGAGTTTAAACATCACGTTTTAAGAAAGAACTTCTCTGATTACATTATCCACAGTAGAACTTCCTCTTATTTCTGTCACAGGGCTTGTTTCTTATATTACAAGACATGAATACAACTACAACTACTGAATGTCTCCTTCTTTATTGTCTGACTATTCTGAGAAAATAATAAAGGAGCACAAGAAAAAACTTTTACATGACTTTGCCCCAGTTTTGTTAATTATTCATAACAAAGTTGTTGGCATAACAGAGGTGCTCTACTTGCTAAAAAAATTGCTAATTGTTTAAACTATTAGCTATTATATCTACAATTTTAATATACTGAATTGTGTCTCTTGATATAATTTTCATATTTCTAACCAAATTTTATGGTGATTAAGCTGAATATTTAATCAAAGGAAAGAAAATCTTGCTCTTTCAGGTGGGAAAATACATGACAAGTTCACTGGAGCAAAATGACAGGGTTGATATTTTTTTCTTGATTGGCAGCAGTCTTATAGAGATTCTAAAGTACTATTTTTTTCTGACCTGAACTATGTGATTTGGCTTATTAATATCTTTACACACAGATGTTCTTTAAGAACTTTGGGGAAGATCCCACTGAATTAATTAAGCAAGAATCAGTCTTGGACATATTCCAACTCTAAGATTCAATAATAATTGCAACTGGAAGGGATGAACTATTCCATGACCTTCATTCTTAATAGGAAGAAAATGCTATCCACTTAGTAACTGACATCAATTTTTCAGGAGGTCCTTTCTTAGACTTCAAAAATCATAGAAATGTTTTTCAAAACTTCAATTTGAAATAGTCTGGCCATGTCAACGTGACAGAGTGAGAAGGGTTAAACAATCAGGTGCTATTTTTCTTTTTAATGTTATTAGGAAAGAGGTTACTTGTGAAAAATTTCCCTGGGAAATGACTAGATGCTATCTTCCTATGTTTATATAGAATTTGTTGGCCATTTTGATAAATTTTCTAATGTGATTAAGCTTTGTTTTTTTTCTGTGTACACCAAGGAATTCCTGTCAAATAATCTATACTGCATATAAGAATGACCCTTTGAATAATGAGAAGAATCCATTTAGAAAATGGACAGTCAAATGACTGTACATATTTATATTCTCAAATAATAAGGCACCCTTTTGCCCTCTACTGTCACACTGGATGAAAGAATTATAGCACTTAAATTGTGTTAAAACTCATTCTTCAGATTGTGAACAAACCTCTGCAAGGTAAGACTAATGGAAAATACTGGAAAACAGGTTAACAATTGAGTGACGTTCTTTATTATGAAAGAAATTAACTTACTTTGAAAGAAATCAAACTTAGATTCAATTCTAGGTATAGCACTTAAAGGCGTGACTTTGGGAAAATGAAATAGATGTTCTGAACCTTAGTATTTTTTAGTTATGAAACAGGGATTATAGTATATGTTACTATAAATATTAAATGTGATACATTAAACTATGACTGCATGATTGGAATATATCGTAAGCCTTTTGAGCAGCAGAGTGATATAATCAGAATAAGACTGAAAAGGACAATTTGGGCTGCTTCAGGAAAACCAGTTTTTGGAGGCAGAATAAACAAGGAGAGACTAGGAAGGAGGCTATCACAGTGGACTAAGAAGAACTTAAAAGAAAAAAAGCATAACAGAAAAAAATAGACGGGAATATTCCAATTTGTGATATATTTTGGAAGTAGAGTCAATAGGATTTATTTAATTTTTATGAGAGTAAAACATAAGTGCAGAGCACCGAAATTTTTTGTCTGAACAATAACATGAAAATTATATCATTTAGCAAGATAAAAGGCAACACTTTAAATTTTGTACAGGAAGTGCTACACATTGTGGAAAATAAAAAAGTTAGGTTTGTAAATAGTAAATTGCCATTCAGTTGCTTGTCCACATTTAGAAGTGCTGCATATACGTATTTGAAAATTAAGTGAAACATGAGGTGTGGAGGCACACAATTAGACTGTTGCAGTGTTTATTGGTCAGGAGCGGGGAAATATCCACTTAAAGACCTCAGAAGTATCAGTGAGGTCTGGGACAATCCAGGACAGAAACATTTCCGTGATTTGATCTACTCACTTTGATTATGTAAATTATCATGAACCTCACTTTTACAGTTTTGTGACGTCACTGATTTCCCTTCCAGGCCTTTCTTGTTGTTTCCCTTAAAAATTCAGCTAAAGCATTAATTCCTCTGGAAAGTCTTCTCTGATTCAATTACGATTGATATATAACTGCACTGTGACTCACCGTCTGTGAATTTCCTTATAACTTATTATATAGGTCTGGAATTATCTGATCCCTGGTCCTGTATTATAATATGAGGGCAAGTAACTCTACCTGATTCAACGTGGAGATACAATATCAATGACACATTGGGCATGAAGAGACTCTCCACACACATTCTTTAGTTGAATATATAACAGAAGATGAAAATTTAATTCATTTAAAAGTTTTCCCCTTGTTTTGTAGGTACACTGCTTCTAACAAGTGAACATAGAACTTAGACTACATGGAAACAAGGAACAATGGCACTTATTTCATCCTCTTGGGCCTCACACAGAATCCAAAGGAGCAGAAAGTCCTTTTTGTTTTGTTCTTCTTCTTCTACATCTTGACTGTGGTGGGAAACCTGCTCATTGCTGTGACTATAGCTGTCAGTAAGACCCTGGACTCACCGATGTACTTTTTTCTGGCTAGCTTATCATTTATGGATGTAACTTACTCTTCTTGTATTACACCTAGATTGATTTCAGACTTGTTCTTCGGGGAAAAAGTTGTATCCTTTAAATCTTGCATGACCCAGCTATTTACAGAGCACTTTTTTGGTGGATCCGAGATTGTACTTCTGCTGGTGATGGCCTATGACCGCTATGTGGCCATCTGTAAGCCCCTGCATTATTTGGTGATCATGAGGCAGAGGGTGTGTGTTGTGTTGCTGGTGCTGTCCTGGGTTGGAGGTTTTCTGCACTCAATCATTCAACTTAGCACTGTTTATGGGCTCCCATTCTGTGGCCCCAATGTCATTGATCACTTTATATGTGACATGTTCCCTTTACTGAAACTCGTCTGTACTGACACCTATCTCATTGGTCTCTTAGTTGTGGCCAATGGAGGACTGATCTGCACTCTTGGTTTTCTGCTCTTACTCGTCTCCTATGGAGTCATCCTGCACTCTCTGAAGAACCTGAGTCAGGAAGGGAGGCGGAAAGCCCTCCAGACCTGTGGTTCCCACATCACTGTGGTTGTCTGCTTCTTTGTTCCCTGCATTTTCATAAATGCAAGACCGGCTAAGACTTTTCCAATTGACAAATCTGTGAGTGTGTTCTATACAGTCATAACTCCCATGTTGAACCCATTAATCTACAGTCTAAGAAATTCTGAGTTAACTAATGCTATGAAGAAGATCTGGAGAAGAAACACTTTTATCTCATATTAAATAAGTGCGAGACATTTGACATCAGGGTCATTTTCCCTAGAATGCTGAAGTCATTTTAAAATTTGATTCTGGATTCACTTTCTCCAATGAATATATATTAATTATTTTAAAATAATGCAATTATAGAACTGTGCTATTAATAACAGTTTCCCCCCTAGTATAATGGAAGGTCTATAACTCCTTGTTTATCACTGTACCTAGAAAGGCATAATGCTTATATAGTGATAATTAATAATATATGGTGATGAAACTTATAGTGAGAAAATTATACACACAATATTTAATTTAATATGTTTTTGTTTGTAAGAAATATGGGATGGGGAGGGAGGTGGGAGGGGGGTTCAAGATGGGGAACACATGAACCTCTGGGGCAGATTCACGCCAACGTATGGCAAAACCAATACAATAATGTAATTAGCCTCCGATTAAATAAATTAAAAAAATATTGAACTAAGATATTAATAATCAAGATTTTCCATTGGTGCTAGTGGTAAAGAATCCATCTACCAATGGAGGAGACCAGGGTCAGGAGGATCCCCTGGAGAAGTGCATGGCTACCCACTCTGGTATTTTGCTTGAGGAATCACCATTGTCAGTGGACTTTTGTGGGCTACAGTTCATGGGTTGCAAAGAGTCGACCTGACTGAAGTGACTTAACATGTGTTAGTAAACAATGAATGAAACCCAAACAATATGGGATGAAGTTTCAAATAAATTTCCTATTTCTCTCAGCATTTCGCAGCCCTCATTCTCAGTTGCTGTTCAGTCACTAAGTTGTGTCCGACTCTTTGCTACCCCATGGACGGCAGCATGCCAGACTCCCTACCCTTCACTCTCTCCTAGAGTTTGCTCAGATTATGTCCTTTGAGTCAGTGATGCTAGAGGTTGACCTTACATTTGTTTCTTTTCATCTGCTAATAATCTTGGCACATGCAACTGTATTTAACATACATATATTTGTTTCTATGTATGTATGTAACACTCCCTTTTACTATGCAAAATCTTGAAAATATTTCCATTCCAGCCCATATATTGTGTGTGTTTTACAGGCAAGATTACTGGAGTGGGCTGCCATTTCCTCCTCCAGGGTATTTTCCTGACCCAGGGACAAACTCCCTTCTCTTACATCTCCTGAATTCACAGGTAGATTCCTGACCACTCTGCCACCTAGGAAGCCCAGTCCTTATATATAATCTTAATTTTTCTTATCGTGGGCAATATTCCTTATACATTTTTACTAGAATTAATGTGCACATTCATCTCCAGTTGCTTGCTAAATCTTTTTATGACAAAAATTATCCCAAAATACATGGTCTTCAGTTCAGTTCAGTTCAGTTGCTCAGTCATGTCCGACTCCGCGACCCCATGAATCACAGCACGCCAGGCCTCCCTGTCCATCACCAACTCCCGGAGTTCACTCAAACTCATGTCCACAGAGTCGGTGATGCCATCCAGCCATCTCATTCTCGGTCGTCCCCTTCTCCTCCCGCCCCCAACCTTTCCCAGCATCAAAATGGGTAAATATGAGTTCATTGGTATAGAATCATTGCTATAATATTTGAATCAATGGTCAGGTAGTATGTGCATTTAAAATGTTGATATTGATAGTTGTAGCCAAACTACCTTTCTTGAGGTTCTTCTAATAGTTACAGTCTTATCCACTATCTGTGAAGATACTTTTGTCCACATCTCAATGACCAGTACCTGATAAATATGACATCTGATTCAAGTTACTTTAGCAACAACTGTTTTGATATAATTTAGTTTGGCCATCTTTCCACATATTTAATTTGATTTTTTTGTGAAAAAAATATATCTTTTACCCAATTCATTCAATTCTTTCTTTTTTTCATACTGATTTTTATGAGATATTTATATACTAAAGAAATGATAATTTTTACCACTCTGTATGTAGTTAATATTTTATGGTTATATGTTTTTAACTTTTTGAACTATGTAGAATGCTTCTTGCACACAATAGTTTTTTTACATTTTATATTCTTTTTTTTTTTGTTTTGTTTTTTTCTATCCTACTTGGAAATTTTTTTCCCCATTCCACTTGTGCAAAATATTCCTCAATTCTTTTTCAGTATTTAATTTTTAAAGCCTCTTTATATCTTATATTAAAAAGCTTGATTCATCTTGAATTTATTTTGGTATAAGAGTTGAAAAGGGACTGAAATTTTAGTGTTTTCATTATAATTTTAGGTTTTTAAAAATAGTCTCATAGTTATCTTTTTGTCATTAATTTGAAAAGTATTATATCCCATTGTATTTGGATCCAATTCAAGACAATCTTCTGTTTCAATGATCTCTTTATTCATGTACAGGTTGACATATAATTGCTATGGTATGTAACACATTTTGATCTGTGAGGAGACTGATAATTCTTTATTCCCATTGTTTTTCAGAAACATGATAGATTTATTACTATTTTAAAACTATTAAAAAATAAACAATAATTTGAACATAAATCAGATAAATAATATAGTTTAAAATGAAAATTAAGTTAAATATATTTAAAAGAGGCTAGTCACAAAACAATTCAGGTATTATTTTCAATAAGATTCATTTTAAGAAGGCTACTTTAGGAAGAGTTTAAAATACTATTATCCAGTCACTATAAGTGTCTTCAGTCAACAAATCACCTGTTGTAAGCTTGGGCAGAGCTTGAGTTTCCTGCCTCTATTTCTGATACCTTGTAGATAGCTGTTGTTCTTTAGCTTGACACCTAAAATGCTAGCTGACATTTTCTGTCAAAAAAAAAAAAATCTTCTCTTTCAGCAAGTTCAGGTCTCAAATGTTTGCTGAGAATCTATTGGTGCTGAGATCATTCTGCCCATACTGGTTGCCAGTGAGCGCTATGTGGCCATTTGCTAAACCTTGTACGATGAAACCATCATGAGTGACAGTGATGAGGCTCCCTCTTTGAAGTGACAAGAGCTAGAGGGGTGTACTTGCTGCCACTGAGATTCTCTTCATAGTGTGGGTGCCTATCCGTGGCTCCAGTGTCACAGACCGTTCGTGTGTGACATAAACCCTTTGTGGAAACTTGTTTGCATGCACAGTCACAGCCTTGATCTCTGTTGCTACCAGCAGTGGGTTCTTTTGCCTGTGAAATATTTTCCCTTAATGGTCTCCTATGTGGTCATCTTGTGCTCCCAAAAGATTTATAGGTTGGAGGAGAGATGGCAATTCCTCTCCATCCATGTCTCTCACATCACTGTGGGCCTCTCAATCTTTGTACCCTGTTTATTTGCTTATTTGCAGTAAGCAAACCATGGATAGATTTTATTCTTCAAAAACCCCCCTGCTAAATCTCTCAAGCTTACACACTCAGAAATTTAGAGGCAAAAAAATGCTATGAGGAAGTTCTGGAAAAAACAAAGTGAGTATGGAAAATAAACATAACAATATAAAATGACTTTGTCTTTTAAATGTAGAAGAGAAAATATAATTTTATGGTTTGGGGCCAACTGAATACTACTTATTAATAGTATGTTTATTTTGAAATTTAGGCACTCAGAGGCAAATTCCAGGTAGAGAATTATTTACCATTATAAAACTGTATTTATATTTATATATTGCCAGTTGTTAGTTAAACTTTAATTTGCTATCAGAATTAGGGTTTGAGAATACCCTGGCAGTTCAGTGGTAGGGAATTTGTGGTTCCATTGCCAAGGGCCAGGGTTCAGTCCCTGGTAAAGGAACTGGGATTCCACAGTCCACATTGCTGTTTTTCAGTCACTCAGTCTTGTCTGATCCTTTGTGATCCCATGCACTGCCACACAACAGGCTTCCCTGTCCTTCACCATCTCCCGGAGTTTGCTCAAATCCAAGTCCATTGAGTCGGTGATACCCTCCAACCATCTCATCCTCTGTTATCCTTTTTCATCCTCCTTCAATCTCTCCCAGAATTAGGGTCTTGTCCAAGGACCCTTTCCAATTTGGGTCGTTTCAGCTCTTCACATCAGCTGGCCAAAGAATTGAAGCTTCAGCTTCAGGAGCAGTCCTTCCAGTGAATATTGCGGGTTGATTTACTTTAGGATTGACTAGTTTGGTTTCCTCACAGTAGAAGGGTCTCTAAAGAATCTTTTCCAGCACCATAGTTGGAAGGCATCAACTTGTTGGTGCTCAGTCTATTTTATTGTCCAGCTCTCACATCCGTACAAGACTACTGGAAAAACCACTGCTGTGTCTGTATGGACTTTGTAGGCAAAATAATGTCTCTTATTTTTAATAGGCTGTCTAGGTTGGTCATTGTTTTTCTTCCAAGGAACAAGAATCTTTTTTTTTTAATTTATTTATTTAATTGGAGGCTAATACTTTAGAATATATTGTGGTGTTTTTTGCCATACATTGACATAAATCAGCCACAGGTGTACGTGTGTCTCCCATCCCAAACGCCCCTCCCACCTCCCTCCCCAGCCCATCCCTCTGGGTTGTCCCAGTTCTCCAGCTTTAGTGCCCTGTTTCATGCATGGAACTTGGACTGGTCCTATGTTTTACATATGGTAATATACATGCTTCAGTGCTCTTCTCTTAAATCATCCCACTTCACCTTCTCCCACAGAGTCCAAAAGTCTGTTCTTTATATCTGTGTCTCTTTTGCTGTCTCACATATAGGGTTGTCATTACCATCTTTCTAAATTCCATATATATGCGCTAATATACTGTATTGGTGTTTTTCTTTCTGACTTACTTCACTCTGTATAATAGGCTCCAGTTTCATGCACCTCATTAGAACTGACTCAAATGCATTTTTCTTTAATAGCTGAGTAATACTCCATTGTGTATATGTACCACAGCTTTCTTATCCATTCATCTGCAGATAGACATCTAGGTTGCTTCCATGACCTAGCTATTGTAAACAGTGCTGCAATGAACACTGGAGTACACGTGTCTCTTTCAATTCTGGTTTCCTTGGTGTGAATGCCCAGCAGTGGGATTGCTGGGTCGTATGGCAGTTCTTTTTCCAGATTTTTAAGGAAACTCCACACTGTTCACCATAGTGGCTGTACTAGTTTGCATTCACACCAACAGTGTAAGAGGGTTCCCTTTTCTCCACACCCTCTCCAGCATTTATTGCTTGTAGACTTTTGGATAGCAGCCATTCTGACCGGCATGAACTTGTAACTCATTGTGGTTTTGATTTGCTTTTCTCTGATAATGAGTAATTCTGAGAATCTTTTCATGTGTTTGTTAGCCATCTGTATGTCTTCTTTGGAGAAATGTCTGTTTAGTTCTTTGGTTCAATTTTGGTTAGGTCGTTTATTAACCTGGTATTGAGATGCATGAGCTGTTTGTATATTTTTGAGATTAATTCTTTGTCCGTAGCTTCATTTGCTATTACTTTCTCCCACTCTGAAGGCTCTTTTCACCTGCTTATAGTCTCCATCATTGTGAGAAGCTTTTAATTTTAATTAGGTCCCATTTGTTTTATTTTTGCCTTTATTTCCATTACTCTGGAAGGTGAGTCATAGAGGATCCTGCTGTGATTTATGTCAGAGAGTGTTTTACCTATGTTTTCCTCTAGGAGTTTTATAGTTTCTGGTCTAACATTTAGATCTTTAATCCATTTTAAGTTTATTTTTGTGTATGGTGTTAGGGAGTGTTCTTGTTTCATTCTTTTATAGGTGGTTGACCAGTTTCCCCAGGACCACTTGTTAAGGAGATTGTCTTTTCTCCATTGTATATTTTTGTCTCCTTTGTCAAAGATAAGGTATCCATAGGTGCATGTATTTGTCTCCGGGCTTTCTATTTTGTTCCATTGATCTATATTTCTGTCTTTGTGCCAGTACCATACTGTCTTGATGACTTAGCTTTGTAGTATATTCTGAAGTAAGACAGGTTGATTCCTCCAGTTCCATTCTTCTTTATCAAGATTGCTTTGACTATTTGAGTTCTTATTTATTTTTTGTATTTCCATACAAATTGTGAAATTAGTGGTTCTAGTTCTGTGAAAATACCATTGGTAGCTTGATAAGGATTGCATTGAATCTATAGATTGCTTTGGGTAGTTTGCTCATTTTCACTATATTGATTCTTCTGATCCATGACATGGTATATTTCTCCACCTATTTGCTTCATCTTTGATTTCTTTCATCAGTGTTTTACAGTTTTCTATATATAGGTCTTTCATTTCTTTAGGTAGAAAGAAACTGGTTTTCTTAAGTATTTTATTCTTTTTGTCACAATGGTAAGTGGGATTGTTTCCTTAATTTCTCTTTCTGTGCTCTCATTGTTAGCATACAGGAATGCAAGGGATTTCTGTGGTTTAATTTTATATCCTGCGACTTTACTATATTCGTTGATTAGCTCTAGTAGTTTTCTGCTGATGTCTTTAGGGTTTACTATGTAGAGGACCATGTCATCTGCAAACAGTGAGAGTTTTACTTCTTCTTTTCCAATCTGGATTCCTTTTATTTCTTTTGCTTCTCTGATTGCTGTGGCTAAAACTTATAAAATCCTCAACAAAATTCTAGCAAACAGAATCCAACAACATATTAAAAAGATCATACATCATGACTGAGTGGGCTTTATCCTAGGGATGCAAGGATTCTTCAATATTCACAAGACAATCAATGTGATACACCACATTAACACATTGAAAGATAAAAAACAGTCCAGGTTCAATGCATGATACAGGATGCTCGGGGCTGGTGTACTGGGATGAATCAGAGGGATGGGATGGGGAGGGAGGTGGGAGGGGGGTTCAAGATGGGGAACACATGTACACCCAGGGCAGATTCATGTCAATGTATGGCAAAACCAATACAATAATGTAAAGTAATTAGCCTCCAATTAAAATAAATAAATTAAAAAAAAACCCATATGATTATCTTAGTAGTTGCAGAGAAGACCTTTTACAAAAAGTCTCCAGAAAGCCGGCATAGAAGGAAAATATCTCGACTTAATAAAAGCCATATATGATAAACCCACAGCAAATATTATCCTCAATGAGGCAGAATAAGATGTTTTTCTGAAATTCTCTTGCTTTTCCTATGACCCAACTGATGTTGGCAGTTTGATCTCTGGTTTCTCAGTCTTTTCTAAACACAGATTTTACATCTGAAAGTTCTCAGTTCACATACTGTTGAAGCCTAGCTTGAAGGATTTTGAACATTACCTTACCACAATCCACATGGCACATCCAAAACAAACAAACACCAACAACCAAACAGACAAGCAAAGAGAACCTAGTTAACAAATATTAAAACAACAATAACAAAAAGAGAGCAGTGGTTATTATATAGTTCTAGAGATTTTGTTTTTAATTTTTGAAATGCAAATGTATTTATTGTTACTCATTACAATTTTTATTTATGTTGTGACATTTCCACATACATGGATATTCCCTGTAACTCTGAGAGTAAGCTCTTCCCACTTAGGGTTCATCAGTAACTTTGGTGACTCTTTTGGAAGGTGGAGGTGAGGTACAATTTGTGATCTATAAACTGTGTGGTATATATTGACACTGCTTTGCAGAGAGGAAAGTTTCACATTATAAAGCCTCTAGTCCCCTTGCATAGCCAGGCAATCTGAGTAGTCCAGAAGAGAACAAAGTCGTTCAAAGATGTTTAGTAAATGTGCATTTAAAATCTAGTTTTGAAACTCCAAAATGAAGAGTTAGGGTTTTATTTCCTTCTTTCTCCTGCCCTCCTTTTTTCTTTCTTTCTTTTTTTTTTCCTTTTGATTTGCTTTGTTTTTTCGTGCATTCTGAGCACTTAGAACGATTCCTGGCCCATGGTAGGTACTCAATATTTGTTGAACTGTTTACATAAATATTTAGACTGACAACACTAGTATATTGAAAATAATCAACAAGGCCTATGGTATAGCACAGGGAACTCTACTCAATATTGTGTAATAAATTAATGGGAAAAGAATTTGAAAAAGAATAGATACATGCCTATACTGTGTACAATTCAGTACAGCTGAACAGTTGAAACTAACACATTGTTAATCACTATACTTCAATATAAAATAAAAATTAAAAAATAGAGGTTTTAATTGACTAGTTCTGTCATTGGATTGACATATTTACTCTTAAACAAACTACCAAGATGTATCTGATTCTTAAACACCTGGAGTGTTAGGTCCATGAATCAAGGCAAATTGGGCATGGTCAATCAGGAGATGACAAGAGTGAACACTGACGTTTTAGGAATCAGTGGACTAAATGGATGGGAATGGGCAAATTTAATTAATATGATGATTGTATCTACTAATTTTGGCAAAAATTCCTTAGAAGAAACGGAGTAGCTCTCATAGTCATCAAAAGAGTCTGTAATGAACTATTTGAGTGCAATCTCAAAAAAGACAGAATGATCTCAGTTCGTTTCCAAGGCAAACCATTCAACATCACAGTAATCCAAACCTATGCCCCAGCAACTAATGCTGAAGAAGTTGAGGTTGAATGGCTCTAAGAAGACCTACAAAAACTTCTGGAATTAACACCAAAATAAAAAAAAAAAAAAAGATTTCTTTTTTCATTATAGGGGATTGGAATGCAAAAGTAGGAAGTCAAGAGTCACCTGGAGTAATAGGAAAGTTTGATCTTTGAGTAAAAAATGGAGCAGGGCAAAGACCAACAGAGTTTTTCCAAGAGAACCAACTGGTAATAGCAAACACCCTCTTCAACAGCACAAGAGATGGCTCTAATATGGACATCACCAGATGGTCAATACCAAAATCAGATTGATTATATTCTTTTCAGGCAACGATGGAAACACTCTATATAGTCAGCAAAACAGGAGCAGGATCTGACTGTGGCTCAGATCATGAGATCCTTATTGTAAAGTTCATACATAAATTAAAGAAAGTAGGGAATACCACTAGAGCGTTCAGGTTTGATCTAAGTCAAATCACTTATGATTATACAGTGGAGGTGGCAAAAAGATTCAAGGGATCAGATCTGATAGACAGAGTGCCTGAAGTATTATGGACAGAGTTTTGTAACACTGTCCATGAGGTGGTGACCAAAACCATGCCCCCCAAAAAGAAATGCAACAAGCAAAATGGTTGTCTTAGGAGGCCTTACAAATAGCTGAGAGAAGAAGAGAAGTGAAAGGCAAAGGAGAAAGGGAAAGATGTACCACCTGAATGCAGAGTTCTAGAGAACAGCGAAGAGAGGTAAGAAAGCCTTCTTAAGTGAACAATGCAAAGAAATAGATGAAGACAATGGAGTAGAAGAGACTAGATATTTCTTCTAGAAAATCCGAGATACCAAGGGAACATTGCATGCATAGACAGGAACAGTAAAGGACATAAACGGTATGGACCTAATAGAAGCAGATGATATAAGAAGAGGTGGCAAAAATATACCAAAAAAAGAAAAAAATTTCCATGACCCAGATAACCATGATGGTCTTGTCACTCACCTAGAATCAGATATCGGGAGTATGAAGTCAAGTGGCCCTTAGGAAGAATTATTACAAACAGAGCTGGGGGAGGTGATAAAATTCCAGTTGAGCTACTTCAAATCCTAAAAAATGATGGTATTAAAGTGCTGTATTCAATAAGCCAGCAAATTTGGAAAACTCAGCAATGGCCTCAGAACTAGAAAAGGTCAGTTTTCATTTCAGTCCCAAAGAAGGACAATGCCAAAGAATGCTCAAACTACTTTACGATTGTGCTCACTTCACATTCTAGCAAGATAATGCTCAAAATCCTTCAAGCTAGGCTTCAGCAGTATGTGAAACAAGAAATTTCAGAAGTACAACATGGATTTAGAAAAGGCTGAAGAACTAGTGATCAAATTGCCTCCATCCATTCCATCGTAGAAAAGGCAAGAAATTCAGGAAAACATCTGCTTCATTGACTACACTATAGCCTTTGACTGTGTAGATCACAACAAACTGTGGAAAATTCTTAAAGAGATGGGAATACCAGACCACCTTACTTGCCTTCTGAGAAATCTGTTTGCAGGTCAAGAAGCAGCAGTTAGAATTGAACACGGAACAGTGGACTGGCTCCAAATTGGGAAAGAAGTGTGTCAAGACTATATATTGTCACCCTGCTTTTTAACTTCTATGCAATGTTGCTGCTTTCAGTCACCCAGTCATGTCCGAGTCTTTGTGACTTTGTGGACTGCAGCATACTAAGCCTCCCTGTTGCTCACATTCTTTTGGAGTTTGCCCAAGCTCATGTGTATTGCATCAGTGATGCCATCCAGCCATCTCATCCTCTGATGTCCTTTTCTTCTTCTGCCCTCTGTCTTTCCCAGCATCAGAGACTTTTGCAATGAGTCATCTGTTTGCATCAGATGACCAAAATTCTGGAGCTTCAGCTTCAACATTAGTCCTTCCAGTGAATATTCAAGGTTGATCTCCCTTAAGACTGACTGGTGATCTTCTTGCTGTCCAACAGACTTTCAGAAGTCTTCTCCAGCACCACAGTTTGAAAGCATCAATTCTTTGGCGTTCTGCCTTCTTTACTGTACAGCTTTCACAACCATATGTGACCACTGGGAAGACCATAGACTTGACTACCCAGACCTTTGTTGGCAGAGTAATGTCTCTGCTTTTCAACACACTGAATAGGTTTATCATCACTTTCCTGCCAAGAAGCAATCATCTGCTGTCACCATGGCAGAAGTCACCACCTGCAGTGAGTTTGGAGCCCAAGAAGAGGAAATCTGTCACTACTTTCCAACTTCTCCCCATTTGCCATGCAGTAATGGGGCCAGATCTTAGTTTCTCTTAATATTTAATCTTAAGCTGGCTCTTTCACTCTCCTCCTTCACTATGCAGAGTACATGATGCTAAATGCTGAGCTAGATGACTCACAAGCTGGAGTCAAGATTGCCAGCAGAAATAACAATCTCAGATATGCAGATGACACCACCTTAATGGCAGAAAGTAAAAAGGAATTAAAGAGCCTCTTGATGGGGGTGAAAGATAAGAGTGAAAAAGCTGGCTTAAAACTCAACATTCAGAAAAATAGGATAACAAAATCCAATCACTTCTTGGCAATTAGGGGGGAATGTGAAAACAGTGGCAGATTTAATTTTCTTGCGTGCATGTTAATTTTCTTCACTTGTGTACGACCCTTTGTTACCCCATGGACTGTAACCTACCAGACTCCTCTGTCCATAGGATTCTCCAGGCAAGATTGCCATGACTTCCTCCAGGGGATCTTCCTAACCCAGGGATTGAAACTGCATTTATTCTGTCTCCTGTGTTGGCAGGCGGGTTCTTTACCACTGATTTTCCTTAATTTTCTTGGGCTTCACAATTACTGAGGACTGTGACTGCATCCATAAAATTAAAAGACTCCTACTCCTTGGAAGGAAAGTTATGACCAGCCTAGATAGTATATTAAAAAGCAGAGACATTGCTTTGTCAACAAAGTCCGTCTAGTCAAGGCTATGGTTTTTCCAGTGGTCATGTATGGATGTGAGAGTTGGACTGTGAAGAAAGCTGATTGCCGAAGAATTGATGCTTTTGAACTGTGGTGCTGGAGAAGACTCTTGAGAGTTCCTTGGACTGCAAGGAGATTCAACCAGTCCATTCTAAAGGAGATCGATCCTGGGTGTTCATTGGAGGGACTGATGTTAAATCTGAAACTCCAATACTTTGGCCACCTCATGCGAAGAGCTGACTCACTGGAAAAGACTCTGATGCTGGGAAGGATTGGGGGTGGGAGGAGAAGGGGACGACAGAGAATGAGATGGCTGGATGGCATCACTGACTCGATGGACATGAGTTTGAGTGAACTCCGGGAGTTGGTGATGGACAGGGAGGCCTGGCGTGCTGTGATTCATGGGGTCGTAAAGAGTCAGACACGACTGAGCGACTGAACTGAACTGAACTCCTTGAAAGAGAGACAATGACAAACCTAGACAATTTATTTAAAGGCAGAGACATTGCTTTGCTGACAAAGGTCTGTATAGTGAAAACTATGGATTCTCCAGTAGTCTTGGACTGTTGTGAGAAGACTGAGTGTTGAAGAATTGATGCTTTTGAATTGTGGTGTTGGAGAAAACTCCCGAGTGCCCCTCGGACTGCAAGGAGATCTAACCAGCCAATCCTAAAGGAAATCAACTCTGAATATTCATTGGAAAGACGGATGTTGAAGCTGAAGCTCAATACTTTGGCCACTTCATGCAAAGAGCCAACTCATTGAAAAAGACCTTGATGCTGAGAAAGATTGAGGGAAAGAGTAGAAGAGGGCAGTAGAGGATGAGATGATTGGATGGCATCACTGACTCAATAGACATGAGTTAGAGCAAACTCCAGGAGATACTGAAAGACAGGGAAGACTGTCATGCTGCTCTCCTTGGGGTCACAAAGAGTTGGACTCGACTTAGAGACTGAACAAGAACAATCCTAATCCTATGATATTTGCATATATTTTGGACTATAGTGCTATATAGTTTATGCTTATGTCATAAATCTATTAATGAATTCACCTTAGTTCTTAAATTTATTTTTAAAATTATGGTCAAATATACATAATAAAGTATACAATTTTAACTGTATTAAAGCAGCATTAAGTTAATTCACAATGTTATGCAAACACTACCACGTCTGTATCCAGAACTTTTCCATCTTCTCAGACTGAAATTCTGTAACCACCAAACAAAATTGTCCATTTTCAGTCACTGAGCCCCAGGCAAACACCATTCTACTTTCTGTTTATGATTTGGCTTTCTAAGTGTCTCAGTCAAGTGGTATCATACAGTATTTAGGTTTTTGTGACTGCTTTTGTCACTTAATGTCATATAATATCCTTTTCCAATAAAATGCTTTTGGCACCCTTGTTGATATCTAAAGACATATGCAAAGGTTTATTTCTAGACTCTGTGTTTTATTCCATTAATCTGTTGTCCATATTTATTCTAACACTAGTGCTGTGATTACTACAGCTTTGTAGTATGTTTTACAATCTGGAAGTATGAGACCTCCACGTTTCTTATTTTTCAAAATTGTTTTGACAATTTGGAGTCTTGAGATTCTTTTGAATTTTGTCATGAATTATCCTGTTTCAGTGAAATATAGGCTTGGAATTTTATAGCTCTTGTAATAAACCTATAGATCACTGTAGGTAGCATTAACATCTTAATATTATTAAATGTTATAGCTTATAAATATCTTCCCATATATGTGCGTGTTCTGTAATATCTCTGGCTAATGCTTTGCAGTTTTCAGTTTATAAGACTATTGTTCCATGGTTATGTTTATTCTTAATTATTTTATTCTTTCTGGTGCTGTTGTAAGTGGAATTATTTTCTTAATTTCTCCTTGATTTGTTCGTGATCATATGAAATTTCAACATTTCACAAAAAAACTCTCAATAACTTTGAAATAGAATGAATGTACCTTGACATAATAAAATCCATGTATGACAGATCCACAGCTAACATCATACTCAACATTGAAAGATTAAAACTTCCCCTTAATACTGGAAAGAGGACAAGAGAGCTCATGCAGAGAAGGCTTTTTTTTAACATAGTACTGCCATAAAAATTCCTGTGAAAAATTCAGTGCTTTCTATGTAAAGCTACTGTCACCTTTGAAGTGAGATATTTTTATTTAGCTTTCTCTTCTGTAACACTTTTTCTAATGGCAGCAACTTCCTCTCCTTTAAATCACAGATTAAATATCATCTTCTAAGAAAGGACTTCAGTTTGATTTGTCACTCAGTCATGTCCAACTCCTTGCGACCCCATGGACTGCAGCACAACAGTCCTCCCCGTCCACCACCAATTCCCAGAGCTTACGCCAACTTATGTCCATTGCGTTGGTGATGCCATCCAACAATCTCACCCTCTGTCTTCCCCTTCTCTTCCCACCTTCAATCTTTCCGAGTATCAGGGTCTTTTCCAATAAGTTCGCAGCAGGTGGCCCGAGTATTGGAGTTTCAGTTGCACCATCAGTCAAATTCTTGCTCTTATTTTTTGTCACAGTACTCTAATTCTTTTTAACTTATATGCAGAGTTAAATAGTTATTTTAACTTATATGAAGAGTACATCATGAAAAATGCTGGGCTGGAGGAAGGACAAGCTGGAATCAAGATTGCTGGGAGAAATATCAATAACTTCAGATATGCAGATGACACCACCCTTATGGCAGAAAGTGAAGAAGAACTAAAGAGCCTCTTGATGAAAATGAAAGAGAGGAGTGAAAAAGTTGGCTTAAAGTTCAACATTCAGAAAACTAAGATTGTGGCATCTGGTCCCATCACTTCATGGCAAATAGGTGGGGAAACAGTGGAAACAGTGGCTGACTTAATTTTTCTGGGCTCCAGAATCACTGCAGATGGTGACTGCAGCCATGAAATTAAAAGACGCTTATTCTTTGGAAGGAAAATTATGACCAAACTAGACAGCGTATTAAAAAGCAGAGACATTACTTTGCCAACGAATGTCCATCTAGTCAAAGCTATGGTTTTTCCAGTAGTCATGTATGGTTGTGAGAGTTGGACTGTGAAGAAAGCTGAGTGCTGAAGAATTGACGCTTTTGAACTGTGGTATTGGAGAAGACTCTTGAGAGTCCCTTGGACTGCAAGGAGATTCAACCAGTCCATCCTAAAGGAGATAAGTTCTGGGTGTTCATTGGAAGGACTGATGCTGAAGCTGAGACTCCAATACTTTGGCCACCTAATGTGAAGAGCTGATTCATTTGAAAAGACCCTGATGTTGGAAAAGACTGAGGGCAGGAGGAGAAGGGGACGACAGAGGATGAGATGGTTGGATGGCATCACAGACTCAATGAACATGGGTTTGGGCGGACTTCGGGAGTTGGTGATAGACAGGGAGGCCTGGCGTGCTGCAGTTCATGGGGTCAAAAAGAGTCAGACATGACTGAGCAACTGAACTGAACTGAACTCTAGTTCTTATATTACAAGGTATAAATAAGAACACATGTACTGTATTAAATGTATTCTTCTTTATATTCTGACTCCAATATAAGAAAATAAGATCCGTGCAAAAAGATTTTTACATGATTTTCCCCCATGTTTTGCTAATTGCTGTATACTTACTTATAGCACAATTTCTGGCATAAAAGAGGTGCCTTAACCTTTAAAAAATTAATAATTGGATATATAATTAGCTATTAATTATTAGATTTTAAGGCATTTAATTCTGTTTTTTGATATAACTTTCATATATCTAACCAAAATTTAAGGTGTTTAAATTATATGCTAAATTTAAGAAATTCATTCTATAGCAGGTGGGGAATACACGACAAATAAGTTCACTGAAGCAAAATGACTGGGTTTATATATTATTCTGATGGACTTTAGTCTCATAATGATTCTAAATTGTTTTTTAGAATGTTGGACCATTTTTTCCCCATGTAGGACATTTCTGACATGAATTATGTGACTTGGCCTATTAATATCTCTACATATATATGATCTTTAAAAACTTTGGGGAAAATCCAAGTGAATTAATTAAATAAGAATCAGTCTTGGACACATTCCAGTTCCAAGACTCAATAATAATTGCAACTGGAAAGGATGAAATATTCATTGATCGTTACCCCTAACAGCAAGAAGTGATAATCACTTAGCAATTGGCATTCATTTTTCTGAAAGTTTGAAACTATGACTTACAAAATTTCGTGGCAATATCTTTCAAAACTTTAGATTAACTAATCTGATCATGTTAACATGACAGAATGAGAATTGCTAAATAGCCAAATGATATTTTTCTTTTTCAAATTAGTAAAAAGAGCAGTGGCCACAGGACTGGAAAAGGTCAGTTTTCATTCTAATCCCAAAGAAAGGCAATGCCATAGAATGCTCAAACTACCGCACAATTGCACTCATCTCAGTTCAGTTCAGTCGCTCAGTCGTGTCCAACTCTTTGCGACCCCATGAATCACAGCACGCCAGGTCTCCCTGTCCATCACCAACTCCCGGAGTTCACTCAAACTCATGTCCATCGAGTCGGTGATGCCATCCAGCCATCTCATTCTCTGTCGTCCCCTTCTCCTCCCGCCCCCAACCTTTCCCAGCATCAGAGTCTTTTCCAGTGAATCAACTCTTTGCATGAGATGGCCAAATTATTGGAGTTTCAGCTTTAGCATCAGTCCCTCCAATGAACACCCAGGATTGATCTCCTCTAGAATGGACTGGTTGGATCTCCTTGCAGTCCGAGGGACTCTCAAGAGTCTTCTCCAGCACCACAGTTCAAAAGCATCAATTCTTCAGTGATCAGCCTTTTTCATAGTCCAACTTTCACATCCATACATGACCATGGGAAAAACCATAGCCTTGACTAGACGGACCTTGGTTGGCAAAGTAATGTCTCTGCTTTTTAATATACTATCAAGGTTGGTCATAACTTTCCTTCCAAGGAGTAAGCGTCTTTTAATTTCATGTCTGCAATCAGCATCTGCAGTGGTTTTGGAGCCCAAAAAAATAAAATCTAAAGAATGCTCAAATTCTCCAAGCCAGGCTTCACCACTCATCTCACACGCTATTAAAGTCATGCTCAAAATTCTCCAAGCCAGGCTTCAGCAATATGTGAACCATGAACTTCCAGATGTTCAAGCTTTTTAGGTAAGGCAGAGGAACCAGAGATCAAATTGCCAACATCCGCTGGATCATCAAAAAAGCAAGAGAGTTCCAGAAAAACATCTATTTTTGCTTTATTGACTATGCCAAACCCTTTGACCGTGTGGATCACAATAAACTGGGGAAAATTCAAAGAGATGGGAATACCAGACCACCTGACCTGCCTCTTGAGAAACCTTTATGCTGGTCAGTAAGCAGCAGTTAGAACTGGACATGGAATAACATACTGGTTCCAAATAGGAAAAGGAGTACGTCAAGGTTGTATATCGTCACCCTGCTTATTTAACTTCTATGCAGAGTACATCATGAGGAATGCTGGGCTGGAAGAAGCACATGCTGGAATCAAGACTGCTGGGAGAAATATTAATAACCTCAGATATGCAGATGACACCACCCTTATGGCAGAAAGTGAAGAGGAACTCAAAAGCCTCTTGATGAAAGTGAAAGAATAGAGTGAAAAAGTCGGCTTAAAGTGAAAGTGAAAGTGAAAATGAATTTGCTCAGTCGTGTCCCCCATTTTGCTGACTCCATGGATTGTAGCCCACCAGGCTCCTCCATCCATGGATTCTCCAGCTTTAAGCATCAAGTCCCATCACTTCACGGGAAATAGATGGGGAAACAGTGGAAACGGTGACAGACTTTATATTTTGGGCTCCAAAATCACTGCAGATGGTGATTGCAGCCATGAAATTAAAAGACGCTTACTCCTCGGAAGGAAAGTTATGACCAACCTAGACAGCATATTGAAAAGCAGAGATATTACTTTGCCAACAAAGGTCAGTCTAGTCAAGGCTATGGTTTTTCCCGTGGTCATGTATGGATGTGAGAGTTGGACTGTGAAGAAAGCTGAGCACCGAAGAATTGATGCTTTTGAACTGTGGTGCTGGAGACGACTCTTGAGAGTCCCTTGGACTGCCAGGAGATCCAACCAGTGCATCCTAAAGGAGATCAGTCCTGGGTGTTCATTGGAGGGACTGATGCTCAAGATGAAACTCCAATACTTTGGCCACCTGCTATGAAGAGTTGACCTATTGGAAAAGACCCTGATGCTGGGTGGGGTTGGAGACAGGAGGAGAAGGGGACGACAGAGGATGAGATGCTGGATGGCATCACCGACTCGATGGATGTGAGTTTGAGTGAACTCCGGGAGTTGGTGATGGACAGGGAGGCCTGGTGTGCTGTGATTCATGGGGTCGCAAAGAGCTGGACACGACTGAGCGACTGATCTGAACTGAACTGAGATGAGTGCAATTGTGCGGTAGTTTGAGCATTCTTTGGCATTGCCTTTCTTTGGGATTAGAATGAAAACTGACCTTTTCCAGTCCTGTGGCCACTGCTCTTTTTACTAATTTGAAAAAGAAAAATATCATTTGGCTATTTAGCAATTCTCATTCTGTCATGTTAACATGATCAGATTAGTTAATCTAAAGTTTTGAAAGATATTGCCACGAAATTTTGTAAGTCATAGTTTCAAACTTTCAGAAAAATGAATGCCAATTGCTAAGTGATTATCACTTCTTGCTGTTAGGGGTAACGATCAATGAATATTTCATCCCTTCCAGTTGCAATTATTAGACAGGACTGAGCGACTTAACTGAACTGAAGTGAAGTGAAATTATTTTCTTAATTTCTCCTTGGTTTAATCATGATCATATAAAAACTAAACAGCTATTCATAAACAACTCTCAGCAAGTTGGAAATAGAAGGAATATCAGTTTAGTCCAGTTCAGTTGCTCAGTCATGATCCCATGCACTACAGTATGCTAGATTTCCCTGACCATCACCAACTCCCAGAGCTTACTCAAACTCATGTCCATTGATTCGGTAATGCCATCAACCATCTCATCCTCTGTCGTCCCCTTCTCCTCCCGACTTCAATCTTTCCTAGAATCAGGGTCATTTCCAATGAGTTATTTCTTCACATCAGGTGGCCAAAGTATTGGAGTTTCAGCTTTAACATCATTCCTTCCAATGAATATTCAGGACTGATCTCCTTTAGGATGGACTGGTTGGATATCCTTGCAGTCCAAGGGACTCTCAAGAGTCTTCTCCAACACCACAGTTCAAAAGCATCAATTCTTCAGCGCTCAGCTTTCTTCACAGTCCAACTCTCACATCCATACATGACCACTGGAAAAACCATAGCTTTGACTAGACAGAATTTGTTGGCAAAGTAATGTCTGTGATTTTTAATATGCTGCCTAGGTTGGTCATAACTTGTCTTCCAAGGAGTTCAGTTCAGTTCAGTTCAGTCGCTCAGTCGTGTCTGACTCTCTGCGACCCCATGAATCACAGCACGCCAGGCCTCCCTGTCCATCAGCAACTCCCGGAGTTCACTCAAACTCATGTCCACAGAGTCGGTGATGCCATCCAGCCATCTCATTCTCCGTCGTCCCCTTCTCCTCCCGCCCCCAACCTTTCCCAGCATCAGAGTCTTTTCCAGTGAGTCAACTGGTCGCATGAGGTGGCCAAAGTATTGCAGTTTCAGCTTTAGCATCAGTCCCTCCAATGAACATCCAGGATTGATCTCCTTTAGAATGGACTGGTTGGATCTCCTTGCAGTATAAGGGACTCTCAAGAGTCTTCTCCAACACCACAGTTCAAAAGCATCGATTCTTCAGTGATCAGCCTTCTTCACAGTCCAACTCCAAGGAGTAAGTGTCTTTTAATTTCATGGCTGCAGTCACCGTGCAGTGATTTTGGAGCCCCAAACCTAACATCTGCCACTGTTTCCCCATCTATTTCCCATGAAGTGATGGGACCGGATGCAGTGATCTTAGTTTTGTGAATGTTGAGCTTTAACCCAACTTTTTGACTCTCCTCTTTCACTTTCATCAAGAGGCTCTTTAGTTCTTCACTTTCTGCCATAAGAGTGGTGTCATCTGCATATCTGAGGTTATTGATATTTCTCCCAGCAATCTTGATTCCAGCTTGTGCTTCCTCCAGCCCAGCGTTCTCATGATGTACTCTGCATATAAGTTAACTAAGCAAGGTGACAATATACAGCCTTGATGTACTCCTTTCCCTTTTTGAAACTAGTCTGTTGTTCCATGTCCAGTTCTAACTGTTGCTTCCTGACCTGCATACAGATCTCAAGAGGCAGTTCAGGTGGTCTGGTATTTCCATCACTTTCAGAATTTTCCCCAATTTATTGTGATCCACACGGTCAAAGGCTTTGGCGTAGTCAATAAAGCAGAAATAGATGTTTTTCTGGAACTCTCTTGCTTTTTCAATGATCCAGCAGATGTTGGCAATTTGAACTCTGGTTCGTCTACCCTTTCAAAAGCCGGCTTGAACATCTGGAAGTTAATGGTTCACCTATTGTTGAAGCCTGGCTTGGAGAATTTTGAGCATTACTTTACTAGCATGTGAGATGAGTGCAATTGTGTGGTAGTTTGAACATTCTTTTGCATTGCCTTTCTTCGGGATTGGAATGAAAGCTGAACTTTTCCAGTTCTGTGGCCACTCCTGAGTATTCCAAATTTGCTGGCATATTGAGTGCAGTACTTTCATAGCATTATGTTTTAGGATTTGAAATAACTCAACTGGAATTCCATCACCTCCACTAGCTTTGTTCGTAATAATGCTTCCTAAGGCCCACTTGACTTCTTATTCCAATATGTCAGGCTCTAGGTGAGTGATTACACCATCGTGATTATCTGGGTCATGAAGATCTTTTTTGTACAGTTCTTCTTTGTATTCTTGCCACCTCTTCTTAATATCTTCTGCTTCTGTTAAGTCCATACAATTTCTGTCCTTTACTGAGGCCATCTTTGCATGAAATGTTCCCTTGTTATCTCTAATTTTCTTGAAGAGATCTCTAGTCTTTCCCATTCTATTGTTTTCCTCTATTTCTTTGCACTGATCACTGAGGAAGGCTTTCTTATCTCTCCTTGCTATTATTTGGAACTCTGCGTTCAGATGGGTATATCCTTCCTTTTCTCCTTTGCTTTTGTTTCGCTTCTTTTCACAGATATTTGTAAGGCCTCCTCAGACAGCCATTTTGCTTTTTTGCATTTCTTTTTCTTGTGGATGGTCTTGATCCCTGTCTCCTGTACGATGCCACGAGAAGGAATCTACCTCGACATAGTAAGTTCCCATGTGACAGATCCATCGCTAACATCTTCCTCAACATTAAAGCTTTAAAACTTCCACATTAGAATCTGGAAGAAGACAAATGGTCACACTCTCATAATTCCTTTGTAACGTAGTACTGACATAAAAATTCCCATTGAAATTTTAGATTTTCCTAAGTATAGCTCCTGCATTCTTTCCTATTCACTTAAAGACCTAAGTGAGATAATTTTGTTATTAATTTTTATTTAGTTTTGCTTTCTGCAACAGTGCTTCTAACGGTAGCCATTTCCTTCCCTTTTAATCTCAGTTTAAGCATCACCTTTAAAGAAAGACCTTCTCTGATTACTTACCCACAGTAGAATTCTTCCTCTTATTTTCTATCCAGTATTCTATTTCTTATATTACAAACCATGAATACAATACAATCAATGTCTCCTTCTTTATTGTCCAACTTTATTATGAGAAAAGAATAAAGGAATGCAGGAAAGAAACTTTTACGTGACTTTAGCCCAGTTTTATTAATTGCTGTGTCCTCTCGTATAGTACAGTTGCTGGCATTACAGAGGTGCCCTACTTTTTTTAAAAAAAATTATTAATTGTTGAAATTATTAGCTTTAAATGTACAACTTTAATATATTTAATTGTCTTTTGATATAATTTTCATATTTGTAACCAAATTTTATGGTGATTAAATTGAGTATTAAACAAAAGTAAAGAAAATCTTGCTATTGCTGGTGGGAAAATACACAACAAGCAAGTTTACTGATGCAGAATGACTGGGTTGACATTTTACTCTTGATTGGCAGCAGTCTGATAGAGATCTAAAATACTATTTTTTTCCCATGTTGCACTTTTCTGACATGGATTATGTGATTTGACCTGTTAATATCTTTACATATAGATGTTCTTTAAAAACTGTGGAAAACCCCACTGAATTAATTAAGCAAAGATCAGTCTTGGACACATTCCAAATCTAAGATTCAGCAATAATTGCAACTGGAAGGGATGGAATATTTCACGATCATCATTCTTAAGTTGAAGAAAATGCTATCCACTTAGTAACAGGCATCAGTCCTTCAGGAGGTCCTTTCTTAGACTTAAAAAATACAGTCTGGCCATGTCAATGTGACAGAGTGAGAAGGGCTAAACAATCAAATGCTATTTTTCTTTTTAATGTTATTAGGAAAGGGGTTACTTATGAAAAATTTCCCTAGGAAGTGACTAGTTGGTATCTTCCTATGTTTATATAGGATTTGTTGGCCATTTTGATAAACTTCCTAATGTGATAAACCTTTGTTTTTCTGTGTACACCATGGAATTCTTTTCAAATAATCTACACTTCATATAAAAATGACCTTCTGAATAATGAGAAGAACCCATTTAGGAAAGGAACAGTCAAATGACATAATTTTATCCTCAAGTAATAAGGCTTCCTTTGCCCTCTACTGTCATACTGGATGAAAGAATTCCAGGGTTTACATTGAGTTAAAACTCATTCTTCAGATTGTGGACAAGCCTCCTCAAGGTAAGACTAATGGAAAATACTGGGAGACAGATTAACAATTGAGTGACTTTATTTATTATGAAAGAAATTAACTTACTTTGAAATAAATGAAACTTAGATTCAATTGCAGGTATAGCACTTAAAAATGTGTGACTTTGGGTAAATGAAATAAATGTTCTGAGCCTTAGTTTTTTCAGTTATGAAACAGGGATTGTAGTTTATGTTACTATAAATATTAAATGTGATACATTTAACTATGACTGCATGATTGGGATATACTGCAATACTTTTGAGCAGCAGAGTGAAATCTTCAGAATAAGACTGAAAAGGACAATTTGGGCTGCTTCAGGAGAACCAATTTTTGGAGGCCAGAATAAACGTGGAGAGACTTGGTAGGAGGCTATCACAGTGCACTACGAAGAAACATAAAAAAAAAAAGGAAAAAATAGACGGGAATATTCCAATTTGTGATATATTTTGGAAGTAGAGTCAATAGGATTTGTTTAATTTTTATGAGTGAAAAATAAGTGAAGAGCACTGAAATTTTTTATCTGAACAATAACATGAAAAATTATACCATTTAGCAAGATAAATAGGTAATAATTCTTTAAATTTTGCATAGGAAAAGCCTACATTTATTGTGGAAAATAAAAAAGTTTGTTTTATAAACATTAGTTCAGTTCAATTCAGACTCTTTGTGACCCCATGAACCGCAGCATGCCAGGTCTCCTTATCCATCACCAGCTCCCGGAGTTTACAAATATTAAATTGCATTCAATTGGATGTCCACAATTAGAGATATATAATTTGAAAATTAGGGGAAACACAGGATCTGGTGGCACAAAATTAGACTGTTGCAGTGTTTATTGGTCAGGAAAAGGGAAATATTCACTTAAAGACCTAAAAAGATCAGTGAGGTCTGGGACAATTCAGGACAGAAACTTTCTTTTCATGATTTGATCTACTTACATTGATTATGTAAACTACCTTAAGTGAGTATCACTTTTATACTTTGTGACTTCACTGAAGTTCATTCCTGTCCTTTCTTGCTAATTCATTAAAAAAAAATTCAGCTAACACATTAATTCTTCTGTAAATTCTTCTCTGATTCTAGTTTTCATTGATATATCCCTGTACTGTGACTCTTAACTTCTATGAATATCCTTATAACTTAATACATGGGGGCAAGCAACTCTACCTTATTCAACTTGGCAATTAAAATGTCAATAACACATTGGATATGAGAAGATTCTCCAGACATTCTTTTAATTGAATTTATAACAAAGGATGAAAATTATAATTCATTTAAAATTTTTCCCCTTGTTTTGTAAGCACACTGTTTCTAACATGTGAACACAGCATCTATACAGACTAGATGGAACCAAGGAACAATGTAACGTATTTCATCCTCTTGGGCCTCACACAGAATCCAAAGGAGCAGAAAGTCCTTTTTGTTTTGTTCTTGTTCTTCGACATATTGACTGTAGCGGGCAATCTGCTTATTGTGGTGACTGTAGCTGTCAGTAAGACAGTGAACTCACCAATGTACTTTTTTCTTGCTAGTTTATCATTTATAGATCTAGTTTATTCCTCTTCTGCTTCCCCCAGATTGATTTCAGACTTGTTCTTTGGGGAAAGTACCATATCCTTTGAATCCTGTATGACCCAGCTGTTTACAGAGCACTTTTTTGGTGGATCTGAGATATCCCTTCTGCTGGTGATGGCCTATGACCGCTATGTGGCCATCTGTAAGCCCTTGCATTATTTGGTGATCATGAGGAAAAGGGTGTGTGTGGTACTGCTGCTGGTGTCCTGTGTTGCAGGTTTTCTGCACTCAATTATTCAAGTGAGCACTGTTTATGGGCTCCCATTTTGTGGTCCCAATGTCATTGATCACTTTATGTGTGACATGAACCCCTTACTGAAACTTGTCTGTACTGACACCTTTGTCATTGGCATTTTAGAGGTGGCCAATGGAGGACTGATGTGCACTCTTTTGTTTCTGCTCTTGCTCGTCTCCTATGGAGTCATCCTGCACTCTCTGAAGAACCTGAGTCAGGAAGGGAGGCGGAAAGCCCTCCAGACCTGTGGCTCCCACATCACTGTGGTTGTCTGCTTCTTTGTTCCCTGCATTTTCATGTATGTGAGACCTGCTAAGACCTTCCCCATTGACAAATCATTGAGTGTGTTTTATACAGTCATAAGCCCCATGTTGAACCCATTGATTTATAGTCTAAGAAGCTCTGAGATGATGAATGCTATAAAGAAGCTCTGGACAAAAAAAGTGAGATCAAGTAGCAAATAAGTGCATTATGCATTGCAGAGAAAGTAGTTTAACACTAGGAATTTACTTCAAATATCAAAGTCTATTGTTTTCATGAAAACTTTTCTCTGAAGAAGTTATCATGAGTTTTATTAAATAATAAATATTTGTTTATGTTATTAATAGTAGTTTCCCTCTTTGAATGTAAACATTAATGTCAAGTTTATCACTGCAACTGGAAAGTTGAAATGCATTTAAAATAGAGTAAATAAGTCATATGTAAAGCATTGGTTAGAATTACAAAAATAACTAACTAATATGCATTACTTTTATTACTGTCTCATTTTTTGTAACCAGATTCTTACCGTTTTTTTTTTAAATTTATTTATTTTAATTGGAGGCTAATTACTTTACATTACTGTATTGGTTTTGCCATACATTGACATGAATCTGCCTCGGGTGTACATGTGTTTCCCATCTTGAACCCCCCTCCCACCTTCCTCCCCATCCCATCCTTCTGGTTCATTCCAGTACACCAGCCCCGTGGATCCTGTATCATGCATTGAACCTGGACTGTTGATCGTTTCACATATGATAATATACATGTTTCAATGCCATTCTCCCAAATCCCACCCTCGCCCTCTCCCAGAGTCCAAAAGACTGTTCTATACATCTCTGTCTATTTTGCTGTCTTGTATACAGGGTTATCATTACCATCTTTCTAAATTCCATATATATGCGTTAGTATACTGTATGGGTATTTTTCTTTCTCGCTTACTTCACTCTGTATAATAGGCTCTAGTTTCATCCACCTCATTAGAACTGATTCAAATGCATTCTTTTTAATTGCTGAGTAATACTCCATTGTGTATATGTAGCAAAGCTTTCTTATCCATTCGTCTGCAGATGGACATCTAGGTTGCTTCCATGTCCTGGCTATTATAAACAGTGCTGCGATGAACATTGGAGTACATGTGTCTCTTTCAATTCTGGTTTCCTCGGTGTGTATGCCTGGGAGTGTGATTGCTGGGTCGTAAGGCAGTTCTATTTCCAGTTTCTTTAAGGAATCTCCACACTGTTCTCCATAGTGGCTGTACTAGTTTGCATTCCCACCAACAGTGTACGAGGGTTCCCTTTTCTCCACACCATCTCCAGCATTTATTGCTTGTAGACTTTTGGATAGCAGCCATTCTGACAGGCGTGAAATGGTACCTCATTGTGGTTTTGATTTGCATTTCTCTGATTACGAGTGATGTTGAGCTCTTTTCATGTATTTGTTAGCCATCTTTATGTCTTCTTTGGAGAAATGTCTGTTTAGTTCTTTGGACCATTTTTTGATTGGGTCATTTATTTTTCTGGAATTGAGCTGCAGGAGTTGCTTGTATATTTTTGAGATTAATCCTTTGTCACTTGTTTCATTTGCTATTATTTTCTCCCATTCTGAAGGCTGTCTTTTCACCTTGCTTAGAGTTTCCTTTGCTGTGTAGAAGTTTTTAATTTTAATTAGGTCCCATTTGTTTATTTTTGCTTTTATTTCCAATATTCTGGGAGGTGGGTCATGGAGGATCCTGCTGTGATTTATGTTGGAGAGTGTTTTGCCTACGTTCTCCTCTAGGAGTTTTATAGTTTCTGGTCTTACGCTTAGATCTTTAATCCATTTTGAGTTTATTTTTGTGTATGGTGTTAGGGAGTGTTCTAGTTTCATTCTTTTACAAGTAACAAGTTTTCCCAGCACCACTTGTTAAAGAGATTGTCTTTTCTCCATTTTATATTCTTGCCTCCTTTGTCAAAGATAAGGTGTCCATAGGTGTGTGGATTTATCTCTGGGCTTTCTGTTTTGTTCCATTGATCTATATTTCTGTCTTTATGCCAGTACCATACTGTCTTGATGACGGTGGCTTTGTAGTAGAGCCTGAAGTCAGGCAGGTTGATTCCCCCAGTTCCATTTTTCTTTCTCAAGATTGCTTTGGCTCTTCGAGGTTTTTTGTATTTTCATACAAATTGTGAAATTATTTATTCTAGCTCTGTGAAAAATACCATTGGTAGCTTGATAGGTATTGCATTGAACCTATAAATTACTTTGCGTAATATATTCATTTTCACAATATTTATTCTTCCAATCCATGAACACAGTATATTTCTCCATCTATTAATGTCCTCTCTGATTTCTTTCACCAGTGTTTTATAGTTTTCTATATATAGGTCTTTTCTTTCTTTATGTAGATATATTCCTAAGTATTTTATTCTTTTTGTTGCAATGGTGAATGGAATTGTTTCCTTAATTTCTCTTTCTATTTTCTCATTATTAGTTGATAGGAATGCAAGGGATTTCTGTGTATTGATTTTATTTCCTGCAACATCACTATATTCATTGATTAGCTCTAGTACTTTTATGGTAGAGTCTTTAGGTTTTTCTGTGTAGAGGATCATGTCACCTGCAAACAGTGAGAGTTTTACTTCTTCTTTTCCAATTCGGATTCCTTTTATGTCATTTTCTGCTCTGATTGCTGTGGCCAAAACTTCCAGAACTATGTTGAATAGTAGTGGTGAGTGTGGGCACCTTTGTCTTGTTCCTGACTTTAGGGGAAACGCTTTCAATTTTTCACCATTGAGGATAATGTTTGCTGTGGGTTTGTCATAGATAGCTTTTATTATGTTGAGGAACGTTCCTTCTATTCCTGCTTTCTGAATGGTTTTTATCATAAATGGATGTTGAATTTTGTCAAAGGCTTTCTCTGCATCTATTGAGATAATCATATGGTTTTTATTTTTCATTTTGTTAATGTGGTGTATTACATTGATTGATTTCTGGATATTGAAGAATCCTTGCATCCCTGGGATAAAGCCCACTTGGTCATGATATATGATCTTTTTACTGTGTTGTTGGATTCTGATTGCTAGAATTTTGTTAAGGATTTTTGCATCTATGTTCATCAGTGATATTGGCCTATAGTTCTCTTTTTTTGTAGCATCTTTGTCAGGTTGTGGTATTAGGGTGATGGTGGCCTCATAGAAGGAGTTTTGGAGTTTACCTTCCTCTGCAGTTTTCTGGAAGAGTTTGAGTAGGATAGGTGTTAGCTCTTCTCTAAATTTTTGGTAGAATTCAGCTGTGAAGCCATCTGGACCTGGGCTTTTGTTTGCTGGAAGATTTCTGATTACAGTTTCAATTTCCGTGTTTGTGATGGGTCTGTTAAAATTTTCCATTCCTCCTGGTTCAATTTTGGAAAGTTGTACTTTTCTGAGAATTTGTCCATTTCTTCCAAGTTGTCCATTTTACTGGCATTTAATTGTTGATAGTAGTTGCTTATGATCCTTTGTATTTCTGTGTTGTCGGTTGTGATCTCTCCATTTTCATTTCTAATTTTATTGATTTGGTTTTTCTCCCTTTGTTTCTTGATGAGTCTGGCTAGTGGTTTGTCAATTTTATTTACCCTCTCAAAGAACCAGCTTTTGGCTTTGTTGATTTTTGCTATGGTTTCTTCTGTTTCTTTTGCATTTATTTCTGCCCAATTTTTAAGATTTCTTTCCCTCTACTAACCCTGGGGTTCTTCATTTCTTCCTTTTCTAGTTGCTTTAGGTGTAGAGTTAGGTTATTTAGTTGACACTTTTCTTTTTTCTTGAGGTGTGCCTGTATTGCTATGCACCTTCCCCTTAGCACTGCTTTTACGGTGTCCCACAGGTTTTGGGTTGTTGTGTTTCATTTTCATTCATTTTATGCATATTTTGATTTCATTTTTGATTTCTTCTGTGATTTGTTGGTTATTCAGCAGTGTGTTGTTCAGCCTCCATATGTTGGAATTTTTAATAGTTTTCCTCCTGTAATTGAGATCTAGTCTTACTGCATTGTGGTCAGAAAAGATGCTTGGAGTGAATCAATTTTTTTTGAATTTCCCAAGGCTAGATTTATGGCCCAGGATGTGTTCTATCCTGGAGAAGTTTCCATGTGCGCTTGAGAAGAAGGTGAAATTCATTTTTTTTTTGAGGTGAAATGTCGTATAGATATCTATTAGGTGTAACTGGTCTATTGTATCATGCAATGTTTGTGTTTCCTTGTTAATTTTCTGTTTAGTTGATCTGTCCATTGATGTGAGTGGGGTATTAAAGTCTCCCACTATTACTGTGTTATTGTTAATTTCCCCTTTCATACTTGTTAGCATTAGTCTTACATATTGCGGTGCTCCTATGTTGGGTGCATATATATTTATAATTGTTATATCTTCTTCTTGGATTGATCCTTTGATCATTATGTAGTTTCCTTCTTTGTCTCTTTTCACAGCCTTTGTCTTGAAGTCTATTTTATCTGATATGAGTATTTCTACTCCTGCTCTCTTTTGGTCTCTATTTGAGTGGAAGATCTTTTCATAGCCCTTTCCTTTCAATCTGTGTGTGTCCCTCGATTTGAGGTGGGTCTCTTGTAGACACATATATGGGGTCCTGTTTTTGTATCCATCCAGGCAGTCTTTGTCTTTGGTTGGGGCGTTCAACCCATTTACATTTAAGGAAATTATTGATAAGTGTGATCCCTTTGCCATTTACTTTACTGTTTTGGGTTTGAGTTTATACACTCTTTCTGTGTTTCCTGTCTAGAGAAGATCCTTTAGCATTTGTTGGAGAGCTGGTTTGGTGATGCTGAATTCTCTCAGCTTTTGCTTGTGTGTAAAGCTTTTGATTTCTCCTTCATATTTGAATGAGATCCTTGCTGAGTACAGTACAGTCTGGGCTGTAGGTTATTTTCTTTCAACACTTTAAGTATGCCCTGCCATTCCCTCCTGGTCTGAAGAGTTTCTCTTGAAAGATCAGCTGTTTTCCTTATGGGGATCCCCTTGTGTGTTATTTGTTGCTTTTCCCTTTCTGCTTTTAATATTTGCTCTTTGTGTTTAATCTTTGTTAATTTGATTAATATGTGTCTTGGGGTATTTTGCCTTGGGTTTACCCTGTTTGGGACTCTCTGGATTCTTGGACTTGGGTGATTATTTCCTTCCCCATTTTAGGGAAAATTTCAACTATTGTCTCCTCAGGTATTTTCTCATGGTCCTTCTTCTTGTCTTCTGGGACTCCTATGATTCAGATGTTGGGGTGCTTAACATTGTCCCAGAGGTCTCTGAGATTGTCCTCATTTCTTTTAATTAGTTTTTCTTTTTTCCTCTCTGTTTCATTTATTTCTACCATTCTATCTTCTAACTCACTTATTCTATCTGCTGCCTCCGTTAATCTATTGTTGGTTCCCTCCAGAGTGTTTTTTATCTCATCTATTGCGTTATTCATTGTATATTGACTCTTTTTTATTTCTTCTAGATCCTTGTTAAACCTTTCTTGCATCTTCTCAATCCTTGTCTCCAGGTTTTTTATCTGTAACTCCAGTTTGTTTTCAAGATTTTGGGTCAGTTTCACTATCGTTATTCAGAATTCTTTATCAGGTAGGTTCCCTGTCTCTTCCTCTTTGGTTTGGGTCGGTGGGCATTTATCCTGTTCCTTTATTTGCTGGGTATTTCTCTGTCTCTTCATCTTGCTGTGTTTGGGGTGGCCTTTCCATCTTCTGGCAGTTTGTGGAGTTCTCTTTATTGTGGAGTTTCCTCACTATGGGTGAGGTTGGACGGGTGGCTTGTCAAGGTTCCCTGGTTAGGGAATCTTGTGTTGGTGTTCTGGTGGGGGGAGCTGGATTTCTTCTCTCTGGAGTGCAGTGAAGTTTCCCATAATGAGTTATGAGATGTCAATGGGTTTGGAGTGACTTTGGGCAGCCTGTATATTGGACCTCAGGGCTATTTTCCTGTGTTGCTGGAGAATTTGCGTGGTATGTCTTACTCTGGAACTTGTTGACCCTTGGGTGGTGCTTTGTTTCAGTGTAGGTATGGAGGCGTTTGATGAGCTCCTATCGATTAATGTTCCCTGAGTCAGGAGTTCTCTGGTGTTCTCAGGATTTGGACTTAAGCCTCCTGCCTCTGGTTTGCAGTATTATTCTTGCAGTAGCCTCTAGACTTCTCCGTCTGTCACTTCCAAGGTGGTTCCCTCTGTTTTAGCTTCTGTTTGCTGGTCTGTTCAGTGTCTAATTTCTGCCCTGACACTAGGGGGTGGTGGTGGACCCTTTTTAAGGCTCACTTGTTCAGTCCTATTCTGGGAAGGGAGGAACGCTGCAGACAAATATCTCTGGCATCTGTGGGAAGTGCTTGCAGTGTCTTGGCCACACTGGGTTTGCCCCTGCTTACAGCGTGTGTGCTGTCCCAGTCTACACTGCACAGGCTCTAGGTTGCTCTGCCAGGAACTGCTTGAGGCCGGCCTTGGGTTGCATGCACATCCCATGTCTAAGTCGCTCAGGTTCAGGTACTCGGGTACTCCACAAAAGCGCAGACTTGGTTGGGCCTGCGTTTTGTGCCCTTCCCCGGTCTGAGCAGCTCAGGTGACCAGGTGTTTGGCGAGTGAGATTGCTGCAACTTATCGCCTCCCTGGTCCCTGCTGCTTGGTTTTCTGGGTGTACAACTGGTGCACCTTCTGAGGCGGATGTCAACCAGCCAGAAACCCAAGGAGTCTTGGTTAACAATGAAGCCTGCCTGCAGTTTGGTATCGGATGCCTCTCTGGGGCTCCAATTGCCCCCTTCCAGCTCTGGCTCCCCTCGCCTGCCTGTCTCTGTGAGGGGTGAGCCGTCGGCAACCGATTAGCTCTGCTCAGTCCTTTGTTCTGTGAGCAGGGCTGGCAGAGTCTTAGGTTAGGGCTTTTCGCCTTTTCACGGGGTAGCTATCCCACAGTCTGCTTTGCTGTCTCCAGTTAGCTCTTTCAGCTTGCCTTCGCGGCATTCAGGCTGGGTCCTCTCTCTAAGCAGTTCAGCGGACTGCTCCCTGCCCAGCCCCTGCTTGCTAATAGCGGATCTGGGCATCTTCACTGCTTCTCCACTGGGAGTTACCGTTGGGCACCTAATCTGTGGGTTTTAATTCTTGTTTCTTTTTCTCCCGGTTATGTTGCCCTCTGAGGTTCCAAGGCTCGCCACAGACTCACCAGTGAGAGTGTTTCCTGGTTTTTGGAAACTTCGCTCTTTTTTAAGCCTCCCTTCCCAGGATGGAGCTCCATCCCTGCCTCTTTTGTCTCCCTTTCTTTCTTTTATGTTTTTTCTACCTCCTTTCAAAGACAATGGGCTGCTTCTCTGGGTGCCTGATGTCCTCTGCCGGCATTCAGAAGTTGTTTAATGGAATTTACTCAGCATTCAAATGTTCTTTTGATGAATTTGTGGGGGAGAAAGTGGTCTCCCTGTCCTATTCCTCCACCATCTTGTTCCCTCCCCTATTCTTATGTATGTTATTCTTAGTGATACTATTTTAAATGGGATTAGTTTCTTAATTTTCTTTTTATATATTTTATTGTTAAATACGTAAATAAAACTCATTTTTTCAGGTTGATTTTATACTCTGAAAATTTGTTGGATTTATTTATTATTTAACTTTAGTTCAATTATCTGTATTTTATGTATAAAGATTATGCCTATTCTGTACACTTTTAAATATGGATTTTTCTTATAGTATTATGTATTTGAGATTTATGCACATCCTTGTGTTTATCAATAGTTTATTCATTTTATTGCTAATTAGCATTCCATTTTGTGGATGTATCACAGTCCTTTTAAGCTTTTCTTGATTGAGAGATATTTTGCCTGTTTCCAGCTGTTTTAACTTATGATTAAAACTACAGTAAATATGCATGTAAACTTTTTAAGAAACAAGCAAACATGTTCATAAAAAATAGAAAATAATGATTTTTGAGGTACTAGATATAAAAATTTCTCCCAGGAATCTTGATTCCAGCTTGTGCTTCTTCCAGCCCAGTGTTCCTCATGATGTACACTGCATATAAGTTAAATAAGCAGGGTGACAATATACAACCTTGACGAACTCCTTTTCCTATTTGGAACCAGTCTGTTGTTCCATGTCCAGTTTTAACTGTTGCTTTCTGACCTGCATATAGATTTCTCACGAGGCAGGTCAGGTGGTCTGGGATTCCCAGCTCTTTCAGAATATTCCACAGTTTATTGTTATCCACACAGTCAAAGGCTTTGGCATAGTCAATGAAGCAGGTATAGATGTTTTTCTGGAACTCTCTTGCTTTCTCCATGATCCAGCTGATGTTGGCAATTTGATCTCTGGTGCCTCTGCCTTTTGTAAAACCTGCTTGACATCTGGAAGTTCACGGTTCATGTATTGGTGAAGCCTGGCTTGGAGAATTTTGAACATGACTTTACTCGCGTGTGAGATGAGTGCAATTGTGTGGTAGTTTGAGCATTCTTTGGCATTGCCTTTCTTTGGGATTGGAATGAAGACTGACCTTTTCCAGTCCTGTGGCCACTGTTGGGTTTTCCAAATTTGCTGTCATATTGAGTGTAGCACTTTCACAGCATCATCTTCCAGGATTTGAAATAGCTCAATTGGAATTCCATCACCTCCACTAGATATGCAGATGACACCACCCTTATGGCAGAAAGTGAAGAGGAACTCAAAGGCCTCTTGATGAAAGTGAAAGAGGAGAGTGAAAATGTTGGCTTGAGGCTTAACATTCAGAAAACAAAGATTATGGCATTGGTCCCATCACTTCATAGGAAGTAGATGGGGAAACAGTGGAAACAGTGTCAGACTTTATTTTTTGGGGCTCCAAAATCACTGCAGATGCTGATTGCAGCCAGGAAATTAAAAGACGCTTACTCCTTGGAAGGAAAGTTACGACCAACTTAGATAGTATATTAAAAATCAAAGACATTACTTTGCCAACCAAGGTCTGTCTAGTCAAGGCTATGGTTTTTCCAATGGTCATGTATGGATGTGAGAGTTGGACTGTGAAGAAAGCTGATTGCCGAAGAATTGATGCTTTTGAACTGTGGTGCTGGAGAAGACTCTTGAGAGTCCCTTGGACTGCAAGGAGATCCAACCAGTCCATTCTAAAGGAGATCAATCCTGGGTGTTCATTGGAGGGACCGATGCTAAAGCTGAAACTGCAATACTTTGGCCACCTCATGCGATGAGTTGACTCACTGGAAAAGCTCTGATGCTGGGAGGGATTAGGGTCAGGAGGAGACGGGGACGACAGAGAATGAGATGGCTGGATGGCATCACTGACTCGATGGACATGAGTGTGAGTGAACTCCGGGAGTTGGTGATGGGCAGGGAGGCCTGGAGTGCTATGATTCATGGGGTCGCGAAGAATCGTACACCAATGAGCATTGAACTGCACTGAGATATAAAAATTAAGTGGCAGTAATCACTGAGAGGTGGAAATTTCAATGAGTTCCAAGTGTTTCCCTGTTTATTACTTTTAAAATGTTTCATGTTGTGGTACAGAGATGGGTACATAAAAAAAAATCCCAATAGACTTTCTGAGTTGAAGATATGAAGTTCAGGGTCTGAGGACACCAAGGCAGCTAAATTTATGAGAGTAAAATACTTCAGAGGATACAACTTTAGTCCTGGAGTCCTGAGGGGGTTGTGGGAGAGAGAGAGAGATTATTTATTACTCAAGTTTCATTAGAGTACTCATCTGTGCTTTCATATGAGGAAAATACCTGAGGCTGGGGGGAGATTTACCTAGATGGATTGCAAAGAGGGCTTGGAACTCACATTGGGCCAGGAATAGTGTTTATTGTCACCTGGGAAACCTCATTGTTCACAGGGACAGTGCTGTTGGTTGAATACTCAGAAAGATTTTACATCAGTAGTGGGACATGATTAACCTTAGATTGAGCACTTCTCAGGATGTGACTCAAAAACCGTATTAACAAGTTAAAAAAAAATTCCAAAAGAAAGCATCCAAAGGAATCAAAATAAGAATTATATTCAGGATTTTGTGTATTTACTAATGTGAGAAATTGATCTAATTAGTTTTTTTGTGATGCCCTTGTTAAGGGTTATTCTAGGGGCATACCGACTCTGTGGACATGAGTTTGAGTGAACTCCGGGAGTTGGTGATGGACAGGGAGGCCTGGCGTGCTGTGATTCATGGGGTCGCGGAGAGTCGGACACGACTGAGCGACTGAACTGAACTGAACTGAACTGAGGGGCATGAAATGCATTAGGAGGCATGTTCATTTTCTCCCTTCTGTGAAAGTGTTTATGTAAGATTGGTACCATTTATGGATTAGTTGTTATAGAGCTGACTGATGAATGCCACATGAGAAGGACATTTTGAGGGGAAAGTGATTCTAAGTGTTAATTTATTTAGAGGTTAGATTATTCCAGCTTTTAGTTATTTTGCTCTATGTGATTAGAAAGATGTCTTTTTCATGTCAGTGCTTCATTGTCTTTTCTTGGCACGTATACTTCTGTGAATTCATTTATAGTGTCATTCTTCAATATTTGTTTAAAATCTACCATTTTATTTATTTATTTATTTAAAAATTTTAAAATTTCATTTATATCACTGCATCTTAGTTCCGCCTGCAGGATGTCTGTTTTCTCACGCAGGATCGTTCTTTGCAGTGTGTCAACTCTCTGAGCGCACAGGCGCAGAAGGTACAGTGGTCTGTTCCAAATCCACTCCAGGATTCTTGCCTGGAGAATCCCAGGGACAGAGGTGCCCTGTGGGCTACAGTCCATGGTGTTGCAAAGAGCGGGACATGACTGAGCGACGAGCACAAACACACATGTTGGGTCTTAGTTTCCCAACTAGGGATTGAACCCGAACCCCCTGCACTGTGGGGATTCCCTGGTGACTCAGACAGTAAAGAATCTGCCTGCAATGCGGGGGACCTGGGTTCCATCCCTGGGTGGGGAAGATTCCCTGCAGGAGGGCATGGCAACCCACTCCAGTATTCTTGCCTGGAGAATCCCATGGACAGAGGGGTCTGGCAGGCTACGGTTCATGGGGTCGCAAAATGTCGGACACAACTGAGAGACTAGGCACACAGACCCTGCACTGTGAGCTGGATTATTGACTATTGGACCGTCAGGGAATTTCCCCTCTCTTCAATCTTGATTCTGGTAATTTTTTTTCTTTTGTTTTTTCTTAGTACATTTCGCTAGAAATGTATCAATTTATTTAAAGTTCAAAGACCTAATTATTGGTTTGAAATAGATTTATTATTTTTAATGAATTCCTCTTTAAATGATATCTGTGTTCTCAGTACTGTTTCCAACTACAGTGCTCTCTAGGTTTATTTTAATTTTTCTTTTCTAGTATCTTGAGACAAAAGCTGAGTTCATTTCTTAAAATATTTATTGTTTTCTAATATTTGCATATAAAGAAAACTACATTTCTTTCTAAGCACTCTTTTAGTTGCATCCAGTTAATATATACATATTATATTATCCTTTATGTGTTTGTGTGTATGTATATATATATATATATATATATATTTTCTAGATATGTGTGTTCGGTCATATTTGACTCTTTGTGACCCCATGGACCCATGGACTGTAGCCCATCAGCTCTCCTGTCCATGAGATTTCCCAGGCAACAGTACTGGAGCAGGTTGCTATCTTTTAGTCCAGGGGATCTTCCTGACCCAGGGATCAAACCAGCGTCTCTTGCAACTCATACTGGGAGGCAAATTCTTTACCACTAGCACCACCTGGGAAGTCTCGCTTTTTAGATACCTTTAATAGAGATTATTTTATATAATGTGTATCATTATCTTTCTGTAGAAAATGTCTGAAAATTTACACAGGTAATTTTAGGCTTGTATTGCTTAATTTGTAAATGAAAAATGTTATATTTTTCTTTTATTTATATGTATATATTTACATATATGCTATATACATATATGATGTACATATAGATGTATGCTTAATGATTTAAATCTTTAAAAATGTACAGTAACTTCTGTCACAGCCTAGGGTGTTTTCTACTTTGGCAAAGGCCCCGTGAGCACTTCGAGATAAATGGAATAATCCCGCAAATGTTTCCTCTTTCACCATTTTGATACTAATGGGAGAGGGTGAGGGTGGGATGATTTGGGAGAATGGCACTGAAACATGTATATTATCATATGTTAAACGAATCGCCAGTCCACGTTCGATGCATGATACAGGATGCTCAGGGCTGGTGTACTGGGATGAACCAAAGGGATGGGATAGGGAGGGAGGTGGGAGGGGGTTCAAGATGGGGAACACATGTACACCCGAGGCAGATTCATGTCAATGTATGGCAAAACCAATACAATAATGTAAAGTAATTAGCCTCCAATTAAAATAAATAAATTAAAAAAGAAAAACAAGCAAACAAAAAAAACAGATTTTTATCAACTTGTCTGTCTGAAATCACATGACAACCTTCATCTGTATTTGAAGTAAACCTTAAGTAACTTATTCTGAAGTTAATGTTAATAATATTTGGAAATAAATTCAGATATTATCTTCAAAGACAAAGCTTAAACTTAAAAAATGTTGCCTATTTTTAAGGTTTGATTCAAGCTAGAAAGCTTTTACATATTTCATTTCTGTCCAGATTTGATTTTCCCTTTTGGTGATATGGTCTCAATTTACACTTTATGATTTTACCCCCAGAGGATAGGATTGTATAAGTCCTGTTCCACATGGTGATTGTTCTGGTACCATCTCTGGAGATAAATACTCTACCCTCAAAATTATGATTAAAGTTCCAATGAATTTAATTAGACAAAAATCACCCTTGGAGATGCACCTGCTGAATGCCTCGCCTGTATGTACTGCAGTTAAATACAGACCAAGTGTTGACAGCCCTTTGCCTTTTCCTGAAGAGTGTTTGTCTGCAGTAACAATCACGAGACAGACTTCTACTAGAATGAAGATGATGGACTCGGAACATAATAAAGCGTATATATGAAATCATTCCCATCCTTCAAGAAACCCAAAATTCAACAATGCTGTTTGAAGACAGGACAATATAAGTGAGAATCAAAATGTTGCAAAGTCCATTTCACTTTCACTGGTACAAACACAAGCAGCAAATTTATTTTTTTCACTTTAAACATTCCTTACATAATTTGAAGCTTTTTTTCTCTTCCTCTGATTAAAATGGTGATTTAACATTTGTTTGTTATCAGGACAAATTCTGACGGTAGTAAACATTTTGAGTTTCTTTTCACAATCAGGATTCAGAGTTCCTTAGGTAACAAGACATACATATTCATTTTGAAAGCCAATAATTGAAAAATATTTTTTTTTCTGAATGTCTGAGATGAATTACATTTCCTGCAAGATTGACTCAGAATCCAGTGACGCTGAATGTACCTTGCTCATTATTTTGCCAGAGATGGCATCAGTGCATGAGGACTAAAGAGATGGCACCAGAGTTCAGAACATGGATTGAATAACTTCCATCTTCTGTAGGTAACCCAGGAAGTGTATTCAGACACAAAATTCCTAACGAGGCTTTCTGTTTTGTAAGAGTACGTTGGTGGAGTGAGAATTCAATCCTTTAAGAGTTTTCCTTTGTGATTTTCATAATCAGCTGTGTTAGGATTCCTTCATGATTATCAAATATGTAAAAATTGATTCTATTCGGCAATACACTTTTTGGATAATTTCATATTCTAATGATCTGAAATAAATTTACCTTCCAGAAAGTACTCTTAGAAATTAATTTCAAGGTTAATGATTTGACAATATTTTCATTTCAGATATTTCTAAATCTGACCCTGCTTTCAATTTTTATGTTCTCTAAACATAGCATGTTAATCTGTTAAATTTAAATAATGAGGTTCAGTTCAGTCGCTCAGTCATGTCCGACTCTCCGCGACCCCATGAATCACAGCACGCCAGGCCTCCCTGTCCATCACCAACTCCCGGAGTACACTCAAACTCATGTCCACAGAGTCGGTGATGCCATCCAGCCATCTCATTCTCTGTCGTCCCCTTCTCTTCCCGCCCCCAACATTTCCCAGCATCAGAGTCTTTTCCAGTGAGTCAACTCGTCGCATGAGGTGGCCAAAGTATTGGAGTTTCAGCTTTAGCATCAGTCCCTCCAATGAACATCCAGGATTGATCTCCTTTAGAATGGACTGGTTGGATCTCCTTGCAGTATAAGGGACTCTCAAGAGTCTTCTCCAACACCACAGTTCAAAAGCATCGATTCTTCGGCGATCAGCTTTCTTCACAGTCCAACTCTCACATCCATACATGACCACGGGAAAAACCATTGCCTTGACTAGACGGACCTTGGTCGGCAAAGTAATGTCTCTGCTTTTTAATATACTATCAAGGTTGGTCATAACTTTCCTTCCAAGGAGCAAGCGTCTTTTAATTTCATGGCTGCAATCAGCATCTGCAGTGATTTTGGAGCCCAAAAAAACAAAGTCTGACACTGTTTCCACTGTTTTTCCATCTATTTCCCATGAAGTGATGGGACCAGATGCCATGATCTTTGTTTTCTGAATGTTGAGCTTCAAGCCAACCTTTTCACTCTCCTCTTTCACTTTCATCAAGAGGCTTTTGAGTTCCTCTTCACTTTCTGCCATAAGGGTAGTGTCATCTGCATATCTGAGGTTATTGATATTTCTCCCAGCAATCTTGATTCCAGCTTGTGCTTCTTCCAGCCCAGCGTTCCTCATGATGTACTCTGCATATAAGTTAAATAAGCAAGGTGACAATATACAACCTTGACGCACTCCTTTTCCTATTTGGAACCAGTCTGTTGTTCCATGACCGGTTCTAACTGTTGCTTCCTGACCTGCATACAGGTTTCTCAAGATGCAGGTCAGGTGGTCTGGGATTCCCATCTCTTTCAGAATGTTCCACAGTTTATTGTGATCCACACAGTCAAAGGCTTTGGCATAGTCAATGAAGCAGAAATAGATGTTTTTCTGAAACTCTCTTGCTTTCTCCATGATCCAGTGGATGTTGGTCATTTGATCTCTGGTGCCTCTGCCTTTTCTAAAACCTGCTTGAACATCTGGGAGTTCACGGTTTACATACTGCTGAAGCCTGGCTTGGAGAATTTTGAGCATGACTTTACTAGCGTGTGAGATGAGTGCAACTGTGCGGTAGTTTGAGCATTCTTTGGCATTGCCTTTCTTTGGGATTGGAATGAAGACTGACCTCTTCCAGTCCTGTGGCCACTGCTGAGTTTTCCAAATCTGCTGGCATATTGAGTGCAGCACTTTCACAGCATCATCTTTCAAGACTTGAAATAGCTCAACTGGAATTCCATCACCACCACTAGCTTTGTTCGCAGTGATGCTTTCTAAGGCCCACTTGACTTCACATTCCAAGATGTCTGGCTCTAGGTCAGTGATCACATTATCGTGACTATCTTGGTCGTGAAGATCTTTTTTGTACAGTTCTTCTGTGTATTCCTGCCACCTCTTCTTAATATCTTCTGCTTCTGTTAGGTCCATACCATTTCTGTCCTTTATCGAGCCCATCTTTGCATGAAAAGTTCCCTTGGAATCTCTAATTTTCTTGAAGAGGTCTCTTGTTTTTCCTATTCTGTTGTTTTCCTCTATTTCTTTGCATTGATCACTGAGGAAGGCTTTCTTATCTCTCCTTGCTATTCTTTGGAACTCTGCATTCAGATGCTTATATCTTTCCTTTTCTCCTTTGCTTTTCGCCTCTCTTCTTTTTACAGCTATTTGTAAGGCCTCCTCAGACAGCCATTTCGCTCTTTTGCATTTCTTTTCCATGGGGATGGTCTTGGTCCCTGTCTCCTGTACAATGTCACGAACCTCCGTCCAGAGTTCATCAGGCACTCTATCAATCAGATCTAGTCCCTTAAATCTATTTCTCACTTCCACTGCATAATCATAAGGGATTTGATTGAGGTCATATCTGAATGGTCTAGTGGTTTTCCCTACTTTCTTCAATTTAAGTCTGAACTTCGCAATAAGGAGTTCATGATCTGAGCCACAGTCAGCTCCTGGTCTTGTTTTCGCTAACTGTATACAGCTTCTCCATCTTTGGCTGCAAAGAATATAATCAATCTGATTTCTGTGTTGACCATCTGGTGATGTCCATGTGTAGAGTCTTCTCTTGTGTTGTTGGAAGAGGGTGTTTGCTATGACCAGTGCATTCTCTTGACAAAACTCTATTAGCCTTTGCCCTGCTTCATTCCGTGCTCCAAGGCCAAATTTGCCAGTTACTCCAGGTGTTTCTTGAATTCCTACTTTTGCATTCCAGTCCCCTATAATGAAAAGGACATCTTTTTTGGGTGTTAGTTCTAAAAGGTCTTGTAGGTCTTCATAGAACCGATTAACTTCGGCTTCTTCAGCATTACTGGTTGGGGCATAGGCCTGGATTACTGTAATATTGAACGGTTTGCCTTGGAAACGAACAGAAATCATCCTGTCATTTTTAAGATTGCATCCAAGTACTGCATTTCGGACTCTTCTGTTTACCATGATGGCTACTCCATTTCTTCTAAGGGATTCCTGCCCACAGTAGTAGATATAATGGTCATCCGAGTTAAATTCACCCATTCCAGTCCATTTTAGTTCACTGATTCCTAGAATGTCGACGTTCACTCTTGCCATCTCCTGTTTGACCACTTCCAATTTGCCTTGATTCATGGACCTAACATTCCAGGTTCCTATGCAATATTGCTCTTTACAGCACCGGACCTTGTTTCTATCATTGGTTACATCCACAACTGGGTATTGGTTTTGCTTTTGCTCCATCCCTTTATTCCTTCTATAGTTACTTCTCCACTGATCTCCAGTAGCATACTGGGCACCTACCGACCTGGGGAATTCCTCATTCAGTATCCTATCATTTTGCCCTTTTTTACTGTTCACGGGGTTCTCAAGGCAAGTATACTGAAGTGGTTTGCCATTCCCTTCTCCAGGGGACCACATTCGGCTGTGGTCCATGTGATTAGATCAGCTAGTTTCCTGTGATTATGATTTCAGTTTGTCTGCCCTCTGGTGCCCCCTAGCAATACCTACCGTCTTATTTCGGTTTCTCTTACCTTGGTCGTGGAAAATCTCTTCACAGCCGCTTCAGCAAAGTGCAGCTGCTGTACCTTACCTTGGAGGAGGGGTATCTCCTCAAGGCCCCCCCTCCTGACCATGAACGCGGAGTAGCTCCTCTCGGCCCTCCTGCGCCCGCGCAGCCACCGCCTGTTGGACGTGGGGTAGCTCCTCTCGGCCGCCGGCCCTGGCCTCAGGCGTGGGGTAGCTCCTCACGGCCGCACCTCTTTGCGTGGCTCGTTGCGCCGGGGCCGGCGTCTCTCGCGTCGCGTCTGCGCCGCCGGGGCCGGCGTCTCTCGCGTCGCGTCTGCGCCGCCGGGGCCGGCGTCTCTCGCGTCGCGTCTGCGCCGCCGGGGCCGGCGTCTCTCGCGTCGCGTCTGCGCCGCCGGGGCCGGCGTCTCTCGCGTCGCGTCTGCGCCGCCGGGGCCGGCGTCTCTCGCGTCGCGTCTGCGCCGCCGGGGCCGGCGTCTCTCGCGTCGCGTCTGCGCCGCCGGGGCCGGCGTCTCTCGCGTCGCGTCTGCGCCGCCGGGGCCGGCGTCTCTCGCGTCGCGTCTGCGCCGCCGGGGCCGGCGTCTCTCGCGTCGCGTCTGCGCCGCCGGGGCCGGCGTCTCTCGCGTCGCGTCTGCGCCGCCGGGGCCGGCGTCTCTCGCGTCGCGTCTGCGCCGCCGGGGCCGGCGTCTCTCGCGTCGCGTCTGCGCCGCCGGGGCCGGCGTCTCTCGCGTCGCGTCTGCGCCGCCGGGGCCGGCGTCTCTCGCGTCGCGTCTGCGCCGCCGGGGCCGGCGTCTCTCGCGTCGCGTCTGCGCCGCCGGGGCCGGCGTCTCTCGCGTCGCGTCTGCGCCGCCGGGGCCGGCGTCTCTCGCGTCGCGTCTGCGCCGCCGGGGCCGGCGTCTCTCGCGTCGCGTCTGCGCCGCCGGGGCCGGCGTCTCTCGCGTCGCGTCTGCGCCGCCGGGGCCGGCGTCTGCATCCATATATTTTGACTGATTGACTTCCAAGAACTCAATCAAATATTGTACTAAGCAAGCTGTGACTTCAAGTCCTACTTTTCTATTCACAGATGAGCTTCAGCATCCTAAGTTTTTTGTCATTTAGAGGCATTTTCCTCTGTTTGTTGATATTTTAATTTATTTCATATTTTCATCTTTTGTTAGTTATTTGCTTACAGATCTTTACTTTTGAGAATAACTCTGTGCATATCATCTAACATGTGTATCTTCAGACTATTTTTTCCGCTGGTGTTTTGTTATACTTTCCTAAGTCCTTAAAATATTTGAAATTGCCGGATATATTTATTTGAGATTAATTGATTGGTTAAGAAGTTTCTTCCAACCCTAGAAGGAAAGTTACCTCTTTCATGAAATTGACATTAAATCTTGCTTTATTTCTTTTTAAAACATTAATCAGCTTTTATTTTTGTCTGAGATATTAGCTATATGTACAATTTAAAGTTTCTAGATAGAAAATTAGTTGCAGGACTTCACTTATTTATTTATTTTTCTCTTTTTTTCTTTTTATTGGAGGCTAATTATTTTACAATATTATATTGGTTGGTTTTGCCATACATTGACATGAATCTGTCCCGGGTGTACATGAGTTCCCCCTCCCGAACCCCCCTCCCACCTCCCTCCTCCCCTTATCCTCCCTCTGGGTCATCCCCACATACCAGCCCCGAGCATCCTGTAACATGCATTGACCCTGAACTGGCGATTCGTTTCACATATGATAATATACATGTTTCAATGCCATTCTCCCAAACCATCCCACCCTCACCCTCTCCTACAGAGTCCCAAAGACTGTTCTAAACATCTGTGTCTCTTTTGCTGTCTCATATACAGGGTTATCATTTATTTATTTAATATTCTTTTCCCCCATTTTTTTTTATTCACTTGCCTATCTATTAGTTTGTGGTCAAGGAAGGTGATTTAATCAGCCTTATATTATAATATCTGAGAGTGCCCAAACATAATAAACCACAAGGACTGTTTGTTGAATAAAAAACAATTATTGTAATATTTTAGGAAGTCACTTTTAATAATTGTATTTATAGATAATGCTGTCCTGAACTCTGGAATAAGACATACTGAAGAACCTATGGAACAAAGGAAAAATGTAACTGAGTTTGTCCTCTTGGGGCTCACTCAGAGTGTCCAGGGGGAGGAAATTTTATTTGTCATGTTCTTCTTGCTCATTTACATTGTGACCATGGTGGGCAACATACTCATTTTCCTGACTGTCGTGGTCAGCCCAGCACTGGATTCCCCTATGTACTTCTTTGGCTACTTATCATTTATGGATGCTTTTTATTCTACTTCAATCACCCCAAATACAAATACAATTTCTATGAGAAGAAAACCATTTCATTTCAAGCTTGCATGACCCAGCTTTTTACAGAGCATCTATTTAGTGGTGCTGAGGTTTTTCTCCTGGTTTTCATGGCCTATGACCGCTACCTGGCTATCTGCAAACCCTTGCATTATTTGACAATCATGAATCAGAGAGTGTGTGTTCTGATGCTGCTATTGGCTTGGGTTGGTGGGTTTTTGCGTGCTCTACTTCAAAAATATTATTTTTTTTTACAACCTTCCGTTCTGTGGCCCTAACGTCGTTGACCACTTTGGGTGTGACACGTATCCTTTGTTAAAACTTGCCTGCACTGACACCCACAGTAGTTGCCAGTGATGGGGCGATCTGTGTGACCATTTTCACACTCTTGCTCATCTCCTACGGGGTCATTCAGCGCTCCTTGAAGAACCTTGGTCAGGAAGGGAGACGCAAAGCCTTGTCCACCTGTGGCTCCCACATGACTGTGGTGGTCCTCTTCTTTGTGCCCTGTATTTTTACGTATTTGAGACCTCCTGTTACCTTACCCATTGATAAATACTTCGCTGTGTTTTACACCATTGTCTCCCCTATGCTGAACCCTCTAATCTATACTCTGAGAAATGGGGAGATGCAAAATGCCATGAAAAAGCTATGGGTCAGAAAAAAGCAACGAAGCAGCTGCAAAATATATTACTTATTTTCAACAAACAATTGCTCTTTCAATGAGCAGGGAAAGTCATGTGTGATTTTTTTTTTTTTTACTGTAATAAATGTCTCCTCAGTTTAAATAACTTGGGTATGACGAAATAGGTTTATCATTTGAATACTTCCAATGATCAAAGTAACCTTATAAAATTTTCATATTTTCCTAATGCAAAGTATATATTTAGTTTGAAATACATTTTTATGATTTCTGCAATTTTTGAGGAAAATGTATATAGTTTGGGGGTATAAAATATCTCTATTGAAGCGATAGATTTATCTTCTATATGATGAGTTATGCTGCAGCTAATACTGCAAATTTATTTAATTAGGGAAAGGTTTTCTCATGTTTTTCTCTTCAAAAATGTAATATTCTTCAGAATAGAGCTCATTACAGATTTCAGGAAAAATAATTTAAAAAAATATGATTAAAAACTTGGTCTATTCCTCCATACACAAAGACATTCCATATTAACATTTGAAGTAGATTTCTTATTTCTCTATGAGATTCTTTATACACATTATTTAATTTCTATTGTTTAGCACATTAATGTTGAAGAAGAATGTTTCAGTCATAATATTATTGAGGAGGTTATGTTTGTAAAAATAATCGAAAGACTAAAGTTTTATACAGAAAAATAAACAAACCTTACTTAATATTCCAATTTGGTAATCACATTATTGCCTCATTTTTGTCAGCTTTGCTTGGAGTTACATTTTCATAAAGGTGGCTCATTTCGCTTTCCAGATACTTTGCAGTACCTGGTAAAACCCCTGATACATTTTCAGTATCCTGGTCACTTTTTTGCTTACATAACCTTCTGTAAAGACCCAGGCACGTGGGTCTCTCTCCTGCTTACATAACCTTCTGTGAAGACCCAGGCACGTGGGTCTCTCTCCTGTGTAAATTTAGCACAATCTATCATCTGTGCACTTTAAATATTCAGTTTGGAACATGACACCTAAATGTTTGGGGTTATGTCATTGTTAAGAAAGATTCTGACAATATATACCATTATTATTTCTCTTATTGATATAATAGAGATTGCTAGGTAATAAAGTCACCAGAATATATTGTTTTATTTGACAGAAATAGCATTCATAAAATCCTCCTCTGAATCAGGCTTGAAACAAAATATTATCTGCCTCTAATAAGGTCAGTGCATGTGGTCAAAGAGGATTATTATTTTGCCTCTCTTGTTTACTCTGGTTTCATGAGGGGCTAAGGCTATAGGGTGATGAGTGCTTTTTACTAGTAAATTACACTGTGTGAGCGGAGAAGGCGATGGCACCCCACTCCAGTATTCTTGCCTGGAAAATCCCATGGACGGACGAGCCTGGTAACCTGCAGTCCATGAGGTCTCTAAGAGTCAGACATGACTCAGCGACTTCACTTTCCCTTTTCCCTTTCATGCATTGGAGAAGGAAATGGCAACCCACTCCAGTGTTCTTGCCTGGAGAATCCCAGGGATGGGGGAGCCTGGTGGGCTGTCGTCTATGGGGTCGCACAGAGTCGGACACGACTGTAGTGACTTAGCGGCAGCAGCACACTGTGTGAGAAGCCTCATATCCTGATTTTTATCCCTATTACCTGAAGATTTCTCATATTATCTCAGTGAAAGTGCTAGTCACTTAGTCGTGTCCGACTCTTTGTGACGCTATGGACTGTATCTCGCTAGGCTCCTCTGTCCATGGACTTCTCCAGGCAAGAATATTGGAGTGGCTTGCCATGTCCTTCTCCAGGGGAACTGCCTGACCCCGGGATCAACCCCGTGTCTCCTGAATTACACACAGATTCTTTACCATCTGAGCCATCAGGGAAACCCTTTATGATCTCAAAGTCTTCTCAAATAAAATACTAATCACCAAATAATAACAAGCCTTTGGGTTTATCAGAACTTATGTAATTTATTTCTCCACTTTGGGGTGTTGCTATCGACTGAAAGTTTATTTTCCTCTCCAAAATCATAAGTTAAATCTTTTCTAAATGTGATGGTATTGGGAGGGGGGCCCTTTGGGTAATGAGTAGGTCATAAAAGTTTAACCCTGATGAGTGGAATTGATGCCTTTATAAAGAAACATCAGACGGTTCACTTAACTCTTTGGCATGTGAGGACAAAGGAAAAAGAGAAAAAAAAAGGCTGTATGTGAACTAGGGACAGGACCTCACCAGATATGGAATCTGTCAGCACCTTAATCTTGGATTTCCTAGCCACCAAACTGCTGAAAGATAAACACATATTGCTTAATCTTCTAGCCTATGATGTTCCATAAAAGCAGGCCATGTATACCAAGACATATGTTTAGTTAATTTTCAAACTTGTGTAGTTATTTCAAGTAATAAGATAAAAATATTTGCTAACTCTCTATTTTCCTTAGTCTATCAGCTTCCTAAAATAAGGGACATGGTTCTGTCTTTGCATTTTCTATTCCTTGCACAGTGTATGGGTCATAGAATCCACTCTATAGATTTTGTCAATTATCAGAGTTATTGATCTATGGAATGAGAATCGTTACTGAAAGGTTATGATTAACTCTTTTTACATTAAATATGCTTACAAATAATACTATTCTTTGACATCTCTTACAAACATTTATTCTATTGTTTATGTTAAATTTTAAGGGTTTTATATACAGCTTTTATTGTCATATTTTTCTTTTTATTTCTTCTACCACATTACTTTTGGAAAGTTTCATTTCCTAGCAATTATTTTTAAGTTATAACCTATTTTTTTTAAAACAATTGATGGTATAATGCCATTTGAAGAAACATGGATGAACCGAGAGAGTATCATACCAAAGTAAGTCAGAAAAAGAAAGACAAATAGCATACAATATCATTTATACGTGGAATCTAAAATATAACACAAATAAATCTTTCTACAGAATAGAAACAGACTAAAGACACTGAAAACTTATTTGTGGTTGCCAAAGGGAATGCCAAAGAATGCTCAAACTACTGTACAATTGCACTCATCTCACAAGCTAGTAAAGTCATGCTCAAAATTCTCCAAGCTAGGCTTCAGCAATATGTGAACCATGAACTTCCAGATGTTCAAGCAGATTTTAGAAAAGGCAGAGGCACCAGAGATCAAATTGCCAACATCCGCTGGATCATCAAAAAAGCAAGAGAGTTCCAGAAAAACATCTATTTCTGTTTCATTGACTATACCAAAGCCTTTGACTGTGTGGATAACAATAAACTGTGGAAAATTCTGAAAGAGATGGGAATACCAGACCACCTGACCTGCCTCTTGAGAAACCTGTATGCAGGTTAGGAAGCAACAGTTAGAACTGGACATGGAAAAACAGACTGGTTCCAAATAGGAAAAGGAGTGCGTCAAGGTTGTATATTGTCACCCTGCTTATTTAACTTATATGCAGAGCACATCATGAGGAACGCTGGGCTGGAAGAAGCACAAGCTGGAATCAAGATTGCCGGGAGAAATATCAATAACCTCAGATATGCAGATGACACCACCCTTATGGCAGAAAGTGAAGAGGAACTCAAAACCCTCTTGATGAAAGTGAAAGAGGAGAGTGAAAAGGTTGGCTTGAAGCTCAACATTCAGAAAACGAAGATCATGGCATCTGGTCCCATCACTTCATGGGAAATAGATGGGGAAACAGTGGAAACAGTGTCAGACACTATTTTGTTGGGCTCCAAAATTACTGCGGATGCTGATTGCAGCCATGAAATTAAAAGACGCTTACTCCTTGGAAGGAAAGTTATGACCAGCCTAGATAGCATATTAAAAAGCAGAGACATTACTTTGCCAACCAAGGTCGGTCTAGTCAAGGCAATGGTTTTTCCCGTGGTCATGAATGGATGTGAGAGTTGGACTGTGAAGAAAGCTGATCACCGAAGAATTGATGCTTTTGAACTGTGGTGTTGGAGAAGGCTCTTGAGAGTCCCTTGGGCTGCAAGGAAATCCAACCAGTCCATTCTAAAAGAGATCGATCCTGGGTGTTCATTGGAAGGACTGATGCTAAAGCTGAAGCTGCAATACTTTGGCCACCTCATTCGACGAGTTGACTCACTGGAAAAGAGTCTGATGCTGGGAGGGATTGTGGGTAGGAGGAGACGGGGACGACAGAGAATGCGATGACTGGATGGCATCACCGACTCGATGGACATGGGTTTGAGTGAACTCCGGGAGTTGGTGATGGACAGGGAGGCCTGGCGTGCTGTGGTTCATGGAGTCGGCAAGAGTCAGACGCGACTAAGTGACTGAACTGAACTGAACTGAAGGGGTTATTTGGGGAGAGGGATGGAATGAGAGTTTAGGATTAGCAGATGGAGATTATTATATATGCATTATATAGGCAACAAGGTCCTACTGTACAGCACACGGAACAATATTCAATGTCCTGTGATAAATCAATAAAACCCCATAAAAAATATATGAAAAAGAATGTGTGTGTGTATATGTATATGTATAATGGAGTCACTTTGCTGTGTAGCAAAAACTAAAGCATTGTAAATCAGCTACCCTTCAATAAAAGAAATAAAAATTCAATTATTCATTAACAATCTATAATTTAATTTTATTTGTGACAGGGAAATATTGAAGCCTGTTTTTCCCCAACAGATAAAATAATCTATCAACATAATCATTAATTTCAGTTTATTTGACAACTTTCTTTTTACTATGTGAGGTATTGCACCACCTAGAAGGCTGAATTCTGAGGAACTTGCTCTTCCTCATAGCTTTCCTCCTTTGCTACCTTCTCCTCCTGCTCTAAACATCAGGCTCATTTTGAAAAGTTTGCAAACTTCTCATAAAAGTATATTCAGCTTGTCATGACATTATATATTTATTTTGATGAAACTGCATGTTTTAATATTACATTTTCTCATCCAAAATAAGACACATATCATAAAGTACTCACTGATGTCTCAACAGTAATTTGTAAGTATCTCCATAGAGTGTATACAAATCTTGTCTTTTTGTATTTGCATTTGATTTACTGACACATTTTCAATGAACAGCTCAGAGAAGATTCACTGTGGTGTTGGAGAAGACTCTTGAGAGTCCATAGGACAGCAAGGAGATAAAGCCAGTGAATCCTAAAGGAAATCAGCCCTGAATATTCATTGGAAGGACTAATGTTGAAGCTGAAACTCCAGTACTTTAGCCACCTGATGTGAAGAGCCAATTCACTGGAAAGGACCTTGATGCTGGGAAAGATTGAGGGCAGGAGGAGAAGGAAGCAACAGAGGATGAGATGGATGGATGGCATCACCATCATTAGCAGACATGGGTTTGAGCAAGCTCTGGGGGGTGGTGAAGGACAGGGAAGCCTGGCTGCTGCAGTCCATGGGGTCACAAAGGGACCTGACTGAGACCCTGAACGACGACAACAATAACAAAAAGTCTCCACGTTGTGGTACAGAGAGGGGTATCTCCAAAGATCCCGACACTGCCTCTGGGTTGAGAATCTGAAATTCACCGTCAAGGACACTAAAGCAGAAAATACACCTGTAGTCCTGGAGAGGCTGAGTGTGAGAAAGTCAGAGAGAGAGAATTATGCAAAGCCACGAGGATCCATCTCAAATATTCATCAAAGAACTGATCTATGTGTGCATCTGAGGAAAATACCTGGGACTGGGGAGAGATTTACCCAGATGAATTAGAGAAGAGAGCTTGGTTCTCAAACTAGGCCAGGAAGAGAGCCTACTCTCATTAGCTGGAAAACCTCACGTTTACAGGGGCAGTGCTGTTGGTTGAATACTTAGAGAAATTTTAATTAGTTGTGGGACGTGACTAGTTCTAGACTGAGCGTATCCCAGGACCAACTTCAAGACCTGTATCAGCAATATATTAAAAAACAAATCCTCAAAGAAAACACCCAAGGGAATCAAAACAAGTATTTTCAAAATTTTGTGTGTTTGCTAATGTGAGCTATTAATCTAATTATTCCCACTTGATGCCCTGTGTCATGCTGGTGTAAGGGTTATACTAGGTGCATAGAATGCATTAGGAAGTACATTGTATCATTACGTCTATGAAAGTGTTGTGTAACAAGTAATTTCCTGATTAGTTGTCATGTAAAAGTAATCGATTAAAGCTCCATGGGAATGAACTATCTTGCAGGAGAATGTTAGGACTCTAAACATTCAGTTTGTTTGCACTTAGATTATCCCAGTTTTAAATTATTTCTCATCGTGTGTTTAGATCATTGTGTTTTTTATATCAATGGTCTGTTTTCTTTTCTTGGCAAGTTAAGTGCCATACGTTCTTTTATCATATCATTTTGTTGTCTTTTTAAAATCTGTGGAATCTGCAGTGATGGCCCTCTCTTCAATCTTGATTCTGATAATTTGGTTTTTCTCTTGTTTTTTCTTAGTCCATTTGGCTAGAAATTATAATTTATGCAATGTTAAAAAGGATCAATTCCTGGTATTCTTTACTTTATATAAATTACTCTTTTAATGATGTATGGCTTCTCAACATTTTCCACACTATTTATTTTAAATTTTCTTTTTTAGCATTTTGAGATAGAAGCTTAGTTCATTCTTTTTTTTTATGTAATTAATTTATTTTTTATTGGAGGCAAATTATTTTACAATATTATATTGGTTGGTTTTGCCATACATTGATATGAATTTGCCCCGGGTTTACATAAGTTCCCCCTCCTGAACCCCCCTCCCACCTCCCTCCTCCCTTTATCCTCCCTCTGGGTCATCCCCGCATGCCAGCCCCGAGCATCCTATAACATGCATTGACCCTGAACTAGTGATTCGTTTCACATATGACAACATACGTGTTTCAATGCCATTCTCCCAAATCATCCCACCCTCACCCTCTCCCATAGAGTCCCAAAGTCTGTTCTATACATCTGTGTCTCTTTTGCTGTCTCGTATACAGAGTTATCATTTGCATCTTTCTAAATTCCATATATATGTGTTAGTATACTGTATTGGTGTTTTTCTTTCTGGCTTACTTCACTCTGTATAATAGGCTCCAGTTTCATCCACCTCATTAGAACTGATTCAAATGTATTCTTTTTAATGGCTGAATAATACTCCATTGTGTATATGTACCAAAGCTTTCTTATCCATTCGTCTGCAGATGGACATTTAGGTTGCTTCCATGTCCTGGCTATTATAAACAGTGCTGCAATGAATATTGGAGTACACGTGTCTCTTTCAATTCTGGTTTCCTCGGTGTGTATGCCCAGGAGTGCGATTGTTGGATCATATGGCAGTTCTATTTCCAATTTTTTGAGGAATCTCCACACTGTTCTCCATAGTGGCTGTACTAGTTTGCATTCCCACCAACAGTGTAAGAGGGTTCCTTTCTCTCCACATCCTCTCCAGCATTTATTGCATGTAGACTTTTGGATAGCAGCCATTCTGAACAGGTGTGAAATGGTATCTCATTGTGGTTTTGATTTGCATCTCTCTGATTATGAGGGATGTTGAGCATTTTTTCTTGTGTTTGTTAGCCATCTTTATGTCTTCTTTGGAGAAATGTCTGTTTAGTTCTTTGGCCCATTTGTTGATTGGGTCATTTATTTTTCTGGAATTGAGCTGCAGGAGCTGCTTGTATAATTTGGAGATTAATCCTTTATCAGTTGCTTCATTTGCTATTATTTTCTCCCATTCTGAAGGCTGTCTTTTCACCTTACTTATAGTTTCCTTTGCTGTGCAGAAGCTTTTGAATTTAATTAGGTCCCATTTGTTTATTTTTGTTTTTATTTCCAATATTCTGGGAGGTGGGTCATGTAGGATCCTGCTGTGATTTATGTCGGAGAGTGTTTTGCCTATGTTCTCCTCTAGGAGTTTTATAGTTTTTGGTCTTACATTTAGCTCTCTAATCCATTTTGAGTTTATTTTGGTGTATGGTGTTAGGAAGTGTTCTAGTTTCATTCTTTTACAAGTGGCTGACCAGTTTTCCCAGCACCACTTGTTAAAGAGACTGTCTTTTCTCCATTTGATATTCTTGCCTCCTTTGTCAAAGATGAGGTGTCCGTAGATGCGTGGATTTATCTCTGGGCTTTCTATTTTGTTCCATTGAGCTATATTTCTGCCTTTATGCCAGTACCATACTGTCTTGATGACTGTGGCTTTGTAGTAGAGCCTGAAGTCCGGCAGGTTAATTCCTCCAGTTCCATTTTTCTTCCTCAAGATTGCTTTGGCTATTCGAGGTTTTTTGTATTTCCATACACATTGTGAGATTGTTTGTTCTAGTTCTGTGAAAAATATCTTTGGTAGCTTGATAGGGATTGCATTGAATGTATAAATTATTTTGGGTAGTATACTCATTTTTACAATATTTATTCTTCCAATCCATGAGCATGGTATATTTCTCAATCTATTAGTGTCCTCTTTGATTGCTTTCAGTAGTGTTTTATAGTTTTCTATGTACAAGTCTTTTGTTTCCTTAGGTAGATATATTCCTAAGTATTTAATTCTTTTCGTTTCAATAGTGAATGGAATAGTTTCCTTAATTTCTCTTTCTATTTTCTCATTATTGGTGTATAGGAATGCAAGGGATTTCTGTGTGTTGATTTTATATCCTGCAACGTTACTGTAATCATTGATTAGCTCTAGTAGTTTTCTGGTAGAGTCTCTAGGGTTTTCTGTGTAGAGGATCATGTCATCAGCGAACAGTGAAAGTTTTACTTCTTCTTTTCCAATTTGTATTCCTTTTATGTCTTTTTCTGCTCTGATTGCTGTAGCCAAAACTTCCAGAACTATGTTGAATAGTAGTGGTGAGAGTGGGCACCCTTGTCTTGTTCCTGACTTAAGGGGAAATGCTTTCAGTTTTTCACCATTGAGGATAATGTTTGCTGTGGGTTTGTCATATATAGCTTTTATTATGTTGAGGTATGTCCCTTCTATTCCCACTTTCTGGAGGGTTTTTATCATAAACGGATGTTGAATTTTGTCGAAGGCTTTCTCTGCATCTATTGAGATAATCATATGATTTTTATTTTTCAGTTTGTTAACGTGGTGTATTACGTTGACTGATTTGCGGATATTGAAGAATCCTTGCATTCCTGGGATAAAGCCCACTTGGTCATGATGTATGATCTTCTTAATATGCTGTTGGATTCTGATTGCTAGAATTTTGTTAAGGATTTTTGCATCTAGGTTCATCAGTGATATTGGCCTGTAGTTTTCTTTTTTTGTGGGGTCTTTACCAGGTTTAGGGATCAGGGTGATGGTGGCCTCATAGAATGAGTTTGGAAGTTTCCCTTCCTCAGCAATTTTCTGGAAGAGTTTGAGTAGAATAGGTGTTAGCTCTTCTCTAAATTTTTGGTAGAATTCAGCTGTGAAGCCGTCTGGACCTGGGCTTTTGTTTGCTGGGAGATTTTTTATTACAGTTTCAATTTCCGTGCTTGTGATGGGTCTGTTCAGATTTTCTACTTCTTCCTGGTTCAGTTTTGGAAAGTTGTATTTTTCTAGGAATTTGTCCATTTCTTCCAGGTTATTCATTTTATTGCCATATAGTTCCTGATAGTATTCTCTAATAATCCTTTGTATTTCTGTGTTGTCAGTTGTGATCTCTCCATTTTCATTTCTAATTTTATTGATTTGGTTCTTCTCCCTTTGTTTCTTGATAAGTCTGGCTAGTGGTTTGTCAATTTTATTTACCTTCTCAAAGAACCAGCTTTTGGCTTTGTTGATTTTTGCTATAGTCGCTTTTGTTTCTTTTGCATTTATCTCTGCCCTAATTTTTACAATTTCTTTCCTTCTACTGACCCTGGGGTTCTTCATTTCTTCCTTTTCTAGTTGCTTTAGATGTAGAGTTAGGTTATTTAGTTGACTTTTTTCTTGTTTCCTGAGGTGTGCCTGTATTGCTATGAACTTCCCCCTTAGCACTGCTTTTACAGTGTCCCAGAGGTTTTGGGTTGTTGTGTTTTCATTTTCATTCATTTCTATGCATATTTTTATTTCTCTTTTGATTTCTCCTATGATTTGTTCGTTGTTCAGCAGCGTGTTGTTCAGCCTCCATATGTTGGCATGTTTAATAGTTTTTCTCCCATAATTGAGATCTAATTTTACTGCATTGTGGTCAGAAAAGATGCATGGAATGATTTCAACTTTTTTGAATTTACCAAGGCTAGATTTATGGCCCAGGATGTGATCTATCCTGGAAAAGGTTCCATGTGCACTTGAGAAAAAGGTGAAATTCATTGTTTTGGGGTGAAATGTCCTATAGATATCAATTAGGTCTAACTGGTCTATTGTATCATTTAAAGATTGTGTTTCCTTGTTAATTTTCTGTTTAGTTGATCTATCCATAGATGCAAGTGGGGTATTAAAATCTCCCACTATTATTGCATTATTGTTAATTTCCCGTTTCATACTTGTTAGTAATTGTCTTATATATTGCGGTGCTCCTATGTTGGGTGCATAAATATTTATAATTGTTATATCTTCATCTTGGATTGATCCTTTGATCATTATGTAGTTTCCTTCTTTGTCTCTTTTCACGGCCTTTGTTTTAAAGTCTATTTTATCTGATATGAGTATTGCTACTCCTGCTTTCTTTTGGTCTCTATTTGCATGGAATATCTTTTTCCAGCCCTTCACTTTCAGTCTGTATGTGTCCCTCGTTTTGAGGTGGGTCTCTTGCAGACAACATATATGGGGGTCTTGTTTTTGTATCCATTCAGCCAGCCTTTGTCTTTTGGTTGGGGCATTCAACCCATTGACGTTTAAGGTAATTATTGATAAGTACGATCCCGTAGCCATTTTCTTTATTGCTTTGGGTTCGAGTTTATACACCCTTTCTGTGTTTCCTGTTTAGAAAAGATCCTTTAGCATTTGTTGGAGAGCTGGTTTGGTAATGCTGAATTCTCTCAGCTTTTGCTTGTCTGTAAAGCTTTTGACTTCTCCTTCATATTTGAATGAGATCCTTGCTGGGTACAGTAGTCTGGGCTGTAGGTTATTTTCTTTCATCACTTTAAGTATGTCTTGCCATTCCCTCCTGGCCTGAAGAGTTTCTGTTGAAAGATCAGCTGTTATCCTTATGGGAATCCCCTTGTGTGTTATTTGCTGTTTTTCCCTTGCTGCTTTTAATATTTGTTCTTTGTGTTTGATCTTTGTTAATTTGATTAATATGTGTCTAGGAGTATTTCTTATATGCAGAGTACATCATGAGGAACGCTGGGCTGGAAGAAGCACAAGCTGGAATCAAGATTGCTGGGAGAAATATCAATAACCTCAGATATGCAGATGACACTACCCTTATGGCAGAAAGTGAAGAGGAACTCAAAAGCCTCTTGATGAAAGTGAAAGAGGAGAGTGAAAAGGTTGGCTTGAAGCTCAACATTCAGAAAACAAAGATCATGGCATCTGGTCCCATCACTTCATGGGAAATAGATGGAAAAACAGTGGAAACAGTGTCAGACTTTGTTTTTTTGGGCTCCAAAATCACTGCAGATGCTGATTGCAGCCATGAAATTAAAAGACGCTTGCTCCTTGGAAGGAAAGTTATGACCAACCTTGATAGTATATTAAAAAGCAGAGACATTACTTTGCCGACCAAGGTCCGTCTAGTCAAGGCAATGGTTTTTCCCGTGGTCATGTATGGATGTGAGAGTTGGACTGTGAAGAAAGCTGATCGCCGAAGAATCGATGCTTTTGAACTGTGGTGTTGGAGAAGACTCTTGAGAGTCCCTTATACTGCAAGGAGATCCAACCAGTCCATTCTAAAGGAGATCAATCCTGGATGTTCATTGGAGGGACTGATGCTAAAGCTGAAACTCCAATACTTTGGCCACCTCATGAGACGAGTTGACTCACTGGAAAAGACTCTGATGCTGGGAAAGGTTGGGGGCGGGAGGAGAAGGGGACGACGGAGAATGAGATGGCTGGATGGCATCACCGACTCTGTGGACATGAGTTTGAGTGTACTCCGGGAGTTGGTGATGGACAGGGAGGCCTGGCGTGCTGTGATTCATGGGGTCGCGGAGAGTCGGACACGACTGAGCGACTGAACTGACTGAACTGAGGAGTATTTCGCCTTGGGTTTATCCTGTTGGGGACTCTCTGGGTTTCTTGGACTTGGGTGATTATTTCTTTCCCTATTTTAGGGAAGTTTTCAACTATTATCTCCTCAAGTATTCTCTCATGGTCTTTCTTTTTGTCTTCTTCTTCTGGGATTCCTATGATTCGAATGTTGGAGCGTTTAACATTGTCCCAGAGGTCTCTAATATTGTTCTCATTTCTTTTAATTTGTTTTTCTTTTTTCCTCTCTGTTTCATTTATTTCTACAATTATATCTTCTAGCTCGCTTATCCTGTCTTCTGCCTCTGTTATTCTACTGTTTGCTCCCTCCAGAGTGTTTCTGATCTCATCTATTGTATTATTCATTGTATATTGACACTTTTTTATTTCCTCTAAGTCCTTATTAAACCTTTCTTCCATCTTCTCAATCCTTTTCTCCAGGTTATTTATCTGTAACTCCATTTTGCTTTCAAGATTTTGAATCATTTTCACCACCAAAATTCGAAATTCTTTTTCATGTAGATTCCCTATATCTTCCTCTTTTGTTTGTGTTGGTGGGCATTTATCTTGTTCCTTTACTTGCTGGGTATTTCTCTGCCTCTTCATCTTGCTTATAATGCTTTGCTTGGGGTGGCCTTTCCCTCTTCTGGCCATTTGTGGAGATCTCTTTATTATGTAGTTTCCTCTCTGTGTGTGGGGTTGGACAGGTGACTTGTCAAGGTTCCCTGGTTATGTAAGCCTGTGTCGGTGTTCTGGTGGGTGGAGCTGGATTTGTTCTCTCTGGAGTGCAATGAAGTGTCCAGTAATGAGTTATGAGATGTCAGTAGGTTTGGAGTGACTTTGGGCAGCCTGTATATTGAAGCTCAGGGCTAGTTTCCTGTGTTACTGGAGAATTTGCGTGGTATGTCTTGCTCTGGAACTTGTTGACCTTTGGGTTTAGCGTAGGTATGGAGACGTTTGATGAGCTCCTATCGATTAATGTTCCCTGGAGTCAGGACTTCTCTGGTGTTCTCAGGATTCGGGCTTAAGCCTCTTGCCTCTGGTTTTTGGTCTTATTCTTGGAGTAGTCTCTAGACGTCTCTATCTGTCATTTCCAATGTGGTTCCCTCTGTTTTAGCTTCTGTCTGCTGGTCTCTTCAGTGTCTAATTTCCGCCCTGATACTAGGGGGTGGGTGGACACTTTTTAAGGCTCAGTTGTTCAGTCCTGTTCTGGGAAGGGAGGACCGCTGCAGACAAATATCTCTGGCGTCTGTGGGGAGTGCTCGCAGCGTCTCGGCCACACTGGGTTTGCCCCCGCTCACAGCACGTATGCTGTCCCAGTCTACACTGCACAGGCTCTAGGTTGCTCTGCCGGGAACTGTCCGAGGCCGGCACCGGGTTGTATGCACTTCCCAGGTCTGAGCGGCTCAAGTTCAGGTTCTCAGGTACTCCACAAAGGCGCAGACTTGGTTGGGCCTGCGTTTTGTGCCTTCCCCAGTCCGAGCAGCTCATGGGACCAGGTGTTTGGCGAGCACGGTCTCTGCGACTTATCGCCTCCCCAGTCCCCGCCACTCAGTTTTCTGGGTGTACAACCGGCACACCTTCTCAGGGGGATATCGACCGGCCCGAGCCCAAGAAGTCCTGATTAGCAACAAGCCTGTCTGCAGTTTGTATCGGATGCCTTTCTGGGGCCGCGGTTGCCCGCTCCGGCTCTGGCTGCTCTCCCTGCCTGTCTGGGCAGGGGATGGGGGATGGGCCGACCGCAGCCGGCTCGCTCTGCTCAGTCCTTTATTCTGTGAGCGGGGCTGGCCGAGTCATACGTTAGAGCTTTCCGCCTTTTCGTGGGGAAGCTATCCCACAGTCTGCTTTGCTCTCCCCAGTTCTCTCAAATTGTTCTCGCGGCATTCAAGCCCAGTCCTCTCTCTAAGCAGTTCAGCCGGCTCCTCCCTGCCCAGCCCCCGCTTGCTAATGGCGTATGCAGGCGTCCACGCTGCTTCTCCGCTGGGAGTTACCGTTTGGCGGGTAATCTGTTGGTTTTAAAAAAATCTTAAAAAAAAAAGAGGGTTATATGGCCCTCTGAGCTTCCAAGGCTCGCCACAGATTCTCCAGTGAGAATGTTTCCTGGTGTTTGGAAACTTCTCTCTTTTTAAAGCCTCCCTTCCCTGGACGGAGCTCCGTCCTTACTTCTTTTGTTTCACTTTTTATCTTTTATGTTTTTTCCTACCTCCTTTCGAAGACATTGGGCTGCTTTTCTGGGTGCCTGACGTCCTCTGCCAGCATTCAGAAGTTGTTTTGTGGACTTTACTCGCGTTCAAAAGTTCTTTTGATGAATTTGTGGAGGAGAGAGTGGTCTCGCCGTCCTATTCCTCCGCCATCTTGTCAAGGCAACCTAGTTCATTCTTTAAAGTGTCTATTGTTTTCTAATATTTGCATTTAAATCTACAAAATTTTCTCTAATCACACAGTTAGCTGCATCCAGCTAATTTATACACACTGCAATGTATTATACATAGTCCTCTATGTATATTAATATATTTATCTTTTATAAATATTTTTCATGTAGTTTTTATATACATGTATATCATAATGTTTCTGTTGAAAATATATTTTTGAAAATAGTCATGAATGATTTTAGGCTAAATAATTGGAAAATATTACATTTTTTTATAAATTTCTATTTAAAGTACATATGTGCTTTATGATTTAAGTTCTTAGAAATATATTGCAAATTGTGTCATGGCCTTAGGTGTTTTCTACTTTGATGGATGCCCCGTGAGAACTTTGAGATGAATGGAACAGTCCCACAAATACTTTTTTCTTTTCCTAGTATGATACTAAAACTGATAAAAGTTTCTATCAATTGTGTCTGAAATTATGTGACACCTTTTATCTGCATTTGAAATAAGGTTTAAATGACTTGTTCTGAAATTAACATTCATGATTGCAAATTGGTTCAGATATCATCTTCAAAGATAAAGCTTAAACTTAAAAAGATTTGCTTGTTTTGAAGAACATAATTTCACAAGAATGTTTTCACATATTTCATTTCTGCCCAGATTTGAATTCTCTTTGGGTGATATGACCTAAATTTGCTTTTCATGATTTTTTCCCAGAGGGCAGAATTCTATGTCTTGTTCCACACGGTGATTGTTCTTGTACCATCTCTGGAGATCTACCCTCAAAATTATGATTAAGGTCCCAATGAATTTAATTAGACAAAATCATACTTGGAGATGCAGGAATTGAATGACTCAGTTGTATGTGCTGCACTTAAATGTAGACAAAGTGCTTATAGCCCTTTGCCAGGACCTGAGGAGCGTTTGTCTACAACAGTAGACATGATTGGCTTCTTCTGGAGCTGAAATGATGGACTCAGAACATAATCAAATGTGTATATGAAATTATTTGCCATCCTTCAGGAACACTAAAGTTCAACAACACTGTATGAAGACAGGACAGTAAGTGATTAATAATCAAAATGTTGCAACCGCTATTTCACTATTTTACTTTGACTGCTATAAGCGCAAACAGGAAATATTTTATTATATTTTATTAAATATTTAAAATATTTTATTATAAACAATTTACACATAGTTTGAAGTTTTTTCTCTCTGTCTGATTAACACACTGATTTAATATTCATTTGTTATCAGGACAAATCCAGCCAACAGTGAACATTCTGAGTTTCTGTTCACAATCAAGATTCAGAGATCCTTAGGAAATAGAACGTTCATATTCATTTTGAAAATCTCAGTAATTTGAAAAGTAATTTTTAAAAATAACTGAGATGATTTTGATGTTCTTCAATCATGGAAAGCTTTGGTCACAAGGAAGCAGTTCAGGTGCTGTGAGGCTGCATGAATCTTGCTCTTTGCATTACCAGAGACAGCGTCAGTGCCTGAAGGACCAGCAGGAAAGAACCAGAGGCCAGAACACGAATTGAACAGCTTTCTTCACAGGCAGGTAACCCAGGAAGCACATTTAGAAACAAAACTCTGAACGAGGCTTTCAATTTTGCAAGAGTACGTTGGCGAGGTGAACTTTCTTACTTGCTCAGTCATGTCCAACACTTTGGGACCATTTGGATTGTAGCCCACCAGGCTCCCCTGTCCATGGGATTTTCTAGGCAAGAATACTGGAGTGGGTTGCCATTTCCTCTGCAGAGGGATCTTCCTGACCCAGAGACTGAACCCGCACCTCCTGTGTAGCCTGCATAGAAGGCTGATTCTTTGCCCACTGAGCCATCAGGGAAGCCCAGGATGGGGTTAGAATTCAATCTTTTAGAGTTTTCCTTTGTGATTTTCATAATAAGTCATGTTAGAACTCCATGATGATTATTAAATATGTGGATTCAATAGATTGATTCTTTTCTGTAATACTTCTTCTGACTAATTTCATATAATAATGATCTGGAAAAAAGTTACTTACTTGAAAATAAAGTATCCGTAGAAATTAATTTCAAAGGCAATAATCTGGGGATAGTTTCATGGGTAGAGATATATAAATCTGATAATAGTTTTAAATTATATGTTCTCTAAACATTGTGTGTTAATTAAAAGATGAGGTATCACCTGTAGACCTTGACTGAGTGACCCTCAAGAACTTGAACAAATACTGTAATAAGCAAACCTTGACTTAAAGTCCTATTGTTTTGTTCACAGGTGGGCTTAGGCATCCTATCTCGTTTGTTGGCCATTTAGAAGCAGTTTTCTGTTAATTTTTTTGATTCCATATTTCATGCTTTTATATATATCTTTTCTTCACTAGATGATAACTCTCTATATCATCCAATACGTAAGTCTTTCTTTAAGCATTTCATCTACTGCTATTTTGGTATCATTTCCTAAATCCTTAAAAAACATGAAATTGTCAAATAAACCTATTTGAGATTTCAAGGATTGGTTAAGAATATTCTTCCAACTCCAATTAAAATAAATAAATTAAAAAATAAAAGAATATTCTTCCAACCCTAGAATGAAGAAGTGTACCTGTTTTATGAAATGGATAGTAAATATAAAGTAAATCTTGCTTTACCTTTTAAATAAACTTTTAATCAATTTTTTATTTTTAATAGATATTATCTATATGTACAATAATTAGCTTCCAGGTGGAAAGCTAATAGTAACACTTCATTTATTTAATGATGTATCCTTTTCCCACAAATGTCTCTAATTAATTGCCTCTCCATTAGTGTACAAGATTTTGAGTTTAAGGATGATGTTTTAATAAGCCTTGATCATAATAATAATCTGAAAGTATAAGAACCATACTGCTCATTTGTTGAATGAATGAACAAATTATCATAACACATCAGGACGTCAGTCATAATAATTATATTTATAGGAAATGTTGTCCTGAACTCTGAAATAAAAGATGCAGAAAGGCCTATGGAACAAAGAAACAATGCAACTGAGTTTGTCCTCTTGGGGCTCACTCAGAGCCCCCAGGGTCAGAAAATATTACTTGTCGTCTTCTTGCTGATCTACGTTGTGACCATGGTGGGCAATCTCCTCATTGTCCTGCCTGTGGCGTCCAGCCCAGCTCTGGATGACCCTATGTACTTCTTTCTTGGCAACTTATCATTTATGGATGCTGTTTATTCTACTACAGTCACCCCAAATATGATTATAGACTTATTCTATGCAAAAAAAAATCATTTCATTCCAAGCTTGCATGATCCAACCTTTTACAGAGCACTTATTTGGTGGCGCTGAGATTTTACTCCTGGTGGTCATGGCCTATGACCGCTACATGGCCATCTGCAAACCTCTGCATTATATGACAGTCATGAATCAGCGGGTATGCGTTCTCTTACTGCTGTTAGCCTGGACTGGTGGGTTTTTACACGCTATCGTTCATATTCTCTCTGTTTACAATCTCCCCTTCTGTGGTCCCAATGTCACTGACCACTTCGGATGTGACATGTGCCCCTTGTTAACACTGGCTTGCACTGACATCTGTGTTATCGGCTTCACGGAGCTGGCCAATGACGGGGCCATCTGCGTGGTCCTCTTCAGGCTCTTGCTCATCTCCTACGGGGTCATCCTGCGCTCCCTGAAGAACCTTGGTCAGGGAGGGAGGCGCAGAGCCTGTCCACCTGTGGCTCCCACATCACTGCGGTGGTCCTCTTCTTTGTGCCCTGTATTTTTCTGTATGTGAGACCTCCTTCCACTTTGCCCTTCGATAAATCCTTGGCCGTGTTGGACACCATTGTTACCCCTATGCTGAACCCTCTAATCTATACTCTGAGAAATGAAGAGATGCAAAATGCCATGAAAAAGCTCTGGATCAAAAGAAGAAAATGAGGCTGTAGGGAAATATGTCACCTATTTTCAATGAAAAATTGCTCTTCTCAGGAAAGCAATGTGTGATTTTTTAACTGTAGTATCTCCTCACGCTAAATAACTTGGGTATGATGAAAAATATCTCTTATTGAATAATTTGAATGATCAAAATATATTTTAATATTTTCAAAATTTCCTAGTTCAAAAAAATATATATATATATTTGTTTGAAATGCATTTTTATGATTTCCATGATTTCTTGGGGGAAGTACATATAATTTGGGGGTATAAAATGTCTCTTTGAGACTATAGATTTATGTTCTATATGATGAGTTAAGCTATATAGTTAACACTGTTACTTTATTAGATTAGGGGAAGATTTTACCATATTTCTCTCCAAAATAATGGAATATTTTTCAGAATTAATAGGGTTTGTTATATTACAGATTTCAGAAAAAATAATTAAAAATATAAATTCCTCCACACACAAACACACTTATTAATATTTGAAGTATAGATACAATTTTTCTATCTGCAAGATACTTTATGTATACATAATTTTGTTTCTGTTGCTTAACATCTTAAGATTGAAGAAGAATGTTTCAAAGATTTAAATTTAATAGCAAGGCCATGTTTATAAAAATAATCTAAAGGAATGAAATTTTATGTAGAATAAAACTAAATCTTAATTTTCCAAGTGTTATAATTATGAATGTTTTAAAATAAATGTGCTATTTTAATATTTTTTGCTTTTATATTTCTATTACCATATCACTTTGGAAAAATTCCATTTCCTTCAAGTGATTTCATATATTTTAACCACTTTTTTGAAAATAACTTAAAAAAAAAAAACTTGATGAAAGTGAAAGTCATGTCTGACTTTTTGTGACCCCATGGAATGTAGTCCATGGAATTCTCCAGGTCAGAATACTGGAGTGGGTAGCTGATCCCTTCAGATCTTCCCAACTCAGGAATCAAACCCAGATCTTTCCCGCATTGCAGGTAGATTCTTTACCAGCTGAGCCACCAGAAAATTCCAAAAACACTTTATATTTTAATCAATCGAGAATTTATTTTCATTTGTCATGGGCAAAGACATAAGTCTGTTTTCCCTAAAGAGGTAAAACAGTCTGCCAACAAAGTGATTCGTTTCACACAGCTTGAAAAGCTCCTACTTAGTAGGTCGTACTTTACAGCATCTAAGATGTTCAGTTCTGGGGCACTTTCTCCACTTCTCCATCTCCTCTCTCACCTTTCCCTTATCCTCTAAACTTTAGGGTCGTTGTGTAAAGTTCGAAAATTTCCATAAAAGCATATTTAGCACATCATTGCTCAATATGGTTATGCTTTCCCTTCTCCAGGGGATCTTCCTGACCCTGGGATTGAACCCAGGTCTCCTGCATTGCAGGTGGATTCTTTACCAGCTGAGCCACAAGGGAAGCCCAAGAAAGCTGGAGCGGGTAGCCTATCCCTTCTCCAGGCGATATTCCTGACCCAGGAATCAAAATGGGGTCTCCTATATTGCAAGCAGATTCTTTACCAACTGGAAGTCCAGCGTGTCATAGCACAACATAATTATTCTGAAGAAACTGGCATGTTTTAGTATTTTGCTTTCCTATCTAGAATAAATACATATTGTGAAGGATTAAATGATATCTCAAGAAAAGTTTTAATCATCTCCTAAAAGTGAAGACAAATCTTGCATTTTGGCTTCCTTTTTGAAAAAGAGGATTTTTTTATATACATTTGATTCATGTTTTCAATGAACTGTTGGTCAGAAAGGTCTTAGTGTCTTTTGCTGGCCTGAACTAAAGCATAATTTTCAAAGCCATGGGCATATGTCCGTATCCAAACATTCATCGGTCTGTGTTCAGCAATACACAACTGCGTGTGCTTCTACACACTCAGATCTGTATCACCTTCACGTGATTGTGACCACTTGTATATACATATTCAATAATATATAGTCTGTATTGAACTGCATGTCTGCATCTCCATGTAAAAACAATCAGGTATGTATAAAACAATACATTGATCAGTACCTGATTACCAATAAGGATCCATTTGTTTATGTATATGTTTTTGATATAATCACACACAGGGATGCATCTTTCCATTCACTGCCTTGTATCTGATCATATAAATTTAGGCAGTATGTGTCTGAACGATTCTTCTATTCCAAGTGGCATGAATTAAGGTCATTCTTTGGTAATCCGCATATTGTTGGGCTTTTAAGGAGGGTCCAAGAAAGATGGCTACACTTACATGAATGGTGCCTTGGTAGGGTTGGCTATAAGACGGGGCCCTCTGGGTCTGTTTTCTTTTCCGAATAGATTCAGGGCTTTGTAGACAGTGTCTAACAAGTGAGGTTGCCAACTTGTAAAAAAGTCATCCTAGGACTCTCAGAGGGTGAAGGTAAAAACTTTCATGTTAGTTAAGTCTCATCTCATTTTATCAGCCTGAAGTCCCAGATCTCAAGTTCTAAATCTAGACTTCTTCCACATGTTAAAGGAAACAATTAACAAATGAAAAGGCAACCTGAAGAATTAGAGGAAATATTTGCAGATCACATATTCATAAGGAATTAATATCTAAAATATATAAGGAATTCCTACAACTAAATAACATAAAAACAAATAACCTGATTTAAAAATGGGAAAGGAACTGAATAGACATTTCTCCAATGAAAACATAGGAATCGCCACAGGAACATGAGAAGGTGCTCGACATCACTAATCATCAGAGAAATGCAACTCACAACAAAAGAGGAGATCGCCTTTCATCTGTTAGGATGGCCATATGAGATCTATATGAGACAAAAAAGTTTGGTGAGGATGTAGAGAAAAATGGAACTCTACTGTTAATTGGACTATAACTTTTTCAATCACTACAGTGAACATTAGGGAGGTTTCTCAATCTATTGAAAAGAAAACCATTGTATAATGCAATTCTGCTTTTGTATGTTTATTCAAGAATATGAAATCAGGAATCTCAAGGGTCATCTCTACTCCCGTGTTCATTGCAGCATTATTCACAATAGCCAAGAACTGGAAACAACCAAGTGCACACTGAGGATGAATGGATAGAAGAAAAATGATATATAAATATATACACACATGTATATATAATGGACTTTCATTCAGCAATATAAAAGAAGGGTATCTTGAAATTTGTGAAAACATAAAGGAATTTTAATGGCACTATGCCAAGTGAAATAAGCAGAAATAGACAAATACTCTATGATCTCACTTATAAGTGAAATTAAGAAAACAAACAAAAAAACCACAGAGATGCAGAGAGAAGAATGTTGATTATCAAGGGCTGGAGGATTAGGGTTAAAAAATGCCATTAAGTTCAGTTCAGTTCAGTTCAGTCCCTCAACCGTGTCCGACTCTTTGCCACTCCATGAACCGCAGCACGCCAGGCCTCCCTGTCCATCACCAGCTCCCAGAGTCCACCCAAACCCACGTCCACTGAGTCGGTGATGCCATCCAGCCATCTCATCCTCTGTCGTCCCCTTCTCCTCCTGCGCTGAATCTTTCCCAACATCAGGGTCTTTTCAAATGAGTCAGCTCTTTGCATCAAGTGGCCAAAGGATTGGAGTTTCAACTTCAACATCAGTCCTTCCAATGAACACCCAGGATTGATCTCCTTTGGAATGGACTGGTTGGATCTCCTTATAGTTCAAGGGACTCTTAAGAGTCTCCTCCAACACCACAGTTCAAAAGCATCAATTCTTTGGCAATCAGCTTTCTTCACAGTCCAACTCTCACATCCATACATTACCACTGGAAAAACCATAGCCTTGACTAGATGGACCTTTGTTGGCAAAGTAATGTCTCTGCTTTTTAATACGCTGTCTAGGTTGGTCATAACTCTCCTTCCAAGGAGTAAGCATCTTTTAATTTCATGGCTGCAGTCACCATCTGCACTGATTTTGGAGCCCCAGAAAATAAAGTCAGCCACTGTTTCCACTGTTTCCCCATCTATTTGCCATGAAGTGATGGGACCAGATGCCATGACCTTCATTTTCTGAATGTGGAGCTTTGAGCCAACTTTTTCACTCTCCTCTTTCACTTTCATCAAGAGGCTTTTGAGTTCCTCTTCACTTTCTGCCATAAGGGTGGTGTCATCTGCATGTCTGAGGTTATTGATATTTCTCCCAGCAATTTGATTCCAGCTTGTGCTTCTTCCAGTCCAGCGTTCCTCATGATGTACTCTGCATATAAATTAAATAAGCAGGGTGACAATATACAACCTTGACGTACTCCTTTTCCTATTTGGAACCAGTCTGTTGTTCCATGTCCAGTTCTAACTGTTGCCTCCTGACCTGCATACAGGTTTCTCAAGAGGCAGGTCAGGTGGTCTGGTATTCCCATCTATTTCGGAATTTTCCACAATTTATTTTGATCCTCACAGTCAAATGCTTTGGCATAGTCAATAAAGCAGAAATAGATAGAGATGTTTTTTCTGGAACTCTCAGAATGTTATTAAACAGGAGTGCAATTTCAGATGGGAAATGATCCAATATGAAGATTTCATTTCTATCATGATCTCTATATTTTCATATTTGATCATTAGACAGCTCTTCCCATACCTCTCATCTGACACTAACAGCAGCTCTGGAAGGTAGGCATTATTATGTTTATTCCCGTTTCACAGATGTAAAAAAATGAGATGCAAAAAAGTCAATATCTAGCCAATATAATAGACAGACCTGGTATTCAGATCTTCATTCTTCTAACTCCAAATATGATATTCATTCAAATATTTCACAGAATAGCAGAAAAAAGGCTGCATTCATGAGAACCTCTCTTGTACTAATTTAATGTTTTTTCTGTTACAACTACACACTTACGTAGTGTGTTTGTATACATAAGCTTCAGTTCTAAGAAAACTGTGTGACCTACTAACATCTAGAATGATAAGGAATATAAAACAGAAAGAAGATGTTTGCCAGTGATCTCTTGGTACATACCTGATATACCTAATATGTAAAATTATATTGAATTTCTTTTTCTGTTGAGTAAAAGCTATTAGTAATTATAAAAGTTAATTGTACTATTTTTAACATACAGAAGTATTCTCAAATTGTCACAAAATGTGATAAAATTAAAATGCAGGACTCTAATTTTACAGAAAAATGGAGGATAAGAAAGGACAAATAATTGGATCACAGAACATATAAGTCGGCTTTGAGCCCAAATACTCTTATTCTACGACGTGTGTTTTTTCCATTGTATCTAATTTCTTGGGGTTAGTGTTTGATTATGATTTGCTATATATTTTCTTGTTTACATACCATATGGATTGACACTTCATTAGTTTAACTATTATTAGTAGAAATTAAATGCAGGTGATTTTCAAAAGCACACAGTAAAATGTGTCCAAAAAGCAATTTCAGCATTAGAATTTGAAAACTGCAATAGGAGATTATTTATAAGAAACATCAAAAAAGAAAGAAAAGAAACAGGATACATTATTCCACAGTTAAATAAAGTACTTCTCAGCTGAACAACTTACCTGACTTATAACTTATAAGACTTTGCTGTGGATTAATTTTGACTCTTTTTAAAAATGAAGTATGATGTGAATCCACCCTGTGTGTACATGTGTCCCCATCCTGAACCCCTCTCCCACCTCCCTCCCCATCCCATCCCTCTGGGTCATCCCAGTGCACCAATGCAAGGCAAAACTACTACAATATTGTAAAGTAATTAGCTCCAATTAAAATAAATAAATTTATATCAATAAATAAAAATGAAGTATGTTACTAAAATACAAATGTGTATATATGCCATAAACATGTTTATAGTTTCTTCTTTTGACAGAGACATCCAGTCTCCCACTTCATGGGTGCCATATGTTCTATTGAAAAAATCAATGAACTCCATGATGTAACGATATATAGCAAGTGTATTTTTGTTAGGAAAACATTATATTGAGTAAGAAAACTAGTTTCAGAATCAGGAGACATGAGTTTTGTTTCACATTATTGCATTCTACAATCTTAAGTAGTTTTCCTCTATCTAAAAGTAGTTTACCCTAGGAAACTGGAAGTTGTGTCCAAGTTCTGTGATTTTGCCTAAGCCGTTATGTTTATTGACATAAATATTTATCATAATTGTTTCTACTTCAATTTGAAGGAACAGTGAAAGATTTATGAGACCACAGCCCAGAACTTTTCAATTACTGGTAAACAATCTAGATGTCCTTCTGGGATCAAAGGATTTTGGTTTGGGCTAATCCCATGGGGTCACAGAGTCAGACATGATTTAGTGACTGAACAGCAATACAACATGAGTTCTGTCTTGAGTGCTTTAGTGTTTTGAGAACATGTTTCTCTATTGAATTGAAATGCACGAAGTTGCCCATAAGATTATTCTGGCAGGTATTGGGTTTTGTAAAGTTAGTCCCTGAAACGATCAAACATCAAAACACATTCAACTATTTTCTGATGTATGTATGATCCATACATAACATTTTTTGTTTTCATTCTAGTTTATCCTTCAAATTTGAGAATCTGTGTTGCTGTCTTTCCAGGGTTTTAAGCCACTCTTTTTGGATGTGTATTTTGGAAATAAACTTTTCTGGTATAGTGCCAAGAACTCTTCTTTTGAAAAATTATTTTCATGGGCAATCTTTGTTGATTTAGACCTAATTCCATGTGGCTCAGATGGTAAAGAATCTGCTTGAAATGTGGGAGACCTGAGTTTGATCTCTGGGTGAGGAAGATCCCCTGAAAAAGGGAATGGTAACCCACTTCAGTATTTTTGCCTGGAAATTCCATAAACAGAGCAGCCTGGGGACTGCAGTTCATGGGGCTGTAAAGAATCAGACATGCCTGAGTGCCTAACACTTTCACTTTCCACTCTTCCCCTTTTATGCTTCTCCAGTACTCTTGCCTGGAGAAGCCCATGGTTGGAGAAGCCTGGTGGGCTGCAGTCCATGGGGTCACTAGGAGTCAGACAGGACTGAGCGACTTCACTTTCACTTTTCACTTTCACGCATTGGAGAAGGAAATGGCAACCCACTCCAGTGTTCTTGCCTGGAGAATCCCAGGGACGGGGGAGCCTGATGGGCTGCCATCTATGGGGTCACACAGAGTTGGACACGACTGAAGTGACTTAGCAGCAGCAGCAGCGGGACTTTTGGAGCTGGGCTAAACAGACGTAGGGGTTCTAAGGCAATCTATTTGCCCAGTATGTTAGCTATTTAAGTGGAAACTGGGTGACCTCTTAATGGACTATAGTGAGTAGAGTTCAGTCTATTTTGAGGTTCAGAATGATGACTTTTTCAGTATATGCTAATTCTCTAATCTCACTCTTTAATTTCAGAGCTGAAAGAAGAGTTCAAGACACTTTCATAATACTTCAGCAAAATCCATATTTATCATAGTTCTTTAGATAGGCTCAAATCCTCATTCAAACTGTTTTTGGCATCTGCCTTCACAAATATAATTGCAGAACTATAATAATAAAATTCCCAGCCAACCTATTAATAGGTTTAGTCACATGGTTTCAGTTTTCTTAATCGCTTTTCCTTCACGATGCATGCTGCTCACAGTGATTATATTCTCCGGAACTCCCACACACTTATGTCCAGCTTATGTTTCTCTCTAAAGAAAGCATATTTGAATATTTTGAGTAAGTGTAGATATATGTATAGGAATATCAATGCATTGAATTTGGTTGAATTCAATTTATTTACAAAATAATTTCAAACTTCAGTGTTTCTTTTTATAGATAATTGCAAAGGGTCTTAAAGTTGGTTGTAGCATAAACATGTCATGTCTGTTTAGTTGTAAAACATAATTTAAAGACAAAAGCCCTGGCCCAGGATTTAATGATGTGATTCTTCACTTTCCCTTGGTAAATGGTGCTGCTATTCACTTTTTCCAATTGAGCTATTTCAAAACCTGAAAGATGATGCTGTGAAAGTGCTGTTCAATATGCCAGCAAATTTGGAAAACTCAGCAGTGGTCACAGGACTGGAAAATGTCAGCCTTCATTCCAATCCCAAAGAAAGGCAATGCCAAAGAATGCTCAAACTACCGCACAATTGCACTCATCTCACACGCTAGTAAAGTCATGCTCAAAATTCTCCAAGCCAGGCTTCAGCAATATGTGAACCGTGAACTCCCAGATGTTCAAGCACGTTTTAGAAAAGGCAGAGGCACAAGAGATCAGATTGCCAACATCCGCTGGATCATCAAAAAAGCAAGAGAGTTCCAGAAAAACATCTATTTCTGCTTCATTGACTATGCCAAAGCCTTTGACTGTGTGGATCACAATAAACTGTGGAACATTCTGAAAGAGATGGGAATCCCAGACCACCTGACCTGCCTCTTGAGAAACCTGTATGCAGGTCAGGAAGCAACAGTTAGAACTGGACATGGAACAACAGACTGGTTCCAAATAGGAAAAGGAGTACATCAAGGTTGTATATTGTCACCCTCCTTATTTAACTTATATGCAGAGCACATCGTGAGGAACGCTGGGCTGGAAGAAGCACAGGGTGGAATCAAGATTGCTGGGAGAAATATCAATAACCTCAGATATGCAGATGACACCACCCTTATGGCAGAAAGTGAAGAGGAACTCAAAGGCCTCTTGATGAAAGTGAAAGAGGAGAGTGAAAAGGTTGGCTTAAAGCTCAACATTCAGAAAACTAAGATCATGGCATCTGGTCCCATCACTTCATGGCAAATAGACGGGGAAACAGTGGAAACAGTGTCAGACTTTATTTTTTTGGGCTCCAAAATCACTGCAGACGCTGATTGCAGCCATGAAATTAAAAGACGCTTACTCCTTGGGAGAAAAGTTATGACCAACCTAGACAGTATGTTAAAAATCAGAGACATTACTTTGCCAACCAAGGTCCATCTAGTCAAGGCTATGGGTTTTCCCGTGGTCATGTATGGATGTGAGAGTTGGACTGTGAAGAAAGCTGATCGCTGAAGAATTGATGCTTTTGAACAGTGGTGTTGGAGAAGACTCTTGAGAGTCCCTTGGACTGCAAGGAGATCCAACCAGTCCATTCTAAAGGAGATCAATCCTGGGTGTTCATTGGAAGGACTGATGCTAAAGCTGAAACTGCAATACTTTGGCCACCTCATGCGACGAGTTGACTCACTGGAAAAGACTCTGATGCTGGGAGGGATTGGGGGCAGGAAGATAAGGGGACAACAGAGAATGAGATGGCTGAATGGCATCACCGACTCGATGGACATGAGTTTGAGTGAACTCCGGGAGTTGGTGATGGACAGGGAGGCCTGGCATGCTGTGATTCATGGGTCACAAAGAGTTGGACACGACTGAGCGACTGAACTGAACTGATTCACTTTTTCATGCTTCCTTGTTATAAACTGTGAATGTTATTGCCCATTTTAAATATTCCATAAAGATATTATAGGACTAAATTTAAATGTAAAATGCATTTTACCATTTTTTAATATAACTGAAGAATGGAATTACTTTCATCATTAACTTGTTAATCTAATTTCAGAATTGCCGCAGTAAAAAAGCACTTTGAAGAAGTACTATAAACTTTTTCTGTTATAAGTGCTAATATTTTTACAAAAGGGTTTGTAATTATCACTTAACATACATATGGAAACAATATTTATAAATTGTGATTAACATGAACAGTAGATCAATTAAAAATAAAATATCATAATAAAAATTAAAAATAAAACACACATCTAAGTGTTTAATTTATGTAGTATCAAATACTCAGGCTCCGTATTTAAGCTCATTTATTTTCGAATATCCAGTTTATGGTGACCCAGTGGTGGGTCAGAATTTGCCTGACAATGAAGGAGATGCAAGCGATAGAGTTTTGATCCCTGGCAGGCTATAGTCCATGGGGATCACAAAGAGTCGGATACCACTGAACACACAACACACACATAGACACACAAAATCCAAGTTTATAAGTGGTCAGCTTTTTCTCTTTTGAGATGATGCTTTGTTTTCATGTAGACTTATAGATGAAATTTCAAATCAGAGAGGAACATTGTAAAAGTTCCTCTCTGATGTTGTCACCTTATTTGAAATAATTGGTTTGTTGGCAAGACCTGATAATGATAGGGAAATACCCATGAGTTCCAATTAGTCACAGCAGGATGTTTCATAGATTTCGCCAACAGATAGGCTATATGGTAGCACTTTTAAGGCTTCTACAATGTTACTATTTATAAATCAAGAGACACTTACTGCAGCTGAGTTAGTTGAGATTTTTATCTTATGGCTTTTACTTCTTTCCTGATCAACTAACAGCTGCCTGGGGCCTAGCCATGGAGATATGTCAGACACTTTCATAGGTGAGATTATTTTTTTAGAAATCATATAATCATACATTCTCAGGTTTAAGTACATATTACAAATAGTACAATCAACCCTCATCCAAGCTTACCTTAGATTTAAATCCCTTCTTCAGCATACAAAATAACAAGAAAGGCAGACTCAGCTATAGTACTACCAATTTAAAACTAAGAATATTTTGGGGTCGTTTATTTCTTATTGATATATACTTAAATGGGCTTCCCTGGTGGCTCAGATGGTAAAGAATCTGCCTGTCAATGGAGGAGATGTGAGTGGGATCCCTGAGTCGGGAACATCCCCTGCAGAAGGGAATGACTACCCACTCCAGTATTCTTGCCTGGAGAATTTCATGGACAGAAGAGCCTGGAAGGCTACAGTCCATGCGGTCTCAAAGAGTTGGAGATAATGGAGTGACTAACACTTTCACTTTCTCTTTTCATATATTTAAATTGGTTGAATTAATAATATAATTAGTTGCAATTGCATAAGTTAGAGTAAATTTGAAAGTCAAATATGCATCCAAAATTTCCCTCACTTAATATCACAACTTTAGAATTTTTTTATGATGTTGAACAATTTTTAAAAGCATGGCTCTTAAAAAGTAGATATTATTCAAAAAGATGTACTACATATTATTCAAAGAGACGGACAATTAAAAGGAACTTTAATTATCTTTTTCCCCAGTATTGAACATTCCATGTTGTTAGAAATTTTCCACAATTCTTATTAATAATATTGGACAAATTTGTACATAATGATTTTTCTCTTTTAAAAGTATTTTACATTAGGGTTTATTCCTAAAAGAAGTATTGCAGAGCCAAAGAAAAAATGAAGAAAAAGTAATTTATATTTTTTCATAGTTGTTTCTAAAGTACTTTCATAAACTATGTTTAATTCTTACTTTATTTACACTATCCTCTCCTTTATCTGCTGGGGGATCCCGCTAAAGAATGAGGAAATGCTGTGACAATGGAGCACTTTGTTTCCACAGATGCTTAATGTTTCATCTTAGAGAATTTAAGATAAAGTTTTTATTCATTTATCTTTGAAAAGATATGCTTTATGAAATATATTTAATTGCATCTATTTCCCTTCTCCTTGGCAAGTTTAAAACTGCAAATTTCTTGTTGTATTAGTCACGCACTGTCTTGTAACCAGGAATGATGGTTGCTGTTGGAAGACGGTAGAAGAAGGCATGAGGATGTACGTAGCATAAACAAAGGGCTGGGAAGGTCGTTCCTACTGTGGATGTGTGAGCCGCTGCTGTTTGGTAATGGTAGGTCAGGCACTCAGGGCATTTAATAGCAACACCATTTATGACTTTGTATGAATAAGCATACGTCAATATACATGGCAAGTGTCCAGCAAATATCTGTTGACTGAGTGAACTTGTAGGAACAATAGCAAGTAATGGATTTTATATGTGTTTGTGGTAGTTGGTGCATACACACTTATATGTATGGTGCATTACCTGTCTCTCTAGCAAATTATTTCCGTTCTTCACATTAAATTTATATTTACAGAACTTGAAAGTATTTCCTTTGCTTGAAAGATCTTTGTGGGTTGAACACCCATATGCACTGAATTTTTTTTTTTTTAACCAAAACTGTGAAGAAAGCTGATCGCTGAAGAATGGATGCTTTTGAACTGTGGTGCTGGAGAAGACTCTTGGGAGTCCCTTGGACTGATAGGAGATCCAACCAGTCCATCCTAAAGGAGATCAGTCCTGGGTGTTCACTGGAAGGACTGATGCTAAAGCCGAAACTCCAATACTTTGGCTACCTCATGCGAAGAGTTGACTCACTGGAAAAGACTCTGATGCTGGCAGGGATTGGGGGCGGGAGGAGACGGGGACGACAGAGAATGAGATGGCTGGATGGCATCACCGACTCGATGGACATGAGTTTGAGTGAACTCCGGGAGTTGGTGATGGACAGGGAGGCCTGGTGTGCTGTGATTCATGGGGTCGCGGTGAGTCGGACACGACTGAGCGACTGAACTGAACTGAACTGAAGTTATGGGTTTCTCTGGTGTCTCAAATGGAAAAGAATCTGCTTGCAATGCAGGAGACCTGGGTTCAATCCCTGGTTTGGGAAGATCCCCTGGAGAAGGGGATGGCAACTCACTTCCGTATTCTTGCCTGGAGACTATCATGGACAGAGGAGCCTGAGGTCTGGCAGGCTACAGTCCATGGGGTTGCAAAGAGTCAGACACAACTGAGCAACTAACACACACACACACACACACACTGATGCAATGAATAAACAGAATATGTATATTACATTATATGTGGAGCAGAATTTTGAAAAATAAAATAATCAATTAATATATATACAAATTATCTTTAAAGTAAAATGATCCATAACATGCAAGGTCCGTCTAGTCAAGGCTATGGTTTTTCCCGTGGTCATGTATGGATGTGAGAGTTGGACTGTGAAGAAAGCTGATTGCCGAAGAATTGATGCTTTGGAAATGTGGTGTTGGAGAAGACTCTTGAGAGTTCCTTGGACTGCAAGGAGATCCAACCAGTCCAATCTAAAGGAGATCAGTCCTGGGTGTTCGTTGGAAGGACTGATGCTGAAGCTGAAACTGCAATACTTTGGCCACATCATGCGATGAGTTGACTCACTGGAAAAGACTCTGATGCTGGGAAAAGTTGGGGGCGGGAAGAAAAGGGGATGACGGAGAATGAGATGGCTGGATGGCATCACCGACTCTGTGGACATGAGTTTGAGTGAACACCGGGAGTTGGTGACAGACAGGGAGGCCTGGCGTGCTGTGATTCATGGGGTCGCAGAGAGTCAGACACGACTGAGCGAATGAACTGAACTGAAATGAAATATTTTCATGCTTACTCTGGAGGGTGTCCAGAAACTCTAAAACTGGAGTGCAGCTTCCCATCAAATTTCTCATACAGTACAGAGATCATAGATCAACAGTGCTGGAGGACAAGGGCATTTGAATTTCTGTTGAGTTTATGCTTTGGGGAAACAAGCATATCCTTACTTTTGGAGAATGACAATTTAATCCTAAACATTTACTCATCACCTGATAAGTTTCAGGCACTGCGGACATTACTCCATGCACTCTAGTGGGACAGGAAGGAAGCACAAGTGAATAGTTTATGTGTTCTGATAGGTACCAGAAAGGATGTTTCACCAAGGACTTATATATAGTTCCCTAAACTCGCTGTTTAGCTGATATTTCTTGATCATGTTTTTTCTTTCCAAAGTTGAGAGTCAAGATGCCAAACCGAAATTCCATCATGGAAAAGGGAATAACTCTTACCTGTGTACAGCAGTTGTTAGCCTATAAAATACATCTGAGAATTGTGATTTGTAACCTCACAGACACAGTGAAGGGCTTGAAGAACTGAGATGATGCAGCAAAGTCCAGTGGGGTCAGAACTGAAGAATTCAGATCTCAAGTAGACAGTCTACTGTTTTCTCGGTATATTTCACATCAAATTTGCCCTACAGATGGTTTACTGGTGACTGGTGCTAGGTATCTGAAGAGATGGGAAGCTTTATGGAGGAAATAAGAAAAAATTGAAACAAGTACTGGGACAAAGTGTCAAGGGCATACTCTGCAGTTACAGTGGTTGCACTATTTTGTTGTAAGTCAGACCACAATTTGTTGATGAACGAATATCATTCTTTGTTCCTTTGTAGGTAAGTCAGGCCCCAGGAAGCTGTTCCTTGCTGGATGGGTGTCTTCAGCCCTTCCAACAATGTGACTGAATTTGTTCTCCTGGGACTCACACAGAATCCACACCTGCGGAAAACACTCTTCATTGTCTTTCTGTTTATTTTTTTATTCACTGTTCTGTCCAATCTGCTCATCGTCATCACAATCTCCCTCAGCCCCACGCTTGCTGCTCCCATGTACTTCTTTCTCACTTACTTGGCTTTATTAGATGCATCCTTCACCTCAGTCACCACGCCTAAATTGATCATTGACCTGCTGTTCCAGAGTAGAGCCATCTCCTGGCGAGGATGCCTGACTCAGATTTTTTTGGAGCACTTCCTGGCAGCCTCCGAGGTCATCATCCTCACTGTCATGGCCTACGACCGCTATGTGGCCATCTGCAAGCCTCTGCACTACACGGCCATCATGCGACAGGGGCTCTGCCAGCTGCTGGGGGTGGTGGCCTGGATTGGAGGGCTCCTGCACGCCACTGTGCAGATTCTTTTCTTGATGGGCTTGACCTTCTGTGGTCCCAATGTCATTGACCACTTCACGTGTGATTTCTTCTCTCTGTTGGAACTCGCCTGCAGTGACACCTACAGGCTGGGAATGGTGGTGGCCGCCAACAGTGGAGGCATGTGCCTGCTCATCTTCTTTCTACTGCTCATCTCCTACACAGTCATCCTGAGCGCCCTGAAGTCCCGCGGCTCTGAAGGACGGCGCAGAGCCCTCTCTACATGCGGCGCCCACTTTACAGCAGTGGTGCTCTTCTTTGTGCCTTGTGTGTTCACCTACACGCGTCCCGTGGCCACCTATCCTGTGGACAAGTGGGTGACTGTGTTCTCTGCAATCCTCACGCCCATGTTAAATCCTATCATTTACACAGTGAGAAACGTGGAGGTGAAAAATGCCATGAGGAGACTGATGAAGAGAGTAACTTAGGCTATTCATGATACCAAGAAAGTGATGATTTATACACATATATGGGGAGGATTATACATGCTGTAAATTGTGGAAGTAAATTAGCAAATTTTGCAGACTATTCACAAAAACAGCATAGAAAACAGGCATTTTGACAACTTTCAAAAATACTTTGCCAAGACTTCTGTATTCATACTCACCGTTTCAGAATAGCCAATGGGAAGAATATCAACAATAAACCCCTAGTTTATTTATTGTAGAGTATATTTTTCCAGTGTCTTATTATTAATTTTTAAAAATTATTCAGATAAGCTACTTGGATGAAATTGATTTTTTCATATGACCTTCATGTCAAAAATCTTGTTTTTGCATAGCCTATGGTACAGCCAGTATAGAGATATACTTAGATAGATGCATGGCAGGGGGAGTTGGGGAAGTTTAAGAATCACTGCTGAATTTTCTATTAATTTTCCAAAATCAGCAAGAGGAAACACCTAGAAAAAGAGATAATAATAACTCACAAACTATTCCTTTTTTGGCACAAAAATTAAGCCAGAAATTTTGAAATTATTCTTTATTTGCTCTTATTTTACAAAGTATCTTCATGACTCATAGCTTTTCTTGAACACGGAGGAAATGCTTTTTTTTTTTTTTTTTTTAATGTCTCAAGGCTCGAGGAGCCATTTGAAACTAGAAGGGTAAACACCTTTTATTAAATTTCAATAGGAAATCATATGGGTAGACCCCAAAGCTCTACATTGATACATCTGGTACATATATTTACATTACTTGAAACTTTCATTGTCTGTCAAGCGTCTGTGTTTGAGTTGATTTAGTCATGTACTAAACTGGTGGTTTCATTATCATTAAACCCATTTTGTTGCTGTTGTTTAGTTGTTAAATCATGTCCAGCTCTTTTGAAACATCATGGACTGTAGCCCACCAAGCTTCTCTGTCCATGGGATTTCCCAGGCAAGAATACTGGAGTGGGTAACCATTCCCTTCTCCAAGGGATCTTCCTGACCCAGAGATTGAACCTCCGTCTCCTGCACTGACAAGCCAATTCTTTACCACTGAGCCACCTGGGAAGCCTATTCCCCCCACTTTAGAGAGAAACAAATTGAAGCTGAAACAAATTGTCTCAGCTCACATGCCCTTCCCCCATTAGTGAGTCAGGAACTATTACACTGGAATGCATCATCCTTTCAAAAGTTTCAGCTACAAGCTTCCAATCCAGGTCTCTAAAACCCAGTCTTACTTCTTTCCAATGTGGTGTGTTTAGGTGTATCAGTTCAGTTCAGTTCAGTTCAGTCACTCAGTTGTGTCTGACTGTACGACTCCATGGATTGCAGCACACCAGGAGAACAGACAAATTGATCTGCAGTCTTAATGGTCCACTTTGTCCTTTAAGAAGGTGGTGGTGTCAAATACACAAAAATGGATTAAAAATCCACAAAATGGATTAAAGATCTAAATGTAAGACCAGAAACTATCAAACTCCTAGAGGAAAACATAGGCAAAACACTCTCTGACATAAATCACAGCAGGATCCTCTATGACACTCCTCCCAGAGTAAAGGAAATAAAAGCAAAATTAAACAAATGGGACCTAATTAAACTTAAAAGCTTTTGCACAATGAAGGAAACTATAAGCAAGGTGAAAAGCCTTCAGAATGGGAGAAAATAATAGCAAACGAAGCAACGGACAAAGAATTAATCTCAAAAAATATACAAGCAGCTCATGTAGCTCAATACCAGAAAAATAAACGACCCAATCAAAAAATGGGCCAAAGAACTAAACAGACATTTCTCCAAAGAAGACATACAGATGGCTAACAAACACATGAAAAGATGCTCAACATCATGCATTATCAGAGAAATGCAAATCAAAACCACAGTGAGGTGCCATTTCACGCCAGTCAGAATGGCTGCTACCCAAAAGTCTACAAGCAATAAATGCTGGAGAGGGTGTGGAGTAAAGGGAGCCCTCTTACACTGTTGGTGGGAATGCAAACTAGTACAGCCACTATGGAGAACAGTGTGGAGATTCCTTAAAAAACTGGAAATAGAACTGCCATACGACCCAGCAATCTCACTACTGGTCATACACACTGAGGAAACCAGAATTGAAAGAGACACATGTATCCCAATGTTCATCGCATCACTGTTTACAATAACCAGGATATGGAATCAATCTAGATGTCCATCAGCAGACGAATGGATAAGAAAGCTTTGGTACATATACACAATGGAGTATTACTCAGCCTTTAAAAAGAATACATTTGCATCAGTTCTAATGAGGTGGATGAAACTGGAGCCTAGAAAGAAAAGCACCAATGCAGTATATTAATGCATATATATGGAAATTAGAAAGATGGTAACGATAACCCTGTATACGAGACAGCAAAATAGACACAGATGTATAGAACAGTCTTTGGGACTCTGTGGGAGAGGGGGAGGGTGGGATGATTTGGGAGAATGGCATTGAGACATGTATATTATCATATGTGAAATTAATCGCCAGTCCAGGTTCAATGCATGATACAGGATGCTCGGGGCTGGTGCACTGGGATGACCCAGAGGGATGGGATGGGGAGGGAAGTGGGAGGGAGAGTCAGGATGGGGAACACATGTCCACCCACCCATGGCAGATTCATGTCAATGTATGGAAAAACCAATACAATATTATAATGTAATTAGTCTCCAATTAAAATAAGTACATTAATTAAAAAATAATATAAAAAAAGAAGATGGCGCAAAATATATTGCAGACTTGTCTCACTTGTAGCAATGTATTTCAGCAGTAAAAGCTTATTCATTTCATGAAAGTTCAAGTTATGCCACTTCACTATTACAAAAGACAAACATTACTATGGCAAAGTTTACCTGCGATCGAAAGGAATCTGAAAAAGTGTACATATATATTTATATACATAACTGAATCACTTTGCTCAGCAATTGAATCACACAACTTTGCGAATTAACTGTTCTTCTATTAGAAAATGGAAAAAACATTTTTAATATCCCACTAATACTAATATGATTTTTTTAAGTAAAAGGAAAAATCCCCTTTGGATTTTTAAAAGATTTTTTTTTAGCAAAGATAAGTACTAACGTAGGCCTTCAAAAAAGCCATGTGGCTAAGGTGAGCTTTCAGAAAGTGGGGATACCCACGGTACTAATCTATGCCCATGGTCACACTGTGAAGTTTGTCTTTGAGGTATTCTTCCCTTATTTATTTAGTTTTTTAGATGGTGGGGCTTTCTTCTCTTCATCTCTCTGTTGAACTCCATTTCCTAAGTTATTTGCACATTTTAGGGTAATCTTGTGTGAAGTAAAACCATCTGATGATCTCTTGTTTGCCTTCAGGGGTTTTATGAAAAGAGGAATGTAATTGGATCAAGAAATAAAATTCAGTTTTCATATTTTACAGGAAGTGACACGTGGGTGAAAGAGATGTTTAGAAGAAAGTAGAACAACTCTATCACTGAGGAAATTGATACTTGGTTTGGGCATAAGTTAGAACCTTGAAGAGCTGAATAAGTGTTGTTTCTCTTGGAGCACTTCCATTATTATACCACAGTGTTAACATTTATTATTGAAAAACAGGGTATCATAGTGTTAACATGTATTTCTGATAAAAAAAGGACTTTCAGAACATTTGACTTCTTTAATTAATGGAAAAAGTAATGTTCAGTGAATATAATGTGCCAGAGAGTTATGGGAGCTCGGTAAGCACCGTTGAATAATACAAACAAAGGCTGTGTTTATGTGGAAGTAAAATTCCAGCCGGGGAATAGATGGATAATAAGCCCTGGGTGTTCATTGGAAGGACTGATGCTAAAACTGAAACTCCAATGCTTTGGCCACCTCATGCGAAGAGTTGACTCATTGGGAAAGACTCTGATGCTGGGAGGGGTTGGGGGCAGGAGGAGACGGGGACAACAGAGGATGAGATGGCTGAATGGCATCACTGACTCGATGGACATGAGTTTGAGTGAACTCCGGGAGTTGGTGATGGACAGGGAGGCCTGGCGTGCTGTGATTCATGGGGTCGCAAAGAGTCAGACACAACTGAGCGACTGAACTGAACTGAAGCAAGTAAACAAATAAATGAAAAGTACAATTTTGTTAGTAATCGTTAAAACAAAAAAAAGGCGTTTTATTAGAGTGTGATACAGGAGAGAAGAATTAGATACATATTTGTGTAGTTGTGTAAATCCTACCTAGAATTTCACTTTGTTAGAAATATAAATACAGATGCTATTACTTTTTAAAACTAGATTATTTAAAAACATGTATTTGAAATGGGGATAATATCTTTTATTAATGAGACAAAAATAGTTTCTTAGGGGATGATCATTTCTTACTATATATATAACTCATAGATGTACATAAAGCACATGAGTAGGTAGTATATTTATGGTATGATTACTTTAGAGGGGAAGGTTATTACATGAATATAATATATACAAAATACAAAAAGCACCTTTTAGAGTCAATAGTGAAAGAAAAAAGATCGAAGAATACTGCCTTAACTCATATCTAAAAGAATAGGTAAGACCATGGAGTAAATTTATTTATTTATTTTTGTTACTTCTATCTAGTTTATTTTATTTATTTAATTTTTTAAAAATTTATTTATTTTAATTGGAGGCAATTACTTTAAATATTGTATTGGTTTTGCCATACATTGACATGAATCTGCCCTGGGTGTACATGTGTTCCCCATCTTGAACCCTCCTCCCACCTCCCTCCCGATATCATTCCTCTGGGTCATCCCAGTACACCAGCCCCAAGCATCCTGTATCATGCATCGAACCTGGACTGGTGATTCGTTTCACATATGATAATATACATGTTTCAATGCCATTCTCCCACATCATCCCACCCTCGCCCTCTCCCACAGAGTCCCAAAGACTGTTCTATATACCTGTGTCTCTTTTGCTGTCTCGTATACAGGGTTATTGTTACTATCTTTCTAAATTCCATATATATGCGTTAATATACTGTATTGGTGTTTTTCTTTCTGGCTTACTTCTCTCTGTATGATAGGCTCCAGTTTCATCCACCTCATTAGAACTGATTCAAATGTATTCTTTTTAATGGCTGAGTAATATTCCATTGTGTGTATGTACCACAGTTTTCTTGTCCATTCATCTGCAGATGGATATCTAGGTTGCTTCCATGTCCTGGCTATTATAAACAGTGCTGTGATGAACATTGGAGTACATGTGTCTCTTTCAATTCTGGTTTCCTCGGTGTGTATGCCCAGGAGTGCGATTGCTGGGTCATATGGCAGTTCTAGAATGATAAAACTCATCCAAGAACAGAGTATGGCCCATCACCTGTAAGGATCATATGCAGTAAAATTGACAGACTGTTCATTCTCAGGGGACTGCCCAGAGTGTGTGTTCAACTATATTAATAAGCAGATTGTAATCTACAAACTATGTTGTAAACTGATATTTTATACATATGGATTTAGGAGAAGAAAGAAGGCTGTAATCCCTAATATTCCTAAATAAAAAACAAGAAATTTGAGAGTTCTAATTGCTATGCAATGAGAAAGAATTTAGTCCTTATTTTTCTGAACGAGGAACATTTTAAAATCCTTTGCAATGGAAACTATTCTGTAGTTTGATGTGACACAGTTGTAATAATCATCCTGAAAGAGTTAGAGAGCAACAGATTAGGTGATAGAAAAATTCACCCCTGAAAAATTGGAAAGGAGGCTGGTGTGGGGCTGATGCTGGCTACTTGGTGGGTGGGTCCCAGGTCAGGTATGGACTCAAGGTGTCCTGAGGTAGGGGGTCTAATGGCAGATGGGTGGGGCTCTGTCTTTGCTCTGATAGCTACTTGCCCTGGGGCTTCTCAACACTGGTGCTACCTGGCTGGTGAGTGATATTTGCACCCACCACAGAATTGCTAGAGGGAGGGTTTCAGTATAATGCTTGCCAGCATCATGTCATGATCACGGGATAGCATCCCAAATGGTTGCGACCAGTGTCTATGTTACCAAAGTGAGGCTCAATTTTCTCTTATGTTTCTGGGATGCCCTGTCCATTATGAGCAATTTGATCTGACTCAAGTTCTTTTCAGATTTCGATTTCATTTTGGACTGAATGTGACTTTTAAGGCTGGAGTCACTATTTTCCAAAGTCCCCTTACTCTCTGAAAAGGAATCTCCACTGGCTTACAAAGTCACATATTTTAGGGGAGATCACTTCCCAGTGTAGGAGTACTGGGCTAAATAGTACTATGTGGGGTTCAGAACAATTTCATCCTTTGGGAAAATGTCTGCAACTGGATTATCAGCCTAGGTTTTATTGCCAACCTGAGGTATGGGACTGGACTATACCCTGTATCACTCACTACTCTCTGTCTTTTCATGGTCCTAGTTTATATATTTTAATAATAGGGGATCTGCTGCTAGTCTTCAGGTTATTTCATCAGCAATGAACTCCTAGAGAGTCATAATTGTGGTCTTTCCTTGAGAGGGCATGAGTTCAGGATCTTTCTACTCTGCCGGTCATGACTGCTTCATCGTGCATGTCTGTCTTTGTGCCAGTACCATACTCCTGGGATAGTCTTAAATTTATTGTATGTTTTAAAAACAAGAAGTGTGATTGTTTTCTCTACCTGGAATCCCTTGAGACTTTACATGAATTTTAGGATGGATTTTTTTCTATTTCTGCAAAAAAAGAAGATTGAGGTTTTCATAGAAGTGACATTGAATTTGCAGATCGATTTAGGTCATCTTGACATCTTAATTGTTATTGTTCAGTTCTTGTCTCATCTGACTCTGCAAACCCGTGGACTGGAGCGTGTCAGGCTCTCCTGTCTTTTACTGTCTTCCAGAGTTTGCTCAAATGCATGTCCATTGAGTCAGTGATGCCATCCAACCGTCTCATCCTGTCACCCCCAGCTCCTCCTGTCCTCAATCTTTCCCGGTATCAGGGTCTTTTCCAATGACTTGGCTCTTCGCATCAGTTGGCCAAAATATTGGAGGTTCAGCTTCAGCATCAGTCCTTCCAATGGATATTCAGGACTGATTTCCTTTAGGATTGACTGGTTCCTGGTTGTAGCCACACCTTAAGCACACCTTTTGGGAATGGTCATCTCTGATTATATTACTGGTAGTAGAATTTTCCCTCTTATGTCTGATGCAGTCCTCTATGTGTGGTCTTGAAACACTGAAAATCTACACCTACTTTATTACTTATCGTCTCCTTCCTTTTTGTGAAATCTATTATACAACTGTAACACCCAAACAAGAAGAAACATTTATATATTTTCCATTTTAGTATTTGCTGTGTCCTCAGCCATAGCATAGTTCGTGTATTCAAACAGATAGTCTAAGTACAATTGAATGATTGGATAAATATTTGTTATATCAGAATTGATTATGCATTTCATATATTGACCAAACATCAAAGAAAAAATAGATTGAGTACTAAATATTAATAAAAAAAAGAAAACCTTCCTATGGCAAGTGAAAAATGAATGATAAAGTGATCTTTGCTGAAGCAAATCAACTGGGCTGATGTTTTGTTCTTAACGGCAGTCGTCTGAAAATAATTACAAACCATTTTGTTTTACTATTACTGTCACATCTTTCTGACCCTAAAAGGTGACGTGGTTTTCTAGTGTTTTTTACATATGGACATACTTTTTAAATTTACTGGAAAAATCTCGTCAATTGAATTGAGCCAAGAATCAGTCTTGGACACAGTCCAGTTCTAAGATTTAATGATCAGTATGGTTCAGTTCAGTTCAATTGCTCAGTCGTGTCCGACTCTTTGTGAACCCATGGACTGCAGCACACCAGGCCTCCCTGTCCATCACCAACTCCCGGAGTTTACTCAAACTCACGTCTATTGAGTCGGTGATGCCATCCAACCATCTCATCCTCTGTCGTCCCCTTCTCCTGCCTTCAATCTTTTCTAGCATCAGGTTCTTTTCCAATAAGTCAGTTCTTCGCATCAGGTGGTCAAAGTATTAGAGTTTCAGCTTCAGCATCAGTCCTTCCAATGAATATTCAGGACTGATTCCCTTTAGGATTGACTGGTTGGATCTCCTTGCTGTCCAAGGGACTTTCAGGAGTCTTCTCCAACACCACAGTTCGGAAGCATCAATTCTTCAGTGCTCACTCTTCTTTATGGTCCAACTCTCATGTCTGTATATGACTACTAGAAAAATCATATCTTTGATCTTTGTCAGGAAAGTAATGTGTCTGCTTTTTAATACGATATCTGTGTTTGTCATAGCTATTCTTTCAAAGAGCAAGTGTCTTTTAATTTCATGGCTACAGTCACTGTCTCAGTGATTTTGGAGCCCTAGAAAATAAAGTCTGTCACTGTTTCCCCATATATTTTCCATGAAGTGATGGGACCGAATGCCATGATTTTCGTTTTTTGAATGTTGAGTTTTAAGCCAGCTTTTTCACTCTCCTCTTTCACCTTCATTAAAAGACTCTTTTGAATATATATAATTTATTTCTTCACTTTTGGATGTTGCTATAGACTTAAAACTTTTGTCCCTTTCTAAAAGCATCAGTTAAGTCCTATTTAATGTGGGAGTATTTGGAGGTGGGCCCTTTGCATAATTACTAGGTCATAAAATTGTTATGAAGAGACGTTAGAGAATTCTCTCAACCCTTCTGCCATGTGATGACACAGGAAAAAGATGGCTCTCTAGGAATGAGGTAGGGAAACTCAACAGATATGGAGTCTGTCTGCAGCTTAATCTTGGATTTCCTAGCCACTAAACTTGTGAAAAATGTTTATTATTTAATCCTTCTACTATGGTGTCGTGTAATTGCAATCCAAATGAATTAAGAGTGATATTGATTAATTTTCATATTTGTGTATTTTTTTTCAAGCAATGAGATAAGTATCTTTATTAACTATCTATGTTTATTGATCTATAAGGTCATGTATGGATGTGAGAGTTGGACTGTGAAGAAAGCTGATCGCCGAAGAATTGATGCTTTTGAACTGTGGTGTTGGAGAAGACTCTTGAGAGTCCCTTGGACTGCAGGGAGTTCCAACCAGTCCATTCTAAAAGAGATCAATCCTGGGTGTTCGTTGGAAGGACTGATGCTAAAGCTGAAACCCCAATACTTTGGCCACCTCATGTGAAAAGTTGACTCACTGGAAAAGACTCTGATGCCGGGAGGGATTGTGGGCAGGAGGAGAAGGGGACGACAGAGAATGAGATGGCTGGATGGCATCACCGACTCAATGGAGGTGAGTTTGGGTGAACTCCGGGAGTTGGTGATGGACAGGGAGGCCTGGCGTGCTGTGATTCATGGGGTCACAAAGAGTCTGACATGACTGAGCGACTGAACTGAACTGAAGCTCCCTGAAGTCAAGAAAACTTCATTCTCTGTTTCTCACACAATGTATGATACATAATATTCACTCTGAAAGTGAAAGTCGCTCAGTCGTGTCTGACTCTTTGCGACCCCATGGACTATAGATTCCATGGAATTCTCCAGGCCAGAATACTGAGGTGGGTGGCCAGTACCTTCTCTAGGGGATCTTCCCAACCGAGGGGATCGAACCCAGGTTTCCCAAATTGCAGGCAGATTCTTTACCAGTTGAGTCAAAAGGGATTTTAATCATTCAGTCACTCTTTGCGACCCCATGGACTATAGACTACGAGGCTCCTCAGTCCATGGAATTCTCTAGGCAAGAATTCTCTAGAGGATCTTCCCAATTCACTCTATACACTTGTAAATTACTTGCATTCTTGATCTTTTGGAGTGAGAATTTCTACTGATAAATTTTGTTTAACTCTTTCTACATTACATATGTATATTTCCTTGAAATATTTACTCTGAAATTTGCTAGAATACTTTATTGTGTTACTCATGATGCTGCTATAAATATTTTTAAGTTAAGCTATTAATTTCAATTCAATTCAATTATATTAATTTTCAATTCAATTCAATTCAGCATCGTCAATAAAGCATAAATAGATGTTTTTCTGGAACTCTCTTGCTTTCTCGATGATCCAGTGGATGTTGACAATATGATCTCTGGTTCCTCTGCCTTTTCTAAAACCAGCTTGGATATCTGTAAGTTCATGGTTCATGTATTGTTGAAGCCTGGCTTGGAGAATTTTGAGCATTACTTTGCTAGTGTGTGAGATGAGAGCAATTGTGTGGTAGTTTGAACATTCTTTCACATTGCCTTTCTTAGGGATTGGGATAAAAACTGACCTTTTCCAGTCCTGTGGCCACTGATGAGTTTTCCAAATTTGCTGGCATATTGAGTGCAGTACTTTCACAGCATCATCTTCCAGGATTTGAAATAGCTCAACTGGAATTCCATCACCTCCACTAGCTTTGTTGGTAGTGATGCTTCCTAAGGCCCACTTGACGTCTTATTCCAGGATGTCTGGCTCCAGGTGAGTGATCACACCATCATGATTATGTGGGTCATGATGATCTTTTTTGTACAGTTCTTCTGTGTATTCTTGCCACCTCTTCTTAATATCTTCTGCTTTTGTTATGTGCATACTATTTCTGTCCTTTATTGAGCCCATCTTTGCATGAAATGTTCCCTCGGTATCTCTAATTTTCTTGAAGAGATCTCTAGTCTTTCCCATTCTATTGTTTTCCTTTATTTCTTTGCAGTGATCACTGAGGAAGGCTTTCTTATCTCTCCTTGCTATTCTTTGGAACTCTGCATTCAAATGGGTATATCTTTCCTTTTCTCCTTTGCTTTTCACTTCTCTTCTTTTCACAGCTATTTGTAAGGCCTCTTCAGACAGCCATTTTGCTTTTTTTGCATTTCTTTTCCTTGGGGATGGTCTTGATCCCTGTCTCCTGTACATTATCACGAACCTCCATCCAAAGTTCTTCAGGCACTCTATCAGATCTAGTCCTTTAAATCTATTTCTCACTTCCACTGTATAATCATAAGGGATTTGATTTAGGTCGTACCTGAATGGTATGGTGGTTTTCCCTACTTTCTTCAATTTAAGTCTGAGTTTGGCAATAAGATTTTCATGATCTGAGCTACAGTCATCTCCCAGTCTTGTTTTGGCTGACTGTATAGAGCTTCTCCATCTTTGGCTGCAGAAAATGTAATGAATCTGATTTTGATGTTGGCCATCTGGTGATGTCCATATGCAGAGTCTTCTCTTGTGTTGTTGGAAGAAGGTGCTTGCTATGACCAGTGTGTTCTCCTGGTCAAATTCTATTACCTTTTGCCCTGCTTCATTTTGTACTTAAGGCCAAATTTTCCTGTTACTCCAAGTTTTTCTTGACTTCCTACTTTTCCATTCCAGTCCCCTGTAATGAAAGGGACATCTTTTTCGGGTGATAGTTCAGGAAGGTCTTATATGTCTTCACAGAACCATTCAACTTCCGTTTCTTGAGCATTACTGATCAGAGTATATACTGGATTACCATGATACTGAATGGTTTACATTGGAAATGAATAGAGATCATTCTGTCATTTTTGAGATTGCATCCAAGTACTGCGTTTCAGACTCCTGTTGAATATGATGGCTATTCCCTTTCTTCTAAGGGATTCTTGCCCACAGTAGTAGATATAATGGCCATCTGAGTCAAATTCACCCATTCCAGTTCGTTTTAGCTCGCTGATTCCTAAAATGTTGACGTTCAGTCTTGCCATCTCGTGGACCTAACATTCTAGGTTCCTATGCAATGTTGCTCTTTATAGCACTGGACCTTGCTTCCATCACCAGTCCCATCCACAACTGGGTGTTGGTTTTGCCTTGGCTCCATCCCTTCATTCTTCCTGGAGTTATTTCTCCACTGATCTCCAGTAGCATATTGGGCACCTACCGACCTGGGGAGTTCCTCTTTCAGTGTCGTGTCTTTTTGCCTTTTCATACTGTTCATGTGGTTCTCAAGACAAGAATACTGAAGTGGTTTGCCATTCCTTTCTCTAGTGGACCACATTCTGTCAGACCTCTCCACCATGACCCATCTTTTGGGTGGCCCTACACAGCATGGCTTAGTTTCATTGAGTTAGACAGGGCTGTGGTCCATGTGATTAGATTGGTTATTTTCTGTGATTGTGGTTTCAGTCTGTCTGCCCTCTGATGCCCTCTCTAAAGGCCTACCATCTTACTGGGGTTTCTCTTACCTTAGATGTGGGGTATCTCTATGGTTGCTCTAGCAAAGCACATCTGCTGCTCCTTACCTTGGACGTGAGATAGCTCCTCACAGCCTCCACTAATGACCTTGGACGTGTGGTATCTCCTCTCGGCTGCTTGTCTGGTTTTATATAAAAGTATTCCTGAATTGAACTGAATTTTGTTACCAAACAATTTTAATGTCAGTTTTATCTCTTTTACTAGATAATTATAATGGGCCTTGCAGTTGGTGGCAATATATGAGTATCATGATACTTTAGTCATAAAAACATAGTTTAAAGATAATAGACCTGTCCCAGGATTTAAGGGCCTGGTTTCTTATTTCTCCATGGTAGATGTGTTCCTATTCCCTTTCTTATGTTTTGCTATACAAATTCTGAATGCTATTTCCTACTTTTAATACCTATATGGATATTATAAGATTACATTTAAATGACAAATGCATTTTACTATCTCCACATATAATTGAAAAATAGATTTATTTTCACATTATCGTGTTCATCTATTTCCACAATTGACAGAAGAAGCAACTACTTTGAAGAAGTATGATAAAATTTATCTGGTATGAAGCACTAAATTTATAATGAGGTTCATAATTATCACTTAACATACAGCTGAATGCAATATTTAGAAATTATGGCTACTGTGAATGGTCATTAATGTTGTTTAGTAGTGTGCTAGTCTTTGCTGTCCCATGGACTCCAGCCCTCCATGTTTCTCTGTCCATGAGATTTCCTAGGCAAAGATACTGGATTGGATTGCCATTTCCTTTCTCAGGGGATCTTCCTGACCCAAGGATTGAACATCTCCTGCACTGGCAGACAGATTCTTTACTGCTGAGCCAACAGAGAAGCCTATCATGAATGGTAGGTCAGTTTAAATAAAATTGTTGTTCAGTCACTAAGCTGTGTCTGACTCTTTGCGACTCCATTGCCTACAGCATGCCAGGCTTCCCTGTCTTTCACTGTCCCTGGGAGTTTGCTCAGATTTATGTTCATTGAGTAGGTGATGCTATCTAACTAGCTCTTCAAAATAAAATAATATAATAAATATTTAAAAATGTGATATTAATACAGGGAAACATTTAATTTATAAGTACCAAATACTCAGACTCTGTATTTAAGCTCATTTACTATCAAATATCCAAGTCCATAAGTGTTCAACTTGTTGCTATGTTTTTCTTGTGACTATGGTTTACAGAATCTGCCCAAATTCAGGTGACCTGGGATCAATTCCTATGCTGGGAAGATCCTCTGGAGTAGGAAATGGCAACCTGCTCTAGTACTGTTGCCTGGAGAATCCCATAGACAGAGAAGTCTAATTGGCTACAGCCCAAGGGGTCACAAAGAGTCAGACATGACTGAGTAACTAACCCTTTCCACTTTATTTTCACATAGACTTAAAGATGAAGCTTAAAATTAAAAAGGGATACTATAAAAGCACTTCTCTGATGTTGTTATGAAATAATTGGGTTGTTAGCAAGACTTGCTAACTCATGGGAAAAATACCCATGAGTTCCAATTAGCCACATGTAAGAAACTTCATAGACTTTGCCCACAAATAGGACATGTGGTAGTGCTTTTAAGACTTTTCCAAATGTACCATCAAGAGACAGTGAGTTAGCTGACATTTTTAATCTTATGATTTTACTTCTTTCCTGGGGAACTAACAGCTGCCTGGGGCCTGGTCATGGCGCTAGGTCAGACATTTTCATAGGTGAGATGATTTTTTGAAATCACATAATCATATATTCTCAGGGATAAATGTATGTTTCAAATCATATACTCACTCTTCATCCAAATTTACCTGAGGTTTAAAACCTTCTTAAGCATACAAAACATCAAGAAAAGTAGAATTGACTACTTAGATAAAAATATTTTAGAATCTTTTTTCTTACTGATATGTATTTAGATTAGTTGAGCTAATAATATAATTAGCTACAATGAATAAGTTAGAATAACTATACAATTAAAATATGCACCCAAAATTTTCCTCACTTAATATTACAACTGATAACTTTTCCATGATATTGCACACTTTTAAAAGCAACTCTGTTAAAAACTACATAATATTCAAAAGGATCTACTATATCTTATTTACCCTTTCGTCCACTGTGGGACATTTCACACCCTTTCTAAATTTTCTACAACTGTTAATGATTATTTGAACATATTTGTGCATAATGATGTTTCTCTAAAAATATTTTACATTAACATTTACTCCTAGAAAAAGTATTATGGATCCAAAGAAAAATTTAAAAAGTAATTTATTTTGTTTCATAGTTGTTTATAAAGCATTTCTATGAACTTGTGTTTAATTCTTACTTTATTTATGCTGTCTCTTTGATCTGCTGGGAGATCCCACTAAAAAAGGAGGAAGTTCAGTGAAGCTGCTGCATTGTGTTCCCACATATGCATACAATTTTCATCTCGGAAAATTAAAAAAATAATGTTTCTATCTGTTTATCTTTGAAAAGACATGTTGTATGGAATATGTTTAATTATATTTATTTCTCTTCTCTTTGGCGAATTTACAACCCCAAATTGTATTAGTAATACCTCCTGTAACCAGGAACGATGGGAGATGGACGCTGTGGGAAGACAGGAGAAGAAGGCATGAGGATGCATGGAGCAGAAGCATAAGGGAGTGGGAAGGTCATGCAGGTCATGGATAGACGTGCTGCTGCTTTGATGATACAATTTCAGGAATCGGGCTCATTCAACAGCATCACTTTTCATGATTTTATGTGAGCAACATACATTAATGTGCACAGCAAGGGTTCAATAAATATTTGTTTGATGAAGGAATCCGTAGTAGGAATTAATAGTAAGTAATGGATTTTATACATGCTTTGAGAGTTGGTGTATTGATATGTATGTTTATATGTATAGTGTATTAGGTACCGCTCTAATTTACCTAGCAGAGTATTTCTTTCTGTTCTCCTTGTTAAATTTTTATTGTTAGAGCTTTGAAAATAAGGATTTCCTATGCTTGATAGATCCTTGTGTGTTGAACATCTCTGAAAGCGTTTATGTTTTAATCCAAATCTTCTGAAGCTATAAATTTATAGACTATGATTATGCTAAATTGTATGTGGAGCAGAATTTTGAAGAATAAAATAAAATCAATAAATACACCATCCTGAAAGAAAAATGACCCAATATGTACACTTTCTTAGGAGCAATTAAATACTTTCATGGTTACTCTAGGGAGTGTGTCAGAAACTGTTATAATGGAGTGTAGCTTTGTTTCAAATGTTTATCTGTTTCTTATAAAGTAGAGGGATTACAGATAAACAGAGCTGAAGGACAAGAACACTTGAATTCCTGCTGAGTTTATGGTTTGGGGAAGCACACATATGCTTACCCTTCAAGAATGGCCATTCAATACCAAGCCCTTACTCATCACCCATTAGCTTTCAGGCACTGCAGACATTCCAGGCACTATGGTAAGTGACGAATAGCTTCTGTGCCCTGGCGGGTACAAGGGAGCATGCGTCTTCAAGGACTTACACACACCTCACTGAATTCCCTCCATGTGATAGGTATTTCTTTCCACAGTTTGACCTGAGGGTTGGAATATAAATTCTCATGGAAGAGGGAATAACTCTTGCCTGTGTATAGCACTTCTCAGCTTTCAAATACCTCTGAAAATTGCAATGTGTTACCTCACAGACACAGAGTAGGGCTTGGGAAGCATGGGACACTGAGGTGACAGTCCAATGGAGTTGGAACCAGTAGGAGAATCCAAATCTCATGTAGACGGCCCAGTGTTTTCTTGGCTAATTACACATCAAATGCAGCCCTACTGATGTTTTATAGGTGACAGGTACTAGGTGTCTGAAGAGATAAAAAATACCATGGTGAAAATAAGACAGAATTTTAATGAGTACAGGGCAAAAGTTCCAAAGGCATGTTGCACAGTGACTATTTTGTTCTAAGAAAGTCAGATCACAAGCCTTTCATGATTAATGAGTATCATTCTTTATCCCAGGAAGCTGCTGCTTACTGAATGGGTGTCCTCAGGCCTCCCAACAATGTGACTGAATTTGCTCTCCTGGGACTCACACAGAATCCACACGTGCAGAAAATACTCTTCATTGTCTTTCTGTTCATTTTCCTCTTCACTGTGCTGGCCAACCTGCTCATTGTCATCACCATCTCCCTCAGCCCCATGCTCGCTGCTCCCATGTACTTCCTTCTCACTTACTTGGCTTTATTAGATGCCTCCTTCACATCTGTTACCACTCCCAAATTGATTGTTGACCTACTTCATCAAAGAAGAATCATCTCCTGGCGAGGATGCCTGACTCAGGTCTTTTTAGAACACTTCCTGGCAGCCTCGGAGGTCATCATCCTCACTGTCATGGCCTACGACCACTATGTGGCCATCTGCAAGCCTCTGCACTACATGACCATCATGCGACAGGGGCTCTGCCAGCTGCTGGGGGTGGTGGCCTGGATCGGGGGGCTCCTGCACGCCACTGTGCAGATTCTTTTCACCATGGACTTGACCTTCTGTGGTCCCAATGTCATTGACCACTTCATGTGTGATTTCTTCTCTCTGTTGGAACTCGCCTGCAGTGACACCTACAGGCTGGGAATGGTGGTGGCCGCCAACAGTGGAGGCATGTGCCTGCTCATTTTCTTTCTACTGCTCATCTCCTACACAGTCATCCTGAGCGCCCTGAAGTCCCGCGGCTCTGAAGGACGGCGCAGAGCCCTCTCTACATGTGGCGCCCACTTTACAGCAGTGGTGCTCTTTTTTGTGCCTTGTGTGTTCACCTACACGCGTCCCGTGGCCACCTATCCTGTGGACAAGTGGGTGACTGTGTTCTCTGCAATCCTCACGCCCATGTTAAATCCTATCATTTACACAGTGAGAAACGTGGAGGTGAAAAATGCCATGAGGAGACTGATGAAGAGAAGAGCAGTTTAGGTTGTTCAGAATGCCAGTAAAGTGATGATGTACACACAGGGACGATTAAGTGTGGATTCTCAGTTGCTAAGTCATGTCAGACTCTTTGCAACCCCATAGACTCTCACAAGCCAGACTCCTCTGTCCATGGGATTTCCCAGGCAAGAATACTGGAGAGGGCTGCCATTTCCTTCACCAGAGGATCTGTGCAACCTGGGGATCAAACTAGCATCTTCTGCCTTGTCAGGCAGATTCTTTACCACTGAGCCACCAAGAAAGCCCACGTTGTTTTTGTTGTTCAGTCTCTAAGTTGAGCCTGCTCTTTGCCATCTCATGGATGGTAGCACGCCAGGCTCCTCCGTCCTCCACTATTTTCTGGATTTTCTCAGATTCATGTCCATGGAGTCAGTGATGCAATCTAACCATCTTCTCTTCTGCTGTCTCTTTTCTCCTTTTGCCTTCAATCTTTCCCATCATCAGGGTCTTTTCCAATGAGCTGATCCTGTCTATCAGACTGCCAAAGTATTGGAGCTTCAGCTGCAGCGTCAGTTCTTCCAGTTAATAGTTAGGGTTGATTTCCTGTATGATTGATTTCTTTGATCTCCATGCAGTCCAAGGGCGTCTCAAGAGTCTTCTCCAACACCACAGTTCAAAAGCATTGATTCTTCGGCATGCAGCCTTCTTTATGGTCCAACGCTCACATCTGTACATGAGTACTGGAATCACTATAGTTGGGCGATATGGACATTTGTTTGCAAAGTGACATCTCTGTTTTTTAATATGCTGTATGTATGTCGCAGCTTTCCTTTCAAGGAGCAATTGTCTTTTAATTTCATGGCTGCAGTCAAGTTCTGCAGTGAATCAATCTGATTGTGATATTGACCATATGGCGATGTCCATATGTAGAGTCATCTCTTGGGTCATTTAAAAGGGTGTTTGCTGTGGCCAGTGTATTTTCTTGACGAAACTCTGTTAGCCTTTGCCCTTTTTCATTTTGTACTCCAAGACCAAACTTGCCTGTTATTCTGAATATCTTCTGACTTTCTACTTTTGCATTCTAATCTCCTATGATAAAAAGGATATCTATGTTTGGTATTAGACCTAGAAGGTCTCGTAGGTCTTCACAGAACCTATTAACTTCAGTTTCTTCAGCTTCATTAGTTGGGACATAGACTTGCACTACACTGATGTGGAATGGTTTACCTTGGAAGCAAACTGAGATGATTTTGTTAAGAGATTGCCCAAATGCTGCATTTCTTACTCTTTTTTCTAACTCTGAGGGCTATTCCACTTCTTCTAAGGGATTCTTGTCCACAGTAGTAGATATAATGGTCCTCTCAATTAAATTCAAGTCCCTTTTAGTTCATTGATTCTTAGGATGTCTATGTTCAACCTTGCCATCTCCTGCTTGACCACATCCAATTAACCTTGATCCATGGACCTAACATTCCAGGTTTCTATGTGATATTTTTCCTTACAGCATCGGACTTTACTTTTACCACCAGATGCATCCACAATTGAGTGTCATTTCTGCTTTGGCCCAGCCGCTTCATTCTTCCTGAAGCTATTAGTAATTGCCCTCCGTGCTTCCCCAGTAGCATATTGGATACCTTCTGACTGGGGGGCTCATCTTCTAGTGTCATATCTTTTTATCTTTTCATACCATTCATGGGGTTGCCTGAGAGGTTGCCATTTCTTCCTCCAGTGGACCACATTTTGTCAGAACTCTTCACTGTGATCCATCCATCTTGGGTGGCCCTGCATGGCATGGTTTATAGCTTCATTAGTTGTGCAAACTGGTTTGTCAACACAAGGCTGTGATCCATGAAGGGACTGAAAAAGACTATAACTACTTTATTAAATTGTCACTATCTTTGTCTTGAAATCTATGAATGTAATACTCATGCAAGAAGAAACTTTCATATGATGCGACACCATGGACTGCAGCCCACCAGGCTCCTCCGTCCATGGGATTTTCCAGGCAAGAGTACTGGAGTGGGTTGCCACTGCCTTCTCCGTCATATGCTATTAGCCTGTTTTGTTAATTACAGTGTCCTCAGCCATAGCATATTTTGTGTATTAAAATAGGTAGTACTATCCAATTTAATAATTGGATAAATATTTAAACACATTATCTGAATTGGTGGTAAATTTTTATATATAGACCAAACATCAAGGCAGAATATATTGCATACTAAATAAAAAGAGAGAAAAACTCACTATAACAAGTAGAAAAACACATGATAAATTCATCTTTGCTGAAGCAAAACAACTGGTCTGGTACTTTGTTCTGAACTGTAAATAGTCTGAAAATAGTTATAAAATATTTTTTCTTTCATCACTGTCACTATCTTCAGTTAGGTTCAGTTCAGTCGTGTTCAACTCTTTGTGACCTCATGGACTGCAACACACCAGGCTTCCCTGACCAACATCAACTCCCAGAGTCTGCTCAAAATCATGTCCATGGAGTCAGTGATGCCATCCAACCATCTCATCACAATTTACAGACCTTAATCAGTGATAAGGTTTAGCAGTGTTTCTACACAGAGGATGAGATGGTTGGATTCCACGGACTCAATGGATATGAGTCTGAGCAAGTTCTGGGAGACAGTGAAGGACAGGGAAGCCTGGCATGCTGCAGTCCATCGGATCACAAAGAGCTGGACACGACTGAGAGACTGAACTGGACTGAACTGAACTGAAGAAGACTCTCCCTCTGCAGTGTGGTAACATTGAAGTACTTGTTGTATGGAATCTGAAGTCATGGCTGAGCTTTTTAAGTTTGAATTAATTAGCACTAACAATTTTAATTTATATTTAGACATAAATTGACAGCTAATTTAAGATTTACCTTAATAATAAGACTAACTATTTTTGAGTAAAATTAATAAACCATGTACATGGAGACTAGCACCACTTACACAAGAGATGCAGGTTTGATCACTAGGTCAGGAATACCCCCTGGAGAAGGGAATGGCAACACATCCCAATATTCTTGCCTGGGAAATCCCATGGACATAGGAGGCTGCTGGGCTATAGCCCACGAGTTCACAAAGAGTTGGCATGACCGAACAACCAACACAACTTTAAGGCATACATTTTCATAGGTTCTTTATATAATTTAAGCAACAAGTGTGATTAAGCAGGACTTTACTGCGTTCCATCGAAGAAGATATGACTCAGTGAAGGTAATCCACACATCAAGTCTTTCAGACTTTGTTTCCTTCCTCTCTTCCCACCTGACAACAGTAGTCCTTATTCTCATGACGTGAAAATATCAGGACCCAGATATGATCATTTGCCACATCGTGGATACTGCCATTGAGATGGTTTTCCTTTTGGTGGGGCAGGGACACTGTCCTCTCTCAGTTCTCCCTTGATCTTCATTCCTCGGGTGACTTGCACTTTCTTGATTCCACTTTCGTTAGAGAGAAGCCACCTGATGATCTCATCTTTGAAGATATATTGCCCTTCATGGGCATCATGAAAAGTGAAACGTAATGGGCTCAAGAAATGAAATTCAGTGGTTGAATTTCAATGAAAGTGGCACTTGGGTGAAAGATATTTGGAGGAAAAAAATATAGCTTAATCATTGAGGAGCCTGACACTGAGTTTGGGCATGAGGGTAGCACCTTGAAGAGCTAAATAGGTGCCATTTCTATAGGGCTTTTCCCATTGTTATTCCACAATATTACCATTTTTACTGGAAAAATGGCTTCATGGTCAATTCAGTTTAGGAAAGTTAGACATTTAATTCATTCAAAAAATATTGTTTGGTGTCTACAGTGGAAAAAAAAAAGCTGTGGTATTTAGGTATACGACATTGATTAATACAAATAGGGTTGTATTTGTGTGGAACTAATTCCAGTGGTGAGTAGGTAGTTAATAAGCAAGTAAACAAATGAAAAATAAAATTTTGCTAGTAATGGGCAATATGAAGAATATTTTATGAGAGGGTGATGTAGGAGAGAAAAATTGGATATAGATTTGTGTAGTTGTTTGAAGCACAGCTAAAATTTCAGTTTACTCAGACTTTAAATAACCATACTATCCTCTTTCCATTTTAAAAAATAAGCAAGTTATTTAAAAACATGCACTTGAAATGAGGATAATATCTTTCCCAAGTAAGTAAAAATGATTTCTTGGGGGAATGAACATTTTTTACTGTTTTATATACAATGCACAGACATACATACATCACACAAAAAGGTCGCAAATTTGTAGTATTTCTACTTCAGAAGAGGAAACGATTAAGGAAACAAAACATCCAACAAAATACCTTTTCTTGGAGGCAAAATTGAAAAAGAGAATTGTGCTAAGTTGCCCTGTGCTGTGTGCTGTGCTTAGTTGCTCAGATGTGTCCAACTTTTTGCAACCCCATGGGCTGTCGCCCGCCAGGCTCCTCTGTCCATGGGGATTCTCCAGGCAGGAATACTGGAGTGGGCTGCCTTGCCTTCCTCCAGGGGATCTTCGCAACCCAGGGATGGAACACGGGTCTCCTGCATTGCAGGCAGATTCTTTACCATCTGAGCCACCTGGGAAGTCCAAGTTGCCCCAGCTCATGTCTATATTGTTAGATGAGAGCATGGAGTAACTTTAGAATGTTAGGAAAGTTAATCCAAGCACAGAGGTTGGCCTATCACCTGACCTGCAGTAAAACTGACTCTTGCTTCTCTGGAGACTTCTGAGAGTGTGGTCAACTATGCTTACTGGAACAGTTAGAGTCTGTGAGGTGTGGTGGAAATGTAGGACATTGATTTTTTTTTATTATTAATAGTAGAAAAAGAATAACCATCCTAACCCTCAAATATTTTTAAATTTTAAACATGCTATTTGAGAATACCAATTTTTAAGGAATGTGAAAGAATTCAGCCTTTCTTTTTTCTTGCTGAGGAGCATTTTTAAATGCTTTATAATGACAGTTAGCTGTGACACTATTTTAATAACAGTCTTAAAAGATACAGAGAGAGAAACACCAATACAGTATACTAACTCGTATATACGGAATTTAGCAAGATGGTAATGATAACCCTCTATGCGAGGCGGCAAAAGAGACACAGATGTATAGAACAGTCTTTTGGACTCAGTGGGAGAGGGCAAGGGTGGGATGATTTGAGAGAATAGCGCTGAAACATGTATATTATCACATGTGAAACAGATCCCCAGTCCAGGTTTGATGCATGAGACAGGACGCTCGGGGCTGGTGCACTGGGATGAACCAGAGGGATGGGATGGGGAGGGAGGTGGGAGGGGGTTCAAGATGGGGAACACGTGTACACCCAGGGTGGATTCATGTCAGTGTATGGCAAAACCCACCACAATATTGTAAAGTAATTAGCTTTCAATTAAAATAGCTAAATAAAAAAGATACAGAGAACTCCAGATAAGGTGATGGAAAAATTCAGCCCTGGGGCTAGCGAGGTGATCAAGAGTAAGTCCTACTGACTTTCCTTCATCTCTGTTACCAGGCAGATGAATCATTGTGCCGTTTTTCTTCCACTGAAGAAGAGAACTTAGTTCAACAAATAGCTCGCTAGTTATCAGCCACCATGATCCAGTTGTGTGTTTGTGGCCTAGCTCCAGGGGGGCTCCACTCCTGGGAAATGTGGACCATCGCAGGGGTGGATGGGAATTCACTGGCATGCTGATTAGCGCCTCTGTCAGTGGAGACACAGCCTCACAGGGGTGCAGTTGAATTGATGCAAGTCTACACTTTTTGAAACCCGTGTCATTTGAAAATAACACTCTGTCCTCTTTAACCCAAGTCTGTTGCCCAAAGGAAAACGTCTTAGTAATGATGTTTTTTCCTAAGCTATTTATTGGAAACTTTACCAATTAAACTCAAACATAGCTAAATGGCAGGCAGTTCCGTGAATGATTTTGCAAACTGTTTATATCTGGCTGCCTTTTTAAGAAAACATTCATATTTAAATTCTGCTCCTATCCACAGAGCTTGTTTCCTATATAAATCCTTGTACATTTAGATATGTTTTAAATGTGTTTTTCAAAATCATTAGAAACTCTGGTCCTATCAAAATTACCTCCAATTGACTGATTGGATGATATCCTTCCAGTGTGATCCTGATTTTCTTCATTCCATACTTGAATTTTCTAAGTTGAAATTATAATGCATCATGATTTCTAAACCTTTCGTAGAGAAAAGTCCATGTAAGTATATCCTGGATGGAGCCAGACTTTTGATTACTCTGACATGATCTTAGAAAATTACGCACACACTCTGCCTTCTAGTTACAGAGATCATCAGGTAACTGGAGAGATGACATGAAACTGAATTTTGGAGGTGATTTTAACAACTTTTTGTGTTAAATATGGTCTTATTATTTTGAATTACTGTTTTGAGGTCACTGAAATTACTGAAACATATACATACACAATTTTATTTAAATGTCAGTTATTAACCTGTTTTGTCTGTATAAACAAATTTTATCCTTAGGTTGAAAAGTCATTTTAAAAAAATTTATTTATTTTAATTGGAGGCTAATTATTTTACATTATTGTATTGGTTTTGCCATACATTGACATGAATCTGCCCCGGGTGTACATGTGTTCACCATCTTGAACACCCCTCCAACCTCCCTCCCCATCCCATCCCTCTGGTTCATCCCAGTACACCAGCCCCGAGCATCCTGTATCATGCATTGAACGTGGACTGGCAATTAATTTCACATATGATAATATACATGTTTCAATGCCATTCTCCCAAATCATCCCACCCTTGCCCTCTCCCACAGAGTCCCAAAGACTGTTCTATACATGTGTGTCTCTTTTGCTGTCTCGTATACAGGGTTATCGTTATCATCTTTCTAATTTCCATATATATGCATTAGTATACTGCATTGGTGCTTTTCTTTCTGGCTTACTTCACTCTGTATAATAGGCTCCAGTTTCATCCACCTCATTAGAACTGTTGCAAATGCATTCTTTTTAATGGCTGAGCAATACTCCATTGTGTATATGTACCAAAGCTTTCTTATCCATTTGTCTGCAGATGGACATCTAGGTTGCTTCCATGTCCTAGCTATTATAAACAGTGCTGTGATGAACATTGGAGTACACGTGTCTCTTTCAATTCTGGTTTCCTCGGTGTGTATGCCCAGGAGTGTGATTGCTGGGTCATATGGCAGTTCTATTTCCAGTTTTTTTTAAGGAATCTCCGTACTTTCTCCATAGTGGCTGTACTATTTTGCATTCCCACCAACAGTGTAAGGGGGTTCCCTTCTCTCCACACCCTCTCCAGCATTTATTGCATGTAGACTTTTGGATAGCAGCCATTCTGACTGGCGTGAAATGGTACCTCATTGTGGTTTTGATTTGCATTTCTCTGATTATGAGGGATGTTGAGCATCTTTTCATGTTTGTTAGCCATCTGTATGTCTTCTTTGGAGAAATGTCTGTTTAGTTCTTTGGTCCATTTTTTGATTGGGTCATTTATTTTTCTGGAATTGAGCTGCAGGAGTTGCTTGTATATTTTTGAGATTAATCCTTTGTCACTTCTTTGATTTGCTATTATTTTCTCCCATTCTGAAAGCTGTCTTTTCACCTTGCTTATAGTTTCCTTTGCTGTGCAGAAGCTTTTAATTTTAATTACGTCCCATTTGTTTACTTTTGCTTTTATTTCCAATATTCTTGGAGGTGGGTCATGGAGGATCCTACTGTGATTTATGTCGGAGAGTGTTTTGCCTATGTTCTCCTCTAGGAGTTTTATAGTTTCTGGTCTTACACTTAGATCTTTAATCCATTTTGAGTTTATTTTTGTGTATGGTGTTAGGGAGTGTTCTAGTTTCATTCTTTTACAAGTGGTTGACCAGTTTTCCCAGCACCACTTGTTAAAGAGATTGTCTTTTCTCCATTGAATATTTTTGGGTCCTTTGTCAAAGATAAGGTGTCCATAGGTGCATGGACTTATCTCTGCGCTTTCTATTTTGTTCCATTGGTCTATATTTCTGTCTTTATGCCAGTACCATACTGTCTTGATGACTGTGGCTTTGTAGTAGATCCTGAAGTCCGGCAGGTTGATTCCCCCAGTTCCATTCTTCTTTCTCAAGATTGCTTTGGCTATTTGAGGTGTTTTGTATTTCCATACAAATTGTGAAATTATTTATTCTAGCTTTGTGAAAAATACCATTGGTAGCTTGATAGGGATTTCATTGAACCTATAAATTACTTTGGGTAATATATTCATTTTCACAATATTTATTCTTCCAATCCATGAACACGGTATATTTCTCCATCTGTTAGTGTCCTCTCTGATTTCTTTCACCAGTGTTTTATAGTTTTCTATACATAGGTCTTTTGTTTCTTTCAGTTCAGTTCAGTTCAGTCACTCAGTCGTGTCTGACTCTTTGCGACCCCATGAATCACAGCACACCAGGCCTCTGTGAAGAAAGTTGATGGCTGAAGAATTGATGCTTTTGAACTGTGGTATTGGAGAAGACTCTTGAGAGTCTCTTGGACTGCAAGGAGATCCAAGCAGTCCATTCTAAAGGAGATCAGTCCTGGGTGTTCACTGGAAGGAGTGATGCTAAAGCTGAAACTCCAGTACTTTGGCCACCTCATGAGAAAAGTTGACTCACTGGAAAAGACTCTGATGCTGGGAGGGATTGGGGGCAGGAAGAGAAGGGGATGACAGAGAATGAGATGGATGGATGGCATCATTGACTCAGTGGATATCCTGGAGAAATATCAATAACCTCAGATATGCAGGTGACACCACCCTTATGGCAGAAAGTGAAGAGGAACTAAAAAGCCTCTTGATGAAAGTGAAAGAGGAGAGTGAAAAAGTTGGCTTGAAGCTCAACATTCAGAAAACAAAGATCATGGCATCTGGTCCCATCACTTCATGGGAAATAGATGGGGAGACAGTGCAAATAGTGTCAGACTTTTTTTTTTTTTGGCTCCCAAATCGCTGGGGATACTGATTTCAGCCATGAAATTAAAAGACGCTTACTCCTTGGAAGGAAAGTTATGACCAACCTAGAGAGCATATTAAAAGGCAGAGACATTACTTTGCCAACAAATGTCCATCTAGTCAAGGCTATGGTTTTTCCAGTGGTTCATGTATGGATGTGAGAGTTGGACTGTGAAGAAAGCTGATTACCTTAGGTAGATATATTCCTAAGTATTTTATTCTTTTCATTGCAATGGTGAATTGAATTGTTTCCTTATTGCTCTATTTTCTCATTATTAGTGTATAGGAATGTAAAGGATTTCTGTGTGTTGATTTTATATCCTGCAACTTTACCATATTCATTGATTAGCTCTAGTAATTTTCTGGTAGAGTCTTTAGGGTTTTCTGTGTAGAGGATCATGTCATCTGCAAACAGTGAGAATTTTACTTCTTCTTTTCCAATTTGGATTCTTTTATGTCTTTTTCTGCTCTGATTGCTGTGGCCAAAACTTCCAAAACTATGTTGAATAGTAGTGGTGAGTGTGGGCACCCTTGTCTTGTTCCTGACTTTAGGGGAAACCTTTTCAATTTTTCACCATTGAGGATAATGTTTGCTGTGGGTTTGTCATATATAGCTTTTATTATATTGAGGAATGTTCCTTCTATTCCTGCCTTCTGGAGGGTTTTTATCATAAATGGATGTTGAATTTTGTCAAAGGCTTTCTCTGCATCTATTGAGATAATCATATGGTTTTTATTTTTCATTTTGTCAATGTGGTGTATTACATTGATTGATTTGGGATATTGAAGAATCCTTGCATCCCTGGGATAAAGCCCACTTGGTCATGATGTATGATCTTTTTAATGTGTTGTTGGATTCTGATTGCTAGAATTGTGTTAAGGATTTTTGCATCTATGTTCCTCAATGATATTGGCCTATAGCTCTCTTTTTTTGTGGCATCTTTGTCAGGTTGTGGTATAAGGGTGATGGTGGCCTCATAGAATGAGTTTGGAAGTTTACCTTCCTCTGCAATTTTCTGGAAGAGTTTGAGTAGGATAGGTGTTAGCTCTTCTCTAAATTTTTGGTAGAATTCAGCTGTGAAGCCATCTGGACCTGGGCTTTTGTTTGCTGGAAGATTTCTGATTACAGTTTCAATTTCCATGCTTGTGATGGGTCTGTTCAGATTTTCTATTTCTTCCTGGTTCAGTTTTGGAAAGTTGTACGTTTCTAAGAATTTGTCCGTTTCTTCCAAGTTGTCCATTTTATTGGCATATAATTGCTGATAGTAGTCTCTTATGATCCTTTGTATTTCTGTGTTGTCTGTTGTGATCTCTCCATTTTCATTTCTAATTTTATTGATTTGGTTTTTCTCCCTTTGTTTCTTGATGAGTCTGGCTAGTGGTTTGTCAATTTTATTTACCCTCTCAAAGAACCAGCTTTTGGCTTTGTTGATTTTTACTATGGTCTCTTTTGTTTCTTTTCCATTTATTTCTGCCCTAATTTTTAAGATTTCTTACCTTCTGCTAACCCTGGGGTTCTTCATTTCTTCCTTAGAACTTGTGTTTTAAAATGAGATGATGCAGATTTGTAATTTTCACTCTTTTTAACTGAGATTCTCAATGTGTCTAAAACTCTGTTTCCTCATCCTCAAGATGAGATCGGTGACAGTACCCTTCCCAAGTGATGAAAATCAATGTAATAATGCAAATAGCAGACCAATCACCTTGCCGTCATTAGTGAGTGCAAAATAGATTAGTAGCTTTGCTAATGTTTTTATTATTCTTTAGAATCTTTGGCTTTATCTGGGTGCACCCCTTCACAAGAAAAAAATGGAATAAAGGATTTATGTTGACTCAGGCTTGCCTGCTGGGATGAGGCAGGCCAAGTTGAATCTGGGTCCTCCTGGAGCAAAGAAAGAGATTTAAGCTTTTGTTTTCTTTAATCAGCATTTTTGGAAAATAATTAGAATCTTGGGAGGTTAGACTGAACTGAACTGAACTGAGAGGTTAGTTAAAGGTTACAAATCATGGTTTCAGGATTATATTTATAATAAAAACATATTCTTCATTGTAGTCTCATCATTGAATTAATCATTGAATTTTATTGTAGAATTATTGAATAAGATAAGTACAGGTAGCAAAATTTGCCTCTCTGTATTGTCATGATATAGAAATTATTGAAATTTCAGTATCTTTTTCATATTGAGTACTCAACATTATACTAAAAGGAGCAATATATGTTGTTGTTGGTATTGATTTTGATGCAGGAAAACGTGGACTTGAACTTGGCTTCAGTGTTTATTATCTTTGGGAACTTGCTGTCATTTTTTTCAACCATTTTTGCATCAGCATCTTATCTCTAAAATGAAGAAAATGCTTCATGGGTTAGTCTAGTGCCTGATACACAAGAGAGATTTATTGAATAGTCACAGTATGCAATAATAATCCAATTTGATAGGAAGAAATGCAGATGAATAGAGTATAGTTCTTCATAAGTGGAGAGCCCTTGGGGTAGACCTACCTGCTTTGCAGGCTCTTCAACTAGAACATTCTAGTAATCAATAAGAATATGAAACAAATGGTATGAAATAAAATGTTCTGAGGTTACTAGGTATGTCCAGTGATACATTAAGGTCAACTTCCTAGCTTGAGGTTTCTAAAAGGCAGCAGCTGAGAGGACTTGTGTGTACGTAGCTCATTTTGGAAAAGAGAATGAAGCCAGTGAACGGGGGAGAGAGTAACAGGGGAGGAGAAATCTGATTGTGCTAGGCTGGTACCATTTATCCACTGACTCCTATCGACTGGCGAGCTAGGATTTTCTAAATGTATGTTAATTCTCCATATTGTCACATGGTTGATGTCTGAGGGTGATTAAGCAGGGTCTTCTACGTTTCTCAAGCAGCAAGTGTCAGAAAAGCAAGAGATAGACTGGTGAGAGGTGTTGTACGGGGAACGACAAGGATCAGGGTGTTATCAGGATACGATTGTTTGCAGCAAGTTGCTGTACTGATGACTGGAGGAAAAGGTAAGTCAAGAGGGTGTCAGAGAGAGTCCAAAAAATAAAAATCCAAAATTCGTAATAATTGATTATTTAGAATAATTTTCTTTTGTAGATTTTCCAGCTCAGAGAGATAAGCATACATCAGCCCATAGTAAAAGGGGAATCCCAACAATGTGACAGCATTCATTCTTTTGGGCATTGAAAAGAATCCAGAGCTATGGAAAATATTCTCTGCTGTGTTTCTAGTGATGTGTGTGTCCACCATTTTGGGAAACCTCCTCACTGTGGTAACTGTGGTCTCAAGTCAGAGTCTGAGATCACCCATGTATTTTTTCCTTATGTACCTCTCCCTCACGGATGTCACCTACTCTTCCGTCATTGCTCCCAAGATGATTGTGGGCTCCCTCTCTGAGAGCACTGCCATCTCCCTCAAAACCTGCATGACCCAGCTCTTCATTGACCACTTCTTTGGTGGAGTGGGCATCATCCTTCTCATCGTGATGGCCTATGACCGCTACGTGGCCATCTGTAAGCCCCTGTACTACATGACCGTCATGAGGCCTCGTGTGTGCTGCCTACTACTGGGAGCGTCATGGGTGGGGGCATTTACCCGTGCAACAGTGCAGCTGCTCTTCATGTATCAAATTCCCTTCTGTGGCCCTAACGTCATTGATCATTTTGTGTGTGATTCGTTTCCATTGCTGAAACTGGCCTGCGTGGACACCCGCACCCTGGGCCTCTTAGTCATCCTCAACAGTGGGGTGATGTGTGTGGCCATCTTCCTCATCCTCGTCACCTCCTACATGGTCATCCTCTGCTCCCTGAAGTCCTGCGGCTCCGAAGGGCGGCATAAAGCCCTCTCCACCTGTGGCTCCCACCTAATGGTGGTCTTCATGTTCTTTGTGCGTTGTATTTTCTTGTACGTGAGGCCTGTGGTCACTTACCCCATAGACAAGGCAATGGCTGTGTCCTTTACCATTGTCGCACCCATGTTGAATCACCTGATCTACACCTTGAGGAACATGGAGGTGAAAAAGGCCATGAGGAGACTGTGGATGAAACAAGGAACCTCATGTGGTCATTAGCTCACGTGCCAAGACCAGTTCTTTCTTACAAGGACAGTGTGCCTTTACCTTCCCATTCGTTCCGATCTATTGAGGATTCAGCAGTCACTGGCACCGTTTAACCACGCAGATCAGGTTGATTCTATAATCCTGTTATTCACCACCTCTCCAGTGCATTCTGTGCCCCCTTCCCTTTCTCACAAGGCTCTGGACACTCTCTTTCTCTCTCTATTTTTTTATCCTGTCTTTTGAGTAATTCAAGCCTTTTCTGGTTTGGGGCTTTTGCTTTTCTTACTCTGCTTACTCCTGAAATTCTCTTTCCCAGAGTTTTTCTTCTCTGTCTCTATCTCATGTTTTTTTTCCTTTTCAGATGAACTCTTATTTCCTTAGACAAGTTTTCCCTGATGGTTTTCTCTAGCAATTCTTCTAGGTTACTCTTTAACTCTTCATCTGATTATATCCTTAGTATCAAAGTCACAAACTATACTTTAAAAATTATTTCTTGGCTTCTATCTTTTTCTTCCAACAAATTTGTAATCCTTGTAAGGTCAGAGATTATATTTACTGCTTCATGCTGTGGGTAGAACACTGTCAGTAAACTAGTAGGTGCTTAATAAATATCCTTGAATGAATTAAGTGTAAAAGTAACTTGGTTTTTTTAATATTACAAATTGATACTGAAAAGTAGTGCATTATAGGAGTTAGAATTATATGGTTTGCATGCTTCCAAGTGTCTTTTCTGGAAACTTTTGGAAGCAAACACAATCTCAGATTAGTACTGTACTCAGTACTTTAATATTTAATGAGGATGTGGGAAAAAAGAGAACTCTTTATATACTGTTGGTGGGAATGTAGATTGGTACTATGGAAAACAATATGGAGGTTCCTCAGGAATTAAAAGTATAACTGCCATGTGGCCTAGCAAGTTCACTTCTGGGTATATACTCAAAGAAAATGGAAGCAGGACATCTAAGAGATTTAATCATTTCCATGTTTATTGTAGCATTTTTACAATGCCCAAGATAAGCAAGCAACCTCAATGCCCATCAAGAGATAAATGGATCAAAGATGTTTGTGTATGTGTGTATTTGATGCTCGAAAAATAAGGGTTAGAGGTGTTAACCCTCCTCACAGTGGAAAAATGGAGTAAAAAAATTTTTAATAAGGAATACAGCACTGCCAAAATTCTCTGCTGCTGTTATTTCTCCTTTAGAGAAGGAGAGTAAGAATCACTCACACTGGGAGTCAACATTCTTCAGAATCTAGTGTCTGTAGTTATGTCTTTTATGAAAAAAAAAGTAACTCTGTAAAGATCTAACTTTTTCTTTAACTTTGGGAAAAGTTTCCTTGCTGTTACATCATAGAGTTGGATTTCAGAATCCCAATGACGTTTCTTTTCCTCCAGATCGCGCTTTGTCTGTCACTAGAGAGACACTGGTATCTTTTAAAAAGCCTCCCTTACCTAGCATATGGGAAATCTAACGTCTTAGGCTAAATTAGCATTCTGTTATAGTTTTCTTAGTTTTAAAAATGCATGGCATATATGATAGCAATAGTTACAATACCAGTCATAGTATTTCAAGCAAAGACAATACTTAAGCTAGTATTTATTTTTATACACAAAAATGTGTACAGTATATATTTCATATTAGTTATCATCAGCTAGTTTCGAAAACTTTGAGGTTCATTTATTTACTGAAGAATATTTGCTTACATTGTATGAGGTGTCCGATCAGGGTACACAGTCATGAATAAGGTGATGCTTCTCTTTTACCTTGGGGTTTACATTCTAGTGCAGGAGACAGTACATAGAAATGAAAATAAAGTCATGATGTTAACAGATTGTTAGAAACTGTAGTGGAATGGTGCCTATGTGACCAGAGAACTTTAGTTATGTGGACAATGGGGCTTTCCTGAGAGGTTACTTCTAAACTGAGACCTAAATGATGAGGCAGAATCATCCTTAAACACATCCATGAGAAGAGCATTTCAAGGGACTACTGAAAAGCTTGTGAAAAACTTATAAGGCAGAAGCCAGCTTGAATAGAAGAAGGTCAGGATAATCAGTGGAGAGGAGGGAATGTGATGCAAGGTGAGATGCGAAATTACACAGGTTTCTTCTGATCAAGAAATCTGCTGTTTGTTGACTTTTAAATTCAAAAAGAATTATGTGCATCAGAATAATTTTGATTAGAAGAATAATTGAAAATCAAATCCTTCATGTGTTTATGGATAACTCAACAATTTGGCATCAAACATCTTTGCACATAGGCTTCCCAGATGGTGCTAGTGGTAAAGAACATGCCTGCCAATGCAGGAGACATAAGAGACACCAATTCAATCCCTGGGTCAGGAAGATCCCCTGGTGGAAGGCGTGGGGACCTACTCCAGTATTCTTGTCTGGAAAATCCCATGAATAGAGGAGCCTGGTGGGCTCCATAGGGTCATAAAGAGTTGGACATGACTGAAGCAACTTGGTACGCATGCACACATCTTTGAACAGAGCGTCCATTTGATTTTTGCTACATCATAACAGAGCGTAATGTTTACTGGCTGCTTACAATATCTTCAAATTGAACATCTGGATTCACCTAAAAATTATTTTTCTTGCCTCATGTCAAAGAAGAAGAAAAAACTGCTCAGTTTCATTTCAGTTGCTCAGTCGTGTCCTACTCTTTGCGACCCCATGAACTGCAGCATGCCAGGCCTCCCTGTGTATCACCAACTCCTGGAGTCCACCCAAACTTATGCCCATTGAGTTGGTGATGCCATCCAACCATCTCATCCTCTGTCGTCCCCTTCTCCTCCTGCCCTCAATCTTTCCCAACATCAGGGTCTTTTCAAATGAGTCAGCTCTTTGCATCAGGTGGCCAAGGTATTGGAGTTTCAGCTTCAACATCAGTCCTTCCAATGAACACCCAGGACTGATCTCATTTAGGATGGACTGGTTGGATCTCCATGCAGTCCTGACAGTGTGTAAATGTTGATCTCTGTGAGAACTTTCTGATGATCATTTTTACTATTTTAATTATGAGAATTAGAAGGTTCATAATGATATCCCTAAAGCTAAATAATATTTTTGGTAATTCTGTAGCATAAGAGTAGGTCCAGAATTTACATTTTCTTTTACAAAGGTAAGGCCATTCTGACCATTCATGCTGAAGTTATTACCTACAATTAGATTCCATAAATATCTTCTCTCTTCTGTATGTCGCCCTAATTTCTTCACATGAAATAGTTTTATTCATTACACATATTACTTTTCAGCTCACTGCTCACTTTTTTTGTTTGGTTCTTTAATACTCTTTATTTTGAAGCAAATCTTGGTCTGGCTTCCTTAAAAAAAACTCACTGTGGATAATTGATTGCAAATACTCTAATTTGTGTATCAGAATAGAAAATTTCAATAATATTTATGATACAAAGACATTGCAAAGTAGTAATAAGATAACATTTTTATATGAAGGAGAGTATTTGTCTAAAAATACAAAAACTACTGCAAACATCCAACTTATTCAGTTCAGTTCAGTTCAGTTGCTTAGTCGTGTCCGACTCTTTGCGACCCCATGAACCACAGCACGCCAGGCCTCCCTGTCCATCACCAACTCCCGGAGTTCACTCAAACTCATGTCCATCGAGTCGGTGATGCCATTCTCTGTCATCCCCTTCTCTTCCCACCCCCAATCCCTCCCAGCATCAGACTCTTTTCCAGTGAGTCAACTCGTTGTATGAGGTGGCCAAAGTATTGGAGTTTCAGCTTTAGCATCAGTCCTTCCAATGAACACCCAGGATTGATCTCCTTTAGAATGGACTGGTTGGATCTCCTTGCAGTCCAAGGGACTCTCAAGAGTCTTCTCCAACACCACAGTTCAAAAGCATCAATTCTTCGGTGATCAGCTTTCTTCACATTCCAACTCTCATATCCATACATGACCACGGGAAAAACCATAGCCTTGACTAGACGGACCTTTGTTGGCAAAGTAATGTCTCTGCTTTTTAATATGCTATTTAGGTTGGTCATAACTTTCCTTCCAAGGAGTAAGCGTCTTTTAATTTCATGGTTGCAATCAGCATCCGTAGTGATTCTTACCTACTCTTAAAAATTCCTTCATATCTGTGCTCCCATGCAAAGCAATCACCCTCTTTATTGTACTCTAGACCTTATTTCCTTCCTGTTTGCATGAAGGCATTGGTCTAAAAATAGCTTCTATATCTATTTTATCTACATTTTGCTTTTTATTTGATCATTTTACTTCAGCAAAGAAGCAAGTCTGTTATACCCTTCATTAAAGTGAAATCTCCCATTGATTCCTTTTCCTTCATCAGTTGCTCTTTCATTTCATTCTCTCCTCTTTCTTACAAAACAAAAGAGATTCTCTAACACTTGTCTCCCATTTCTCTCCTTCTGTTTGGTTTAAACACTTTCAGCAATTAAATTTCTCTTTTCTGGGTCACCAGTGCCCTCTACGTTATTCCACATAACTGTCATCACTCACTTCTCATCTTACAGAATCCACCAGCAGTGTTTCATCCCATCTTTCTTGGCACACTCTTTGAGCCATGATTCTTTGATGTTGAGACCTGGAAATCCAAATTCCTCCATGGTATTTCCACCTGAATGACTAATAGATTTCCTAAACAGGCCCCAATGCCAAAGCATATTTTCATGGAAATTGATATAACAATTCTAATATTATATGCATGTGTGCTTGTCTTTAATTAAGTTTGGTGACAGAAGAAAAGAAAAGAAGAATAGGAAACAAGATTTATTAGATGTTAGAACACACCACATTCCAGGATGTTTGGCTCTAGGTGAGTGATCACACCATCGTGATTATTTGGGTTGTGAGGATCTTTTTTGTATAGTTCTTCCATGTATTCTTGCCACCTCTTCTTAATATCATCTTCTTCTTTTAGGTCGATACCATTTCTGTCTTTATTGAGCCCGTCTTTGCATGAAATATTCCCTTGGTATCTCCAATTTTCTTGAAGAGATCTCTAGTCTTTCCTATTCTATTGTTTTCCTCTATTTCTTGGCATTAATCACTGAGGAAGGCTTTCTCATCTCTCCTTGCGATTCCTTGGAACTCTGCGTTCAAATGGGTATATCTTTCCTTTTCTCCTTTGCTTTTCGCTTCTCTTCTTTTCATAGCTATTTGTAAGGCTTCCCCAAACAGCCAGTTTGCTTTTTTGCATCTCTTTTTCTTGGGAATGGTCTTGATCCCTGTCTCCTGTACAATGTCAGGAACCTCCATTCATAGTTCATCAGGCACTCTGTCTATCAGACCTAATCCGTTAAAACTATTTCTCACTTCCACTATATAATCATATGGGATTTGATTCTGGAATATGAAGTCAAGTGGGCCTTAGGAAGTATCACTACGAACAAAGCTAGTGGAAGTGATGGAATTCCAGTTGCGCTATTTCAAATCCTAAAAGATGATGCTGTGAAAGTGCTGCATGCAATATGTCAGAAAATTTGGAAAACTCAGCAGTGGCCTCAGGACTGGAAAAGGTCAGTTTTCATTCTAATTGCAAAGAAAGGCAATGCCAAATAATGCTCAAACTACCGTACAATTGCACTCATCTCACACGCTAGTAAAGTCATGCTCAAAATTCTCCAAACCAGGCTTCAGCAATACGTGAACCATGAACTTCCAGATGTTCTGGTTTTAGAAAAGGCAGAGATCAAATTGCCAACATTCGATGGATCATTGAAAAAGCAAGAGAGTTCCAGAAACACATCTATTTCTGCTTTATTGACTATGTCAAAACCTTGGACTGTGTGGATCACAATAAACTGTGGAAAATTCTGAAAGAGATGGGAATACCAGACTACCTGACCTGGCTCTTGAGAAATCTTTCTCCAGTTCAGGAAGCAACAGTTAGAACTGGACATGGAACAGACTGGTTCCAAACAGGAAAAGGAGTATGTCAAGTCTGTATATTGTCACCCTGCTTATTTAACTTATATGCAGAGTACATCATGAGGAATGCTGGGCTGGAAGAAGCACAAGCTGGAATCAAGATTGCCGGGAGAAATATCAATAACCTCAGATATGCAGATGACACCACCCTTATGGCAGAAAGAGAAGAAGAACCAAAGAGCCTCTTGATGAAAGTGAAAGAGGAGAGTGAAAAAGTTGGCTTGAAGCTCAACATTCAGAAAACTAAGATCTTGGCATCTGGTCCCATCACTTCATGGCAGATAGATTGGGAAACAGTGGAAACAGTGACAGACCTTATATTTTGGGGCTCCAAAATCACTGCAGATGGTGATTGCAGTCAAAAAATTAAAAGATGCTTAGCTGATTGCTGAAGAATTGATGCTTTTGAACTGTGGTGCTGGAGAAGACTCTTTAGTGTCCCTTGGACTGCAAGGAGATCCAACCAGTCCATTCTAAAGGAGATCAATCCTGGGTGTTCATTGGAAGGACTGATGCTAAAGCTGAAGCTCCTTTGGCCAGCTCATGCGAAGAGTTGACTCACTGGAAAAGACTCTGATGCTGGGAGGGATTGGGGGTGGGAGGAGAAGGGGACAACAGAGAATGAGACGGCTGGATGGCACCACCGACTCGATGGACATGAGTTTGAGTGAACTCCGGTAGTTGGTGATGGACAGGGAGGCCTGGCGTGCTGTGATTCACGGGGTCACAAAGAGTCGGACACGACTGAGCGACTGAACTGAACTGAACTGAACTGAATGGTTCTATAAAGTGATATACATGAGTTTGGGTGAACTCCAGGAGTTGGTGATGGACAGGGAGGCCTGGCATGCTCTGATTCATGGAGTCACAAAGAGTCGGACACGACTGAGCGACTGAACTGAACTGAACTGATTCCTTGGAAGTAAAGCAATGACCAACCTAGACAGTAGATTAAAAATCAGAGACATTACTTTGTCAACAAATGTCCACCTAGTCAAGACTATGATTTTTCCAGTTGTCATGTATGGATTTGAGAGTTGTACTATAAAGAAATCTGAGCACTGAAGAATTGATACTTTTGAACTGTGGTGTTGGAGAAGACTCTTGAGAGTCCCTTGGACATCAAGGAGATCCAACCAGTCCATCCTAAAGGAAATCAGTCCTGGGTGTTCATTGGAAGGCCTGATATTGAAGCTGAATCTAATATTATGGCACCTGTTGTGAAGAACCGACTCATTTGAAAAGACCCTGATTTTGGGAAAGATTGAAAGAAGGAGGAGAAGGGGACGAATGAGGTTGAGATGGTTGGATGTCATCACTGACTCAATGGACGTGGGTTTGGGTAGACTCCGGCAGTTTGTGATGGGCAGTCAGTTCTGGTGTGCTGCAGTCCATGGGGTCGCAAAGAGTTGGACACAACTGAGCTACTGAACTAAACTGAACTGATGTGTGAAATAATACTTCACTGTGGTTTAATTTGCCAAAACAGTCTTTAGAAAGGACAGAGCTTAAAGTTTCAACTTTCAAGATTTCAGACTACTTCAAAGCTACAGTAATCAAAACAAGGGACAAAAGCAGACAGAGAAGTTAATGTAAGAAAACAGACAGCCTAGAAATAAACCCACACACTATGGTCCATTAATCTATGATCTTAAAAGTGGCAAGAATATGCACTTGGAGAAGGCATCCTCTTCATTAAATGATGGTAAAAGAATTAAAAAGCTACATGTAAAAGAATGAAATTAAAACATTTTCTAACACCATATACTTTTAAAGGTATACTCAAAATGGATTAAAGAGCTGGATATCAGACTGAAAGCCATACAACTAAAGGGCAGTATAGGTAGAACACTCTGACATAAATCATAGCAATGTTTTTAATGGATCATAATTAAAAGTATTTTCACAGCAATGGAAGCTATAAACAAGATGAAAAGATATCCTGAATGGGAGAAAATATTTGCTAATAATTTGTTTGATAAGGGGTTAATATCCAAAATACATGCATACCTCATACAGTTAAAAAAACAAAAAAACAACTGATTCAAACTGAAGACCTAACAGAACTTTTTCCAAAGAAGACATGCAGTTGGTCAAGAGGCACTTATAAAGATGCTCAAAGTTGTTACTCTTTAAAGAAATGTAAATTGTATCCTCTTCTTTCTTAAAAGACACTGTTTTATGTGTTAAATTCTTGCTTAGATTTTTTTTTGTTTGTTTGAAACTTAGACTGTGTTGTTGTTCAGTCAGCTCAGACTCTTGGCAACCTGTTGCCTGTAGCACACCAGGCTTCCTTGTCCATTATCTCCCAGAATTTGCACAAATTCGTGTCCATTGAGTCCGTGATCCTATCTAAATATCTCATTTCATTGACTATATTATAGCACACTTTTCTGTTCTGCTAAGTTTCTAACACCAGGAAGGGCAATTTAGGTACTAACTGGTAGCATAGCTCTTTCTGGATGACCCACTTTCTTTTTAATGAATAACTATTTTTATTCTTTTTTTTTTTAACCTGCTCTCTCTACCATTCATTTGTTTTATTCCTCTTTTTTCCCTGGTAAGGTTGTTCAGAGGGAGGAAGCTAAGAATTCCAAATACTTGTTTATATGTGATTAAAGGGCATGAGAAAAATTGACTTGTTTTCCTAATAAGATAAATAGACAAATGAAAGCTGTTTATTACATATGAAATGTTTCTGACTAGCATAGTGGGGAAAACTTTAGGGAGAACACTGTCTATGATGCCAAAACCTTATGTCATTATTTCTTAAAATATTCCCCCTGGAATTCAGAGAAGAATGTTTTTTTTTGCTGCTCTGTGAAAAGGTTGCTATCATAAATGATGGTCAGAATTGACACTTCTTCAGTGTCTTCTAGCAGGTAAGTGAAAAACATTTTTCATGTATTACTCTAGTGGTGTAATTACAAAATTAGCCATCACAATTTTCTAATATATATCCATATCTATTTTGAATGCACTTTTAACCACAGAACTCTGTGAAAGAGTTTTTTTTTTAAGATTTACTGTTAATATAAGAAATAAATAAAATGAACACAAATGAGGAAAAATGATGTTATGAACTCAATAAATCTTGACATGTTAAAACTCATAATTGTAATGAAATAATAGAGGAATGTATTTCATGTGTTATTGTTTTCATTACAAATTCTAGAGATAGCAGAATGTAAGAAAGTTTATGCATAATGTTGATGTAAGGAAGTGTGAGAAGATAAACCCTCACCAGGAGCTAGGAGTACTAGAAATAACACATGTACACCCAGGGCAGATTCATGTCAATGTATGGCAAAACCAATACAATAATGTAAAGTAATTAGCCTCAAATTAAAATAAATAAATTAAAAAATTAAAAAAAGACAAGGTTTATGGAAACAGTGATCTTCACATAGCTTTGGGAAAATGGAAACTTTTCCATCTCCATGTGAAAACTTTGCACAGAATATTGTATATCACTTTATAGAATCATTCAGTTCAGTTCAGTTCAGTTCAGTCGCTCAGTCGTGTCCAACTCTTTGCGACCCCATGAATCACAGCACGCCAGACCTCCCTGTCCATCACCAACTCCCGGAGTTCACTCAAACTCATGTCCATCGAGTTGGTGATGCCATCCAGCCATCTCATTCTCTGTCGTCCCCTTCTCCTCCCGCCCCCAACCTTTCCCAGCATCAGAGTCTTTTCCAGTGAGTCAACTCTTCGCATGAGGTGGCCAAAGTATTGCAGTTTCAGCTTTAGCATCAGTCCTTCCAATGAACACCCAGGATTGATGTCCTTTAGAATGGACTGGTTGGATCTCCTTGCAGTCCAAGGGACTCTCAAGAGTCTTCTCCAGCACCACAGTTCAAAAGCATCAATTCTTCGGTGCTCAGCTTTCTTCACAGCCCAACTCTCACATCCATACATAACCACGGGAAAAATCATAGCCTTAATTAGACGGACATTTGTTGGCAAAGTAATGTCTCTGCTTTTTATTACTCCTTCTATTCTCCCAAAATAGCATCATAAGTTTTTAATTGGCACTTTCCACATTTCAAGCATTTAATTTGAAAAGGTAAATACCTAATTCTCAGAAAACTTTTGGAGGAAACACGGCAATGAAGAGCCTGAAAACTATAATTAAGGTGAAAGATAATGTGTCATTTATGGGGGATGAGCACTCCTGAGAAATATTGGGTAGAAATATTTCCTTTTCATCAATATTTGTATCTGTTAGTGTTCTTCCACATTTGGTCTTTTTTACCCTTACCCCTCCACTGGCACCAGTTCTATGCCTAATAAGATTTGAACAGAAAAGAAATATTAATTTATCAATACATATGGTAAGCAGAGATATACATAAAGCATGAGTAATGAGCGCCTTGGGGCCACTTTCTGACTCGCAGGCCGGCTGTTTTCTAAGGTGTCTGTGGGTCAGATAATCAGGAATCATACGGACAGATGAGGAGCTCAGCGAGGGAAGATTATATACTCTTTTCCTTGGACTATTGAGTGACAAATAATCTCCGGACAATCCGTTGAACTTTCCACAAAGAATGGCAAGTTCTGCAAAGAAATAAAGTGAGTGGAGAATTTCCTCTAAAGATGGGCATCTAGGGCAACTGAGTCAGGGGAAGTGGACAAAGAGCCTCCTTAAATTAAGCAATGCTTCTCCCTGTGGCCTCTGCCATAAGACAGCTCTTTAAGCCCAGAAGAATCTGCCTAACGCTAAATAGATAGTGTTTCACCCTTATCTATTTTTTCAGCTTTGCCTGCATGCTTTTCTTTTAGGTCTTCTCTCCCAGCCCCCACATCAAAAGATTATCTCCTTAACAAATATAGTCATTTTAAATTTGTAACATCCATTTCAAGAGTAGAAGTGAAGACCGTATCTATTGAAAACCAGCATTGCTTCTTTTTAAAAGTACATCTTCTGTCTTCTCCGTCTTTGCTTTTTTCTGAGACTTGTGGATTTTCAGATACTTGAACAAGACAAGCTCTCCTGGGAATAAAACCATGATTGGATCCTATACCAACTACCTGATGACACACAGGTATCTCCCCAAATTACTCCAGATCTAAGACGCTTAAGAGAAAAATACTAACTTTTGAGCAATAACCCGCCATCCTTCACTTAGTACCATAACTTCAGGAATTCTGAGTATTCTAAATGGTGTTTTTAGAAGTTGTAAAAAAAAAAGATAAACTGGAATATTTGAGATAATGGCATATGAAATAACATTTATTTCTGATCGCTGCTGCTGCTGCTGCTGCTGCTGCTAAGTCACTTCAGTCATGTCCGACTCTGCGTAACCCCATAGACGGAAGCCCACCAGGCTCCCCCGTCCCTGGGATTCTCCAGGCAAGAACCCTGGATTGGGTTGCCATTTCCTTCTCCAATGTGTGAAAGTGAAAAGTGAAAGTGAAGTCGCTCAGTTGTGTCCGACCCTTAGCGACCCCACGGACTGCAGCCTACCAGGCTCCTCCATCCATGGGATTCTCCAGGCTAGAGTACTGGAGTGGCTTGCCATTAATATTTGTCTAATACAGAATTTCACATTCATGACGATAACAGCAGATTATTTAAAAGGTATATTTCCTGTTCATTGCTCAAGTTGCAATAACTGGAATAAGAGTGCAAGGAAGAGGTGGAACATATGAAATATATATATACATATATATGATTATATATCTCTATGTATAGCAATTATGTGATACATAAATGTTTATGCATGATGTTTTTAACAGAGTTAAAGGGGTAGTATGACTTTATATCATGAACCTCCAAAGGCAGTCATGTATATCCTAAATCCCAAGTGATATACCATGAAAAACATGTGCCATAAAATTTTTGAATATGACAAACAAATGAAAGAAATAACAAAGACACATCTCTTAACTATACATTCAACAAATTAGAAAATTTAATCAATAACGGTATCACACTTAGCAAGCTTTATAAAAAGAAAATCTTATAGGAAATTCTTACTTTCAGAAGCTTATTTGAAACTCACAGTAAACCTTTGCAGTGATCATTAAAAATTATCACACAAAGTTTTAACATTAGTTATTAAGAAATCACAGGTACGATGGCCCCCAAAAGCAATATTCCATAACATCATGTAACATCCTATGAATTATTTCCTTATTTTTTTCAGATTAATCATTTCACACTCATCTCTTCTCCTCTTTCATAAAATCATGCAGCTGAAAAATAATGTGACTGAATTTATTCTGCTTGGGTTGACACAAGATCCTGTTAGGAAGAAAATACTGTTTGTCATTTTCTTGATTCTTTACTTGGGGATATTGCTGGGTAACCTGCTGATTATTGTCACCGTCAAGACCAGCCGGGCACTTGGGAGTCCAATGTACTTCTTCCTTTTCTACCTATCCTTATCTGATGCCTGCTTCTGTACCTCCATAGCTCCTAGAATGATTGCTGATGCCCTTTTGAAGAAGACCACTATCTCTTTCAGTGGGTGCATGATCCAAGTCTTTGCATTCCACTTCTTTGGCTGCCTGGAGATCTTCATCCTGATCCTCATGGCTGTTGACCGCTATGTGGCCATCTGTAAGCCTCTACACTACATGACCATCATGAGCCATCGAGTCTGCGGTGTGCTAATGTCCCTGGCCTGGGTGGGGTCCTGTGTGCATTCATCAGCTCAGATTCTTCTAGCCTTGAGTCTGCCTTTCTGTGGTCCCAATGTGATTGACCACTACTTCTGTGACTTGCAGCCTTTGTTGAAACTTGCCTGTACAGACACCTATGTGACCAACCTACTCTTGGTGTCCAACAGCGGGGCCATCTGTACCGTGAGCTTCGTCATGCTGATGCTCTCCTATGCTATCATCTTGCATTCTCTGAGAAACCACAGTGCTGAGGGGAGGAGAAAAGCCCTCTCCACCTGCATCTCCCACGTCATCGTGGTCATCTTGTTCTTTGGTCCTTGCATATTTATATACACTCGCCCGGCTACCACCTTCTCCATGGATAAGATGATAGCTGTGTTTTATACAATTGGGACACCTTTGTTGAACCCTCTGATTTATACCCTGAGGAATGCAGAAGTGAAAAATGCCATGAGGATGTTATGGAGTAAGAAGTTGATGTCAGATGACAAAATATGAGTAGAAATTTCAAGATTTATTCAGTGTTTGAACTGACCTAGAAAAAGTCCATAGAGACCATTCTCATCTCGTTGTGAAGTTAGCATAATTCTGTCTTAGGGTGTGACAGCCACTGCCCTTAAGATTGAAAAGCAGCGTGCACACACATACTTGTTAGTGTTGAGTCCGACTTATGTAGAGGAAGAGAGGACACTAGATGTGAGCAGGCTTTAAAGCCCAGCAGCTTGGACGCTGCGTCTCTGTATCTCTCACTTGCTGTATTAATGTCTCTGAGGTTTCCATCTAATGTGTTCCCTGCCCTTCTTCACCTTGCTGTCTCCTGTTTTGCTCCTATGTAATCTTGCCCTATATTCTAAAATACACAACTTAGTAACATTTTTGTTTCCTCAACATTTTTATTAAAAGTTTCTCTTTCATCATGTCTATTCAATGCCCTTCAATTAGCATTTTTGTTCCTGATTAACACTTGATTCAAATAACAGCAGAAGCTTCATGTAGTAAGAGACAGTATATAATCTAGCAGTTTTTTCCTTTCAATTATTTTTTGATCACTCCAAATTCTTACCATACATTTAAGCAGACCCTTCCTTCTCAGGTGGAAAGTTAACATTCTGAGGTCAGATTTTTCAATCTTAAGAGGGTTTTAATTGTTCAGTTTCTTCTCACTTTCGCATTTTTAATAAAATCTACACTGTGCTCCTCACATGACTGAAGTGACTTAGTTAATAGCATGCTCACTATGCTCCTAATATGGTTTCTTCTAATTTGGGGACAATATAAAGGTTTCTCTTGAATCGTACCAATCACGATATTGAAAAAATAATGCTGGCTATTATAAATATAGTATGTATATTACAAAATAAATAGATTTATGTGGGACTGTAGATAGAGTGTAGACAGTTGATGTTCAGTTCAGTTCAGTTCAGTTCAGTCGCTCAGTCGTGTCCGACTCCCCGCGACCCCATGAATCACAGCACGCCAGGCCTCCCTGTCCATCACCAACTCCCGGAGTTCACTCAAACTCATGTCCACAGAGCCAGTGAATTTCAAAATATTAATATATTGAATATGCTGAATGATATAAGTCAGAAGTTATTTATGCTTGGGAAAGAATTATTTATGTACACATATATGAATTATGAATTTCCTTTCTTGAAAAGGAAAAACTAGAATCAGGAAAAAGTATAGTGGTCTCTAGAAATTCCAAAGGAGAAGCAATGGGAAGAATAGGTGGCACACAAACCAGTTTTAGCAAAGGAAAATAATTCTGTTTTAGATACTTCAAAGACGACATACAAATGAACAAGAGGCATATTAAAGATGCTCAATATTACTAAGTATTAGAGAAATGCAAGGTGAAGCTACAAGATGTCACCTCACAGCTCTCAGAATGGCCATCATTAAAAATGTCTACAAATGATGAATGCTGGAGAGGGTGTGGGGAAATGGGAACTCACCCTCATTGCTGGTGTGAATATAAAATGATACAATACCTAAGGAGAACAATATAGAGGTTCCTTAAAAATGTACTCAATATATCTACTATGTGACCCAGCATACGTATCCTGGAAATATACTAGGAGAAAATGCAGTTCAAAAGGTTACACGCACCCAATGTTCATCACAGTGCTGTTTACAATAGCCAAGACTTGGAAGCAACTTAAATGTCATAACAGAGAATGGAGAAACAAGATACACTGTATATATATATACATACACACACAATGGAATATTACCCAGTAATTAAAAAGAATGAAATATACCAATTACAGCAACAAGGTTGGACCTGAGATTATCATACTAAGTGAAGTAAGTCAGACAGAGAAAAACAAATATCATATGATATGGCTTATATGCCAGAATCTTAAAGTAAAAGATACAAACAGACTTATTTATAAAACAGGAACAATCAGAGACTTAGAGAACACAATTATGATTAACAAGGGGATAAAGGGGGGAGGAGAGGGATAGACTGTGAGTTTGGGATTGACATGTACATGCTGCTATATTTAAAATAGATAAACAAGAACCTACTGTACAGCACAGGGACCTCTGGTTAATATTCTATAATAATCTAAATGGGAAAATAATTTAAAAACAAAGGATGCTTGTATGGGAATAACTGAATCACTTTGCTGCATACATGCAACTAACACATTATTGCTAATCAATTGTATTTTAATATAAAATAAAAATATAAAAACAACTAAATGAACGAAAGCAAGGTTGTAAAGTGTTGATATAAGAATAAACATAAAAATTATTGAAACATAATCGAAAGTCCATAAATAGACTTAAAAAATGAAAAGTTTTACAAAGATATCAAAGTAATTAAAGCAGAAATAATATATTTTTCAGCAAATTATACCACATCAATTGGATATCCTTATATAAAAAAGGGAACCTCAATCACTACCTCGTGCGATAGATGAAAATTAGCTCAAAATGAGTCATAGATCAAGAAGTCAAAGTTAAACCCATAAAAATTCTGTAAAAAACTACAATCAAGAACCAAAAAGTTGACATTGTTAATATTTTAAATCTTCTGATCATTAGAGATCATAATTTTAAAAATAAAAAGGCAGTTCACAGAGTACGAAAAAGTTGTATCTACATCCACATGTACCAAATTTTACATTGTATATAAATTTATGTGTAAAATTATATATATAAATTCATTTTATATATGATGCATATATATGAAAGAAGAACTGTATCTAGAATATATATATAAATCACCTACAATTTAGTGATGAGAAACCCAGAACTCCTATTTTAAATTGCACAGAGGTCTTAAAAAAATTCCAAAAAAAGGTATAGAAATTGCCTCTAATATAATTTTAAAAATTATCAGCTTCAGTAGTTATCAAGAAATCAAAGTAAAAACTCAATAGTTTATCACTACATACTTCCTAGAAGGACCAAAATGATACCAAGTGACAGAGACGTCAAATAATTCACTTTGACATCAGAACTAATTTCCTGTGTTTTATGTATCTATCCACATGTGTAATGTCACTTAGTATCCCACAATGTCTGTCACAACTGTCCCAGACAAAACTTATTGAAAAACTTTTTAGAGTTTCTCTTTATAGTCATAGCCTTCTAATGATTGTGAAAAACAAGTTTTGTATTCAAATACTTTTAAATGGCTGCCATTAGTCTTATGGCCTCACTGCTCCAGCTCTCAAGAAATCAGTACTAGGTTTCCAGGAACTCTGATACTGATAACAAGAAAGACGTTCTCTGACATGAGTGCAGAAATTAACTTCATCGCAGGTCCCAAGGCTGGAATACTGCTCTCCTTGTCATTCACATGGCATTGTCCTTCTTAGAAAACCAGGCTCGTATAAAGGGGATTCACCTATTTTAGCTGCAAGTGCAGGGAATACAACTCTCCACTCAAGAATGAGTGTTTCTCAAGCATGTCTCTTCAGAATACCTGCTTGTAAGAAAAAGCCTTTCCATCAAAGCAGATAATTAGTTCCTGGGAGAGAAAGAGCAGCTATAAGACAAAGTCCTTGAACCCTTATTGGAACCTTGTTAAATATCCACACATGCAATTGAAAATGTTTTTATCTGCTATTTACATTTCCAGAGGAAGACTTGTCAAGAGTTGAAAGATCCATTTGAAGGTGTTTCCACCACATTTTCTGCCTACTGACTTTTGGAGTAGACCATCCATGGATGATCATTTCTCCATGGTTTTCTATCTCAATTTATTCTAAGTTCAAGTTCCAGGTTTTCTGTGAAATTTCATTGACTCTTTAGGCTAGAAGGAAATATGTAAACATATAGAATGACTTATCTCCTACTGATTTGATACTGAGTTATCTGAATAGCTTCTTTCTGAATGTGTCGCATCTTTCTTATTGAAATTTCCTTATCCTAAGAGGAGGTCAGTTTGAAGATGGGATTAGTTCTGAATACCGTCAAATATCATTAATGTCATCTAAGACCAGAAGGTAAGTTCTTCAGCAGTGGTGATACTTAGTAAAGACTGTTACTTTATGTACGTTGCTGTTGTTCAGCTCCTCACTTGTGTCTGACTCTTTGCGGCCCCATGGACTGCAGCACACCAGGCCTCCCTGTCCTTCACCATCTCCTGGAGCTTGCTCAGACTCAAGTCCATTGATATGAGTTTATGTATATAGTAACTATGTTTTAACACTTTTCAAAAACAATAGCAATTTTGAGCGGGGTTCAGGATGGGGAACACATGTTCACGTGTGGTGGATTCATGTCAGTGTATGGCAAAACCAATACAATATTGCAAAGTAATTAGCCTCCAAATAAAATAAATATATATAAAAAAGCAATACTTAAAATGTTAAAAAATAAAGAATTAAATTTTAAAATTTATTTTTAATTGTAAAAGAAAGAATTCACCTTACTCTTCCACAAAATGTTGAAAATGACAGTCCCAGTGATTGAGCATATTAGCTTGGGAATTAGAAACCCAGATTAGAATCTTGCCTTTTCCCACCTGCAGCTTCTTGATCTGGGGTGCATTTCTTGCCCTTTTATTCTTATTTGTTCTAATATCAAGTGAGAAGACTAATCCCCCTCACAGGCTGTTATGTGAATATAAATGTATCCAGCACACCATTGAAGACACACAGGAGAACTTTACTTATTTTTATCACTGTTTTTCACAGAGGATTAGGAAGCATTGACTTTTTTGGAAATAATACAGAAAAAAAATTAACCCTACATTAAACCGAGGAACAGTCATCTCCAATTTTAAAGAAGCCAAAGAGGCCCATATTATGCATAGCAGTTGCTCCAAAGAGTTCTACATATCCATGTTTGGACTAAACAAGTCATGGTTTGTACCAATTAATAATCATGTTGATGTATTTTTGTGTGTGAGGTGTATTTAAATTTTGTTTCCAATGGCATGATTAGTCTTAATTATTAAAAAAAGTATATGATGGCAAAATAAGTGTAGGTTAGAAAATTGGGTCTTACAAATTTCTTAATCTGATGAGATTCAATTTTTTCATTTGTCAAATTAAGTTAATGACATAATTATTGCTATTGTGTGCTATGATTATTTCTTCTATATGGATGGAATGATACCATTCACATAGATTTATCCCAGATCACTTCTCTACCTGGATGACACCTTGCAGGTAGCTCTGTCTGTGTTTGAAATCTGAATGGTCCATTCATAATGTACATATTTATTTGTGCATCGTTTGCATACACACTTTTTTTTAGCAGTTTACTAATATCACACATTTAGCCTCTGATTATTTGCGACTTCATATACTAACAGTCCAGAAGTGTACTTGTTGGAAAGGAACCGTCCTTTTTTTTTCTGACCTCCTCCCCAACTCCCCCATCATTCTTTCCAGAAGTAATGAACTGCAGTTAATGGCTGGATGTGCATTTTTCTAGATGGTTTGTATGCATAAGGGCATATTTTGAAGCAGCAGTGGGTCATAAGGTATAGCTGATTTTTCAAGTGTTACTGGATAGTGTGGGCACCTTTTTATGTGTGTGTGTGTGTGTTTCTGCCTAATCCTTTTCCTGTTGTCTGGTCTATCTGTGTTCATCACTTTAATAGCTGCTTCCTATTCTGTGAGTCATTCAATCCAGTCCTCATGATGGGACTGATCTTGTAAATAGCTCTACAGCCAGCATCTTTGCATACAGCTGTTTGTCCCTTTATCTGCTTCCTCAGAATAAACTCCTAGAAATGAGGTTGTTAGAGCAAAGGTAGGTCGTTACATGGAGGGCCCAGGAAGCTTTGCCAGGCTGAAACTCTCATTGGCAGTGTTGAGAACCCATTTTCTCCCAGCTGTCTTCACTGGTCACTGCTCAGATGGGCCTCCACCAGTATTAACAGCCACACATCTTAGGCTGAGGCTCTAAGCTTAAATTTGCATTGATCTCTGTTTACTCGGCATGCCCACTTTTTTCTCTATCACTGCACACTATGAAGTAGCACTAGTGGTAAAGAGCCCACCTGCCAATGGAGAAGAATTGAGATGTGGGTCTGATTGCTGGGTCAGGGCGATTGCCTGGAGGAGGAAATGGCAAGCCACTCCAGTATTCTTGCCTGGAAAGTCCCATGAAGAGAGGAACTTGTTGGGTTACAGTGTGTGGGGTCTCATAGAGTCAGACACGACTGGGGTGACTTAGCGTGCACACAGCCATGCCATGCATGTAGTGATCTATCGTTAGCAGTGTACCTATGAATGACTGGATTAGGGAAGTTCATAGGAAAGGTGTTAATTCTGTTGCAGTCACTGCTGTATCTTTTCAGTACTTTCCCACACCAATGCTCGGCTACAACTTGTGTCAGCTCGTATGTAGTCTGATTCCTGTATTCTTTCAGCCTTGCATCCTCCTGTCATACAAATCACACAGATATCTTTACTGGACTTATATGCAGCATTCCCTGTTTCTCAAATCTCTATTCATCCTTATACTCACAGTCTCAGTTACCTTACACGGTTTCCCATTTCCTAAGAGTAGCGAGAAAATCCATCAGCCATTCATAACTTTCACATCCATTTTCAGCCTCTTGGGCTTAGCTACTACTGTGTGCTTACTCAGCCACGTCTGACTGTTTATGGCCCCATGGACTGTAGACCATCTGGCTGCTCTGTCCATGGGATTTTCCAAGCAAGAAATGGAGTGGGTTGTCATTCACTTTTCCAGGGAATCTTCCTAACCCAGGGATCGAAGCTGCCTCTCCTATTTTTCTTGCGTTGTCTGGCAAATTCTTTCCCACTGAACTACCTGGGAAGCTTTGCTACTACTATGTGTAAGACCTGTTGATTCTCATTAGGCTCTGGGTCATCTCAAATGATTAAATGTGCACAGATGGTCTACTGCTGTGTGTGCATAGGGTTCCTCATGTCTCCAACTATAAACATATCCTAGGAGAGGATTTGAGTTAACTTCGTTAACTTCAAGAGATCAGAAATATTTTCTTCCTTTATCAAAAGAATAAAGTTACTCTTCAGAATTCAGAACTCAATAGAACTTGACATTTATTACATGGAAAGGATAATGAATCCAAGATTGAGCTAATATGATGTATTTTTTTTCAGGTTATGCAATGGGTTATGTAATTAATCATAATATAATATACATGGAGAATAGGAACAATGTGACAGAGTTTGTTCTACTGGGACTCACACAGTATCCAAAGCTGCAGAGAGTCATATTTGCAGTGTTTCTGGTCATCTACATTGTCTCTGTGGTAGGGAATGTGTTCACCTTGGTCACCATCACAGTCAGCCCATTATTGGGGTCCCCGATGTACTTTTTCCTGGCTCATCTCTCTTTTACTGAAGCTTGTTACTCCTCTGTCAATAACCCGAAATTGATTGTAGATTCCCTTCATGAAACAAAAACTAGCTCTTTCAATGAATGCATGACTCAGATCTTTGGGGAACATTTGTTTGGAGGTGCTGATGTCATCCTGCTCACTGTGATGGCCTATGACCGCTATGTGGCCATCTGCAAGCCATTGCACTACACAAGCATCATGAACCGGCAGTTGTGTTGGCTGCTGATCGGAGTGGTGTGGGTGGGGAGCTTTCTTCATGCAACCATTCACATCCTCTTCATCTTCCGCTTACCCTTCTGTGGCCCTAACGTCATAGATCACTTTATGTGTGATCTGAACCCTTTGCTCAACCTTGCCTGCACTGACACCCACACTCTAGGGCTCTTTGTTGCTGCCAACAGTGGTTTCCTCTGTCTGTTAAACTTCCTCCTCTTGTTGGGCTCCTATGTGGTCATTGCGTGCTCCCTAAGGACACACAGTTTGGAGGCAAGGCGCAAGGCCCTCTCCACATGTGTCTCCCACATCACAGCTGTCATCATATTCCTTGTGCCCTGCATTTTTGTGTACCTGAGACCAGCAACTACTTTTCCGACTGATAAAGCAGTTACTGTGTTTTATACAATGATAACTCCCATGTTAAATCCCTTAATCTATACCTTAAGAAATGCCCAGATGAAAAATGCCATTAGGAATTTGTATAATAGAAAAGTGATTTCAGGTGATAGATAAAATTTATAGGAAGCCCAGCATTGATTCTACTAATGCAAAGGTCAAAAAGACATTGCTGATGCTTTCAGCAGAGAATACCTATGAGACAAAAGGAAAATAAATAGCCAGTATACATCACAGATTCTGCAGGGGGGAGAAGAATTGGTTATAAGAAAAGTCAGGAAAAACTTAACAGGAGACTAGTTTTGCATGTTTGGAACATTCTACCAGGTTGGGGCTTAGTTTTTCCAAGTTTCTTCAGTGTATGTGGATCAATAAACTCATTCTAATAAAACAAAATGAAATAAATTAAAAAAAACACTCATATTTAACAGTAATCTCTGTAACAATCCAATGAAGTCGATATTGCTACTACCCTCATTTTAGAGGTGGGAAAGCAAGCAGAAAGAGGAAAGTTCCAAAACAGAAATATTGAAGATTATTTAGCTGTATTTAGCTGACCTCTCAGACTGTGTTGTCAGCTACTGAGCTATGTTGCCAGGCAATGATAACAGAAAGGACACATAACTACATTATTACTTCCATTTTTGAGACAGGCACTGTGCTGAAACACACACACACATACACACATATATATACATATATATAATTTTATATATGGTATATAACTAGTTTAGGGGGTGAAACTAATAGGCCATTTAACCTCTAAGGGGTATGAAAGTTATATTACACCATATTTCCAAACTTTCCTGTTGCTTTCAGAATCATTTTGCTTTGCTTATGTCATGATCTTATCCTGATAATCCATCAAAAATAGTGATGATTTAAGTAAAAGTATAGCTTAATATCAGAAAGAAGAAATATCAGAGAGAAATTTTGCTTTATTAAATAAATAAAATGTCATACACTCTATAATACTTACCTACTTGTTAACAATAGTTTCTGCAAGTAGCACAACATCTGGTTTATGAAAAATGCTGAACTGGTTCAGTTCAGTCTCTCAGTCGTGTCCGACTCTCTGCGACCCAATGGACCACAACACGCCAGGCCCCCCTGTCCATCACCAACTCCCGGAGTCCACCCAAACCATGTCCATTGTGTCGGTGATGCCATCCAGCTATCTCATCCTCTGTCGTCCCCGTCTCCTACCACCCCCAATCCCTCCCAGCATCAGAGTCTTTTCCAGTGAGTCAGCTCGTCGCATGAGGTGGCCAAAGTATTGGAGTTTCAGTTTTAGCATCAGTCCTTCCAATGAACACCCAGGATTGATCTTTAGAATGGACTGGTTGGATCTCCTTGCAGTCCAAGGGACTCTCAAGAGTCTTCTCCAGCACCACAGTTCAAAAGCATCAATTCTTCGGCGCTCAGCTTTCTTCACAGTCCAACTCTCACATCCATACATGACCTGTGGGAAAACCATAGCCTTGACTAGACGGACCTTTGTTGGCAAAGCAGTGTCTCTGCTTTTTAATATGCTGTCTAGGTTGGCCATAACTTCCCTTCCAAGGAGCAAGCGTCTTTTAATTTCATGGCTGCAATCAGCATCCGCAGTGATTTTGGAGCCCAAAAAAATAAAGTCTGACACTGTTTCCACTGTTTCCCCATCTATTACACATGAAGTGATGGGATCAGATGCCATGATCTTTGTTTTCTGAATGTTGAGCTTTAAGCCAACTTTTTCACTCTCCTCTTTCACTTTCCTCAAGAGGCTTTTGAGTTCCTCTTCACTTTCTGCCATAAGGGTGGTGTCATCTGCATATCTGAGGTTATTGATATTTCTCCCAGCAATCTTGATTCTAGCTTGTGCTTCTTCCAGCCCAGCGTTCCTCATGATGTACTCTGCATATAAATTAAATAAGCAGGGTGACAATAAACAACCTTAACAGACTCCTTTCCTGATTTGGAACCAGTCTGTTGTTCCATGTTCAGTTTTAACTGTTGCTTCTTGATCTGCATACAGATTTCTCAGGAGGCAGGTCAGGTGGTCTGGTATTCCCATCTCTTTAAGAATTTTCCACAGTTTATTGTGATCCACACAGTCAAAGGCTTTGGCATAGTCAATAAAGCAGAACTTTATTGACTATGAACTTTATTTCAGTTCAGTTCAGTTGCTCAATCGTGACCGACTCTTTGCGACCCCATGAATCACAGCACGCCAGGCCTCCCGGTCCATCACCAACTCCCGGAGTTCACTCAAACTCATGTCCACAGAGTCGGTGATGCCATCCAGCCATCTCATTCTCTGTCGTCCCCTTCTCCTCCTGCTCCCAACTTTTCCCAGCATCAGAGTCTTTTCAAGTGAGTCAACTCGTCGCATGCAAAGTATTGGAGTTTCAGTTTTAGCATCAGTCCTTCCAATGATCACCCAGGATTGATCTCCTCTAGAATGGACTGGTTGGATCTCCTTGCAGTCCAAGAGACTCTCAAGAGTCTTCTCCAGCACCACCGTTCAAAAGCATCAATTCTTCCGCAATCAGCTTTCTTCACAGTCAAATCTCATATCCATACATACTACTGGAAAAACCATAGCTTTGACTAGATGGACCGTGGTTTGCAAAGTAATGTCTTTGCTTTTTAATATGCTATCTAGGTTGGTCATAACTTTCCTTCCAAGGAGTAAGCGTCTTTTAATTTCATGGCTGCAGCCACCATCTGCATTGATTTTGGAGCCCAAGAAAATAAAGTCTCTCACTGTTTCCATTGTTTCCTGATCTATTTGCCATAACGTGATTGGCCCAGGTGCCATGATCTTAATTTTTTTCCAACTTTTTCACTCTCTTCTTTCACCTTCATCAGGAGATTCTTTAGTTCCTCTTTGCTTTCTGCCATAAGGGTGGTGTCATCTGCATATCTGAGGTTACTGATATTTCTCCCAGAAATCTTGATTTTAGCTTGTGCTTCATCCAGGCCAGCATTGTCTGTGATATACTTTCTGTCTAAGCTAATGTCATGATGTATGTCAAAACCCATAAAACCTAGAGTGAACCCTAATGTAAACTACGAATTTTGTTTGATGAAGTTGTGTTAATGTGGATTCCTTTGAATGTAAAAAATACACCCCTCTGGTAGGAGAGTTTGTCCCCGTGTGAGGATCGGGATATATGGTTTTGCCATGAAACTAACTGCTTTACAAAGTAAAATTCATTAGTTAAAAATATACATTTTGTCAAAATAGATACATCAACTTATCTTGAAACTAGAATGTATAAGAGAATTCTGAGAAAGCTTTTATAGAGAAACCAGAAGAGAATTTTATGAAAGTCCTTTTAGCATGCTTCAGTTCAGTTCAGTTCAGTTCAGTCGCTCAGTCGTGTCCGACTCTTTGCGACCCCATGAATCACAGCACGCCAAGCCTCCCTGTCCATCAGCATGCTTAATAAGATTTAAATAAAGATCTTAAAAAATCACAGCAAATACCATTAGAAATAAAACACTAACAGGTTTTTATGAAAGGAAAATAAATTATTGAATATATTTTAAAATATATAAATGCAGTAAAACAAAATGAAACTACCATACGATCCAGCAATTATCCATGTGTGTGTGTGTGTGTGTATGTATATATATATATGGAAAACAGTGACAGATTTTATTTTCTTGGGCTCCAAATCACTGCAGATGGTGACTGCAGCCATGAAATTAAAAGACTCTTGCTCCTTACATATATATATGTGTGTATATATATATATATATATGAAATTACACATACTAATTGAAAAAAATATATTCACCTCATTGTTCAATGAAATGTAATTAAAAGATGCTTGCTCCTTGGAAGAAAAGCTATGATCAACCTAGACAACGTATTTAAAAGCAGAGACATCACTTTGTCAACAAAGGCCCATATAGTCAAAGCTATTGTTTTTTCAGTAGTCATGTACAGATGTGAGAGCTAAGCGCTGATGAATTGTCACTTCTGAAACATGGTGTTGGAGAGGACGCTTGAGAGTCCCTTGCACAGAAAGCAGACCAAACCAATGAATTCTAAATGAAATCAACCCTGAATAGTCATTGGAAGTACCGGTGCTTCAGCACCAAAGTACCGGTACTTTGGCTGCGTGATATGAAGAGCCAACTCACTGGAAAAGACCCTATTTCTGGGAAAGATTAAAGGCGGGAGTAGAAGTGGACGACAGAGGATGAGGTGGTTGGATGGCGTCACTGACTCAATGGACATGAATTTGAGTGAACTCTGGGAGACAGTGAAGGGCAGGAAAGCCTGGCTTGCTGAATTTCACACAGTTGCAAATAGTTGGACATGATTTAGCAACTGAACAACAACAGCAATGTTCAATAGCAGCATTGTTATAATTGCCAAGGAAGCAACCTAAGTGCCTATTACCAGATGAATTGATAAAGAAGACATGGTGCGCGCACACACACACACGTACACACACATACACACACATACACACACACACATACATACACACACACATACACACACATACATACACACACAGAGGAATACTACTCAGTCAAAAAAAGAGTGATAAAAAAAGAATGATATATATTACCACTTTCAGGAACATGGATGGACTTGGAGAGCATTATGATGAGTGAAATAAATCAGACAGAGAAAGATAAATACTGTATGATATCTCCTAAATGTGAAATCTAAAAGCTACGACAAACTAGTGAATATAGCATAAAAGAAGTAGACTCACAGATGTGGAGAATAAACTAATAGTTACCATGTGGGAATGGCAAAATAGGGGTGCAGTAATGGGATGTATAAACTATTGGATAGGTTAAATGATGTATTATAAAACATGGAGAATATAGCCATGACTTTGTAAATGAAAGTAACCTTTAAAATCCTATAAAAATTAAACATTGCAAGAGTCACAATCATTCTAAAGATGCCATGTAAGGGTGTATGCATGTGTGTGCTAAGTTGATTCAGTTGTGTCCGACTCTTTGAGACCCTATGGACTATAGCCCACCAGGCTCCACTGTCCATGGGATACTCCAAGCAAGAACACTGGAGTGGGTTACCATGCCTTCCTCCAGGGGATCTTGCCAACTCAGGGATCAACTTGTGTCTCTTACATCTCCTGCACTGGCAAGCGGATTTCCTCAGCAGTCAGTTCTTTGCATCAGGTGGCCAAAGTATTCGAGTTTCAGCTTCAGCACCAGTCCGTCCAGTGAATATTCAGGACTGATTTCCTTTAGGATGGACTGGTTGGATCTCCTTGCAGTCCAAGGGACTCTCAAGAGTCTTCTCAAACACCACAGTTCAAAAGCATCAATTCTTCAGTGCTCAACCTTCTTTATAGTCCAACTCACATCCATACGTGACTATTGGAAAAAACACAACCTTTACTAGATGGACCTCTGTTGGCATCTTTAAAAGGTAATTATTTGTTTTCATTATCATATTTCCCTTAATAGTATGAGTTTCTATTTATAGAGCATTATTAGTGATCAAAATTCTTATTTGAAACAGTATTGACATAGCACTAAAAACATTTTCTGATACAAATTTAAATACAAATTCCATGAAATGAGACTTGAGACTTTACCAAAATATTTCACAGAAATTACTTAGTACTTTTTGGCTGTCAGGAGTAATAGGTTGACAGCATTTTTCAAATTGAAACATATTGATATATAACTACATAATTAATTTTTAGTGCATAAAAATTATATATATATATATTTAAGTGATCACCAAAATAAGCCATTGACATTCATCACCCCACAAATTTGTAATTTTTTCTCTTGATAAGAGTATTCAATATTTTCTTTTTTAGCAACTTGCAAATGTAAAATACAGTATTGTTAACTAAAATCATCATTCTATACATCACATATCTAGGAAGGATTTATCTATTTTATAAATAAATTTGATAACTATAAGTTTGGATCTTTTGACTCTCTTCACCCATCTGTTATGCCCCTTCCACCCACCTCTGGCAACCCGCAATCTATTCTCTGAATCTATGAATTCAGGTTTGTTTGCTTTTTTTTTTAAGATTTCACATATAAGTACGATTATATGGTATTTGTCTTTCTGCGTCTGTCTTACTTCATTTATTATAATGCTCTCAGATTCCATCTATGTTATTAAAATGGCAAGATTTCTTTCTTTTGTATATGCATATACACTTGTATGCATATATCACATTTTCTTTATCCAGTCATCTGACAGCGGACACTTAGGTAGTTTCCCTGTTGCGGTTATTGTGAATGATGCTGCAGTGAGAATGGGAATCTCTTTGATGTAGCCATTACGTTTGCATTTTCTGTATATTCCACAATTCAGTCCAGCATATCATGTTTCATTTAGTGTTCTTCTCTCTCTACATCATCATTGCTCCTATGGTCAGTCTCTTAATCTGTTTGCTGAGGGATGTAAAGATGAAAACTGCCGTAAGAAGAGCTTAGTGTTAAACATTCTAACCACATCTTAGCAACAACAACAAAGGTGCGGGGAGGGACAGCTGGATGAGATATATGTGGAGTCAGAGAACAAGAGATTATTTCACAGATTGATTATTCCACTGGTACTGTTTTATAAAGTGACATAAATAGGACTTCTGAGCTTCCCTGGTGGCTCAGAAGGTAAAGCGTCTGCCTCCAATGCGGGAGACCCAGGTTCGATCCCTGGGTTGGGAAGATCTCCTGGAGAAGGAAATGGCAACCCACTCCAGTACTCTTGCCTGGAAAATCCCACGGACCGAGGAGCCTGGTAGGCTACAGTCCATGGGGTCGCAAAGAGTCGGACACGACTGAGTTAAAATATAATTAATTTCGTTGGATTTTGAGATGATGTGATCAGGGTTACATGCCTAAAAATCGTCTGGGTTATAGTAATTAAGTCACTACTATATTAAAATGAATACTATAATGAAAAAAGAAAAAAAAAGAGGAAAGTTAGGTTTAGTGCTTTCTGTATTCATCGTCAAAAACTATCGTAACTTCTATCTCTTGAGAATCACTTAACATACTTTTCTACACCCCAGTTTCTTCATCTGTGCAATGGAGCTGATAAGAGTTATCTATCCCTTAAGGTTGATATAAAGATCAATAAGCTAAACCCCATCAATTGGCTCATACCTTACAGAGAGTAAATATTTACTATTATTAATGAGGCTCACAGAGCAGAGCAGAAGCAAGCATTAGTTTTGAATATAGGTGTAAAAGCAGGAAAAGCTGTTGAAAAATTATGAGAGAAAAATTACACAATGCTCAACTCCACTGTTGGCAAATTAGTCTAGTAAGTTTTTTGTAAACCTAGGAAGATATGAAAGAAAGTTCTATATATCTGTTAATTTGCCAGAAAAAAATAACCTTACCTGGAAGTACATTAAAGAACATTCATTTGCCCCCTTGGAGACACAGATGAAAACATTACATGAGGATGGATGAAAATTATTTCTTAACAAAAGGACTGACTACAGGTTTCCTCATATAATAGCAAGGAGAGTTCAGTTCAGTTCAGTTCAGTTCAGTCGCTCAGTCGTGTCCGACTCTCCGCGACCCCATGAATCACAGCACGCCAGGCCTCCCTGTCCATCACCAACTCCCGGAGTTCACTCAAACTCATGTCCACAGAGTCGGTGATGCCATCCAGCCATCTCATTCTCCGTCGTCCGCTTCTCCTCCCGCCCCCAACCTTTCCCAGCATCAGAGTCTTTTCCAGTGAGTCAACTCGTCGCATGAGGTGGCCAAAGTATTGGAGTTTCAGCTTTAGCATCAGTCCCTCCAATGAACATCCAGGATTGATCTCCTCTAGAATGGACTGGTTGGATCTCCTTGCAGTATAAGGGACTCTCAAGAGTCTTCTCCAACACCACAGTTCAAAAGCATCGATTCTTCAGCGGTCAGCCTTCTTCACAGTCCAACTCTCACATCCATACATGACCACGGGAAAAACCATTGCCTTGACTAGACGGACCTTGGTTGGCAAAGTAATGTCTCTGCTTTTTAATATACTATCAAGGTTGGTCATAACTTTCCTTCCAAGGAGCAAGCGTCTTTTAATTTCATGGCTGCAATCAGCATCTGCAGTGATTTTGGAGCCCAAAAAAACAAAGTCTGACACTGTTTCCACTGTTTTTCCATCTATTTCCCATAAAGTGATGGGACCAGATGCCATGATCTTTGTTTTCTGAATGTTGAGCTTCAAGCCAACCTTTTCACTCTCCTCTTTCACTTTCATCAAGAGGCTTTTGAGTTCCTCTTCACTTTCTGCCATAAGGGTAGTGTCATCTGCATATCTGAGTTTATTGATATTTCTCCCAGCAATCTTGATTCCAGCTTGTGCTTCTTCCAGCCCAGCGTTCCTCATGATGTACTCTGCATATAAGTTAAATAAGCAAGGTGACAATATACAACCTTGACGTACACCTTTTCCTATTTGGAACCAGTCTGTTGTTCCATGTCCAGTTCTAACTGTTGCTTCCTGACCTGCATACAGGTTTCTCAAGAGGCAGCTCAGGTGGTCTGGGATTCCCATCTCTTTCAGAATGTTCCACAGTTTATTGTGATCCACACAGTCAAAGGCTTTGGCATAGTCAATAAAGCAGAAATAGATGTTTTTCTGAAACTCTCTTGCTTTCTCCATGATCCAGTGGATGTTGGCAATTTGATCTCTGGTGCCTCTGCCTTTTCTAAAACCTGCTTGAACATCTGGGAGTTCACGGTTTACATACTGCTGAAGCCTGGCTTGGAGAATTTTGAGCATGACTTTACTAGCGTGTGAGATGAGTGCAATTGTGCGGTAGTTTGAGCATTCTTTGGCATTGCCTTTCTTTGGGATTGGAATGAAGACTGACCTCTTCCAGTCCTGTGGCCACTGCTGAGTTTTCCAAATCTGCTGGCATATTGAGTGTAGCACTTTCACAGCATCATCTTTCAAGACTTGAAATAGCTCAACTGGAATTCCATCACCTCCACTAGCTTTGTTCGTAGTGATGCTTTCTAAGGCCCACTTGACTTCACATTCCAAGATGTCTGGCTCTAGGTCAGTGATCACGTTATCGTGACTATCTTGGTCGTGAAGATCTTTTTTGTACAGTTCTTCTGTGTATTCCTGCCACCTCTTCTTAATATCTTCTGCTTCTGTTAGGTCCATACCATTTCTGTCCTTTATCGAGCCCATCTTTGCATGAAATGTTCCTTTGGAATCTCTAATTTTCTTGAAGAGCTCTCTTGTTTTTCCTATTCTGTTGTTTTCCTCTATTTCTTTGCATTGATCACTGAGGAAGTCTTTCTTATCTCTCCTTGCTATTCTTTGGAACTCTGCATTCAGATGCTTATATCTTTCCTTTTCTCCTTTGCTTTTCGCCTCTCTTCTTTTCACAGCTATTTGTAAGGCCTCAGACAGCCATTTCGCTCTTTTGCATTTCTTTTCCATGGGGATGGTCTTGGTCCCTGTCTCCTTTACAATGTCACGAACCTCCGTCCAGAGTTCATCAGGCACTCTATCAATCAGATCTAGTCCCTTAAATCTATTTCTCACTTCCACTGTATAATCATAAGGGATTTGATTGAGGTCATATCTGAATGGTCTAGTGGTTTTCCCTACTTTCTTCAATTTAAGTCTGAACTTCGCAATAAGGAGTTCATGATCTGAGCCACAGTCAGCTCCTGGTCTTGTTTTCGCTAACTGTATACAGCTTCTCCATCTTTGGTTGCAAAGAATATAATCAATCTGATTTCGGTGTTGACCATCTGGTGATGTCCATGTGTAGAGTCTTCTCTTGTGTTGTTGGAAGAGGGTGTTTGCTATGACCAGTGCATTCTCTTGACAAAACTCTATTAGCCTTTGCCCTGCTTCATTCCGTGCTCCAAGGCCAAATTTGCCAGTTACTCCAGGTGTTTCTTGACTTCCTACTTTTGCATTCCAGTCCCCTATAATGAAAAGGACATCTTTTTTGGGTGTTAGTTCTAAAAGGTCTTGTAGGTCTTCATAGAACCGATTAACTTCGGCTTCTTCAGCATTACTCGTTGGGGCATAGGCCTGGATTACTGTAATACTGAATGGTTTGCCTTGGAAACAAACAGAATTCATCCTGTCATTTTTAAGATTGCATCCAAGTACTGCATTTCGGACTCTTTTGTTGACCATGATGGCTACTCCATTTCTTCTAAGGGATTCCTGCCCACAGTAGTAGATATAATGGTCGTCTGAGTTAAATTCACCCATTCCAGTCCATTTTAATTCACTGATTCCTAGAATGTCAAGGTTCACTCTTGCCATCTCCTGTTTGACCACTTCCAATTTGCCTTGATTCATGGACCTAACATTCCAGGTTCCTATGCAATATTGCTCTTTACAGCACCGGACCTTGCTTCTATCACTGGTCACATCCACAACTGGGTATTGTTTTTGCTTTTGCTCCATCCCTTTATTCCTTCTAGAGTTACTTCTCCACTGATCTCCAGTAGCATACTGGGCACCTACCGACCTGGGGAATTCCTCATTGAGTATCCTATCATTTTGCCCTTTGTTACTGTTCATGGGGTTCTCAAGGCAAGTATACTGAAGTGGTTTGCCATTCCCTTCTCCAGTGGACCACCTTCAGCTGTGGTCCATGTGATCAGATCGGCTAGTTTCCTGTGATTATGATTTCAGTTTGTCTGCCCTCTGATGCCCTCTCGCAATACCTACCGTCTTATTTGGGTTTCTCTTACCTTGGTCGTGGAAAATCTCTTCACAGCCGCTCCAGCAAAGTGCAGCCGCTGTACCTTACCTTGGGTGAGGGGTATCTCCTCGAGGCCGCCCCTCCTGACCTTGAACGCGGAGTAGCTCCTCTCGGCCCTCCTGCGCCCGCGCAGCCACCGCCTGTTGGACGTGGGGTAGCTCCTCTCGGCCGCTGGTCCTGGCCTCAGGCGTGGGGTAGCTCCTCACGGCCGCACCTCTTTGCGTGGCTCGTTGCGCCCGGGCCGGCGTCTCTCGCGTCGCGTCTGCGCCGCCGGGGCCGGTGTCTCTCGCGTCGCGTCTGATTAACTTCGGCTTCTTCAGCATTACTCGTTGGGGCATAGGCCTGGATTACTGTAATATTGAATGGTTTGCCCCTTGTAACCAATGGGTGAAATGTGGGCCAGTGTGTGGATGTCAGTCCAGCAAGGTAAGTGGAGCATCCCGTCCTGGAGTTCGTCTCTTTCTCGACAAGGTCCAAGCGAGGGGACCTCTGGAGGTCAGCTCGTGAGAGGAGCCCACCCAGTTGCAGTGGATCTTCCCTCCTGGGTTTCGGCACCAGAATGTAAGGAGAGTGCAGAGAAAAAGAGAAAAGAACCTCAAATTGCATAAATAGCAGATCTCAGTCATCGAGGGCTTCTAACATGCTGCAGGTTTACCTCTTTTTGCAGGGCATTTATAGTCCACTTCTAGAGGTGCTCTGATAACCGAGATCTAAAAGGACATTGGTGGGTGGATTATTTGGGAACATACACAGAGTTATTGTTGCTGTTTAGTCGCTAAGCCATGTCTAAATCTTTGCAACCCCATGGACTGTAGCCTGTTAAGCTCCTCTTTCCATGGGATTTCCAGGCAAGAATACCGGAGTGGGTTGTCATTTCCCTCTCCAGGGGATCTTCCTGACCCAGAGATCAAACCCACATCTCCTGCATTGGCAGATGGATTCTTTACCACTGAGCCACCTGGGAAACCCAATATACATAATTAACTTGAACTAAGTAAGCAACCTTTTGGGAAGAAATATATGTACCTTTAGGATATAAAGTTTACTTAAAACTTCACAGAGTTTTGTGCCTAAACCTCTCAGGAATGATGTGGTAATATAAATACAGAGTCTATAAAACTCCATTTGAGTAGTTTTGGATAACAGAATACTCTTCTTATCCTCAAGCTTTTTTTTCTGTAGAATAACCCCCCATCATTTATTTGATTTGTTGGTGTTGTAGGGGACAGTAGTTACTAAAATTATGTAAATGTTGTACTATTTCTTTACAGATCGGGGAAAATTAGAAAGTGAAACTCAGCAGTAGCATTCAAGTCAGAAACTTGAAATCACTTGAGGAGTTAAAGGACTATCATTTCAATGAAGACAGGACAGAAACTATACAAGAAGAATAGATTGAAAATAAGTGCAGAGGGAAATATGTGAGTAAATTATGTCTTTTTCTTCCTTGCCAGGAGCTTCCATAAATATGTGGCATTTCTTACAATGTGTTTTTAACAACTGGGTTAAGAAAATATTAGTTAGCTGCTGCTTTTCAAATAGGCTTTATTGTGAATTCTGTAGCCTAGGAAATTTTTTGATTAAGGGACCAGGAAATTCAAGGAGGGTCTGAGGGTAAACTGAGGGTGGAGAACAGATTCTGGAAAAATAAGATCAAAGCCATAAAATAATACTGCAGGATGAGTGCATATAAAAAAAAGGACACATTTTTATAATTCAAGGGAGAAGGTCAGTAAAACATGAAGCAATATTAAGCTAATTTTTATTCTGAAAAAGACATAATAGCGGAAAGGGCTATTAGAACAATGGAGCTAATTTCTTCATTTCACAGAACCAAGTTCACAGACATAAGTGGCAATGTTAGGACATGCTCCTAAATACATTTCTCCTACCTATTATTTTACATGGCTAAGAGTTGAGATGCACTGATAGTGCTCACACTTGAGAGAATATTAAATTGCTTCCTACAGAAGTAGATGAACTGTATGCTTGTTACATTTTTGAGTGGCTTTTTTATGACAATTTGGAGCTGACTTGGTTTGTGGTTTCTCATAGAGACTTTAGCCTAACTATGTTCTGTGTTTCCATTTACACATTTTTTAAATTTAAGTTTTTGTGACTAGAATGGAACAATGATTGATTAGGGAGATATCATACTTTTATCTATAAGGTTTAAGAAACCTATGCAAACTTCAGAGTTGGGTGAAGTGGGGTTAATGTTAAATCTATTTGTTGCTTTGCTTTTTTTTATTTTTCCTTTTTGAAACTTTGTAAAACAGGCAATGGAGTCTGAAAAGTTAAGCTATAAACCCTAGTTTGCTGCAGACTAGACATGTTATTATATACAAATTATTTAACCTCTGAACATTATTTTTGTTTTGTGTACATTTAACACAATCATCTTGCCATGTGTATACTATTTTATGCTTTTTAAAAAAATCTTTCTCACTTGTGATCAAAATTGTCCCAGAGCCAATCTGAATTCTAAACAATATTTTTCTTGGGTTTAAAGAGAAAAAAAGATTAAATATATTAACTAACTTGCAAAATTTATGTCTGAATTTAGTGGCTTAGTTAAGACATATAACGAGGGATACCCCCAAAATATAATGAATGATTAGATTGTAATCATTATTTTTAAAGACATTAAAATATGTGAAGTTAATCATAGTAGTCCTATGTCAACGAGGAAGATGAGTCAAGGAAGAATGTCAGGTAAGAAATTGAGCACAGCTATAGCCTTCTAGATAAAAAGAGAGCTAACCTTCAAGGAAAATTTTCAGTAAACTCCTAATAAATGCAAATTGATGAATTGGCTTTTCTGAGATTATTCCTAATTTTCCTTTAGATAGAAATTTAAAATTATGTAAATGCTTTAATATGTTTTAGTCATGATAAAGGACATATTTGAAGTATACAGTGAATGCTTCAAGCCAGTAGTATATGCAACATTATTATTTTATTCAAATTGAAATGAACAGCCTTTCTACTTACTGGCTAATATACCATGGTCTGACTGGGGGACTGATCAGAAGCTACTTCTCAATACATTTTCCTTTAAACAAATTCCTAAAATTAGTTTAATTTTACTTTAGCAGAAGCTCTTAAAATTCTGCAATGAAAACAAATTTTATTTCTTTTAAAATTCTATCTCTGTTACAATGCAATTATTCACCATGTAGGTAGCAATGTTAACTTAATCAGTCATAGGGAGAATTGAACCAGACATCTAAACAGAAATCGATCAAGAAGCCAAGTATGAGGTTGATTATGAAAATATATAGCATGAAAATGTAGACACCATGAAGACATCTGAAAAGAATTTAGCCTAGCTTATCTTTGTTATTTATTATTATATAAGTTTTTGATGGAGCACATTGTTAACCAACCACTGTCATCTTTTCAGAAGCATTCAAAACTCTGTTGTGGATTGATAAAAGACATTCACGTCAGCTAACACTGATGCTGATCACAATTTGCTGGAAGAACTAGCAGAAATCAGTCAGTATATATTAACACAGATTCTTAGTAAAAAGTATTTTGAGTACCTGATTTTCATTCAGAGACACTTAAATGAGTCCTATTAAACCTATTAATAATTAGTACCTTTAAAATTATAGGATCGGTACTCTTCTCAATAAGCATTTCTAAATATTCGTTCATGAATTATATCATTTCAGGTGATTGATGTGTTCCATGTACACTAACCATGGAAAAATGCAATCATGTCACCGTATTTATTCTTTGGGGACTTTCCAAAAATAAGAACACTGAAAGTCTTTGCTTCGTCTTATTTTTATTTTGCTACATTGCTATTTGGATAGGAAATGTGCTCATCCTGATTTCTATCACCTGCAGTCCGCTCATTGAGCAACCCGTGTATTTCTTCCTTAATTACCTCTCAGTCTCTGACCTTTGCTACACGTCGACGGTGACACCCAAGCTAATAACTGACTTACTGGCAGAAAGGAAGACCATTTCCTATAGGAACTGCATGGCACAGCTCGTTACCATGCGTTTCTTTGGAGGCATCGAGATCTTTATCCTCACAGGGATGGCCCATGACCGCTACATGGCCATCTGCAGGCCCCTGCACTACCCCATCGTCACGAGCAGGCAGAGGTGTAACGCCATCATCAAGCCTGCTGTGCTGGGCACTTGGACACTCTGCCAGTCAGTTCCTCCTCACCGTCTTCCTACCCTTCTGTGGCCCCAGCGAGACTGATCACTGCTTCTGTGACGTGTACCCTTTGCTGAAGCTGGCCTGCTCGAATACCCGCATGATAGGTTTCTTCGTTATTGCTAATTCGGGCCTGGTTGTTTTGGTGACCTTTGCTGTCTTGATGCTGTCTTACTTCTTTATATTGATGGCATCAGGGCGTAGTCCGTGGGGAGCCGAAGCAAAGCTCTCTCCACTTGCAGTTCTCGTATCACCGTTGTAGTCCTGTTTTTCGCACCTGTGTCATTCATTTACATCGGACCAGCCACAACTTTCCCAGAAGAGAAAGTGTTTGCTCTTTGTTACACCATCGTTGCCCCGATGTTCAACCCTCTGATCTACAGGCTGAGAAACACGGAGATGAAGAATGCCTTGAAGAAAGTTCGGTGTCCTCATGTACTCCTGGAAAGAAAGTAACTTTCTGAAGCTTTTCTGCATTTCATGACGAGGTTCCCTGAGACCGCGGCTGGGAATAGGATCCATTCTCATCACCTCTGCTTGGAGAGATAAGTGAAAAAAAAAAAAAGCATATCCTGTCTGTTGTTCTACACTGGCACCTGACATAATTTTAAGCATTCTTCTTTTTCTTACCCTCTTTCATCTGTCTTAACAATTAAGGACTATGTTTATGCAAAATAGCCAGACTATGTGCTAAAAACAAAAAGTTACATCACATATTTAGCATCCTATTGAAAAAAGATAAAATAAATCATGCACTTTTTGTGCCTTAAAATGCTGAAAAACTGCATAAGATATTACCTTCTATTTTCAAACTTTTATTTGACTATAGATGCACGTCACTCATATATAGTTCACGAACGGTCAAAAACTGACCAACACCATGTAATCAGCAGCCAGATTGAGTCAGAAATTATCAGTATACCGGAACTCCACCTCGTACCCTGTTTAATCACAATTTCCCCACAAAATCGCTATCTTTATTTATTTACTTTACATTATTGTATTGGTTTTGCCATATATTGACATGAATCTGCCCCAGGTGTACATGTGTTCCCCATCTTGAACCCCCCCTTCCACCTCCCTCCCCATCCCATCCCTCTGGTTCATCCCAGTACACCAGCCCCGAGCATCCTGTGTCATGCATCGAACCTGGACTGGAATTTATATCTATTTTTGTATTCTATAGAAAGAGCAATAGAGATCATACTCTTGTGTCCATTTTTCTATTATTGTGTTTGTAATGCTCATTCATTATGTTTTGACTTCTCTGATTGCTTTCATTGGTCTAGAGCATCTCATTGCATGAATGTGACCATTAATTTATCCATTCTTTTGGTGCTAGGCATTTGGATCATTTCTCGCTTAGAGCTGTTAAGAGTAGCACTGCTTTACACAGTTTGGAATGTCTTTTGGTGTATATGTCTTCTGTTGTTTCTTTTCAATATGTTTTACATGGTAAATTTTAAAACTTAAAATTTTAAGATGGTGGTGCACGCTTGTTTTAATAATTTTGCTGATATATTACTGACATAAATTAAAATATATTAAATTTTAAAATGTCACTAGAAAGACATTAAGGTAGATGCAATAAAAGGTTTAGAAATATGTGAAACTTCTGATACTTTTAGAATTCATCACTGGGATCTGGGGTATATTGATCAATACCGATCAAACTGTCAATCACAGGTACAAAGAATAAGACTGTTAGAAAGATAGCTTGTACAATGGAGCTTAGGAAAAATTCTCAGAATGGAGTGTCGGGTAATGTTTACAAGATTAACATTTAGGTAATCGTCACTAGGAAATATTACAAATAAGATATTTACTAGAGGACATGGAGTTGTTTATCATAAGTAAAGCTGGAAAATTATTTACTTAGATTCTGAGTAAAAAAAAAAAAAAGTATTTCAGTGGCCTCTAAATAAGGGCAGTGGTTTCAGGTAAAGAAAGTATAAGCAGATGATGCCACCCTTAAAGCAGAACGTGAAGAGGAATTAAAGAGCCTCTTGATAAAGGTGAAAAAAGAGAGTGAAAAAGCTGGCTTAAGACTCAACACACAAAAAACAAAGATCATGGCATCCGGTCCCATCACTTCATGGCAAATAAATGGGGAAACAATGGAAATGGTGACAGACTTTATTTTCTTGGACTCCAAATTCTCTGTGAATGGCGACTGCAGCTATGAAATTAAAAGACGCTTGCTCCCTGAAAGAAAATCAATGACAAATCTACACTGTTTTAAAAAGCAGAGACATTACTTTGCCAAGAAAGGTCTGTATGTTCAAAGCTTTGGTTTTCCAGTAGTCATGTTCGGGTGTGAGAGCTGGACAGTAAAGAAGGCTGAGTGCCAAATACTGATGCCTTCAAACTGTGGTGTTGGAGAACACGAGAGACCCTTGGACTGCAAGGAGTCAAACCAGTCCATCCTAAAGGAAAGCAATCTTGAATATCCATTGGAGGGACTGATGCTAAAACTGAAACTTCAATACTTTGGCCACCTGATGCGAAGAGCCAGCTCATTGGAAAAGACACTGATGCTAGGAAAGATTGAAGGCAGGAGGAGAAGGGGACAACAGAGGATGAGATGATTATATGGCATCATGGCATGGACATGAGTTTGAGCAAGCCCCAGGAGTTAGTGAAGGACAGGGAAGCAGTCCATGGGGTTGCAAAGAGTTGGACATGATTGAGCAACTGAACAACAACAAATGCTAATGCTGGCTTGCAATGCACACAAAAACACTTACATGTACACAAACACAAAATATAGACAATTACAACTTTCCAGGAACTTCTATTATAGCACAAAAGAGATAAACATTCTTGAATTCAAAATCAAACTGAAAGAGAAAATATTTAATTTTTTCCAAGAGGTTATGACCACATTAAAAAAATAACCTTGAATATAGGGGAAAATTATATTGAAAATGGATATTGCAGAGTATGTCACACAATGACTTCCTTTATTGGGGTCATTTTCAAAGCATGATATATGAATCTCAAAATTGTCCAGGGTGTTTAAAAAATTAAATAAAAAATAATATTTTAATTTGAAATTTGATGGATAAAACAAAAAAGAAAGAAAGAAACAGTAAATATCTTAAGAAATTTATCTTAAGAAAAAAGCAGTTATTAACAAATTACCAGAACACAGAATTAGAGAGACAAGAAGATAGAGAATATCAAAAAGATATTAATATTCATTATCAGTGAAATAAAATAAAACCGAAAAACCAATATTTATCAAACTCTAGGGTTGGGATAACAATGAGAAAAAAAAATAAAGTGCTGATTACTGAAAATTTTCCAGATTAATGATAATGCTGAAAGAATGAAATATGGCCTTTTGCAGCAGTGCTGATGGTCCTAGAGAGTGTCACGCTCAGTGAGATGAGTCAGACAAAGACAAATGTGATATGATATCACTTACGTGTGGGATCTAAAAACAATACAAATGCGTCATATACAAAACACAGGCAGACTCACAGAAGTAGAAAACAAACCCATGATTATCAAAGGGGAGAGAAAGGGGAGGGAGGACAAATTAGGAGTTGGGGTTAACAGATAAAAACTACTACATATGAAATGGAGAAGCGGTAAGTATTCACTCTGGCAACCCTCTCCAGCGTTCTTGCCTGGGGACTCCCAGGGACGGGGCAGCCTGGTGGGCTGCCGCCTATGGGGTCACACAGAGCCAGACACAACTGAAGCGACTTATCAGCAGCAGCGTAGCACAGGCAATTATATCCAATATATGGTAATAACCTGTAATATTGACTCCCAGCTGACGATTCACAGTTGTGTGTATCTTTCCCCTTTTGCCGGAAGGAATGGAAGGGAAAGTTAATTTGGTTTGGTTATTTACTCCTCCTTTTCTTTGGAAAACCCAATCTCCCACTTGAGAAATGGAAATAAATGTGAAAGTAAATAACCTGGGACTGACAGGAATAGAGCGCCAGCTGGTTAGTGTTTTTATTAAGCAATTCCTGTATCCATATTGTTTTGTTCATGGCAATTATTCCAACTCTATATGTTTCCCTTTGATTCTCTTTGCCGTTCCCCTCTCAAGAAGTAGAGGCCTCCTCCAAAGAAACCTCATGCTTCCTTAGGGCTACTAAGCCTCCCTCCTGCTTTTCAAACAAAAGCATTAGCTAAAGATGGCAGAATTTCCTGACCTTCCTCAGTTCTGAATAAAACGATGCCCTCTAGAGACCCAGTGCCCAGAGCCCTGCTAAAGCAAAATGAAAAGCAAATTTACATACTGAAAATTCCCAGGAGGCCTGAGGAATAAACCTTGGACAACTGGTTAGTGATTATAGCCTTAGAAACACTTTTGGGAAAACAAATGCCCTTTGCTTTCAAAGAATGAATTCTTATAATGCTCTGTTCATATGTGGCTCTTGCAGCTATCATTTCCTCCAAGCACAAATGTAAAACAGATGACTCCTACAGAATGTACGTGCACATTGCTTTGGCAGGTAAACAAAAATGTGTCTGGCTTACTCGCATCTCAGAGCAGGTGTAAAGAAATTATATCTGTAATGAAAAGATCAGATCACATCCCTGTGGAAAGAGTTCGTACTTCTCTGCGAGTTCAGGATGGATTCAGGGGTACCTAACTTTTGATTTCCCTTGCAAAACAACAGAGTTTCACCCAGGAAAACAATCCTGAAGATATTTGCAGAGAATTAATGTAGCTTTGTTTGCATCACGGATTTGTAGTCTCCCATTTCAATTCAGGTTTATATGATTGAAAAGGGTTAGCACAGTGCTTACCAAAAGTGGAGAATGTACCAAGCAGATATTTTCGTGAAGAGCTGGAAAATTGCCTGAAGGCAACTCAGAATTGTCCTGATGTTTTTGTTTGTATTAGGCTAACGGCATGCTATTTGCCTTTTGTTCCCCTTAACTGTTACTGTAAGATTATACATTTCATTGTGGTATAGCGATACGAGTCCGTGCTTTGGTGATGTTTAGCCTTCATTGCATATTGCAGGCTGAATCAGAGTAGGGGAAATAACTAACATTTTGAAATGTTTAGGTTGTCTATGACTTTTGAGCGTCTAATCTACAGAGATCAAATGATGATTTTCCTAAAATAAGTTAGACTGAAATTGGTGAAGGTAAGTTAATGGTAGGGAAAGGAATCCTGTCTAGCTCTTATGCACTAGGTACCATACTAGGAAGCTTCACATTATAATTTTATGTACTTCTCAATATTCTCTTTAAGAATGTATCAATATTGCAGTTGCACATATAAGGATTCTGAAGTTTAGACAGATTAAACATCCTTCCCAAAGAATCTCAAAAGAGTACACTTTGCTCTTGTTATAAGTTCTTAATAACAATTTTATGGAAAGCAAAATATTTGAAATAATTTTGGAGAGTAAAATTGGTAGTGTCTAAGCTTATGCAGGATGACAGTTGTTTGTCTTCCATTAATTCAGAAATAAATATTTGACACAATGGTAACATTTATTCAAATCCAAATATTGAAAAATTGGGTAATAAATTGGCCAGGTATAAGGATCTACTATTTCATCTAATGGCAAATGTGTGTGTGTTGAAAACATATAAGGGCCTGACAGTCTCGATGGAATTTACTATGATATACGGAGTTTGAATCAATGTGATTAGTTCTCCTTTTTATTTTACACTTCTCAGCTTTTCTAATTCTTTTGCTATTGTCTTTCTTAAAAACTATTTGCATAAATGTAATATATGAGTTTAATGTTTTGAAAATTTTTCTTCCGTCAAAGAAAGGTTAATTTTTCCATGACTGTAGTTTTATCCCCTCAATTTATTCATTAGATTAATTTTGTTATTGCCAATAATTGTAGAAATACTTGATTGTTCACCATAATTTCCTTAACGACATTCAATCAACAGTAAATAGCTAATCCTTTAACTGTACAAACTGGGACACTGAAAACTACTGTGGTCAAATTGTAGGCAAAGATGTTGCAAATGGGTTTGAAATCATAATTGCTAATCTCCATCTTAATTCTTGTAACTTCATAGATGTATTTTTAGAGTGACCTAGCATATCACCTGTGGAGAAGGCAAAGGCAAGCCACTCCAGTACTCTTGCCTGGAAAATCCCATGGACGGAGGAGCCTGGTAGGCTGCAGTCCATGGGGTCGCTACAAGTCAGACATGACTGAGCGACTTCCCTTTCACTTTTCACTTTCACACATTGGAGAAGGAAATGGTGGCCCACTCCAGTGTTCTTGCCTGGAGAATCCCAGGGACGGGGGAGCCTGGTGGGCTGCCGTCTAAGGGGTCACACAGAGTCGGACACGACTGAAGTGACTTAGCAGCAGCAGCATATCACCTGTAATCTATATTGCAAAGAATTTGAAATATAGATTCAAATAATTCCACCACTGCTGCCCTCCGTGATTCCTTGTCTGCTCTGTTTCCATCCAGAAGAGGCATCAGCAGTCTAAATGTAAACCGGATTATTTCTATGAGCTACTGTTTATTAGCTTTCTGATTTTGGAAATTGATTCAGCTACTTTTTATCAGATTCTTTTGTAATGAAACAAAGGGATCGTGTTCCCATGATTAAGTCATTCTAATAACTAGGTTCCTTCTTATTTAATAGTTCTCTTTATATCAATGTACTTAAATTTATTAAAATGTAAGGTTTTTTTGCTGCATAATAGACATATCTTATGACTATGATTGTGACATTTTTTAAACAAACCACACAACATGAATACATGCTATTTAACTACCATGATCAGTGGAAAATCTGAGGAAGAGATCTGCTGTCATTTTGTTAAAAGTGGAGAATAGCAAGGAGAGATGTTAAGGATATAATATGACCAAATCAAAAACTCCTTCCTCATGGAATCAAATAGATGAAACTAAAATGGTACCAAATGTGTTTTATTGTCTTATCTATTCGCTAGTTAAAATCACTTTAAGTATTGTCAGTAATATAGCTACACAGCGTGGTTAATGATGAACTTGTTAATTTCTACGTAACTCTGCAACAACAACAAAATTTTATATTTTAAAAACCTGTCTGTGATGGCTGGGTATGGTCTTCACACCTGATCTAGGAGTGAGGTAGGAAGACCTTCTGGATTTACCAGGGTGAAGAGCAGCATTTAGATGAGTTCTCCTGTATGTAGTGCATATTTTTCCACTCCCTTATACTTTATGTCTTAAAAATCATGCAGAAGTATGATGCAAGCAGATTCATGAATCAATCCTCATTCATTTAACACAGAACAGTCGAACGCTTCCTGACCATAACATATGCTGTATCATTTTATAACATCATCTTTTACTCAATTTCAGTGATTAAACAGTAAAATATAAATATATAAAACACATAAAAGTTCAGGAATTAAACACACCTGTGTAATTATAAGCAATTTTCTTTTTCCTTTACTTATTAAACCACTAATTTTAACAAATGTACAGTTTACTACACAAGTAGTGACTTTAACACTTAAAGGTTAAATAGAAGAGGGGCATATATTTTACAGTTATTTTTAGGATGTAAATCATTGACAACTTTCCAATGTTTGTGATCAAATATTCTAACTTATTTGACTTACAAGATTGGTTTGACTTATAAGACTTATTTGACTTATAAGATTATGTTTCTTTCACTGGTGGCAAAGAAATCAGCTGTTTTGCAAATAAATTGTCCACTCAAGCATTTCAAAATTCAGAAAAATAAGTCATAAATTTGTTTATATTTCTTGTACTTATGCATGAAGAAAATGCAGGGAGTAGTCAATATCTTGTTGGAGAAAGAAACATTATATAAAATGAAGACTGCATCATGTACAAAAAAACACATGTTTAATATATCAATATGTCACATGCCCAGAAACGAGTAAATAAATATTCATTTTTCCCAAAATATTATGCTGCTGCTCCTTAATCACTTCAGTTGTGTCCAACTGTGTGTGATCCTATGGCCTGCAGCCTGGCAGGCTCCTCTGCCCATGAGATTTTCTAGGGAAGAATATAAGAATGGGTAGCCTTTCCCTTCTCCATAATTTTTCCCTTCCCCTTAAGGAATTAATGATATGTTAATCATTAAATTTAAAACCTGAGGAATACTGAAGAGAATACATATTTAATTACATCAATAGACTAGAATATTTTGATACAAAAGGAATCTATGGGGCAAAAAAGTCTATAATTTCCTATAACAGGTACAGTAAATACCTTATGGATTTGCTTCAATGATATGTTAATGGCTATAATTTTACAGTAAACTTGCTATAATTTTACTGTAAGTGTTTCATCCAAATGTGTGTGCTGGTTTTTCTTTCAGGTACTCAACAATTTTTGCATGATACACATTAAACTCAGCATATGGCAAATCAGAGGAATATATCAGAATTTATTTTTATGGGGCTTTCCTCTGACCAGAATATGCAGATGTTTTGCTTTGTGTTCTTCTTATTCGGTTATGTTGCCCTGTTGGTGGGAAACCTTCTGATCCTTGTCTCCATCCGATGTAGCCCTCTGTTTCACCAACCAATGTACTATTTCCTCAGCCACTTATCCTCCATGGACATCTGCTATACCTCTTGTGTGACACCCAAACTGATCAGTGACCTGCTTCTGGGAAAGAAAACCATCTCGTATGGCAACTGCATGCTGCAGGTCTTCACCATGCACTTTTTTGGCATCATCGAGGTCTTCGTCCTTACAGTCATGGCCTTTGATCGCTGTGTGGCCATCTGCAAGCCTCTGCTCTACATGATTATCATGAACAGGACAAGGTGCAATCTCCTCATCCTGGCAGCTTGGGCTGGCGGGGCTGCCCACGCCTTTTCTCAGTTCTCTATGATAGTCAGTCTGCCCTTCTGTGGCCCCAATGAAATTGACCACTACTATTGTGACATCTTTCCTTTGTTGAAGGTTGCCTGTACTGATACCTACATCACTGGTGTCCTTGTGGTTGCCAATTCGGGAATGGTTGCCTTAGTAACCTTTGTTCTCTTGTTTGGGTCCTATGTCACTATATTATTCACCTTAAGAAACCACTCAGCTGAAGGAAGGCGCAAAGCCCTCTCTACCTGTGGGTCTCACATCACCGTGGTTGTCTTATTTTTTGGTCCTTCAATCTTTGCCTACCTCAGACCCCCTACCACTTTCCCTGAGGACAAAATATTTTCTCTCTTTTATACCATAATTGCTCCTATGTTCAATCCCTTAGTCTACACTCTGAGAAACACAGAGATGAAAAAGGCTATTAGAAAAGTTTGTTGTCAAAAGATATTTTCAGAAGAAAAACATAATTGATTTCTTTTACTCGATCAGTCTTGGGTGTTCACTGGAAGGACTGATGTTGAAGCTGAAACTCCTATACTCTGGCCACCTGATGCAAAGAGCAGACTCATTTGAAAAGACGCTGATGCTGGGAAAGATGGAGGGCAGAAGGAGAAGGGGATGACTGAGATGAGATGGTTGGATTGAATCACTGACTCAATAGACCTAGATCTGGGTGGACTCTGGGAGTTGGTGATGGACAGGGAAGCCTGGTTTGCTGCAGTTCATGGGGTCATAAAGAGTCGGACATGACTGAGCAACTGAACTGAACTGAACTGAACTCTATATGTTAAAAAAATTATGCAAGAGTAAATGGGGGCTTGGAATCATAGAGTTCTATGGCTTTGAGAATGATTTGAACTCAAATTTTCCACTTTATAAATGTAAGAGGTGAGGAAATGAAGAAATATAAGTTTCAATCTTGTCTAACCCATAGTGAACTATGAGGCTAATAAGGATTTTCATAATCACTCATATGTAAACTTGGGGACAAGACAAATTGCTGATATTCTCTGGACACGCAGAAAATTAAGAAAATGTAAGTTCATAAAGCTCTTCTCTGGTGGCCCAGCAGAAAAGAATCCACTTGCAATGCAGGAGATACAGGTTCAGATCCCTAGGTTGGGAAGATTCCCTGGAGAAGAAAATGGCAACCCACTCAAATATTCTTGCCTGGGAAATTGCAGAGGAGCCTGGTGGGCTCCAGTCCATGGGGTTGGAAGAGTCGGGCCCAACTGAGTGATTAAACCACCACAAGTTCATAAAGGAGACATTACTTTTCAGTATTGAGCTCCGTTTGGTGAAATAGTTAGAAATTGAAGAAGGTGGAGAAAACCACTAGACCATTCAGGTATGACCTAAATCAAATCTCTTATGACTATACAGTAGAAAGTGAGAAATAGATTTAAGGGACTAGCTCTGGTAGAGTGCCTGATGAACTCTATGGACAGAGGTTCATGACATTATATAGGAGACAGGAAACAAGACCATCCCCAAGAAAACAAATGCAAAAGAGCAAAATGGCTGTCTGAGGAGGCATTAATAATAGCTGTGAAAAGAAGGGAAGGGAAAAGCAAAGGAGAAAAGGAAAGATGTACCCATTTGAATGCAGAGTTCCAAAGACTAGCAAGGAGAGATAAGAAACCCTTCCTCAGCGATCAATGCAAAGAAATAGAGGGAAAAAATGGAATGGGAAAGACTAGAGATCTCATCAAGAAAAATTAGAGATACCAAGGGAACATTTCAAGCAAAGATGAGCTTGATAAAGGATGGAAATGGTAAGGACCTAACAGAAGCAGAAGATATTCAGAAGAGGTGGCAAGAGTACACAGAAGAACTGTACAAAAAAGATCTTAATGACCCAGATAATCATGGTGTGATCACTCACCTAGAGCCAGACATCCTGGAATGTGAAGTCAAGTGGGCCTTAGGAAGCATCACTATGAACAAAGCTAGTGGAGGTGATGGAATTCCAGTTGAGCTATTTCAAATCCTGAAAGATGATGCTGTGAAAGTGCTGCACTGTGTGATACAGGATGCTTGGGGCTGGTGTACTGGGATGAATCAGAGGGATGGGATAGGGAGGGAGGTGGGAGGGGGGTTCAAGATGGGGAACACATGTACACCCAGGGAAGATTCATGTCAATGTATGGCAAAACCAATACAATAATGTAATTAGCCTCCAATTAAAACAAACAAACAAAAAGAAAGTGTTGCACTGAATATGCCAGCAAATTTGGAAAACTCAGCAGTGGCCACAGGACTGGAAAAGGTCAGCTTTCATTCCAATCCCTAAGAAAGCCAATGCCAAAGAATGCTCAAACGACCACACAATTGCACTCATCTCACACGCTAGTAAAGTCATGCTCAAAATTCTCCAAGCCAGGCTTCAGCACTACGTGAACCATGAACTTTCAAATGTTCAAGCTGGTTTTAGAAAAGGCAGAGGAAAAAGAGATCAAATTGTCAACATCCACTGGATCATCGAAAAAGCAAGTGAGTTCCAGAAAAATATCTATTTCTGCTTTATTGACTATGCCAAAACCTTTGACTGTGTGGATCACAATAAACTGTGGAACATTCTGAAAGAGATGGGAATACCAGAGCACCTGACCTGCCTCTTGAGAAACCTGTCTGCAGGTCAGGAAGCAACAGTTAGAACTGGACATGGAACAACAGACTGGTTCCAAATAGGAAAAGGAGTATGTCAAGGCTGTATATTGTCACCCTGCTTATTTAACTTCTATGCAGAGTACATCATGAGAAACGCTGGGCTGGAAGAAGCACAAGCTGGAGTCAAGATTGCAGGGAGAAATATCAATAACTCAGATATGCAGATGACACCATCCTTATGGCAGAAAGTGAAGAAGAACTAAAGAGCCTTTGATGAAGGTGAAGAGGACAGTGAAAAAGTTGTCTTAAAGCTCAACATTCAGAAAACTAAGATCATGGCATCTGGTCCCATCACTTCATGGCAAATAGATGGGGAAACAGTGTCAGACTTTATTTTTTTGGGCTCCAAAATCACTGCAGATGGTGATTGCAGCCATGAAATTAAAAGACGCTTACTCCTTGGAAGGAAAGTTATGACAGACCTAGACAGCATATTAAAAAGAAGAGACATTACTTTGTCAACAAAGGTCCATCTAGTCAAGGCTATGGTTTTTCCAGTAGTCATGTATGGATGTGAGAGTTGGACTCTAAAGAGAGCTGAGCACCAAAGAATTGATGCTTTTGAAGTGTGGTGTTGGAGAAGACTCTTGAGAGTCCGTTGGACTGCAAAAATATTCAACCAGTCCATCCTAAATGAGATCAGTCCTGGGTGTTCACTGTTAGGACTGATGTTGAAGCTGAAACTCCAATATTTTGGCCACCTGATGTGAAGAGCTGACTCATTTGAAAAGACCCTGATGCTGGGAAAGATTGAGGGCAGAAGGAGAAGGAGACGACAGAGGATGAGATGGTTAGATGGCATCACCGACTCAATGGACATGGGTTTGTATGGATTCCGGGGGTTGGTGTTGGACAGGGAGGCCTGGCGTGCTGCAATTCATGGGGTCGCAAAGAGTTGGACACTGAATCATTTCAGTTCAGTTCACTCAATTTTGTCTGACTCCTTTCGACCCCATGGACTGCAGCATATACCAGGCTTCCGTGTCCATCACCAACTCTCGGAGCTTAGTTAAACTCGTTTCCATCATGTTGGTGATGCCATCCAACCATCTCATCCTCTGTCATCCCCTTATTATCACTAATTATTTGTTTGTTTTGTTTCCTTCTGGATCCTTCTCCACTTCCCCAAACTGTTCCCAAGCACACAGTTTCTCAGCAAGTTCACAGCCCCGGGACAAGCCTGGCCATCACCTTGCTGCACCTTCAGACCCTGGTGGAGCATACATTTGCACCCCAGGCTTTGTGCTTACCTGCCATGACAAGGCTCCAGCACGCGTGCTCTGTCTGAGCACTCACCAGTCAACCTCTTACAATCGAGGTCCAAGCTGTTGTTGATGTTGTTTTCCCAGTTTCTTCTCCACAGTTTACACACACCTCAGACCTCAGAAACCCTGCATCCAGCTTGTTCTCTGAACTCAATGTCTGCATATCCTCTGGCCAACCTTAGCCTTTCTACTCTCTAGAGACACTTCCTGCTTGTTCTGTGATGGTGGCCGTTCTGGCTGCAGCTACAACAGCACGTGCTCCAAGTTTGAATCGCGCCAATGCTGACTCCCAATTTGGAGGCGAGATCTCCTTCTCTACATCCATACTCTAATTACTAATCCTCAATCTTAGGTTACTCTCAACACTTCTAATGGCATATCATAAATTGAAAATATTTAAATTGCGCAACTCGATCAGTTTTGACAAATGTATACACCTCCGAAACCATTCCCACAATCAAAATAATGAGCGTGTCCATCACTCCAAAGAGTTTCCTTGTGCTCACTGTAGCCCTCCCTCTTGTCCTTTACTGGAACCCTTTTCTCCTGCAACTGTTGATTTGCTTTCTGTCTCTATAGATTAGTTTGCATTCTCTAGATATTTACATACATTTAATCATGCAGTATAAATTCTGCATTTGCTAGTTTCTTTCATAATCATGATTTAAAGATTAATCCATATTGTTGCATGCATCAATTGTTCATCCCTTTTGGTTGACGAGGAAATGAATGCAAATCCCATGAATGCAAATTGTACCATTTGTTTCTTCACTGTGTTCTTGATGGACATTTGGATTAGGTCCAACTTTTGCATATGACAAATAACACTGCTATGTTCATTCATGTACAAGTTACTGATTTGGCATATAGTCTTGAAAGGTAAACACGTAGGAGTGAAATGGCTGGTCTTATGCACACTTAACGTTTTAGGAAACTGCAAGCTACTTTGGAAAAGTAAGTGATTGTTCCAGTTTACCTCCCTACAAGAAGTTTATGAGTGTTCAAGATGCTCTTCAATACTTGATATGCCACTTTTCTCAATTTTAGACATTATTAGTGTGGTGAACTGCTATCTCATTATGGCTTTAATTTGCATTCATAAATAACTAATGGTGTTAAGCAAATTTTCATTCAGTAATTTGACATTCAAATATCTTTTTTGGTGAAGTGTCTTTTCAAATCAACTGCTAATTTTTAAAACTTTTAATTAGATTGTTGAAATTTTAGGCATAAATTGCTTATATTATTTACTTATTACCTTTTTAATATCTGTTATTTATAGTGTTATCATATCTCACTTTTGATATCAATAATATGTGTCATTTCTGCTTAGCTCCTGATTCACCTGGCTAGATGTTTATCAGTTTTAGAGTATTTCTCAAATAACTGATTTTGCTTTCATTTTCTCTCTATTGTATTTTCTTGTACTTTATTTATTTATTTTTTAAACAGACTACATATAGTAGTATGCTGTTATTTTTTTTTAATTTTTTTTTAAAATTTTTTAGTTTATTTATTTTAATTGGAGGCTAATTACTTTACAATATTGTATTGGTTTTGCCATACGTTGACATGAATCCGCCTCGGGTGTACATGTGTTCCCCATCTTGAACCCCTCTCCCACCTCCCTCACCATATCATATGTTCTTTCTAATTTTAAGAGGGAAATTGAGAACAAAGGTGAGAATATTTTTCTTTTCCAATATAGATGTTTGGTGCAACAAATCTCCCTATAATCAATGCTTTACCAGCATTGTGTAGACTTTGATATATTTTGTTTTCATTTTAATTCATATAAAACTACTTTGTAATCTCCTTTTGATTTCTTCTTTGCCCTTGGGGTCCATTTGTGCAGATAAGTCTGGGTATATACACCCTACAGGACTAAAACTATTGAATGGAAAGTGCTCAATAGTAAGGGGAATAAAAATACATATATTTTGTTGGTTTCTAACTTCATTAAGCTATTTAAAACTTCAATAAACAAATGTGGAACCTATTCCAACCTATCAATAAGAATAGGCATTTTGTTTTAAATTTCAATTATTTTGACAATTTTCTTTTTAAAAAATATTTATTTACTTTCATTTTTGGCCACACCATGAAACTTGAGGAATCTTAGTTCCCTGACCAGGGATTGAACCCCTGTCTCCTGCATTGGTAGCACAGAGTCTTAACCAGTGAACTGCCAGGGAAGTCCCGCAGATTATTCTTTTTCCTTTGTCTCTCACAGCCCAATGTTTCATTGCAGCCATGGCACTGCATTGTTGTTGGTTGCTGCTGCTGCTCCCAGAAAGTAGTGAAGTGACAGGTGATTGATTTAATTGTTAATGCATCTAATGTTGCTTTTGTTCATAAAAAATGTTGGGACTCTGAATATCTCTTTCTGATTTTCCTCTAACTTCTTTTCTTCTTTGGTCTGGAAATAGAGGCCTTCTTCAAAGCAAACTTGGTGCTCCCAAAGGGTTACCTAGGTTCCTTTCTGTTCTTCACAGGAGGAAATTAGAAGAACTGGCAGAATTTACTGAAGTTATTTGGATCTGAATAACAGTACTGACCTCTAGAGACAGTGCCCAGAGCTTGGCTAACACAAAAAGTTAAATGCATTTATATTCTGAGAATTCCCAGAAGGCTGTGAAGTATAATCTTGGACAACTGATTAGGGTTCCTTGGTTAGAATCTTTAAGAAATGCTTTTGGGAAAACAATTTCTTTAACTTTTTAAGTCAAAATATTCTCATGGCTTCCTTTCAGGTTATATTTGGCTCATGTAGAACAAGTTTCTTCCAGGCACAGGCATCAAAGAGATGACTCGGAGGGCATGGATATGAACGCTGCTTTAGCAGATATTTCAAAAAGTTCTTGTTTACTCTTGAGTATGAGCAGGCATTGGTGAGTCATCAGCATTTAAAATCCTAGCTCACCTTCTTGTGGAATGAACACATGTTTCTCTGTGAACACAGGATAGTTTTCAGGGGTATTCAAACCACCACTTACTTTGTATAACAGTAGGATTTTTCTTCCTGAAAATGCAAGCAATATTTGAAGATATTTTTAGAGAATTGATCTAAATTTTTCTGAATCGCTGCTTTATAGACTTACATTTAATTTAAGTCTATATGTAAATGCTAGTGAATGGTTAGCAAACTGTGTAAATGAAGCACGACGAGTGGGGCGGGAGTTGTGTGACCGACATTTCCCTGAATAAGTTAAAACTAACTTGAAGACCATCTGCAAATTATGTGCAGGTATAGTCTTTACAGTACTTGTTTTAGGTTCACCAGCTCTATTTGGCATTAATTGTGTTACTTTAAGGTTATATGTTCTGATGTGGTATATAAAACATTTTAGCAAGGGTTACAATGAGTTCTGTTTTGATAGTATATTACAACCAGCATGTGTGCTTTGGATAATACATTTAAAAGTGATGAAATTTTCAGATTGTCAGTGATCCTCCAAACTCTAATATTTGAAGAAATTCCTAGTTTTTTAAAATATCAGTTGCCTAGAATTGTCTAGATTCATCAGACTCAGATTAAGCAAATGTATGGTGAAGGAAATGGCAACCCACTCCAGTGTTCTTGCCTGGAGAATCCCAGGGACAGGGGAGCCTGGTGGGCTGCCGTCTATGGGGTCGCACAGAGTCAGACACGACTGAAGCGACTTAGCAGCAGCATGGTTAGCCACAGGCTGATTATACCTATATATATACAAATAAATACATACAGATCCTACTTGCTTCCTGAATAATAGTTTCACAACACTGATAGTACCTCATGAAGGGTAAATAGGACAGTTAAGCCATACTACAGCAGGTGCAAATTAACTTTTTAACTTAATATTTTTGGCATGAAATAATGGATTACTTATTTAAAATTAAATGTCAAGAAATTTTGTGATAAACCATTTGTGATAAAATGGTATATATAATTTAACCAGAACCAAAAGAAAATTAGTATTGTGTGAATTCTGAAGCACTTTCAACTTGTTGTAGGAATAATGTGGACTTTCTTGAGTTTTACACATTCATAAGTAAATGGTCTGTAAAAAAAAAAAAATTTTGCAGGCAACCAGTGATATAGCCAGGTTGACTTTATTTTTTCAACAGAAATTCAATTTGGGTTTTGCTTGGGTTTCATTTATTTCAAGTGATTTCACTGAAATGTATGTCTATGCCTTTATTCAAAGAAAGAAGAATGTAAAAATAAGATATAGCATTGCTATGTATGGGTTTGGTTTTATAAACTCACGTGTTTTCTCTCATTGTTTCCTGGAAAGATGTGTTTATATCACAGGTGTGGTTGTTGCAATTCAAGATTAAAGTACATTGTGTTATACAAATAAGAACAACTTGTGTGAATGAATAAATCCAAAACAGTCCTTTTTATACTTAAGATTGCATTATAAATAGTAAAAGAAAGTAAAACATAAAGCATCAAGAATAAGGTGTGACAATTGCCCAGATTCATAAAGGATGATTGATTATGCAATCTAAACTGGAAGGTCTTTTTAGATTTAAATGTCCTCTTCTATGTAAAGCATAAATATAAAAAACCGAAGCAAAAAGGTAGCTAACTTTCAGTTTACATTATTTCACTTGATATCAAACATCTGAATATCGGAAACATCTAGGTGACTAATTTCCTCTCTAGCATCAGAAGTTTACCAATGCTTGGATAAAAGTGGTTTGTCTTCCATTTTATTTTATTATATTCATCATAGCTAATTTTGACCTTGTCGCTTTTGCATCATCACTTGATTTTTGACTTAATAATGTTTTATTTTCTTCACTTATGTGTTCAATGTCTTAACCTTCATGAAGGTCATTATTCTACTAGTGCCTTCAAGAGAGCTGATAACTTATTTTTATAAGATCAAAGCATTAATATCTGTAGTGTTTAGATTGAAAGCTTGATGTTGTGAAGTGATTTCAAAGCATGGACATGCTACACCATGCATCTATTATAATTATCATAGTATGTTTTATAGTGATCTGGGAGTCTGTCACCTTTCATGAGATGAAAATAATGGTAATTCTTTTACTGCTATCTCTTCTAATATGTGCCCCTTTCCTGCCCGTGCCTGCACGGACGATTCAACGTTCGACACGAATCGGCGTCTGTCGCCTTAGAAAAAAGGGGAGAGAGAAAAGATGGGGTCGAGAGGATTGCAGTGTATAACAGCAATGCAATGCTTTATTATGTAGAATGCTCCTTATATATGTAAAGACAAACAAGATCTTAGTCAGTACACCTGGAATGTATATCCCCATGGTTACAGAAAGAATTGTTCTTTTACACAATGACTTCTTCCCTCAGGCCGTCAGAGGCAAGGTAATAACAAATTTGTTTTTCTCTTAAACTTAAGCTACCGTGACCCTTTTCACCTGCCTCCATCCGCCTTAGCCCACGGTTAATGTTTATCCAACATGGTCAAAGGGGTGGCGGGACAGGGGGCAATTGCCTTTACAGGCTCCTTGAAACAAGGACTGCTCCCAGGGCAGGCATCCGAGACGCACCGCTCCCCGCAGCTCCCCCTTTTTATTTCTTTAATGTTGGATAAAGATCTATTAGGCGAGGGCAATCAAAAAGAGGCGTCAGGAAGTAGGGCGGCAGTAAGACAAGAGTTAACCATTCCTTTTAATACGGGTGAACATCATGAGCTGGCGAGTGATAAAATTGGATAAGCATTGTACAATACAAGGACCACAACAGAGCACACATACAACCACAAGCAGAATTAAAAGCCAAGATTTTCACCAGTTAGTATGAAACCATGATTTGACTTGTTCCCAGAATGGCACAGAGGAGTCTTGCATAGCCTCTATCTGCTCTTTTATATCATTAACAGCATCGGAAACGTTGGAAGACAAATCAGGAATATAAACACAGCACTTTACTTTTATAACAGCACAGGTCCCTCTCTGAGCAGCTGTAAGAATATCCAGAGCCATTTGGTTTTGTAGAACAGCCTTACGCATTTGCTTTTGTTCTTCATTTAAAGCTTCTATAGCTCTTTTTGCATCTAGGAGGGCTTGCTGTGTGAAATTTGTTAAGGCATCTACATGTGCCATGATATCAGCATTGCCAAGGGAAGGAACAAAAACAGCAGTTAAATAATCATACCAGTAAAAAACCGATCGAGACCAACGAGCTTTCAAAAGGGGAAGATTAGCGGGGTTTTTTATAGCAGAGCGAGTGATTCGGCCAGGAGCAAACACAAATCCAAGACTACAACGTCCCACCCAACCAAGGGGAAGCCAGGGCCAAATATTAGAGCCACAAATCCATTTGGTCCCGTTAGGAGCCACCCATCTTATACTGGGACTGTTTTCCCAATTGGATCTCGGCCAGAGGGTGGGAACATTACAATTAAAGGTTACATCAGTCACCCGAGTACACATAGAAGTAGGGGTAATGCCCACATGCTTCAACAAATTTTTTCCAAAGTCTTTTCCCCCAAAATGAGGTTGATGTTCTCGTTGTTCCCAGCAAATGTCTGCTTGTCTCAGCAACTGTCCTTTCTCCGGAGTCATCCAAAAGTACTCATCCCAGATCTGATAATACTCTCCAAAAAACCGACTTGGACGAGTCTTATTTTTGCTGGTATTAGAATAAGTGCGGTATGCATCTTCAACAGCCTTATAACTCACATTAATGTTGAACTGTAGCAAGGAGCTCGCCTTCTGATTACCCCTGTCGTTACACTCAGGAAGGGCAGAGACATTTAGATTAAGGAGACTTCTGTGAGATTGCTTATACTGGATTAAAAAGTCACAGACTGCAGAAAAATGCATTTGTTGTACAGGTGATACCCACCAAGGAAACCCATCGACTACAGACAAAGGCATAGCAGTGCAAACCCAGCAGGCGGAGCTGTTGTGAAAGTCAGCATAAGAATGAGCCCATGACAGGAAGACGTTTCCCTCAGAAGAAAAAGGCGAGCTAGATACAATCAGAGCAAGGAGATAAACCCCTGGCCCGAATGCTGGGCAAGCAGAGGATTTGTCTGCAGTGGCAAAGCCTATCTGATTTAAAAGGAGCAGCAAAGATATAAGAATTGCAGTTGGAGAAGACGAGGATGATTCAGCAGCGTTTATGCGAGCCTCATGCAGCAGTGTTCTCAGCTGCTGACTGGTCGGCAAGGGGCAGTCTCCCTCAGGGTCAAGCGTTGCATCTGGGCAGTCAGGGATCGCCTCCGCCGTGCGTACCAGCCTTTCTGGGAGCCAGCGCGGTGTTTTGGCATCCTGCGGAAAAACACAAACATGACCCCTTCCCCAGATTAACACAGGATCGGGGCCGTACCATTTGCCATCCAATGGATCCTTCCATTTTACCAGAGGACGCGCCTTTGTCGCATCATGATGCCAAAATCGCTGAGCTGCAGAGCGTCCATCGCGGTCCAGAGTCAGAAAGTTCAGAACGAACAGGGCGTGATAAAGAAGGTTAGTAGGGGTGTCTCCGTACACTGTCCCCCTTTTTAATTTATTAAGTTGATGTTTCAACGTTTGATGGGCACGTTCAACAATATCTTGCCCCTGGGGGTTGTAAGGGATACCGGTTTTGTGTGTGATGCCAAAACGACTGCAGAAACTTTGGAAAGCTTTACCAGTATATCTAGGACCATTGTCAGTTTTTAAACAGCGGGGCATTCCCATGGTAGCAAAACAATGCAAGCAATGCTGAATGCAATGACGGCTAGCTTCCCCGGATTGAAGGGAGGCTAAAAGGAAGCCAGAAAAAGTGTCAACAGTCACATGCACATATTTGAGTTTTCCAAAAGAGGGAATGTGCGTGACATCCATTTGCCACAGTGCATTGGGCAATAGCCCACGGGGATTAACACCATAGGAAGGAACCACAAAGAATTGCGGGCAGGTAGGGCAAGTTTTAACTATTTGCTGGGCAGCTTCTCGGCTAATACCAAATTGCAAACGTAAAGAATGGCTATTTTGATGATGAAGGGCATGAGAAGCTTGTGCAGCGGAAACGGGGGTAAGGGAATAAATGTTGTGTGTGGCCTGATCTGCAAGAGCGTTACCAGAAGTTAATGGTCCCGGCAGGTTAGTATGCACTCGAATGTGACCGAAGAAACCTGGTGACGTCCGGGCTTGAAGAAGTCTCTGAATATGAGAGAATAAAGCATAGATAGAAGATTTAACGGCTCCTATAAAAGGCACTGTCTCAAGGACCGTGAGAGCACGAACTACATAATGACTGTCAGAATAAAGATTAAGGCTGTGAGGAACTTGTTGCAGAGCACGGAGAACGGCGAAGAGTTCAACTTCCTGTGCTGATTGATAGGAAGTTTGACAGAAATATGGAATCTCATCAATAACAAGTCTGGCGACGCCATTTGAAGAGCCATCTGTAAAAACAGTAATTCCATCAGGAAGGGGCTTTTGGTGAACAACCTTAGGAAACAAAAAGGAATGAGTACATGCAAATTGTAACAACTTGCTGGGGGGATAATGTTGAATAATTTGCTCAGGATAATTGGCGAGCGCTAACCCCCAGTCGTCAGAGAACTGAAAGAGCCAGGACTGTTGTTCACAGGAAAAAGGAACACAAATAAAGGAAGGCTCTTGCCCGAGATATAGGACAGATTCCGTTCGGCCTTTGGCAATAATTTTGGAAATAAGGGTATGGTAGGGTGTTAAAACATGGGAAGGAGATGATGGAAGATGAATCCAGCGCAGGGGGGTGTCCTGAAAAAGAATTCCAGTAGGAGAGTGAGAAGAGGGCAAGACATATAGTCCCCAGGGTTTTTGATAATCACAATACCCAGATTGTTGTTGGGAAATAGCAGTTTCTACCAGCTGGAGTGCCTGTTCTCCTTCTGGTGTCAAGGTCCTAGGGGAGGAAGGATGAGGATCGCCTTTAAGAATGTTAAATAAGGGCTGTAATTGTCTTGTTGTTAAGCGCAGCTGAGGGCGGAGCCAATTGATGTCGCCAAGAAGCTTTTGAAAATCATTAAGAGTAACTAAATTATCTCTAGACAGCTTAACAGGTTGGGTATAGAAACTGGTACGCTCTAGGTGAAATCCTAGATAAGAAAAGGGGGGAAAAGTTTGTACCTTTTCCTTAGCAATACAAAGTCCAGCGTTAGTGAGGGAGACTTCAAGGGAGCTGTACGCAGCAAGCAACCTGGTCTCATTGCTGTGGGCAAGAAGAATATCATCCATATAATGCAATATATATACATCAGGGAAAGAAGTTCGTGTGGCAGAAAGAGCAGCAGCAACGAATTTTTGACAAAGTGTTGGGCTATTAGCCATGCCCTGCGGCAGTACTTTCCAGTGATATCGAGCCATCGGCTGAGCAAAGTTAGTAGAGGGTACACTGAAGGCAAAGCGAGGACAATCCTGAGGAGCAAGGGGGATAGTGTAAAAACAATCTTTTAAATCTATGATTATGAGGTGGGCATGCCGCGGAATGGCCATGGGAGAAGGCAACCCTGGCTGCAAGGCTCCCATCAGTTCCATAGTGCTATTAACCCTTCGCAGGTCTTGAAGTAAACGCCATTTGCCAGATTTCTTTTTGATGACAAAAATGGGAGAATTCCAGGGCGAATTAGAAGGTTCAATATGACCCAGCGCTAACTGTTCCCGCACCAGAAGCTGGGCAGCCGCAATTTTTTCGGCTGATAGGGGCCATTGATCTACCCACACAGGGTCAGGCGACTTCCAAGTTATTGGATCTGCGTGGGTTGCGGGATGATCAATGGCCCCTATTAAAAATGGCCCAACCCTTTTCTTTCATTATTGGAACGCAATAAAAGAGGTTGCGGCATTCCTTGCCCGTGCTTTCTAAGCCCCGAAAAGGGAAGCAACCCTTGATCAAAAAGCTGAGCCGCAACCTGAGGACTGGGGCTGTAGAGGTACACTCCCATGGATGTCATCACATCGCGTCCCCATAAATTAACAGGAATATTAGGGAGAACATAGGGACGCATTTCACCTTGGTGGCCTTCACTGTCTTCCCAGTGTAACAATTCAGAACTTTGTTCAGGGTTATTAGCTTGTCCTATACCTTGCAAAGTGGAAATAGCCGCATGTTTTGCCCAGTTTTTTGGCCAATGTTTTTCAGCAATTACAGAGACATCAGCCCCAGTATCAAGAATTCCTACAAAACGTTTGCCATTAATTTTTAACATTAGTTCTGGACGGGAGTTCTCAATTGATTTAAGCCAATAAGCATCAGAGGAACCGAAACCAGCAGTGCCGCGAGTGACACGGTGAGCTTTTCCCGCGGGAACAATAGGGAGTAAAATTAGTTGGGCAATTCTTTTCCCTGCAGGAATAGTGGTAATAGTGCGAGGCGAATATGCCATGATCTTAATTTCGCCCTCAAAATCTGCATCAATCACTCCGGGGGCCACCATTAACCCTGCCATAGTAGTGCTGCTCCGACCAAGCAGCAGTCCCACGGTGCCCTGAGGTAATGGACCATGGACACCGGTAGGCAGGGCTTGCATACCCATATCTGGGGTTAATACTGTGTGGGTGGAGGCACAGAGGTCCAGGCCGGCACTCCCGGTGGTGGCACGGAGGAGGCTGGTGACGCCTGATGGTTTTTTCTCTGCTCGGTCGTCATGGCCCCATAACATTGGTTCGGGGCCTGGGGCTGGCCCCTCACCCAGTTTCCCGACAAGGGAGGGAGAGGATTGCCTTGCACATCTGTTTTAGATTTGCAATCCTTTACCCAATGCTTTCCTTTTTTGCACCGAGGGCACACATTGGGGGTCCGGACATTATTGGTATTTCCCCGTTGCGGACAAAAGGCAGCCCGATGTCCGGGCTGGCCGCACACAAAGCACCCTGCATTGCCAGAGGCGATGGGGCGCCTCTTATTTTTCATTTGTTGTTGATATAGAACTTCTTTGATACTTTTTCCCTGCAGGGCAGCAGCCAATGTAATACCCTGCATATATGAGGGCCCAATGTCAGCACAGATACGAATGTAATCAGAAAGTACCCCCTTTTTTCGGTAGGGCCGGAGGGCTGCTTGGCAGGCAGAGTTGGCATTTTCATAAGCCAATTGCTTGGTTAGCACCATGCCCGCTTGCTCGTCGGCCATTAATTTTCCTACTGCTTCTAATAATCGAGCAACAAAGTCTTGATATGGCTCATCTGGCCCCTGCCGAATTTTTGAAAGATCCTCTGTTTTGTTGGCCGAACAGGGCAATTTTCTCCAAGCTTGACGAGCAGCATTGGATATTTGGGCATAAGCCCCAGGATGGTAATTTAATTGAGCATTAGTATTTAGATAAGGGCCCTCTCCAATTAACATTTCATAAGTAGTGGGAAGCCCTTGTCTCTGATTTGTCTCAGCTATAACTCCGCATTGTTCTGTGAATTCTGATTTCCATAATAGATAGTCGCCACCCGTGAGACAAGCGCGGGCAATTTGCTTCCAATCACTAGGAGGTAAATTTTGGCCCCCTAAATTTTCTACCATGGCTTGCGTAAAAGGTGCTGTGGGACCATACTGGGCACAGGCTACCTTTAATTCCTTTAATTGTTTAAATGGTAATGGTTCATAATAGCGTTGGTTAGCATTTTCAAAAACAGGAAATGCCTTGGGGTAGCCAGCAAGAACTTCGCCCTCTTGCTGAGCTTGTTTAAGTGCTTGCTGGAGGGGGGATAGAAAAGAAGCATACGCCGGGGGCGCAGAAGAAGAAATAGGCTTTTCTGGCCCTGACAAGGGGGCAGCAGCAGAATTATTAAGAGGAAGAGTATCCACATTATCTTTAATGGTAGACAGTAGCTGCTTCATTAAACATTCTAGTTCCTGGATACAGGTTTTCCCTTTCTCTTCCCCTGCTGCATCAGTCATAAGCAGCTCCCAATCCTCCTGATGATATTTAGCAGCTGCTTCTTCTAAAGTCTCTGTATCCTCAGGATCGAGGGGACTTTCCTGCAATGGCGGAATACTGGATTCCGGGGGAGGAGGATCATCCTGTATCTTATCTTTAAGCCTCGACTCCTCGCCATTGTCTAGGTCCAGGCAGTCCCGGATTAGGGACCACAGAGAAAAAGCATCCACAGGCATTTTTCCGGGCCCGGGCAAAGTGTAATGTGCCTGAATTTGCTTTTCCACCTTTTTCCAGGTTTCTAAATTAACTGTCCCCTCTTTAGGAAACCAAGGACATACTTCTTCTACAAATGCCAGAAATGTATGCAGCCGTGGAGTGGAAACACGAATGCCTCTGTCTTTCAGCATAATCTGCAGCATATGCACAAAGAATTGTCGGCTATTATTTTGTCCCATAGTTTATACTCTCGACAATAAACCTTCCTACCCCTCAAACTTGTAACCTCAAACTTGCAATTTCACAAAATAAGCAAGACTCACGTGGTCCGGGTAGCGGCCAACAGTCGTCCGTCTTCGGGCCCCACGTTGGGCGCCAACTGCCCGTGCCTGCACGGACGATTCAACGTTCGACACGAATCGGCGTCTGTCGCCTTAGAAAAAAGGGGAGAGAGAAAAGATGGGGTCGAGAGGATTGCAGTGTATAACAGCAATGCAATGCTTTATTATGTAGAATGCTCCTTATATATGTAAAGACAAACAAGATCTTAGTCAGTACACCTGGAATGTATATCCCCATGGTTACAGAAAGAATTGTTCTTTTACACAATGACTTCTTCCCTCAGGCCGTCAGAGGCAAGGTAATAACAAATTTGTTTTTCTCTTAAACTTAAGCTACCGTGACCCTTTTCACCTGCCTCCATCCGCCTTAGCCCACGGTTAATGTTTATCCAACATGGTCAAAGGGGTGGCGGGACAGGGGGCAATTGCCTTTACAGGCTCCTTGAAACAAGGACTGCTCCCAGGGCAGGCATCCGAGACGCACCGCTCCACGCACTTTCCTGTGGAAGGCAATGATATACATAGTAAGACATGGAAGATCTAGTTTATAAATGCTACAGTTTACTGGTTCTGTGGTTTGGGATATTCACTTACTTTATTTTAAATCAATTCATTTGATACTGAAAATCATAGGGTTGGATTAGATGAGTACTTTTATGCTACATAATAACTAGACTTATTTATTTTCAATAAATTTTAAGTCACTTTAGTTTCTTGTACTTTCACTCAAAGGAATGTAATATATTTTTTCATAAATTAGTTATTAATTGCAATTGTTATGATACATTTAAAGATATAACAAAACGTTAAATATCATGGAGTTTATGGTATAAATTGCACATAATTTTGAAGATACAACCCTGTTGTCTTCATGTTAAAAAGGCGTCTTAGGGATATAATGACACAATATATTTAATACTTTCCCTTTTTAATGTAGACAAAGTTATTGAGCTAAAATTGAAAAAAGAATGACTCTCAACATATTTTGCAATGTGCTTTAAAGCCACATCTGTTTATCAGCTAAGATAAAATTAAATATCACCAACAATACAGCTACACAATTTAGAAGATAGTGAACATGTTAACCTATTCATTTTGTTACATTGAAAGTTCCCCTTCCCTTCCGTCACTCAGTCGTGTCCGACTCTATGCGACCCCGTGGACTGTAGCCTACCAGGCTTCTCCGTCCATGGGATTCTCCAGGCAAGAATACTGGAGTGGGTTACCGTTTCCTTCTCCAGGTGATCTTCCCGACCCAGGGATCGAACCCGGGTCTCCTGCATTGGAGGCAGACGCTTTAACCTCTGAGCCACCAGGGAATGTATTATTAAAAATCTGCCTATGGAGCCCAGCATGGCTACCACATCTGACAGAGGAGGCAAGTAGACAGCTACCTGGATCCTAGCTGATTCCTCATGAGTGACTGGACTAAAACTGAGAAGTGTGTGTTCCCGGCAGTACATTCTTCTGTCACCTTTGTGTTAAGTCCTACCTTGATCAAAAGGAATATACTACATGCAAATCCATTAAAAAACCATGCAACAGAGAACAACTGAGCACTTCTTGACCACAAAGTTTGCCTTACATTTACATTGAGGTGACGTCATTTTCTGATTTTTGCTGTCCATAATTTATTCCAGCAGAGAACACAAGTGCCAAATTCAAATTATTTGTTCATTTCAGTTAGTGTATCTCTTTATTTGCACTGTTAATTTTAATGACTATAAAATTCACCTTAAACCATTATTTTACTTTAAACTTAAATATGAAATATAATTTTCTTTTTTAAATGTCAATCACTGACAACTTTTGCTGTATCTTCCAGTAACTTCAGTCTTATAAAATAGCTCGCAAGACTGCTTTCCCAAGTTCAATATGCAGTACTTACTCTGCCCTCACGCTTGTACTTCAAGGGACAATTCTTATAACCCTAATCACACAGCTCGGAATTTAGGTGACTTTTATTACATGCACTGTGTTCCATGATCATATGACGGCAGACAAATCCAGGAGAGTGTTCTATATCATGGGAGGGGAATGGAGCATCATGTAATTTAAAAAATTACCTTTCTGAAAGACACATTTGAAAATTATAAGTAAAAATAGTCCTGTATTAAATTGCATTAAAAGCACTGTTTAAGTGTTAAAAGTAATAATGGTATAATTCATCTCTGGGAAATAGTTCAGAACCTCATGATGTTCATTGAGATTACATCCCAATAAATTCATCATAACCTGAAAATACAAGTTGAGAGTGAATTGAATACCTCGAACCTACTGGACATCATAGCTTAGTCCCGCTTACCTTACACATACTCAGAATACTTACATTAGCCTGCAATTGAGCAGAATCATCTCTAACACTTTGACTACCTAATGCAAAGAGCCGACCCACTGGAAAAGTCTCTGATGCTGGGAAAGATTGAGGGCAAGAGAAGAAGGGGCAACAGAGGGTGAGATGGTCAGATGGCATCACTCACTCAGTGGAAATGAGTTTGAGGAAACTCAGGGTATAGTGAAGGACAGGGGAGCCTGGAGTGCTGCAGTTCATGGGGTCCTCACGAGTTGGAGATGACTTAGCAACTGAACAACAACAGCAATCTAACACAAAGCCTATCTCACGTAAGTTATGGAATACTCCACTAAAAGTGAAAAACAGAATGGCTGTCTGGTACGGAATGGTGGTAAGTGCATCAGTTCTTTACCTATGTGGTCACCAGGCTGACTGGAGGCTACTGTGACTCACTGCTCAGACCCAGCATTATAACAGAGTATCATATCACCTATAGCTGGCTCAGGGAAAAGATCAAATTTCAAGTACAGTTTCTTCTTGATGCTTACTATTTTCATACTATCATAAAGTCAATAAAGTCGCTACATGAATCACCACGAGTCAAGGAATGTCTGTAACGCCTGTTCTGCACTGTAAACCAGGTGCTCAGTCGACTCACTGTGGACCCATGGATTCACAGCCCACCAGGTTCTTCTGGCCATGGAATTTTCCAGGCAAGAAGTCTGCATTGGGTTGCCATTTCCTACTACAGGGGATACTCTTGACCCAAGGATTGAACCCATGTCTCTTGTATCTTCTGCATTGGCAGACGGGTTCTTTACCTCTAGAGCCACCTGGGAAGCCTAAAAAATTATATTTTGAAAATTTAATAGAATTCATTTTTATTACTACCAATGTAACAGAATATTTGAAAACAATCCTGAAGAAATGAGGCATGGTTCATAAGAAAAATATAATATCATTAATTTATTAACTAGTTTTGGTAATTTGTTAAAATTAACTTTAATGGCTTGTTGGCAGCTTTTATATGATTGTGATCATATTGTAAATATTTTCTTTCATTTTATTTTTTTTCAGATACTCAATTATTTGCAGATAGCATACAATATATGGAAAGTCAGAGGAACATTTCAGAATTTATTTTTTTGGGACTTTCCTATAACCAAAACATACAAATATTTTGCTTTGTGTTCTTCTTACTTTGTTATGTTGCTATCCTGGTGGGAAACCTTCTGATCCTTGTCTCCATCCGATGTAGCCCTCTGTTTCACCAACCAATGTACTATTTCCTCAGCCACTTATCCTCCATGGACATCTGCTATACCTCTTGTGTGATACCCAAACTGATCAGTGACCTGCTTCTGGGAAAGAAAACCATCTCTTATGGTAACTGCATGTTACAGGTTTTTTCCTTGCACTTCTTAGGAATGATTGAAATCTGCATCCTTACAGTCATGGCCTTTGACCGCTGGGTTGCCATCTGCAAGCCTCTCCACTACATGATTATCATGAACAGGACAAGATGCAATCTCCTCATCCTGGTAGCTTGGGCTGGTGGGGCTGTCCACGCCTTTTCTCAGTTCTCTATGATAGTCAGTTTGCCCTTCTGTGGCCCCAATGAAATTGACCACTACTATTGTGACATCTTTCCTTTGTTGAAGGTTGCCTGTACTGATACCTACATCACTGGTGTCCTTGTGGTTGCCAATTCGGGAATGGTTGCCTTAGTAACCTTTGTTCTCTTGTTTGGGTCCTACGTCACTATATTATTCACCTTAAGAAACCACTCAGCTGAAGGAAGGCGCAAAGCCCTCTCTACCTGTGGGTCTCACATCACCGTGGTTGTCTTATTTTTTGGTCCTTCAATCTTTGCCTACCTCAGACCCCCTACCACTTTCCCTGAGGACAAAATATTTTCTCTCTTTTATACCATAATTGCTCCTATGTTCAATCCCTTAATCTACACTCTGAGAAACACAGAGATGAAAAAGGCTATGAGAAGGATTTGGTACCAAAAGATGTTTTCAGAAGAGGAGCATAATTAATTTCCCCTACTCAATGTGTTAAAACCTCTATGTGGAAGTAAAGTGGACTTGGGAATCAGAGAACTCAATTAGCTTTCAAATCACAGAGCCCAAATTATTTACTTTATAAGTGTCAGAGATGATGAGCTGAAAAATTATGAGAAAAATGACAATTCCGTTGGTCACTCTGAGATTTAGTAGGGACGAATGTGATTAAAAATATATTAGCTTAAAGAAACAGTTGCTATGTTATATAGAGTAGACAATTTTAAGACTGACTGTGAATTAAAAAAAGCAATTTGCTTATGATATTTGTACATGAAGACTAGATAGGAAATACCTAAACTTGCTTTCAAGTTAATTCTTTAAAGACATATCTAACCTTACACTCTGCCTTGGGTAGTTTCACTGACTTAGGTATGGTTTTAAGGCATCTTACAGATTCTTTCATATATTAATTATGACATATAATCCGTAAAGCCTGGCGTGCTGTGATTCATAGGGTTGCAAAGAGTTGGGCACACCTGAGTGACTGAACTGAACTGAATCCATAAAGAAATGAAAGAAAACAGAGAGAGACCGAAGTATGAAGGAAATAAACCTGTGCTCTGCATCTGAGTCAAGAAACAGAGCACAGTAATCATCTCCAGAGTCTCTCATCTGTTCCTTCCTGTCCTCACTGCTTCCTTCCCCTAGGACCAGCTACGCCTCTGACTTTGATAGGTGCTGTCCTCTCTGCTTGGTGAGGGTCACTGAGAGGACGTGACCACTGCTAGAGCAAGGAGATGGGCCTGGGCATCAGAAGGTCCTCATTTGTCCTCCATTCTTGAACATGAGTTCCATTTATTGCCCCAGTTTTTGCCTTTTCATACTGTTCATGGGGTTCTCAAGGCAAGAATGCTGAAGTGGTTTGCCATTCCCTTCTCCAGTGGAGCACGTATTGTCAGAACTCTCCTCCATGACTCATCCGTCTTGAGTAGTCATACATACCTTGGCTCAAAGTTTCATTGAGTTAGACAAGGCTTCGATTCATGTGATCGCTTTGTTTAGTCCATCCTAAAGAAAATCAGCCCTGAATATTCATTGGAAGGACTGATGCTAAAGCAGAAGCTCCAATAGTCTGGCCACCTAGTGCGAACAGTTGACTCACTGGAAAAGAGTCTGATGCTGGGAAAGATAGAAGCAGGAGGAGAAGGGGATGACAGAGGGCAATATGGTTGGATGGCATCACCCACTCAATGGAAGTGATTTTGAGCAAGCTCTGGGAGATGGTGAAGGACAGGGAAACCTGGCTTGCTGCAGTCCATGGGGCTGCAGAGTTGGACATGACTGAGTGACTAAGCAACCTCATCCCCATGCTGCTGTTGCTGCTAAGTCACTTCAGTCGTGTCCGACTCTGTGCGACCCCATAGACGGAAGCCCACCAGGCTCCCACGTCCCTGGGATTCTCCAGGCAAGAACCCTGGAGTGGGTTGCCATTTCCTTCTCCAATGTGTGAAAGTGAAAAGTGAAAGTGAAGTCGCTCAGTCGTGTCCGACCCTTAGCGACCCCACGGACTGCAGCCTACCAGGTTCCTCCATCCATGGGATTTTCTAGGCAAGAATACTGGAGTGGCTTGCCATTGCCTTCTCCGCCTCATCCCCATAGCTGGAGACATTTTCAAGGATGCAGACTTGAGACAATAAGGTGTTGTTGAGGCCATCTGGATGGAATATGTGAATGAACCCAGGCCTCTATATGATCTTAAATTTTCTGACATAGAGATGCAAAGATCTGCTTATCTTGTAACCGTCCATGACAAGCCCCCTGTGTAAGTCCCCTTGTTTATGAAAAGTGCCACCTTCCAACCTGGACTGGTATGACTCTTTTTTCAGTCTCTCCCTGCCTCCTTATATGGGACCAGTTTGCCAACCAACACCTGGAAACATTCAGTTCAGTTCAGTTCAGTCACTCAGTCGTGTCCGACTGGAAACATTAGGCAAATTATAAATTATCTTATCTGTTATTGATTTTACTCATAGGTAAATTTAGGAGACTTAGTGCCTTTCTCACTAGGACCTCGTTAAGATGAAAGAGAAACCCTAGTATACGACACAGAGTAAATCCTCACTATGCATTTGCTATTATTTATTTTGCTCATATAGCACATTGGAAGCAACTGAATCTTCAGAAACACATGGGAAAGAAGAAAATAAGGAAAGAAAGGCATTTGGAAATGATATGTTTGGGGAAAAATTAAAACATGTTCAACTGAAAATTTTTTTATATTTTTTAGGAAGTTTTCTAAATTCATAAAAATAATACCAAGGTTTATTAGTTTATAATTTTCTAGGAAATCAATACTTGAAAATACAGTAAAAGTTATTCTGACTCTCTCAGGGAAGACAATCTTTTTGAGGCGAGATGAAGACTTAATTGCCATAAATTTTAGCTCAGCTCAGTGCTGAGTCACGGCGACTCTTTGTGACCCCATGAATTGCAACCCACAAGGTTCCTCTGTCCATGGGATTTCCCAGGCAAGAACACTCAAATGGGTTCCCATTTCCTCCTCCAGGGGATCTTTCTGACTCTGGGAGTGAACCCTAGTACCAGAGCTGTCCTTTGTTTCTCGCTCAGATTACAGACAGAGAAGGCAATGGCACCCCACTCAAGTCTTCTTGCCTGGAAAATCCCACGGACGGAGGAGCCTGGTAGGCTGCGGTCCATGGGTTCTCTAGGAGTCGTACACGACTGTGCGACTTCACTTTCACTTTTCACTTTCATGCATTGGAGAAGGAAATGGCAACCCACTCGAGTGTTCTTGCCTGGAGAATCCCAGGGACGGGGGATTCAGTGCATATAGGTGTTCAACACACAAAGATCTTTCAAGCAAAGGAAATACTTTCAAGTTCTGTAAATATAAATTTAATGTGAAGAACGGAAATAATTTGCCAGAGAGACAGGTAACGCACCATACATATAAGTGTGTATGCACCAACTACCACAAACACATATAAAATCCATTACTTGCTATTTGTTCCTACAAGTTCACTCAGTCAACAAATATTTGCTGGACACTTGCCATGTATATTGACGTATCTTATTCATACAAAGTCATAAATGGTGTTGCTATTAAATGCCCTGAGTGCCTGACCTACCATTGAAAGCAGCAGCGGCTCACACATGCACGGTAGGAGCGCCCCCCACCCCCCGCCCTTTGTTTATGCTACATGCATCCTCATGCCTTCTTGTACCACCTTCCAACAGCAACCATCATCCCTGGCCACAAGGCGGTGCATGACTAATACAGCGAGAAATTTGCAGTTTTAAACTCGGCAAGGAGACGAGAAATAGATGCAATTAAATATATTTCATAAAGCATATCTTTTCAAAGATAAATGAATAAAACTTTATTTTAAATTCTCTAAGATGAAACATTAAGCATCTGTGGAAACAAAGTGCTCCATTGTCACAGCATTTCCTCATTCTTTAGCGGGATCCCCCAGCAGATAAAGAAGAGGACAGTGTAAATAAAGTAAGAATTAAACATAGTTTATGAAAGTATTTTAGAAACAACTATGAAAAAATATAAATTACTTTTTTTCATTTTTTCTTTGGCTCTGCAATACTTCTTTTAGGAATAAACCCTAATGTAAAATATTTTTAAAAGAGAAAAATCACTATGTACAAATTTGTCCAATATTATTAATAAGAATTGTGGAAAATTTCTAACAACATGGAATGTTCAATACTGGGGAAAAAGATAATTAAAATTCCTTTTAATTGTCCATCTCTTTGAATAATATGTAGTACATCTTTTTGAATAATATCTACTTTTTAAGAGCGATGCTTTTAAAAATTGTTCAACGTCATAAAAAAATTCTAAAGTTGTGATATTAAGTGAGGGAAATTTTGGATGCATATTTGACTTTCAAATTTACTCTAACTTATGCAATTGCAACTAATTATATTATTAATTCAACCAATTTAAATATATGAAAAGAGAAAGTGAAAGTGTTAGTCACTCCATTATCTCCAACTCTTTGAGACCGCATGGACTGTAGCCTTCCAGGCTCTTCTGTCCATGAAATTCTCCAGGCAAGAATACTGGAGTGGGTAGTCATTCCCTTCTGCAGGGGATGTTCCCGACTCAGGGATCCCACTCACATCTCCTCCATTGACAGGCAGATTCTTTACCATCTGAGTCACCAGGGAAGCCCATTTAAGTATATATCAATAAGAAATAAACGACCCCAAAATATTCTTAGTTTTAAATTGGTAGTACTATAGCTGAGTCTGCCTTTCTTGTTATTTTGTATGCTGAAGAAGGGATTTAAATCTAAGGTAAGCTTGGATGAGGGTTGATTGTACTATTTGTAATATGTACTTAAACCTGAGAATGTATGATTATATGATTTCTAAAAAAATAATCTCACCTATGAAAGTGTCTGACATATCTCCATGGCTAGGCCCCAGGCAGCTGTTAGTTGATCTGGAAAGAAGTAAAAGCCATAAGATAAAAATCTCAACTAACTCAGCTGCAGTAAGTGTCTCTTGATTTATAAATAGTAACATTGTAGAAGCCTTAAAAGTGCTACCATATAGCCTATCTGTTGGCGAAATCTATGAAACATCCTGCTGTGACTAATTGGAACTCATGGGTATTTCCCTATCATTAACAGATCTTGCCAACAAACCAATTATTTCAAATAAGGTGACAACATCAGAGAGGAACTTTTACAATGTTCCTCTCTGATTTGAAACTTCATCTATAAGTCTACATGAAAACAAAGCATCATCTCAAAAGAGAAAAAGCTGACCACTTATAAACTTGGATTTTGTGTGTCTATGTGTGTGTTGTGTGTTCAGTGGTGTCCGACTCTTTGTGATCCCCATGGACTGTAGCCTGCCAGGGATCAAAACTCTATCGCTTGCATCTCCTTCATTGTCAGGCAAATTCTGACCCACCACTGGGTCACCATAAACTGGATATTCGAAAATAAATGAGCTTAAATACGGAGCCTGAGTATTTGATACTACATAAATTAAACACTTAGATGTGTGTTTTATTTTTAATTTTTATTATGATATTTTATTTTTAATTGATCTACTGTTCATGTTAATCACAATTTATATTGTTTCCATATGTATGTTAAGTGATAATTACAAACCCTTTTGTAAAAATATTAGCACTTATAACAGAAAAAGTTTATAGTACTTCTTCAAAGTGTTTTTTTACTGCGGCAATTCTGAAATTAGATTAACAAGTTAATGATGAAAGTAATTCCATTCTTCAATAATATTAAAAAATGATAAAATGCATTTTACATTTAAATTTAGTCCTATAATATCTTTATGGAGTATTTAAAATGGGCAATAACATTCACAGTTTATAACAAGAAAGCATGAAAAAGTGAATCAGTTCAGTTCAGTTCAGTCGTTCAGTCGTGTCTGACTCTTTGCGACCCCATGAATCACAGCACGCCAGGCCTCCCTGTCCATCACCAACTCCCGGAGTTCACTCAAACTCATGTCCATCTAGTCGGTGACGCCATTCAGCGATATTCTCTGTCGTCCCCTTCTCTTCCTGCCCCCAATCCCTCCCAGCATCAGAGTCTTTTCCAGTGAGTCAACTCATCGCATGAGGTGGCCAAAGTATTGCAGTTTCAGCTTTAGCATCAGTCCTTCCAAGGAACACCCAGGATTGATTTCCTTTAGAATGGACTGGTTGGATCTCCTTGCAGTCTGAGGGACTCTAAAGAGTCTTCTCCAACACCACTGTTCAAAAGCATCAATTCTTCAGCGATCAGCTTTCTTCACAGTCCAACTCTCACATCCATACATGACCACGGGAAAACCCATAGCCTTGACTAGATGGACCTTGGTTGGCAAAGTAATGTCTCTGCTTTTTAATATGCTGTCTAGGTTGGTCATAACTTTTCTCCCAAGGAGTAAGTGTCTTTTAATTTCATGGCTGCAGTCAGCATCTGCAGTGATTTTGGAGCCCAAAAAAATAAAGTCTGACACTGTTTCCACTGTTTCCCCGTCTATTTGCCATGAAGTGATGGGACCAGATGCCATGATCTTAGTTTTCTGAATGTTGAGCTTTAAGCCAACCTTTTCACTCTCCTCTTTCACTTTCATCAAGAGGCCTTTGAGTTCCTCTTCACTTTCTGCCATAAGGGTGGTGTCATCTGCATATCTGAGGTTATTGATATTTCTCCCAGCAATCTTGATTCCACCCTGTGCTTCTTCCAGCCCAGCGTTCCTCAAGATGTGCTCTGCATATAAGTTAAATAAGGAGGGTGACAATATACAACCTTGATGTACTCCTTTTCCTATTTGGAACCAGTCTGTTGTTCCATGTCCAGTTCTAACTGTTGCTTCCTGACCTGCATACAGGTTTCTCAAGAGGCAGGTCAGGTGGTCTGGGATTCCCATCTCTTTCAGAATGTTTCACAGTTTATTGTGATCCACACAGTCAAAGGCTTTGGCATAGTCAATGAAGCAGAAATAGATGTTTTTCTGGAACTCTCTTGCTTTCTCCATGATCCAGCAGATGTTGGCAACTTGATCTCTGGTGCCTCTGCCTTTTCTAAAACGTGCTTGAACATCTGGGAGTTCACGGTTCACATATTGCTGAAGCCTGGCTTGGAGAGTTTTGAGCATGACTTTACTAGCGTGTGAGATGAGTGCAATTGTGCAGTAGTTTGAGCATTCTTTGGCATTGCCTTTCTTTGGGATTGGAATGAAGGCTGACATTTTCCAGTCCTGTGACCACTGCTGAGTTTTCCAAATTTGCTGGCATATTGAACAGCACTTTCACAGCATCATTTTTCAGGTTTTGAAATAGCTCAATTGGAAAAAGTGAATAGGAGCACCATTTACCAAGGGAAAGTGAAGAATCACATCATTAAATCCTGGGCCAGGGCTTTTGTCTTTAAATTATGTTTTACAACTAAACAGACATGACATGTTTATGCTACCACCAACTTTAAGACCCTTTGCAATTATCTATAAAAAGAAACACTGAAGTTTGAAATTATTTTGTAAATAAATTGAATTCAACCAAATTCAATGCATTGATATTCCTATACATATATCTACACTTACTCAAAATATTCAAATATGCTTTCTTTAGAGAGAAACATAAGCTGGACATAAGTGTGGGTGGGTTTCAGAGAATATAATCACTGTGAGCAGCATGCATCATGAAGGAAAAGCGATTAAGAAAACTGAAACCATGTGACTAAACCTATTAATAGGTTGGCTGGGAATTTTATTATTATAGTTCTGCAATTATATTTGTGAAGGCACATGCCAAAAACAGTTTGAATGAGGATTTGAACCTATCTAAAGAACTATGATAAATATGGATTTTGTTGAAGTATTATGACAGTGTCTTGAACTCTTCTTTCAGCTCTGAAATTAAAGAGTGAGATTAGAGAATTAGCATGTACTGAAAAAGTCATCATTCTGAACCTCTAAATAGACTGAACTCTACTCACTATAGTCCATTAAGGGGTCACCCAGTTTGCACTTAAATAGCTAACACACTGGGCAAATAGATTGCCTTAGAACCCCTACGTCTGTTTAGCCCAGCTCCAAAAGCCCCGCTGCTGCTGCTGCTAAGTCACTTCAGTCGTGTCCGACTCTGTGCGACCCCATAGACGGCAGCCCATCAGGCTCCCCCGTCCCTGGGATTCTCCAGGCAAGAACACTGGAGTGGGTTGCCATTTCCTTCTCCAATGCATGAAAGTGAAAAGTGAAAGTGAAGTCGCTCAGTCCTGTCCGACTCCTAGTGACCCCATGGACTGCAGCCCACCAGGCTTCTCCAACCATGGGCTTCTCCAGGCAAGACTACTGGAGAAGCATAAAAGGGGAAGAGTGGAAAGTGAAAGTGTTAGGCGCTCAGGCATGTCTGATTCTTTACAGCCCCATGAACTGCAGTCCCCAGGCTGCTCTGTTTATGGAATTTCCAGGCAAAAATACTGAAGTGGGTTACCATTCCCTTTTTCAGGGGATCTTCCTCACCCAGGGATCAAACTCAGGTCTCCCACATTTCAAGCAGATTCTTTACCATCTGAGCCACATGGAATTAGGTCTAAATCAGCAAAGATTGCCCATGAAAATAATTTTTCAAAAGAAGAGTTCTTGGCACTATACCAGAAAAGTTTATTTCCAAAATACACATCCAAAAACAGTGGCTTAAAACCCTGGACAGACAGCAACACAGATTCTCAAATTTGAAGGGTAAACTAGAATGAAAACAAAAAATGTTATGTATGGATCATACATACATCAGAAAATAGTTGAATGTGTTTTGATGTTTGATCGTTTCAGGGACTAACTTTACAAAACCCAATACCTGCCAGAATAATCTTATGGACAACTTCGTGCATTTTAGTTCAATAGAGAAACATGTTCTCAAAACACTAAAGCACTCAAGACAGAACTCATGTTGTATTGCTGTTCAGTCACTAAATCATGTCTGACTCTGTGACCCCATGGGATTAGCCCAAACCAAAATCCTTTGATCCCAGAAGGACATCTAGATTGTTTACCAGTAATTGAAAAGTTCTGGGCTGTGGTCTCATAAATCTTTCAATGTTCCTTCAAATTGAAGTAGAAACAATTATGATAAATATTTATGTCAATAAACATAACGGCTTAGGCAAAATCACAGAACTTGGACACAACTTCCAGTTTCCTAGGGTAAACTACTTTTAGATAGAGGAAAACTACCTAAGATTGTAGAATGCAGTAATGTGAAACAAAACTCATGTCTCCTGATTCTGAAACTAGTTTTCTTACTCAATATAATGTTTTCCTAACAAAAATACACTTGCTATATATCGTTACATCATGGAGTTCATTGATTTTTTCAATAGAACATATGGCACCCATGAAGTGGAGCCTGGATGTCTCTGTCAAAAGAAGAAACTATAAACATGTTTATGGCATATATACACATTTGTATTTTAGTAACATACTTCATTTTTATTTATTGATATAAATTTATTTATTTTAATTGGAGCTAATTACTTTACAATATTGTAGTAGTTTTGCCTTGCATTGGTGCACTGGGATGACCCAGAGGGATGGGATGGGGAGGGAGGTGGGAGAGGGGTTCAGGATGGGGACACATGCACACACAGTGTGGATTCACATCATACTTCATTTTTAAAAAGAGTCAAAATTAATCCACAGCAAAGTCTTATAAGTTATAAGTCAGGTAAGTTGTTCAGTTGAGAAGTACTTTATTTAACTGTGGAATAATGTATCCTGTTTCTTTTCTTTCTTTTTTGATGTTTCTTATAAATAATCTCCTATTGCAGTTTTCAAATTCTAATGCTGAAATTGCTTTTGGGACACATTTTACTGTGTGCTTTTGAAAATCACCTGCATTTAATTTCTACTAATAATAGTTAAACTAATGAAGTGTCAATCCATATGGTATGTAAACAAGAAAATATATAGCAAATCATAATCAAACACTAACCCCAAGAAATTAGATACAATGGAAAAAACACACGTTGTAGAATAAGAGTATTTGGGCTCAAAGCCGACTTATATGTTCTGTGATCCAATTATTTGTCCTTTCTTATCCTCCATTTTTTTGTAAAATTAGAGTCCTGCATTTTAATTTTATCATATTTTGTGACAATTTGAGAATACTTCTGTATGTTAAAAATAGTACAATTAACTTTTATAATTACTAATAGCTTTTACTCAACAGAAAAAGAAATTCAATGTAATTTTACATATTAGGTATATCAGGTATGTACCAAGAGATTACTGGCAAACATCTTCTTTCTGTTTTATATTCCTTATCATTCTAGATGTTAGTAGGTCACACAGTTTTCTTAGAACTGAAGCTTATGTGTACAAACACACTATATAAGTGTGTAGTTGTAACAGAAAAAGTATTAAATTAGTACAAGAGAGGTTCTCATGAATGCAGTCTTTCTTCTGCTATCCTGTGAAATATTTGAATGAGTATCATATTTGGAGTTAGGAGAATGAAGATCTGAATACCAGGTCTGTCTATTATATTGGCTAGATATTGACTTTTTTGCATCTCATTTTTTTACATCTGTGAAACGGGAATAAACATAATAATGCCTACCTTCCAGAGCTGCTGTTAGTGTCAGATGAGAGGTATGGGAAGAGCTCTCTAATGATCAAATATGAAAATATAGAGATCATGATAGAAATGAAATCTTCATATTGGATCATTTCCCATCTGAAATTGCACTCCTGTTTAATAACATTCTGAGAGTTCCAGAAAAAACATCTCTATCTATTTCTGCTTTATTGACTATGCCAAAGCATTTGACTGTGTGGATCAAAATAAATTGTGGAAAATTCCGAAATGGATGGGAATACCAGACCACCTGACCTGCCTCTTGAGAAACCTGTATGCAGGTCAGGAAGCAACAGTTAGAACTCGACATGGAACAACAGACTGGTTCCAAATAGGAAAAGGAGTACGTCAAGGTTGTATATTGTCACCCTGCTTATTTAATTTATATGCAGAGTACATCATGAGGAACGCTGGACTGGAAGAAGCACAAGCTGGAATCAAATTGCTGGGAGAAATATCAATAACCTCAGACATGCAGATGACACCACCCATATGGCAGAAAGTGAAGAGGAACTCAAAAGCCTCTTGATGAAAGTGAAAGAGGAGAGTGAAAAAGTTGGCTTAAAGCTCAACATTCAGAAAATGAAGGTCATGGCATCTGGTCCCATCACTTCATGGCAAATAGATGGGGAAACAGTGGAAACAGTGGCTGACTTTATTTTTTTGGGCTCCAAAATCAGTGCAGATGGTGACTGCAGGCATGAAATTAAAAGATGCTTACTCCTTGGAAGGAGAGTTATGACCAACCTAGACAGCGTATTAAAAAGCAGAGACATTACTTTGCCAACAAATGTCCATCTAGTCAAGGCTATGGTTTTTCCAGTGGTCATGTACGGATGTGAGAGTTGGACTGTGAAGAAAGCTGATTGCCAAAGAATTGATGCTTTTGAACTGTGGTGTTGGAGGAGACTCTTAAGAGTCCCTTGAACTATAAGGAGATCCAACCAGTCCATTCTAAAGGAGATCAATCCTGGGTGTTCATTGGAAGGACTGATGTTGAAGTTGAAACTCCAATCCTTTGGCCACCTGATGCAGAGCTGACTCATTTGAAAAGACCCTGATGTTGGGAAAGATTGAGCGCAGGAGGAGAAGGGGACGACAGAGGATGAGGTGGCTGGATGGCATCACCGACTCAATGGACATGGGTTTGGGTGGACTCCAGGAGCTGGTGATGGACAGGGAGGCCTGGTGTGCTGCGGTTCATGGAGTGGCAAAGAGTCGGACACGGTTGAGGGACTGAACTGAACTGAACTTAATGGCATTTTTTAACCCTCATCCTCCAGCCCTTGATAATCAACATTCTTCTCTCTGCATCTCTGTGGTTTTTTTGTTTGTTTTCTTAATTTCACTTATAAGTGAGATCATAGAGTATTTGTCTATTTCTGCTTATTTCACTTGGCATAGTGTCATTAAAATTCCTTTATGTTTTCACAAATTTCAAGATACCCTTCTTTTATATTGCTGAATGAAAGTCCATTATATATACATGTGTGTGTATATATATATATATATATATATATATATATATATATCATATTTCTTCTATCCATTCATCCATCAGTGTGCACTTGGTTGTTTCCAGTTCTTGGCTATTGTGAATAATGCTGCAATGAACACGGGAGTAGAGATGACCCTTGAGATTCCTGATTTCATATTCTTGAATAAACATACAAAAGCAGAATTGCATTATACAATGGTTTTCTTTTTAATAGATTGAGAAACCTCCCTAATGTTCACTGTAGTGATTGAAAAAGTTATAGTCCAATTAACAGTAGAGTTCCATTTTTCTCTACATCCTCACCAAACTTTTTTGTCTCATATAGATCTCATATGGCCATCCTAACAGATGAAAGGCGATCTCCTCTTTTGTTGTGAGTTGCATTTCTCTGATGATTAGTGATGTCGAGCACCTTCTCATGTTCCTGTGGCGATTCCTATGTTTTCATTGGAGAAATGTCTATTCAGTTCCTTTCCCATTTTTAAATCAGGTTATTTGTTTTTATGTTATTTAGTTGTAGGAATTCCTTATATATTTTAGATATTAATTCCTTATGAATATGTGATCTGCAAATATTTCCTCTAATTCTTCAGGTTGCCTTTTCATTTGTTAATTGTTTCCTTTAACATGTGGAAGCAGTCTAGATTTAGAACTTGAGATCTGGGACTTCAGGCTGATAAAATGAGATGAGACTTAACTAACATGGAAGTTTTTACCTTCACCCTCTGAGAGTCCTAGGATGACTTTTTTACAAGTTGGCAACCTCACTTGTTAGACACTGTCTACAAAGCCCTGAATCTATTCGGAAAAGAAAAAAGACCCAGAGGGCCCCGTCTTATAGCCAACCCTACCAAGGTACCATTCTTGGACCCTCCTTAAAAGCCCAACAATATGCTGATTACCAAAGAATGACCTTAATTCATGCCACTTGGAATAGAAGAATCGTTCAGACACATTCTGCCTAAATTTATATGATCAGATACAAGGCCAGTGAATGGAAAGATGCATCCCTGTGTGTGATTATATCAAAAACATATACATAAACAAATGGATCCTTATTGGTAATCAGGTACTGATCAATGTATTGTTTTATACATACCTGATTGTTTTTACATGTAGATGCAGACATGCAGTTCAATACAGACTATATATTATTGAATATGTATATACAAGTGGTCACAATCACGTGAAGGTGATACAGATCTGAGTGTGTAGAAGCTCACGCAGTTGTGTATTGCTGAATACAGACCGATGAATGTTTGGATACAGACATATGCCCATGGCTTTGAAAATTATGCTTTAGTTCAGGCCAGCAAAAGACACTAAGACCTTTCTGACCAACAGTTCATTGAAAACATGAATCAAACATATATAAAAAAATCCTCTTTTTCAAAAAGGAAGCCAAAATGCAAGATTTGTCTTCACTTTTAGGAGATGATTAAAACTTTTCTTGAGATATCATTTAATCCTTCACAATATGTATTTATTCTAGATAGGAAAACAAAATACTAAAACATGCCAGTTTCTTCAGAATAATTATGTTGTGCTGTGACATGCTGGACTTCCAGTTGGTAAAGAATCTGCTTGCAATATAGGAGACCCCATTTCGATTCCTGGGTCAGGAATATCGCCTGGAGAAGGGATAGGCTACCCGCTCCAGCTTTCTTGGGCTTCCCTTGTGGCTCAGCTGGTAAAGAATCCACCTGCAATACAGAAGACCTGGGTTCGATCCCAGGGTCAGGAAGATCCCCTGGAGAAGGGAAAGCCTAACCATATTGAGCAATTATGTGCTAAATATGATTTTATGGAAATTTTCAAACTTTACAAAACGACCCTAAAGTTTAGAGGATAAGGGAAATGTGAGAGAGGAGATGGAGAAGAGGAGAAAGTGTCCCAGAATTGAACATCTTAGATGGTGTAAAATATGACCTACTAAGTAGAAACTTTTCAAGCTATGTGAAATGAATCACTTTGTTGGCAGACTATTTTACCTCTTTAGGGAAAATAGACTTATGTCTTTGCCCATGACAAATGAAAATAAATTCTCGATGGATTAAAATATAAAGTGTTTTTGGAATTTCCTGGTGGCTCAGCTGGTAAAGAATCTACCTGCAATGCGGGAAAGATCTGGGTTTGATTCCTGAGTTGGGAAGATCTGAAGGGAACAGCTACCCACTCCAGTATTCTGACCTGGAGAATTCCATGGACTACATTCCATGGGGTCACAAAAAGTCAGACATGACTTTCACTTTCATAAAGTTTTTTTTTTAAAGTTATTTTCAAAAAAGTGGTTAAAATATATGAAATCACTTGAAGGAAATGGAATTTTTCCAAAGTGATATGGTAATAGAAATATAAAAGCAAAAAATATTAAAATAGCACATTTATTTTAAAACATTCATAATTATAACACTTGGAAAATTAAGATTTAGTTTTATTCTACATAAAATTTCATTCCTTTAGATTATTTTTATAAACATGGCCTTGCTATTAAATTTAAATCTTTGAAACATTCTTCTTCAATCTTAAGATGTTAAGCAACAGAAACAAAATTATGTATAAATAAAGTATCTTGCAGATAGAAAAATTGTATCTATACTTCAAATATTAATAAGTGTGTTTGTGTGTGGAGGAATTTATATTTTTAATTATTTTTTCTGAAATCTGTAATATAACAAACCCTATTAATTCTGAAAAATATTCCATTATTTTGGAGAGAAATATGGTAAAATCTTCCCCTAATCTAATAAAGTAACAGTGTTAACTATATAGTTTAACTCATCATATAGAACATAAATCTATAGTCTCAAAGAGACATTTTATACCCCCAAATTATATGTACTTCCCCCAAGAAATCATGGAAATCATAAAAATGTATTTCAAACAAATATATATATATATTTTTTTGAACTAGGAAATTTTGAAAATATTAAAGTATATTTTGATCATTCAAATTATTCAATAAGAGATATTTTTCATCATACCCAAGTTATTTAGCGTGAGGAGATACTACAGTTAAAAAATCACACATTGCTTTCCTGAGAAGAGCAATTTTTCATTGAAAATAGGTGACATATTTCCCTACGGCCTCATTTTCTTCTTTTGATCCAGAGCTTTTTCATGGCATTTTGCATCTGTTCATTTCTCAGAGTATAGATTAGAGGGTTCAGCATATGGGTGACAATGGTGTCCAACACGGCCAAGGATTTATCGAAGGGCAAAGTGGAAGGAGGTCTCACATACAGAAAAATACAGAGCACAAAGAAGAGGACCACCGCAGTGATGTGGGAGCCACAGGTGGACAGGCTCTGCGCCTCCCTCCCTGACCAAGGTTCTTCAGGGAGCGCAGGATGACCCCGTAGGAGATGAGCAAGAGCCTGAAGAGGACCACGCAGATGGCCCCGTCATTGGCCAGCTCCGTGAAGCCGATAACACAGATGTCAGTGCAAGCCAGTGTTAACAAGGGGCACATGTCACATCCGAAGTGGTCAGTGACATTGGGACCACAGAAGGGGAGATTGTAAACAGAGAGAATATGAACGATAGCGTGTAAAAACCCACCAGTCCAGGCTAACAGCAGTAAGAGAACGCATACCCGCTGATTCATGACTGTCATATAATGCAAAGGTTTGCAGATGGCCATGTAGCGGTCATAGGCCATGACTACCAGGAGTAAAATCTCAGCGCCACCAAATAAGTGCTCTGTAAAAGGTTGAATCATGCAAGCTTGGAATGAAATGATTTTTTTTTGCATAGAATAAGTCTATAATCATATTTGGGGTGACTGTAGTAGAATAAACAGCATCCATAAATGATAAGTTGCCAAGAAAGAAGTACATAGGGGCATCCAGAGCTGGGCTGGACGCCACAGGCAGGACAATGAGGAGATTGCCCACCATGGTCACAATGTAGATCAGCAAGAAGACGACAAGTAATATTTTCTGACCCTGGGGGCTCTGAGTGAGCCCCAAGAGGACAAACTCAGTTACTTTGTTTCTTTGTTCCATAGGCCTTTCTGCATCTTTTATTTCAGAGTTCAGGACAACATTTCCAATAAATATAATTATTATGACTGACGTCCTGATGTGTTATGATAATTTGTTCATTCATTCAACAAATGAGCAGTATGGTTCTTATACTTTCAGATTATTATTATGATCAAGGCTTATTAAAACATCATCCTTAAACTCAAAATCTTGTACACTAATGGAGAGGCAATTAATTAGAGACATTTATGGGAAAAGGATACATCATTAAATAAATGAGGTGTTACTATTAGCTTTCCACCTGGAAGCTAATTATTGTACATATAGCTAATATCTATTAAAAATAAAAAATTGATTAAAAGTTTATTTAAAAGGTAAAGCAAGATTTACTTTACTATCCATTTCATAAAAGAGGTACACTTCTTCATTCTAGGGTTGGAAGAATATTCTTTTATTTTTTAATTTATTTATTTTAATTGGAGTTGGAAGAATATTCTTAACCAATCCTTGAAATCTCAAATAGGTTTATTTGACAATTTCATGTTTTTTAAGGATTTAGGAAATGATACCAAAATAGCAGTAGATGAAATGCTTGAAGAAAGACTTACATATTGGATGATATAGAGAGTTATCATCTAGTGAAGAAAAGATATATATAAAAGCATGAAATATGGAATAAAAAAAATTAACAGAAGACTGCTTCTAAATGGCCAACAAACATGATAGGATGCCTAAGCGCACCTGTGAACAAAACAATAGGACTTTAAGTCAAGGTTTGCTTATTACAGTATTTGTTCAAGTTCTTGAGGGTCACTCAGTCAAGGTCTACAGGTGATACCTCATCTTTTAATTAACACACAATGTTTAGAGAACATATAATTTAAAACTATTATCAGATTTATATATCTCTACCCATGAAACTATCCCCAGATTATTTCCTTTGAAATTAATTTCTATGGATACTTTATTTTCAAGTAGGTAACTTTTTTCCAGATCATTATTATATGAAATTAGTCATAAGAAGTATTACAGGAAAGAATCAATCTATTGAATCCACATATTTAATAATCATCATGGAGTTCTAACATGACTTATTATGAAAATCACAAAGGAAAACTCTAAAAGATTGAATTCTAACCCCATCCTGGGCTTCCCTGATGGCTCAGTGGGCAAAGAATCAGCCTTCTATGCAGGCTACACAGGAGGTGCGGGTTCAGTCTCTGGGTCAGGAAGATCCCTCTGCAGAGGAAATGGCAACCCACTCCAGTATTCTTGCCTAGAAAATCCCATGGACAGGGGAGCCTGGTGGGCTACAATCCAAATGGTCCCAAAGTGTTGGACATGACTGAGCAAGTAAGAAAGCTCACCTCGCCAACGTACTCTTGCAAAATTGAAAGCCTCGTTCAGAGTTTTGTTTCTAAATGTGCTTCCTGGGTTACCTGCCTGTGAAGAAAGCTGTTCAATTCGTGTTCTGGCCTCTGGTTCTTTCCTGCTGGTCCTTCAGGCACTGACGCTGTCTCTGGTAATGCAAAGAGCAAGATTCATGCAGCCTCACAGCACCTGAACTGCTTCCTTGTGACCAAAGCTTTCCATGATTGAAGAACATCAAAATCATCTCAGTTATTTTTAAAAATTACTTTTCAAATTACTGAGATTTTCAAAATGAATATGAACGTTCTATTTCCTAAGGATCTCTGAATCTTGATTGTGAACAGAAACTCAGAATGTTCACTGTTGGCTGGATTTGTCCTGATAACAAATGAATATTAAATCAGTGTGTTAATCAGACAGAGAGAAAAAACTTCAAACTATGTGTAAATTGTTTATAATAAAATATTTTAAATATTTAATAAAATATAATAAAATATTTCCTGTTTGCGCTTATAGCAGTCAAAGTAAAATAGTGAAATAGCGGTTGCAACATTTTGATTATTAATCACTTACTGTCCTGTCTTCATACAGTGTTGTTGAACTTTAGTGTTCCTGAAGGATGGCAAATAATTTCATATACACATTTGATTATGTTCTGAGTCCATCATTTCAGCTCCAGAAGAAGCCAATCATGTCTACTGTTGTAGACAAACGCTCCTCAGGTCCTGGCAAAGGGCTGTAAGCACTTTGTCTACATTTAAGTGCAGCACATACAACTGAGTCATTCAATTCCTGCATCTCCAAGTATGATTTTGTCTAATTAAATTCATTGGGACCTTAATCATAATTTTGAGGGTAGATCTCCAGAGATGGTACAAGAACAATCACCGTGTGGAACAAGACATAGAATTCTGCCCTCTGGGAAAAAATCATGAAAAGCAAATTTAGGTCATATCACCCAAAGAGAATTCAAATCTGGGCAGAAATGAAATATGTGAAAACATTCTTGTGAAATTATGTTCTTCAAAACAAGCAAATCTTTTTAAGCTTAAGCTTTATCTTTGAAGATGATATCTGAACCAATTTGCAATCATGAATGTTAATTTCAGAACAAGTCATTTAAACCTTATTTCAAATGCAGATAAAAGGTGTCACATAATTTCAGACACAATTGATAGAAACTTTTATCAGTTTTAGTATCATACTAGGAAAAGAAAAAAGTATTTGTGGGACTGTTCCATTCATCTCAAAGTTCTCACGGGGCATCCATCAAAGTAGAAAACACCTAAGGCCATGACACAATTTGCAATATATTTCTAAGAACTTAAATCATAAAGCACATATGTACTTTAAATAGAAATTTATAAAAAAATGTAATATTTTCCAATTATTTAGCCTAAAATCATTCATGACTATTTTCAAAAATATATTTTCAACAGAAACATTATGATATACATGTATATAAAAACTACATGAAAAATATTTATAAAAGATAAATATATTAATATACATAGAGGACTATGTATAATACATTGCAGTGTGTATAAATTAGCTGGATGCAGCTAACTGTGTGATTAGAGAAAATTTTGTAGATTTAAATGCAAATATTAGAAAACAATAGACACTTTAAAGAATGAACTAGGTTGCCTTGACAAGATGGCGGAGGAATAGGACGGCGAGACCACTCTCTCCTCCACAAATTCATCAAAAGAACTTTTGAACGCGAGTAAAGTCCACAAAACAACTTCTGAATGCTGGCAGAGGACGTCAGGCACCCAGAAAAGCAGCCCAATGTCTTCGAAAGGAGGTAGGAAAAAACATAAAAGATAAAAAGTGAAACAAAAGAAGTAAGGACGGAGCTCCGTCCAGGGAAGGGAGGCTTTAAAAAGAGAGAAGTTTCCAAACACCAGGAAACATTCTCACTGGCGAATCTGTGGCGAGCCTTGGAAGCTCAGAGGGCCATATAACCCTCTTTTTTTTTTAAGATTTTTTTAAAACCCACAGATTACCCGCCAAACGGTAACTCCCAGTGGAGAAGCAGCGTGGACGCCTGCATACGCCATTAGCAAGCGGGGGCTGGGCAGGGAGGAGCCAGCTGAACTGCTTAGAGAGAGGACTGGGCTTGAATGCCGCGAGAACAATTTGAGAGAACTGGGGAGAGCAAAGCAGACTGTGGGATAGCTTCCCCACGAAAAGGCGGAAAGCTCTAACCTATGACTCGGCCAGCCCCGCTCACAGAATAAAGGACTGAGCAGAGCGAGCCGGCTGCGGTCGGCCCATCCCCCATCCCCTGCCCAGACAGGCAGGGAGCGCAGCCAGAGCCGGAGCGGGCAACCGCGGCCCCAGAAAGGCATCCGATACAAACTGCAGACAGGCTTGTTGCTAATCAGGACTTCTTGGGCTCGGGCCGGTCGATATCCCCCTGAGAAGGTGTGTCGGTTGTACACCCAGAAAACTGAGTGGCGGGGACTGGGGAGGCGATAAGTCGCAGAGACCGTGCTCGCCAAACACCTGGTCCCATGAGCTGCTCGGACTGGGGAAGGCACAAAACGCAGGCCCAACCAAGTCTGCGCCTTTGTGGAGTACCTGAGAACCTGAACTTGAGCCGCTCAGACCTGGGAAGTGCATACAACCCGGTGCCGGCCTCGGACAGTTCCCGGCAGAGCAACCTAGAGCCTGTGCAGTGTAGACTGGGACAGCATACGTGCTGTGAGCGGGGGCAAACCCAGTGTGGCCGAGACGCTGCGAGCACTCCCCACAGACGCCAGAGATATTCGTCTGCAGCGGTCCTCCCTTCCCAGAACAGGACTGAACAACTGAGCCTTAAAAAGTGTCCACCCACCCCCTAGTATCAGGGCGGAAATTAGACACTGAAGAGACCAGCAGACAGAAGCTAAAACAGAGGGAACCACATTGGAAATGACAGATAGAGACGTCTAGAGACTACTCCAAGAATAAGACCAAAAACCAGAGGCAAGAGGCTTAAGCCCGAATCCTGAGAACACCAGAGAAGTCCTGACTCCAGGGAACATTAATCGATAGGAGCTCATCAAACGTCTCCATACCTACGCTAAACCCAAAGGTCAACAAGTTCCAGAGCAAGACATACCACGCAAATTCTCCAGTAACACAGGAAACTAGCCCTGAGCTTCAATATACAGGCTGCCCAAAGTCACTCCAAACCCACTGACATCTCATAACTCATTACTGGACACTTCATTGCGCTCCAGAGAGAACAAATCCAGCTCCACCCACCAGAACACCGACACAGGCTTACATAACCAGGGAACCTTGACAAGTCACCTGCACAACCCCACACACAGAGAGGAAACTACATAATAAAGAGATCTCCACAAATGGCCAGAAGAGGGAAAGGCCACCCCAAGCAAAGCATTATAAGCAAGATGAAGAGGCAGAGAAATACCCAGCAAGTAAAGGAACAAGATAAATGCCCACCAACACAAACAAAAGAGGAAGATATAGGGAATCTACATGAAAAAGAATTTCGAATTTTGGTGGTGAAAATGATTCAAAATCTTGAAAGCAAAATGGAGTTACAGATAAATAACCTGGAGAAAAGGATTGAGAAGATGGAAGAAAGGTTTAATAAGGACTTAGAGGAAATAAAAAAGAGTCAATATACAATGAATAATACAATAGATGAGATCAGAAACACTCTGGAGGGAGCAAACAGTAGAATAACAGAGGCAGAAGACAGGATAAGCGAGCTAGAAGATAGAATTGTAGAAATAAATGAAACAGAGAGGAAAAAAGAAAAACAAATTAAAAGAAATGAGAACAATATTAGAGACCTCTGGGACAATGTTAAACGCTCCAACATTCGAATCATAGGAATCCCAGAAGAAGAAGACAAAAAGAAAGACCATGAGAGAATACTTGAGGAGATAATAGTTGAAAACTTCCCTAAAATAGGGAAAGAAATAATCACCCAAGTCCAAGAAACCCAGAGAGTCCCCAACAGGATAAACCCAAGGCGAAATACTCCTAGACACATATTAATCAAATTAACAAAGATCAAAAACAAAGAACAAATATTAAAAGCAGCAAGGGAAAAACAGCAAATAACACACAAGGGGATTCCCATAAGGATAACAGCTGATCTTTCAACAGAAACTCTTCAGGCCAGGAGGGAATGGCAAGACATACTTAAAGTGATGAAAGAAAATAACCTACAGCCCAGACTACTGTACCCAGCAAGGATCTCATTCAAATATGAAGGAGAAGTCAAAAGCTTTACAGACAAGCAAAAGCTGAGAGAATTCAGCATTACCAAACCAGCTCTCCAACAAATGCTAAAGGATCTTTTCTAAACAGGAAACACAGAAAGGGTGTATAAACTCGAACCCAAAGCAATAAAGAAAATGGCTACGGGATCGTACTTATCAATAATTACCTTAAACGTCAATGGGTTGAATGCCCCAACCAAAAGACAAAGGCTGGCTGAATGGATACAAAAACAAGACCCCCATATATGTTGTCTGCAAGAGACCCACCTCAAAACGAGGGACACATACAGACTGAAAGTGAAGGGCTGGAAAAAGATATTCCATGCAAATAGAGACCAAAAGAAAGCAGGAGTAGCAATACTCATATCAGATAAAATAGACTTTAAAACAAAGGCCGTGAAAAGAGACAAAGAAGGAAACTACATAATGATCAAAGGATCAATCCAAGATGAAGATATAACAATTATAAATATTTATGCACCCAACATAGGAGCACCGCAATATGTAAGACAATTACTAACAAGTATGAAAGGGGAAATTAACAATAATGCAATAATAGTGGGAGATTTTAATACCCCACTTGCATCTATGGATAGATCAACTAAACAGAAAATTAACAAGGAAACACAATCTTTAAATGATACAATAGACCAGTTAGACCTAATTGATATCTATAGGACATTTCACCCCAAAACAATGAATTTCACCTTTTTCTCAAGTGCACATGGAACCTTTTCCAGGATAGATCACATCCTGGGCCATAAATCTAGCCTTGGTAAATTCAAAAAAGTTGAAATCATTCCATGCATCTTTTCTGACCACAATGCAGTAAAATTAGATCTCAATTATGGGAGAAAAACTATTAAACATGCCAACATATGGAGGCTGAACAACACGCTGCTGAACAACGAACAAATCATAGGAGAAATCAAAAGAGAAATCAAAATATGCATAGAAATGAATGAAAATGAAAACACAACAACCCAAAACCTCTGGGACACTGTAAAAGCAGTGCTAAGGGGGAAGTTCATAGCAATACAGGCACACCTCAAGAAACAAGAAAAAAGTCAACTAAATAACCTAACTCTACATCTAAAGCAACTAGAAAAGGAAGAAATGAAGAACCCCAGGGTCAGTAGAAGGAAAGAAATTGTAAAAATTAGGGCAGAGATAAATGCAAAAGAAACAAAAGCGACTATAGCAAAAATCAACAAAGCCAAAAGCTGGTTCTTTGAGAAGGTAAATAAAATTGACAAACCACTAGCCAGACTTATCAAGAAACAAAGGGAGAAGAACCAAATCAATAAAATTAGAAATGAAAATGGAGAGATCACAACTGACAACACAGAAATACAAAGGATTATTAGAGAATACTATCAGGAACTATATGGCAATAAAATGAATAACCTGGAAGAAATGGACAAATTCCTAGAAAAATACAACTTTCCAAAACTGAACCAGGAAGAAGTAGAAAATCTGAACAGACCCATCACAAGCACGGAAATTGAAACTGTAATAAAAAATCTCCCAGCAAACAAAAGCCCAGGTCCAGACGGCTTCACAGCTGAATTCTACCAAAAATTTAGAGAAGAGCTAACACCTATTCTACTCAAACTCTTCCAGAAAATTGCTGAGGAAGGGAAACTTCCAAACTCATTCTATGAGGCCACCATCACCCTGATCCCTAAACCTGGTAAAGACCCCACAAAAAAAGAAAACTACAGGCCAATATCACTGATGAACCTAGATGCAAAAATCCTTAACAAAATTCTAGCAATCAGAATCCAACAGCATATTAAGAAGATCATACATCATGACCAAGTGGGCTTTATCCCAGGAATGCAAGGATTCTTCAATATCCGCAAATCAGTCAACGTAATACACCACATTAACAAACTGAAAAATAAAAATCATATGATTATCTCAATAGATGCAGAGAAAGCCTTCGACAAAATTCAACATCCGTTTATGATAAAAACCCTCCAGAAAGTGGGAATAGAAGGGACATACCTCAACATAATAAAAGCTATATATGACAAACCCACAGCAAACATTATCCTCAACGGTGAAAAACTGAAAGCATTTCCCCTTAAGTCAGGAACAAGACAAGGGTGCCCACTCTCACCACTACTATTCAACATAGTTCTGGAAGTTTTGGCTACAGCAATCAGAGCAGAAAAAGACATAAAAGGAATACAAATTGGAAAAGAAGAAGTAAAACTTTCACTGTTCGCTGATGACATGATCCTCTACACAGAAAACCCTAGAGACTCTACCAGAAAACTACTAGAGCTAATCAATGATTACAGTAACGTTGAAGGATATAAAATCAACACACAGAAATCCCTTGCATTCCTATACACCAATAATGAGAAAATAGAAAGAGAAATTAAGGAAACTATTCCATTCACTATTGCAACGAAAAGAATTAAATACTTAGGAATATATCTACCTAAGGAAACAAAAGACTTGTACATAGAAAACTATAAAACACTACTGAAAGCAATCAAAGAGGACACTAATAGATTGAGAAATATACCATGTTCATGGATTGGAAGAATAAATATTGTAAAAATGAGTATACTACCCAAAATAATTTATACATTCAATGCAATCCCTATCAAGCTACCAAAGATATTTTTCACAGAACTAGAACAAACAATCTCACAATGTGTATGGAAATACAAAAAACCTCGAATAGCCAAAGCAATCTTGAGGAAGAAAAATGGAACTGGAGGAATTAACCTGCCGGACTTCAGGCTCTACTACAAAGCCACAGTCATCAAGACAGTATGGTACTGGCATAAAGGCAGAAATATAGCTCAATGGAACAAAATAGAAAGCCCAGAGATAAATCCACGCATCTACGGACACCTCATCTTTGACAAAGGAGGCAAGAATATCAAATGGAGAAAAGACAGTCTCTTTAACAAGTGGTGCTGGGAAAACTGGTCAGCCACTTGTAAAAGAATGAAACTAGAACACTTCCTAACACCATACACCAAAATAAACTCAAAATGGATTAGAGAGCTAAATGTAAGACCAGAAACTATAAAACTCCTAGAGGAGAACATAGGCAAAACACTCTCCGACATAAATCACAGCAGGATCCTACATGACCCACCTCCCAGAATATTGGAAATAAAAACAAAAATAAACAAATGGGACCTAATTAAATTCAAAAGCTTCTGCACAGCAAAGGAAACTATAAGTAAGGTGAAAAGACAGCCTTCAGAATGGGAGAAAATAATAGCAAATGAAGCAACTGATAAAGGATTAATCTCCAAATTATACAAGCAGCTCCTGCAGCTCAATTCCAGAAAAATAAATGACCCAATCAACAAATGGGCCAAAGAACTAAACAGACATTTCTCCAAAGAAGACATAAAGATGGCTAACAAACACAAGAAAAAATGCTCAACATCCCTCATAATCAGAGAGATGCAAATCAAAACCACAATGAGATACCATTTCACACCTGTCAGAATGGCTGCTATCCAAAAGTCTACATGCAATAAATGCTGGAGAGGATGTGGAGAGAAAGGAACCCTCTTACACTGTTGGTGGGAATGCAAACTAGTACAGCCACTATGGAGAACAGTGTGGAGATTCCTCAAAAAATTGGAAATAGAACTGCCATATGATCCAACAATCGCACTCCTGGGCATACACACCGAGGAAACCAGAATTGAAAGAGACACGTGTACTCCAATATTCATTGCAGCTCTGTTTATAATAGCCAGGACATGGAAGCAACCTAAATGTCCATCTGCAGACGAATGGATAAGAAAGCTTTGGTACATATACACAATGGAGTATTATTCAGCCATTAAAAAGAATACATTTGAATCAGTTCTAATGAGGTGGATGAAACTGGAGCCTATTATACAGAGTGAAGTAAGCCAGAAAGAAAAACACCAATACAGTATACTAACACATATATATGGAATTTAGAAAGATGCAAATGATAACTCTGTATACGAGACAGCAAAAGAGACACAGATGTATAGAACAGTCTTTGGGACTCTATGGGAGAGGGTGAGGGTGGGATGATTTGGGAGAATGGCATTGAAACACGTATGTTGTCATATGTGAAACGAATCACTAGTTCAGGGTCAATGCATGTTATAGGATGCTCGGGGCTGGCATGCGGGGATGACCCAGAGGGAGGATAAAGGGAGGAGGGAGGTGGGAGGGGGGTTCAGGAGGGGGAACTTATGTAAACCCGGGGCAAATTCATATCAATGTATGGCAAAACCAACCAATATAATATTGTAAAATAATTTGCCTCCAATAAAAAATAAATTAATTACATAAAAAAAAAGAATGAACTAAGCTTCTATCTCAAAATGCTAAAAAAGAAAATTTAAAATAAATAGTGTGGAAAATGTTGAGAAGCCATACATCATTAAAAGAGTAATTTATATAAAGTAAAGAATACCAGGAATTGATCCTTTTTAACATTGCATAAATTATAATTTCTAGCCAAATGGACTAAGAAAAAACAAGAGAAAAACCAAATTATCAGAATCAAGATTGAAGAGAGGGCCATCACTGCAGATTCCACAGATTTTAAAAAGACAACAAAATGATATGATAAAAGAACGTATGGCACTTAACTTGCCAAGAAAAGAAAACAGACCATTGATATAAAAAACACAATGATCTAAACACACGATGAGAAATAATTTAAAACTGGGATAATCTAAGAGCAAACAAACTGAATGTTTAGAGTCCTAACATTCTCCTGCAAGATAGTTCATTCCCATGGAGCTTTAATCGATTACTTTTACATGACAACTAATCAGGAAATTACTTGTTACACAACACTTTCATAGACGTAATGATACAATGTACTTCCTAATGCATTCTATGCACCTAGTATAACCCTTACACCAGCATGACACAGGGCATCAAGTGGGAATAATTAGATTAATAGCTCACATTAGCAAACACACAAAATTTTGAAAATACTTGTTTTGATTCCCTTGGGTGTTTTCTTTGAGGATTTGTTTTTTAATATATTGCTGATACAGGTCTTGAAGTTGGTCCTGGGATACGCTCAGTCTAGAACTAGTCACGTCCCACAACTAATTAAAAATTTTCTAAGTATTCAACCAACAGCACTGCCCCTGTAAACGTGAGGTTTTCCAGCTAATGAGAGTAGGCTCTCTTCCTGGCCTAGTTTGAGAACCAAGCTCTCTTCTCTAATTCATCTGGGTAAATCTCTCCCCAGTCCCACGTATTTTCCTCAGATGCACACATAGATCAGTTCTTTGATGAATATTTGAGATGGATCCTCGTGGCTTTGCATAATTCTCTCTCTCTGACTTTCTCACACTCAGCCTCTCCAGGACTACAGGTGTATTTTCTGCTTTAGTGTCCTTGACGGTGAATTTCAGATTCTCAACCCAGAGGCAGTGTCGGGATCTTTGGAGATACCCCTCTCTGTACCACAACGTGGAGACTTTTTGTTATTGTTGTCGTCGTTCAGGGTCTCAGTCAGGTCCCTTTGTGACCCCATGGACTGCAGCAGCCAGGCTTCCCTGTCCTTCACCACCCCCCAGAGCTTGCTCAAACCCATGTCTGCTAATGATGGTGATGCCATCCATCCATCTCATCCTCTGTTGCTTCCTTCTCCTCCTGCCCTCAATCTTTCCCAGCATCAAGGTCCTTTCCAGTGAATTGGCTCTTCACATCAGGTGGCTAAAGTACTGGAGTTTCAGCTTCAACATTAGTCCTTCCAATGAATATTCAGGGCTGATTTCCTTTAGGATTCACTGGCTTTATCTCCTTGCTGTCCAATGGACTCTCAAGAGTCTTCTCCAACACCACAGTGAATCTTCTCTGAGCTGTTCATTGAAAATGTGTCAGTAAATCAAATGCAAATACAAAAAGACAAGATTTGTATACACTCTATGGAGATACTTACAAATTACTGTTGAGACATCAGTGAGTACTTTATGATATGTGTCTTATTTTGGATGAGAAAATGTAATATTAAAACATGCAGTTTCATCAAAATAAATATATAATGTCATGACAAGCTGAATATACTTTTATGAGAAGTTTGCAAACTTTTCAAAATGAGCCTGATGTTTAGAGCAGGAGGAGAAGGTAGCAAAGGAGGAAAGCTATGAGGAAGAGCAAGTTCCTCAGAATTCAGCCTTCTAGGTGGTGCAATACCTCACATAGTAAAAAGAAAGTTGTCAAATAAACTGAAATTAATGATTATGTTGATAGATTATTTTATCTGTTGGGGAAAAACAGGCTTCAATATTTCCCTGTCACAAATAAAATTAAATTATAGATTGTTAATGAATAATTGAATTTTTATTTCTTTTATTGAAGGGTAGCTGATTTACAATGCTTTAGTTTTTGCTACACAGCAAAGTGACTCCATTATACATATACATATACACACACACATTCTTTTTCATATATTTTTTATGGGGTTTTATTGATTTATCACAGGACATTGAATATTGTTCCGTGTGCTGTACAGTAGGACCTTGTTGCCTATATAATGCATATATAATAATCTCCATCTGCTAATCCTAAACTCTCATTCCATCCCTCTCCCCAAATAACCCCTTCAGTTCAGTTCAGTTCAGTCACTTAGTCGCGTCTGACTCTTCCCGACTCCATGAACCACAGCACGCCAGGCCTCCCTGTCCATCACCAACTCCCGGAGTTCACTCAAACCCATGTCCATCGAGTCGGTGATGCCATCCAGTCATCGCATTCTCTGTCGTCCCCGTCTCCTCCTACCCACAATCCCTCCCAGCATCAGACTCTTTTCCAGTGAGTCAACTCGTCGAATGAGGTGGCCAAAGTATTGCAGCTTCAGCTTTAGCATCAGTCCTTCCAATGAACACCCAGGATCGATCTCTTTTAGAATGGACTGGTTGGATTTCCTTGCAGCCCAAGGGACTCTCAAGAGCCTTCTCCAACTCCACAGTTCAAAAGCATCAATTCTTCGGTGATCAGCTTTCTTCACAGTCCAACTCTCACATCCATTCATGACCACGGGAAAAACCATTGCCTTGACTAGACCGACCTTGGTTGGCAAAGTAATGTCTCTGCTTTTTAATATGCTATCTAGGCTGGTCATAACTTTCCTTCCAAGGAGTAAGCGTCTTTTAATTTCATGGCTGCAATCAGCATCCGCAGTAATTTTGGAGCCCAACAAAATAGTGTCTGACACTGTTTCCACTATTTCCCCATCTATTTCCCATGAAGTGATGGGACCAGATGCCATGATCTTCGTTTTCTGAATGTTGAGCTTCAAGCCAACCTTTTCACTCTCCTCTTTCACTTTCATCAAGAGGGTTTTGAGTTCCTCTTCACTTTCTGCCATAAGGGTGGTGTCATCTGCATATCTGAGGTTATTGATATTTCTCCCGGCAATCTTGATTCCAGCTTGTGCTTCTTCCAGCCCAGCGTTCCTCATGATGTGCTCTGCATATAAGTTAAATAAGCAGGGTGACAATATACAACCTTGACGCACTCCTTTTCCTATTTGGAACCAGTCTGTTTTTCCATGTCCAGTTCTAACTGTTGCTTCCTAACCTGCATACAGGTTTCTCAAGAGGCAGGTCAGGTGGTCTGGTATTCCCATCTCTTTCAGAATTTTCCACAGTTTATTGTTATCCACACAGTCAAAGGCTTTGGTATAGTCAATGAAACAGAAATAGATGTTTTTCTGGAACTCTCTTGCTTTTTTGATGATCCAGCGGATGTTGGCAATTTGATCTCTGGTGCCTCTGCCTTTTCTAAAATCTGCTTGAACATCTGGAAGTTCATGGTTCACATATTGCTGAAGCCTAGCTTGGAGAATTTTGAGCATGACTTTACTAGCGTGTGAGATGAGTGCAATTGTACAGTAGTTTGAGCATTCTTTGGCATTCCCTTTGGCAACCACAAATAAGTTTTCAGTGTCTTTAGTCTGTTTCTATTCTGTAGAAAGATTTATTTGTGTTATATTTTAGATTCCACGTATAAATGATATTGTATGCTATTTGTCTTTCTTTTTCTGACTTACTTTGGTATGATACTCTCTCGGTTCATCCATGTTTCTTCAAATGGCATTATACCATCAATTGTTTTAAAAAAAATAGGTTATAACTTAAAAATAATTGCTAGGAAATGAAACTTTCCAAAAGTAATGTGGTAGAAGAAATAAAAAGAAAAATATGACAATAAAAGCTGTATATAAAACCCTTAAAATTTAACATAAACAATAGAATAAATGTTTGTAAGAGATGTCAAAGAATAGTATTATTTGTAAGCATATTTAATGTAAAAAGAGTTAATCATAACCTTTCAGTAACGATTCTCATTCCATAGATCAATAACTCTGATAATTGACAAAATCTATAGAGTGGATTCTATGACCCATACACTGTGCAAGGAATAGAAAATGCAAAGACAGAACCATGTCCCTTATTTTAGGAAGCTGATAGACTAAGGAAAATAGAGAGTTAGCAAATATTTTTATCTTATTACTTGAAATAACTACACAAGTTTGAAAATTAACTAAACATATGTCTTGGTATACATGGCCTGCTTTTATGGAACATCATAGGCTAGAAGATTAAGCAATATGTGTTTATCTTTCAGCAGTTTGGTGGCTAGGAAATCCAAGATTAAGGTGCTGACAGATTCCATATCTGGTGAGGTCCTGTCCCTAGTTCACATACAGCCTTTTTTTTTCTCTTTTTCCTTTGTCCTCACATGCCAAAGAGTTAAGTGAACCGTCTGATGTTTCTTTATAAAGGCATCAATTCCACTCATCAGGGTTAAACTTTTATGACCTACTCATTACCCAAAGGGCCCCCCTCCCAATACCATCACATTTAGAAAAGATTTAACTTATGATTTTGGAGAGGAAAATAAACTTTCAGTCGATAGCAACACCCCAAAGTGGAGAAATAAATTACATAAGTTCTGATAAACCCAAAGGCTTGTTATTATTTGGTGATTAGTATTTTATTTGAGAAGACTTTGAGATCATAAAGGGCTTCCCTGATGGCTCAGATGGTAAAGAATCTGTGTGTAATTCAGGAGACACGGGGTTGATCCCGGGGTCAGGCAGTTCCCCTGGAGAAGGACATGGCAAGCCACTCCAATATTCTTGCCTGGAGAAGTCCATGGACAGAGGAGCCTAGCGAGATACAGTCCATAGCGTCACAAAGAGTCGGACACGACTAAGTGACTAGCACTTTCACTGAGATAATATGAGAAATCTTCAGGTAATAGGGATAAAAATCAGGATATGAGGCTTCTCACACAGTGTGCTGCTGCCGCTAAGTCACTACAGTCGTGTCCGACTCTGTGCGACCCCATAGACGACAGCCCACCAGGCTCCCCCATCCCTGGGATTCTCCAGGCAAGAACACTGGAGTGGGTTGCCATTTCCTTCTCCAATGCATGAAAGGGAAAAGGGAAAGTGAAGTCGCTGAGTCATGTCTGACTCTTAGAGACCTCATGGACTGCAGGTTACCAGGCTCGTCCGTCCATGGGATTTTCCAGGCAAGAATACTGGAGTGGGGTGCCATCGCCTTCTCCGCTCACACAGTGTAATTTACTAGTAAAAAGCACTCATCACCCTATAGCCTTAGCCCCTCATGAAACCAGAGTAAACAAGAGAGGCAAAATAATAATCCTCTTTGACCACATGCACTGACCTTATTAGAGGCAGATAATATTTTGTTTCAAGCCTGATTCAGAGGAGGATTTTATGAATGCTATTTCTGTCAAATAAAACAATATATTCTGGTGACTTTATTACCTAGCAATCTCTATTATATCAATAAGAGAAATAATAATGGTATATATTGTCAGAATCTTTCTTAACAATGACATAACCCCAAACATTTAGGTGTCATGTTCCAAACTGAATATTTAAAGTGCACAGATGATAGATTGTGCTAAATTTACACAGGAGAGAGACCCACGTGCCTGGGTCTTCACAGAAGGTTATGTAAGCAGGAGAGAGACCCACGTGCCTGGGTCTTTACAGAAGGTTATGTAAGCAAAAAAGTGACCAGGATACTGAAAATGTATCAGGGGTTTTACCAGGTACTGCAAAGTATCTGGAAAGCGAAATGAGCCACCTTTATGAAAATGTAACTCCAAGCAAAGCTGACAAAAATGAGGCAATAATGTGATTACCAAATTGGAATATTAAGTAAGGTTTGTTTATTTTTCTGTATAAAACTTTAGTCTTTCGATTATTTTTACAAACATAACCTCCTCAATAATATTATGACTGAAACATTCTTCTTCAACATTAATGTGCTAAACAATAGAAATTAAATAATGTGTATAAAGAATCTCATAGAGAAATAAGAAATCTACTTCAAATGTTAATATGGAATGTCTTTGTGTATGGAGGAATAGACCAAGTTTTTAATCATATTTTTTTAAATTATTTTTCCTGAAATCTGTAATGAGCTCTATTCTGAAGAATATTACATTTTTGAAGAGAAAAACATGAGAAAACCTTTCCCTAATTAAATAAATTTGCAGTATTAGCTGCAGCATAACTCATCATATAGAAGATAAATCTATCGCTTCAATAGAGATATTTTATACCCCCAAACTATATACATTTTCCTCAAAAATTGCAGAAATCATAAAAATGTATTTCAAACTAAATATATACTTTGCATTAGGAAAATATGAAAATTTTATAAGGTTACTTTGATCATTGGAAGTATTCAAATGATAAACCTATTTCGTCATACCCAAGTTATTTAAACTGAGGAGACATTTATTACAGTAAAAAAAAAAAAATCACACATGACTTTCCCTGCTCATTGAAAGAGCAATTGTTTGTTGAAAATAAGTAATATATTTTGCAGCTGCTTCGTTGCTTTTTTCTGACCCATAGCTTTTTCATGGCATTTTGCATCTCCCCATTTCTCAGAGTATAGATTAGAGGGTTCAGCATAGGGGAGACAATGGTGTAAAACACAGCGAAGTATTTATCAATGGGTAAGGTAACAGGAGGTCTCAAATACGTAAAAATACAGGGCACAAAGAAGAGGACCACCACAGTCATGTGGGAGCCACAGGTGGACAAGGCTTTGCGTCTCCCTTCCTGACCAAGGTTCTTCAAGGAGCGCTGAATGACCCCGTAGGAGATGAGCAAGAGTGTGAAAATGGTCACACAGATCGCCCCATCACTGGCAACTACTGTGGGTGTCAGTGCAGGCAAGTTTTAACAAAGGATACGTGTCACACCCAAAGTGGTCAACGACGTTAGGGCCACAGAACGGAAGGTTGTAAAAAAAAATAATATTTTTGAAGTAGAGCACGCAAAAACCCACCAACCCAAGCCAATAGCAGCATCAGAACACACACTCTCTGATTCATGATTGTCAAATAATGCAAGGGTTTGCAGATAGCCAGGTAGCGGTCATAGGCCATGAAAACCAGGAGAAAAACCTCAGCACCACTAAATAGATGCTCTGTAAAAAGCTGGGTCATGCAAGCTTGAAATGAAATGGTTTTCTTCTCATAGAAATTGTATTTGTATTTGGGGTGATTGAAGTAGAATAAAAAGCATCCATAAATGATAAGTAGCCAAAGAAGTACATAGGGGAATCCAGTGCTGGGCTGACCACGACAGTCAGGAAAATGAGTATGTTGCCCACCATGGTCACAATGTAAATGAGCAAGAAGAACATGACAAATAAAATTTCCTCCCCCTGGACACTCTGAGTGAGCCCCAAGAGGACAAACTCAGTTACATTTTTCCTTTGTTCCATAGGTTCTTCAGTATGTCTTATTCCAGAGTTCAGGACAGCATTATCTATAAATACAATTATTAAAAGTGACTTCCTAAAATATTACAATAATTGTTTTTTATTCAACAAACAGTCCTTGTGGTTTATTATGTTTGGGCACTCTCAGATATTATAATATAAGGCTGATTAAATCACCTTCCTTGACCACAAACTAATAGATAGGCAAGTGAATAAAAAAAAATGGGGGAAAAGAATATTAAATAAATAAATGATAACCCTGTATATGAGACAGCAAAAGAGACACAGATGTTTAGAACAGTCTTTGGGACTCTGTAGGAGAGGGTGAGGGTGGGATGGTTTGGGAGAATGGCATTGAAACATGTATATTATCATATGTGAAACGAATCGCCAGTTCAGGGTCAATGCATGTTACAGGATGCTCGGGGCTGGTATGTGGGGATGACCCAGAGGGAGGATAAGGGGAGGAGGGAGGTGGGAGGGGGGTTCGGGAGGGGGAACTCATGTACACCCGGGACAGATTCATGTCAATGTATGGCAAAACCAACCAATATAATATTGTAAAATAATTAGCCTCCAATAAAAAGAAAAAAAGAGAAAAATAAATAAATAAGTGAAGTCCTGCAACTAATTTTCTATCTAGAAACTTTAAATTGTACATATAGCTAATATCTCAGACAAAAATAAAAGCTGATTAATGTTTTAAAAAGAAATAAAGCAAGATTTAATGTCAATTTCATGAAAGAGGTAACTTTCCTTCTAGGGTTGGAAGAAACTTCTTAACCAATCAATTAATCTCAAATAAATATATCCGGCAATTTCAAATATTTTAAGGACTTAGGAAAGTATAACAAAACACCAGCGGAAAAAATAGTCTGAAGATACACATGTTAGATGATATGCACAGAGTTATTCTCAAAAGTAAAGATCTGTAAGCAAATAACTAACAAAAGATGAAAATATGAAATAAATTAAAATATCAACAAACAGAGGAAAATGCCTCTAAATGACAAAAAACTTAGGATGCTGAAGCTCATCTGTGAATAGAAAAGTAGGACTTGAAGTCACAGCTTGCTTAGTACAATATTTGATTGAGTTCTTGGAAGTCAATCAGTCAAAATATATGGATGCAGACGCCGGCCCCGGCGGCGCAGACGCGACGCGAGAGACGCCGGCCCCGGCGGCGCAGACGCGACGCGAGAGACGCCGGCCCCGGCGGCGCAGACGCGACGCGAGAGACGCCGGCCCCGGCGGCGCAGACGCGACGCGAGAGACGCCGGCCCCGGCGGCGCAGACGCGACGCGAGAGACGCCGGCCCCGGCGGCGCAGACGCGACGCGAGAGACGCCGGCCCCGGCGGCGCAGACGCGACGCGAGAGACGCCGGCCCCGGCGGCGCAGACGCGACGCGAGAGACGCCGGCCCCGGCGGCGCAGACGCGACGCGAGAGACGCCGGCCCCGGCGGCGCAGACGCGACGCGAGAGACGCCGGCCCCGGCGGCGCAGACGCGACGCGAGAGACGCCGGCCCCGGCGGCGCAGACGCGACGCGAGAGACGCCGGCCCCGGCGGCGCAGACGCGACGCGAGAGACGCCGGCCCCGGCGGCGCAGACGCGACGCGAGAGACGCCGGCCCCGGCGCAACGAGCCACGCAAAGAGGTGCGGCCGTGAGGAGCTACCCCACGCCTGAGGCCAGGGCCGGCGGCCGAGAGGAGCTACCCCACGTCCAACAGGCGGTGGCTGCGCGGGCGCAGGAGGGCCGAGAGGAGCTACTCCGCGTTCAAGGTCAGGAGGGGGGGGCCTTGAGGAGATACCCCTCCTCCAAGGTAAGGTACAGCAGCTGCACTTTGCTGAAGCGGCTGTGAAGAGATTTTCCACGACCAAGGTAAGAGAAACCGAAATAAGACGGTAGGTATTGCTAGGGGGCACCAGAGGGCAGACAAACTGAAATCATATTCACAGGAAACTAGCTGATCTAATCACATGGACCACAGCCGAATGTGGTCCCCTGGAGAAGGGAATGGCAAACCACTTCAGTATACTTGCCTTGAGAACCCCGTGAACAGTAACAAAGGGCAAAATGATAGGATACTGAATGAGGAATTCCCCAGGTCGGTAGGTGCCCAGTATGCTACTGGAGCTCAGTGGAGAAGTAACTATAGAAGGAATAAAGGGATGGAGCAAAAGCAAAACCAATACCCAGTTGTGGATGTAACCAATGATAGAAACAAGGTCCGGTGCTGTAAAGAGCAATATTGCATAGGAACCTGGAATGTTAGGTCCATGAATCAAGGCAAATTGGAAGTGGTCAAACAGGAGATGGCAAGAGTGAATGTCGACATTCTAGGAATCAGTGAACTAAAATGGACTGGAATGGGTGAATTTAACTCGGATGACCATTATATCTACTACTGTGGGCAGGAATCCCTTAGAAGAAATGGAGTAGCCATCATGGTCAACAAAAGAGTCCGAAATGCAGTACTTGGATGCAATCTTAAAAATGACAGGATGATTTCTGTTCGTTTCCAAGGCAAACCATTCAATATTACAGTAATCCAGGCCTATGCCCCAACCAGTAATGCTGAAGAAGCCGAAGTTAATCGGTTCTATGAAGACCTACAAGACCTTTTAGAACTAACACCCAAAAAAGATGTCCTTTTCATTCTAGGGGACTGGAATGCAAAAGTAGGAAGTCAAGAAACACCTGGAGTAACTGGCAAATTTGGCCTTGGAGCACGGAATGAAGCAGGGCAAAGGCTAATAGAGTTTTGTCAAGAGAATGCACTGGTCATAGCAAACACCCTCTTCCAACAACACAAGAGAAGACTCTACACATGGACATCACCAGATGGTCAACACCGAAATCAGATTGATTATATTCTTTGCAGCCAAAGATGGAGAAGCTGTATACAGTTAGCGAAAACAAGACCAGGAGCTGACTGTGGCTCAGATCATGAACTCCTTATTGCGAAGTTCAGACTTAAATTGAAGAAAGTAGGGAAAACCACTAGACCATTCAGATATGACCTCAATCAAATCCCTTATGGGCAGACGTGACGCGAGAGACGCCGGCCCCGGCGGCGCAGACGCGACGCGAGAGACGCCGGCCCCGGCGGCGCAGACGCGACGCGAGAGACGCCGGCCCCGGCGGCGCAGACGCGACGCGAGAGACGCCGGCCCGGGCGCAACGAACCACGCAAAGAGGTGCGGCCGTGAGGAGCTACCCCACGCCTGAGGCCAGGGCCGGCGGCCGAGAGGAGCTACCCCGCGTCCAACAGGCGGTGGCTGCGCGGGCGCAGGAGGGCCGAGAGGAGCTACTCCGCGTTCAAGGTCAGGAGGGGCGGCCTTGAGGAGATACCCCTCGTCCAAGGTAAGGTACAGCGGCTGCACTTTGCTGGAGCGGCTGTGAAGAGATTTTCCACGACCAAGGTAAGAGAAACCCAAATAAGACGGTAGGTATTGCTAGGGGGCACCAGAGGGCAGACAAACTGAAATCATAATCACAGGAAACTAGCTGATCTAATCACATGGACCACAGCCGAATGTGGTCCCCTGGAGAAGGGAATGGCAAACCACTTCAGTATACTTGCCTTGAGAACCCCATGAACAGTAACAAAGGGCAAAATGATAGGATACTGAATGAGGAATTCCCCAGGTCAGTAGGTGCCCAGTATGCTACTGGAGCTCAGTGGAGAAATAACTATAGAAGGAATAAAGGGATGGAGCAAAAGCAAAACCAATACCCAGTTGTGGATGTGACCAATGATAGAAACAAGGTCTGGTGCTGTAAACAGCAATATTGCATAGGAACCTGGAATGTTAGGTCCATGAATCAAGGCAAATTGGAAGTGGTCAAACAGGAGATGGCAAGAGTGAACGTCGACATTCTAGGAATCAGTGAACTAAAATGGACTGGAATGGGTGAATTTAACTCGGATGACCATTATATCTACTACTGTGGGCAGGAATCCCTTAGAAGAAATGGAGTAGCCATCATGGTCAACAAAAGAGTCCGAAATGCAGTACTTGGATGCAATCTTAAAAATGACAGGATGATTTCTGTTCGTTTCCAAGGCAAACCATTCAATATTACAGTAATCCAGGCCTATGCCCCAACCAGTAATGCTGAAGAAGCCGAAGTTAATCGGTTCTATGAAGACCTACAAGACCTTTTAGAACTAACACCCAAAAAAGATGTCCTTTTCATTCTAGGGGACTGGAATGCAAAAGTAGGAAGTCAAGAAACACCTGGAGTAACTGGCAAATTTGGCCTTGGAGCACGGAATGAAGCAGGGCAAAGGCTAATAGAGTTTTGTCAAGAGAATGCACTGGTCATAGCAAACACCCTCTTCCAACAACACAAGAGAAGACTCTACACATGGACATCACCAGATGGTCAACACCGAAATCAGATTGATTATATTCTTTGCAGCCAAAGATGGAGAAGCTGTATACAGTTAGCGAAAACAAGACCAGGAGCTGACTGTGGCTCAGATCATGAACTCCTTATTGCGAAGTTCAGACTTAAATTGAAGAAAGTAGGGAAAACCACTAGACCATTCAGATATGACCTCAATCAAATCCCTTATGATTATGCAGTGGAAGTGAGAAATAGATTTAAGGGACTAGATCTGATTGATAGAGTGCCTGATGAACTCTGGACGGAGGTTCGTGACATTGTACAGGAGACAGGGACCAAGACCATCCCCATGGAAAAGAAATGCAAAAGAGCGAAATGGCTGTCTGAGGAGGCCTTACAAATAGCTGTAAATAGAAGAGAGGCGAAAAGCAAAGGAGAAAAGGAAAGATATAAGCATCTGAATGCAGAGTTCCAAAGAATAGCAAGGAGAGATAAGAAAGCCTTCCTCAGTGATCAATGCAAAGAAATAGAGGAAAACAACAGAATAGGAAAAACAAGAGACCTCTTCAAGAAAATTAGAGATTCCAAGGGAACTTTTCATGCAAAGATGGGCTCGATAAAGGACAGAAATGGTATGGACCTAACAGAAGCAGAAGATATTAAGAAGAGGTGGCAGGAATACACAGAAGAACTGTACAGAAAAGATCTTCACAACCAAGATAGTCACGATAACGTGATCACTGACCTAGAGCCAGACATCTTGGAATGTGAAGTCAAGTGGGCCTTAGAAAGCATCACTACGAACAAAGCTAGTGGAGGTGATGGAATTCCAGTTGAGCTATTTCAAGTCTTGAAAGATGATGCTGTGAAAGTGCTGCACTCAATATGCCAGCAGATTTGGAAAACTCAGCAGTGGCCACAGGACTGGAAGAGGTCAGTCTTCATTCCAATCCCAAAGAAAGGGAATGCCAAAGAATGCTCAAACTACCGCACAATTGCACTCATCTCACACGCTAGTAAAGTCATGCTCAAAATTCTCCAAGCCAGGCTTCAGCAGTATGTAAACCGTGAACTCCCAGATGTTCAAGCAGGTTTTAGAAAAGGCAGAGGCACCAGAGATCAAATTGCCAACATCCGCTGGATCATGGAGAAAGCAAGAGAGTTTCAGAAAAACATCTATTTCTGCTTCATTGACTATGCCAAAGCCTTTGACTGTGTGGATCACAATAAACTGTGGAACATTCTGAAAGAGATGGGAATCCCAGACCACCTGACCTGCCTCTTGAGAAACCTGTATGCAGGTCAGGAAGCAACAGTTAGAACCAGTCATGGAACAACAGACTGGTTCCAAATAGGAAAAGGTGTACGTCAAGGTTGTATATTGTCACCTTGCTTATTTAACTTATATGCAGAGTACATCATGAGGAACGCTGGGCTGGAAGAAGCACAAGCTGGAATCAAGATTGCTGGGAGAAATATCAATAACCTCAGATATGCAGATGACACTACCCTTATGGCAGAAAGTGAAGAGGAACTCAAAAGCCTCTTGATGAAAGTGAAAGAGGAGAGTGAAAAGGTTGGCTTGAAGCTCAACATTCAGAAAACAAAGATCATGGCATCTGGTCCCATCACTTCATGGGAAATAGATGGAAAAACAGTGGAAACAGTGTCAGACTTTGTTTTTTTGGGCTCCAAAATCACTGCAGATGCTGATTGCAGCCATGAAATTAAAAGACGCTTGCTCCTTGGAAGGAAAGTTGTGACCAACCTTGATAGTATATTAAAAAGCAGAGACATTACTTTGCCGACCAAGGTCCGTCTAGTCAAGGCAATGGTTTTTCCCGTGGTCATGTATGGATGTGAGAGTTGGACTGTGAAGAAAGCTGATCGCCGAAGAATCGATGCTTTTGAACTGTGGTGTTGGAGAAGACTCTTGAGAGTCCCTTATACTGCAAGGAGATCCAACCAGTCCATTCTAAAGGAGATCAATCCTGGATGTTCATTGGAGGGACTGATGCTAAAGCTGAAACTCCAGTACTTTGGCCACCTCATGAGACGAGTTGACTCACTGGAAAAGACTCTGATGCTGGGAAAGGTTGGGGGCGGGAGGAGAAGGGGACGACGGAGAATGAGATGGCTGGATGGCATCACCGATTCTGTGGACATGAGTTTGAGTGAACTCCGGGAGTTGGTGATGGACAGGGAGGCCTGGCGTGCTGTGATTCATGGGGTCGCGGAGAGTCGGACACGACTGAGCGACTGAACTGAACTGAACTGAAATCCCTTATGATTATGCAGTGGAAGTGAGAAATAGATTTAAGGGACTAGATCTGATTGATAGAGTGCCTGATGAACTCTGGACGGAGGTTCGTGACATTGTACAGGAGACAGGGACCAAGACCATCCCCATGGAAAAGAAATGCAAAAGAGCGAAATGGCTGTCTGAGGAGGCCTTACAAATAGCTGTAAAAAGAAGAGAGGCGAAAAGCAAAGGAGAAAAGGAAAGATATAAGCATCTGAATGCAGAGTTCCAAAGAATAGCAAGGAGAGATAAGAAAGCCTTCCTCAGTGATCAATGCAAAGAAATAGAGGAAAACAACAGAATAGGAAAAACAAGAGACCTCTTCAAGAAAATTAGAGATTCCAAGGGAACTTTTCATGCAAAGATGGGCTCGATAAAGGACAGAAATGGTATGGACCTAACAGAAGCAGAAGATATTAAGAAGAGGTGGCAGGAATACACAGAAGAACTGTACAAAAAAGATCTTCACGACCAAGATAGTCACGATAATGTGATCACTGACCTAGAGCCAGACATCTTGGAATGTGAAGTCAAGTGGGCCTTAGAAAGCATCACTGCGAACAAAGCTAGTGGTGGTGATGGAATTCCAGTTGAGCTATTTCAAGTCTTGAAAGATGATGCTGTGAAAGTGCTGCACTCAATATGCCAGCAGATTTGGAAAACTCAGCAGTGGCCACAGGACTGGAAGAGGTCAGTCTTCATTCCAATCCCAAAGAAAGGGAATGCCAAAGAATGCTCAAACTACCGCACAGTTGCACTCATCTCACACGCTAGTAAAGTCATGCTCAAAATTCTCCAAGCCAGGCTTCAGCAGTATGTAAACCGTGAACTCCCAGATGTTCAAGCAGGTTTTAGAAAAGGCAGAGGCACCAGAGATCAAATTGCCAACATCCACTGGATCATGGAGAAAGCAAGAGAGTTTCAGAAAAACATCTATTTCTGCTTCATTGACTATGCCAAAGCCTTTGACTGTGTGGATCACAATAAACTGTGGAACATTCTGAAAGAGATGGGAATCCCAGACCACCTGACCTGCCTCTTGAGAAACCTGTATGCAGGTCAGGAAGCAACAGTTAGAACCGGTCATGGAACAACAGACTGGTTCCAAATAGGAAAAGGAGTGCGTCAAGGTTGTATATTGTCACCTTGCTTATTTAACTTATATGCAGAGCACATCATGAGGAATGCTGGGCTGGAAGAAGCACAAGCTGGAATCAAGATTGCTGGGAGAAATATCAATAACCTCAGATATGCAGATGACACTACCCTTATGGCAGAAAGTGAAGAGGAACTCAAAAGCCTCTTGATGAAAGTGAAAGAGGAGAGTGAAAAGGTTGGCTTGAAGCTCAACATTCAGAAAACAAAGATCATGGCATCTGGTCCCATCACTTCATGGGAAATAGATGGAAAAACAGTGGAAACAGTGTCAGACTTTGTTTTTTTGGGCTCCAAAATCACTGCAGATGCTGATTGCAGCCATGAAATTAAAAGACGCTTGCTCCTTGGAAGGAAAGTTATGACCAACCTTGATAGTATATTAAAAAGCAGAGACATTACTTTGCCGACCAAGGTCCGTCTAGTCAAGGCAATGGTTTTTCCCGTGGTCATGTATGGATGTGAGAGTTGGACTGTGAAGAAAGCTGATCGCCGAAGAATCGATGCTTTTGAACTGTGGTGTTGGAGAAGACTCTTGAGAGTCCCTTATACTGCAAGGAGATCCAACCAGTCCATTCTAAAGGAGATCAATCCTGGATGTTCATTGGAGGGACTGATGCTAAAGCTGAAACTCCAATACTTTGGCCACCTCATGCGACGAGTTGACTCACTGGAAAAGACTCTGATGCTGGGAAAGGTTGGGGGCGGGAGGAGAAGGGGACGACAGAGAATGAGATGGCTGGATGGCATCACCGACTCTGTGGACATGAGTTTGAGTGTACTCCGGGAGTTGGTGATGGACAGGGAGGCCTGGCGTGCTGTGATTCATGGGGTCGCGGAGAGTCGGACACGACTGAGCGACTGAACTGAACCTCATTATTTAAATTTAACAGATTAACATGCTATGTTTAGAGAACATAAAAATTGAAAGCAGGGTCAGATTTAGAAATATCTGAAATGAAAATATTGTCAAATCATTAACCTTGAAATTAATTTCTAAGAGTACTTTCTGGAAGGTAAATTTATTTCAGATCATTAGAATATGAAATTATCCAAAAAGTGTATTGCCGAATAGAATCAATTTTTACATATTTGATAATCATGAAGGAATCCTAACACAGCTGATTATAAAAATCACAAAGGAAAACTCTTAAAGGATTGAATTCTCACTCCACCAACGTACTCTTACAAAACAGAAAGCCTCGTTAGGAATTTTGTGTCTGAATACACTTCCTGGGTTACCTACAGAAGATGGAAGTTATTCAATCCATGTTCTGAGCTCTGGTGCCATCTCTTTAGTCCTCATGCACTGATGCCATCTCTGGCAAAATAATGAGCAAGGTACATTCAGCGTCACTGGATTCTGAGTCAATCTTGCAGGAAATGTAATTCATCTCAGACATTCAGAAAAAAAAATATTTTTCAATTATTGGCTTTCAAAATGAATATGTATGTCTTGTTACCTAAGGAACTCTGAATCCTGATTGTGAAAAGAAACTCAAAATGTTTACTACCGTCAGAATTTGTCCTGATAACAAACAAATGTTAAATCACCATTTTAATCAGAGGAAGAGAAAAAAAGCTTCAAATTATGTAAGGAATGTTTAAAGTGAAAAAAATAAATTTGCTGCTTGTGTTTGTACCAGTGAAAGTGAAATGGACTTTGCAACATTTTGATTCTCACTTATATTGTCCTGTCTTCAAACAGCATTGTTGAATTTTGGGTTTCTTGAAGGATGGGAATGATTTCATATATATGCTTTATTATGTTCCGAGTCCATCATCTTCATTCTAGTAGAAGTCTGTCTCGTGATTGTTACTGCAGACAAACACTCTTCAGGAAAAGGCAAAGGGCTGTCAACACTTGGTCTGTATTTAACTGCAGTACATACAGGCGAGGCATTCAGCAGGTGCATCTCCAAGGGTGATTTTTGTCTAATTAAATTCATTGGAACTTTAATCATAATTTTGAGGGTAGAGTATTTATCTCCAGAGATGGTACCAGAACAATCACCATGTGGAACAGGACTTATACAATCCTATCCTCTGGGGGTAAAATCATAAAGTGTAAATTGAGACCATATCACCAAAAGGGAAAATCAAATCTGGACAGAAATGAAATATGTAAAAGCTTTCTAGCTTGAATCAAACCTTAAAAATAGGCAACATTTTTTAAGTTTAAGCTTTGTCTTTGAAGATAATATCTGAATTTATTTCCAAATATTATTAACATTAACTTCAGAATAAGTTACTTAAGGTTTACTTCAAATACAGATGAAGGTTGTCATGTGATTTCAGACAGACAAGTTGATAAAAATCTGTTTTTTTTGTTTGCTTGTTTTTCTTTTTTAATTTATTTATTTTAATTGGAGGCTAATTACTTTACATTATTGTATTGGTTTTGCCATACATTGACATGAATCTGCCTCGGGTGTACATGTGTTCCCCATCTTGAACCCCCTCCCACCTCCCTCCCTATCCCATCCCTTTGGTTCATCCCAGTACACCAGCCCTGAGCATCCTGTATCATGCATCGAACGTGGACTGGCGATTCGTTTAACATATGATAATATACATGTTTCAGTGCCATTCTCCCAAATCATCCCACCCTCACCCTCTCCCATTAGTATCAAAATGGTGAAAGAGGAAACATTTGCGGGATTATTCCATTTATCTCGAAGTGCTCACGGGGCCTTTGCCAAAGTAGAAAACACCCTAGGCTGTGACAGAAGTTACTGTACATTTTTAAAGATTTAAATCATTAAGCATACATCTATATGTACATCATATATGTATATAGCATATATGTAAATATATACATATAAATAAAAGAAAAATATAACATTTTTCATTTACAAATTAAGCAATACAAGCCTAAAATTACCTGTGTAAATTTTCAGACATTTTCTACAGAAAGATAATGATACACATTATATAAAATAATCTCTATTAAAGGTATCTAAAAAGCAAGACTTCCCAGGTGGTGCTAGTGGTAAAGAATTTGCCTCCCAGTATGAGTTGCAAGAGACGCTGGTTTGATCCCTGGGTCAGGAAGATCCCCTGGACTAAAAGATAGCAACCTGCTCCAGTACTGTTGCCTGGGAAATCTCATGGACAGGAGAGCTGATGGGCTACAGTCCATGGGTCCATGGGGTCACAAAGAGTCAAATATGACCGAACACACATATCTATAAAATATATATATATATATATATACATACACACAAACACATAAAGGATAATATAATATGTATATATTAACTGGATGCAACTAAAAGAGTGCTTAGAAAGAAATGTAGTTTTCTTTATATGCAAATATTAGAAAACAATAAATATTTTAAGAAATGAACTCAGCTTTTGTCTCAAGATACTAGAAAAGAAAAAATAAACCTAGAGAGCACTGTAGTTGGAAACAGTACTGAGAACACAGATATCATTTAAAGAGGAATTCATTAAAAATAATAAATCTATTTCAAACCAATAATTAGGTCTTTGAACTTTAAATAAATTGATACATTTCTAGCGAAATGTACTAAGAAAAAACAAAAGAAAAAAAATTACCAGAATCAAGATTGAAGAGAGGGGAAATTCCCTGACGGTCCAATAGTCAATAATCCAGCTCACAGTGCAGGGGCTGTGTGCCTAGTCTCTCAGTCGTGTCCGACATTTTGCGACCCCATGAACCGTAGCCTGCCAGACCCCTCTGTCCATGGGATTCTCCAGGCAAGAATACTGGAGTGGGTTGCCATGCCCTCCTGCAGGGAATCTTCCCCACCCAGGGATGGAACCCAGGTCCCCCGCATTGCAGGCAGATTCTTTACTGTCTGAGTCACCAGGGAATCCCCACAGTGCAGGGGGTTCGGGTTCAATCCCTAGTTGGGAAACTAAGACCCAACATGTGTGTTTGTGCTCGTCGCTCAGTCATGTCCCGCTCTTTGCAACACCATGGACTGTAGCCCACAGGGCACCTCTGTCCCTGGGATTCTCCAGGCAAGAATCCTGGAGTGGATTTGGAACAGACCACTGTACCTTCTGCGCCTGTGCGCTCAGAGAGTTGACACACTGCAAAGAACGATCCTGCGTGAGAAAACAGACATCCTGCAGGCGGAACTAAGATGCAGTGATATAAATGAAATTTTAAAATTTTTAAATAAATAAATAAATAAAATGGTAGATTTTAAACAAATATTGAAGAATGACACTATAAATGAATTCACAGAAGTATACGTGCCAAGAAAAGACAATGAAGCACTGACATGAAAAAGACATCTTTCTAATCACATAGAGCAAAATAACTAAAAGCTGGAATAATCTAACCTCTAAATAAATTAACACTTAGAATCACTTTCCCCTCAAAATGTCCTTCTCATGTGGCATTCATCAGTCAGCTCTATAACAACTAATCCATAAATGGTACCAATCTTACATAAACACTTTCACAGAAGGGAGAAAATGAACATGCCTCCTAATGCATTTCATGCCCCTCAGTTCAGTTCAGTTCAGTTCAGTCGCTCAGTCGTGTCCGACTCTCCGCGACCCCATGAATCACAGCACGCCAGGCCTCCCTGTCCATCACCAACTCCCGGAGTTCACTCAAACTCATGTCCACAGAGTCGGTATGCCCCTAGAATAACCCTTAACAAGGGCATCACAAGAAAACTAATTAGATCAATTTCTCACATTAGTAAATACACAAAATCCTGAATATAATTCTTATTTTGATTCCTTTGGATGCTTTCTTTTGGAATTTTTTTTTAACTTGTTAATACGGTTTTTGAGTCACATCCTGAGAAGTGCTCAATCTAAGGCTAATCATGTCCCACTACTGATGTAAAATCTTTCTGAGTATTCAACCAACAGCACTGTCCCTGTGAACAATGAGGTTTCCCAGGTGACAATAAACACTATTCCTGGCCCAATGTGAGTTCCAAGCCCTCTTTGCAATCCATCTAGGTAAATCTCCCCCCAGCCTCAGGTATTTTCCTCATATGAAAGCACAGATGAGTACTCTAATGAAACTTGAGTAATAAATAATCTCTCTCTCTCTCCCACAACCCCCTCAGGACTCCAGGACTAAAGTTGTATCCTCTGCAGTATTTTACTCTCATAAATTTAGCTGCCTTGGTGTCCTCAGACCCTGAACTTCATATCTTCAACTCAGAAAGTCTATTGGGATTTTTTTTTATGTACCCATCTCTGTACCACAACATGAAACATTTTAAAAGTAATAAACAGGGAAACACTTGGAACTCATTGAAATTTCCACCTCTCAGTGATTACTGCCACTTAATTTTTATATCTCAGTGCAGTTCAATGCTCATTGGTGTACGACTCTTCGCGACCCCATGAATCATAGCACTCCAGGCCTCCCTGCCCATCACCAACTCCCGGAGTTCACTCACACTCATGTCCATCGAGTCAGTGATGCCATCCAGCCATCTCATTCTCTGTCGTCCCCGTCTCCTCCTGACCCTAATCCCTCCCAGCATCAGAGCTTTTCCAGTGAGTCAACTCATCGCATGAGGTGGCCAAAGTATTGCAGTTTCAGCTTTAGCATCAGTCCCTCCAATGAACACCCAGGATTGATCTCCTTTAGAATGGACTGGTTGGATCTCCTTGCAGTCCAAGGGACTCTCAAGAGTCTTCTCCAGCACCACAGTTCAAAAGCATCAATTCTTCGGCAATCAGCTTTCTTCACAGTCCAACTCTCACATCCATACATGACCATTGGAAAAACCATAGCCTTGACTAGACAGACCTTGGTTGGCAAAGTAATGTCTTTGATTTTTAATATACTATCTAAGTTGGTCATAACTTTCCTTCCAAGGAGTAAGCGTCTTTTAATTTCCTGGCTGCAATCAGCATCTGCAGTGATTTTGGAGCCCCAAAAAATAAAGTCTGACACTGTTTCCACTGTTTCCCCATCTACTTCCTATGAAGTGATGGGACCAATGCCATAATCTTTGTTTTCTGAATGTTAAGCCTCAAGCCAACATTTTCACTCTCCTCTTTCACTTTCATCAAGAGGCCTTTGAGTTCCTCTTCACTTTCTGCCATAAGGGTGGTGTCATCTGCATATCTAGTGGAGGTGATGGAATTCCAATTGAGCTATTTCAAATCCTGGAAGATGATGCTGTGAAAGTGCTACACTCAATATGACAGCAAATTTGGAAAACCCAACAGTGGCCACAGGACTGGAAAAGGTCAGTCTTCATTCCAATCCCAAAGAAAGGCAATGCCAAAGAATGCTCAAACTACCACACAATTGCACTCATCTCACACGCGAGTAAAGTCATGTTCAAAATTCTCCAAGCCAGGCTTCACCAATACGTGAACCGTGAACTTCCAGATGTCAAGCAGGTTTTACAAAAGGCAGAGGCACCAGAGATCAAATTGCCAACATCAGCTGGATCATGGAGAAAGCAAGAGAGTTCCAGAAAAACATCTATACCTGCTTCATTGACTATGCCAAAGCCTTTGACTGTGTGGATAACAATAAACTGTGGAATATTCTGAAAGAGCTGGGAATCCCAGACCACCTGACCTGCCTCGTGAGAAATCTATATGCAGGTCAGAAAGCAACAGTTAGAACTGGACATGGAACAACAGACTGGTTCCAAATAGGAAAAGGAGTTCGTCAAGGTTGTATATTGTCACCCTGCTTATTTAACTTATATGCAGTGTACATCATGAGGAACACTGGGCTGGAAGAAGCACAAGCTGGAATCAAGATTCCTGGGAGAAATTTTTATATCTAGTACCTCAAAAATCATTATTTTCTATTTTTTATGAACATGTTTGCTTAATTCTTAAAAAGTTTACATGCATATTTACTGTAGTTTTAATCATAAGTTAAAACAGCTGGAAACAGGCAAAATATCTCTCAATCAAGAAAAGCTTAAAAGGACTGTGATACATCCACAAAATGGAATGCTAATTAGCAATAAAATGAATAAACTATTGATAAACACAAGGATGTGCATAAATCTCAAATACATAATACTATGAGAAAAATCCATATTTAAAAGTGTACAGAATAGGCATAATCTTTATACATAAAATACAGATAATTGAACTAAAGTTAAATAATAAATAAATCCAACAAATTTTCAGAGTATAAAATCAACCTGAAAAAATGAGTTTTATTTACGTATTTAACAATAAAATATATAAAAAGAAAATTAAGAAACTAATCCCATTTAAAATAGTATCACTAAGAATAACATACATAAGAATAGGGGAGGGAACAAGATGGTGGAGGAATAGGACAGGGAGACCACTTTCTCCCCCACAAATTCATCAAAAGAACATTTGAATGCTGAGTAAATTCCATTAAACAACTTCTGAATGCCGGCAGAGGACATCAGGCACCCAGAGAAGCAGCCCATTGTCTTTGAAAGGAGGTAGAAAAAACATAAAAGAAAGAAAGGGAGACAAAAGAGGCAGGGATGGAGCTCCATCCTGGGAAGGGAGGCTTAAAAAAGAGCGAAGTTTCCAAAAACCAGGAAACACTCTCACTGGTGAGTCTGTGGCGAGCCTTGGAACCTCAGAGGGCAACATAACCGGGAGAAAAAGAAACAAGAATTAAAACCCACAGATTAGGTGCCCAACGGTAACTCCCAGTGGAGAAGCAGTGAAGACGCCCAGATCCGCTATTAGCAAGCAGGGGCTGGGCAGGGAGCAGTCCGCTGAACTGCTTAGAGAGAGGACCCAGCCTGAATGCCGCGAAGGCAAGCTGAAAGAGCTAACTGGAGACAGCAAAGCAGACTGTGGTATAGCTACCCCGTGAAAAGGCGAAAAGCCCTAACCTAAGACTCTGCCAGCCCTGCTCACAGAACAAAGGACTGAGCAGAGCTAATCGGTTGCCGACGGCTCACCCCTCACAGAGACAGGCAGGCGAGGGGAGCCAGAGCTGGAAGGGGGCAATTGGAGCCCCAGAGAGGCATCCGATACCAAACTGCAGGCAGGCTTCATTGTTAACCAAGACTCCTTGGGTTTCTGGCTGGTTGACATCCGCCTCAGAAGGTGCGCCAGTTGTACACCCAGAAAACCAAGCAGCAGGGACCAGGGAGGCGATAAGTCGCAGCAATCTCACTCGCCAAACACCTGGTCACCTGAGCTGCTCAGACCGGGGAAGGGCACAAAACGCAGGCCCAACCAAGTCTGCGCTTTTGTGGAGTACCCGAGTACCTGAACCTGAGCGACTTAGACATGGGATGTGCATGCAACCCAAGGCCGGCCTCAAGCAGTTCCTGGCAGAGCAACCTAGAGCCTGTGCAGTGTAGACTGGGACAGCACACACGCTGTAAGCAGGGGCAAACCCAGTGTGGCCAAGACACTGCAAGCACTTCCCACAGATGCCAGAGATATTTGTCTGCAGCGTTCCTCCCTTCCCAGAATAGGACTGAACAACTGAGCCTTAAAAAGGGTCCACCACCACCCCCTAGTGTCAGGGCAGAAATTAGACACTGAACAGACCAGCAAACAGAAGCTAAAACAGAGGGAACCACCTTGGAAGTGACAGACGGAGAAGTCTAGAGGCTACTGCAAGAATAATACTGAAAACCAGAGGCAGGAGGCTTAAGTCCAAATCCTGAGAACACCAGAGAACTCCTGACTCAGGGAACATTAATCGATAGGAGCTCATCAAACGCCTCCATACCTACACTGAAACAAAGCACCACCCAAGGGTCAACAAGTTCCAGAGTAAGACATACCACGCAAATTCTCCAGCAACACAGGAAAATAGCCCTGAGGTCCAATATACAGGCTGCCCAAAGTCACTCCAAACCCATTGACATCTCATAACTCATTATGGGAAACTTCACTGCACTCCAGAGAGAAGAAATCCAGCTCCCCCCACCAGAACACCAACACAAGCTTCCCTAACCAGGGAACCTTGACAAGCCACCCGTCCAACCTCACCCATAGTGAGGAAACTCCACAATAAAGAGAACTCCACAAACTGCTAGAAGATGGAAAGGCCACCCCAAACACAGCAAGATGAAGAGACAGAGAAATACCCACCAAATAAAGGAACAGGATAAATGCCCACCGACCCAAACCAAAGAGGAAGAGACGGAACCTACCTGATAAAGAATTCTGAATAACGATAGTGAAACTGACCCAAAATCTTGAAAACAAACTGGAGTTACAGATAAAAAACCTGGAGACAAGGATTGAGAAGATGCAAGAAAGGTTTAACAAGGATCTAGAAGAAATAAAAAAGAGTCAATATACAATGAATAACGCAATAGATGAGATAAAAAACACTCTGGAGGGAACCAACAATAGATTAACGGAGGCAGCAGATAGAATAAGTGAGTTAGAAGATAGAATGGTAGAAATAAATGAAACAGAGAGGAAAAAAGAAAAACTAATTAAAAGAAATGAGGACAATCTCAGAGACCTCTGGGACAATGTTAAGCACCCCAACATCTGAATCATAGGAGTCCCAGAAGACAAGAAGAAGGACCATGATAAAATACCTGAGGAGACAATAGTTGAAATTTTCCCTAAAATGGGGAAGGAAATAATCACCCAAGTCCAAGAATCCAGAGAGTCCCAAACAGGGTAAACCCAAGGCAAAATACCCCAAGACACATATTAATCAAATTAACAAAGATTAAACACAAAGAGCAAATATTAAAAGCAGAAAGGGAAAAGCAACAAATAACACACAAGGGGATCCCCATAAGGAAAACAGCTGATCTTTCAAGAGAAACTCTTCAGACCAGGAGGGAATGGCAGGGCATACTTAAAGTGTTGAAAGAAAATAACCTACAGCCCAGACTGTACTGTACTCAGCAAGGATCTCATTCAAATATGAAGGAGAAATCAAAAGCTTTACACACAAGCAAAAGCTGAGAGAATTCAGCATCACCAAACCAGCTCTCCAACAAATGCTAAAGGATCTTCTCTAGACAGGAAACACAGAAAGAGTGTATAAACTCAAACCCAAAACAGTAAAGTAAATGGCAAAGGGATCACACTTATCAATAATTTCCTTAAATGTAAATGGGTTGAACGCCCCAACCAAAGACAAAGACTGCCTGGATGGATACAAAAACAGGACCCCATATATGTGTCTACAAGAGACCCACCTCAAATCGAGGGACACACACAGATTGAAAGGAAAGGGCTATGAAAAGATCTTCCACTCAAATAGAGACCAAAAGAGAGCAGGAGTAGAAATACTCATATCAGATAAAATAGACTTCAAGACAAAGGCTGTGAAAAGAGACAAAGAAGGAAACTACATAATGATCAAAGGATCAATCCAAGAAGAAGATATAACAATTATAAATATATATGCACCCAACATAGGAGCACCGCAATATGTAAGACTAATGCTAACAAGTATGAAAGGGGAAATTAACAATAACACAATAATAGTGGGAGACTTTAATACCCCACTCACATCAATGGACAGATCAACTAAACAGAAAATTAACAAGGAAACACAAACATTGCATGATACAATAGACCAGTTACACCTAATAGATATCTATACGACATTTCACCTCAAAAAAAAAATGAATTTCACCTTCTTCTCAAGCGCACATGGAAACTTCTCCAGGATAGACCACATCCTGGGCCATAAATCTAGCCTTGGGAAATTCAAAAAAAATTGATTCACTCCAAGCATCTTTTCTGACCACAATGCAGTAAGACTAGATCTCAATTACAGGAGGAAAACTATTAAAAATTCCAACATATGGAGGCTGAACAACACACTGCTGAATAACCAACAAATCACAGAAGAAATCAAAAATGAAATCAAAATATGCATAAAATGAATGAAAATGAAACACAACAACCCAAAACCTGTGGGACACCGTAAAAGCAGTGCTAAGGGGAAGGTGCATAGCAATACAGGCACACCTCAAGAAAAAAGAAAAGTGTCAACTAAATAACCTAACTCTACACCTAAAGCAACTAGAAAAGGAAGAAATGAAGAACCCCAGGGTTAGTAGAAGGAAAGAAATCTTAAAAATTGGGCAGAAATAAATGCAAAAGAAACAGAAGAAACCATAGCAAAAATCAACAAAGCCAAAAGCTGGTTCTTTGAGAGGGTAAATAAAATTGACAAACCACTAGCCAGACTCATCAAGAAACAAAGGGAGAAAAACCAAATCAATAAAATTAGAAATGAAAATGGAGAGATCACAACCGACAACACAGAAATACAAAGGATCATAAGCAACTACTATCAACAATTAAATGCCAGTAAAATGGACAACTTGGAAGAAATGGACAAATTCTCAGAAAAGTACAACTTTCCAAAACTGAACCAGGAGGAATGGAAAATTTTAATAGACCCATCACAAACACGGAAATTGAAACTGTAATCAGAAATCTTCCAGCAAACAAAAGCCCAGGTCCAGATGGCTTCACAGCTGAATTCTACCAAAAATTTAGAGAAGAGCTAACACCTATCCTACTCAAACTCTTCCAGAAAACTGCAGAGGAAGGTAAACTCCAAAACTCCTTCTATGAGGCCACCATCACCCTAATACCACAACCTGACAAAGATGCTACAAAAAAAGAGAACTATAGGCCAATATCACTGATGAACATAGATGCAAAAATCCTTAACAAAATTCTAGCAATCAGAATCCAACAACACAGTAAAAAGATCATATATCATGACCAAGTGGGCTTTATCCCAGGGATGCAAGGATTCTTCAATATCCAGAAATCAATCAATGTAATACACCACATTAACAAAATGAAAAATAAAAACCATATGATTATCTCAATAGATGCAGAGAAAGCCTTTGACAAAATTCAACATCCATTTATGATAAAAACCATTCAGAAAGCAGGAATAGAAGGAACGTTCCTCAACATAATAAAAGCTATCTATGACAAACCCACAGCAAACATTATCCTCAATGGTGAAAAATTGAAAGCGTTTCCCCTAAAGTCAGGAACAAGACAAGGGTGCCCACACTCACCACTACTATTCAACATAGTTCTGGAAGTTTTGGCCACAGCAATCAGAGCAGAAAATGACATAAAAGGAATCCGAATTGGAAAAGAAGAAGTAAAACTCTCACTGTTTGCAGGTGACATGATCCTCTACACAGAAAAACCTAAAGACTCTACCATAAAAGTACTAGAGCTAATCAATGAATATAGTGATGTTGCAGGAAATAAAATCAATACACAGAAATCCCTTGCATTCCTATCAACTAATAATGAGAAAATAGAAAGAGAAATTAAGGAAACAATTCCATTCACCATTGCAACAAAAAGAATAAAATACTTAGGAATATATCTACATAAAGAAACAAAAGACCTATATATCAGTCAGTTCAGTTCAGTCGCTCAGTCGTGTCCGACTCTCCGCGACCCCATGAATCACAGCACGCCAGGCCTCCCTGTCCATCACCAACTCCCGGAGTTCACTCAAACTCATGTCCACAGAATCGGTGATGCCATCCAGCCATCTCATTCTCCGTCGTCCCCTTCTCCTCCCGCCCCCAACCTTTCCCAGCATCAGAGTCTTTTCCAGTGAGTCAACTCGTCTCATGAGGTGGCCAAAGTACTGGAGTTTCAGCTTTAGCATCAGTCCCTCCAATGAACATCCAGGATTGATCTCCTTTAGAATGGACTGGTTGGATCTCCTTGCAGTATAAGGGACTCTCAAGAGTCTTCTCCAACACCACAGTTCAAAAGCATCGATTCGACCTATATATAGAAAACTATAAAACACTGGTGAAAGAAATCAGAGAGGACACTAATAGATGGAGAAATATACTGTGTTCATGGATTGGAAGAATAAATATTGTGAAAATGAATATATTACGCAAAGTAATTTATAGGTTCAATGCAATCCCTATCAAGCTACCAATGGTATTTTTCACAGAGCTAGAATAAATAATTTCACAATTTGTATGAAAATACAAAAAACCTCGAAGAGCCAAAGCAATCTTGAGAAAGAAAAATGGAACTGGGGGAATCAACCTGCCTGACTTCAGGCTCTACTACAAAGCCACCGTCATCAAGACAGTATGGTACTGGCATAAAGACAGAAATATAGATCAATGGAACAAAACAGAAAGCCCAGAGATAAATCCACACACCTATGGACACCTTATCTTTGACAAAGGAGGCAAGAATATAAAATGGAGAAAAGACAATCTCTTTAACAAGTGGTGCTGGGAAAACTTGTTACTTGTAAAAGAATGAAACTAGAACACTCCCTAACACCATACACAAAAATAAACTCAAAATGGATTAAAGATCTAAGCGTAAGACCAGAAACTATAAAACTCCTAGAGGAGAACGTAGGCAAAACACTCTCCAACATAAATCACAGCAGGATCCTCCATGACCCACCTCCCAGAATATTGGAAATGAAAGCAAAAATAAACAAATGGGACCTAATTAAAATTAAAAACTTCTACACAGCAAAGGAAACTCTAAGCAAGGTGAAAAGACAGCCTTCAGAATGGGAGAAAATAATAGCAAATGAAACAAGTGACAAAGGATTAATCTCAAAAATATACAAGCAACTCCTGCAGCTCAATTCCAGAAAAATAAATGACCCAATCAAAAAATGGTCCAAAGAACTAAACAGACATTTCTCCAAAGAAGACATAAAGATGGCTAACAAATACATGAAAAGAGCTCAACATCACTCGTAATCAGAGAAATGCAAATCAAAACCACAATGAGGTACCATTTCACGCCTGTCAGAATGGCTGCTATCCAAAAGTCTACAAGCAATAAATGCTGGAGATGGTGTGGAGAAAAGGGGACCCTCGTACACTGTTGGTGGGAATGCAAACTAGTACAGCCACTATGGAGAACAGTGTGGAGATTCCTTAAAGAAACTGGAAATAGAACTGCCTTACGACCCAGCAATCACACTCCCAGGCATACACACCGAGGAAACCAGAATTGAAAGAGACACATGTACTCCAATGTTCATCGCAGCACTGTTTATAATAGCCAGGACATGGAAGCAACCTAGATGTCCATCTGCAGACGAATGGATAAGAAAGCTTTGCTACATATACACAATGGAGTATTACTCAGCAATTAAAAAGAATGCATTTGAATCAGTTCTAATGAGGTGGATGAAACTAGAGCCTATTATACAGAGTGAAGTAAGCCAGAAAGAAAAATACCCATACAGTATACTAACGCATATATATGGAATTTAGAAAGATGGTAATGATAACCCTGTATACAAGACAGCAAAATAGACAGAGATGTATAGAACAGTCTTTTGGACTCTGGGAGAGGGCGAGGGTGGGATTTGGGAGAATGGCATTGAAACATGTATATTATCATATGTGAAACGATCAACAGTCCAGGTTCAATGCATGATACAGGATCCACGGGGCTGGTGTACTGGAATGAACCAGAAGGATGGGATGGGGAGGAAGGTGGGAGGGGGGTTCAAGATGGGAAACACATGTACACCCGAGGCAGATTCATGTCAATGTATGGCAAAACCAATACAGTAATGTAAAGTAATTAGCCTCCAATTAAAATAAATAAATTAAAAAAAAAACGGTAAGAATCTGGTTACAAAAAATGAGACAGTAATAAAAGTAATGCATATTAGTTAGTTATTTTTGTAATTCTAACCAATGCATTACATATGACTTATTTACTCTATTTTAAATGCATTTCAACTTTCCAGTTGCAGTGATAAACTAGACATTAATGTTTACATTCAAAGAGGGAAACTACTATTAATAACATAAACAAATATTTATTATTTAATAAAACTCATGATAACTTCTTCAGAGAAAAGTTTTCATGAAAACAATAGACTTTGATATTTGAAGTAAATTCCTAGTGTTAAACTACTTTCTCTGCAATGCATAATGCACTTATTTGCTACTTGATCTCACTTTTTTTGTCCAGAGCTTCTTTATAGCATTCATCATCTCAGAGCTTCTTAGACTATAAATCAATGGGTTCAACATGGGGCTTATGACTGTATAAAACACACTCAATGATTTGTCAATGGGGAAGGTCTTAGCAGGTCTCACATACATGAAAATGCAGGGAACAAAGAAGCAGACAACCACAGTGATGTGGGAGCCACAGGTCTGGAGGGCTTTCCGCCTCCCTTCCTGACTCAGGTTCTTCAGAGAGTGCAGGATGACTCCATAGGAGACGAGCAAGAGCAGAAACAAAAGAGTGCACATCAGTCCTCCATTGGCCACCTCTAAAATGCCAATGACAAAGGTGTCAGTACAGACAAGTTTCAGTAAGGGGTTCATGTCACACATAAAGTGATCAATGACATTGGGACCACAAAATGGGAGCCCATAAACAGTGCTCACTTGAATAATTGAGTGCAGAAAACCTGCAACACAGGACACCAGCAGCAGTACCACACACACCCTTTTCCTCATGATCACCAAATAATGCAAGGGCTTACAGATGGCCACATAGCGGTCATAGGCCATCACCAGCAGAAGGGATATCTCAGATCCACCAAAAAAGTGCTCTGTAAACAGCTGGGTCATACAGGATTCAAAGGATATGGTACTTTCCCCAAAGAACAAGTCTGAAATCAATCTGGGGGAAGCAGAAGAGGAATAAACTAAATCTATAAATGATAAACTAGCAAGAAAAAAGTACATTGGTGAGTTCACTGTCTTACTGACAGCTACAGTCACCACAATAAGCAGATTGCCCGCTACAGTCAATATGTCGAAGAACAAGAACAAAACAAAAAGGACTTTCTGCTCCTTTGGATTCTGTGTGAGGCCCAAGAGGATGAAATACGTTACATTGTTCCTTGGTTCCATCTAGTCTGTATAGATGCTGTGTTCACATGTTAGAAACAGTGTGCTTACAAAACAAGGGGAAAAATTTTAAATGAATTATAATTTTCATCCTTTGTTATAAATTCAATTAAAAGAATGTCTGGAGAATCTTCTCATATCCAATGTGTTATTGACATTTTAATTGCCAAGTTGAATAAGGTAGAGTTGCTTGCCCCCATGTATTAAGTTATAAGGATATTCATAGAAGTTAAGAGTCACAGTACAGGGATATATCAATGAAAACTAGAATCAGAGAAGAATTTACAGAAGAATTAATGTGTTAGCTGAATTTTTTTTTAATGAATTAGCAAGAAAGGACAGGAATGAACTTCAGTGAAGTCACAAAGTATAAAAGTGATACTCACTTAAGGTAGTTTACATAATCAATGTAAGTAGATCAAATCATGAAAAGAAAGTTTCTGTCCTGAATTGTCCCAGACCTCACTGATCTTTTTAGGTCTTTAAGTGAATATTTCCCTTTTCCTGACCAATAAACACTGCAACAGTCTAATTTTGTGCCACCAGATCCTGTGTTTCCCCTAATTTTCAAATTATATATCTCTAATTGTGGACATCCAATTGAATGCAATTTAATATTTGTAAACTCCGGGAGCTGGTGATGGATAAGGAGGCCTGGCATGCTGCGGTTCATGGGGTCACAAAGAGTCTGAATTGAACTGAACTAATGTTTATAAAACAAACTTTTTTATTTTCCACAATAAATGTAGGCTTTTCCTATGCAAAATTTAAAGAATTATTACCTATTTATCTTGCTAAATGGTATAATTTTTCATGTTATTGTTCAGATAAAAAATTTCAGTGCTCTTCACTTATTTTTCACTCATAAAAATTAAACAAATCCTATTGACTCTACTTCCAAAATATATCACAAATTGGAATATTCCCGTCTATTTTTTCCTTTTTTTTTTATGTTTCTTCGTAGTGCACTGTGATAGCCTCCTACCAAGTCTCTCCACGTTTATTCTGGCCTCCAAAAATTGGTTCTCCTGAAGCAGCCCAAATTGTCCTTTTCAGTCTTATTCTGAAGATTTCACTCTGCTGCTCAAAAGTATTGCAGTATATCCCAATCATGCAGTCATAGTTAAATGTATCACATTTAATATTTATAGTAACATAAACTACAATCCCTGTTTCATAACTGAAAAAACTAAGGCTCAGAACATTTATTTCATTTACCCAAAGTCACACATTTTTAAGTGCTATACCTGCAATTGAATCTAAGTTTCATTTATTTCAAAGTAAGTTAATTTCTTTCATAATAAATAAAGTCACTCAATTGTTAATCTGTCTCCCAGTATTTTCCATTAGTCTTACCTTGAGGAGGCTTGTCCACAATCTGAAGAATGAGTTTTAACTCAATGTAAACCCTGGAATTCTTTCATCCAGTATGACAGTAGAGGGCAAAGGAAGCCTTATTACTTGAGGATAAAATTATGTCATTTGACTGTTCCTTTCCTAAATGGGTTCTTCTCATTATTCAGAAGGTCATTTTTATATGAAGTGTAGATTATTTGAAAAGAATTCCATGGTGTACACAGAAAAACAAAGGTTTATCACATTAGGAAGTTTATCAAAATGGCCAACAAATCCTATATAAACATAGGAAGATACCAACTAGTCACTTCCTAGGGAAATTTTTCATAAGTAACCCCTTTCCTAATAACATTAAAAAGAAAAATAGCATTTGATTGTTTAGCCCTTCTCACTCTGTCACATTGACATGGCCAGACTGTATTTTTTAAGTCAAAGAAAGGACCTCCTGAAGGACTGATGCCAGTTACTAAGTGGATAGCATTTTCTTCAACTTAAGAATGATGATCGTGAAATATTCCATCCCTTCCAGTTGCAATTATTGCTGAATCTTAGATTTGGAATGTGTTCAAGACTGATCTTTGCTTAATTAATTCAGTGGGGTTTTCCACAGTTTTTAAAGAACATCTATATGTAAAGATATTAACAGGTCAAATCACATAATCCATGTCAGAAAAATGCAACATGGGAAAAAAATAGTATTTTAGATCTCTATCAGACTGCTGCCAATCAAGAGTAAAATGTCAACCCAGTCATTCTGCATCAGTAAACTTGCTTGTTGTGTATTTTCCCACCAGCAATAGCAAGATTTTCTTTACTTTTGTTTAATACTCAATTTAATCACCATAAAATTTGGTTACAAATATGAAAATTATATCAAAAGACAATTAAATATATTAAAGTTGTACATTTAAAGCTAATAATTTCAACAATTAATAATTTTTTTTAAAAAAAGTAGGGCACCTCTGTAATGCCAGCAACTGTACTATACGAGAGGACACAGCAATTAATAAAACTGGGCTAAAGTCACGTAAAAGTTTCTTTCCTGCATTCCTTTATTCTTTTCTCATAATAAAGTTGGACAATAAAGAAGGAGACATTGATTGTATTGTATTCATGGTTTGTAATATAAGAAATAGAATACTGGATAGAAAATAAGAGGAAGAATTCTACTGTGGGTAAGTAATCAGAGAAGGTCTTTCTTTAAAGGTGATGCTTAAACTGAGATTAAAAGGGAAGGAAATGGCTACCGTTAGAAGCACTGTTGCAGAAAGCAAAACTAAATAAAAATTAATAACAAAATTATCTCACTTAGGTCTTTAAGTGAATAGGAAAGAAAGCAGGAGCTATACTTAGGAAAATCTAAAATTTCAATGGGAATTTTTATGTCAGTACTACGTTACAAAGGAATTATGAGAGTGTGACCATTTGTCTTCTTCCAGATTCTAATGTGGAAGTTTTAAAGCTTTAATGTTGAGGAAGATGTTAGCGATGGATCTGTCACATGGGAACTTACTATGTCGAGGTAGATTCCTTCTCGTGGCATCGTACAGGAGACAGGGATCAAGACCATCCACAAGAAAAAGAAATGCAAAAAAGCAAAATGGCTGTCTGAGGAGGCCTTACAAATATCTGTGAAAAGAAGCGAAACAAAAGCAAAGGAGAAAAGGAAGGATATACCCATCTGAACGCAGAGTTCCAAATAATAGCAAGGAGAGATAAGAAAGCCTTCCTCAGTGATCAGTGCAAAGAAATAGAGGAAAACAATAGAATGGGAAAGACTAGAGATCTCTTCAAGAAAATTAGAGATAACAAGGGAACATTTCATGCAAAGATGGCCTCAGTAAAGGACAGAAATTGTATGGACTTAACAGAAGCAGAAGATATTAAGAAGAGGTGGCAAGAATACAAAGAAGAACTGTACAAAAAAGATCTTCATGACCCAGATAATCACGATGGTGTAATCACTCACCTAGAGCCTGACATATTGGAATAAGAAGTCAAGTGGGCCTTAGGAAGCATTATTACGAACAAAGCTAGTGGAGGTGATGGAATTCCAGTTGAGTTATTTCAAATCCTAAAACACAATGCTATGAAAGTACTGCACTCAATATGCCAGCAAATTTGGAATACTCAGGAGTGGCCACAGAACTGGAAAAGGTCAGCTTTCATTCCAATCCCGAAGAAAGGCAATGCAAAAGAATGTTCAAACTACCACACAATTGCACTCATCTCACATGCTAGTAAAGTAATGCTCAAAATTCTCCAAGCCAGGCTTCAACAATAGGTGAACCATTAACTTCCAGATGTTCAAGCCGGCTTTTGAAAGGGTAGACGAACCAGAGTTCAAATTGCCAACATCTGCTGGATCATTGAAAAAGCAAGAGAGTTCCAGAAAAACATCTATTTCTGCTTTATTGACTACGCCAAAGCCTTTGACCGTGTGGATCACAATAAATTGGGGAAAATTCTGAAAGTGATGGAAATACCAGACCACCTGAACTGCCTCTTGAGATCTGTATGCAGGTCAGGAAGCAACAGTTAGAACTGGACATGGAACAACAGACTAGTTTCAAAAAGGGAAAGGAGTACATCAAGGCTGTATATTGTCACCTTGCTTAGTTAACTTATATGCAGAGTACATCATGAGAATGCTGGGCTGGAGGAAGCACAAGCTGGAATCAAGATTGCTGGGAGAAATATCAATAACCTCAGATATGCAGATGACACCACTCTTATGGCAGAAAGTGAAGAACTAAAGAGCCTCTTGATGAAAGTGAAAGAGGAGAGTCAAAAAGTTGGGTTAAAGCTCAACATTCACAAAACTAAGATCACTGCATCCGGTCCCATCACTTCATGGGAAATAGATGGGGAAACAGTGGCAGATGTTAGGTTTGGGGCTCCAAAATCACTGCACGGTGACTGCAGCCATGAAATTAAAAGACACTTACTCCTTGGAGTTGGACTGTGAAGAAGGCTGATCACTGAAGAATCGATGCTTTTGAACTGTGGTGTTGGAGAAGACTCTTGAGAGTCCCTTATACTGCAAGGAGATCCAACCAGTCCATTCTAAAGGAGATCAATCCTGGATGTTCATTGGAGGGACTGATGCTAAAGCTGAAACTGCAATACTTTGGCCACCTCATGCGACGAGTTGACTCACTGGAAAAGACTCTGATGCTGGGAAAGGTTGGGGGCGGGAGGAGAAGGGGACGACGGAGAATGAGATGGCTGGATGGCATCACCGACTCTGTGGACATGAGTTTGAGTGAACTCCGGGAGTTGCTGATGGACAGGGAGGCCTGGCGTGCTGTGATTCATGGGGTCGCAGAGAGTCAGACACGACTGAGCGACTGAACTGAACTGAACTGAACTCCTTGGAAGACAAGTTATGACCAACCTAGGCAGCATATTAAAAATCACAGACATTACTTTGCCAACAAATTCTGTCTAGTCAAAGCTATGGTTTTTCCAGTGGTCATGTATGGATGTGAGAGTTGGACTGTGAAGAAAGCTGAGCGCTGAAGAATTGATGCTTTTGAACTGTGGTGTTGGAGAAGACTCTTGAGAGTCCCTTGGACTGCAAGGATATCCAACCAGTCCATCCTAAAGGAGATCAGTCCTGAATATTCATTGGAAGGAATGATGTTAAAGCTGAAACTCCAATACTTTGGCCACCTGATGTGAAGAAATAACTCATTGGAAATGACCCTGATTCTAGGAAAGATTGAAGTCGGGAGGAGAAGGGGACGACAGAGGATGAGATGGTTGATGGCATTACCGAATCAATGGACATGAGTTTGAGTAAACTCTGGGAGTTGGTGATGGTCAGGGAAATCTAGCATACTGTAGTGCATGGGATCATGACTGAGCAACTGAACTGGACTAAACTGATATTCCTTCTATTTCCAACTTGCTGAGAGTTGTTTATGAATAGCTGTTTAGTTTTTATATGATCATGATTAAACCAAGGAGAAATTAAGAAAATAATTTCACTTCACTTCAGTTCAGTTAAGTCGCTCAGTCCTGTCTAATAATTGCAACTGGAAGGGATGAAATATTCATTGATCGTTACCCCTAACAGCAAGAAGTGATAATCACTTAGCAATTGGCATTCATTTTTCTGAAAGTTTGAAACTATGACTTACAAAATTTCATGGCAATATCTTTCAAAACTTTAGATTAACTAATCTGATCATGTTAGCATGACAGAATGAGAATTGCTAAATAGCCAAATGATATTTTTCTTTTTCAAATTAGTAAAAAGAGCAGTGGCCACAGGACTGGAAAAGGTCAGTTTTCATTCTAATCCCAAAGAAAGGCAATGCCAAAGAATGCTCAAACTACCGCACAATTGCACTCATCTCAGTTCAGTTCAGATCAGTCGCTCAGTCGTGTCCAGCTCTTTGCGACCCCATGAATCACAGCACACCAGGCCTCCCTGTCCATCACCAACTCCCGGAGTTCACTCAAACTCACATCCATCGAGTCGGTGATGCCATCCAGCATCTCATCCTCTGTCGTCCCCTTCTCCTCCTGTCTCCAACCCCACCCAGCATCAGGGTCTTTTCCAATAGGTCAACTCTTCATAACAGGTGGCCAAAGTATTGGAGTTTCATCTTGAGCATCAGTCCCTCCAATGAACACCCAGGACTGATCTCCTTTAGGATGCACTGGTTGGATCTCCTGGCAGTCCAAGGGACTCTCAAGAGTCGTCTCCAGCACCACAGTTCAAAAGCATCAATTCTTCGGTGCTCAGCTTTCTTCACAGTCCAACTCTCACATCCATACATGACCACGGGAAAAACCATAGCCTTGACTAGACTGACCTTTGTTGGCAAAGTAATATCTCTGCTTTTCAATATGCTGTCTAGGTTGGTCATAACTTTCCTTCCGAGGAGTAAGCGTCTTTTAATTTCATGGCTGCAATCACCATCTGCAGTGATTTTGGAGCCCAAAATATAAAGTCTGTCACCGTTTCCACTGTTTCCCCATCTATTTCCCGTGAAGTGATGGGACTTGATGCTTAAAGCTGGAGAATCCATGGATGGAGGAGCCTGGTGGGCTACAATCCATGGAGTCAGCAAAATGTGGGACACGACTGAGCAAATTCATTTTCACTTTCACTTTCACTTTAAGCCGACTTTTTCACTCTATTCTTTCACTTTCATCAAGAGGCTTTTGAGTTCCTCTTCACTTTCTGCCATAAGGGTGGTGTCATCTGCATATCTGAGGTTATTAATATTTCTCCCAGCAGTCTTGATTCCAGCTTTTGCTTCTTCCAGCCCAGCATTCCTCATGATGTACTCTGCATAGAAGTTAAATAAGCAGGGTGACGATATACAACCTTGACGTACTCCTTTTCCTATTTGGAACCAGTATGTTATTCCATGTCCAGTTCTAACTGCTGCTTACTGACCAGCATAAAGGTTTCTCAAGAGGCAGGTCAGGTGGTCTGGTATTCCCATCTCTTTGAATTTTCCCCAGTTTATTGTGATCCACACGGTCAAAGGGTTTGGCATAGTCAATAAAGCAAAAATAGATGTTTTTCTGGAACTCTCTTGCTTTTTTGATGATCCAGCGGATGTTGGCAATTTGATCTCTGGTTCCTCTGCCTTACCTAAAAAGCTTGAATATCTGGAAGTTCATGGTTCACATATTGCTGAAGCCTGGCTTGGAGAATTTTGAGCATGACTTTAATAGCGTGTGAGATGAGTGGTGAAGCCTGGCTTGGAGAATTTGAGCATTCTTTAGATTTTATTTTTTTGGGCTCCAAAACCACTGCAGATGCTGATTGCAGACATGAAATTAAAAGACGCTTACTCCTTGGAAGGAAAGTTATGACCAACCTTGATAGTATATTAAAAAGCAGAGACATTACTTTGCCAACCAAGGTCCGTCTAGTCAAGGCTATGGTTTTTCCCATGGTCATGTATGGATGTGAAAGTTGGACTATGAAAAAGGCTGATCACTGAAGAATTGATGCTTTTGAACTGTGGTGCTGGAGAAGACTCTTGAGAGTCCCTCGGACTGCAAGGAGATCCAACCAGTCCATTCTAGAGGAGATCAATCCTGGGTGTTCATTGGAGGGACTGATGCTAAAGCTGAAACTCCAATAATTTGGCCATCTCATGCAAAGAGTTGATTCACTGGAAAAGACTCTGATGCTGGGAAAGGTTGGGGGCGGGAGGAGAAGGGGACGACAGAGAATGAGATGGCTGGATGGCATCACCGACTCGATGGACATGAGTTTGAGTGAACTCCGGCAGTTGGTGATGGACAGGGAGACCTGGCGTGCTGTGATTCATGGGGTCGCAAAGAGTTGGACACGACTGAGCGACTGAACTGAACTGAGATGAGTGCAATTGTGCGGTAGTTTGAGCATTCTATGGCATTGCCTTTCTTTGGGATTAGAATGAAAACTGACCTTTTCCAGTCCTGTGGCCACTGCTCTTTTTACTAATTTGAAAAAGAAAAATATCATTTGGCTATTTAGCAATTCTCATTCTGTCATGTTAACATGATCAGATTAGTTAATCTAAAGTTTTGAAAGATATTGCCACGAAATTTTGTAAGTCATAGTTTCAAACTTTCAGAAAAATGAATGCCAATTGCTAAGTGATTATCACTTCTTGCTGTTAGGGGTAACGATCAATGAATATTTCATCCTTTCCAGTTGCAATTATTATTGAGTCTTGGAACTGGAATGTGTCCAAGACTGATTCTTATTTAATTAATTCACTTGGATTTTCCCCAAAGTTTTTAAAGATCATATATATGTAGAGATATTAATAGGCCAAGTCACATAATTCATGTCAGAAATGTCCTACATGGGGAAAAAAAGGTCCAACATTCTAAAAAACAATTTAGAATCATTATGAGACTAAAGTCCATCAGAATAATATATAAACCCAGTCATTTTGCTTCAGTGAACTTATTTGTCGTGTATTCCCCACCTGCTATAGAATGAATTTCTTAAATTTAGCATATAATTTAAACACCTTAAATTTTGGTTAGATATATGAAAGTTATATCAAAAAACAGAATTAAATGCCTTAAAATCTAATAATTAATAGCTAATTATATATCCAATTATTAATTTTTTAAAGGTTAAGGCACCTCTTTTATGCCAGAAATTGTGCTATAAGTAAGTATACAGCAATTAGCAAAACATGGGGGAAAATCATGTAAAAATCTTTTTGCACGGATCTTATTTTCTTATATTGGAGTCAGAATATAAAGAAGAATACATTTAATACAGTACATGTGTTCTTATTTATACCTTGTAATATAAGAACTAGAGTTCAGTTCAGTTCAGTTGCTCAGTCATGTCTGACTCTTTTTGACCCCATGAACTGCAGCACGCCAGGCCTCCCTGTCTATCACCAACTCCCGAAGTCCGCCCAAACCCATGTTCATTGAGTCTGTGATGCCATCCAACCATCTCATCCTCTGTCGTCCCCTTCTCCTCCTGCCCTCAGTCTTTTCCAACATCAGGGTCTTTTCAAATGAATCAGCTCTTCACATTAGGTGGCCAAAGTATTGGAGTCTCAGCTTCAGCATCAGTCCTTCCAATGAACACCCAGAACTTATCTCCTTTAGGATGGACTGGTTGAATCTCCTTGCAGTCCAAGGGACTCTCAAGAGTCTTCTCCAATACCACAGTTCAAAAGCGTCAATTCTTCAGCACTCAGCTTTCTTCACAGTCCAACTCTCACAACCATACATGACTACTGGAAAAACCATAGCTTTGACTAGATGGACATTCGTTGGCAAAGTAATGTCTCTGCTTTTTAATACGCTGTCTAGTTTGGTCATAATTTTCCTTCCAAAGAATAAGCGTCTTTTAATTTCATGGCTGCAGTCACCATCTGCAGTGATTCTGGAGCCCAGAAAAATTAAGTCAGCCACTGTTTCCACTGTTTCCCCACCTATTTGCCATGAAGTGATGGGACCAGATGCCACAATCTTAGTTTTCTGAATGTTGAACTTTAAGCCAACTTTTTCACTCCTCTCTTTCATTTTCATCAAGAGGCTCTTTAGTTCTTCTTCACTTTCTGCCATAAGGGTGGTGTCATCTGCATATCTGAAGTTATTGATATTTCTCCCAGCAATCTTGATTCCAGCTTGTCCTTCCTCCAGCCCAGCATTTTTCATGATGTACTCTTCATATAAGTTAAAATAACTATTTAACTCTGCATATAAGTTAAAAAGAATTAGAGTACTGTGACAAAAAATAAGAGCAAGAATTTGACTGATGGTGCAACTGAAACTACAATACTCGGGCCACCTGATGCGAACTTATTGGAAAAGACCCTGATACTTGGAAAGATTGAAGGTGGGAAGAGAAGGGGAAGACAGAGGGTGAGATTGTTGGATGGCATCACCAACGCAATGGACATAAGTTGGCGTAAGCTCTGGGAATTGGTGGTGGACGGGGAGGACTGTTGTGCTGCAGTCCATGGGGTCGCAAGGAGTTGGACATGACTGAGTGACAAATCAAACTGAAGTCCTTTCTTAGAAGATGATATTTAATCTGTGATTTAAAGGAGAGGAAGTTGCTGCCATTAGAAAAAGTGTTACAGAAGAGAAAGCTAAATAAAAATATCTCACTTCAAAGGTGACAGTAGCTTTACATAGAAAGCACTGAATTTTTCACAGGAATTTTTATGGCAGTACTATGTTAAAAAAAGCCTTCTCTGCATGAGCTCTCTTGTCCTCTTTCCAGTATTAAGGGGAAGTTTTAATCTTTCAATGTTGAGTATGATGTTAGCTGTGGATCTGTCATACATGGATTTTATTATGTCAAGGTACATTCATTCTATTTCAAAGTTATTGAGAGTTTTTTTGTGAAATGTTGAAATTTCATATGATCACGAACAAATCAAGGAGAAATTAAGAAAATAATTCCACTTACAACAGCACCAGAAAGAATAAAATAATTAAGAATAAACATAACCATGGAACAATAGTCTTATAAACTGAAAACTGCAAAGCATTAGCCAGAGATATTACAGAACACGCACATATATGGGAAGATATTTATAAGCTATAACATTTAATAATATTAAGATGTTAATGCTACCTACAGTGATCTATAGGTTTATTACAAGAGCTATAAAATTCCAAGCCTATATTTCACTGAAACAGGATAATTCATGACAAAATTCAAAAGAATCTCAAGACTCCAAATTGTCAAAACAATTTTGAAAAATAAGAAACGTGGAGGTCTCTTACTTCCAGATTGTAAAACATACTACAAAGCTGTAGTAATCACAGCACTAGTGTTAGAATAAATATGGACAACAGATTAATGGAATAAAACACAGAGTCTAGAAATAAACCTTTGCATATGTCTTTAGATATCAACAAGGGTGCCAAAAGCATTTTATTGGAAAAGGATATTATATGACATTAAGTGACAAAAGCAGTCACAAAAACCTAAATACTGTATGATACCACTTGACTGAGACACTTAGAAAGCCAAATCATAAACAGAAAGTAGAATGGTGTTTGCCTGGGGCTCAGTGACTGAAAATGGACAATTTTGTTTGGTGGTTACAGAATTTCAGTCTGAGAAGATGGAAAAGTTCTGGATACAGACGTGGTAGTGTTTGCATAACATTGTGAATTAACTTAATGCTGCTTTAATACAGTTAAAATTGTATACTTTATTATGTATATTTGACCATAATTTTAAAAATAAATTTAAGAACTAAGGTGAATTCATTAATAGATTTATGACATAAGCATAAACTATATAGCACTATAGTCCAAAATATATGCAAATATCATGGGATTAGGATTGTTCCTGTTCAGTCTCTAAGTCGAGTCCAACTCTTTGTGACCCCAAGGAGAGCAGCATGACAGTCTTCCCTGTCTTTCAGTATCTCCTGGAGTTTGCTCTAACTCATGTCTATTGAGTCAGTGATGCCATCCAATCATCTCATCCTCTACTGCCCTCTTCTACTCTTTCCCTCAATCTTTCTCAGCATCAAGGTCTTTTTCAATGAGTTGGCTCTTTGCATGAAGTGGCCAAAGTATTGAGCTTCAGCTTCAACATCCGTCTTTCCAATGAATATTCAGAGTTGATTTCCTTTAGGATTGGCTGGTTAGATCTCCTTGCAGTCCGAGGGGTACTCGGGAGTTTTCTCCAACACCACAATTCAAAAGCATCAATTCTTCAACACTCAGTCTTCTCACAACAGTCCAAGACTACTGGAGAATCCATAGTTTTCACTATACAGACCTTTGTCAGCAAAGCAATGTCTCTGCCTTTAAATAAATTGTCTAGGTTTGTCATTGTCTTTCTTTCAAGGAGTTCAGTTCAGTTCAGTCGCTCAGTCGTGTCTGACTCTTTACGACCCCATGAATCACAGCACGCCAGGCCTCCCTGTCCATCACCAACTCCCGGAGTTCACTCAAACTCATGTCCATCGAGTCAGTGATGCCATCCAGCCATCTCATTCTCTGTCGTCCCCTTCTCCTCCCACCCCCAATCCTTCCCAGCATCAGAGTCTTTTCCAGTGAGTCAGCTCTTCGCATGAGGTGGCCAAAGTATTGGAGTTTCAGATTTAACATCAGTCCCTCCAATGAACACCCAGGATCGATCTCCTTTAGAATGGACTGGTTGAATCTCCTTGCAGTCCAAGGAACTCTCAAGAGTCTTCTCCAGCACCACAGTTCAAAAGCATCAATTCTTCGGCAATCAGCTTTCTTCACAGTCCAACTCTCACATCCATACATGACCACTGGAAAAACCATAGCCTTGACTAGACGGACTTTGTTGACAAAGTAATGTCTCTGCTTTTTAATATACTATCTAGGCTGGTCATAACTTTCCTTCCAAGGAGTAGGAGTCTTTTAATTTTATGGATGCAGTCACAGTCCTCAGTAATTGTGAAGCCCAAGAAAATTAAGGAAAATCAGTGGTAAAGAACCCGCCTGCCAACACAGGAGACAGAATAAATGCAGTTTCAATCCCTGGGTTAGGAAGATCCCCTGGAGGAAGTCATGGCAATCTTGCCTGGAGAATCCTATGGACAGAGGAGTCTGGTAGGTTACAGTCCATGGGGTAACAAAGGGTCGTACACAAGTGAAGAAAATTAACATGCACGCAAGAAAATTAAATCTGCCACTGTTTTCACATTCCCCCCTAATTGCCAAGAAGTGATTGGATTTTGTTATCCTATTTTTCTGAATGTTGAGTTTTAAGCCAGCTTTTTCACTCTTATCTTTCACCCCCATCAAGAGGCTCTTTAATTCCTTTTTACTTTCTGCCATTAAGGTGGTGTCATCTGCATATCTGAGATTGTTATTTCTGCTGGCAATCTTGACTCCAGCTTGTGAGTCATCTAGCTCAGCATTTAGCATCATGTACTCTGCATAGTGAAGGAGGAGAGTGAAAGAGCCAGCTTAAGATTAAATATTAAGAGAAACTAAGATCTGGCCCCATTACTGCATGGCAAATGGGGAGAAGTTGGAAAGTAGTGACAGATTTCCTCTTCTTGGGCTCCAAACTCACTGCAGGTGGTGACTTCTGCCATGGTGACAGCAGATGATTGCTTCTTGGCAGGAAAGTGATGATAAACCTATTCAGTGTGTTGAAAAGCAGAGACATTACTCTGCCAACAAAGGTCTGGGTAGTCAAGTCTATGGTCTTCCCAGTGGTCACATATGGTTGTGAAAGCTGTACAGTAAAGAAGGCAGAACGCCAAAGAATTGATGCTTTCAAACTGTGGTGCTGGAGAAGACTTCTGAAAGTCTGTTGGACAGCAAGAAGATCACCAGTCAGTCTTAAGGGAGATCAACCTTGAATATTCACTGGAAGGACTAATGTTGAAGCTGAAGCTCCAGAATTTTGGTCATCTGATGCAAACAGATGACTCATTGCAAAAGTCTCTGATGCTGGGAAAGACAGAGGGCAGAAGAAGAAAAGGACATCAGAGGATGAGATGGCTGGATGGCATCACTGATGCAATACACATGAGCTTGGGCAAACTCCAAAAGAATGTGAGCAACAGGGAGGCTTAGTATGCTGCAGTCCACAAAGTCACAAAGACTCGGACATGACTGGGTGACTGAAAGCAGCAACATTGCATAGAAGTTAAAAAGCAGGGTGACAATATATAGTCTTGACACACTTCTTTCCCAATTTGGAGCCAGTCCACTGTTCCGTGTTCAATTCTAACTGCTGCTTCTTGACCTGCAAACAGATTTCTCAGAAGGCAAGTAAGGTGGTCTGGTATTCCCATCTCTTTAAGAATTTTCCACAGTTTGTTGTGATCTACACAGTCAAAGGCTATAGTGTAGTCAATGAAGCAGATGTTTTCCTGAATTTCTTGCCTTTTCTACGATGGAATGGATGGAGGCAATTTGATCACTAGTTCTTCAGCCTTTTCTAAATCCATGTTGTACTTCTGAAATTTCTTGTTTCACATACTGCTGAAGCCTAGCTTGAAGGATTTTGAGCATTATCTTGCTAGAATGTGAAGTGAGCACAATCATAAAGTAGTTTGAGCATTCTTTGGCATTGTCCTTCTTTGGGACTGAAATGAAAACTGACCTTTTCTAGTTCTGAGGCCATTGCTGAGTTTTCCAAATTTGCTGGCTTATTGAATACAGCACTTTAATACCATCATTTTTTAGGATTTGAAGTAGCTCAACTGGATTTTATCACCTCCCCCAGCTCTGTTTGTAATAATTCTTCCTAAGGGCCACTTGACTTCATACTCCCGATATCTGATTCTAGGTGAGTGACAAGACCATCATGGTTATCTGGGTCATGGAAATTTTTTTCTTTTTTTGGTATATTTTTGCCACCTCTTCTTATATCATCTGCTTCTATTAGGTCCATACCGTTTATGTCCTTTACTGTTCCTGTCTATGCATGCAATGTTCCCTTGGTATCTCGGATTTTCTAGAAGAAATATCTAGTCTCTTCTACTCCATTGTCTTCATCTATTTCTTTGCATTGTTCACTTAAGAAGGCTTTCTTACCTCTCTTCGCTGTTCTCTAGAACTCTGCATTCAGGTGGTACATCTTTCCCTTTCTCCTTTGCCTTTCACTTCTCTTCTTCTCTCAGCTATTTGTAAGGCCTCCTAAGACAACCATTTTGCTTGTTGCATTTCTTTTTGGGGGGCATGGTTTTGGTCACCACCTCATGGACAGTGTTACAAAACTCTGTCCATAATACTTCAGGCACTCTGTCTATCAGATCTGATCCCTTGAATCTTTTTGCCACCTCCACTGTATAATCATAAGTGATTTGACTTAGATCAAACCTGAACGCTCTAGTGGTATTCCCTACTTTCTTTAATTTATGTATGAACTTTACAATAAGGATCTCATGATCTGAGCCACAGTCAGATCCTGCTCCTGTTTTGCTGACTATATAGAGTGTTTCCATCGTTGCCTGAAAAGAATATAATCAATCTGATTTTGGTATTGACCATCTGGTGATGTCCATATTAGAGCCATCTCTTGTGCTGTTGAAGAGGGTGTTTGCTATTACCAGTTGGTTCTCTTGGAAAAACTCTGTTGGTCTTTGCCCTGCTCCATTTTTTACTCAAAGATCAAACTTTCCTATTACTCCAGGTAACTCTTGACTTCCTACTTTTGCATTCCAATCCCCTATAATGAAAAAAGAAATCTTTTTTTTTTTTTATTTTGGTGTTAATTCCAGAAGTTTTTGTAGGTCTTCTTAGAGCCATTCAACCTCAACTTCTTCAGCATTAGTTGCTGGGGCATAGGTTTGGATTACTGTGATGTTGAATGGTTTGCCTTGGAAACGAACTGAGATCATTCTGTCTTTTTTGAGATTGCACTCAAATAGTTCATTACAGACTCTTTTGATGACTATGAGAGCTACTCCGTTTCTTCTAAGGAATTTTTGCCAAAATTAGTAGATACAATCATCATATTAATTAAATTTGCCCATTCCCATCCATTTAGTCCACTGATTCCTAAAACGTCAGTGTTCACTCTTGTCATCTCCTGATTGACCATGCCCAATTTGCCTTGATTCATGGACCTAACACTCCAGGTGTTTAAGAATCAGATACATCTTGGTAGTTTGTTTAAGAGTAAATATGTCAATCCAATGACAGAACTAGTCAATTAAAACCTCTATTTTTTAATTTTTATTTTATATTGAAGTATAGTGATTAACAATGTGTTAGTTTCAACTGTTCAGCTGTACTGAATTGTACACAGTATAGGCATGTATCTATTCTTTTTCAAATTCTTTTCCCATTAATTTATTACACAATATTGAGTAGAGTTCCCTGTGCTATACCATAGGCCTTGTTGATTATTTTCAATATACTAGTGTTGTCAGTCTAAATATTTATGTAAACAGTTCAACAAATATTGAGTACCTACCATGGGCCAGGAATCGTTCTAAGTGCTCAGAATGCACGAAAAAACAAAGCAAATCAAAAGGAAAAAAAAAAGAAAGAAAGAAAAAAGGAGGGCAGGAGAAAGAAGGAAATAAAACCCTAACTCTTCATTTTGGAGTTTCAAAACTAGATTTTAAATGCACATTTACTAAACATCTTTGAACGACTTTGTTCTCTTCTGGACTACTCAGATTGCCTGGCTATGCAAGGGGACTAGAGGCTTTATAATGTGAAACTTTCCTCTCTGCAAAGCAGTGTCAATATATACCACACAGTTTATAGATCACAAATTGTACCTCACCTCCACCTTCCAAAAGAGTCACCAAAGTTACTGATGAACCCTAAGTGGGAAGAGCTTACTCTCAGAGTTACAGGGAATATCCATGTATGTGGAAATGTCACAACATAAATAAAAATTGTAATGAGTAACAATAAATACATTTGCATTTCAAAAATTAAAAACAAAATCTCTAGAACTATATAATAACCACTGCTCTCTTTTTGTTATTGTTGTTTTAATATTTGTTAACTAGGTTCTCTTTGCTTGTCTGTTTGGTTGTTGGTGTTTGTTTGTTTTGGATGTGCCATGTGGATTGTGGTAAGGTAATGTTCAAAATCCTTCAAGCTAGGCTTCAACAGTATGTGAACTGAGAACTTTCAGATGTAAAATCTGTGTTTAGAAAAGACTGAGAAACCAGAGATCAAACTGCCAACATCAGTTGGGTCATAGGAAAAGCAAGAGAATTTCAGAAAAACATCTTATTCTGCCTCATTGAGGATAATATTTGCTGTGGGTTTATCATATATGGCTTTTATTAAGTCGAGATATTTTCCTTCTATGCCGGCTTTCTGGAGACTTTTTGTAAAAGGTCTTCTCTGCAACTACTAAGATAATCATATGGGTTTTTTTTAATTTATTTATTTTAATTGGAGGCTAATTACTTTACATTATTGTATTGGTTTTGCCATACATTGACATGAATCTGCCCTGGGTGTACATGTGTTCCCCATCTTGAACCCCCCTCCCACCTCCCTCCCCATCCCATCCCTCTGATTCATCCCAGTACACCAGCCCCGAGCATCCTGTATCATGCATTGAACCTGGACTGTTTTTTATCTTTCAATGTGTTAATGTGGTGTATCACATTGATTGTCTTGCGAATATTGAAGAATCCTTGCATCCCTAGGATAAAGCCCACTCAGTCATGATGTATGATCTTTTTAATATGTTGTTGGATTCTGTTTGCTAGAATTTTGTTGAGGATTTTATAAGTTTTAGCCACAGCAATCAGAGAAGCAAAAGAAATAAAAGGAATCCAGATTGGAAAAGAAGAAGTAAAACTCTCACTGTTTGCAGATGACATGGTCCTCTACATAGTAAACCCTAAAGACATCAGCAGAAAACTACTAGAGCTAATCAACGAATATAGTAAAGTCGCAGGATATAAAATTAACACACAGAAATCCCTTGCATTCCTGTATGCTAACAATGAGAGCACAGAAAGAGAAATTAAGGAAACAATCCCACTTACCATTGTGACAAAAAGAATAAAATACTTAAGAAAACCAGTTTCTTTCTACCTAAAGAAATGAAAGACCTATATATAGAAAACTGTAAAACACTGATGAAAGAAATCAAAGATGAAGCAAATAGGTGGAGAAATATACCATGTCATGGATCAGAAGAATCAATATAGTGAAAATGAGCAAACTACCCAAAGCAATCTATAGATTCAATGCAATCCTTATCAAGCTACCAATGGTATTTTCACAGAACTAGAACCACTAATTTCACAATTTGTATGGAAATACAAAAAATAAATAAGAACTCAAATAGTCAAAGCAATCTTGATAAAGAAGAATGGAACTGGAGGAATCAACCTGTCTTACTTCAGAATATACTACAAAGCTAAGTCATCAAGACAGTATGGTACTGGCACAAAGACAGAAATATAGATCAATGGAACAAAATAGAAAGCCCGGAGACAAATACATGCACCTATGGATACCTTATCTTTGACAAAGGAGGCAAAAATACACAATGGAGAAAAGACAATCTCCTTAACAAGTGGTCCTGGGGAAACTGGTGAACCACCTATAAAAGAATGAAACAAGAACACTCCCTAACACCATACACAAAAATAAACTTAAAATGGATTAAAGATCTAAATGTTAGACCAGAAACTATAAAACTCCTAGAGGAAAACATAGGTAAAACACTCTCTGACATAAATCACAGCAGGATCCTCTATGACTCACCTTCCAGAGTAATGGAAATAAAGGCAAAAATAAAACAAATGGGACCTAATTAAAATTAAAAGCTTCTCACAATGATGGAGACTATAAGCAGGTGAAAAGAGCCTTCAGAGTGGGAGAAAGTAATAGCAAATGAAGCTACGGACAAAGAATTAATCTCAAAAATATACAAACAGCTCATGCATCTCAATACCAGGAAAATAAACGACCTAACCAAAATTGAACCAAAGAACTAAACAGACATTTCTCCAAAGAAGACATACAGATGGCTAACAAACACATGAAAAGATTCTCAGAATTACTCATTATCAGAGAAAAGCAAATCAAAACCACAATGAGTTACAAGTTCATGCCGGTCAGAATGGCTGCTATCCAAAAGTCTACAAGCAATAAATGCTGGAGAGGGTGTGGAGAAAAGGGAACCCTCTTACACTGTTGGTGTGAATGCAAACTAGTACAGCCACTATGGTGAACAGTGTGGAGTTTCCTTAAAAATCTGGAAAAAGAACTGCCATACGACCCAGCAATCCCACTGCTGGGCATTCACACCAAGGAAACCAGAATTGAAAGAGACACGTGTACTCCAGTGTTCATTGCAGCACTGTTTACAATAGCTAGGACATGGAAGCAACCTAGATGTCTATCTGCAGATGAATGGATAAGAAAGCTGTGGTACATATACACAATGGAGTATTACTCAGCTATTAAAGAAAAATGCATTTGAGTCAGTTCTAATGAGGTGCATGAAACTGGAGCCTATTATACAGAGTGAAGTAAGTCAGAAAGAAAAACACCAATACAGTATATTAGCGCATATATATGGAATTTAGAAAGATGGTAATGACAACCCTATATGTGAGACAGCAAAAGAGACACAGATATAAAGAACAGACTTTTGGACTCTGTGGGAGAAGGTGAAGTGGGGTGATTTAAGAGAAGAGCACTGAAGCATGTATATTACCATATGTAAAACATAGGACCAGTCCAAGTTCCATGCATGAAACAGGGCACTAAAGCTGGAGAACTGGGACAACCCAGAGGGATGGGCTGGGGAGGGAGGTGGGAGGGGCGTTTGGGATGGGAGACACACGTACACCTGTGGCTGATTTATGTCAATGTATGGCAAAAAACACCACAATATATTCTAAAGTATTAGCCTCCAATTAAATAAATAAATTAAAAAAAAAAAGATTCTTGTTCCTTGGAAGAAAAACAATGACCAACCTAGACAGCCTATTAAAAATAAGAGACATTATTTTGCCTACAAAGTCCATACAGACACAGCAGTGGTTTTTCCAGTAGTCTTGTACGGATGTGAGAGCTGGACAATAAAATAGACTGAGCACCAACAAGTTGATGCCTTCCAACTATGGTGCTGGAAAAGATTCTTTAGAGACCCTTCTACTGTGAGGAAACCAAACTAGTCAATCCTAAAGTAAATCAACCCGCAATATTCACTGGAAGGACTGCTCCTGAAGCTGAAGCTTCAATTCTTTGGCCAGCTGATGTGAAGAGCTGAAACGACCCAAATTGGAAAGGGTCCTTGGACAAGACCCTAATTCTGGGAGAGATTGAAGGAGGATGAAAAAGGATAACAGAGGATGAGATGGTTGGAGGGTATCACCGACTCAATGGACTTGAATTTGAGCAAACTCCGGGAGATGGTGAAGGACAGGGAAGCCTGTTGTGTGGCAGTGCATGGGATCACAAAGGATCAGACAAGACTGAGTGACTGAAAAACAGCAATGTGGACTGTGGAATCCCAGTTCCTTTACCAGGGACTGAACCCTGGCCCTTGGCAATGGAACCACAAATTCCCTACCACTGAACTGCCAGGGTATTCTCAAACCCTAATTCTGATAGCAAATTAAAGTTTAACTAACAACTGGCAATATATAAATATAAATACAGTTTTATAATGGTAAATAATTCTCTACCTGGAATTTGCCTCTGAGTGCCTAAATTTCAAAATAAACATACTATTAATAAGTAGTATTCAGTTGGCCCCAAACCATAAAATTATATTTTCTCTTCTACATTTAAAAGACAAAGTCATTTTATATTGTTATGTTTATTTTCCATACTCACTTTGTTTTTTCCAGAACTTCCTCATAGCATTTTTTTGCCTCTAAATTTCTGAGTGTGTAAGCTTGAGAGATTTAGCAGGGGGGTTTTTGAAGAATAAAATCTATCCATGGTTTGCTTACTGCAAATAAGCAAATAAACAGGGTACAAAGATTGAGAGGCCCACAGTGATGTGAGAGACATGGATGGAGAGGAATTGCCATCTCTCCTCCAACCTATAAATCTTTTGGGAGCACAAGATGACCACATAGGAGACCATTAAGGGAAAATATTTCACAGGCAAAAGAACCCACTGCTGGTAGCAACAGAGATCAAGGCTGTGACTGTGCATGCAAACAAGTTTCCACAAAGGGTTTATGTCACACACGAACAGTCTGTGACACTGGAGCCACGGATAGGCACCCACACTATGAAGAGAATCTCAGTGGCAGCAAGTACACCCCTCTAGCTCTTGTCACTTCAAAGAGGGAGCCTCATCACTGTCACTCATGATGGTTTCATCGTACAAGGTTTAGCAAATGGCCACATAGCGCTCACTGGCAACCAATATGGGCAGAATGATCTCAGCACCAATAGATTCTCAGCAAACATTTGAGACCTGAACTTGCTGAAAGAGAAGATTTTTTTTTTTTTTGACAGAAAATGTCAGCTAGCATTTTAGGTGTCAAGCTAAAGAACAACAGCTATCTACAAGGTATCAGAAATAGAGGCAGGAAACTCAAGCTCTGCCCAAGCTTACAACAGGTGATTTGTTGACTGAAGACACTTATAGTGACTGGATAATAGTATTTTAAACTCTTCCTAAAGTAGCCTTCTTAAAATGAATCTTATTGAAAATAATACCTGAATTGTTTTGTGACTAGCCTCTGTTAAATATATTTAACTTAATTTTCATTTTAAACTATATTATTTATCTGATTTATGTTCAAATTATTGTTTATTTTTTAATAGTTTTAAAATAGTAATAAATCTATCATGTTTCTGAAAAACAATGGGAATAAAGAATTATCAGTCTCCTCACAGATCAAAATGTGTTACATACCATAGCAATTATATGTCAACCTGTACATGAATAAAGAGATCATTGAAACAGAAGATTGTCTTGAATTGGATCCAAATACAATGGGATATAATACTTTTCAAATTAATGACAAAAAGATAACTATGAGACTATTTTTAAAAACCTAAAATTATAATGAAAGCACTAAAATTTCAGTCCCTTTTCAACTCTTATACCAAAATAAATTCAAGATGAATCAAGCTTTTTAATATAAGATATAAAGAGGCTTTAAAAATTAAATACTGAAAAAGAATTGAGGAATATTTTGCACAAGTGGAATGGGGAAAAAAATTTCCAAGTAGGATAGAAAAAAACAAAACAAAAAAAAAAAGAATATAAAATGTAAAAAAACTATTGTGTGCAAGAAGCATTCTACATAGTTCAAAAAGTTAAAAACATATAACCATAAAATATTAACTACATACAGAGTGGTAAAAATTATCATTTCTTTAGTATATAAATATCTCATAAAAATCAGTATGAAAAAAAGAAAGAATTGAATGAATTGGGTAAAAGATATATTTTTTTCACAAAAAAATCAAATTAAATATGTGGAAAGATGGCCAAACTAAATTATATCAAAACAGTTGTTGCTAAAGTAACTTGAATCAGATGTCATATTTATCAGGTACTGGTCATTGAGATGTGGACAAAAGTATCTTCACAGATAGTGGATAAGACTGTAACTATTAGAAGAACCTCAAGAAAGGTAGTTTGGCTACAACTATCAATATCAACATTTTAAATGCACATACTACCTGACCATTGATTCAAATATTATAGCAATGATTTTATACCAATGAACTCATATTTACCCATTTTGATGATGGGAAAGGTTGGGGGCGGGAGGAGAAGGGGACGACCGAGAATGAGATGGCTGGATGGCATCACCGACTCTGTGGACATGAGTTTGAGTGAACTCCGGGAGTTGGTGATGGACAGGGAGGCCTGGCGTGCTGTGATTCATGGGGTCGCGGAGTCGGACATGACTGAGCAACTGAACTGAACTGAACTGAAGACCATGTATTTTGGGATAATTTTTGTCATAAAAAGATTTAGCAAGCAACTGGAGATGAATGTGCACATTAATTCTAGTAAAAATGTATAAGGAATATTGCCCACGATAAGAAAAATTAAGATTATATATAAGGACTGGGCTTCCTAGGTGGCAGAGTGGTCAGGAATCTACCTGTGAATTCAGGAGATGTAAGAGAAGGGAGTTTGTCCCTGGGTCAGGAAAATACCCTGGAGGAGGAAATGGCAGCCCACTCCAGTAATCTTGCCTGTAAAACACACACAATATATGGGCTGGAATGGAAATATTTTCAAGATTTTGCATAGTAAAAGGGAGTGTTACATACATACATAGAAACAAATATATGTATGTTAAATACAGTTGCATGTGCCAAGATTATTAGCAGATGAAAAGAAACAAATGTAAGGTCAACCTCTAGCATCACTGACTCAAAGGACATAATCTGAGCAAACTCTAGGAGAGAGTGAAGGGTAGGGAGTCTGGCATGCTGCCGTCCATGGGGTAGCAAAGAGTCGGACACAACTTAGTGACTGAACAGCAACTGAGAATGAGGGCTGCGAAATGCTGAGAGAAATAGGAAATTTATTTGAAACTTCATCCCATATTGTTTGGGTTTCATTCATTGTTTACTAACACATGTTAAGTCACTTCAGTCAGGTCGACTCTTTGCAACCCATGAACTGTAGCCCACAAAAGTCCACTGACAATGGTGATTCCTCAAGCAAAATACCAGAGTGGGTAGCCATGCACTTCTCCAGGGGATCCTCCTGACCCTGGTATCCTCCATTGGTAGATGGATTCTTTACCACTAGCACCAATGGAAAATCTTGATTATTAATATCTTAGTTCAATATTTTTTTAATTTATTTAATCGGAGGCTAATTACATTATTGTATTGGTTTTGCCATACGTTGGCGTGAATCTGCCCCAGAGGTACATGTGTTCCCCATCTTGAACCCCCCTCCCACCTCCCTCCCCATCCCATATTTCTTACAAACAAAAACATATTAAATTAAAAATTGTGTGTATAATTTTCTCACTATAAGTTTCATCACCATATATTATTAATTATCACTATATAAGCATTATGCCTTTCTAGGTACAGTGATAAACAAGGAGTTATAGACCTTCCATTATACTAGGGGGGAAACTGTTATTAATAGCACAGTTCTATAATTGCATTATTTTAAAATAATTAATATATATTCATTGGAGAAAGTGAATCCAGAATCAAATTTTAAAATGACTTCAGCATTCTAGGGAAAATGACCCTGATGTCAAATGTCTCGCACTTATTTAATATGAGATAAAAGTGTTTCTTCTCCAGATCTTCTTCATAGCATTAGTTAACTCAGAATTTCTTAGACTGTAGATTAATGGGTTCAACATGGGAGTTATGACTGTATAGAACACACTCACAGATTTGTCAATTGGAAAAGTCTTAGCCGGTCTTGCATTTATGAAAATGCAGGGAACAAAGAAGCAGACAACCACAGTGATGTGGGAACCACAGGTCTGGAGGGCTTTCCGCCTCCCTTCCTGACTCAGGTTCTTCAGAGAGTGCAGGATGACTCCATAGGAGACGAGTAAGAGCAGAAAACCAAGAGTGCAGATCAGTCCTCCATTGGCCACAACTAAGAGACCAATGAGATAGGTGTCAGTACAGACGAGTTTCAGTAAAGGGAACATGTCACATATAAAGTGATCAATGACATTGGGGCCACAGAATGGGAGCCCATAAACAGTGCTAAGTTGAATGATTGAGTGCAGAAAACCTCCAACCCAGGACAGCACCAGCAACACAACACACACCCTCTGCCTCATGATCACCAAATAATGCAGGGGCTTACAGATGGCCACATAGCGGTCATAGGCCATCACCAGCAGAAGTACAATCTCGGATCCACCAAAAAAGTGCTCTGTAAATAGCTGGGTCATGCAAGATTTAAAGGATACAACTTTTTCCCCGAAGAACAAGTCTGAAATCAATCTAGGTGTAATACAAGAAGAGTAAGTTACATCCATAAATGATAAGCTAGCCAGAAAAAAGTACATCGGTGAGTCCAGGGTCTTACTGACAGCTATAGTCACAGCAATGAGCAGGTTTCCCACCACAGTCAAGATGTAGAAGAAGAAGAACAAAACAAAAAGGACTTTCTGCTCCTTTGGATTCTGTGTGAGGCCCAAGAGGATGAAATAAGTGCCATTGTTCCTTGTTTCCATGTAGTCTAAGTTCTATGTTCACTTGTTAGAAGCAGTGTACCTACAAAACAAGGGGAAAACTTTTAAATGAATTAAATTTTCATCTTCTGTTATATATTCAACTAAAGAATGTGTGTGGAGAGTCTCTTCATGCCCAATGTGTCATTGATATTGTATCTCCACGTTGAATCAGGTAGAGTTACTTGCCCTCATATTATAATACAGGACCAGGGATCAGATAATTCCAGACCTATATAATAAGTTATAAGGAAATTCACAGACGGTGAGTCACAGTGCAGTTATATATCAATCGTAATTGAATCAGAGAAGACTTTCCAGAGGAATTAATGCTTTAGCTGAATTTTTAAGGGAAACAACAAGAAAGGCCTGGAAGGGAAATCAGTGACGTCACAAAACTGTAAAAGTGAGGTTCATGATAATTTACATAATCAAAGTGAGTAGATCAAATCACGGAAATGTTTCTGTCCTGGATTGTCCCAGACCTCACTGATACTTCTGAGGTCTTTAAGTGGATATTTCCCCGCTCCTGACCAATAAACACTGCAACAGTCTAATTGTGTGCCTCCACACCTCATGTTTCACTTAATTTTCAAATACGTATATGCAGCACTTCTAAATGTGGACAAGCAACTGAATGGCAATTTACTATTTACAAACCTAACTTTTTTATTTTCCACAATGTGTAGCACTTCCTGTACAAAATTTAAAGTGTTGCCTTTTATCTTGCTAAATGATATAATTTTCATGTTATTGTTCAGACAAAAAATTTCGGTGCTCTGCACTTATGTTTTACTCTCATAAAAATTAAATAAATCCTATTGACTCTACTTCCAAAATATATCACAAATTGGAATATTCCCGTCTATTTTTTTCTGTTATGCTTTTTTTCTTTTAAGTTCTTCTTAGTCCACTGTGATAGCCTCCTTCCTAGTCTCTCCTTGTTTATTCTGCCTCCAAAAACTGGTTTTCCTGAAGCAGCCCAAATTGTCCTTTTCAGTCTTATTCTGATTATATCACTCTGCTGCTCAAAAGGCTTACGATATATTCCAATCATGCAGTCATAGTTTAATGTATCACATTTAATATTTATAGTAACATATACTATAATCCCTGTTTCATAACTAAAAAATACTAAGGTTCAGAACATCTATTTCATTTTCCCAAAGTCACGCCTTTAAGTGCTATACCTAGAATTGAATCTAAGTTTGATTTCTTTCAAAGTAAGTTAATTTCTTTCATAATAAAGAACGTCACTCAATTGTTAACCTGTTTTCCAGTATTTTCCATTAGTCTTACCTTGCAGAGGTTTGTTCACAATCTGAAGAATGAGTTTTAACACAATTTAAGTGCTATAATTCTTTCATCCAGTGTGACAGTAGAGGGCAAAAGGGTGCCTTATTATTTGAGAATATAAATATGTACAGTCATTTGACTGTCCATTTTCTAAATGGATTCTTCTCATTATTCAAAGGGTCATTCTTATATGCAGTATAGATTATTTGACAGGAATTCCTTGGTGTACACAGAAAAAAAACAAAGCTTAATCACATTAGAAAATTTATCAAAATGGCCAACAAATTCTATATAAACATAGGAAGATAGCATCTAGTCATTTCCCAGGGAAATTTTTCACAAGTAACCTCTTTCCTAATAACATTAAAAAGAAAAATAGCACCTGATTGTTTAACCCTTCTCACTCTGTCACGTTGACATGGCCAGACTATTTCAAATTGAAGTTTTGAAAAACATTTCTATGATTTTTTTGAAGTCTAAGAAAGGACCTCCTGAAAAATTGATGTCAGTTACTAAGTGGATAGCATTTTCTTCCTATTAAGAATGAAGGTCATGGAATAGTTCATCCCTTCCAGTTGCAATTATTATTGAATCTTAGAGTTGGAATATGTCCAAGACTGATTCTTGCTTAATTAATTCAGTGGGATCTTCCCCAAAGTTCTTAAAGAACATCTGTGTGTAAAGATATTAATAAGCCAAATCACATAGTTCAGGTCAGAAAAAAATAGTACTTTAGAATCTCTATAAGACTGCTGCCAATTAAGAAAAAAATATCAACCCTGTCATTTTGCTCCAGTGAACTTGTCATGTATTTTCCCACCTGAAAGAGCAAGATTTTCTTTCCTTTGATTAAATATTCAGCTTAATCACCATAAAATTTGGTTAGAAATATGAAAATTATATCAAGAGACACAATTCAGTATATTAAAATTGTAGATATAATAGCTAATAGTTTAAACAATTAGCAATTTTTTTAGCAAGTAGAGCACCTCTGTTATGCCAACAACTTTGTTATGAATAATTAACAAAACTGGGGCAAAGTCATGTAAAAGTTTTTTCTTGTGCTCCTTTATTATTTTCTCAGAATAGTCAGACAATAAAGAAGGAGACATTCAGTAGTTGTAGTTGTATTCATGTCTTGTAATATAAGAAACAGAGCCCTGTGACAGAAATAAGAGGAAGTTCTACTGTGGATAATGTAATCAGAGAAGTTCTTTCTTAAAACGTGATGTTTAAACTCAGATTAAAAAGATAGGATGTGACTACCATTAGAAGTACAGCTACAGAAAGTAAAACTAAGCAAAAATTAATAAATAAAATTATCTTACTTCAGAGAACAGGAACTGCGCTTAGAAAAAAGCTGAGCAACATGGAAATTTCCATCACCATCTGTAAAATAGATAGCCAGTGGGAATTTGCTGTCTGGCTCAGGAAACTCAAACAGGGGCTCTGTATCAACCTAGAGGGGTGGGATGGGGAGGCAGAAGGGAGGTTCAAGAGCGAGGGGATGTATGTGTACCTGTGGCTGATTCATGTTGAGGTTTGACAGAAAACAGCAAAGTTCTGTAAAGCAATTATCTTTCAATAAAACATAATTTTTTTAAAAGAAAAGGACTTGTGAATGTGTGCCCACTTGTCTTCTTTCAGGTTTTAATGTGGAAGTTTCAAAGCTTTAGTGTTGAGGATGATGTCAGCAGTGGATCAGTCACATGTGCACTTTATTAAGTCCAGGTACATTCCTTCTATTTTAAACTTGCTGAGAGTTTTTTGTGAAATGTTGTTGAATTTTTATATGGTCATGAACAAACCAAGCAGAAATTAAGAAAATAGTTCCACTTACAAGAGCACCAAAAAGAAGAAAATAATTAAGAGAAAACTTAACAAATGAGACAAAAGCATTTTAAACTGAACATCACAAAACTTTACTCAGAGATATTATAGAACACACACATATATGAGAAAACATTTATGAACTAGAATATTTAATGGTGTTAAGATATTAATATTGCTTCAAGTGATCTACAGATTCAGTACACACCCTATCCAAACTACAAAAATGTTTTTTGCAGAAGTAAAAATATTCATGATAAAATTCATATGGAATATCAAGGACTTCAAATTTGACAAAACAGTTTTGAAAAGGAAGAAAGAAGCTTTTGATTTTAATTAGGTCCCATCTGTTTATTTTTGCTTTTATTTCCAATATTCTGGGAGGTGGGTCTTGGAGGATCCTGCTGTGATTTATGTCAGAGAGTGTTTTGCCTACGTTCTCCTCTAGGAGTTTTATAGTTTCTGGTCTTACATTTAGCTCTCTAATCCATTTTGAGTTTATTTTGGTGTATGGTGTTAGGAAGTGTTCTAGTTTCATTCTTTTACAAGTGGCTGACCAGTTTTCCCAGCACCACTTGTTAAAGAGACTGTCTTTTCTCCATTTGATATTCTTGCCTCCTTTGTCAAAGATGAGGTGTCCATAGATGCGTGGATTTATCTCTGGGCTTTCTATTTTGTTCCATTGATCTATATTTCTGTCCTTATGCCAGTACCATACTGTCTTGATGACTGTGGCTTTGTAGTAGAGCTTGAAGTCTGGTAGGTTAATTCCCCCAGTTCCATTTTTCTTCCTCAAGATTGCTTTGGCTATTCGAGGTTTTTTGTATTTCCATACAAATTGTGAGATTATTTGTTCTAGTTCTGTGAAAAATATCGTTGGTAGCTTGATAGGGATTGCATTGAATGTATAAATTACTTTGGGTAGTATATTCATTTTTACAATATTTATTCTTCCAATCCACGAACATGGTATATTTCTCCATCTATTAGTGTCCTCTTTTATTACTTTCACTAGTGTTTTATAGTTTTCTATGTACAAGTTTTTTGTTTCCTTAGGTAGATATATTCCTAAGTATTTAATTCTTTTCGTTGCAACAGTGAATGGAATAGTTTCCTTAATTTCTCTTTCTATTTTCTCATTATTAGTGTATAAGATTGCAAGTGATTTCTGTGTGTTGATTTTATATCATGCAACTTGACTGTATTCATTGATTAGCTCTAGTAGTTTTCTGGTAGTCTTTAGGGTTTTCTGTGTAGAGGATCATGTCATCAGCGAACAGTGAAAGTTTTACTTCTTCTTTTCCAATTTGGATTCCTTTTATGTCTTTTTCTGCTCTGATTGCTGTGGCCAAAACTTCCAGAACTATGTTGAATAGTAGTGGTGAGAGTGGGCACCCTTGTCTTGTTCCTGACTTTAGGGGAAATGCTTTCAGTTTTTCACCATTGAGGATAATGTTTGCTGTGGGTTTGTCATATATAGCTTTTATTATGTTGAGATACATCCCTTCTATTCCCACTTTCTGGAGGGTTTTTATCATAATTGGATGTTTAATTTTGTCAAAGGCTTTCTCTGCATCTATTGAGATAATCATATGATTTTTATTTTTCAGTTTGTTAATGTGGTGTATTACGTTGATTGATTTGCGGATATTGAAGAATCCTTGCATTCCTGGGATAAAGCCCACTTGGTCATGATGTATGATCTTCTTAATGTGTTGTTGGATTCTAATTGCTAGAATTTTGTTAAGGATTTTTGCATCTATGTTCATCAATGATATTGGCCTGTAGTTTTCTTTTTTTGTGGGATCTTCTGCACAGCAAAGGAAACTATAAGCAAGGTGAAAAGACAGCCTTCAGAATGGGAGAAAATAATAGCAAATGAAGCAACTGATAAAGGATTAATCTCCAAAATATACAAAGAGCTCCTGCAGCTCAATTCCAGAAAAATAAATGACCAAATCAAAAAATGGGCCAAAGAACTAAACAGACATTTCTCCAAAGAAGACATAAAGATGGCTAACAAACACATGAGAAAATGATCAACATCTCTCATAATCAGAGAAATGTAAATCAAAACCACAATGAGATACCATTTCACACCAGTCAGAATGGCTGCTATCCAAAAGTCTACATGCAATAAATGCTGGAGAGGGTGTGGAGAGAAGGGACCCCTCTTACACTGTTGGTGGGAATGCAAACTAGTACAGCCACTATGGAGAACAGTGTGGAGATTCCTCAAAAAACTGGAAATAGAACTGCCATATGACCCAGCAATCACACTCCTGGGCGTACACACCAAGGAAACCAGAATTGAAAGAGAAACATGTACTCCAATGTTCATTGCAGCACTGTTTATAATAGCCAGGACATGGAAGCAACCTAGATGTCCATCTGCAGACGAATGGATAAGAAAGCTTTGGTACATATACACAATGGAGTATTACTCAGCCATTAAAAAGAATGCATATGAACCAGTTCTAATGAGGTGGATGAAACTAGAGCCTGTTATTCAGAGTGAAGTAAGCCAGAAAGAAAAACACCAATACAATATACTAACGTATATATATGGAATTTAGAAAGATGCAAATGATAACCCTATATACGAGACAGCAAAAGAGACACAGATATATAGAACAGTCTTTGGACTCTGTGGGAGAGGGTGAGGGTGGGATGGTTTGGGAGAATGGCATTGAAACATGTATATTATCATATGTGAAACAAATCGCTAGTTCAGGGTCGATGCATGTTACAGGATGCTCGGGGCTGGTGTGCGGGGATGACCCAGAGGGAGGATAAGGGGAGGAGGGAGGTGGGAGGGGGGTTCGGGAGGGGGAACTCATGTACACCCGGGGTGGAATCATGTCAATGTATGACAAAACCAACCAATATAATATTGCAAAATAATTAGCCTCCAATAAAAACAAAAATTTTTTAAAAAATGAAAAGGAAGAAAGTTGGAGGTCTCACACTTCCTGATTGTAAAACATACTACAAAGCTACAGTAATCACAGCACTAGTATTGGAATAAAGATGGACAACAGACTAATGGAGTAAACTGAGTCTAGAAAGAAACCTTTGTATATGTCCCAGATAATTTTCAACAAGACTGCCAAGAGCATTTTATGAAAAAAAAAAAAGGATATAATATGGCATTAAGTGAAAAAAGACAGTCACAAAAAACAAATACTGTATGATTCCACTTGACTGAGACACTTAAAGAGTCAGATCATGGACAAAATGTAGAATAGTGGTTGCCCACAGGTCAGTGAGGGAAAATGGAGAATTTTGTTTAATGGTTTTAGAATTTCAGCTTGAGAAGTAGGGGAAGTTCTGGATATAGACAGTGGTCATATTTGCATAACTTAATGCCCTTTAAAATGATTAAATTTATGAATTTTGTCATGTATACTCGGCCATAATTTTTTAAGTGAATATAAGATCTAAGGTGACCTCATTAATTGATTTATGATATGAATACAGAGTATAGCTTGCTAGCCCAAAGTATAGGCAAATATCATTGGCTTCAGATACCTCTGGAGAATTTAAGAGGTAAATAAGTCAATCCAATGACAAAACTACTAAATTAAAATCTCTATTTTTAAATTTTCATTTTATTTTTTTATTTTTTATTTTTTATGCTTGTGTGCTGAGGTTTCAGTCGCATCTGACTCTTTGTAAAACTGTGGACAGTAGCCCGCCAGACTCCTCTGTCCATGGGATGTTCCTGACAAGAATACTGGAGTGCAGTGCCATGGCCTCCTCCATGGGATCTTCCCCATGCAAGGATCCAGCCCGCATCTCCTGTAGTCCCTGCATTACAGGCAGATTTCCCACAGAGCCACTGGGGAAGCCCATATTAGAGTACAGTGATTAACAATGTGCTAGTTTCAGATCTACAGAAAAGTGACTGAGTTATGCACATATATGTATCTACATTTTTTTTCCATTTCTTTTCCCATTTAGTTTATTACAAAATATTGAGCAGCGTTCCCTGTGCTACAGTAGGACTTGTTATCATCTATGTTAAATATGTGGTGATTTAGTCTTAAGTCGTGTCCAACTCTTGAGATACCATGGACTGCAGCCCGCTAGGCTCCTCTGTCCATGGGATTTTCCTGGCAAGAATACTGGAGAGGGGTGCCATGCCCTCCTCCACAAGATCTTCCTGACCCAGGGATCCAGCCCATATCTCCATTAGCTCTTGCTTTGCAGGCGGATTCTTTACCTCAGAGCCACCGGGAAAGCCCATATTCAGTTCAGTTCAGTTCAGTCGCTCAGTCGTGTCCGACTCTCCGCGACCCCATGAATCACAGCACACCAGGCCTCCCTGTCCATCACCAACTCCCGGAGTTCACTCAAACTCATGTCCACAGAGTCGGTGATGCCATCCAGCCACCTCATTCTCGGTCGTCCCCTTCTCCTCCTGCCCCCAACCTTTCCCAGCATCAGAGTCTTTTCCAGTGAGTCAACTGGTCGCGTGAGGTGGCCAAAGTATTGCAGTTTCAGCTTTAGCATCAGTCCTTCCAATGAACACCCAGGATTGATCTCCTTTAGAATGGACTGGTTGGATCTCCTTGCAGTCCAAGGGACTCTCGAGAGTCTTCTCCAGCACCACAGTTCAAAAGCATCAGAGTGTAGTGATTAGCAATGTCTACATTGCTACAATTGTCTCCATTGCTAAAAAATGACTACAGCGAAGCAACTGAGTTATACATATACATGTATCTACTATTTTTCAAATTCTCTTCCCATTTAGTTTATTACAAAATATTGAGTAGAGTTCCCTGTGCTATAAAATAGGCCTTGCTGTAATCTATTTTAAATATAGTAGTGTGTATTCATTGGAGAAGGAAATGGCAACCCACTCCAGTATTCTTGCCTGGAGAATCCCAGGGACGGGGGAGCCTGGTGGGCTGCCGTCTATGGGGTTGCAGAGTCAGACACGACTGAAGCGACTTAGCAGCAGCAGTAGCAGTGTGTATTTGGGGCTTCTCTGGTGGTTCACTGGTAAAGAATCCACCTGTAATGCAGAAGACACCAGACACCGGGATTCCGTCCCTGGGTTAAGAAGATCCCTGGAGGAGGGCATGGCCACCCTCAAGTCTAAGTATATTTGTGAGAAACAGTGGGAATGAGACACTGCTAGTCTCCTCACAGATCAAAATGTGTTACATATTACGCCAATTATGTGTCAGCCTGCACATGAAAGAAGAGATTAGTGAAACAGAAGAGGGTCTTGAATTGGATCCAAATAAACTGGGATTTCAGGAAACAAAAATCAGGATTTCAAGTTAATGGCAAAAAGATAGTTATACAACTATTTTTAAAAACCAATGGTGCTGGGAAAACTGGTCAGCCACTTGTAAAAGAATGAAACTAGAACACTTCCTAACACCATACACAAAAATAAACTCAAAATGGATTAGAGAGCTAAATGTAAGACCAGAAATTATAAAACTCAGAGGAGAACATAGGTAAAATACTCTCCGACATAAATCACAGCAGGATCCTCCATGACCCACCTCCCAGAATATTGGAAATAAAAGCAAAAATAAATAAATGGGACCTAATTAAAATTAAAAGCTTCTGCACAGCAAAGGAAACTATAAGCAAGGTGAAAAGGCAGCCTTCAGAATGGGAGAAAATAATAGCAACTGAAACAACTGACAAAGAATTAATCTCCAAAATATACAAGCAGCTCCTGCAGCTCAATTCCAGAAAAATAAACGACCCAATCAAAAAAATGGGCCAAAGAACTAAACAGACATTTCTCCAAAGAAGACATAAAGATGGCTAACAAACACATGAGAAAATGCTCAACATCCCTCATAAGCAGAGAAATGTAAATCAAAACCACAATGAGATACCATTTCACGCCAAGGAAACCAGAATTGAAAGAGAAACATGTACTCCAATGTTCATCGCAGTACTGTTTGTAATAGTCAGGACATGGAAGCAACCTAGATGTCCATCAGCAGACGAATGGATAAGAAAGCTTTGGTACATATACACAATGGAGTATTCAATTCAGTTCAGTTCAGTCGCTCAGTTATGTCCGACTCTTTGCGACCCCATGAATCACAGCACGCCAGGCCTCCCTGTCCATCACCAACTCCCGGAGTTCACTCAAACTCATGTCCATCGAGTCGGTGATGCCATCCAGCCATCTCATTCTCTGTCGTTCCCGTCTCCTCCCACCCCCAATCCCTCCTAGCATCAGACTCTTTTCCAGTGAGTCAACTCGTCGCATATTACTCAGCCATTAAAAAGAATGCATTTGAATCAGTTCTAATGAGGTGGATGAAACTGGAGACTATTATACAGAGTGAAGTAAGCCAGAAAGAAAAACACCAATACAGTATACTACTAACGCATATATATGGAATTTAGAAAGATGGAAATGATAACCCTATATACGAGACAGCAAAAGAGACACAGGTGTATAGAACAGTCTTTGGGACTCTGTGGAGAGGGCAAGGGTGGGATGATTTGGGAAAATGGCATTGAAACATGTATATTATCATATGTGAAACGAATTACCAGTCCAGGTTTGATGCATGTTACAGGATGCTCGGAACTGGTGCACGGGGATGACCGAGAGGGAGGATAAGGGGAGGAGGGAGGTGAGAGGGAGGTTCAGGAAGGGGAACTCATGTACACCCGGGGCGATTCATGTCAATGTATGGCAAAACCAACCAATAAAATATTGTAAAATAATTCAGTTCAGTTCAGTTCAGTTCAGTCGCTCAGTCGTGTCCGACTCTCCGCGACCCCATGAATCACAGCACACCAGGCCTCCCTGTCCATCACCAACTCCCGGAGTTCACTCAAACTCATGTCCACAGAATCGGTGATGCCATCCAGCCATCTCATTCTCCGTCGTCCCCTTCTCCTCCCGCCCCCAACCCTTCCCAGCATCAGAGTCTTTTCCAGTGAGTCAACTCGTCTCATGAGGTGGCCAAAGTATTGGAGTTTCAGCTTTAGCATCAGTCCCTCCAATGAACATCCAGGATTGATCTCCTTTAGAATGGACTGGTTGGATCTCCTTGCAGTATAAGGGACTCTCAAGAGTCTTCTCCAACACCACAGTTCAAAAGCATCGATTCTTCGGCGATCAGCTTTCTTCACAGTCCAACTCTCACATCCATACATGACCACGGGAAAACCATTGCCTTGACTAGACGGACCTTGGTCGGCAAAGTAATGTCTCTGCTTTTTAATATACTATCAAGGTTGGTCATAACTTTCCTTCCAAGGAGCAAGCGTCTTTTAATTTCATGGCTGCAATCAGCATCTGCAGTGATTTTGGAGCCCAAAAAAACAAAGTCTGACACTGTTTCCACTGTTTTTCCATCTATTTCCCATGAAGTGATGGGACCAGATGCCATGATCTTTGTTTTCTGAATGTTCAGCTTCAAGCCAACCTTTTCACTCTCCTCTTTCACTTTCATCAAGAGGCTTTTGAGTTCCTCTTCACTTTCTGCCATAAGGGTAGTGTCATCTGCATATCTGAGGTTATTGATATTTCTCCCAGCAATCTTGATTCCAGCTTGTGCTTCTTCCAGCCCAGCGTTCCTCATGATGTTAGCCTCCAATAAAAAACAAATACATAAATTTGTATAACCAAAAAAAAACATAAAATATAGAGAAACCACTAAAATTTCAATTCCTATTTAATTCCTATAGCAAAATAAATTCAAGATTAATCAAAAGTTTTAATATAAGATATAAAAATGCTTTAAAAGATAAACACTGGAAAAGAATTGAAGACTATTTAACACAAATGGAATGGGAAAACGTATCTTTCTAAGCAAGATACACAAATGAAAAAAATTGAATATAAAATGTAAAAAAAAATTTACATGCAAAAATCATTCTACATAGTTTAAAAAGCTAAAAACTTGTAACCAGGAAATGGAGAAGGAAATGGCAACCCACTCCAGTATTCTTGCCTGGAAAATCCCATGGACAGAGAAGCCTGGTGGGCTACAGTCCATATGGTAGCAAAAGAGTCGGACACAATTTAGCAACTAAACAACAACAAGAAATCTAATTTTTAAACTTAATTTGATGGCATATATTGTGTGTATTTTTAGTCATCCCTTTTGAACTAACATTATATCATGCACTTTTTCTTATGTCTTCAAATTTTCTTTGAAAACACGATTTTTGATAGCTGCATGATAACCCATCTTATGAATAGATTGTATTCACTTACTTGTCAAATATTTTTGGTTGTTTAGGTTTTTGCTTTTTCACTACAGTGAGTGGTACTATAGTCCACAGTGTTCTTATTCTATTTGTTTAGCAGCTGGTGGCTCAGATGGTAAAGAATGCACCTGCAATGCAGGAGACCTTGGTTCAGTCCCTGGGGTGGGAAGATCCCCTGGAGAAGGGCACGGATACCCACCTCATTATTCTGGCCTGGAGAATTCCATGGACAGAGGAGCATGGCAGGCTGTAGTTCTTGGGGTCACAACAAGTAGGACACAGCTGAGACACTTTCACACAACCAGAAAATATAAACTACTCATGCAGTGGTAAAAGTAATCTTTTCTTAGTATATAAATATCTCATAAAAATCAGTATGGAAAAGATTGACTATTGAATTAAATAGGTAAAATTTGAATGAATATATACATACATTTATATTTATATACATATAAACTCACAGAAAATAAATACGAATCAAATTAAATATGTGGAAAGATGATCGAATTCAATTATATCAAAAGGGTTGTGGTTAAAGAATAAGAGTGACTTTAATCAGATGTCATAAATATTTATTAGGTACTGGTGACTGAGATGTGGACAAAAGAATTCTCATAGAGTGGACAGGACTATAGCAACTGAACCTCAAGTATGGTAATTTGGCAATAGCTATCAATATCAACATTTAAATGCATGTATTACCTGACCATTCATTCAAATATCATAGGAACAATGCTATCCCTATAAAATTATATTTGCATATACATAAAACATATATTAATTAGAATATTAATTGCCATAGAAAAGTTTAGCAACCACATTAATAGAAATGTACATATTAATTTTACTATAAATTTATAAGAACTGTGCACCATAAGAAAAATTATGTATATATATATAACTGGGCTTCCCAGTTGGCCCAGTGGTAAAGAATCTGCGTTCCAGTACAGGAGACTCAGAAGACACGAGCTCGATCCTGGGTCAGGAAGGTCTCCTGGGGTATGAAATGGCAACCCACTCCAGTATTCTTGCCTGGGAAATTCCACGGACAGAGGGGACTGGCAGGCTATAGTCCATAGGACCTCAAAGAGCCGGAAACTACAAGTGACTAATCATGCATGTACAAAATACATGGACTTGCATGGAAATATCTTCAAGATGTTGAATAGTAAAAGCAAGTGTTACATATATAGAAAGAAGCAAATATATGTATGTTAATTACACTTGCATTTGTAAAGATTATTACCAGATGAAAAGAAACAAATTCAGGTCCAACAGTTAGAGCTGGAGATGCTGAGGAAAAAATAGGAAATTCATGTGACACTGCATACCGTATTGTTTGGTTCCATTTATGCTGTTTATTGATATCTGTTTTACTCCAAATCTTCTTGTAAATAGGAAAGTATTAAGTTAAAGATTTTGTGCATAATGCCACAGAAGTGTAGTTAAAAAAAAGGCAATATATATATAAATAGCTATTTTAAATTTTATAAATGAAAAAGTTCATCTAAATGATAAGAATCTAAATAAAAATCATCCTGTCCTGAAAAAGAGTTGTTATTATTGTTCAATCGCTAAGTCCACCTCTTTGCTACTCCATGAACTGCAATATCTTTTTTGCTCTTTTTTCATGAAAAAGAGTAAAAAATATACATCCATAAATTGGTTGGGTTTCCCAGGTGGCTCTAGTGGTAAAGAGCCCAGCAGCCAATGCAGGAGATATAAGAGATGCCAGTTCAATCCCTGGGTCAGGAAGATCGCATGGAGGAGGGCATGGCAGCCCACTCCAGTATTCTTGCCTGGAGAATCCCATGGACAGAGGAGCCTGGTGAGCTACAGTCCCTAGGGTCACAGAGATGCAGACATGACGGAAGCGACTTAGCATACACAAATTAGTTAAAAATCAGTGCAATAATTTTCTCATGAATTCATTATACATTATTTTTTTAATATATAGGCTTTATACCATTCTGGGTACAGTTATAAACAAGTAATTATAGACCTTACATTCTAGTAAGGAGGAAAACTGTTATTAATAGCACAGATGTATAATTGCAATCTTTAATTATGATTATCATAAACTTGTTCAAGATAAAGAAATCAGAATCAAATTGTAAAATGGCTTCCCTGGTGGCTAATATTGTAAAGAATCTGCCTGCAATGGGGAAGACCTGGGTTCAATCGCTGGGTTGAGAAGATCACATGCAGGAGAGCATGGCAGTTCACTCCAGTATCCTTGTCTGGAGAATCCCCATGGACAGAGGAGCCTGGCAGGCTACAGTCCACGCAGTTGCAAACAGCTAGACATGACTGAGTGACTAAGCCCAAAATGACTTCCACATTCAAAGGAAATGTCCCCTGATGTCAGATCCTTTCATAGTAATTAATGCACTTAGTTAAAATGAGATATGATGTTCCTTCTCCAGAGCTTCTTCATAGCATTAGTTAACTCAGAGTTTCTTAGACTGTAGATTAATGGGTTCAGCATGGGACTTATAACTGTATAAAACACGCTCAAAGATTTGTCAATGGGGAAGGTCTTAGCAGGTCTCGCATTTACAAATATAGAGGGAACAAAGAAGCAGACAACCACAGTGATGTGGGAACCACAGGTCTGGAGGGCTTTCCGCCTCCCTTCCTGACTCAGGTTCTTCAGAGAGTTGAGGATGACTCCATAGGAGACGAGTAAGATCAGAAACGCAATAGTGCAGATCACTCCTCCATTGGCCAACACTAAGATGCCAATGACATAGGTGTCAGTACAGACGAGTTTCAGTAAAGGGAACATGTCACATATAAAGTGATCAATGACATTGGGGCCACAGAATGGGAGCCCATAAACAGTGCTAAGTTGAATAATTGAGTGTAGAAAACCTCCAACCCAGGACAGCACCAGAAACACAACACACACCCTCTGCCTCATGATCACCAAATAATGCAGGGGCTTACAGATGGCCACATAGCGGTCATAGGCCATCACCAGCAGAAGGATGATCTCTGATCCACCAAAAAAGTGCTCTGTAAACAACTGGGTCATGCAAGATTCAAATGATATGATTTTTTCCCCTAAGAACAAGTCTGAAATCATTCTAGGGGTAATACAAGAAGAGTAAGTGACATCCATAAATGATAAGCTAGCAAGAAAAAAGTACATCGGTGAGTCCAGGGTCTTACTGACAGCTACAGTCACAATAATGACCAGGTTGCCCATCAGGGTCAAAATGTAGAAGAAAAGGAACATAGCAGAAAGTACACTCTGCTCCTTTGGATTTTGTGTGAGGCCCAGGAGGACAAAGTAAGTTACGTTGCTCCTTAGTTCCATCCAGTCTGGACAGAAGCTGAGTTCAGGTATTAGAAGCAGCTGGTCTAAAAGACAATGAAAAAAAAAAAACACACTTAAGCTGGGGGGGGGGGACACTTAAAGGGGAAAACACTTAAATGTACAATTGTTTATTTACACATTCACTTGAAGAATGCATATATAACCTCTATTTGTGTCTAATATGTCATGGACATTTTGATTACAAGTGGAGTAAGGCATCGTTTCTTTCCCTCAGTAATATGGTACATAACAAGGGATCAGGCAATTCCGTACCCAAGTTATATATGCCATTAATATTTGACTTCCCTGGTGCTCAGATGGTAAAGAATCTACTCGCAGTGCAGGAGACCTAGGTTTGATCCCAGGATTGTTAACATCCACTGGAGGAGGAAATGGCAACGCACTCCATTATCTTGCCTGGAAAATTCCATGGAGAGAGGAGCCTGGCAAATTATAGTCCAATCAGTCACAAAGACTCAGACATGACTGAGCAACTTTTTTTTTTTTTAATGAATATCACACAGTGTTTAGGATCATAGGTGCCTCAGATGGTAAAAGTGTCTGCCTACAATGAGAGAGACCTGGGTTTGACCCCTGGGTTGGGAAGATCCCCTGGAGAAGGAAATAGTAACACAATCCAGTACTCTTGCCTGGAAAACTCCATGGATGGAGGAGCCTTGTAGGCTACAGTCCAGGGGGTCACAAAGAGTCGGACATGACTGAAACTTCACTTTCACTTTCCTTCACTTTAGGAGTATATCAAACTATAATCAAAGAAGGCTTCCTGGAGGAAACAATGCTTTGGTTGAGTTTTTAAAAAAATTGAAAACATAAAATAGATGGGAGAGAATTCTATGAAAAAGTGAAATATTTAAAGAGTCAGAAAATATAATAAATGAGACCCACTTAAGGTAATTTACAGTATAGGTAGATCAAACTGTGAACAGAAGGTCCTTGTACTGAATTGTCTCAAACCCCACTGACACCTCTTAGGTCTTTAGGTGGATATTTCCCTTTTCCTGACCAGTAAATCCTGCAACAGACTAATTTTGAGTCAGCCCCTGTTTCTCCCCTAATTTTCAAACATGTGTATGCAATAAGGTTGCATATTGTCACCTTGATTATTTAACTTATATGCAGAGTACATCATGAGAAACACCAGACTGGATGAAGCACAAGCTGGAATCAAGATTGCTGGGAGAAATGTCAATGACCTCAGATATGCAGATGACACCACCCTTAAAGCAGAAAGTGAAGAAGAATTATAGAGCTTCCTGATGAAAATGAAAGAGTAGACTGAAAAAGTTGGCTTAAAACTCAACATTCAGAAAACTTAGATCATGGCCTCTGGTCCCATAACTTCATGGCAAATAGATGGGTAAAGAGTGGAAACAATGACAAACTTTATTTTGGGGGCTCCAAAATCACTGTAGATTGTGACTGCTGCCATGAAATTAAAAGACATTTGTTCTTTGGAAGAAAAGTTGTGACCAACCTAGACAGCATATTAAAAAGTAGAGACATAAATTTGCCAACAAACTGATTCGTCTAGTCAAAAGTATGGTTTTTCCTCTAGTCATGTATGGATGTGAGAGTTGGACTATAAATAAAGGTGAGCACTGAAGAATTGACGCTTTTGAACTGTGGTGTTGGAGAAGACTCTTGAGAGTCCCTTGGACAGCATGGAGATCCAACCAGTCCATCCTAAAGGAAATCAGTCCTGAATATTCACTGGAAAGACTGATGCTGAAGCTGAAACTCCAATACTTTGGCCCCCTGATGTGAAGAACTGACTCATTGGAAAAGACCCTGATGCTGGGAAAGACTGAATGTGGGAGGAGAAGGGGATGACAGAGGATGAGATGGTTGGTTGGTATCACCAACTGAATGGACATCAGTTTGAATAAACTCCGGGATTTGGTGATGGACAGGGAGGCCTGGCGTGTTGCAGTCCATGGGATCACAGTGTGGGACATGACTGAGCGACTGAACTGCTATGTAACATCTCTAATTTTGGCATAGTTTAATGGCAATGTAGTACTTATAAAGCTAACTTTTAAAACTTCTACTATAAATATAAGCATTCCTTAATCAAAATTTAAACAGGCGCTCCTTATTTATTAAATCCTATTATTTTCCATGTTATTGTTCAGCCAAAAATTCAATGCTCTTCACTCATTGATACTCTCATAAAAATTTAATAATTCCTATTTATTCTATTTTCAAAATATATCACAAGTTTGATCATACCCTACTTGTTAATTTCTTCCTGGTCTACTGAAGTAGCCTCCTGCCAAATCTCTCCATGTTTATTCTGGCCTTCAAAAACTGATTCTCCTGAAGCAGCCCAAATTGTCCTTTTAAATTTTATTCTGATGACATCATCCTGCTCCTGAAAAGTCTTAACCGTATATTCCAATCACAGACTCATAGTTTAATGTATCACATTTAATGTTTAGAGTAATAAGAACTGGAATTTCCATTTTATAATGGAAGAAACTAATTCTCAGAATATGTCATTCATTTTCCACAAATCACATATTTTTTAAGGGTTACATCTAGAACTGAATCTAAGTTTGATTGATTTCAAAGTAATATAATTTCTTTTACAATAAAGAACATCCCACACTTGTGAATCTGATTCCCATGATTTACCATTAGTCTTACCTTTAGAGGCTTCTTCAGAATCTGAACGATGCCTTTAAGTTACTAGTAAACACTAAGAATTATTTTTCATCGAGTTGGACAACAGAGGGCAAAAGTTGCCTTATTATTTGAGCATAAATTTGATTTCATTCGGCTGTCTGTCCATTTTCTTCATGGAGTCTCATGATTATTCAAGTCATTTTTATGTGCAGTGTAGATTATTTGAAAGGACTTCCAGGGTGCATACAGAAAAACAAAAGTGTATCAGATTAGAAACTTATCAAAATGACCAAGAAATCCTATGTATACATAGAAGGTATCAAGTAGCCATTTCCCAGGAAAATTTTCCACAAGTACTTCTTTCCACCAACTTGAAAAAGAAAAGTAGCATTTGGCTGTTTCACCCTTCTAATTCTGTCATGCTAGCATGGCCAGATCAGTTGACCTAAGATTTTGAAAGATGTTCCTGTGATTTTTTTTAAGTCATATTTTAAGTCTAAGAAAAGGCCTCAGGAAAAAATTGATGCCAGTTACTAAGTGGATAGCATCTACTTACCCTTAGGGGTGAAGATCATGGGATATTTCATCCCTTCCAGCTGCAATTATCATTGAGTCTTGGAACTGGAATATGTCCAAGACTGACTCATATTTAATTAATTCACTGGGATTTTCCCCAAAGTTTTTAAAGATCATCTATATGCAAAGATTTTAATAGGACAAGTCACATAATTCATGTCAGAAATGTCCAACATGGGAAAAAAACTTCATGAGAAAAAAGAATCATCATTAATCACCCAGATTAATATAAAAACCCAGTCATTTTACTCCAGTGAACAGATATGTTATGTACTACCCCATCTGCCACAGCACGATTGTCTATCCTTTTATTTAAGATGCAATTTAATCACCTTAAATTTTGGTTAGATATATGAAAGTTACATCAGAAAACACAGTTAAATGCCTTAAATAAAATATGTAGTACCTAATTTTAAAATCTGGAAGAAGCACAACAGTCAGAACTGTACATAGAACAACCGACTGGTTCCAAATAGGAAAGGGAGTGCGTCAAGGCTGTATATTGTCACCTTGCTTATTTAACTTATATGCAGAGTACATCATGAGGAACACAAGCTGGAATCAAGATTTCTGGGAGAAATATCAATAATCTCAGATATGCAGATGACACTACCCTTATGGCAGAAAGTGAAGAGGAACTCAAAAGCCTCTTGTTGAAAGTGAAAGAAGAGAGTGAAAAGGTTGACTTGAAGCTCAACATTCAGAAAACAAAGATCATGGCATCTGGTCCCATCACTTCATGGGAAATAGATGGAAAAACAATGGAAACAGTGTCAGACTTTATTTTTTTGGGCTCCAAAATCACTGTGGATGCTGATTGCAGCCATGAAATTAAAAGACGCTTACTCCTTGGAAGGAAAGTTATGACCAACCTAGATAACATATTAAAAAGCAGAGACACTACTTTGCCAACAAAGATCCATCTAGTCAAGGCTACGGTTTTTCCCGTGGTCATGTATGGATGTGAGAGTTGGACTGTGAAGAAAGCTGAGCGCCAAAGAATTGATGCTTTTGAACTGTGGTGTTGGAGAAGACTCTTGAGAGTCCCTTGTACCGCCAGGAGATCCAACCAGTCCATTCTAAGGAAGATCAATGCTGGGTGTTCATTGGAAGGACTGATGCTAAAGCTGAAGCTGCAATACTTTGGCCACCTCATGCGACAAGTTGACTCACTGGAAAAGACTCTGATGCTGGGAAAGGTTGGGGGCGGGAGGAGAAGGGGACGACGGAAAGTGAGATGGCTGGATGGCATCACCGACTCTGTGGACATGAGTTTGAGTGAACTCCGGGAGTTGGTGATGGACAGGGAGGCCTGGCGTGCTGTGATTCATGGGGTCGCGGAGAGTCGGACACGAATGAGCGACTGAACTGAACTGAACTGAACTGAATTTTAAAATCACCATCGTGATTATCTGGTTTGTTAAGATCTTTTTTGTACAGATCTTATGCGCATTCTTGCCACATTTTCTTAATATCTTCTGCTTCTGTTAGGTCCATAACATTTCTGTCCTTTATTGTGCCCATGTTTCAAGAAATATTCCCTTGGTATTTCTAATTTTTTTGAGGAGATCTCTAGTCACTCTCATATTATTATTTTCCTTTATTTCTTCACATTGATCACTTAGGAAGGCTTTCTTATACAAAAATATTTTTTCAAGACATTGCATAGTAAAAGCAAGGATTATATATAAAGAAAGTAACAAATATCCATATGTTAAACACATTTGCATTTGCAAAGATTATTGCCAAATCAAAATTAAGAAACAAAATTAGAGTTTACATTTATGAAGACAAGAAAATTCTGACAGAAAAATAAGAAATATGGAAATTTATTTGAGACCTAATCCTATATTGTTTGGGCTTCCCTGATAGCTCAGTTGGTAAAGAATCCACCTGCAATGCAGGAGACCCCGGTTCAATTCCTGGGTCGGGCAGATCCACTGGAGAAGGGATAGGCTACCCACTCCAGTATTCTTGGGCTACCCTTGTGTCTCAGCTGGTAAAGAATCTGCCTGCAATGCAGGAGACCTGGGTTCATTTCCTGGGTAGGGAAAACCCGCTAGAGAAGGGAAAGGCTACCCACTCCAGTATTCTGGCCTGGAGAATTCCATGGATTATACAGTCCATGGTGTTGCAGAATCAGTCATGACTGAGCAAATTTCACTTTCTTTCAATCTTATATTGTTTGGTTTTCATATATGCTGTTAATTAATCCCTATTTTACTTCAAATTTTCTTGTAAGCAGCAAAATATTTCAGTTAAAAATTTTGGGCATAATGTGATGGAAATATAGCAAAGAAGACAATCTATATAAAATTACAATTTTTAAGTTATATAAATAAGCAAGTGCACTTAAATGATAAGAATCTAAAGAGAAATTCCTCTGTGTCTGAACAAGAGTAAAAAAGATAAAACCATAAATGATCAAAAATCAGTGTAACTATACAATAGTAACCTTGCAAGTTAATTATATATTATTAACATCTTGCTGCATAGGCATTAAATCTTGCTAGCTACAGTGATAAATAGGTATTTATAGGCTTTATACGCTAATAGAGAGGAAAACTGTTTTAATAGCACAGTTGTATAATTATCTTTAATTATAATTATAGTAAAGTTTTTGCAAAAATAGAGAAATCAGCATCAAATTTTAAAATGACTTCTGCATTGTAAGGTAATGGACCCTGATGTCGAAAGACTCGCTTCATGGTGGATGATGTACTTATTTAATATGAGATACGATGTTTCTTCTCCAGAGCTTCTTCATCAGTTCAGTTCAGTTCAGTCACTCAGTTGTGTCTGACTCTTTGCGACCCCATGAATCACAGCACACCAGGCCTCCCTGTCCATCACCAACTCCCGGAGTTCACCCAAACAAATGTCCATCAAGTCGGTGATGCCATCCAGCCATCTCATTCTCTGTCGTCCCCTTCTCCTCCTGCCCCCAATCTTCCCCAGCATCAGAGTCTTTTCCAGTGAGTCAACTCTTCGCATGAGGTGGCCAAAGTATTGGAGCTTCAGCTTTAGATCAGTCCTTCCAATGAACACCCAGGATTAATCTCTTTTAGAAGGGACTGGTTGGATCTCCTTACAGTCCAAGGGACTCTCAAGAGTCTTCTCCAGCACCAAAGTTCAAAACCATAAATTCTTCAGTGATCAGCTTTCTTCACAGTCCAACTCTCACATCCATACATGACCATGGGAAAAACCATAGCCTTGACTAGACGGACCTTTGTTGGCGAAGTAATGTCTCTGCTTTTTAATATGTTATCTAGGTTGGTCATAACTTTCCTTCCAAGGAGTAAGCATCTTTTAATTTCATGGCTGCAATCAGCATCCACAGTGATTTTGGAGCCCAAAAAATAAAGTCTGACACTGTTTCCCATCTATTTCCCATGAAGTAATGGGACCAGATGCCATGATCTTTGTTATAGCATAGATTAATGGGTTCAGAATGGGGGTTATGACTGTATAGAACACACTCAATAATTTGTCAATGGGGAAGGTCTTAGCAGGTCTCGCATTTACAAATATAGAGGGAAGAAAGAAGCAGACAACCACAGTGATGTGGGAACCACAGGTCTGGAGGGCTTTCCGCCTCCCTTCCTGACTCAGGTTCTTCAGAGAGTGCAGGATGACTCCATAGGAGACAAGCAAGAGCAGAAACACAATAGTGCAGATCAGTCCTCCATTGGCCACAACTAAGAGACCAATGAGATAGGTGTCGGTAGAGACAAGTTTCAGTAAAGGGAACATGTCACATATAAAGTGATCAATGACATTGGGGCCACAGAATGGGAGCCCATAAACAGTGCTAAGTTGAATAATTGAGTGCAGAAAACCTCCAACCCAGGACACCAGCAGCAGCACAACCCACACCTTCTGCCTCATGATCACCAAATAATGCACGGGCTTACAGATGGCCACATAGTGGTCATAGGCCATCACCAGCAGAAGGAAGACCCCTGATACAGCAAAAATGTGCTCTGTAAACAGCTGGGTCATGCAAGATTCAAAGGTTATGATTTTTTCCCCAAAGAACAAGTATGAAATCAACCTGGGGGTAATAGAAGAGGAATAAGTGATATCCACAAATGATAATCTAGTAAGAAAAAAGTACATCGGTGAGTTCAGGATCTTACTGACAGCTATAGTCACAATAATAACCAGATTTCCCACCACAGTCAAAATATAGAAGAGCAAGAACATAACAGGAAGGACTTTCTGCTCCTTTGGATTCTGTGTGAAGTCTAGGAGGACAAAGTAAGTTACATTGTTCCTTGGTTCCATTTCATCTGTACAGAAGTTGACTTCACATCTGAGAAGTAGTTTACCTACAAAACAAAGGGGAAAACACTTAAAGACAGAAAAGACTTAAATGTTTAATTTTTTATTTATCCATTCATTAGAAGATATGCATGTTTCCATGGAAGCAACCTAGATGTCCATCTGCAGAATGGAGTATTATTCAGCAATTAAGAATACATTTGAATCAGTTCTAATGAGGTGGATGAAACTGGAACCTATTATACAGGGTGAAGTAAGCCAGAAAGAAAAATACCAATACAGTATACTAATGCATATATATGGAAGAAATATGGTAACGATAACCCTATACATGAGACAGCAAAAGAGACACAGATGTATAGAACAGTCTTTTAGACTCGGTGGGAGAGGTGAGGGTGGGATGGTTTGGGAGAATGGCATTGAAACATGTATATTATCATATGTGAAATGAATCGCCAGTCCAGGTTTGATGCATGATGCAGGATGCTTGGGGCTGGTGTACTGGGATGAACCAGAGGGATGGGATGGGAATGGAGGTAGGAGGGGGTTTCAAGAAGGGGACACATGTACACCCAGGGTGGATTCAAGTCAATGTATGACAAAACCAATACAATAATGTAAAGTAAATAAATAAACAAACTGAAATACCAAAAAAAAATGAACCATATAAAATATGAAAGTATATATCATGGTTATCCTAAAAACTAAAAAAGAAGTTGCAGTTTTATTCACTGCTTAAAAGACAATAAGTAGGGTATAGTGACAGAAAATAAGAGGGAAAATTCTACTGGGAAAGTAATCCAAGACGAGCTTTCTTAAAGGTGATGCTCAAGCTGAGTTTGAAAGTGTAGGAAGTGACTTCCATCATAGACACCATTACAGAAATTATACAATGATCTTATTTATGAAATGGAGCCTGGAAAATTCCATGGACAGAGGAGTGTGGAGGGCTGCAGGCCATGGGACACAACTCAACACACACACACTCACAACATACCCATGGACTCAGAGAATAAACTTATGCTTGTTAGGGTGGAAGAACTTGGGGGAGAGATAATTAGAGATTTTGGAGTTGGCATGTACACACTGCAACATTTCAATTAAATAATCAACAAGGTCCTACTGTATAGCACAGAACTCTGAACAGTGTTATATGGCAACCTGGGTGAAAGGGGAGTTTTGTGGAGAATGGATGCTTGTATATATAGGCTGAGTTCTTTCTTTGCTATCCACATGAAACTATCACAACATTGCTTATTGGATACCGTCCTCCAATATAAAAATAAAAGTTTGGGTAAAAATAAGCCCTGTTACAGCAATTGAAAGCATATAAAAATTAATAAAATTATTTCACTTCAGAGATGTCAGAAGATACACTTGAGCAGATGCGAGAGACGCCGGTCCCAGTGGTGCAGACGCGAGAGACCTGGCTGGCGCAACTGACCACACACAGAAGTGTGGCGGAGAGGAGCTACCCGACGTCCAAGGTAAGGTACAGCGGCTCCGCTTTGCTGGAGCAGCTGTGAAGAGATATTCTACGACCAAGGTAAGAGAAACCCAAATAAGACGGTAGGTATTGCGAGGGAGCATCAGAGGGCAGACACACTGAAATCATAATCACAGAAAACTAGTTCATCTGATCATATGGACCACAGCCCTGTCTAACTCAATGAAACTAAGCCATGCTACGTGGGGCCACCCAAGACAGACAGGTAATGGTGGAGCGGTCTGGCAGAACGTAGTCCACTGGAGAAGGAAATGGCAAACCACTTCAGTATACTTGTCTTGAGAACCCCATGAACAGTATCAAAAGGCAAAATAATAGGATACTGAATGAGAAATTCCCCAGGTCGGTAGGTGCCCAGTATGCTACTGGAGATCAGTGGAGAAATAACTCCAGAAAGAATGAAGGGATGGAGCCAAAACAAAAACAATACCCAGCTGTGGATGTGACTGGTGATAGAAGCAAGGTCTGATGCTGTAAAGAGCAATATTGCATAGGGACCTGGAATGTTAGGTCCATGAATCAAGGCAAATTGGAAGTGGTCAAACAGGGGATGGCAAGAGTGAACGTAGACATTCTAGGAATCAGTGAACTAAAATGGACTGGAATGTGTGAATTTAACTCAGATGACCATTATATCTACTACTGTGGGCAGGAATCCCTTAGAAGAAATGGAATAGCCATCATGGTCAACAAAAGAGTCCGAAATGCAGTACTGGGATGCAATCTTAAAAATGACAGAATGATTTCTGTTCGTTTCCAAGGCAAACCATTCAATATTACAGTAATCTAAGCCTACGCTCCAACCAGTAATGCTTAAGAAGCCAAAGTTGAACTTTGAAGACCTACAAGACCTTTTAGAACTAACACCCAAAAAAGATGTCCTTTTCATTCTAGGGGACTGGAATGCAAAAGTAGGAAGTCAAGAAACACCTGGAGTAACAGGAAAACTTGGCCTTGGAGCATGAAATGAAGCAGGGCAAAGGCTAATAGAGTATTGCCAAGAGAATGCACTGGTCATAGCAAACACCCTCTTCCAACAACACAAGAGAAGATTCTACACATGGACATCACCAGATGGTCAACACCGAAATCAGATTGATTATATTCTTTGCAGCCAAAGATGGAGAAGCTCTATACAGTTAGCAAAAAGAAGAAAAGGAGCTGACTGTGGCTCAGATCATGAACTCCTTATTGACAAATTCAGACTTAAATTGAAGAAAGTAGGGAAAACCACTAGACCATTCAGATATGACCTGAATCAAATCCCTTATGATTATACAGTGGAAGTAAGAAATAGATTTAAGGGACTAGATTTGATAGAGTGCCTGATGAACTATGGACAGAGGTTCGTGACATCATACAGGAGACAGGGACCAAGACCATCCCCATGGAAAAGAAAGGCAAAAAAGCAAAATGGCTGTCTGAGGAGGCCTTACAAATATCTGGGAAAAGAAGAGAAGCGAAAAGCAAAGGAGAAAAGGAAAGATATAAGCATCTGAATGCAGAGTTCCAAAGAATAGCAAGGAGAGATAAGAAAGTCTTCCTCAGTGATCAATGCAAAGAAATAGTGGAAAACAACAGAATAGGAAAGACAAGAGATCACTTCAAGAAAATTAGAGATTCCAAGGGAACATTTCATGCAAAGATGGGCTCGATAAATGACAGAAATGGTATGGACCTAACAGAAGAAGAAGATATTAAGAAGAGGTGGCAAGAATACACAGAAGAACTGTACAAAAAAGATCTTCACGACCAAGATAGACACGATAACGTGATCACTGACCTAGAGCCAGACATCTTGGAATATGAAGTCAAGTGGGCCTTGGAAAGCATCACTATGAACAAAGCTAGTGGTAGTGATGGAATTCCAGTTGAGCTATTTCAAATCTTGAAAGATGATCTTGTGAAAGTGCTGCACTCAATATGCCAGCAAATTTGGAAAACTCAGCAGCGGCCACAGGACTGGAAAAGGTCAGTCTTCATTCCAATCCCAAAGAAAGGCAATGCCAAAGGATGCTCAAACTACCGCACAATTGCACTCATCTCACAAGCTAGTAAAGTCATGCTCAAAATTCTCCAAGCGAGGCTTCAGCAATATGTGAACCGTGAACTTCCAGATGTTCAAGCAGGTTTTAGAAAAGGCAGAGGCACCAGAAATCAAATTGCCAACATCCGCTGGATCATGGAGAAAGCCAGAGAGTTCCAGAAAAATATCTATTTCTGCTTCATTGACTATGCCAAAGCCTTTGACTGTGTGGATCACAATAAACTGTGGAAAATTCTGAAAGACATGGGAATACCAGACCACCTGACCTGCCTCTTGAGAAATCTATATGCAGGTCAGGAAGCAACAGTTAGAAATGGACATGGGACAACAGACTAGTTTCAAAAAGGGAAAGGAGTACATCAAGGCTGTATATTGTCACCTTGCTTAGTTAACTTATATGCAGAGTACATCATGAGAACGCTGGACTGCAGGAAGCACAATCTGGAATCAAGATTGCTGGGAGAAATATCAATAACCTCAGATATGCAGATGACACTACCCTTATGGCAGAAAGTGAAGAACTAAAGAGCCTCTTGATGAAAGTGAAAGAGGAGAGTGAAAAGTTGGCTTGAAGCTCAACATTCAGAAAACGAAGATCATGGCATCTGGCCCCATCACTTATTGGGAAATAGATGGGGAAATAGTGGAAACAGTGTCAGACTTTATTTTTGGGGGCTCCAAAATCACTGCGGATGCTGATCTCAACCATGAAATTAAAGGACGCTTGCTCCTTAGAAGGAAGGTTATGACCAACCTAGATAGCATATTAAAAGGCAGAGACATTACTTTGCCAACAAAGGTCCGTCTAGTCAAGGCTATGGTTTTTCCAGTGGTCATGTATGGATGTGAGAGTTGGACTGTGAAGAAAGCTGATCACCGAAGAATTGATGCTTTTGAACTGTGGTGCTGGAGAAGACTCTTGAGAGTCCCTTGGACTGCAAGGAGATCCAACCAGTCCATTCTAAAGGAATGGGTGTTCATTGGAAGGACTGATGCTAAAGCTGAAACTGCAATTCTTTGGCCACCTCATGCGTCGAGTTGACTCATTGGAAAAGACTCTGATGCTGGGAGGGATTGGGGGTGGGAGGAGAAGGGGACGACAGAGGATGAGATGGCTGGATGGCATCACCACCTCAATGGACATGAGTTTGGGTGATCTCCGGGAATTGGTGATGGACAGGGAGGCCTGGTGTGCTGTGATTCATGGGGTCGCAAAGAGTCGGACACGACTGAACGACTGAACAGAATGGAATGGAATACTTACACAACTTTAAAATTTTCACAGGAATTTTTATGGCAGTACTATGTTAAAAAGGACTTGTGCCCTCGTGTCTTTTTCCAGATTTTATTGTGGCAGCTTTTAACCTTCCCATGGTGAGGATGATGTTAGCAGTGCATCTGTCATATAAGGACTTAACTATGTCGAGGTACATTCTTTCTATTTCCAATTTGTTGAGAGTTTTTTATGAAATGATGTTGAATTTCTAAAAGTTCATGAAAAACTCAAGAATAAATTAAGAAAATAATTGCATTTACAAGAGCACCAAATAGAATAAAATATTTAGGAATAAACTTAACCAAGGAGACAGTCTTGTAAACTGAAAAGTGCAAAATGTATCCTAGTGACATTATCAAATACACACATACATGGAAAGATATTTATGATCTGGGATATTTAACAGTATTAAGATATAAATAATAACTCAACATATTAGTAAGATGTTAATAATACCTTCAGATTCAGTGCAATCCTTATCAAAATCCCAGAATAGTTTTTATAGAAGCAGAAATATTCATACAGAATCTCAAGGACTTTAAATTGCCGAAACAATTTTGAAAGGAAGTGGAAACTTGGAGATCTCACGCTACCTGATCTTAAAACATATAACACAAAGTTATGGGAATCCCAGCACGACCATTGAAATAAAGGTGGACAGCATACTAATGGAATACTATAGATGGTCTAGAAATAAAGCTTTATATACATCCTAGATAATTTTCAGCAAGAGTGTCAAGAGTGTTCAATGGAGAAAGGATAGTATATTGATGCAAAGTGAAAAAGGAAGTCACACAGAAAATCTAATCTTGTATGACTACATTTGATTGAGGCACTTAGCCAGTCAAGTTTATAGAAAGAAAACAGAATGGTAGTTGGATGGTGCTCGGTAAATGGAAATGGGAAATTTTGTTTAATGGTTGTGAAATTACAGTTTGACAAGTTGAAAACATTTTAGAGATGATGACCATAATGTTGGCACAACAATATGAATTAAGGCAATGACACTTTAAAATGGTTAAAACTGTATATTTTGTTACGTATATTTGACCACAATTTTTAAAAGAAATTGAAGAACTCAGGTGACCTCATTAATTGGTTTATGATATGAACATGAACTATAGCACGATAGCCCAAAGTGTCTGCAGATATCACTGGCTTCAGATAACCTGGGTTTAAGAGGTAAATATGTCAATCTAATGACAAAACAACTAAATTAAAATCTCTATTTTTTAATAATTTTAATTTTTAATATATTTATTTACTTCAATTGGAGGCTAATTCTTTTGCAATATTGTGATAGCCTCTGCTGCATACTTGTGTCCCCTCCCTTCTGTGCTCCCCACCCTCGCCCCCCATCCACCCCTCCAGGTTGGCACAGAGCACTGGCTTGGGTTCCCTGTGTCATTAATCAAACTCCCTCTGGTTATCTCTTTTACATATGGTAAGGTATGTGTTTCAGTGCTATTCTCTCAAATCATCCCACTCTCTCCTTCCACTGAGTCCAAACATCTGTTCTTTATGACTGTCTCCTTTGCTGCCCTTCACATAGGATCATCAGTACTCTCTTTCATATACTTTAATACGCAATATATTTTTCTGACTTACTTCACTCTTATAATAAGCTCTAGGTTAATCCACCTCATTAGAACTGACTTAAATGTGTTCCTTTTTATAACTGAGTAATTATTCCATTGGGCATATATACTACAACTTTCTTATCCATTCTCTGCCAATGAACATCTAGGAATCCAATGACATAACTACTAAATTAAAATTTCTATTTTGTAACATTCAATATTTATTTTATATTGGATTATAGCTGACTAAAAATATTAGCTTCATGTGTACAGCAGAGTGAGTGAGTTGTCCATATACATGGACCTATTATTTTTCAAATTATTTTCCCATTTAGGTTACTACAGGATGTTGAATAGAGTTTCTTGTGCTATATATTAAGTATTCAGGATTCATCAATAAACAAAGAAGACCTGAAAGAAAAAAGTTTGGAGTCTGAAAATCAGATTTTAGGTGCAAAATAGCCAACATTTGTGAAGTATTTTGTGCTCCTCCAGAGTAGCTCAGATTGCCTGGTTATTCATGGGAAGAGGGCATTTTATAATGTGAAACTTCCTTCCCTACAAAGCAGTGGGAATATACACCCAGATTACACACGACAGATTGGACTTCGACTCCACCCTGCAGAGACACCAAAGGGACTGATGAAACACTGGGTGAGATGGGTTTACCCTCAGAGTGGCAGGAAATAAATTACGCTACGTGGAAGTGTGGTGACTTAAATAGAAACTGTAATGAGTCATAGTAAAATGAACGCTTGCATTTCAAAAAAATTTTGAACTGTATTATAGCAAACTCTTTTTTCCAATATTCCATGCCTAGGTTTTTGTCTGTCTGTTTGTTTTGGTGTGGCTTTTTTATGTGTGTGGCTGTGTGGTGTACCTTGTGGGATTCTAGTTCTTCTACCAGGGGCTGAACACAGGCCCTTGGCAATGAAAGTGCACAGTCCCAGCCTCTGGACTGGCAGGGAATTTCCAAATTCTAACTAATTCTGACAGTAAATAAAAGTTAACTACCAACTGGGTAATACATAAAACTAAATATAATTTTATAATGGTAAATAACTCTCTATCTGGAACTTGCCTCTGTGTGCCTCTATGTCAAAATCAACATGCTTTTGTTAAGTAGTGTACAGTTGTCAATCATAAAATTGTATTTTCTCATATAGATCAATGGAACAAAATAGAAAGCCCAGAGATAAATCCACACACCTATGGGCACCTTATCTTTGACAAAGGAGGCAAGAATATACAATAGAGAATAGACAATTGCTTTAACAAGTGGTGCTGGGAAAACTGATCAACGACTTATAAAAGAATGAAACTAGAACACTTTCTAACACCACACAAAAAATGAACTCAAAATGGATTAAAGATTTAAATGTAAGACCATAAACTATAAAACTCCTAGAGGAAAACGTAGGCAAAACACTCTCTGACATAAATCACAGCAGGATCCTCTATGACCCACCTCAAAGAGTAATGGAAATAAAGGCAAAAATAAACAAATGGGACCTAATTAAACTAAAAAGCTTTTGCACAATGAAGGAAAATATAAGCAAGGTGAAAAGACACACTTCAGAATGGGAAAAAATAATAGCAAACGAAGCAACTGACAAAGAATTAATCTCAAAAATATACAAGCAGTTCATGCAGCTCCATACCAGAAAAATAAATGACCCTGTCAAAAAATGGGCTGAAAACTAAGCAGACATACAGATGGCTAAGAAAAACATGAAAAGATGTTCAGCACGGCTCAAGTCAGAGAAATGCAAATCAAAACCACAACGAGGTACCATCTCATGCCGGTCAGAATTCAGTTCAGTTCAGTTCAGTTCATTCGCTCAGTCGTGTCCAACTCTTTGCAACCCCATGAATCGCAGCACACCAGGCCTCCCTGTCCATCACCAACTCCCAGAGTTTACCCAAACTCATGTCCATCAAATCGGTGATGCCATCCAGTCATTGCATCCTCTGTCGTCCCCTTCTCCTCCTGCCCCCAATCCCTCCCAGCATCAGAGTCTTTTCCAGTGAGTCAACTCTTCGCATGAGGTGGCCAAAGTATTGGAGTTTCAGCTTCAACATCAGTCCTTCCAATGAACACCCAGGACTGATCTCCTTTAGGATGGACTGGTTGGATCTCCTTGCAGTCCAAAGGACTCTCAAGAGTCTTCCCCAACACCACAGTTCAAAAGCATCACTTCTTCAGCTCTCAGCTTTCTTTATAGTCCAACCCTCAAGTCCATTCATGACCACTGGAAAAAACATAGCCTTGACTAGACGGACTTTTGTTGGCATAGTAATGTCTCTGCTTTTTAATATGCTATCTAGGTTTCAAATGCTATCTAGGTTTAATATGCTATCTAGGTTTAATATGCTATCTAAAATCTACAAACAACAAATGCTGGAGAGGGTGTGGAGAAAAGGGAACCCTCTTACACTGTTGGTGAGAATGCAAGCTAGTACAGCCACTATGGAGAACAGTGTGGAGATTCCTTAACAAAACTGGAAATAGAACTGCCATATAACCCAGCAATCCCACTGCTGGGCATACACACTGAGGAAATCAGAATTGAAAGAGACACATGTACACCAATATTCATCACAGCATTATTTACAATAGCTAGGACATAGAAGCAATTTAGATGTCCATTGGCAGACAAATGGATAAGAAAGCTGTGGTACATATACACAATGGAATATTACTCAGCCATTAAAAAGAATGCATTTGAATCAATTCTAATGAGGTGGATGAAACTGGAGCTTATGATACAGAGTGAATAATTAAGTACTTTAAATTGTAAAAATTAAAAAGTTTAGTTAAATTCAGTTCAGTTCAGTCAGTCATGTCCAACTCTTTACAAGAAGCTAAATAAAAATTATTTTGTCTCTGAAAAAGAGTAAAAAAGTTAAATGTATAAATTGAATAAAAATCAGTGTTACTATATAATAGTTTTCCCACTTAATCATTATTTACTATTAACTCCTTACAATACAGGCATGACACATTTCTCAATACAGTGATAAAGAAGCAATTGTGGACCTTACATTCTAGTATGGAGGAAACTGCTATTAATAGCATAACTGTATAAGTGTAATCTTTACTTGCAATTATCATAAACTCTTTGAAGACAGAGAACTTTTTCTTTTTAAATAAAAAATTTTAAATCAGAATCAAATTTTAAAATGACTTCTGCATTCTAAGGAAATGGACCCTGATGTGAAATGACTCCCTTCATGGTCGATGATACACTTATTTAATATGAGATATGATGTCTCTTCTCCAGAGCTTCTTCATTGCATTAGTCAAATCAGAATTTCTTAGACTGTAGATAAATGGGTTCAGCATGGGGGTTATGACTGTATAAAACACACTTACAGATTTGTCAATGGGGAATGTTTTAGCGGGTCTTGCATACATGAAAATGCAGGGAACAAAGAAGCAGACAACCACAGTGATGTGGGAACCACAGGTCTGGAGGGCTTTCCGCCTCCCTTCCTGACTCAGGTTCTTCAGAGAGTGCAAGATGACTCCATAGGAGATGAGTAAGAGCAAAAACACTACAGTGCAGATCAGTCCTCCGTTGGCCAACACTAAGATGCCAATGGCATAGGTGTCAGTACAGACGAGTTCCAATAAGGGGTACATGTCACACATATAGTGATCAATGACATTCGGGCCACAGAATGGGAGCCAATAAATAGTGCTAAGTTGAATAATTGAGTGCAGAAAACCTCCAGCCCAGGACAGCACCAGGAGCACAACACACACCCTCTGCCTCATGATGACCAAATAATGCAGGGGCTTACAGATGGCCACATAGCGGTCATAGGCCATCACCAGCAGAAGGAAGACCCCTGATCCAGCAAAAAAGTGCTCTGTAAAGAGCTGGGCCATACAAGATTCAAAGGATGTGTTTTTTTGCCCATATAACAACTCTGAAATCAATCTGGGAGTTATAGAAGTGGAGTAAGTGACATCCATAAATGATAAGCTAGCAAGAAAAAAGTACATCGGTGAGTTCAGGGTCTTACTGACAGCTGTAGTCACTATAATAAGAAGATTGCCCACCAGAGTCAAAAGGTAGATGAACAGGAACAAAACAAAAAGAACTTTCTGCTCCTTTGGATTCTGTGTGAGACCCAGAAGAACAAAGTAGGTTACATTTTTTGTTGATTCCATGTAATCTGGACAGGAGCTGACTTCACATATCAAAGCAGTTTACCTAAAAAAAAAAACAAGGGGGGAAACACTTAAAAGGAAGAAAGTGCTCAAATGTATAAGAATAATTTTTTATTTATCCATTCATTGGAACAACACGTATAGAACATCCATTTGTGTCTAACGTGTCATAGACATTTTGATTACCAAATTGAATAAGGCATAGTTTTTTGTTTTCTGTCTTTTGTTTTTGTTTGTTTGTTTGTTTTAACCCCATTGACATGACACAGAATGAAATAGCAAGCAATTCCAGACACATGTATTCAGTTCAGTTCAGTCACTCAGTCGTGTCCGACTCTTTGTGACCCCATGAACAGCAGCTCTCCAGGCCTCCCTGTCCATCACCAACTCCCGGAGTTCACTCAAACTCATGTCCATCGAGTCGGTGATGCCATCCAGCCATCTCATTCTCTGTCATCCCCTTCTCCTCCTGCCCCCAATCCCTCCCAGCACCAGAGTCTTTTCCAGTGAGTCAGCCCTTCTCATGAGGTGGCCGACACATGTATTAAGTCCCATTAAATTCACGCAGTGCTGGAGACTCAGAATACAGGAATGTATCAAATGGGTATCACAGAAGACTTTCAATAGGAAACAGTACTTGAGCTGAGTGTATGAAATAATTGAAAGTATAAAGAAACAGGAAGAGAAAGCCATGAAAAGGTGCAGCATTTATAGACACAAAGTATAATATATTAGACACACTTAAGGTAATGCACATAGTCAATATGGGTAGATGAATGTGTGAATAGAAGGTCCTTGTCCTGAATTGTCTCTAACTTCACTGACACTTCTTAAGTCTTTAGGTGCGTATTTCCCTTTTCTCACCAATAAGTTAGACTGCAGCAGTCTAATTTTGCATCTCCAACCCCTATCTTCCCCCTAAATTTCAAACGTTTATTTGCAACATCTCTAATTTTGAAATCAAATCGAATAGTAATTTACTATTTGTAAAACTAACTTCTGAATTTTCCACAAGAAGCCTGAGCATTTTCTAAACAAAATTTAAAGAGGCATTCCTTATTTATCTCATTAAATACTATAATTTTCCATGTTATTGTTCAGAAACAAAATTTTAGTGTTCTTTACCCATTTGTTACTCTCATAAAATTTGAATAACTCCTACTAACTCTACTTTCAAAATATATCACAGATTTGATCATTCCCTACTTAATTTCTTCCAGGTCCACCGTAATAGCCTCCTACTAAGTCTCTCCACATTTATATTGCCCTCAAAAGCTGGTTCTCCTGAAGCAGCCCAAACTGTCCCTTTTAATCTTATTCTGATAACATCACTCAAGTAGAGTGAGAAGTACTCCAAACTCCTATAGTATATTCTAATCAAACACTCATAGTTTAATGTAATACATTTAATATTTACAGTAGCAAGAGCTGTAATCCTTGTTTCAGAAGTGAAGAAATTAAGGCTCAGAATATCTAATTCATTTTCTCAAGTACACATTTTTAAGTCATACACCTAGAATTGAATCTAAGTTTGATTTACTCTAAGTAATTTACTCTCTTATATAACAAAGAAAGTCTCACAACTGTGACCCTGGGTCCCAGTATTTAATATCACTCTTACCTTCTGGACTCTTATTCAGAACCTGAAGAATGACTTGAAGTTACTCATAAACACTTGGAATTATTTTTCATCCAGTTTGACAACAGAGGGCAAAAGGCCGCCTTATTAGTTGAGCATATAATTTATTTGACTGTCTGTCCATTTGCTTCATGGAGTCTTCTGATTATTCAGATCATTTTTATGTGCAGTGTAGATTATTTGAAAGGAATTCCATGGTGCACACACTGATAAACAAGTTTATTGCATTAGTGCATTAGGAAATATATCAAAATGACAAGCAAATCCTGCACATACATAGAAGAAATTAACTAGTTATTTGGCAGGGACATTTTTCACAAGTAACTTCTTTCCTACTAACTTCAAAAAGAAAAATAGCATTTGACTATTCAGTTCTTTTCACTCTGTCATATTAACATGACCAGACTCATTGACTAAAATTTTGAAAGACATTCCCATGATACTTTTAAAATCATGCTATAAGTCTAAGAAAGGACCTCCTGAAATTGTTATGCCAGGTACTAAGTGAATGGCATCTTCTTCCTATTAGGGGTGAAGATCACAGGCTATTTCATCCCTTCCAGCTGCAATTATCACTGGGTCTTGGAATGTGTCCAAGGTTGATTCTTGTTAATTAATTCATTGGGATTTTCCACAAAGGTTTTAAGGAACATCTATAGAGGCTTTCCAGATGGCTCAGTGGTGAAGAATTCACTTGACAGGGCATAAGATGCAGGTTTGATCTCTTGGTTGGGATGATCCCCTGGAGAAGGAAATAGCAACCCATTCCAGTATCCTTGCCTGGGAAATCTTATGGACAGAGGAGCCTGGCAAGCTACAGTCCATGGGGTGGCAAAAGAATCAAACATGACCTAGGAACTAAACAACAACAGAAATTATGTGAAGATATTACTAGAGAAAATCACATAATATCAGAAAGATATAACATCCAAAAAAAAGTAGCTTTAGAATCGTTATGAGGCTGCAGCCAATGAGGATAAAATACAGATTCACTCATTTTGATCAACTGGACTTATTAATATATTCTCCCCTGCCATGGGAAGAACATCTTTCCTTTCATTCAATACTAGATTTAATCACCTTAAAATTTGGTTAAATAAATTAAATTATACTAAAAACAAAATTAAACGTTTTAAAGTTTTAGATGTAACAACTAATGATTTATCCAATTAATTGTTTTTAACAGTTAAGGCACATCTCTTATGCCAGCAACTGTGCTATGAGCTAGGAAACAGCACTTAATAAAACCAGAGGGAAAATCACGTGAAAAAAATTTTTTCCTGCATGGATATTATAATAGGTCAGACAATAAAGAAGGAGATATTTAATAAAGCAGGTATAGTCTTATTCAGGGTTAATAAGGTAATAAATAGAATAATGTGACAGAAAAGAAGAGGGAGAATTCTACTGTGGATAATATAATCGGAGAAGACCCTTAAAAAGTTATCATTAAACTGTGATTGAAAGGTAGGAAGTGGATCCGATACCAAACTGCAAGCAGGCTTCCTTGAAAGCAAGACTTCTTGGGTTTCTGGCGGGTCAACATCCGCCTCAGAAGGTGCGCCGGTTGTACACGCAGAAAACCGAGCAGCAGGGACTGGGGAGGCGATAACTCACAGTGACCCCGCTCGCCAGACACATGGTCACCTGAGCTGCTCAGACCGGGGAAGGGCACCAAATGCAGGCCCAACCAAATCTGTGCCTTTGTGGAGTACCTGCTTACCTGAACCGGAGAGGCTTAGACCTGGGAGGTACATGCAACCCAGCGCCGGCCTCAGACAATTCCCGGAAGAGCAACCTAGAGCCTGTGCAGTGTAGACTGGGACAGCACACACGCTGTGAGTGGGGGAAAACCCAGTGTGGCCAAGACACTGTGAGCACTCCCCACAGATGCCAGAGATATTTGTCTGCAGCGTTCCTCCCTTCCCAGAACAGGACTGAACAACTGAGCCTTAAAAAGTGTCCACCACTGCCCCCTAGTGTCAGGGAGGAAATTAGACACTGAAGAGACTAGCAAACAGAAGCTAAAACAGAGGGAACCACCTTGGAAATGACAGATAGAGACTTCTAGAGGCTACTCCAAGAATAAGACCAAAAACCAGAGGCAAGAGGCTTAAGCCCGAATCCTGAGAACACCAGAGAGCTCCTGACTCCAGGGAACATTAGTCGATAGGAGCTCATCAAATGCCTCCATGCCTACACTGAAACCAAGCACCACCCAAGGGTCAACAAGTTCCAGAGCAAGATATACCACGAAAATTCTCCAGTAACACAGGAAACTAGACCTGAGCTTCAATATACAGGCTGACCAAAGTCACTCCAAACCAACTGACATCTCATAACTCATTACTGGACACTTCACTGTACTCCAGAGAGAAGAAATCCAGCTCCACCCACCAGAACACCGACACAAGCTTCCCTAATCAGGGAAGCTTGACAATCCACCCGTCCAACCTCACCCACAGTGAGGAAACTCCACAATAAAGAGAACTCCATAAACTGCCAGAAGACTGAAAGGCCACCCCAAACACAGCAATATAAGCAAGATGAAGAGGCAGAGAAATACCCAGCAAATAAAGGAACAGAATAAATTCCCACCACCCAAACAAAAGAGGAAGAGATTGGGAACCTACCTGATAAAGAATTCTGACTAATGATAGTGAAAATGAACCAAAATCTTGAAAACAAATTGGAGTTACATATAAATAACCTGGAGAGAAGGGTTGAGAATATGCAAGAAAGGTTTAACAAGGAGCCAGAAGAAATAAAAAAGAGTCAATATACAATGAATAATGCAATAGATGAGATCAAAAACACTCTGGAGGGAACCAATAGTAGAATAACGGAGGCAGAAGATAGAATAAGTGAGTTAGAAAACAGAATGGTAGAATTAAATGAAACAGAGAGGAAAAAAGAAAAACAAATTAAAAGAAATGAGGACAATCTCAGAGACCTCTGGGACAATGATAAATGCCCCAACATGTGAATCATAGGAGTCCCAGAAGAAGAAGACAAGAAGAAAGACCATGAGAAAATACTTGAGGAGATAAAAGTTGAAAACTTCCCTAAAATGGGGAAGGAAATAATCACCCAAGTCCAAGAATCCCAGAGAGTCCCAAACAGGATAAAATCAAGGCAAAATACCCCAAGACACATATTAATCAAATTAACAAAGATCAAACACAAAGAACAAATATTAAAAGCAGCAAGGGAAAAGCAACAAATAACACACAAGGGGATCCCCATAAGGATAACAGCTGATCTTTCAAGAGAAACTCTTCAGGCAAGGAGGAAATGGCAGGGCATACTTAAAGTGTTGAAAGAAAATAACCTACAGCCCAGATTACTGTACCCAGCAAGGATCTCATTCAAATATGAAGGAGAAATAAAAAGCTTTACAGACAAGCAAAAGCTGAGAGAATTCAGCATCACCAAACCAGCTCTCCAACAAATGCTAAAGAACCTTCTCTAGACAGGAAACACAGAAAGAGTGTATAAATTCGAACCCAAAACAGTAAAATAAATGGCAATGGGATCATAGTTATCAATAATTACCTTAAATGTAAATGGATTGAATGCCCCAACCAAAAGACAAAGTCTGGCTGAATGGATACAAAAACAAGACCCCATATACGTTGTCTACAAGAGACCCACCTCAAAACGAGGGACACATACAGATTCAAAGTGAAGGGCTGGAAAAAGATATTCCACGCAAATAGAGACCAAAAGAAAGCAGGAGTAGCAATACTCATATCAGATAAAATAGACTTTAAGACAAAGGCTGTGAAAAGAGACAAAGAAGGACACTACATAATGAGCAAAGGATCAATCCAAGAAGAAGATATAACAATTATGAATATTTATGCACCCAACATAGGAGCACCGCAATATGTAAGACAAATGCTAACAAGTATGAAAGGGGAAATTAATAACACAATAATAGTGGGAGACTTTAATACCCCACTCACACCTATAGATAGATCAACTAAACAGAAAATTAACAAGGAAACACAAACGTTACATGATACAATAGACCAGTTAGACCTAATAGATATCTATAGGACTTTTCACCCCAAAACAATGAATTTCACCTTCTCAAGCGCACACAGAATCTTCTCCAGGATAGATCACATCCTGAGCCATAAATCTAGCCTTGGTAAATTCAAAAATTTGAAATCATTCCAAGCATCTTTTCCGACCACAATGCAGTAAGACTAGATCCTAATTACAGGAGAAAAACAATTAAAAATTCCAACATATGGAGGCTGAACAACACGCTGCTGAATAACCAACAAATCATAGAAGAAATCAAAATATGCATAGAAATGAATGAAAATGAAAACAAACCAAAACCTCTGGGACACTGTAAAAGCAGTGCAAAGGGGAAGGTTCATAGCAATACAGGCATACCTCAAGAAACAAGAAAAAAGTCAACTAAATAACATAACTCTACACCTAAAGCAACTAGAAAAGGAAGAAATTAAGAACCCTAGGGTCAGTAGAAGGAAAGAAATCTTAAAAATTAGGGCAGAAATAAATGCAAAAGAAACAAAAGGGACCATAGCAAAATCAACAAATCCAAAAGCTGGTTCTTTCAAAGGGTAAATAAAATTGACAAACCACTAGCCAGACTCATCAAGAAACAAAGGGAAAAAAACCAAATCAATAAAATTAGAAATGAAAAGGGAGATATCACAACAGACAACACAGAAACACAAAGGATCATAAGAGACTACTATCAGCAATTATATGCCAGTAAAATGGACAACTTGGAAGAAATGGACAATTCCTTAGAAAAGTACAACTTTCCAAACTAAACCAGGAAGAAATAAAAAATCTTAACAGACCCATCACAAGCACAGAAATTGAAACTGTAATCAGAAATTTTCCAGCAAACAAAAGCCCAGGTCCAGACGGCTTCACAGCTGAATTCTACCAAAAATTTAGAGAAGAGCTAACACCTATCCTACTCAAACACTTCCAGAAAATTGCAGGGGAAGGTAAACTTCCAAAGTCATTCTACGAGGCCACCATCACCCTAATACCACAACCTGACAAAGATGCCACAAAAAAAGAGAACTATAGGCCAATATCACTGATGAACATAGATGCAAAAATCCTTAACAAAATTCTAGCAATCAGAATTCATCAACACAATAAAAACATCATATATCATGACCAAGTGGACTTTATCCCAGGGATGTAAGGATTCTTCAATATCCCCAAATCAATAAATATAATACACCACATTAACAAAGTGAAAAATAAAAACCATAAGATTATCTCAATAGATGCAGAGAAAGCCTTTGACAAAATTCAACATCCGTCTATGATAAAAACCCTCCAGAAAGTGGGAATAGAAGGAATATTCCTCAACATAATAAAAGCTATATATGACAAACCCACAGCAAACATTATCCTCAATGGTTAAAATTTGAAAGCATTTCCCCTAAAGTCAGGAACAAGACAAGGGTCCCCACACTCACCACTACTATTCAACATAGTTTTGGAAGTTTTGGCCACAGCAATCAGAGCAGAAAAAGACATAAAAGGAATCCAGATTGGAAAAGAAGTATAACTCTCACCGTTTGCAGATGACATGATCCTTTACACAGAAAACCCTAAAGACTCTACCAGAAAATTACTAGAGCTAATCAATGAATATAGTAAAGTTGCAGGATATAAAACCAACACCCAGAAATCCCTTGCATTCCTATACACTAATAATGAGAAAATAGAAAGAGAAATTAAGGAAACAAATCCATTCACCATTGCAACAAAAAGGATAAAATACTTAGGAATATATCTACCTAAAGAAACAAAAGAAAGACAATGCCAAAGAATGCTCAAACTACCGCACAATTGCACTCATCTCACACGCTAGTAAAGTCATGCTCAACATTCTCCAAGCTAGGCTTCAACAATATGTGAATCGTGAACTCCCAGATGTTCAAGCTGGTTTTAGAAAAGGCAGAGGAACAAGAGATCAAATTGGCAACATCCGCTGGATCATGGAGAAAGCAAGAGAGTTCCAGAAAAACATCTATTTCTGCTTCATTGACTATGCCAAAGCCTTTGACTGTGTGGATCACAATAAACTGTGGAAAATTCTGAAAGAGATGGGAATACCAAACCATCTGACCTGCCTCTTGAGAAACCTGTATGCAGGTCAGGAAGCAACAGTCAGAACTGGACATGGAACGACAGACTGGTTCCAAATAGGAAAAGGAGTACGTCAAGGTTGTATATCGTCACCCTGCTTATTTAACTTCTATGCAGAGTACATCATGAGGAACGCTGGGCTGGAAGAAGCACAAGCTGGAATCAAGATTGCTGGGAGAAATATCAATAACCTCAGATATGCAGATGACACCACCCTTATGGCAGAAAGTGAAGAGGAACTCAAAAGCCTCTTGATGAAAGTGAAAGAGGAGAGTGAAAAGGTTGGCTCAACATTCAGAAAACGAAGATCATGGCATCTGGTCCAATCACTTCATGGCAAATAGATGGGGAAACAGTGGAAACAGTGTCAGACTTTATTTTGGGGGGCTCCAAAATCACTGCAGATGCTGATTGCAGCCATGAAATTAAAAGACGCTTACTCCTTGGAAGGAAAGTTATGACCAGCTTAGATAGCATATTAAAAAGCAGAGACATTACTTTGCCAACCAAGATCTGTCTAGTCAAGGCTATGGTTTTTCCCGTGGTTATGTATGGATGTGAGAGTTGGACTGTGAAGAAAGCTGATTGCCAAAGAATTGATTCTTTTGAACTGTGGTGTTGGAGAAGACTCTTGGAGTCCGTTGGACTGCAAGGAGATCCAACCAGTCCATTCTAAAGGAGATCACTCCTGGCTGTTCATTGGAAGGACTTATGCTAAAGCAGAAACTGAAATACTTTGGCCACCTCATGCGATGAGTTGACTCACTGGAAAACAGTCTGATGCTGGGAAGGATTGGGGATAGGAGGAGACGGGGATGACAGAGAATGAGATGGCTGGATGGCATCACCGACTCGATGGACATGAGTTTGAGTGAACTCCGGGATTTGGTGATGGACAGGGAGGCCTGGAGTGCTGTGGTTCATGGGGTCGCAAAGAGTCGAACACTACTGAGCGACTAAACTGAACTGAACTGAAAGAAACAAAAGACCTGTATATAGAAAACTATAAAACATTGGTGAAAGAAATCAGAGAGGACACTAATAGATGGAGAAATATACCGTGTTCATGGATTGGAAGAATAAATATTGTGAAAATGAATATATTACCCAAAGTATTTTATAGGTTCAATGCAATCCCTATCAAGCTACCAACAGTATTTTTCACAGAGCTAGAATAAGTAATTTCACAATTTGTATGGAAATACAAAAAACCTTGAATAGCCAAAACAGTCTTGAGAAAGAAGAAGGGAACTGGTGGAATCAACCTGCCAGACTTCAGGCTCTACTACAAAGCCACAGTCATCAAGACAGTATGTGACTGGCATAAAGACAGATATATAGATCAATGGAACAAAATAGAAAGCCCAGAGATAAACCCATGCACCTATGAACACCTTATCTTTGACAAAAGAGGCAAGAATATTCAATAGAGAAAAGACAATCTCTTTAACAAGTGGTGCTGGGAAAACTGGTCAACCACTTGTAAAAGAATGAAACTAGAACACTCCCTAACACCATACACAAAAATAAACTCAAAATGGATTAAAGATCTAAATGTAAGACCAGTATGTATAAAACTCCTAGAGGACAACATAGGTAAAACATTTTCCAACATAAATCACAGCAGGATCCTCCATGACCCACCTCTTAGAATATTGGAAATAAAAGCAAAAATAAACAAATGGGACTAATTAAAATTAAAAGCTTCTGCACAGAAAAGGAAACTATAAACAAGGTGAAAAGGCAGTCTTCAGAATGGGAGAAAATAATAGCAAATGAAGCAACTGACAAAGGATTAATCTCAAAAATATGCAAGCAACTCCTGCAGCTCAATTCCAGAAAAATAAATGACCCAATCAAAAAATGGGCCAAAGAACTAAACAGACATTTCTCCAAAGACATACTGATGGCTAACAAACACATGAAAAGATGCTCAACATCACTCATAATCAGGGAAATACAAATCAAAACCACAATGAGGTACCATTTCACACCGGTCAGAATGGCTGCTATCCAAACGTCTACAAGCAATAAATGCTGGAGAGGGTGTGGAGAGAAGGGAACCCTCTTACACTGTTGGTGGGAATGCAAACTAGTACAGCCACTATGGAGAACAGTGTGGAGATTCCTTCAAAAACTGAAAATAGAACTGCCATACGACCCAGCAATCCCACTGCTGGGCATACACACCGAGGAAACCAGAATTGAAAGAGACATGTGTACCCAATGTTCTTCGCAGCACTGTTTATAATAGCCAGGACATGGAAGCAACTCAGATGTCTGTCGGCAGACGAATGGATGAGAAAGTTGTGGTACATACTCACAATGGAGTATTACTCAGCAATGAAAAAGAATGCATTTGCATCAGTTCTAATGAGGTGGATGACTCTGGAGCCTATTATACAGAGTGAAGTAAGCCAGAAAGAAAAACACCAATACAGTACACTAACGCATATATATGGAATTTAGAAATATGATAACCATAATCCTGTATACAAGAAAGCAAAAGAGACACAGATGTATAGAACAGTCTTTGGGACTCTGTGGGAGAGGGCGAGGGTGGGATGATTTGGGAGAATGGCATTGAAACATGTATATTATATGTGAAACTAATCACCAGTCCAGGTTCAATGCATGATACAGGATGCTCAGGGCTGGTGCACTGGGATGACCCAGAGGGAGGATAAGGGGAGGAGGGAGGTGAGAGGGGGGTTCAAGAAGAGGGACACATGTACACCCTGGGCAGATTCAAGCCAATGTATGGCAAAACCAATATAATAATGTAAAGTAATTAGCCTCCAAGAAAAAAGATAATAATAAATTAAAAAATAATAAAAACAAAACAAAAAAAAAGAATAGAAAATGAATAACATCAGAAGCACTGTTACAGAAATCCAATGAACAAAGCAGAGCAGATTCAGAGGCTCAGAGAACAAACGTATGGTTGTCAGTGGAGAACAATGTGGGAGGGATAGGAAGGCTGAGATCTGCGTGTTCAAACCACTTCTCTTAAAGCAGATAACCAACAAGGTCCCCCTGCTCAGTACGGGAAGCTCTATGCAGTGTCATGTGGCAGCCTGAATGGGAAAGGAGTTTGGGGAGAATGGATACGTGTATCCGTGACTGGGTCCCTTTGCTGTCCACCTGAAATTATCACAACATTGTTCATGGCAGTGCCTTCATTTTCAGTCATTTCAGCCATGTCCAGGTCCTTAAGAACCGTGGACTATAGTCCACCAGGTTCCTCTGTCCATGGCATTATCCAGGCAAGAATACTAGAGTGGGTTGCCACATCGTCAAGGAATCTTCCTAACCCAGGAATTGAACCCTTGTCTTCTGAGTATCCTGCATTGCAGGTGGATTCTTTACCACTGAGCCACTGGTGACACTCATTAATTGGCTGTACACCAATAAAAAATATAAAGGTTTTAAATAAAGAAGCAGTATTACAGAAAGTGAAACTAAATTTTAAACAGTGAGATAATAAAATTATCTTACTCTCAGAGTTGGCAGGAGCTGTACTTAGAAAACTCTAAAATTTTCACAAGAATTTTTATGGCAATACTATGTTAAAAAGGGCCTTTGAGAGCTTGCCCTCTTCATCCATATTTTAATGGGGAAGTTTCCAGTCTTTCAAAGTTGAGGATGATGTTAACTGTGATCTGTAAATATATGAACCTTATTATGTCAAGGTACACTCCTTCTATTTCCAATTTGTTGAGATTTTGTGTGAAATGGTGTTAAATATGTATACCATCATGAACAACCCAGGAGAGATAAAGAAAATAATTCCACCTATAAGCACATCATAAAGAATAAAATAGTGAAGAAAAAACATAACCAAACAGACAAAAATCTTATAAACTAAAAACTGCAAAATGTTACTCAGAGAACACACACCCATATATGGAAAGAAATTTATGAATTGAGTTATTTAATAACATTAAGATGTTAATGTAACTGTAAATGACCTACTGATTCAGTGCAATCCTTATCAAAACCCCAAAAATGTTTTTGGCAGAAATAGAAAAATTCATGCCAAGACTCATATGGAATCTCAAGGACTCCAATTTTTTCCAAAACAATCTTGACAAGGAGAGAGAAAGTGGTCAGGCTAATATTTCCTGATTCTACATTACACAAAACAATGGTAGTCACAGCACCAGTTTTGGAATAAAGACAGACAACAAACTAATAGAATTAAGAGAGTCTGGAAATAAACCTTTTATGGTGCTTAGATAATTTTCGACAAGGGTGCCAACGGCATTTAATGGGGAAAGGATATTACACTGAGTGAAAAAAGTCAATCAAAAAAAAATGAATGATTCCGCTTTACATGAGGCACTTAAAATAGTCAAGTTCACAGAAAGTAGAATGGTGATTGCCTGGGGCTCACTGAGTGGAGATGGGAGATTTTATTTAATAGCTGTGGAATTTCAGTTTGGGAAGCTGGAAATGTTCTGCCGATGATAGACCATGGTATTGTTTGCATAACAGGATGCATTAATGCCACTTTAATATGGTTAAAATAAAAAATTTTGTTATGTATATTTGACCACAATTTTTAAAATAAGTTTAAGAACTAAGGTAATAGGAGCTTTCACGGTGGCTCGGTGGTAAAGAATCTTTCTGCACTGCAGGAGATGCAGGAGACACGGGTTCAATTTCTGGGTTGGGAAGATCCCCTGGAGGAGGGCATGGCAACCCACTCCAGTATTCTTGCCTGGAGAATCACGGACAGAAGAGTCTGGTGGGCAACTGTCCACAGGATTGCAAAGAGTCGGACTAGACTGAAGAAACTTGACATGAACAGACACCACTTTTGAAGAGCCTGGAGCAAAAAGCAGAGAGAACAGAGAAACGTAGGGTACTGTGCCTGCCCCCTGCACACAGTACCACCTAAGGAGTTGTTTGTCCTTGCTACCCCCTGCTGCAGCGGGGACCTCAAGAAAGCCTGGCCTGAATTTCTTGTCTGATCTCTAATCAATTTCTATTGATTAAGGAGGTCAAGAACCCTGGGCAGTAAAAAGGATACCAGTCCAGAACCCTCTGGGACCTGAAAGCACTCAGACAACACAAGTTCTGGGGCCCTGGGCCCCCTCAGCCAGAGACCCTGGGACTTGGCTCCACCACCAGTGGGCTAGCCCTAGCCCAAGGTCTTGGTCTCACCCACCAGTGGGCAAGCATCAGCCCCAGGACCCACTGGGCCAAGGCCCCACCTACCAGACCGTGGCCCTGATGCCAGCCCAGTCAACCGCAGCCCACTCACCAGCAGGCCAGCACCACCCGGGACACCCTGGCCTGGCCATTCTACCAACCAGCAAAATGACACCAGCTCCAGGACACCTTGCTTTGTGACTAGCCAGAAAGATATCAGTTATGTGTATAATAGCAAAAAGTGTCATTTATTTATTAGACAATTATTTCATAAAAACCAGCATGGAAAGGATCAACAATTAAATGAATAGATAAAAGAGATTAACAGACAATTCTAGGGGGAAAAATACAAATTATATCAAACAAGTGAAAAGGTGTCCAAACCCAATTATATCAAAAGGATTTGTGGTAAATTATAAGACCAAATTTAAAATAAATTTAATCTGATTATCACATGCCATCAGTTATATATCAGGACTGATTTTGAGAATGTGGACAAAAATATTCCCACAGACTGTGGACAGGAATGTAGTTGTTTGTACAACTTCAAAGATGGCAATAGCTATGACCATCAATATTTTAAATGCATGTATTTACCTGAGTATATATTCAAACACAACACATGTATCAACAATTTCACTTCCAGGAGCTCATACGTGCACACATCCAAAAATATATTTTTATTGCAAAATTACTTTTCATAGAAAAAGTTTAGGAACAACATGGAAAAGAATGGAAACATTAATTTCAGTATGCCTCTATAAAGGAGTATGATGTAGTACGAGAAAAATTAAGGATTAGATCTAAATGGACTGCTAGGAAAATACTTCGCAGATGTTACTAAAAAAGCAAAGTTTACCTACACAGAAAAAAAACTACATGTATTTAAATACACTTGCTTTTACATAGGTTATTACCAGATGGATCTTAAGAAATAGAGTGCCCCTGCAGAAATGGACTAGAAAATATATTGAGAGATAAATGGGAAATGTATTCTACACTTTCTCCCATTTTGTATGATGTGCATTTTTACTATTTATTATTATCTATTTCACTTCAACTGTTTAAAAAATTTAGGCTTACATGAAAAGTTTTGTGTATAATGCAACTGAAGTTTTATAAAGAACAGAGTATATAGCATTAAATACTTTAAATAGCATAATAAAAAGAATAACTTAAAAGACAAGATCTAAAAATAAATACTGTCTGGAAAAAATTTAAAAAGAAAAATGTATAAATTGGTTAAAAATTGGTGTAACTATATAAAATTTCCTCACTAATCTGTTATATGATATTGGCTCCTTCAATATAAGCCTTACATCTTTCTAGGTACAGTGATAACAAAACATTACAAACCTTACATTCTACCATGGAGAGGAACTATTCATGTTATTAACATCACAGCTGCATAGTTATAGTATAACTTTTTATATTATAATTATAAATTCTTTGAAGGAAAAGAAATCCACATCAGATTTGAGAAAGCTACCGAATTGCAAGGAAGTGGTCTCTGATGTCAAAAGACCCTCTTCATGGTGGATGATGCTCTTTTTTACCATAAAATGCCATGTTCCTTCTCCAAAGCTTATTCATGGCATTTGTCATCTCTGAGTTTCTCAGAGTATAGATTAATGGATTCAGCATGGGGGTTATGACTGTATAAAACACACTCAATGATTTGTCAATGGGGAAGGTCTTAGCAGGTCTCACATACATGAAAACGCAGGGAACAAAGAAGCAGACAACCACAGTGATGTGGGAGCCACAGGTCTGGAGGGCTTTCCGCCTCCCTTCCTGACTCAGGTTCTTCAGAGAGTGCAAGATGACTCCATAGGAGACGAGCAAGAGCAGAAACACAACAGTGCAGATCAGTCCTCCATTTGCCGCGACTAAGAGGCCGATGATATAAGTGTCAGTACAGACCAGCTTCAATAGAGGGTACATGTCACAGAAAAAATGATCAATGACATTGGGGCCACAGAATGGGAGCCCAAAAATAGTGCTAAGCTGAATAATTGAGTGCAGAAAACCTCCAGCCCAGGACAGCACCAGCAGCACAACACACACCCATTGCCTCATGATGACCAAATAATGCAAGGGCTTACAGATGGCCACATAGCGGTCATAGGCCATCGCCAGCAGAAGGAAGACCTCGGATCCACCAAAGAAGTGCTCTGTAAAGAGCTGGGTCATACAGGACTGGAAGGATATGGTATTTTTCCCTAAGAACAAGCTTGAAATCAGTTTGGGAGAAATAGACGAGGAATAAATGACATCCATAAATGATAAACTAGCAAGAAAGAAGTACATCGGCGAGTTCAGGGTCTTACTAAACGTTACAGTCACCACAATAAGCGCGTTGCCCAACATGGTCAAAATGTAGAAGAACAAGAACATAACAAAAAGGACTTTCTGCTCCTTTGGATTCTGTGTGAGGCCCAGGAGGACAAAATGAGTCACATTGCTTCTTGGTTCCATCTATTCCCTACAGGTGCTGGCTTCAGATTTGAGGAACAGTTTACCTACAAATCAAATCAAAAAATTAAAAACACCTTTACATGGATCATAAGCTTAACATACTTTATTCACTCAATGTGCTAAACCTGACATTAGGATCATAAAGTCAAATAATGTTTCCCTATTCTCAGTGATTAGATGTATAATGAGGGGTCAGACCATACCAACTAATTTTATAAGTGTTCACTATAAATATATTCATGGAGAAGGGTTCACATTTCCAGAATGTCTATAGTCAACTCTGGATCTGGGAAGGTTTCTCAAAATGCTTCAGCTGAGTTTTATAGGAAAAGTGAGATAATAAGAGTGGATAAATAGGGAATTCCATGAAAAGATGAACCAGGTATAAAATCACAAAAGTGAAATATTTAAGAATCACTTAAGGTAACTTACACATTCAATATGTGTAATTGATGACGCATGATATAGGATGCTTGGGGCTGGTGCACGGGGATGACCTGGAGGGAGGATATGGGGAAGAGGGAGGTGGGAGGGGGATTCAAGAAAGGGAACACATGTACACCCGGGGCAGATTCGTGTCAGTGTATGGCAAAACCAACCAATATATTAATGTAAAGTAATTTGCCTCCAATAAAAAAAAAAAATGGGGAACACATGTACACCCGGGGAGGATTCATGTCAATGTATGGCAAAACCAATATGATATTGTAAAGTAATTAGCTTCCTATTAAAATAAATACATTAAAAAAAATAAACCAAAGTAGGGAGAAGAAATTTAGGAATAAATGTGTGTATGCAACTATCTAATTGACATATCCAAACAGATATAAATTTAGTATTTATTAAAATAAATTTTAATCGTATTTATTAAATTTATTAAATACATTTTCAATATTCCACAATTAACCTATTCCTTCCTAAATGTTCTCCATCTCATTATGTGGTAGAGAATAGTTAAATAAAAGGAAATATTAAGATTGTAAGAATATCTATCATTTTTATGCCAAACTATATGTTAGATGTTATCTCTGTGCCTGGACTTCTCAGATAGCTCAGTGGTAAAGAATCTCCCTCCAAGCAGGAGACAGGGGTTCAACTCCTGGGTTGGGAAGATCCCTTGGAGAAGGAAAGGGCAACCCACCCCAATATTCTTGTCTGGGAAATTCAACGGACAGGGGAGCCTGGTGGGCTACAGTCCATGGGGTGGCAAAGATTTGGATATGACTTAGGGATAAATAAATCTCCATGTTTACACTGATGCTTTGTATCTCCATATGTGTATGAATAAGTGCATGTACTCTGTGCACTTATAAAATCACATTTAACGAATAAAATTTAGTCTTCACAGTAAGAAATAGTTAACTTCATTTTTTAAAGAAACAGGCTTATAATATTTAATTTTCTCAAAATCATACATTTTTCAGTGAGAGAAATTGAATTTTAAACTAGTTCATTTCAAAAATCTTATGATTCTAGGAAAAGGTTTTCAACTTTTCAATTCTTATAAATCCAAGTTTGCAATTTCCTACATAGTAAATAAATTTATACAACTGAAAAATCTGGCATCTACTGTTAACTGTTACAAATTCACCTTTTGGATTCCTGTTCACAGCCAGCAAGTAGCCTTTTCTACTATCCCATAAAGACATAGAAACGTCTTCAATCCAGTGTGAACACCAAGGACAAAAATCTGCATTATTCCTAAAAATATATTTGATTTCACATGACTATGTCAGCCCATTTTCTTCACAGAATCTTCTAAATATTTCAGAAAAATGTTATTACTCACACTGTAGACATGTTTTAAAAGAATTCCCCCAAAATTCCATATTACAAACAGGAAAACTACTTTTTCCAGCTTAAGGTAATTAAAACAGCAGACAAATCTATGTCATCTAAGTTAACAACTATTCGTTGTTAAGGAAAACTATTTGTTCAAAATACTATTCAACTATTTGTTGAAAAGGAAATTGCTCTAGTAACTAAACTGTTTTCCAGTAACTTCAATAAAGAAAATACACTACGCAGCTTTTTTCCCTACCTCTTTCTATCGTGTTAATATAGCAAAAGAAACTGTGCTGAGATTTTGAGAGCTCATTACTGAAATAGTTATTGCAACTCCTAAAAAAGGTATAACAGTTCTAAAGAGGGTAGCGTCATCTCCCTGACAGAGGCAAAGATCATGGGCTCTTATACCTTCTAATCAGATATATCAAGTCATGAATTTGGAGTGTGTCCAAGACTGCTGCTGCTGCTGCTGCTGCTGCTGCTAAGTCGCTTCAGCAGTGTCCGACTCTGTGCGACCCCATAGACAGCAGCCCACCAGGCTCCCCAGTCCATGGGATATTCCAGGCAAGCATACTGGAGTGGGTTTCCGTTGTCTTCTCCTATCTAAGACTGACTCTTGCTTAATTATATTCCCTGTGATTTTCCACCAAATCTTAACAGAACATCTCTATGTAAAGATACTGTTAGACCAATGACATAATTGGGGTCAGGAAGATGTAACAGGGAGAAAAACAGCTTTAGAACCATTATGGAACTTTTGCCAGTAGAGAATAAAATATTAGCCCTGTCATTCGCTGCAAGACAAATGAATTTATCACTTATTTTCCTATTTATCCATAAGAAGATTTTCTTTCTTTTTATCTAATTCTTCATGTTTTCTGCCTGTAGGTGTGGGGCTGGGTATGATAAAATTTTATCTCCAGTTTAGATGCAATAACATTATTTATCCAATCTATTTTTTTAAGTTTTATTGAGGCTTACTTTGTGGCAGGCTTTATACTGTGAGCCAGAGAATAAAGCATCAGTAAAGAGGGGGAAAAAATCAGGATAAAAGTGCTGCTGCATTCACCTTGTATATAATACAGCCAGTCATTTAAAAATTGAACAATGTCCCAGGTGGTGCTAGTGGTAAAGAACCCACCGGCCAGTGCAGGAGACTTAAGAGACCTGGATTCAATCCCTGAGTAGGGAAGACCCCCTGGAGAAGGAAATGGCAACCCACTCCATTTATTCTTGCCTGGAGAATCTGACGGCTAGAGGAGCCTCATGGGCTACATCCATAGGGTCACAAACAGTCAGACACGACTGAAGTGACTTTGCACACACCCAATAAGGTAATGATAATCTGTGATCCAGGCTAATAAAACAAAACACAGGGAACTGTGACAGAAAGTATGAGGGAGAGTGTCCAGTGGACAACAATAAAATGTCTTTAGAAAGGGTAATAATTCTAGCTGAAACCCAACCGACGAAAAGCAATTGCAATGAGAACAGTGTTCCATGTCCTAAGCGCCGATGTTGGAAGTAACCTAGAGAGTTGAAGACACTGAAATGTCATTGTGCCTGAGTGAAAGAGGAAAAGGAGAGGGCAGAGCAGACTGACATTGAAGAGGCAGACAGCACAAGAAGCCTGAAGAGCAGCACAGATCTTGGTTAGGAACTTGGATTTAGCTTAGCTTAATGTTTCTTTAAAATTAGAGGGAGTTTCCCTCGTGGCTCAGACAGTAAAAATCTGCCTGCAATGCAAGAGACCTGGGTCTGATCCCTGGGTCAGAAAGATGCCCTGGAGAAGAGAATAGCTACCCAGTCCAGTGTTATTGCCTGAAGAATTCCATGGACTGATAAGTCTGGAGAGCTCCAGTCCATGGGGTCGCAAAGAGTCAGACAAGACTGAGTGACTAAGCACACAGGCAAAGTAAGATTAGCAATTTTTTCGTTAAGGAAAGCATCCATCTCATAAACACCTGGAAAATTAAGGAGGTAGAGCCTCTTGAGAAGCTACCAAATGCTATGCTACAGTACGATAGTGCCAGGATATACACATAAAGAACTGCTCTACCCATTTGTGCTTCTGAAGCGAAAACTAAAGTGTTCATCGCCCAGTGGTGTCTGACTCTGTAACCCCATGGAACCCACCAGGCTTCTCTGTCTATGGGGTTTCCCAGGCAAGATTACTGGAGTCAGTAGCCATTCCCTTCTCCAGGAGATCTTCCCCACCCATGGATCAAACCCGCGTCCCTTATGTCTCCTGCATTGGCAGGCAGGTTCTTTACCACTAGCGCCACCTGGGAAGCCCAAACAAGTTACTACAATGGACATGAGTCTGAGCAAGCTCCAGGAAATGGTGAAGGACAGGGAAGCTTGGTGTGCTACAGTCCATGAGGCTCAAAGAGTCAGCCACGACTGACAACAAAGCAGGAATTCAGTAAAAATAAATAAATAAATAACTATAGTAGTCAAAATTATTTTCTCTAGATTCCTTGTGGTCCTCTGTTTCTGCTTTTCTTTCTGCCTATAAGGTAGAGACATAAACGTTTGAATTTTTCTAGAAAAGAACAACTGTCTATGAGATAAATAAAGCCCATTTTCTATCCCCAACTGTAGTGAACACTGGGAGTGTGTGATTACCCAAAACTCTCTTCAGGGCAACATGCATAAGTCGTTAGTTTCCAAAGTATAAACCCATTTTCCCTGCCTAAAATTCAAAGAGCTACATTCCCCTGTCCTCCTGCAAACTGGATGAAAATATTTGACTTAGAATCTGACAAACAGCAGCATTTGTGCAAGGCTTTGGGTGGATACTAGTCACCTGAGCAATTCTGAGAATCATATTGATTCTGAAGTCAAGGAAGTGGTGGCACTTTTGTCGTTTAGCCAGTGATAGCACGATTGGCATCAATAGGATGGCATCTCCCTACGCATCCCTGTCCAGTCCAGATGTGCTTCTGCAAGTTGTTAATTTTCACACAGATTAGAATCTATGGTCCAAGTCCTTCTAGAGATCTTTAAGCCATTTATTTGCATATCAGTTCAGTTCAGTTCAGTCACTCAGTCGTGTCCGACTCTCTGCGACCCCATGAATCACAGCACGCCAGGCCTCCATGTCCATCACCAACTCCCAGAGTTTAATATACTAAATACTAAATTGTTTTGTTTTAGATGTTAAGTCATGTCCAGCTCTTTTGCAACCCCAGGGACTGCAGCCCACCAGCCTCCTCTGTCCATGGGATTTTCCAGGCAAGAACACTGGAGTGGGTTTCCATTTCCTTCTCCTTCTCAGGGGGTCTTCCAGACTCAGGGGTAGAGCCCACGTCCCCTGTTTTGGCAGACAGATTCCCTGTGCCACCTGTATTAGTTCCTGTCAAATCCAACCCTTTGCAACCTCATAGACCGTAGCCCACCAGGCTCTTCTGTCCATGGAATTCTCCAGGCCAGAGGACTGGAGTGGGTAGCCTTTCCCCTCTCCAGGGAATCTTCCCAGCCCAAGGATTGAGCCCAGGTCTTCTGCATTGCAGGCAGATTCTTTACCATCTGAGCCACCAGGGAAGCACTGAGCCACATGGGAAGTCCATATATATACATATATGTGTATATATATATATTTATGCATCCATATATATATAGTCATGCACATATATATGCTGGTGTTGGAGAAGACTCTTGAGAGTCTCTTTGACTGTGAGGAGATTAAACCAATCAACCCTAAAGGAAATCAACCTTGAATTTTCATTGGAAGGACTGACACTAAAGCTGAAACTCTAATACTTTGACCACCTAATGCAAAGATCCAACTCTTTGGCAAAAAAGCCAACCCTTTGGAAAATACTCTAATACTGGGAAAGGTTGAGAGCAGGCAGAGAAGGGAGTAACAGAGGATGAGATGGTTGAATGGTATCACAGACTCAATGGACATGAATTTGAGCAAACTCCAGGAGATAATGAAAAACAGAGAAGCCTGGGGTGCTACAGTCCATGGGGTCGCAAAAAGTCAGACACAACCTAGTGACTGACCAACACAGCATAGTTAAGATTATAATAACAGTGAATTTTTATGTTAATAATACAGCAATAATAGATGGCAAACTTTTTTCTTTTTCAGGAAGATATAGAAAAAAACAGGGAATCAGAAAAGATAAGCCAGAATATTAGAAAGTTGTGGAAAGAGAAACTGGAAAATAAATACTCTAAGATTCCTATTTTCCCCAAATGCTTTATTTTGTTTTGAAATTTCATGGGCAGTGAACAACTGCATTTTAACAAGAAACCAAACTGATTCTGACAGTACTCCAACATGTGACCAACAAATGGGCAATAAATATATCTAAAATGAATATTTTTGTAATGATGAGTTCCTATTAGGGCCTCTCTTCAGATTTCCAAATGTCAACATCAGTATACCTCTGACAAACAGTGGTCCCTTGGTCCTAAAAATAGAAATTATCTTTAATTCTTTACCATTCCTGTAAATATATAGTTCACTTATTTTACTGTAGAGCACAGGGAACTCTGCTCAATGTTATGTGGCAGCCTGGATGGGAGGGGAGTTTGGGAGAGAATGGATACGTGTGTGTGCGTGGCTGAGTCCCTTTGCTATCCAACACTGTTAATCAGTCATCAGTTCAGTTCAGTTCAGTCGCTCAGTCGTGTCCGACTCTCCGCGACCCCATGAATCACAGCACGCCAGGCCTCCCTGTCCATCACCAACTCCCAGAGTTCACTCAAACTCATGTCCATCGAGGCGGTGATGCCACCCAGCCATCTCATTCTCGGTCGTCCCCTTCTCCTCCCACCCCCAACCTTTCCCAGCATCAGAGTCTTTTCCAGTGAGTCAACTCATTGCATGAGGTGGCCAAACTATTGCAGTTTCAGCTTTAGCATCAGTCCTTCCAATGAACACCCAGGATTGATCTCCTTTAGAATGGACTGGTTGGATCTCCTTGCAGTCCAAGGGACTCTCAAGAGTCTTCTCCAACACCACAGTTCAAAAGTATCAATTCTTCGGCGATCAGCTTTCCTCACAGTCCAACTCTCACATCCATACATGACCACGGGAAAAACCATAGCCTTGACTAGACGGACCTTTGTTGGCAAAGTAATGTCTCTGCTTTTTAATATGTTATCTAGGTTGGTCATAACTTTCCTTCCAAGGAGTAAGCATCTTTTAATTTCATGGCTGCAATCAGCATCTGCAGTGATTTTGGAGCCCAAAAGAATAAAGTCTGACACTGTTTCCACTGTTTTTCCATCTATTTCCCATGAAGTGATGGGACCAGATGCCATGATCTTTGTTTTCTGAATGTTGATAAAATAGAAAGTTTAAAAATGTATTTATTTATTTGACTGCACCAAGTATTAGCTGTGGCATGTGGGGTCTTTATTTAGTTGCAGTGTGGGAACTCTTAGTTGCTGTATGTGGGATTTAGTTTCCTGACCAGGAATTGAACCCAGCACCCTGCATTGGGGGCACAACTCTTAGCCACTAGACCACAAGGGAAATCCAACTCTTTATTCTGTATCCTCAGAAATGCAAAAGTAAACAATGCTGTGAGATAGTTCTGAATCAAAAGATGACTTCAGAGGGGAAATTATGAAAACAACAGAAAATAATCCTAACACTTACTTGATTTAAAAATTAAAATTATTTTGTTTTCAGTACTTCCCCTCTGAAGTCATCTTTTGACTCAGAACTTCTTCAGAGCAGTTTTTGCCTCTGCATTTCTGAGGATGTAGGATAAAGAACATAAAGTAAGAGTTAGCATCGTATAAAACATAGACATGGCTTCATTGATGGAACCGGTCACAGTCTGAGGCAGATACGCAAATATGCAGGACACGAAGAATAAAACAACCAGAGGGATGTCAGAGACTCAGATGGAGAGGGCTTTGCACCTACCATTCAAGCTGTGAGAGTTCAAAGTGTATAGCATCACAACATAGGAGTGTATCAAAAGGCATTGTGTTTAACAGGCAGAAAAACTCTTAGTTGGCAGCAATAAAATGTATAAGTATTCATGTAAATGACTTTCGATGGAGTTCATGACACACATGAATTCTATGTCACCGGAGCCAAAAAAGAGCAGCCAGACTGTAAAGAGGATCCTCAGTGTTGCATGAACAAACCTTCTCACCCAGGTAACTCCCAGATGTGGCCACACCTACATAAACTTGTAGGTTAGGTAGTAGAGATGCACACACGGGAGTCGCAGGCCAGACCCATCAGTAGAATGTTCATCAACTGATGGTCAGCAAAGTTTTAAGTCATGGATTTCCTAAGAGAGATGTTTTTTCTTACAGCAATAATGTCAGCTGACATTTAAGAGATCAGGCAGTAAGAACAGCAGCTATCTGCTGCTGCTGCTGCTGCTAAGTCACTTCAGTCGTGTCCGACTCTGTGTGACCCCATAGACGGAAGCCCACCAGGCTCCCCCGTCCCTGGGATTCTCCAGGCAAGAATACTGGAGTGGGTTGCCATTTCCTTCTCCAATGTGTGAAAGGGAAAAGTGAAAGTGAAGTCGCTCAGTCGTGTCCGACCCTTAGCGACCCCGCGGACTGCAGCCTACCAGGCTCCTCCATCCATGGGATTTTCTAGGCAAGAGTACTGGAGTGGCTTGCCATTGCCTTCTCCGCAGCAGCTATCTATAAGGGGTTAAAAAACACAGAATATGTAAAGCACTAACAGGGTAAAAACGACAATGAAAATACCCACCCTCTTCATGGACAGGAGTTCTCAAATCTCTAAAGATACAAACCCTTCCTAAATTATTCTAAGTCAAAAACTGAAACAGAATTTTTGTGACTGGCCCTTTATTATTTAATTTGACAACATATATATGCAGGAACAGACATAATTTTGAAAAAGTAGAGTGATAAAGGAGTCCTGGGATTATTGGTTTCCAAATGCTCTACAGATGAATGGTTGTATCATGCATTAAACAGCACATGACTGAAGAAATCAGTGGAACAAAGTATAGTCCAGAATTGCATCCACACAGATGTGGAACTTCAGAACACAGTAAAGTTAGGATTTCAAATCAGTGGTGAAAGATAATTATACGACTACTAAAAATGTTCATTTAGAAAACAATAAAATGCAGTTCTTATTTAACTCCTTATATATCAAAATAAATATCTGATGGATAAAACATTTCATATAAAATATAAAACCACAAAAGTGCTAAAATATTAATGTCTAAAAAATATGAACTAATATTATGTTTAGGGAGAGACGAGAAAACTTTTAATGATGAAACAAAAAACACATAAAATATTCATAAATCTGACCAAGTAAATAACCAAAAAATCTACAGCCAACAAAGAATTCTGTATAGCAAAACAAATTCAAAATCAAATAACAGGCCAGAAAATTAAGTACATAGATAATGATTTTTTTAAAGATTATTTCCTTAGTATATAATTGCTCATAGATTTATGACAAAGAAAATAATCAAAAATATTAATAGACAATTCAAAGATAAATATATACAACTTAAACATGTGAAATGATGCTTAAATCAATTATATTTTATTTAATCAATTATATTTAAAGAACCTCAAATAAAGTACACAAATGAATTATAAATTCTTTAATGAATGAACCATATTGTCATATCCCCAAAACTGAACACTGGTTGTTAAGAAGGTAAACAGGATATTCTCAGACTGTGGGCAGAAGTGTAGGTATAACCTCATGAATCATTTTGAGAATAATTGTGAATATCAACATTTTAAACACATATTCCCTGAGACCCAAAATCTCTACTTCTGGAAACTAACATTTCTAAGAACACATAATCAAGAAGTTACATATTTATTACAGAATTACACATCATAGGAAAAGATTGGAAATGACATGAAAAGTACTGGATACAGTAATTCATGAATCTTATAAGGGAAAATCACATATTATAAGAAAAACTGAAAATGAGATCTATACAGACTGTTATGGAAAGATCCTCACTGTGTTTAATAGTAAAATGTAAATATTTATTGCAGATATTTGCAGACATTATTGCAGACAAAAACACAGATACATATGCCTTTTTTGTAAAAATACTTGAATAATCTTAGAAACAGACTTGTGACTACTCTGGGGAAGAACTTATGAATGCAGAGAAATAGAGGAAAACAATAGAATGGAAAAAACTAGAGATCTCTTCAAGAAAATTAGAGATACCAAAGGAATATTTCATGCAAAGATGGGCTCAATAAAGGACAGAAATGGTATGGACCTGACAGAAGCAGAAGATATTAAGAAGACGTGGCAAGAATACACAGAAGAACTGCACAAAAAAGATCTTCACGACACAGATAAACACAATAGTGTGAACACTCACACTCACCTAGAGCCAGACATCCTAGAATGTGAAATCAAGAGGGCCTTAAGATGATATAGGAGAATATATAGCATTGAAACATGTATATTATCATATGTGAAACAAATCACCAGTCCAGGTTCAATGCATGACACAGGATGCTCAGGGCTGGTGCACTGGGATGAACCAGAGGGATGGGACGGGGAGGGAGGGGGGAGGGGGGTTCAAGATGGGGAACACATGGACACCCGGGGCAGATTCATGTCAGTGTATGGAAAAACCAATACAATAATGTAAAGTAATTAGCCTCCAATTAAAATAAATAAATTAAAAAAAAATAAAAAGACAAACATGCAAAAAAAAAAAGTCTTCTCCAGCACCACAGTTCAAAAGCATCAATTCTTCGGCGATCAGCTTTCTTCACAGTCCAACTCTCACATCCATACATGACCACGGGAAAAACCATTGCCTTGACTAGACGGACGTTGGTTGGCAAAGTAATGTCTCTGCTTTTTAGTATACTATCAAGGTTGGTCATAACTTTCCTTCCAAGGAGTAAGCGTCTTTTAATTTCATGGCTGCAGTCAGCATCCGCAGTGATTTTGGAGCCCAGAAAAATAAAGTCTGACACTGTTTCCACTGTTTTTCCATCTATTTCCCATGAAGTGATAGGACCAGATGCCATGATCTTTGTTTTCTGAATGTTGAGCTTCAAGCCAACCTTTTCACTCTCCTCTTTCACTTTCATCAAGAGGCTTTTGAGTTCCTCTTCACTTTCTGCCATAAGGGTAGTGTCATCTGCATATCTGAGGTTATTGATATTTCTCCCAGCAATCTTGATTCCAGCTTGTGTTTCTTTCAGCCCAGCGTTCCTCATGATATACTCTGCATATAAGTTAAATAAGCAAGGTGACAATATACAACCTTGACGTACTCCTTTTCCTATTTGGAACCAGTCTGTTGTTCCATGTCCAGTTCTGACTGTTGCTTCCTGACCTGCATACAGGTTTCTCAAGAGGCAGGTCAGGTGGTCTGGTATTCCCATCTCTTTCAGAATGTTCCACAGTTTATTGTGGTCCACACAGTCAAAGGCTTTGGCATAGTCAATGAAGCAGAAATAGATGTTTTTCTCTTGCTTTCTCCATGATCCAGAGGATGTTGGCAATTTGATCTCTGGTGCCTCTGCCTTTTCTAAAACCTGTTTGAACATCTGGGAGTTCACGGTTCACATATTGCTGAAGCCTGGCTTGGAGAATTTTGAGCATAACTTTACTAGCGTGTGAGATGAGTGCAATTGTGCGGTAGTTTGAGCATTCTTTGGTATTGCCTTTCTTTGGGATTGGAATGAAAACTGACCTTTTCCAGTGTTGTGGCCACTGCTGAGTTTTCCAAATTTGCTGACACATTGTGTGCAGCACTTTCACAGCAATAAGCAATATAGACAAGAGAAATGCTTCATGATATTACTTGTACGTGTGTGTGCATGCTAAGTCACTTCAGTTGTGTCCAACTCTTTGCAACCTTATGGAATGTAGCCTGCCAGGCTCTTCTGTCCATGGGATTCTCCAAGCAAGGATCCTGGAGTGGGCTGCCAGGACCTCCTTCAGGCATCTTCCCTGCCCAGGGATCAAACCCCTGTCTCTCACGTCTGCCTGCATTAGCAGGCGGGTTCTTTATCACCAACACCCCCTGGAAGCTCCATTACTTATATATGGAATCTACAATAGTCACACCTATAGAAGCAAAGAGTAGAACGCCAGGGAGGGAGAAATGAGCAGAGACTGATAAAGGGGAACCAAATTTCGGTGATGTAAGGATGAATAATTTCTGGAAGTATTTTATACAGCAATGTGATTGTAGTTAACAATATTGCATTGTACATTCAGAATTTGCTAAGAGGATGGATCGTGTTATCACCACAAAATATGGTAAAAACATGATTGATAAATATGTTAATAGTTTGATTGTGGTGATTATTTCACAATGTATACTTATATCTAAATGCTGTTATACACCTTAAAAACAAGATTTTATTTGTCTGTGATACATCAATAAATCTGGAGGAGGAGGTGGAAGGGAGAAAGAAAAACAGCTTTTAGATTCAAGAACTTTCCAAAGGCTGCCATTAATTGTATGTCCTCAGTGATCTAGCTCTCAAGCAATCAATAATGGTTTCCAATGAGGATTTAATAATTGATAAGAAAATACAAACTCTCCTATGACAGGAGTCTACATCAATGTCACACACAGGAATTATGCCACTTCACTATTGAAAAAACATTCAGTTTTCTTAACAATCCAGGTCCTGATAGAAAAGTTGGAATCTCACAGATTTAGGTTCCAGGTGAAGGGAATACTGAGCTTCTCCAATGGCTCAGCTCATAAAGAACCTGCCTGCTGATGCAGGAGACACAAGAGATGTGGGTTTGATCCCTGGGTCAGGAAGACCCCCTGGAGAAGGAAATGGCAACCCACTCATGTAGTCTCATCTGGAAAATTCCATAGACAGAGAAGCCTGGCAGGCTTCATGGGGTCACAAACAGTCGAACACAACTGAACTCCCATGCACCCACACGAAGGGAAAACTATTCCCCACTTAACAGTGAGTGTTTCTCCACACTGTCGTTCCAGAACACTTGCTTCTGGACAAAGCTTTTCCATCAAAGGAGATAATTAATTCCTAGGAGAGAAAGCAGCAGCTATAAGATAAGGCCTTTGACCTTATCGAAGCTTCTTTGAATATCTGTGAATATACAAGAGCAAGGTGCAAGTGATTTATGTTGCTGTTCACCTCTCTAGAACAAGGTTCATCGTGGGCAGAATGAGCCATTTGAATATGCTTCCTCCACACTGTCTGTTTCTTGTTCTGCAGAACCACCGACATTTATTCAAATCAGTTCTCCATGGTGTTCCCAATGAACCCGTTCTCAATCCAAAATCAGAAAACAAGTTTTCTGTGAAGACCATTTGAGGCTTTAGAAGCCAGATGGCAAGATTTAGACTTCTAAGAACCCTTTTATCTCTTAAAACAGGTTTTATGAGATACAATTGATATACTAAGAACTTATACACGTTCAATGTTTACAATTTCTTAACAACTGTTCATTTCAGAGTTAACAAGCTCTTCTCAAGTGTCACACCTTTTATACTGAAAGTTACTTACTATAAGAAGTTAGTTTGAATACGGAATTACTCCTGAACACATTCAAACATCACTAAAATCATGTGAAGAGCTAAGGTAAGTTTTTCAATGGTGCTGATGCTCATTTTAATTTGTTACGTCATATGTATAACTCATTATTTTTCAACACTTTTCAAATATAGTAAAAGATTATTTTATCTGCATTTCAATTTTTCAAAAGATATTCATGAATTCGACACTTGAAAACTTTGAGACTTGAAGAGGTTAAGCAAATTGAGGAACCCAGCTCTGTGACAGCAGGCCCCATGCTTAGCCATGAAACATCTTATTTAATGATCAGGACTAATAATGAGGATAAAAACAAAATTTAATTATACTTCACATACATGAAAGAGAAAATTACAAATATCAGTAGCATAAATCACCAGTAGTTTCATCAAGTATAAATATGGTGAGCCTTCCTGGGGAGACCTGCTATAGATAATATCAGCCTCTGTTGTTTCTTTGAGAGTAAAATCAGTAGTAGTTCTTCTGGAGCTTGAAGCATGGTTAAACAGTTCTCTGTATTACTGCTCCAAATGTTAACTCTCCCTATCCCACAGCTGTGTACACAGTCACAAAAGTAACTAAAAGTTCTTTTTGTGTCCACAGCAGGTGGGTGTGTTCATACATAATGACTCAATTGTTGATCTATGAAGTGGATATTATTATTCTAACTCTATAGCTGAGAAAACAAGAATGTAAGGTGCCAAAGAAATGCACTTCAGATGAAAGAAGTTGCAGTTGGAAGAACCAGGATTCAAACTTGGTCTTTTCTGATTCTCAAACCAAACCATTTAACCAGCAGCATAGGCTTTCTCAACATTTTGCAGAAATATCTGGGGTCCTATTCTTTGGAGTGGTATCAGAGAAGGGAGAGTTAGGTCTGAGGAAGAAGTCAGGATGAAAGGGCTATTCAATGAATTCAGGTTCCTTACTACTGGGAGTTCTGAGATATCAATGTGTGTGAGTGTGTGTACACGCTATGTGTGAGTGGATGAAATTTATCAGTATAAACTTGCCTCTCAAGTAGTATTAAAGCAATCAAAAGTATAACAATTATGGTCATTTCAAAAGAGGTTACCAGTTCTCCATTGTTTATTATAACATGACAGTAAAGAGCATGGATTAAGATCTGGAGCAAAAAATAAAGATGCACAATCTGAACTGACCTTGCTGCTGCTGCTGCTAAGTCACTTCAGTCGTGTCCGACTCTGTGCGACCCCATAGACGGCAGCCCACCAGGCTCCCCTGTCCCTGGGATCCCCCAGGCAAGAACCCTGGAGTGGGTTGCCATTTCCTTCTCCAGTGCATGACAGTGAAAAGTGAAAGTGAAGTCGTTCAGTCGTGTCCGACTCTTCGCGACCCCATGGACTGCAGCCTACCAGGCTCCTCCGTCCATGGGATTTTCCAGGCAAGAGTACTGGAGTAGGGTGCCATTGCCTTCTCCAGAACTGACCTTAGCTCTGCCTAAAATTTAGCTGCTTGGCCTTGAAGAGAATCCTTAATTTCTCTATGCTTCTGTTTCCTAATGTGTAAAATAAGCATAAAAATGATGGTAGTAACCATCTTGTAGGTTTGTATCAAGGATAAAACCAAATGTCTCCATAACACTTAAAGCACACTAGGTGTGCACTTTTAGTTAACATTAGCACTTTTATTAAACTGTTAACATTAGCCTATGAGATTGTTTCCTCGTGTGCAAAATGAATGATACAATACCAACCATGCAAATTGTTATTGCTGGGAAAAGCAAGCATGTGATAGTATACTATGAACATAGCAAAAAACTATTGGAATGAACATGCTATACCTATTGCAAAGTAATTAGGTTGAGTCAACAAGCATTATGAATACTTTTAATTAGATCTTGTACCATTCTTTGGGCTTTCCTGGCAGCTCAGTGGTAAAGAATCTGCCTGCCAATGCAGAAGACATGGGTTCTATCTCCATGGAGATCAGGAAGATCCCCATGGAGAAGGAAATAGAAACCCGCTCCAGTATTCTTTCCTGAAAAATCCCATGAACAGAGGAGTGTGGAGCAGCTATAGTCCATGGGGGTCACAAAAGAGTCAGACATGACTTAGCGACTAAACAATAACAACAACCTGTTAGGAAGAACCCTGGAGGAGGGCATGGCAACCTACCCCAATGCTCTTGCCTGGAGAACCCCATGGAGGGAGGAGCCTGGTGGGCTAGAGTCCATGGGGCCACAGAGAGATAGACACCACTGAAGCAACTTAGCACACGCACCTCATAGTGCTACTCCTTTTTCAACTACTCTAAGTACTTTGCTATTGTGGCTTCTGTCTCCATCTTCCATCCGTTCGGTGAAACCCTGCCAACTTCATCCAAGACACACAAAATCTTTAGTAGAATAACATCCAAGATTCCCTCTTCATCAAATTTCTTTCATCCTTCCATTCATATTTTCAATGACCTTCCATGGTCCCCCATTTCTTAGAGAGTAAAAGGAAAATTCCTAAGTTTTACATCCATCTTCTCCCTCTTTTCACACTTAATTGCCATTATCTGGGAAATACACTACTTCAAGTTAGACTCTGAACCATTTCATATGATTAAGGTCTCCCGCCCATGGGTTTACAAAAGTTCCTCACATCTACATTGTTAAAAGAATTTTCTCCTAGGACGTAACTGGAATAATCTTAAGAACTCAGAATCTTTTCTTCATTAAGAAATAAATAAATAAGAAAGAATTCATACTCAGTAAAGTCTAGGTATTTATTACTTATTAGAATGAAGAAGTTTAATAAGCTTAAGAATGCATAAATTAAAATTATGTTTTCTTTTGATAGCTTTGGACAGTGAATGATGGATTCAGAAGAGGATTTAGCTGCAGAATCAGGGCCCAGGCTTGATCACTCAGAGCCTTTGTGTGGCAAAAATTTTATTACAGTGAAAAGGGCAGAGAAAGTTTCTCACACAGACATCAGAAGGGGGCCAGAGACTGCCTCTTATCAAGTCTTATCAAGGCCTTGTGTACTTTTACCAGACCCTCTCCCACAACACACATCTTCAGATGGCAAGATTAGTCAGAAGGTTCACTTAAGAAGGAGAAACATGTGCTTGAGCAAGATACTTTGTTGTTACATAATTAGTACAGAGCTTAAGAAAAAACCTACCCTTGAGCAAGATGAGATGTTTTCTCCTGTAATCATTAGTTCTGGGCTTAGTTCAGTTCAGTCGCTCAGTCGTGTCTGACTCTTTGCGACCCCATGAATCCCAGCACGCCAGGCCTCCCTGTCCATCACCAACTCCCGGAGTTCACTCAAACTCATGTCCATCGAGTCGGTGATGCCATCCAGCCGTCTCATTCTCTGTCGTCCCCTTCTCCTCCTGCCCCCAATTCCTCCCAGCATCAGAGTCTTTTCCAGTGAGTCAACTCATTGCATGAGGTGGCCAAAGTATTGGAGTTTCAGCTGTAGCATCAGTCCTTCCAAAGAACACCCAGGATTAAGTTAATTTTAAAAATTATTGTCACAAAAATGCAGTTTAAGAAAAAAAAATGGGCTTAAACAAAGTTAATTTTAAAGATTACTGTCACAAAAGCTCAGTTTAAGAAACATTTATTATGACTAAGACAAACAAAACAATGTAGAAAAAAAATGTGTATATCTTTCTCCTCCTCCAGGGCCCTGGACCCTTTCTTTTTCAGGGCCTTTAAACCTACCTAAGAATTAACTCTCTCACTTTCAGGTAGTGAATAAACCATTTCATGAAACACATGGAGAACAGGAGCAGTGTGACAGAGTTTGTTCTGCTGGGGCTCACACAGAATCCAAAGGTGCAGAAAATTGTATTCGCTGTGTTCTTTGTCATCTACATCACCACTGTGATAGGAAACGTGCTCATCATGGTCACCATCACTGCCAGCCCATCTTTGGGATCCCCCATGTACTTTTTCCTGGCCATTCTCTCCTGTATTGATGCCTGCTACTCCTCTGTGTGTGCCCCTAAGATGACTGTCGATTCACTCCGTGAAAAGAAAACCATCTCATTCAATGGATGCATGACCCAAATCTTCGGGGAACATTTCTTTGGAGGTGCTGAAGTCATCCTTCTCACTGTGATGGCCTATGACCGCTATGTGGCCATCTGCAAGCCCTTGCACTACACAAGCATCATGAATCAGCGAGTGTGTGGACTGCTAGTGGGAGTGGTGTGGGTGGGAGGCTTTCTTCACGCAACCATACAGATCCTCTTCATCTTCCGCTTACCCTTCTGTGGCCCTAACGTCATAGATCACTTTATGTGTGACCTGAACCCTTTGCTCAGTCTTGCCTGCACTGACACCCACTCTCTAGGGCTCTTCATTGCTGCCAACAGTGGCTTCATCTGTCTGTTAAACTTCCTTCTCCTGCTGGTCTCCTATGTGGTCATCTTGCGTTCCCTAAGGGCCTACAGCTTGGAAGCAAGACGAAAGGCCCTCTCCACCTGCATCTCCCACATCACAGTGGTCGTTTTATACTTTGTGCCCTGCATATTTGTGTACATGAGACCGGCAGCTACCTTACCTGTTGATAAGGCAGTTGCGGTATTTTATACTGTGATAACTCCCATGTTAAATCCCTTAATCTATACCTTGAGAAATGCCCAGATGGAAAATGCCATTAAGAAATTGTGTAGTAGGAAAGTTATTTCAGGTGTCTTATAAATGTGCTTTAGAGTCAAACATTAATTCATCTGATACAAAGGTCAAAGTGTATTTTGGTAGATCTCAACAAGGACTATGTAAAGAATAAAGAAGTAAATTTATACGTTCTGCACTGAGGGGAACAGAAATAAGTTCCCAGAAAAAGAGAAAAACATATATCAAAACCATTCTTTCCATCTTTAGAAAATTCTACCAAATTGAGGTTTATTTTCACTAGTTTCAACCCTGTATGTGGATTCATAGATTTTTCACCTAATGAAATGAAAGAAATACTAAGTAGATTGCTATTTACCAGTAATCTCTCTAACAACACAAAGAGATTGCTATAATGCTGCTATTATCCCAATTTTACAAGTGGTGAAATTGAAGGAAAAGGGATGGTATCAAAGCACATACACCAAAGAGTCAGTACTCAGAATCAGACCCATTGCCCTAACCAAAATCCTAACTGCCTTCATAGATAGCCAAGAAATGATAGAAAGGGAAGATAATTACTAACTACCTGTTATTGAGACAGAGACTCCTGGACAAATTGTGTTTAGTACAATTCATTTTGTTACTGTAACTAAAAATCCAATAACTTTTCCTTGCCAACTGTTCACTTTATATATCATAGTTGATGGTGATTTGTTGGCTGTAACATGTAACTATTTTATTGTTATAAAACCCAATACAATACTGGGTTTTGATGAACACATTAGAACAATTATCCTCCAATTAAACATAAATATATTTAATAATAAAATTGTCCATTGAACATTTATAATAGTTGAATGGAGATGGCATGATTTTTTTTTAACTTCCTCATAGGTTTCATAACACTTACCATTGTTCATGTCACCTTCATAGGTTGAAAACCCATCCAAAAGAGTGCTGACTCAAATAAAAGAAACTCTTGATGTCAGATAGGAATTTCTATCTATTAAGTATGTGGCCATATTCCATAAAGAACTTTCCTGGTATACCCTGATAGTTTCTTCAGAGCAGCACAATATCTGGTTAGTAATAAACATTGAATGAATAAATAAAAGGTGAAAGCAAAATAAAATCTCAATAAAATAAAGAGGAAAAAAGGCACTAACTTTGAGAGAATTTTTTCCTACCTTTATTTAACTTTATTTAATTCAGATTCTGAGAATTCTAGGTGAACTCTTCAGGGAAATCACAATTTCTTTTACTCTTTCTTTTCTTTTTTTAATGTATTTATTTATTTACAATATTGTACTGGAAAAAGAAAGGAAAACTGAAATTATCAGCAATATGAGCAAATAGTCTACCTTGATATTTCTCCTGTCTCAACAAGATTTCATTATCTTATATACGTATATGAGCTATTCATATTATATTTCTCTGTTAATCTTTACCTTTAGGTAACATTTCACTATGAAAAACGTTCTTTTTAGTCTGTGACTACATCCACATACAAAACAACTTCATAATAAATGTGTTCCATTATTCCTCTGTCCTTCATTCATCAGTAAACTTTTGAACTCAAATAACCAATCAGACACATGGATATTTGCTGGGTCTTCAGTGACTAATAAAAACAGATTTGGGTCCTGCTTTCTCAGAGTGTAGGATCCATAAAATTACACTCTAGAGCTCTTGTGACTACAGGCTGAATTCAGAATCTAGTTTAGACTACATCCTTTCTTCTCCTACCATAGTAGCTTCATTAAATCCCTTCTCCTTATAAATCACTTCCATAAAATCCCATCTCTAACATGAAGAGATAGAGTCCAAGAAATATTTGCAAATGATAGACAAAATAACTAAATAGAAACTTGGTGAATGAAATTGTGGAATGGCCTTTTGAAAACAATTGCATGACCAGGTAGGTGAGAGTTTATAGTAAGACCTGGGACAAAGCACTCCTGAAGCTCTAGATCAGCAACAAATCTATGTCGAGCTTTCTCCTATAATGAAGACATACTTAATGGTGAAAGGTTGAAAGCTTATAAAATCAGAAGTGATGTTCACTGTCATCACTTCTATTTAATATTTTCCTGAAGAGTAATATCAGAAAAATTAGACTAGAAATAGAAATAAAAGGTATACAAATTGGAAAGGAAGAAGTAAAACTACACTAACAAATGAGATGATCTTATGTAGAAAAAGACTTAAATAACCCACACACACAATAAAACTATTAGAATCAATACAAAACTAGCTATATTTCAATATACTAGGAATTAACAATTTTTAAAAAATTAAAAAATAATTATGTAGGCAGTACTATCAGAAAGAATAAAATACTTATGAATAAATTTTACCAAAGTGGTGGATAAATTGTACACTAAAAACTGAAAACATCTGTAAAAGAAATTAAAGAAGACCTAGGTAAACAGAAGGGCTTCCCACATGGCTCAGCGGTAAAAAATCTGAGTGGGTTCCATCCTTGGGTTGGGAAGATGCCCCAGGAGGAAGCCATGGCAACCCACTCCAGTATTCTTGCCTGGGAAATCCCATGGACGGAGGAGACGGGAGGGCTACAGTCCGTGGGGTCTCAGAAGAGTCAGACACGAATTAGGGACTAAACAACAACAACACAACAGCATACTTACTGAGCCATGAAAATTCAGAGCTAAAAATTTAAATAACAAAGATGTTTAAATCTGTTCGACAATACCACCTCCAAGTGATTGTTCATCTCTGCCTGTGCTCTTCAGTGAAGGATTAATGAGGTACCAGAGAAGCAAAGGCACCCCACTCTAGTCCTCTTCCCCGGAAAATCCCATGGACGGAGGAGCCCGGTAGGCTGTGGTCCACGGGGTCACTAAGAGTCGGACACGACTGAATGACTTCACCTTCACTTTTCACTTCCATGCATTGGAGAAGGAAATGGCAACCCACTCCAATATTCTTGCCTGGAAAATCCCAGGGAAGGGGGAGCCTGGTGGGCTGCCATCTATGGGGTCGCACAGAGTCGGACACGACTGAAGGGACTTAGCAGCAGCAGTAGCATAGCATAACTAATAGCGAAATTATACGAAATTATCAAAATTTAGTTATACAGACTCTTTCAGCAAATTAGATGCTTGCTTATTTTTAGGTTTTGCAATAAAAAAATTATTGAAGTCACTTATTACCAACAAAAAAGGGAAATCTTACTTAAGACTGTATAATAAGCAAAAAGTGTGTAGGATAAAGAGTCGTGTATCAGTATATATCTCAGTTCTGACTTTAACTTAAGGCTCAGTCATATTACACCATGTATTTGATATATGTATATCAAATGTATAGAAAATGGGTTCAAAGAATTAAGGATAAAATTCTTATGCCAGTTATCAATTAATTGCCTCTCAGCTACAAATAAACCCATTATTGCCCACTCCATGTTAATGAAAATGGATCCTGCAAGCATTTCTCCCTGTCCTTGACCTGACATGATGTTAAGCTTGCTCAGGAGAAGTGTTCAAAGAGACATCTCTCTCTGGATTAAATATATTTCTTTTTCCTCTTGTTCTGGCTCTGTAGCTTTCAACATTGCATGTGTTATAATCACAGGAGGCGGGAGAGATGGCTTCTCCTGGCGCTTCCTTCCGCTTTTACTGACGCTTCCTTCCGCTTTTATTGACATTTCCACGGACACATTCCCACTGAGCTTCACTGGCCCATCTACAGGAAGATTCCAATAAATTTCACAGGCACTCCAGTAATCAATTTTCCAACACAGTCTAGATGTACCGTGTGTGTGTGTGTGTGTGTGTGTGTGTGTGTGTGTGAGTCACTCAATCGTGTCCAACTCTTTGTGACCCACGGACTGTAGCCCGCCAGGCTCCTCTGCCCATACAATTCTCCAGGCAAGAATACTGGAGTGGGTTACCATTTCCCTCTCCAGGGGATCTTCCCCACCCGGGGATCAAACCTGAATCTCCTGCATTGAAGGCAGACGCTTTACCTTCTGTGCTATCAGAGGGGTGTTCTCTGCCAGCCTTTCTGCACCTGCACCCAAAATAGGTTTTTGCTGCTTGCCCCTCAAGGCCTTAATTCCTTGTTCATGACTTTCAGCCAACCACCGCTGCAGTGGAAGGCTCCTGTCTCGCCAGTTCCAGAGACATTTCATGCCTGCCAACCTCTTCAGCGATCATGAAATAGTTCTGGACCAAGGCAATCCAGTCCAACTTTTCCACCACTCAATGGACAGCAGCTACACCTTCTCCATAAGACTGGAATCCCAAGTTTGGGGAGATGCTCACATTCTAAATGTTCCTTCTTTGGATACTCATCTCTCAGTGGCAGTCCTTCTTTATAGAACTCATTACCTCCCTCCTTTTTAAAACAGATTTATTTAATTATTTTGGCTGTGCTGGGTCTTTGGTGCTGCACATGGGCTTTCTCTAGTTGCAGTCAGCTGGGGCTGCTCTCTGCTGCAGAACATGAGCTTCTCATTGCAGTGGCTTCTCTTGTTGTGGAGCACAGGCTCTAGGGCACACGGGCTTCAGTAGTTGCAGTGCGTGGGACCAGTAGTTGTGGTTCCCAGGCTCAAGAGCACAGGTTCAGTAGCTGTGGCACATGGGCTTAGTTGTTCCAAGGCATGTGGGATCTTCCTGCTCAAGGGATCAACCAAGGTCCCCTGCATTACATGGCAGATTTTTAACCATTAAACCACCAGGGAAGACCTTATTACCTTTCATAGGTAATACCCTGCTATAATCAATAATTGCATATGAACTTTTTCTATCCAAATTGCACTGTGGACTGTCTCCTGACTGGACCCTGACTGATACAATACATAAAATACCAAAAGAGTCCCAGCCTTAGGGGCAATGAGAAACAATATTTCTTTTCACTGTACAACCAAGATGCAATAATCAGGAAAATTCCATAAAAGAATTTATATTGAGTCCAAAATAAATGAATATTAAACATGCTATTTTCAATAATAAGCAGTAACCAAGATCTCAGTGTTACATAATAAGACAATTTAATAGCAATTTTATATTCTAGATTCTTACCTTTTTGCTTCTGATGACATTTGAGATAAACAGATTATGTAGCTACAGTTAACAGTTCAGTCATTCAGTCATGTCCGACTCTTTGCAACCCCATGGACTGAAGCATGCCCGGCTTCCCTGTCCATCACCAGCTCCCAGAGTTTACTCAAACTCATGTCCATTGAGTCAGTGATGCCATCCAACATTCTCATCCTCTGTTGTCCCCTTCTCCTCCCACCTTCAATGTTTCCCAGCATCATGGTCTTTTCAAATGAGTCAGTTCTTCACATCAGGTGGCCAAAGTATTGGAGTTTCAGCTTCAATATCAGTCCTTCCAATGAACACCCAGGACTGACCTCCTTTTGGATGGACTGGTTGGATTGCCTTGCTCTCCAAGGGACTCTCAAGAGTCTTCTCCAACAACACAGTTCAAAAGCATCAATTCTTCGGGACTCAGCTTTCTTTATAGTTGAACTCTCATATCCATACATGACTACTGGAAAAACCATAGCTTTGACTACACCGACCTTTGTTGGCAAAGTAATGTCTATGCTTCTTAATATGCTGTCTAGGTTGGTCATAACTTTTCTTCCAAGGAGCAAGCGTCTTTTAATATCATGGCTGCAATCAGCATCCGCAGTGATTTTGGAGCCCAAAAAGATAAAGTCTGACACTGTTTCCACTGTTTCCCCATCTATTTCCATGAAGTAATGGGACCAGATGCCATTTTCTGAATGTTGAGCTTTAAGCCAACTTTTCACTCTCCTCTTTCACTTTCATCAAGAGGCTCTTTAGTTCTCCACTTTCTGCCATAAGGGTGGTGTCATCTGCATATCTGAGGTTGTTGATATTTCTCCCAGCAATCTTGATTCCAGCTTGTGCTTCATCCAGTCCAGGATTTTGCATGATGTACTCTGCATAGATGTTAAATAAGCAGGGTGACAATATGCAGCGCTGACGTACTCCTTTTCCTATTTGGAACCAGCCTGTTGTTTCATATCCAGTTCTAACTGTTGCCTCTTGACCTGCATACAGATTTCTCAGGAAACTGGTCAGGTGGTCTGGTATTCCCATCTTTTTAAGAATTTTCCACAATTTGTTGTGATCCACACAGTCAAAAGCTTTAGCATAGTCAATAAAGCAGAAGTAGATGTTTTTCTGGAACTCTCTTGGTTTTTCAATGATCCAACAGATGTTGGTATTTTCATCTCTGGTTCCTGTGCCTTTTCTAAATCCAGCTTGAAAATCTGGAAGTTCAAGGTTCATGTACAGTTGAAGCCTGGCTTGGAGAATTTTGAGCATGACTTTGTTAGCAATATGAAATTAGTGCAACTGTACAGTAGCCTGAGCATTCTTTGACATTGTGTTTTTGTGGGATTGGCATGGAAACTGACCTTTTCCAGTCCTGAACATATCTAGAATGTTTGACCCATAACTAAGACTCACACTTAATGGTGAAAAGCTGAAAGTTTACCTCATAAAGTCAGAATACTCTCACTTTCATCACTTTTATTTAATAGTTTCCGAGGAGAAGGGGACGACGGAGAATAAGATGGCTGGATGGCATCACCGACTCTGTGGACATGAGTTTGAGTGTACTCCGGGAGTTGGTGATGGACAGGGAGGCCTGGCGTGCTGTGATTCATGGGGTCGCGGAGAGTCGGACACGACTGAGCGACTGAACTGAACTGAACTGAATGTCATAAAAGTTAGACTAGAAATAGAAATAAAAGGCATACAATTTGGAAAGGAAGAAGTAAAACTATACTAACAAATGACATGATCTTATGTAAAAATAAATCTAAGGAATCCTCACACACGAAGAAACTATTAGCATTAATACAAAATAAGCTATATTTTGATATACTAGGAATTAATAGTCTAAAAACAAAATTAGGAAAATAAGTATGTTGACAGTACCATCAGAAACAATAAAATACTTATGAATAAATTTACCAAAATGGTGGATGAATTGTACACTAAAAACTAAAAAAAAAAAAAATCACTAAAAGAAATTAAAGAAGACATAGGGTGACTCAGTGGGTAAAGAATCCGCCTACAATGCAGGAGATGCAGGAGACACACGTTCAATACCTGGGTCAGGAAAAATCCCTGGAGGAGGAAATGGCAAATCATTCCAGTATTCTTGCCTGGAGAACCCCTTGGATAAAGGAGTCCTGTGTGCTACAGTCTATGGGGTTGCATAGGGTCAGACACGAATGAAGCGACTGAACACGGGTAAATATAAACGTATCCTGTATTCACAGCCTTGTAGACTTAACATAATTAAGATAACAATATCCCCTAGAGTGCATAATGCAATCTTTATCAAAAGCCATTTTATGCAAAAATGGAAATCCGAATACTAAAATTTGTGTGAAATTGTAGAGAAATTTCATATGGAATTGCAAGAAATCACAAATAACCCAAAAAAAAATTCTGAAAAGTGAAGAATAAAGTTTTAGGACTCATACTTTCAATCTCAAAACTTAATGCAAAGGTATAGTTCTTATGAGAAGTATAAAGATTTATAGAAATGTGTGCCTCCAAGTTAGGCTAATGAAAAAATAAATATTATACATGTATCCTCACATATAAAAATTTATTTTCATTTTAAAATGTTAGAAGAAAATTATGATAAAATTGTTATATATTGTATGTATTTAGAGTACCAGTGTTTGTGACTTTTATCTTCATCAGTTCAGTTCGGTTCAGTCGCTCAGTCGTGTCCGACTCTTTGCAACCCCATGAATCACAGCACGCCAGGCCTCCCTGTCCATCACCAACTCCTGGAGTTCACTCACACTCACGTCCATCGAGTTGGTGATGCCATCCAGCCATCTCATTCTCTGTCGTCCCCTTTTCCTCCTGCCCTCAGTCCTTCCCAGCATCAGAGTCTTTTCCACTGAGTCAACTCGTCGCATGAGGTGGCCAAAGTATTGCAGCTTCAGCTTTAGCATCAGTCCTTCCAATGAACACCCAGGACTAATCTCCTTTAGCATGGACTGGTTGGATCTCCTTGCAGTCCAAGAGACTCTCAGGAGTCTTCTCCAGCACCGCAGTTCAAAAGCATCAATTCTTCGGCGATCAGCTTTCTTCACAGTCCAACTCTCACATCCATACATGACCACGGGAAAAACCATAGCCTTGACTAGACGGACCTTGGTTGGCAAAGTAATGTCTCTGCTTTTTAATATGCTATCTAGGTTGGTCATAACTTTCCTTCTAAGAAGTAAGTGTCTTTTAATTTCATGGCTGCAATCAGCATCTGCAGTGATTTTGGAGCCCAAAAAAACAAAGTCTGTCACTGTTTCCACTGTTTCCCCATCTATTTCCCATGAAGTGATGGGACCAGATGCCATGATCTTAGTTTTTTGAATGTTGAGCTTCAATCCAGCTTTTTCACTCTCCTCTTTCACTTTCATCAAGAGGCTTTTGAGTTCCTCTTCACTTTCTGCCATAAGGGTGGTGTCATCTGCATATTTATCTTCATAAATCCAAACTATTCATAAAAATCATAAACATGAATGACATTATCTGTGGCTGTCGGTGGCAATGATTAGCCATATGACAAAGTACATAAAACATGCAGAAATGAGTCGATGATGGAAACAGGATGGCCTGAGGAATATGGATGCTTAGATGCAAAGGGAGAGGAGATATATCTGATACAATAACAGTTTTTTATATTTTTAATGAGAATTAAAATTTCCCTGTGAAATAAGAAACGGAATTACAAGGAAAAAATGTTTACCATAGGCAATGAAGTGTTTTAAACAAAAGAATGAAATGTAATGTGATTGCTGTTATTATTGTTGTTCAGACACTAAGTTGTGTCCAACTCTTTGCCATCCTATGGACTGCAGCACACCAGTCTCCTCTGTCCTCCTCTACCTCCTGGAACTTGCTCAAAGTCGTGTCCATTTAGTCAACTGAGTAGAGACACCATTTATTAAGGCTGCTTAACTAATCTCTGGGACCATCTGATCATGTTCAGAGGGAATCTACATGAAGGTTTATAACCAATAACACCAGTTTCACTGACCTTGTCCCTGTACCAACTGGGCATTATTATTAATTTCCTTACAATTATAGAATGAGTTGGAAATCACCACAGAGTTCTGCCCCATAAAATTCTCCAAGTTCTATTTTTTTCCCACTGCTCTGAAGTGTCTTGTGTGGCTTGGTGTCTGTTACCTACCTTGTTGACTTATGTATGATTTTGCCTTTCTGCCGTGTTGAAATTTCATTCACCTTTGGATATCATTTCCTGTTTTGTCCCTGGATACTATTTACTTCAAATCTTTCCAAACCTTTGCCTTCTTTAGATATCCCTGCCCTCATCCTGGTGCCAAACTCTGACCCTATAAGCTCTTTGATGATGGAGAAAAGACTAGACCCTTCATTTATACTTTGAAGAGTGTTACACTTCTTCCCAGGTGGCACTACTGGGAAAGAACCCACCCGCAATGCAGGAGATGTAAGAGACATGGGTTTGATCCCTGGCTCAGGAAAACCCCCTGGAGAAGGAAATGGCAACTCACTTCAGCATTCTTGCCTGGAAAATTTGATGGACAGAAGAGCCTGGTGGGCTACCATACATAGGGTAGCAAAGACATAGGGTAACAATGACTGAAGCAACTTAGCACACACACATATTTACTGATCCATGAAAATTCAGAGTTAAAAGTTTTTTGTGCCTGTATAATTTTCATTTTATGTATACATTCAAGCAATGTATAAAAGTTCAGTTAATTCACATCCTCACAACATTTGGTAGAGTTAGTCTTTATCTTTTTGTTTAATTATGAAAGTGTGATAGCACATTTACAAGAGACTTAGAAAATACAGAACAAAGTTACATATAGTTCCACTATATAATACAATTATTTTTAAACAGATAAATTTAGATTTTTATTTGGGGTTTCAACATCAAACTCTCAAAAAATAATAGAATTAATAGGCAGAAAATTAGAAGGACAAAGTAGACCTGAAAAGCACTATTAACCAATTCAGTATAATAAAGATTTATACAATTTTCATACAACAATGAAATACAAATTCTATTCAAGTTCCCATAGACTATAAACCAGAAGACATTGGAACATATCCAGGGGCATAAAACAAGGTGCAAAAATTTCATGGTATAAAAGAATTGAAATCATACAAAGTCTGTTCTCTTATCAGTGTTGAATTATGCTAGAAATCAATATTAAAAGATATTTGACAATAACCCACATAGTTGCAAGTGCAATGTGACATTCGCCAAGAGATCTTTGACTTAATCATTGAAAGCCTCAGAAAAGTTAAAAGCCTGACAAAGCACAAAGGGTGATTGCAGAGAAGAAAGCATTTACATGAGAAATTAATATCAAAGATTCTTTTAAAACCCCATGTTTCTGGAAACCGAGTGTTCACCTTTAAATGATGGGAGGATCTAAGGAGTCGTTGTTGTTGTATAGTCTCTAAGTCGTGTCCGAGTCTTTTGTGACCCCATGGACTATAGCCCACCAGGCTTCTCTGTTCATGGGATTTCCTAGGCAAGAATAGTGAAGTGAGTTGCCATTTACTTCTCCAGGACATCTTCTTGACCCAGGGATTGAACCTGAGTCTCCTGCATTGCAGGTGGATAATTTACTGATGAGCCATCTAGGAAGTCCATCTAAGAATCCATAGCAAGGAAAATTAGAAAATAAATCTAACGGAATAATTCACTAAAAATTTTGATAATACTTCCATTTATTCTGCCATCTAGTATTACTACTAAAAGTCTAGAAAGTGTATTATCTTAGTGATTTTAAAAAAAAAATAATGAGGCTTGAAACTTTTGATCCAATTCTGAGAAATACTATGTTGTTAAAAAAAAAACAGGAAATTAACATGTGATGCAGTATTATTAATTAAAGTACAGATTTTGTTCAAATTCCCAAAATTTTATGCTAGTTCCCATTAGTTGTTCTCATACCTTTTAAAAATTTCACATTCTATTTAGTTGCATTGAGCAGCTTCAGCTGCATGCAACAGATTCTTATAAATTCTCTTTTCATTTTTTTTTATTCTGTTATAGAGCTAAAAGTTTAAATAACAAAGAAGCTTAAATCTGTTCTACAATAACCACCTGCAAGTGATTGTTCATCTCTGTTCGTGCATCTTTACTGAAAGGATTAATGAGATCAGTGATCACTCAGTTAGTTGGTCAGCGTTATCTGACTTTTTTGCAACCTCATGGGCTCTAGCCCACAAACTCCTCTATCCATGGAATTTTCCAGGCAAGAATACTGGCGTGAGTTGTGTTTTCTGCCAATGTTGCTCCACCTACACCCAAAACGGGTTTTTCTGCTTGCCACTCAAGGTCATACTTCCTTGCTCATGAGCCTCAGCCAATCAGCACTGCAGTGAAAGGCTCCATCTCACCAGTCCCAGAAACATTCCATGCCTACCAGCCTCTGTTCAGCCATCATGAATTATTTCTTGCTCAAGGCAATCCAGTTAAATTTTTCCACCATTCAATGGGCAACAACTACACCTTCTCCGTAAGACTAGAATCCCAACATTCTAAATATGTTACTTCCTTGCAAATTAATCTCTCAGCCCCAGGTGCTTCTTTAGAGAGCTCATTGCACCCTGTTATAATTAATAGCTGTTTTCATTTAGTCACTAAGTTGTGTCTGACTCTCTTGCAACTCCATGGATTGTAGTCCACCAGGCCACTCTGTCAATGGGCTTTCCAAGCAAGTGTACTGGAGTGGGCTGTCATTTCCTTCTCCAGGGGATCTTCCCAACCCAAGGGTCGAATCCATGTCTCTTGCACTGGGAAGAGAATTTTTACCACCCAGTCACAAGGGAAGCCCTTTGTAGTTAATACCCTCATACAATTATTTATTGTATGTGAATTCTTTCTATTCAAACTGCACTGTGGTCTGTCTCCTGGCTGGACCTCAACTGATACCATATGTAAAATAACAAACACAGTGCCAGCCTTATAAGCATTTGAGAAACACGATTTCTTTTCACTGTACAACAAAGATTCATTGAACAAGAAAATTCCACAGAAGAATTTATATTGAGTTCAAACCAAATGAATATATTTAACATTTTATTTTCAATAATCAGTAGTAACCAACATCTCCATGTTACAAAATAAGACAATTTGAATACCAATCCAATATGCTAGGTTCTTAGCTTGGAGCTTCTGAAGGCATTTGAGATAATCAGATAATAGATAAATATTGATTAAAAAGCATTATGTTGTGATGAGGAGAGTGTGGGAAGGGAGAAAGTAAACCTGGATTCCAGTCTAAACTTAAGGTCTGTGCTTAGCTTGTTGCTCAGTCCCTAAGTCCAACACTTTGCAACCTCATGGACTGCAACATGCCAGGCTATTCTGTCATTCAGTGGCTATCTGCAGTTATTATTCAGTCCCTTTTAGAATTGATGTATTCATCTATAGATAAAGAGGATTGGATGAGATTATCTGTTTTACTTCTATCCATAAAGCTCAGTGAATCTCTTTAATCACTATCTGCAGTCACTTTCTTTCTCCAGAGTTTCTTCATAGCACGTTTTACCTCAGCATTTCTGAGGGTATAGATTAAAGGATTTAACATAGGGGCCACCATAGTGTAAAAGACAGCAACAGCTTTATCAATGGGCAGAGTGGTGACTGGGCGAAGATACACAAATGTGCAGGGCACAAAAGACAAAGCAACGACTGTGATGTGAGAGACACACGTGGAAAGGGCTCTGTGCCTCCCCTCCAGGCTATAGTTCCTTAGGGAGCGCAAGATGACCACATAGGAGATCAACAGGAGGAGGAAGTTTAACAGGCAGATGGACCCACTGTTGGCAGCAACAAAGAGACCAAGGATGTGAGTGTCCGTGCAGACAAGTTTCAACAAAGGGTACAAGTCACACATGAAGTGATCTATGACATTGGGGCCACAGAAGGGCAGCCAGACTGTAAAGAGGATCTGAACGGTTGCGTGGAGAAATCCTCCGGTCCAGGCCACCCCCAGCAGGAGGAGGCACAGCCTGTGGCTCATGATGGCCGTGTAGTGCAGAGGTTTGCAGATGGCCATGTAGCGGTCATAGGCCATCTCTGTGAGCAGGATGATCTCAGTAGCACCAAAAACGTGTTCTGCATAGACTTGAGCCATACACCCATTAAAGGAGATTGTCTTGATCTCCTCAAGGGAGTCCACAATCAACTTAGGAGCTGAAGAAGAAGAGTAAACTGTGTCTATCAAGGAAAGGTGGGTCAGGAAGAAGTACATGGGGGAGTTCAGAGCCTGGCTGGTGGTAACGGTAACCACAATGAGCAGGTTGCCTGAGAGGGTTACCATGTACAAGAGCAAAAACACCACAAACACTACTGTTTGCATTTGGGGGTTCTGTGTAAGGCCTACTAGAATGAATACGGTCACATTCCTTTCATTCTCCATCTATGTGGTATGGCTAATAAAAACTCTGACAAGGAACACTTTACCTTTAAAAAAGAAAGAAAGAAAAAGGGAATATAAAATAACGAATTACTACAAAATACTACCTTTTAACAGTACTCTGACAATATCACAAATGATTCCTTCTTTTCCCCAAACTAGGAATCCATGCACCAAAATTTCTTAGTTGACTCTCTTAGATTTTTTTTTTACATTTTTTAATAGTTTTCAAAATTCTGGAGCTTGCCTTACTAATTTTAATCGGAAAATAAATATAACTTACATGTTTTTTTCTTGGAGGCCTTAGGTTGAAACAATGAATTTTTTAATTGAATGTGAAAATGTACGGGAAAAGAAACATAGGAAGTTGTGTACTGGCACATTGTGGGACCCCAAAGTATATTATCTGAATATATTAATATTTGAAGAAATCACTTTAATGTGCTCATAAAGTTATTATTATCAATTCTCTAAATGAACATAGAATGAGGGCCTCGCTGGACTCTAACAGCTTTTACAGGATCGGGGCAGGGGGTAAGTCTGCCCTAGCTGCCCCATGGACCACTTTTAATCATCCTAGATACTGTCTTCAGTCTATCATCTAAAAATTATTGATCACTAGTTTCAACATATGCCATTAATACTAACAGGTAATAAGCCAAGTCTCAGTAATCAACCAGATCACTTTAATGCAAAATCCATTTCCATTCACTTGATGAGGAATATTTACATTAGTCGAGTCAACTTTAAGGTAACATATATAGCTAAGTGGGCTTTCCAGATGGCACTAGTGGTAAAGAACCTGCATGCCAATGCAGAAGATATAAAAGACATCATTACCCAGGTTTGATCCCTGGGTTAGGAAGATCTCCTGGAGAAGGGCATGCCAGTCCACTCCAGAATGCTTGTCTGGAGAATCCCATTGACATAAGAGCCTGGTAGGCAACAGTCCATAGGGTCACAGAGAGTCAGACATGCCTGAAGTAACTTAGCAACGTGAATCCAACTACGTATTGTCATTATTAATCTTTGCATTTTACAATAACTAAGATTTCATTATTCTCTTTATATTTATGTATTTTTAAAGCAAAAAGGCAGTGAAGGGTAAAATGAATTGTCTATGTTACAAGTGGGCAAGGTACATAATGAGGTAACTCTTCCAATGAAGTTACTCAGTCTTGTCCGACTCTTTGTGATCCCATGGACTGTAGCCTACCAGGAGCCTCTGTCCATGGAATTTTCCAGGCAAGAGTACCGCAGTGATTCATGTTAATGTATGGCAAAACCAATACAATAATGTAAAGTAATTAGTCTCCAATAAAAATAAAAATAAATAAATAAAAGAGTACTGCAGTGGGTTGCCATTTCCTTCTCCAGGGGATCTTTCAGACCCAGGGATTGAACCCAGGACTCCTGAATCACAGGCAGATGCTTTACCATCTGAGCCACCAGAGAAGCCCCACATTCTCAGAACCAAGGAACTCTTCCAGATGATCCCACAAACTCTACTTTGAGAAGATAGCTTTAGAGTTCCAAGCCCCAGGATAGTGGGCTGTCTTCTGGACAGCCCAGGGCATCAGAGAATCCTTCCAGAGACAAGAACACTTGAGAAGAAAGTCTGCATGCACTTCTAATTGCCAACTCTTCTCTAGAGAAGTTGACACCTGGGAGAACCAAGAACCAACTGATATATTTTTATGCTTTCCCAATGGTCTGTACCAACAGTTGGATTTCATGATCAAAATCAGACAGAATATCCCAAAGTTAACTCATTCATTCTCATTATTTCACTTTTTACCTCAGCTTCTTGCAAACTTTGAAGAAGCTAGCTTTAAAATAGTTCTCTTTTACAATTTATATCAGCTCTTTTTATCCCACACAACACAATAACCAACTCACAAACAAAACAACCTGGCCTATGTCAAACTCAGTGGACATTTTTGATGTCCTCTGTTAATTGACAGACCCAAACACAGGATAATTTTCCGTTTTGTTCTGTTTTTTTTTTTTTTTTTGTCTTAATCCAGAGACCAATTCTGTTCCTATTTCCACTCATATTCTCTAATACTCATAGTTTTGGAAAAATAAGAAATGGACAAAAGTTATGGACAACAAAATAATCTTGACCTTCCCTAAGATGGCACACAGACTGCAACTGATAGGTAAGAACTTCAGCAGACAAACTACTTCTTAAGCAGGGAAATCTTTGTTACTTGCTTAAATTCAATATACTCAAACGCTGGTTAATGCACTTTTACTATAAGTCTGCTTTTTCTCAATATTTATAGAATGCAGAGATTTATTTTTTACACCATCGCATTCCTATAACTGTAAGCTTTGTTGAGTTTCACAATGTACTAGGCATTATACTAAATATTTTACATGTATGTGGTCTTCAAAATGATCCTTGTGAGGTTGGTGTACTATTGTCTGTATTTTAAAGAAAAAGAAACTGGGGTTGCAAGAAGATAAGTGACTTGCCCAAAGTAATAATGATGAAAAACCTAATAGGGAAGACTGCATTCAAATTCAGGATGCCTGTATCTAGCTCTTTACCACTCAGCGCCTCTCCAGGAGGAACCCAGTTCACTTCTGGGAATCAACTGTGTCAGAGTTTAGACACGGCCACCAGTGACCATGTGAAACCCATGGCAGTTCTTTTGCTAACCTATGAAATATAGTGAACGATGTAAATGGGATCCAGGGTCGATTGGACAAGACCCAGAGTTTTGCAAACAAAAAATTTCCCAGTACTTTGAATTTTATCATCTTATCAGTTCAGTTCAGTTCAGTCGCTCAGTCATGCCCGAGTCTTTGAGACTTCATGGCCTGCATGCAGTATGCCAGGCCTCTTTGTCCATCACCAACTCCGCAGCTTGCTCAAATTCATGTCCATTTAGTCGGTGATTCCATCCAACCATCTAATCCACTGTTGTCCCCTTCTCCTCCTGCTTTCAATCTTTCCCAGCATCAGGGTCTTTTCAAATGAGTCAGTTCTTTACATCAGGTGGCCAAAGTATTGGAGTTTCAGCTTCAGCATCAAATCTTCCAATGAATATTCAGGACTGATTTCCTTTAGGATTAACTGGTTTGATCTTGCTGTCCAAGGGACTCTCAAGAATCTTCTCCAACACCACAGTTCAAAAGCATCAATTCTTCGGCACTCAGCTTTCTTTACATTCCATCTCTCTTTTTTCTTTTTGACTTCATGTGTAATATTTTTTTCAGTCAATAAATAAAATTTTACTGGACCACAGCCATGCTTGTTCAGTTACATATTGTCTCAGAGTGTTTCTTTTTTTTTTTAATTTTAATTGGAGACTAATTACTTTACAATATTGTGGTGGTTTTTGCCATACATTCACATGAATCAGCCATGGATGTACATGTGTTCCTGATCCTGAACCCCCTCCCACCTCCCTCCCCATCCCATCCTTCAGGGTCATCCCAGTACACCAGCCCTGAGTCCCCTGTCTCATGCATCGAACCTGGACTAGTGATCTATTTCACATAAGATAATATATATGTTTCAATGCTATTCTCTCAAATCATCCCACCCTCGCCTTCTCCCACAGAGTCCAAAAGTCTGTTCTTTACATCTGTGTCTCTTTTGCTGTCTTGCATATAGGGCCATCGTTACCATCTTTCTAAATTCCATATATATGCATTAGTATACTGTATTGGTGTTTTTCTTTCTTGCTTACTTCACTCTGTATAATAGGCTCCAGTTTCATCCACCTCATTAGAACTGATTCAAATGTATTCTTTTTAATAGCTGAGTAATACTCCATTGTGTATATGTACCACAGCTTTATTACCCAGTCATCTGCCGATGGACATCTAAGTTGCTTCCATGTCCTGGCTGTTGTAAACAGTGCTGTGATATGTTCCACCTCTCACATCTGTACATGTCTACTGGAAAAACCATAACTTGACTAGACAGAACTTTGTTGGCAAAGTAGTGTCTCTGCTTTTTAATATGCTGTCTGGTTGGTCATAGCTTTTCTTCCAAGAAGGAAGTATCTTTTAATTTCATGGCTACAGTCACCATATTCAGTGATTTGGAGCCCAAGAAAATAAAATCTGTCACTGTTTCCATTGCTTCCATTCCATCTATTTGCCATGAAGTAATGGGACCAAATGTCATGATCCTCTTTAAAGATGAGGAAGCTGAGACCCAGAGAGAAAAACAGCTAACTGATCAGTAATCCACAAGAATCCAAGTCTTCTAAAGCCCAAAACAGTATTTTCTTTCCACAGTACCACATCTTACTCTGTTCAGACACCTTAAGGTGACTGTATGCTGCTGCTGCTGCTGCTGAGTCGCTTCAGTCGTGTCCGACTCTGTGCGACCCCATAGACGGCAGCCTACCAGCTCCCCCGTCCCTGGGATTCTCCAGGCAAGAATACAAGGAAAAAAAATCACCATAGGGTGACAAAGAAAATTAGCTTTCATCTCTTATATTTAGCAATACCTGTTTTGACTCTCTAAGAAAAAGATGTAAGTCTATGGTCGTGTGTGTGTGCGTGTGTGTGTGTGTTCAGCCATGTCCAAGTCTTTGTGACCCCATGGACTGCAGTCCGCCAGGCTCCTCTGTCCATTGAATTTTCCAAGCAAGAACACTGGAGTGGGTTGGCATTTCCTACTCCAGAGGATCTTCCCAACCCAGGGATCAAACCTTCAGCTCTTGCATCTCTTGTATTGGCAAGTGGATTCTTTACCACTGAGCCACCAGGGAAGTCCAGTTCAGGGATACAGACATTTAATCATGCCATTGGAACCACATTCACTGAAACAAAAATAAGATCTAACAAGATCCACCAAAGTTGGAATAGAATTAGAATAAAATAGCCTTTGAGCTTGGAGTTTAATAAAGACTCCCAATCAGAGCAGAGGGTACATTTTTAATGCCATATTTTAATTCATTTTCTATTTGGATCTAGGTTTTTGAACTGGACTTTTTCTTCAAAAAAAAAAAGTAGAATCCAAATGCTGTCCTTCTCTCTCCCATTGATTCGCCATGGGAATCCATAAATCATAAACCTATCCCTTATTAATTATAGTTAAACCCATAGTGAGAAAAATAAATGTTTCTGCAAAATATCCTAACACATCTAAAACCCTCAATATCAGAAAGGAAAACTTTAATGATTTTAACTCTCAACCCCTTAGAATAAAATGGAAATGTAAAAACCAGATTAAAACTCAGCAGTGCTAGTTAACTTACCGTGGTGGCCTCTGTCCTTACGAAGAATGATCAATGTACTCAGGAATAAGAAATAATCATTATTTGTAGCTGCTCAAACACCACGTCATGTAATGGAAGTTTCTCAAGTGTTCCCACTGACTGGACAATTCTACAGGAAGCAGAGAATATCAAGATGGCACAGATTTATTCAAACGGATTCAGCACACATTTGCAAAGCTCCACTGCCTTGGAAATTCACATCAAAGGAAAATAAAATGCTATGATAAATTTGAAACCCAAACTTCTTAAGTACTAAGGAGAATCTTCTGATCTTTAGCACTTAGATTCATGATTCCACAACAAGAAATACAAATATTTCATTACTTAATAAACTCCTCTTATTCTGCTCTTGAAATAAGAAAACAGCTTATTCTTGAATCTTAGTATTTAGAGAGGATACTGAGAATGTTATAGGACTGATTTTTCTATTAATATCTAAGGCTTTGTCCCCCTAGGAATTAATTATCTCTGGTATTTTTTTTTCCTAACTTTTGCCTTAGAAACAGATATTGCGGAGAATTTGTCCACAAACAATACATCGTCACCTGATTGGTTCTTTTCTGTGAACTTTAAACTAATGTAGCAACAGTTTTCATTCCTGGTGGGAAATTTGGGTGAGAAAGCAACTCTAATATAAGCCCTTGGGTATCATGAACTGAGACATAAAAGATAGTAAATGCTATGTGAACACTCCATGGGGTTTCATCGAGGTTGCATACCTCTGAAAACATTTCCTCACTAACTAAGGTCACCAGAAGTGAGTAAGATTCTGAGTCAATGTCTCACTTGTATTATAAACATATCAGACAAATGGTATCTATAGGAACCTTGTGATTTGATATATTTTCTGGCAGTGTGATATCTAGAGTTGGAGAACAAATGGAGATTAAAATTTTACCAACACTTCTGGTGCAGAAATATAGAAAGATATCATCTTATGCCTTCTTGCTGACATTTTAGACTTTGGGGAATTCTATTGGTCATTCAATAAAAAAAATCTACCTAGGCAAGCAGATTTTTTCAAATTTTGTTCACATGTATTATCCTCAGGACAGTGCAACACATATTTTTAGCAAATACTCTGAAGCCTAGAGGAGAGGGTTTAAGTCACATGTTACATGACTTGATACATCTATTATATTTAGATGTATGGCTAGGCAGTGGATGGAGAACTGGGGAAAATAGTAATAATAGTATAACCATGTCAAGAAATTGTTCTGGCCACAGGACTATGAAACTAGAAATCAACTATAGGAAAAAAGAAACTGAAAAAGCAAGTGGAAGCTAAACAAGACAACACTAAACAACCAATGAATCACTGAAAGAAGGAATTTTAAAGTGCCTGAAGACAAATTAAGAGAAACGTGAAATGACCTAGAATCTATGCATGCATGCTGTCACTTCAGTCATGTCTGACTCTGTGTGACCCTGTGGACCATACCCTACCATCCTCTGTTCATGGGGATTCTCCAAGCAAGAATACTGGAGCAGGTTGCCATGCCCTCCTCCAGGTATCCACAGGATGTGGTAGAAGCAGTTCTAAGAGGGAAGTTTAGAGCAATAGAAGCCTTCTTCAGGAAAGAGGAGAAATCTCAAGGAACAATCTAACTATTCACCTAAAAGAAATAGAAAAAGATAAAGAAACTAAAAATTAAAAAATAATAATAATAATGAAACTAAGACCTGGTTCTTTGAAAAAATAAGCAAAGCTGACAAAACTTTAGCCAGACTCATCAAGGCCCAAATCAATAAAAACAAAATATTTAAAATGAGAAGTTACAAATAATCCCATAGAAAGCAAAAAAGATCATAAGAGATTACTACAAACAATCATATGCCAATAAAATAAACAACTTGGAAGAAATGGATAAATTCCTAAACATGCACAATCCTACAAGACTGAACCAGTAAAAACCAGGAAATATTATCATATAAATTAAAAGTAATTAAATTAAATCCATAATTTTAAAAAAATTAAAACTATGGTGGCTCAGATGGTAAAGAATCTGCCTGCAGTACAGGAGACCGGGATTCAATTACTGGGTTAGAAAGATCCCCTGGAGGAAAAAATGGCAACCCACTCCAGTATTCTTGCCTGGAGAATTCCACGGACAGAGGAGCCTGGAAGTCTACAGTTCATAGGGTCATAAAGAGTTAGACATGACTGAGCAACTAACACACACTTTCAATTTTGAAAAAAACAAAAAGTCCAGGACCAGATTTCTTCATGGGTAAGTTCTACCAAACATTTAGTGAAGAGTTAACACCTGTCTTTCTGAAACTATTTCAAAAAATTTACAGAGAAAGGGATGGTTCTGAACTCATTCTATGAGGACTGCATCACCCAAAATCAGACAAAGATATCACAAAAGAAGAGAGAATTATAGGCCAATATACTGATGAACCTAGATGCAAAATTCTTCAACAAAATATTAGCAACTAAGTTCAATATAAGTTAAAAGGATCATACACCATGATCAAATATGATTTATCCCAGAGATATAAGGATAGTTCAATAGCAATAAAGCAATCAATGTGATATACCATGTTAACAAATTGAAGAATAAAAATTATTTAATCATCTTAGTATAGGCAAAGAAAGCTTTTGACAAAACTCTTCACCCGTTTGTGACAAAAACTCTTCAGAAAGTAGGCAGAGAGGAAACATATCTCAATGCAGTAAAAGCCATTCATGATAATCCCACAGTTAACATTATACTTAGTGTATAATGTTTTATACTGTGTATACTCAGAAAGTATTTCCTCTAAGATAAGGAAAAGAGACAAGGATCTTCACTCTTGCCACATTTATTATTTGTTGGAAGTTCTAGCCATAGAAATCAGAGAAAAGAAATAAAAGAAATCTAAATTAGAAAGGAAGAGGTATAATAGGCTCCAGTTAACCAGAGGGATGGGATGGGGAGGGAGGTGGCGGGGGTTCAAGATGGGGAACACATGTACACCCAGGGCAGATTCATGTCAATGTATGGCAAAACCAATACAATAATGTAAAGTAATTAGCCTCCAATTAAAATAAATAAATTTTTTAAAAAAAGAAGAAGTAGAATATTGGAAATAAAAGCAAAAATAAACAAATGGGACCTAATTAAAATTAAAAGCTTCTGCACAACAAAGGAAACTATAAGCAAGGTGAAAAGACAGCCTTCAGAATGGGAGAAAATAAGAGCAAACGAAGCAAATGACAAAGAATTAATCTCAAAAATATACAAGCAGCTCCTGCAGCTCAATTCCAGAAAAATAAACGACCCAATCAAAAAATGGGCAACCTAGATGGACATCTGCAGATGAATGGATAAGAAAGCTTTGGTACATATACACAATGGAGCATTTTTCAGCCATCAAAAAGAATGCATTTGAATCAGTTTTAATGAGGTGGATGAAATTGGAGCCTATTATACAGAGTGAAGTAAGCCAGAAAGAAAAACATCAATACAGTATACTAACGCATATATATGGAATTTAGAAAGATGGTAACCTTAACCCTGTATATGAGACCGCAAAAGAGACATAGGCATATAGAACAGTCTTTGGGACTCTGTGGGAGAGGGTGAAGGTGGGATGATTGGGGAGAACGGCATTGTAGCATGTATATTATCATATGTGAAATGAATCACCAGTCCAGATTCGACGCATGATACAGGATGCTTGGGGCTGGTGTACGGGGATGACCTGGAGGGAGGATATGGGGAAGAGGGAGGGGGGAGGGGGGTTCAAGAAAGGGAACACATGTACACCCGGGGCGGATTCGTGTCAATGTATGGCAAAACCAACCAATATATTAATGCAAGGTAATTTGCCTCCAATAAAATAAATTTTTAAAAAATGGGCCAAAGAACTAAACAGACATTTCTCCAAAGAAGACATACAGATGGCTAACAAACACATGAAAAGATGCTCAACATCACTCATTATCAGAGAAATGCAAATCGAAACCACAGTGAGGTACCATTTCACGCCAGTCAGAATGGCTGCTTTCCAAAAGTCTACAAGCAATAAATGCTGGAGAGGGTGTGGAGAAAAGGGAACCCTCTTACACTGTTGGTGGGAATGCAAACTAGTACAGCCACTATGGAGAACAGTGTGGAGATTCCTTAAAAAAAAACTGGAAATAGAACTGCCATACGACCCAGCAATCCCACTCCTGGGCATACACACCGAGGAAACCAGAGTTGAAAGAGATACGTGTACCCCAGTGTTCATCGCAACACTGTTTATAATAGCCAGGACACGGAAGCAACTTAGATGTCCATCTGCAGACGAATGGATAAGAAAGCTTTGGTACATTTACACAATGGAGTATTACTCAGCTATAAAAAAGAACACATTTGAGTCAGTTCCAATGAGGAGGATGAAACTGGAGCTTCCTATACAAAGGGAAGTATGTCAGAAAGAGAAACACCAATACAGTATATTAATGCATGTATGTGTGTGTGTGTGTTGAAATATAGAAATACAGTAACAACGACCCTATATGCAAGACAGCAAAAGAGACACAGATATAAAGAACAGACTTCTGGACTCTGTGGGAGAAGGTGAGCTGGGATGATTTGAGAGAATAGCATTGAAATATGTATATTACCATATGAAAATAGATGACCAGTGCAAGTTCGATGCATGAAGCAGGGCACCCAAAGCCAGTTCTCTGGGACAACCCAGAGGGATGGGGTGGGGAGGGAGATGGTAGGGGGTTCAGCATGGGCGGACATATGTGCATCCATGGCTGATTCATGTTGATGTATGGCAAAAACCACCACAATAATATAAAGTAATTAGCCTCCAATGAAAATAATTAATTCTTTTAAAAAGTCAATAATCAGAATCTGACTGATTTCTCGGACCATAATCTTAACTGCAAAGCAATGATCATAAGAAGGTATACTAATTGCTAGCTACTATTTACTGAGCCAGGAGCTATGCTTGACAGATTGCACATAGTAGTTCATTAACTAAATTCAATAAATTTTTGTTAATACTATGATCGTTTTGATATGTCATAGTTGATAGTAACATGTTCACTATAACATGATAGAGTGCAGCATTTTAAAGCTCCAAAACTAATGGGCCATTGAACTTCTGAAGCAACATAATGAAGATTGCATCATATTCCTAATTTCCTTGTGGACTTCTGAATATTTAGTATTGCTCATGTCGTCATCTTAGGCTAAAAAATATCAGAGAAGGTGGTGACTCAAATAAAAAAAAATCTAAATATCAGACAGGTTCTATAAATTTCTATTTGTTAAATATTTTCATTCATACTCCGTAAATCATTTGCCTGCCATACAATGTATTTTCTATAAGGTAGCACAATTTCTGGCCACAGTGAATATGAATGAACAAATAAAAGCATAAAGTAAAGTAAAATGTCAATAAAATATGGGGAAAGTGCTGAAGTCTAGAGAACTCTTTCCTATCTTACTGAAAATCTAAGAAAACTTCTAGTCAAAAACTTTAGGAGAATCATGTGTTTTTATTTTTTTCTTTAAACTGAGGATGAGGAAGAAATCAGAACTGAGATTATCAGCATTTGAGCAAACAGTTTATCTTGTTTTCCACATCTCAGCAAGATTTAATTATCCTGTATATAAAAGCTATTTACATTTCTCTGGTTGTCAGTTTACTTTTCAGTAACACTTATTATTAAAAACTGTTATTCAGCTTTTACTCTTAACAGTGAAAAACTGGAAATAACATGAATACACATTAACAGGTAAATAGGTAAATCAATTATAGCACGTTCATACTATAGAATATTACCCCACATAAAAGTGAACCAATTACAAACAGTAACATGGATCTCTTTCAAAAATGTTATACTGAATAAAAGAAGCCAGATGAAAAAGATAATACACTGAATTATTACATTTATATACAGTTCTAGAAAGGCAAAGCTAATCTGTAGGTGACAGAAAGTAAATCAGTGATTACTTGGTGCATCAGTGGGTGGTGAATGAACTACAAAGGTTAATAGGCATGTTCTTAAATTGTATAATCGGTGGTACAATGGACGTACTCACTTGTTAAAATTCATCAAACTGTGTACTTGAAATGGGTGCATTTTATTGCATGTGAATTACATATCAATAAAAACTATATAAAAAGAAAATTAAATAAAAATTGCTTTTTAAAAATATCTCATCTATACACAAAATTTCAGGATATTGTCCATTTATTCTTTCTGATTCATTAATCAGTAAATAATTTTGAACCCAAAATATCAGGAAACACTGATAGTTGTTGAAGGTTCACTGGTGAATAAAAACAGATCAGAGCCCTGTGTTCTCAGAGTTTAGTTTAGTTTTGAAAAACTCCCAAAAGAGAACAGAAAATTACAACACCAGCTGATCTCTTGCCTCAAAATAGAACCAGTTCACTAGTACAAAGTATTCTCTAGAGCTCTCATGACTACCAGCTGAAACCAGACACTAGTTTAGGCCACACCATTTCCTCCCCTACCATAGTCGCTTCACTCAATCCCTTCTCATAAACCACTTACATAAAATTTGCATTTTAGGATCTACATTTAGGAAACCCTGAAAGATGTTCTTTTCATTATAGGGGACTGGAATGCAAAAGTAGGAAGTCAAGAAACACCTGGAGTAACAGGCAAATTTGGCCTTGGAGCACGGAATGAAGCAGGGCAAAGGCTAATAGAGTTTTGCCAAGAGAACGTACTGGTCATAGCAGACACCCTCTTCCAACAACGCAAGAGAAGACTCTACACATGGACATCACCAGATGGTCAATGCCGAAATCAGATTGATTATATTCTTTGCAGCCAAAGATGGAGAAGCTGTATACAGTTAGCAAAAACAAGACCAGGAGCTGACTGTGGCTCAGATCATGAACTCCTTATTGACAAATTCAGACTTAAATTGAAGAAAGTAGGGAAAACCACTAGACCATTCAGATATGACCTAAATCAAATCCCTTATGATTATACAGTGGAAGTGAGAAATAGATTTAAGGGACTAGATCTGATAGACAGAGTGCCTGATGAACTCTGGACGGAGGTTCATGACATTGTACAGGAGACAGGGACCAAGACCATCCCCATGGAAAAGAAATGCAGAAAAGCAAAATGGCTGTCTGAAGAGGCCTTACAAATAGCTGTGAAAAGAAGAGAAGCGAAAAGCAAAGGAGAAAAGGAAAGATATAAGCATCTGAATGCAGAGTTCCAAAGAATAGCAAGGAGAGATAAGAAAGCCTTCCTCAGTGATCAATGCAAAGAAATAGAGGAAAACAACAGAATAGGAAAGACAAGAGATCTCTTAAAGAAAGTTAGAGATTCCAAAGGAACATTTCATGCAAAGATGGGCTTGATAAAGGACAGAAATGGTATGGACCTAACAGAAGCAGAAGATATTAAGAAGAGGTGGCGAGAATACACAGAAGAACTGTACAAAAAAGATCTTCATGACCAAGATAGTCACGATAACGTGATCACTGACCTAGAGCCAGACATCTTGGAATGTGAAGTCAAGTGGGCCTTAGAAAGCATCACTACGAACAAATCTAGTGGAGGTGATGGAATTCCAGTTGAGCTATTTCAAATCTTGAAAGATGATGCTGTGAAAGTGCTGCACTCAATATGCCAGCAAATTTGGAAAACTCAGCAGTGGCCACAGGACTGGAAAAGGTCAGTCTTCACTCCAATCCCTAAGAAAGGCAATGCCAAAGAATGCTCAAACTACTGCACAATTGCACTCATCTCACACGCTAGTAAAGTCATGCTCAAAATTCTCCAAGTCAGGCTTCAGCAATATGTGAACCGTGAACTCCCAGATGTTCAAACAGGTTTTAGAAAAGGCAGAGGCACCAGAGATCAAATTGCCAACATCCTCTGGATCATGGAGAAAGCAAGAGAAAAACATCTATTTCTGCTTCATTGACTATGCCAAAGCCTTTGACTGTGTGGACCACAATAAACTGTGGAACATTCTGAAAGAGATGGGAATACCAGACCACCTGACCTGCCTCTTGAGAAACCTGTATGCAGGTCAGGAAGCAACAGTCAGAACTGGACATGGAACAACAGACTGGTTCCAAATAGGAAAAGGAGTACGTCAAGGTTGTATATTGTCACCTTGCTTATTTAACTTATATGCAGAGTATATCATGAGGAACACTGGGCTGAAAGAAACACAAGCTGGAATCAAGATTGCTGGGAGAAATATCAATAACCTCAGATATGCAGATGACACTACCCTTATGGCAGAAAGTGAAGAGGAACTCAAAAGCCTCTTGATGAAAGTGAAAGAGGAGAGTGAAAAGGTTGGCTTGAAGCTCAACATTCAGAAAACAAAGATCATGGCATCTGGTCCTATCACTTCATGGGAAATAGATGGAAAAACAGTGGAAACAGTGTCAGACTTTATTTTTCTGGGCTCCAAAATCACTGCAGATGCTGATTGCAGCCATGAAATTAAAAGATGCTTACTCCTTGGAAGGAAAGTTATGACCAACCTTGATAGTATATTAAAAAGCAGAGACATTACTTTGCCAACCAACGTCCGTCTAGTCAAGGCTATGGTTTTTCCCGTTGTCATGTATGGATGTGAGAGTTGGACTGTGAAGAAAGCTGATCGCCGAAGAATTGATGCTTTTGAACTGTGGTGCTGTAGAAGACTCTTGAGAGTCCCTTGGACTGCAAAGAGATCCAACCAGTCCATTCTAAAGGAGATCAATCCTGGGTGTTCATTGGAAGGACTGATGCTAAAGCTGAAACTCCAATACTTTGGCCACCTCATGCGATGAGTTGACTCACTGGAAAAGACTCTGATGCTGGGAAAGGTTGGGGGCGGGAGGAGAAGGGGATGACAGAGAATGAGATGGCTGGATGGCATCACCGACTCTGTGGACATGAGTTTGAGTGAACTCCAGGAGTTGGTGATGGACAGGGAGGCCTGGCGTGCTGTGATTCATGGGATCGCGGAGAGTCAGACACGACTGAGTGACTGAACTGAACTGAACTGAACTGAACCCATTAATAGCATGGGAGGATAGAGTTCAAGAAATATTTGCAAGTTATAAACAACAAAGAAAAACTTGACAGTAGTTTAGAAACAACTGGATTAATAAAATTTTACATGCCCAGATAGGTGACAATACCTTACAGAGCTACAGTTAAGGTTTCCAGAACACCAATATGCCCTCAATAAGCATCAAATTTACAGTCTGTTTGTACCATAGCTGTGATTCATGGGTCTAGTAATCATGTATCCTGAGGAACTTGCAAAACATTTATCCTATTATCCTGAGGAACTTGCAAAAATTTTATTTCCTGTTCTTGCAATGCTTGGGTGGCCTAGAAGTCTTAATTCTAAAGTAAGAGATTTTTTTTTTTTCCAAGAGACACAACACTGATTCCTTTGAACAGAAAGTTAAAAGTGTTCTCTGTCCATTTTAAGTCTCCCATGATTCTGAATCAACAGGTGAAAAGACCAGTAACTGTGACAGCCGGGTAACTGATCCTGACTACCAGTGGTCATGTACAGATGTGAGAGTTGGACTGTGAAGAAAGCTGAGCGCCGAAGAATTGATGCTTTTGAACTGTGGTTTTGGAGAAGACTCTTGAGAGTCCCTTGGACTGCAAGGAGATCCAATCAGTCCATCCTAAAGGAGACCAGGCCTGGGTGTTCATTGGAAGAACTGATGCTGAGGCTGAAACTTTGGCCACCAAAAAGACCCTGATGCTGGGAAGGACTGGGGGCAGGAGGAGAAGGGGACTACAGAGGATGAGATGGTTGGATAGCATCACCAACTTGATGAACATGGGTTTGGGAGTTGGTGATGGACAGGGGGGCCTGGCATGCTGCCATTCATGGGTCACAAAGAGTCGGACATGACTGAGCCTCTGAACTGAACTGAACTGAGTCAATAGACTGAGTAAAACAGGTTATCCTGCCTCTGTAATGTGGGCAGATCTCATCAAGTGCCTAAATAAAACAAGAAGACTAATAAAGATCGAATTCTCTGTTTGTCTGACTTCCTTTGAGTTGAGACATTGAGATTTTTCTCTGCCTTCAGATTTGAACTGAAATATTAGCTCTTCTTGAGTCTCACCCCGCCAGTATTCATATGAGAATTGTACCATCAGGTCTCCTGGGTCTCTAGCTTGCCAGTTGCCGGTCTTGCGATATGTTAGATTTCATAATCACATGACCCATTTTCTTATACTAAATCATGTGTGTGTGTGTATGCACGCACGTGCACGCACATGAGTGTATTCTACTGCTTCTGTTTCTCTGAAGACCACTAACACAGGACCTTAAGAACATGGCAGATTTTCTTTCTTTAAGGTAGAAAAGCAAATCCAGTTATCAAGATAGCAGTTGATTAAATGTTCCCTGCATGAGAAATCTTCCAAAGCCAATTATTCCAAGCTTTTATCCAGAGCATCTATGCTCAGAGCGGAGCTGTATGTTTTGGTCTGTGGGACTTCTCTTGCTCTCCACTCATTTCACTAGAACCCCAAGTCTAGCCACAGAGGGTGTTGGGGAGAAGTACTGCCTTTGTAATTTGCTCCACCGAGAAATCCTCACAGTCTTGCCTTCTCAACTCCTTTAGTTCTCACAACATAAATGAGTTTTTTCCAAGTGCATTAACCAGCACTGTTTATTTCCTCAAGGGAGAAGTAATTTATTTTAGTAGCCTTTCCCAAAATGGCAATTAAATGTTTCTACCTTTTTTCTACTATCCCTGTGATCAGAGAATGAGAGGGTTAGAATTCATGTATGTGACATGGATAATCTTGAAGCTATAATCATAACCTCAATTCTTTTTTAACAGTGTTCATTGAACATCTAAAAGTACCAGGCCAATTTCACTTACCACTTGGGAACTCAATGTTATTTTGTCTGTGTGTGTAACCGTGTGTGTGTGTGTGTGTGTGAGTTGATAAACTTTTTTCCATAAAGCTTGTCTCTGAAGTGGTATTAAGTAGAATTATTATGATCGTTTCAAAAGGAGATTACTAGTTTATCATAACATAACAATGTTGGGTATAGGTTAAGAATTTGGAGGGAAAGTATTTAAATAAGAATAACCTGAGACCTAACTTGGCCTTGCTCTTTATTAGCTGCTTGGTCTTGGACAGAATTCTTAACTTCTCCATGCTTCTATTTCCTAATGTATAAAATAAGTATGAAAATGATAGTAGTAACCATTTAGTAGATTCGTTGAGGATTAAATACCAACTGTCTGCACACACACTAAACACACTAAGTGTTGTTTTAGCTAATATTATCATTGTTACTATAACTATTACCTGTTTCCTGAAGATGGGAAGCAACAGCAACTCATATACTGCTAATGGAAATGCAACAGCCACTTTGGAAGACAGTTTGCTAATTTCTGCCTTTATCATATCATCTACAATACAATATCCAAACTGTTTTTAAAAATGAAATATGAGGATTAACTTTTGAAATACTCAATACCTGTTTATGAAGGTCAAAATCACATTGTTGAGAGAAATTAAATGTAAAACTCATTGAGATATATCATGGATTAGAACCTCATTATTTTTACCATATCAATGCTAAAAATTTCATGAAATTCCAATCAAAATTTCAACAGAACTTTTGGAGAAGCTGACAAGCTTTTTGCAAAATATGTATAGATATAGAAATTTAAAAGAATCTAGTGAAACAAATCACTTGCAAAAAATGAGTTGAAGTAATTACTTAATATCAAAACTTATATAAAGCTACAGAAATGAAGAGTGTGTTGCACTGGTACAGAATAAACATGCAGACCTGTAAAATACAAGAGAATGTACAGATATAGGACCAAATATATAAATTTTTACAAAGATATCAAAGTAATTCAATAGGAAAAACAAGGACTTTTCAACCAACTATGTTGAAAACAGTTTCAACAAACTATGTTGAATCATTTGGACATCTATAAGAAATAAAATAAACCTCACCATTACTTCACACCATACACAAAATTTAACACATAACGAATGAGAGGTCAATGCGTCAAAGGTAATGAAAATAATAAAAATTCTAATTTGACCTTGGGGTAAACTAACATTTCTTAGGTATGATACAATAAGCCTGAACCATAAGACAAATGAAAAGTTAAAATTTGTCAAAATTTTAAAATTTTGATTCATCAGATGACACCATTCTTAAAAGTGAAAATGCAAGCCACAGATTTGGAGAAAATTTTGCATATATGTCATATATATGTGACTAAGGATCTGTATCTACAATATATAAAGAACAAATACAACTCAGCAATAAAAAAACCCAGAGCTCCTATTTGTAGAATTTATAAAGAGCTTGAAAAGAAACTTCACAAAATAAGATATGTTAATACAAAAGGCCAATAAAAAAGTGAAAAAGTGTTCAACATCATTAATGATCCTGGAGATAATTAAAACTACATTAATTGGTGTCTACATATCTTCATATAAGGTCTAAAAGGAAAGCAAAACTACTAAATAATGGGGATACAGAAACACTGGTCATGTCTTATTTTCTGAGAGATGGGAGGGACAGGGAGGGCTGGCGTGCTGCAGTCCCTGGGCCTCAAAGAGTCAGGCACTACTTGGCGGCTGAATAACAATAGTTGCTTTACAATGTTGTGCTGTTTTTACACCAAAGTGAATCAGCCATACATACACATATATCCCCTCCTTGTTGGATTTCTTCCCTATCTGGGTCATCACAGAGCACTGAGTAGAGCCCCCTCAGCTATATAGTAGGTTTTCATGCTAGTTATGTGGGGCTGGTGGTAAAGAACCTGCCTGTCAGTGTAGGAGATGCAAAACACAGCTTTGATCCTTGGGTTGGGAAGATCCCCTGGAGTAGGAAATGGCAACGCACACCATTATTTGTGCCTGGAAAATTCCATGGACAGAGGAGACTGGCAGGCTGCAGTTTATGATGTTGCAAAGAGTCAGATACAGCTGGGTGCATACACACACATGAATACGCGTGCGCGCGCACACACACACACACCCCAGTAGAGTATATGTCAATCCCAACCTCCCAATTCATCCCGCTCCCCCTGCCCTTGCTTAGCAATTTATTCTTATGTGTCACATATTTCGCCACAGTTTTAACGCTGCCTAGCGTTTCATAATGACCGCTCATGAATCCCAGAGGGAATTGTGATCTGAGTTTCTGACCCAGAAATAGATAAATGTCCGCCATTAATTGTATGCCCTTGCTGATCTACCTTTCAAGCATCCAATAGTGGTTTCCCAGAAAAGTTTTAATATTGATAGGAAAATAGAAGCTCTTTTTGTGATACAAGTCAACGGGAAAACTACATCACACTTCCATATACTGGAGATTTGCCACCTGATATCCACATCACATTCAATTTTCTTAACAGGCCAGATAGAAAAAGGGGATTCCCACATGCTTAGGTTCCAAGTGTAGGAAATAATTTCCCCATTCAAGAATGGGGAATTCTCAAACATGTCTCACCAGAAAACCTGCTTGTAAGACAAAGCCTTTTCCTCAAAAGAGATAATTAATTCCTTGGAGAGAAAACAGCAGCTATGGGACAAGCTCCCTGAACCTTACAGAAACCTCTTTAAATACACGTAGCAAGGAGAAGGCAAAAATCATTTTTGTTGTCATTCACCTCTCTAGGGCAAGCTCATCATGGATAGAGTGCCATTTGACCTCTGCACTCTTGCCTCTTGCCCTGCAGAACCAGAGTTCTTTATTTAAGGTCAATCCTCCATAGCATTTCAAGAGAATCCACTCTAAAGTCAAAACCAGAAAACATATTTTAACAGGATTTATGTGAAGAAATTTTGAAGTTTAAGGATAGATGTAAAGATTTAGTCTTATAAGATCACTTCCTTTTTTAATAATTTTATTGATGTATACTTGACATACAAAAAAATTGAACATGTTCAGTATATACAGTTCTTCATTTGATAGTGAATTACCTGAATAAGATCTCCCTAAGTATGACATCCCAGAAGTTACATATATTTTATACTGAGATTTAACTATTATAAGAAGCAGTCAGTCTGGAAATAAGATTGTTTCTGAAAACCCCAAAACGTCATTAAAACCATCTAAGACAACTTAGGTAAGTTTTTAAATGGTGCTGCTGCTTATTAAATATTGTTACTTACCATGTATTATGCTCATTATTTCTCAGCACTTTTCAGATACAGTAATAAAGTATTTCATCCTTATCCCAATTATCAAAGAGATCGTTTATGGTTATCCTTAATCTAACTTGATGGTTGAAAAATTTGAGACTCATAAAAATCAAGCAAATTGTAGGACCCAGCTCTCTGACACTAGGCACCAAGCTTTTGGCATTAGATATCTCCTTTAATAAGGAAGACTAATCACAAATGAAAACAAAATTAGACTACATTTCACACAAACAAAAGACATTCATGAATATTAAATGACATAAATAATCAGCTGTTAGTTCCAGCAGAAGCATAGAGAACCTTTCCAGGGATCAACTATTACGAATAATATGAGTTTGGGGGGATTCCTTGAGGGTAAAATTAGTAATGATTCTTCCTGAGATCACTGTGTAGTTAAGTCATATTATTACTCAAACTGTCAGTTCTTTCTATCTCCTAGTTGTACATACAACGATAAAATTCATAGAAGTGCTATGTGTATTCCAAACACCATAATGAGTGTGTCATATATGTCACCTCAAATAATTCTTCTAACAGCCTGTGAGGTGGATATCATTCTCAGGTCACAGATAAAGAAACAGAATATAATGTGTTAAAATAATGTACCCAGATTAGGAAAGTGACAATAGAAGGACCAGGAACTAATCTGATTTTTCTAATTCTCAAACAGAAACACTTAACCACTGGGATAATCACTTTAGATACTTTTCAGAAGAGTCTGTGAGCCCATATTTTGTAAGGAGATAAAGGAGGAAATATTTGGGGCTAAGAGAGAGGCCAAGATAAAAGGGCTATTCAATGAAAGCAGTACCACATTTTTCTTAACATTTGAGAGTTCCAATATGTTATTATGTTGTGTGTGTGTGTGAACTGATTAAACTGCTCCATATAAACTTGCCTCTGAAATATTAGAGTAGTATTAATATGATTATAATTATTACAATCATCTCAGAAAAAAGATTACTAGTTCAACATTGTTTATTATAACATAGTGAATCAGAGCATGGGTTAAGAATTTGGAGAGAAAAAAAAATTAACAAGTATAATCTGATCTAACCTTGGTCCTCCCCTTTATTAACGCTTGGTCCTAAACAGAATCCTTAACTTTTTATGCTTTTATTTTCTAATGTATAAAAATAGGTATAGAATGATAGCAGTAACCATCTTTGCACTATGGCTTAAAATATCAAACGTCTGCAAAATCATTTAGCCCACACCAAGTGGTCAGTAGGTTTTAGTTAATATCATCCTTGTTATTACGACTACTAACACTAGTCTCTGAGACTACATTCTCAGCTGCAAAGTGGAAGATATTTTACCAACCACACAGGTTGTTATCATATGAAAAGGGCTATGTACAAAGCAATTGCTACTATACTGGGCACACAGCAATCAATTATTTTGAAGTATGCATTATTAGCTGTTTTAAAGTTACTGGACTTAAGAAGCATGCATTATGACTACTTCTAAGTACCTCTCGTATCCATTCCTTAAATTCCCGTCACCAATGTTCTGTTGCTCCTTATGCAATCATTGTCAGCAGTCTATTAATACAACTTGGGTTCCTGTGTCTGCCTTCCACCCCCTTACTTAACTGCAGGCCATTTCAAAAGATCTTTACTAGAATAACATCCAAGATTCCCCTTCATATTCCTGTTCACCAATTCACCCAAACTCTTAGTTTTCATGATCCCCCTTGCCCAAAGGCTAAAATGAAAATCTTACAGCTTTTCACTTACAGACTTTACATCAAACTTCTACCTCCTTTTCAGGATGTATTGCTGCTATGTGATGCTGCTGTGATGTGCTCTTAGTCATCTGCAATGAGAAAGTGTACACAGCAGGTCTCCTGCCTGTATGTTTACAAAACTTATTCATTTCTATAATCTTAACAAAGACTTCACCTGGGAGGCAATGAGATTATTCATGAAGAACTCACAATCTTTTCAACACAAGCACACACACACAAATCAAAAGAATTCAATACTTGATATAATTTTCTAAAATTATTGTATGTTAGAATGAGAAGTTTGATAAACCCAAGGGTGCGTTAATAAAATATGTTTTCTTTTCAGGTAATGCAATTGCCCATCACATGAAGCACATGGAGAACAGGAGCAACGTGACAGAGTTGGTTCTGCTGGGGCTCACCCAGAACCCAAAGGTGCAGAAAATCGTATTTGCTGTTTTTTTGGTCATCTATATCATCACTGTGTCAGACTTTGTTTTTTTGGGCTCCAAAATCACTGCAGATGCTGATTGCAGCCATGAAATTAAAAGACGCTTGCTCCTTGGAAGGAAAGTTATGACCAACCTTGATAGTATATTAAAAAGCAGAGACATTACTTTGCCAACCAAGGTCCGTCTAGTCAAGGCAATGGTTTTTCCCGTGGTCATGTATGGTTGTGAGAGTTGGACTGTGAAGAAGGCTGATCGCCGAAGAATCGATGCTTTTGAACTGTGGTGTTGGAGAAGACTCTTGAGAGTCCCTTATACTGCAAGGAGATCCAACCAGTCCATTCTAAAGGAGATCAATCCGGATGTTCATTGGAGGGACTGATGCTAAAGCTGAAACTGCAATACTTTGGCCACCTCATGCGACGAGTTGACTCACTGGAAAAGACTCTGATGCTGGGAAAGGTTGGGGGCGGGAGGAGAAGGGGACGACGGAGAATGAGATGGCTGGATGGCATCACCGACTCTGTGGACATGAGTTTGAGTGTACTCCGGGAGTTGGTGATGGACAGGGAGGCCTGGCGTGCTGTGATTCATGGGGTCGCGGAGAGTCGGACACGACTGAGCGACTGAACTGAACTGAACTGAACTGAATATCATCACTGTGGTGGGAAGTTTGCTCACCGTGGTCGCTGTCACTGCCGTTCATTACTGGGGTCCCCCATGTACTTTTTCCTGGCTTATCTCTGTTTTATTGATGCCTCTTATTCCTCTGTCAATACTCCCAAACTGGTCGCAGACTCACTCCAGGAAAGGAAAGCTGTCCTATTCAATGGATGCATGGCCCAAATCTTTGGGGAACATTTCTTTGGAGGAGCTGAGGGCATCCTTCTTACTGTGATGGCCTATGACCGCTATGTGGCCATCTGCAAGCCCTTGCACTACACAAGCATCATGAATCAGCGAGTGTGTGGACTGCTAGTGGGAGTGGTGTGGGTGGGAGGCTTTCTTCACGCAACCATACAGATCCTCTTCATCTTCCGCTTACCCTTCTGTGGCCCTAACGTCATAGATCACTTTATGTGTGACCTGAACCCTTTGCTCAATCTTGCCTGCACTGATACCCACACTCTAGGGCTCTTTGTCGCTGCCAATAGTGGCTTCATCTGCCTCTTAAACTTCCTCCTTTTGATGGTCTCCTATGTGGTCATCTTGCGTTCACTAAGGACCCACAGCTTAGAGGCGAGGCGCAAGGCTCTTTCCACCTGCGTCTCCCACATCACGGTGGTTGTCTTATTCTTTGTGCCTTGTGTATTTGTGTACATGCGACCTGCAGATACTTTATCCATTGATAAAGCAGTTGCTTTATTCTACACTATCATCACTCCCATGTTAAATCCCTTAATCTATACTTTGAGAAATGCCCAGATGAAAAATGCCATTAGGAAATTGTGTAGTAGGAAAGATATTTTAGGTGATAAATAAATGTGCTTGGAACACAAGATTGATTCAATAGAGGCAGTGGTCAAAAGGACATCATGGATGATCTCAGCAAGGAATACTTATGGGATAAAGAAAAAAAATTAACTGCTACAAATCACAGATTCTGCATTGAGTAGATCAGAAATGAGTGCAAGAAAAGAGAGAAAAATGACCCATAACTGCTCTTTCCGTATGCATGAAATTCTACCAGATTTGGGTTTAGCTTTACTAGCTTCAACCAGTTATATGAATTCACAGGTTTTTCTTCTAATAACAAATCAAAGAAATAATGGAATTTATTGCCACCGAGTAATAATCTCTATAATTCATCACAACCTCAGATATGCGGATGATACCACTCAAGTGACAGAAAGCGAAGAGAAGCTAAATAGGCTCTTGATGAGGAAGAGAGTGAAAGAGCCAGCTTAAAACTAAATATTAAAAAACTAAGATGATGACATCCGGCCCCATTACTGCATGGCAAATAGACAGGGAAAAGGTCACTGGAAAAGAGTCTGATGCTAGGAGGGATTGGGGGTGGGAGGAGACGGGGACGACAGAGAATGAGATGGCTGGATGGCATCACCGACTCGATGGACATGAGTTTGAGTGAACTCTGGGAGTTGGTGACGGACAGGGAGGCCTGGCGCTGTGATTCATGGGGTCGCAAAGAGTCGGACACGACTGAGCGACTGAACTGAACTAAACTGAACTGAGTAACAGATTTCGTCTTTGTGGGCTCCAAAATCACTGCAGACAGTGACTGCAGCCATGAAATCATGCTTCTTGGCAGGAAACCGATGACAAACCTTGCCAGTGTGCTGAAAAGCAGAGACATTACTTTGCCAACAAAGGTCCAGATAGTCAAGGCTATGGTCTTCCCAGTGATCACATACCGTTGTGAGACCTGGACCGTAAAGAAGGCAGAACACCAAAAAATTAATGCCTTCAAACTGTGGTGCTGGAGAAGACTCCAGACTCCTCAAAGTCCCTTGGACAGCAGGGATATCAAGCTGGTCAATCTTAAGGGAGATCAACCCTGACTATTCACTGGAAGGACTGATGCTGAAGCTGAAGTTCCAGTATTTTGGTCATCTGGCATAAACAGATGACTCATTGGAAAAGTCCCTGATGCTGGGAAAGATTGAGGGCAGAAGAATAGGGCATCAGAGGATGAGATGGCTGGATGGCATCACTGATGCAATGAACATGAACTTGGGCAAACTCCAGGAGATGATGAGGGACAGGGAGGCCTGGCTTGCTGCAGTCCATGGCATCGCAAAGAGCTGGACACAACTGGGCAACTGAACAATAACAAAGAATCTCTATAATAAACCAAGGAGGTATGCATAAAGATATGTGTGCGTACACACATATTCAATAGCGCCTGACTCATTGTGACCCCATGAACTGTAGGCCCCTCTCTGTCCATGTGATTCCCAGACAAGAATAGTGGAGCGGGGTGCCATTCCTACTCCAGGGGAATCTTCCTGACCTGGGGATTGAAACTGTCTCTTGAATCTCCTGCATTGGCACATGGATTCTTTACCACTGGCACCACCTGGGTAGCAGAAAAAGCAAAGTATCAAAAAGTGTCATAAAGAGGATGCCATCAAAGTAGATGTACTGGAAAGCTAGGAATCAAAATTGACTAATTTCCCAGGTCATGCCCTGAACTTCAATGAACTTCCAGGTAATGATAACAGAATGTTTAGATAATTGTACTACTAACCATTTACTGAGCCAGGACCTGTGCTTAACAGTGTATATATTGGATCATCATCACTAAAAGTCTAATAATTTTTCATTAATAATTGTGCTTGTTTTTATACATCACAATTGATCGTCGCACGGTACCTGCAATATTAACGTATGTAACTATTTAATGCTATAAACACACTGGTCCTGTCTACCTCTGAGGGGTAGATAATGAATATTACACCATTTCCAAATTTCCTTGTAGCCTTCAGCACCATTTAGTATTGCTCACATAACCCATGCTCTGCTGGTAACACACCAGAAAGAGTAATGACTCAAATAAAAGAACATTTTGATGTCTGAAAAGAATTTCTATTTTTGACATATACAGTCACACTCTGTAAAGTACCGTAAAGTACATGCCGACTATATAGCAATAGTTTCCACAAGATAGCACAATATCATATGCAAGATCAACATTGAATGTGCGGGTGAATATATAAAGGAGAATAATTAAATTCACTAAGATGAAGTCCAAAAAGTAGTACTAGAGGCTAGGGAACTCATTTCTACTTTAAGTTGATTCAACTTCAAGGAAAAGTCTCGTTTGACCTCAGAGGGAACTACAATTTGCTTTTATTCCTGTTTAAACTGAGAATGAGAAAGAAATTTAAACTACACTTCTCAGCATATGAGCGAATAGTTTACCTCAATATTCTCCCTGCTCTCAGCAAGATTTTTTATCTTATTAATATGAGCTCTTTAAGCTATATTCTTCAGTTAACCTGTTTACTTTTCAATACCATTTCATTATTAAAAGTTGTTTTTTAAAATGTGTGGCTCTGTCTACATACAAAGCAATTTCAAGACAAATTCACTCCTTTTATTCTTTTTTGTCTTAATTCATTAACTAACAAACATTTTGAGCACACGGTATGTATCAGACGTTGATAGTTGCTGGGGTTGCAATGGTAAAAATAAAAGAGAGAGAGACCTGGATTCTGCCTTCAAAAAGCATAAGATCCATTGAAAAACTCCCAAGAGGGAGTAAAAAATTACAACAAGGTGTTAGAAATTATAAAATAGTGGAAGGACAAAGTACCATGAAATGTGCAGGGAATAGAAATTTGTACAGCCACTATGAAAAACAGTATGGAGGTTCCTTAAAAAAATAACATGATTCAGTGATCCAACTCCTAGGAATATATCCAGAGAAAACCACAATTTGAAGGGATGCATGCACCCCAATGTTCATTACAGCACTATTTACAATAGCCAGGACATAGAAGCAACCTAAACATCCATCAGCAGAGGAATGCATAAAGAGTATGTGGTACACATATACAGTGGTGTATTATAAAAAATGAAATAGTGTCATTCACAGAGATGTGGATGGACCTAGAGACTCTCATGCAGAGGGAAGTAAGTCAGAAAGAGTAAAACATTGAATAATATCACTTACATGTGTAATCTAAAAAATGGTACAGATGAATTTATTTGCAAAACAAAAATAGAGTCACACATATAGAGAACAAACTTATGGTTACCAAGTGGGGAAGGGGGATTGGAAAGAACTGGGAGATTGGGACTGACATATACACTCTACTATGTATAAAACAAATAAATAATAAGAACCCACTGTATAGCGCAGAGAACTCTATTCAGTGGTGACCTAAATGGAAAGGAAATCCAGAAAGGAGGGGATATATGTATATATATGACTGATTCACTTTGCTGTACAGCAAGAAACTAATGCAACATTGTAAAGCAACTATACTCTGATTAAAATTAATTTTAAAAAAGAACTATGAGGATCTGTAGAAATGTGTGTACCAAGTTTAATTTTTAAATATTAATAAAATAAAGCGTTATATAGGTTTCCTCACATATGAAAAAGCTTTTATTTTAAAAATCAGAAGCCAAATTATATGATGTAATTATTATCTAATATGTTGTTGGTACCTTAACATAAAGATACCAGTGTTTTCAATTATTATTTTCATAAATCAAAACTGTTCATAAAAATTATAAATGTGAGTGTAGTTTGGCATACCCGCAACTGTTGGCAGCAGTGATTAGCAACAAAACAAAGCACAAAAACATATGGGAATGACTTTGTGGTGGCAGCAGGGTGGTCTGAGAACATGGGTACATGGGTGCAAAGGCAGAATGAAATAAAACTGATGAAAGAACAGTATCTTAACTGTTTTAAGGATAATTAAAATCATCTTGTGATATAAGTACCAGAACTTCAAGAGAAAACAGTTAAAGCAGCATCGGTAATGACATGCAGTGTGAGTGGAGATCACTGTTAAGGTTGATGAACTAATGGCCATCTCTGGGGCCGTCTGATCATGCTCAATGGGAAACCATGTGAGGTTTCTTTTAATAAATATCACCAGCTTCATTACCTCATTTCTGTCCAGACTGTCTGGGAAAGACACCCTAGAGTTGTGTTTAACGGGTAAACAGTGTGCGGACAAAGAGTCATATCTAAGTTTGTATCTCAGTTCTCCACTAACTTGAAGTTTGGTCAAACATGCCATCCCTTCATCCATGGGCAAAATCTACACTTTCTCCAAAAGACTGAAATCCTGGCCTGGGAAGGAAGCCCACATTCAAAATGAATTCCTTCCTTGGATACTCATTTCTCAGTCAAAGGGCTTTTTTTAGAGAGCTCATTACCCTTTTTATAGTTAGCGTCCTGACATAATTAATGACTGATTGTGAACTGTTTCAGTTCACATCACTCTGTTCTGTTCTCTAACTGCACCCCAACTAACTAAATATGGAAAATACATAATACAATGCTAGTCTTATAAGCATGTCATAAATAGTATTTCTTTTACTATACACACAAGATTTAATGAACAAGAAAATTCACACACACACACACAAAAATCTATACTGAGGCCAGAGTCCAAAGTAAAGGAATATCATTAGGCACTTTTTTTCATAATCAGTAGTAACCAACACATCTCCATGTTACATAATAAGACCAATTCAAAACTCAGATCTGTACTTTTTAGCTTCTGAAGATATTTCCAGATTTCCTGTTAACAGATAAGTATTTATTGGTTAAGAAGCATTAAGTTGTGATAAGGAGAGTGAGAGATGGGAGACAGTAAGTCTGGATTCCAACCCAAGCTTTACTTCTTGTGCTTAAGTGGCTGTCAGCAAGTATTGTTCATCCCCTTGTTAGATCGATATAGTCATCAAGAGGCTTGGACGCGAGTACCTCTCTTACTTCTATCTGTAATGTTTCATGATTCTGCTTAACTATTATCTGAAGTGACTTTCTTTCTCCAGAGTTTCTTCATAGCACGTTTTACCTCGGCATTTCTGAGGGTGTAGATTAAAGGATTTAACATAGGGGCCACCATAGTGTAAAAGACAGCAACAGCTTTATCGATGGGCAGAGTGGTGACTGGGCGGAGATACACAAATATGCAGGGCACAAAGAATAAGACAACCACTGTGATGTGAGAGACACACGTGGAAAGGGCTCTGCGCCTCCCCTCTCGGCTACAGTTCCTTAGGGAGCGCAAGATGACCACATAGGAGATCAACAGGAGGAGGAAGTTTAACAGGCAGATGGACCCACTGTTGGCAGCAACAAAGAGACCAAGGGTGTGAGTGTCCACGCAGACAAGTTTCAACAAAGGGTACAAGTCACACATGAAGTGATCTATGACATTGGGGCCACAGAAGGATCTGTACGGTAAAGAGGATCTGAACGGTTGCGTGGAGAAATCCTCCGGTCCAGGCCACCCCCAGCAGGAGGAGGCACAGCCTGTGGCTCATGATGGCCGTGTAGTGCAGAGGTTTGCAGATGGCCACGTAGCGGTCATAGGCCATCTCTGTGAGCAGGATGATCTCAGTAGCACCAAAAACGTGTTCTGCATAGACTTGAGCCATACACCCATTAAAGGAGATTGTCTTGATCTCCTCAAGGGAGTCCACAATCAACTTAGGAGCTGAAGAAGAAGAGTAAACTGTGTCTATCAAGGAAAGGTGGGTCAGGAAGAAGTACATGGGGGAGTTCAGAGCCTGGCTGGTGGTAACGGTAACCACAATGAGCAGGTTGCCTGAGAGGGTTACCATGTACAAGAGCAAAAACAGCACAGACACTACTGTTTGCATTTGGGGGTTCTGTGTAAGGCCTACTAGAATGAATACGGTCACATTCCTTTCATTCTCCATCTATGTGGTGTGGGTAATAAAAATTCCAGGAAAGAATGCTTTGCCTTAAAAAGAAAAGAAAAAAGAACCATAAAAAAGTGAAATATACTGAAACTCTGCCTTTTAACAGTACTCTGATAATGTCACAGATGAGTCTTGCTTTTCCCAAAACTCTGTGGGAACAGAATCTTAAAAGTTATTTCAGTTGACCTAGTCTTTTTTCATTCTGATCTCAAACTATTTTTATAAGACATAGAGTAACCAGAAGAAAGAAATTCAGTTTCCTTGGCCATAGTGTCTGAAATACTTTAATGAAACATCAATTTATTGGAATAATTCGGACAATAAGTAGCAATTCTGGAGGATAATCTAAAAGTTTATGCACAAAATAACATGAATTAAAAAGTCACAAAATAGTCTATTTTACAAATTATGTAAAAATAGGGGAAAATTTAGTGAATATACTTATTGAATTAGCATTTAAATATTACAGATTTTATATGCATCTTTTAAAAATAAAGTTCAAATTCAAAAATTTCACTTATAAAATTCTATATCCTTTTCTAATCTATGTTAATACACATGTATAGAAGATTGGTAAGAAAAATAATTTAATACAGTGAGGACATTTGCTCCTGAATGTGAGATTATGGTTGATATTTTATTTCCCATGTTTTTGAGTATTTTCCAAATTTCTACAGCTTACATAACTAATTCTATGATTAGAAATTAAATATAATCTTCATGTTTTGTCTTAGAGTTCTAAAGCTGAAACTATGTGCTTTTAAATTGATTGGAATATGCATGAGAAAGCAGACATAGGGAATTGTATTTTGACACATCATGGGACCCCAAGAAATATCTGAATATAATTAAAGTAACTGCTCTAATACCAGTCCATTCTAAAGGAGATCAATCCTGGGTGTTCATTGGAAGGATTGATGCTAAAGCTGAAACTCCAATACTTTGGCCACCTCATGCGACGAGTTGACTCACTGGAAAAGAGTCTGATGCTGGGAAAGGTTGGGGGCGGGAGGAGACGGGGACGACAGAGAATGAGATGGCTGGATGGCATCACCGACTCTGTGGACATGAGTTTGAGTGAACCCCGGGAGTTGGTGATGGACAGGGAGGCCTGGCGTGCTGTGATTCATGGGATCGCAAAAAGTCGGACATGACTGAGTGACTGAACTGAACTGAACTGAAAGCAAAACAAAAGCAGTGAAGAGTAAAATGAGTTCTCCCAGTTACACATGGTCAAGTTGAATAATGAGGTATGTGGAAAGGAAACCTCTTACAGATGATCCCATCAACTCTTCATGGAGAGGCTAGCTTTAGAGTTCCAAGCCCCAGGATAGTGGTCTCCCTTCTGGATAGGTCAGTGCATCAGAGAATCCTTCCAGGGAAGAGAACACCTGAGGAACAAGTTGAATGTACTTCTAATTGCCAGTCCTTCCCTAGAGAAGATGGTTCTCGGGAGAACCAAGAACCTAATAATGCGTTTTTATAATTTCCTGAAGGCCTGTACCAAAGGTCGGAGCTCATGATCAAAATCACATAGAAAACCTCAAATGTGACTCATTCACTTTTATTATTTCACACACTGTTTCAGCTTCTTGCAAACCTTGTAGTAATCAGGACATAAGTTAAAAACAGTTCTATCTTATCACTGTCTTTGAACTGAATTGAATTAACAGACAGACTCAAACACATGATCATTTTCTTCCTCTGTACTAGACTTAGCTGTGCCTATTAACATTCAAATCCTCTACAATACATATTTTTGGAGAAATGAGAAATAAAGTGTTAATCTCACAGAGTAATTCTTTTCTCTCATAAGGGCATTCATACTGCAGTTGATAGACAAGAACTTAAACAGACAAACTTCCTTCCAAGCAGAGAAACCTTTATTACTTGTTTAAATTCCATATTCACACACATTATGAAATATAAACTTTTACTATAAACCTGCTGTTTTCTCTTTCTTAATTGAATGCAGAGATTAATTTTCACCATATGATTCTCATAATAATCATTAAATATTGTTGGCTTTTTGCTGTGTTCACACTATACTAACAGTTTTACATTCACTATTCCATTTACAAGATCTTCACAACAATTCTATGAGGTTGGTAAAGTATTATCTACTTGAAAGATAAGGAAATGTGGTTAGAAGGTAAACAACTTGCCTGAGTCGTGATACAAAAATAAAATAGAACAATCTGTATTAAAAAACCAGGATGTCTGCCTCTAGCTCTTTGGAATTTAGCTTTCCAGTGTAAGTCTAGTTTACTTCGTGGAATCAGCGATGTCAGAGTTTGGACAAAGCCTCCACCTATGACCATACGTAATCCATGGGAGTTATTTGGCTAAACTGTATGATGTACAGTCAGATGTTAATGAGTTCAGGATCTATTTAACAAGTTCAGAATTTTTGTGCCCTAAAATTCTTCCAATACCACGGGATAGTCAGAGTTTGGGGTGGACGTGTACACACTGCTGGATTTAAAATGGATCAACACATGGCACTGTATCGCACATGGAACTCTGCTCAATGTTGCATGGCACCCAGGAGGGGAGGGGAGTCGGGGGAGAAAGCATACATTATATGTATGACTGAGTCACCTGAAGCTATCACAACAGTGTTAATTGGCCACACCCCAATAGAAACAAAAAGTTTAAAAGAAAATTCTTTCAGCACCTTGCATTTTATCAACTCATCTGCTCTTTAAAGATAAGGAAGCTGAGGCCCAGAGAGGAAACATGGCTCATTAGTGGTAAATAAGAATCCAAGTCTTTTAATGCCCAACACAGTGATTTTCTATCCCACCACTCCTTACCTCCCATGAGATGACTTAAGCCCAGTGTATACAAGGGAGAAAGAAAAATCACCTGAAGCGGACCAAGAAAATTAACTTTCGTCTCTTATCTTCAGCAGTATGTGTCTTGACTCTCTAAGAGAAAGGCCTAAGTCTTAAGTCAGGGATGCAAAAGTTCAGTTATATTGCAGGGACCACATCCACTTCAGCAGAAATAAGATCCTGCCCAGTTAGAAGATCCAAGAAAGTTTGAAAATAATCAGAATAAAAAGTGCCTCAGAACTTGAGATTTAATGTGTATTCCAAACCACAGTAAAAAGGGTACGTTTTCCCTTATAAATGCTATAAATTTATACATTCTCAATTTGGAATTCAATATGAGCTGACAAATTCCTTCAAAATACATAATCTAAATGCTGACCTTCCCCTCAGTCCTATGCGGACTTAAAAAATGTCTTCAGAATCCACAGATTGTAATCCTATTCTGGATAAATTATAGATAAATCCATACACAGGAAGGAGAACAAATATTTCTGCTAAAGATCCCAGGGTATCTAAAAGTAATCCCCCATAAAATATCAGAGAATAAATCTTTAATGACTTTCACTGTAAAAATCCCTTGAAAAAAAACAGAACTATAAAAACTCAATAAAAAAAACCCCAGCAATTCAAGTTCACTTACCATGGTCTCCCCTGTAGTTAAGAAGAGTGCCCAAGGTACTTAGAAATACAAAATAACCATTACTTGTAATGTCAAATCATGCATATTTCTGAAGTCCCCACTGCCTGGACAATTCTGTCAAGATGACACAAATTTATTTAAATGGATTCAGCATGCTCCAAAGCCTTGGAAAATCAAGTCAAAAGAAAAGAAAATGCTATGTTGAATTTGAAACCCAAAGTCTTAGGTACTAACAGGAATCTTCTGATCCTCAGAACCTAGTCTATGGATACAGAAGAAGAGACACAAATATTTCTGTTACCTAATAAGCCCTTCTTAGTCTTCTCTTAAAATGAGGAAATCTCTTCTCCATGAATCTTAGTGTTTAGAGAGGATACTGAGAATATAAAAGAACCAACCTTTCTATCTAAGGCATTATCCTCCCAGGAATTAATTATCTCTGTTTTTTTAAGATTTTGCCTAGAAGCAGATATTTGGGAGAATTCACCCATGAACAACACATTTTCACCTGATTGGTTCTTTCCCTGCACTTTAACAGCCTGCATTCTTGGTCTAGAAAACTATGCGATAAAGTACTCTTCATGCAAGCCCTTGGGTATCAAGAGCTGAGGTGTGAAGGACTCTAAATGATGGAACCATGGGGTTTCATCCAGGTGGAATATCCCTGAGGCCACCAGAGGAGGCTGAGATACATACAGGTTCACGATTATTATATCCTGAGTAACTCACTACTCAATCATTATAAAATGTCTGTCTTGGTCTATAGCAACAATTTACAGCCTAAAGTTTACTCTGTCCTATATTTGCATTGCCTGTTCTTTCACCTCTCTTTTTGTTACTATTTCCATAATATATATTTCTTGACATTTTCACTTTCCACTATCTGTGTCTTTGAATCATGAACCTTGTAGATAAAACATATATGAATCAGGATTTTGTCCATTCTGCCAATCTCTGACTATTGGAGTGCTAATCCAGTTCTATTTTGTATAATTACTCGTAAGATAGGATTTATATCTTACACCCACTCCTTCATCCCTCCCCCTGTGCCAGGTCTATAAAACTCCGGGAACCTTTTGTTCAGGGCTCCCTCAACAATGAGATGACTCCCATATCTGTGCTAATCTCTTGACTACTCAATGTTTCACGAGGGATCATGGAACAGGGGGAAGTTGACACCGACTCTACTTTTAACCTGTCACTTACACTATGTCAGCAGATGATTAAAGCTGCTGCTTTCACTTGTGGCTTATAAATTTATTTACTCCTCTGTTATCTGACAACTCAGTTCTCTCTTCCACTCAGCTGAGCCCTTGAGTCTATATATAAAATTATGATATCTGTGAATAACGATGGTCTTATATTTTATTTTCCCATCTTTATACCTTCCATTTTATTGTCCTTTTGTATTGTATTGGATGGGCTTCCCAGATGGTGCTAGTGGTAAAGAACCCACCTTCCAATGCAGGAGATCTAAGAGACACAGGTTTGATCCCTGGGTCAAGAAAGTATTCTTGCCTGGAGAATCCCGTGGAAAGAAGAGCCTGGTGGGCTACAGTCTATAGGGTTGCAAAGAGTAGGACATGACTAAAGCGACTTAGCACATTATATTGGATAAGACTGCCAATACTATATTAAATATAGTATTTAATATATCCAATGCTGTATTAAATTTCTGAGACTTTTCAGAAAACCTTGCCCCAGAAATCCACAGATTCTGTCCTCTGACTCCTGATCAAGCCATTAAATTAAAATCACTCATAATTATTCATCTCCCGCGTATATCATTTATAGAACAGAAAAAAACAGATGGACACCTGCCAAACTGCTAATACATGGTATCATCAAATGAGGTGTAAGCATTTTTAAAAGAGGCATTCCAGCTAACCAAATATTTCACCACACACTTGTTCATAAGGATGCATGAGTTTGATAACTGTTTTATCTCCTGCCACCACTAAAATTTAAACTTTATGAAAGGTATCAATATATTGATTATGTAACAATTCATAGATTGCTAACTAACTCTAGTTCCTCCTCTAACAAATCAGCTTTCATCGGATGAATATCATGGGGAGATTTTAATTCAATTTCCTAACATGTTTGATAATCAATATCAGTATTGTCACAGATTTCATTGAAATCAAATTAATCCTACCAGTTATACCTCTATTAACCCAAAAAACAAATTAATCCTACCAGTTATACCTCTATTAACCCAAAAAACAAATTAATCCTACCAGTTATACCTCTATTAACCCAAAAAACAGGTACATTATGATTTATTTATTGGCTCGCTTTTTAGCAACAATTATCTTTCTATTATTTGAATTAATTTTCACTCAGATCCTCCCATTTGATATAATCCAGGGTTCCCCTTATCTTCCAGTTACCTAAGGGCCATTTTGCAGACTCTATTACGAAACCACTGGACACTGAGTAAGAATCAGGACAGCCCATCTGATGCCACTACCATTATAATCCACTTCTCATTCCACAAGGAACACCACTCTTAATTCTATTCATTGAGTAGATTTACAGTTTCCTCTTCAGTGAATTGGTTTCTATGCTGCTACTTAGCAGACAGAGAGATGGCTTTTCACTTTTGAACCACCATTTGTAAATAATACTGATTTTAGGCATCCTCCAATAATTGATCATAGGGAGGGACTCCTTCAGCCATGAGGTTTGGATATTCTTCAGGAGGATCTCGTATAGGGCTTGAAGGCAAAGCAGCCATTGCTCATACACCCAATGATTGCCGCATTCACATATTCTTACATTTGATTTCCTATTTGATAAAATAACTCTTCTGTTCATTTCCTGACATACTAGAATGATTATCTGACATAATTCAGGGTATTTTAGATCTAAATAATGTATGTCCTTCCGTAATAAGTAGTTTCAGGTAAAGTTCAATTCAGTTCAGTTCAGTTCAGTCGCTCAGTCGTGTCCGACTCTCCACGACCCCATGAATCACAGCACGCCAAGCCTCCCTGTCCATCACCAACTCCCGCAGTTCACTCAAACTCATGTCCATTGAGTCCGTGATGCCATCCAGCCATCTCATTCTCTCTTTCCCATCTCCTCCCACCTCCAATCCCTCCCAACATCAGACACTTTTCCCGTGAGTCAGGCTAGCAAATCAACTTTCAGTGTGTTCTTTTTAGTGTTTCAGATAACTGCTCAGTCCAAAATCCCACTGATCACCGATAAGTAGCAATTCTGGCATTCCCTTGCGAAAAAGCATTATTCAGGAAAGAAAATAAAATGCTTTCCTTACTCTTACTAGGAACAGAGAAGCATCACTCTGAAATGCACCCACATGTGGAGAAAGGGAACCCTCCTACAAAGTTCGTGGGAACGTATGTTGGTGCAGCCACTATGGAAAATAGGATGGAGGTTCCTCAAAGAAACAATACTAGAGTTGCCACATGACACAGCAATTCCACTTCTGAGCATATACTCAGACAAAACTAATTGGAAAGATACAGGCACTCCTACGTTCATGGCAACACTATTCACAATAGCCAAGACAAGGAAACAGCATAAATGTCCCTGAACAGAGGAATAGATAAAGAAAGATGTGGTACATATATGCAGTGGAATATTATTCAACCATCAAAAAGAATGAAACAATGCCATTTGCAGCAACATGGATGGACCTAGAGATTGTCATACTAAGAAAAGTAAGTCAGAAAGAGAAATATAAATACCATATGAGATCACTTATATGTGGAATCTAAAATATGACACCAAAAAATGAGTGGGTATTTGTATATGTATAATTGCTTCACTTTGCTATACACCTGAAACTAACACAACATTGTAAACAACTATACACCAATAAAAATTTTAATAAATAAAATAAAATATGACATAAATGAACATATCTACAAAACAGAAACAGATTCACAGACATAGAAAACGAGTTGTGGTTGCCAAGGGGTAAGGTGGATAGGAGAGGGAAGGAATGGAATGGGAGTTTAGGATTAGCAGAAGCAAACTGTTATATACAGGATAGATAAACAAGGTCTTACTATTTAGCACCAGGAACTATACTCAATATCTTGTGACAAATCATAATGGAAAAGAATACATATATGTATATATATATAGTGAGTCACTTTGTTGTACAGAAGAAATTAACACAGTATTGTAAATCAACTATATTTCAACAAAATGTTTTGAAAAGAGTACCCATAGTTTTTTCCTTAGCGAGAATTGTGTCGCATGCCTATCCCTAAGTTTATGACTAGAAAGGAGAAAAACATAGTCATGCTTCCTTAAACGAATTCAGATTCACACTATGAACTGGGGGACGACCACAGTTTCCCCCAAACACATGGCCACCTGGCACCAGAACCAATGGAGCCTTGGTCGACAGAAAGAAGTTGAGAAGTGGCTACCCTGTGGACAACTAACACTGTCTGCCTTGCCCAATCTGCCTCTACTGCTTACTCCCTTCTCACTCCTCAACTTTATCTCCCTTCCCTGCGCCTCCCCTTCCCCTTCCCCTCCTCCTTCCTCTACCTCTTCCTCGTCTCTTCCTCTCTCCCGGTTTCTCACCCTCCCTCACCTCCTCTCTTTTAGCTCTTCCCATTGGTATTTAGACATGACCAACTTCCTCCCATTTTGAAAAGCAGTCATCTTCTTCCCATATCCCAAGACAGTACCTAAGAACCTAATTCGATTCTAATCAACCCAGGAGGCACTATTATTATCTCTCTTTATAAGGCAGTGGAAACCGAGGCAGAGAAGTGGAATAACTTACCCAAGAATGCACAGCTTAGCCAGGATTCAATAAGTGATTATCAGCAGCATTATAGTAGTGAAGAAATGCAAAATTTTCTCTCAGCTTATTTCAGGAAATATTTCTTATGCATAAAGTAATAATGGATAATTTTATATGCTATTTTTTGGTATTACTCCCAATAACTCCTGTTTATTTAAGCTGTACTTAAGCTGTTTTACAGGTTCTGGTAAGTTCAGTGACAAGCATAAAATCTTACAGAAAATAGAATTGATCATTAATACCCAGGTTCATGTTTTTGGTGTATTTTCTCTCTAGGACTCCACCATGTTCCATTGATATCCCAGGTCTGAATATCTGTTCAGTCTTCCCTTCTACTCTGAAAGCATCGGAAATTTCCAGAATGAAAACTCCCAACAGAGTGCCTAGGAAGATAGCCCAGATGAGGGCCAAATGTGGAAATGAAGGTGAGAAACACTCTCTTTTCTCAGTGTTCCTTTCTGGTCAGTGCTACACAGGGGGTCTGTCTGAGGAATACGTGTTCCCTGCCACTGGGGTGAAAGCAAACCTCTACATAATGCACAGCTGGTCGGAACCAGCACCGCCTCCCCCACCAATCCCAGTGCACAAAACACATCATGGAATCAATGTCCAGTGCCCACACTAACATAACTGTTAGAGCTCAAGCTTAGAAATTATACCAACTTTCATTTCACTCCAAGGCCTACTTATTATTTGCTTTTAGATCTTGGTCAAAAAATGCTTACAGTAAGCATCAATTTCCATTGACATAAAGTCGGATTAACATCTCCCACAGGGAGATTACATGAGAGTTGGATGAAACGCCACATGTAGCACAGTGATGTGAGTGCAGAGTGCTCATTATCCGTTAGTTCTCATTGCATCCACATCTCCTGAATCCTGAGCCTTTCTAGGACTCAGCTACACGGTCAGATTTTTTTAGTGAGAGATGGCTGAACATCCACAGCTTTCTGAACTATCATGACTTATGAATCAGTATGCAATACCTTAAAACTTAACCTTCCTTCTCTCTTCATTTCTGTGTTTGCCCAGATTCTACCAACCATTGTTATGCCCTGAGTCCGGTCCCCCTTAACTGGTAGAATAAGACACTCGCAGCAATGCAAAAGCAAGAATGGGGTTTATTTCTAGCTCGAGCTAGGGCTCCTGCCCCTCCCAGCGCAGTGGAATGCGGACAAGAGCCCTGAGCCCAGCTTACAGCGGTTTTTATAGTCTCAGGTTACATAAGCACCTATTTCTGTTCAAAAGATCAAGCTGGCAGAAGCTCATTGGCCAATTCATGTGCGCACGGAAGCTCATTGGCCAGTTTATACCCGCGCAGGGTTTTCTCTGGGGGATTTCCCTTTTTCTTCTGATTGGCCCAATTTTGGCGCCGGCGGGATTTTTCTAGGGAGGAGTTTCTTAATTCTTGGCGCCGGCAGGATCTTCTTAGGGAGGAGTTTCTATGAACCCAGCCTCCACCCTATCTCCAGGAAATTGAAACTTAGGCCTAAGCAAGATCTCAGGCCTATCACAGCTACTCAGATGTTAGGGCTCCTAACATCTCCCCCCTTTTCTGTTGTTCAAACGGAGGAATCTTCCTCCGTGGGTAAAGTTTGATATTGTTGTCTAAGTACTAGCAACTGGACTGTGTTGATACGCTCTTTGATGAATGTCACAAGTCTATTTAGGACACAGGGGCCGAATGATAGTATTAGTATTAATATGATGAGTGGTCCCAACAAGGTGGAGATTAGAGTGGTCAACCAAGGCGAGCTCTGAAATCATGACTCGAACCATCCCTGTTGGGCTTCTCGTTCTCGTTTTCGCTGGGCTAGTCCCTCTCTTACCTTGGCCATAGACTCTCTCACTACTCCTGTGTGATCTGCATAAAAGCAACATTCTTCCCCTAAGGCTGCACAAAGCCCTCCTTGTTGCAAGAAAATCAGGTCTAGTCCCCTTCTGTTTTGCAATACTACTTCGGATAGTGAGGTTAAGGACTTTTCTAAATGACTGATAGACTCTTCAATGCGGGTGAGATCTTCATCTACAGCTGCCCGCAGAGAGGTGAGTCCTTGGTTTTGCAGGGACAAAGAGGCTATACCTGTCCCTGCTCCTGCCAGCCCAAAGCTCATCACAGCAGCCAAGGTGATAGCACTGATTGGCTCTCGCTTTTGTATTGACATTTCTCCGAGATGTTCATTTTCCCCTCTACCCCAGTGGGAATACATGACTTCTTCAGAGTGATAGACAATTTTTGGCATAACCGTGACCAAAACACAGAACTCCTGACTCTGATTAAAAACCTTTGCATGCAAACAGGGGGTCAGCCCAGTATGGGAACAAATCCACCAGCCCCCTGCCTCCGGAATGATCCATTGGGTATCATTTAACTCTGTAATGTTGCCGATTTGAGCACAAACAGGGGCCTTTTCGAGTGGGATGGTACCCAAACAAAGTCCCTTTCCCCAGACTTCCCTAGTGGTAAGACCGACCTTATGGTCTCCCCACTTACATCGTTCTGAGTAGTGAGACAAGGTGTAAGAAACATTGAGGCCTATTGCTTTGTAAAAAGGGGGGTAAAGATTATAGCAGAGCCAGCAAGAGCGGGTTGCATTAGGGTCGGTATGGTTTAATGCTGTGAAGGCGGCATTAATTAAACCCCATAAGGGATCTGCAGCCTGCGTGCTAGGGGAGTGGACTGTCTCTTCTGGTCCCCGAATGGGGGCGTGGGTAGCCTCTTCTGTCCTTGGGTGAGGGGCGTCTGATGGGGAGACCCCTGCCGGGGTTGCAGTGTCATGGCCCTGGGGAATGGCCTTAGACTTCTTTGGTGGGCTTCGACTTTTGACTAGATTGGGGCCTATGCTCTCTATCACAACTGGTTCTATGGTTTGGAGGATGGTTAAGATACCCCCGTAGTAGGGGCCATGCCATAGGGGCCTCATAGTGGTCTGGAGCCCCCAGCTAAGCCCTGAAGTCCATTGGAGTTTTCTGGCTGCCTCCTGGTTGAACATCACCTTGATCTGAGCATATTTGTCTTTCCCGTCTGGACCTAGGGAGTGTGCAAATCCATTAGGGGCCCTTTTTACGAATGAGAAGTTAACCCCATCCCTGTTCCCAACATCCCACCTGTTTTTGCCATCATTTGAGGTCACGCAGGACCAGGAACTGCACCAGTAATGTTGCATCCCCCCACATTGCCTCCAGTTTCTCATATACCCCAGGCACGCCCAAAACCCGTTGACCTGCATAAGTCCCCCGGTCTCTGTTGAACCTTCTATGATGTCTTTGAGGTTAAAATACAGGGCTGGCCACCAAGTGTTGGGGGGGTGGTTTTCGGTGGTCGAGTTGAGTATCTCACCAGTCAGCCCGTTTCGAAGTTTCCAGGTGATTTTGACCGGCTGGTGTGGGTTCCCGCTTGCTGTCCCGTAGCTGACGAAGGCGGTCATCAGCAGTAAGACCATAAGCCTTAGGGGGCTTTCCGTCGCGTGATTTTTAGCTTTAGGGGATTTGACGGGTGACGGCTGGCCTTCCATTCTATCCGGGCGTTGTCTTGTTCTTCTGGGGTGGCAAGGCGTACGTGGTCGCAGTGTACCCAAGGTCCGATGCCGTCAACCTTTAGAGCGGTGGGGGTGGTGAGAAGGACAACATAAGGACCTTTCCATCTAGGTTCTAGGGTTTTTGCTTGGTGCCTTTTGACCCATACACATTCCCCCGGCCCAATGTCATGCAATGGGACCATTCCCTGGTTTTGTCTTTCATGAATATTTCTAATTAGAGTCCATACTTGTTTATGTAACTTGCCCAGAGTTAAAACTGCTTCTCTGAACTCTTTTAGGCTCGGGGGTGGTTCTTTCCCCTCGAAGGTGGGACATGCTGGCGGAGGGGCCCCATAGACAATCTCAAAGGGGGTCAGACCTATTCTATAGGGGGTGTTCCGTGCCCAGAAAAGAGCATAGGGAAGGAGAGTCACCCAGTCCCCGCCAGTCTCTATTGCCAATTTTGCCAAAGTTTCTTTTAGGGTCCGATTCATCCTTTCTACTTGGCCCGAGCTCTGGGGATTGTATTCACAGTGTAATTTCCATTCAATCCCCATAGCCGAAACCAATCCCTGAACGACTTTACTCACAAAAGCAGGTCCATTATCAGAGCCAATAGAGGCCAGCAGCCCAAACCTAGGCACTATTTCCTCTAAAAGCTTTTTCCCTACCACCACGGCTGTTTCCCTCCTAGTGGGGTATGCCTCTACCCACCCAGAAAATGTATCTACCATGACTAATAGATATCGATATCCATACTTGCCTGGTCTTACCTCAGTGAAATCTATCTCCCAGTGCTGTCCTGGTCTTATTCCCCGGTACCTTATGCCCGTGTGTTGTCCCTTTCTTTTCCCTGGTGCCATCATCTGACAAGCTTTGCAGGAATGAGTAATTTCTTGTATAATCGCCTTTTGTCGAGGAAACCGAAGACGTGCTGTTTGCAGGAGGGACGCAATGTTTTTCTCTCCCAAGTGGGTGGTTTGGTGCAGGTGTGAGCAGAGATGCCATCCCAGGTCGGAAGGAAGCAATAAGTTTCCAGCTGAATCTCGGCACCATCCATCTGGGTCTTCTGGGTTGGTGCCTTTGGCTTGGATCCATTCTCGGTCCAAAGGGGAGTACTAGGGTTGGTGGCAGGGATCCCATCCCTGGGGCCGGCAGCCCAACAGTTAGGGCGCGGGTCTCATATCCTTCCTCGGCAGCCTTCCGTGCCGCCGCATCTGCGGCGCGGTTACCTCGGGCCTCTATGTTTTCTCCCTTCTGGTGTCCCGGGGTGTGGACTATGGCCACCGCTCGAGGAAGGTGGATGGCGGCCAGGAGCCTACGAATCTCAGACAGGTTTTTAATTTCTTTTCCTTCTGCTGTCAAAAAGCCCCTTTCTCTGTAGATGGGTCCTTGGATATGCACCATACCAAAGGCATAACGACTATCAGTATATATGGTGACTCTCCAGCCTTTGTCCATCTCGAGCGCCTGTGCCAGGGCAATCAATTCTGCCTTTTGGGCTGATGTCCCAGCGGGTAAGGCGTCTGCCCAAATCACATTCCCGGAAGCATCTACCACTGCTGCCCCGGCCCTTCCTTGCCCATCTGCCACGTAACTGCTCCCTTCCGTAAACCATACCAGATCGCCATCCCCTAGGGGTGTGTCTCTGAGGTCTCCCCGGAGTGCCGCAACATCAGCTAGTACTTCAGCACAGTCATGCATCGGCCCAGGGGATTCGGGGACTGGCAGTAGAGTGGCGGGGCTTAGGGAGCAGGGGGTCTGGAAACGCAGCCGGGGGGTATCTAGTAGCAAGGCCTGATAGTGCGTTAGGCGGGCGTTGGTGATCCACTTACCCGGTGGTTGTTTGAGAGTCCCCTCAATGGCATGGGGAGCGTAGACCAGGAGGTTTTGTCCATATGTCAACTTGTCTGCGTCGTGGATGAGGAGCACGGTTGCTGCAATGATGCGGAGGCAAGGCGGCCAGCCCGCCGCCACAGGGTCCAGTCGTTTGGACAAGTAGGCCACAGGCCGCTTCCAGGGTCCCCATTGTTGGGTCAGGACTCCTTTTCTCACTCCCTGCTTCTCGTCTACAAACAACTGGAACGGCTTGGACGGGTCAGGGAGGGCGAGGGCTGGGGCCTCTAACAGGGCCTGCTGAAGCTCCTGGAAGGCCTTTCTCATCGGCTAAGTCCACACCCAGTCTTTGCTTTCCCTGCTGCCCTCATAGAGGGGCCGAGCTTTTTCAGCAAAACCCCCAATCCATAGTCTGCAGTATCCAATAGTCCCCAGAAATTCCCTCACTTGGCGGGGCGTGGTTGGTTCAGGAGTCTGCAAGATAGTCTCTTTAATGGCTTGGGTCAGCCATCGTCGCCCCTGCTTAATCTTATACCCCAGGTAGGTGACCTCCTGCTGAGCAATCTGGGCCTTTTTGGCACTGGCCCTATACCCTAATTCCCCCAAGGCGCGAAGGAGGTCTCCAGTGGCCTGCAGGCATGCTTTCTCGGTCTTGGCTGCCAATAAGAGGTCATCTACATATTGTAATAAAATGATGTCTGGGTGTTCAGCCCGGTACTCACGCAAGTCCTCACCTAAGGCCTCATTAAACAGTGTCGGCGAGTTCTTATATCCCTGCGGGAGGCGAGTCCAGGTTAACTGTCCAGTGGTTTGATTGTCTCCATCAGTCCATTCGAAGGCAAAGATTTCTTGGCTCTGGGGTGCCAGGGGAAGGCTGAAAAAAGCATCTTTCAGGTCTAAGACTGTATACCAAACACAGTCTGGGGACAGGCCGCTCAAGAGGGTGTAAGGGTTAGGGACCGTAGGATGAATGTCATTTACCCTCTTGTTGACTTCGTGGAGGTCTTGGACTGGCCTATAGTCAGTCCCCCCCGGTTTTCTCACTGGCAATAAGGGAGTATTCCATTGTGACCGACACCGCCTGAGGATTCCCGTGTTCAGCAGTCTCTGGATATGGGGCGTGATTCCCTGCCGGGCCTCCTGACTCATAGGGTATTGTTTCACCCTCACAGGAGTGGCATTCGCCCTTAACTCAACGATGATGGGGGGTCTCTGTTTGGCTAATCCCACCCCAGCAGTCTCGGCCCATGCTGAAGGATAGCGCTGAACCCAAGGTTGGACCGTAGGGTTGATATCTGGGGAGGGCATTGGCAGATACAACCTGTATTCATCTTTCAGAGCGAGCGACAAGACTTGGATTGGATGTCCCGTCCCATCAGTAACAGAGATCCCTCCGGGGGCAAAATGAATCTGGGCGTTGACTTTAGACAACAAGTCTCTTCCTAACAAGGGTGCCGGGCATTCTGGTATGACTAAGAACGAGTGGGACACCCACTTTGCTCCCAAGTCCACCTGTCGTTTAGTAGTCCATTGGTATTGCTTTGTCCCGGTGGGCCCTTGTACCCAGCTTGTCCTTTTGGACAGGGGTCCTTCTCTTCGATTAAGGACCGAGTACTGGGCTCCAGTGTCTACCATAAAGCCGACCGGTTTCCCCTCCACTGCAATAGTTACCCAGGACTCGGGGAGGGGCACCGAGTCTTGACTCCCCTAGTCACTCTCTTCCCCAGTATATAGAATGCGAGTCGCCGGGGCAGAGGTCTCACTTTTGCCCGATCTCTCTTTTTGGCCTCTCCTGGGACATTCATTTTTCCAGTGTCCTTTTTCCTTGCAACAGGCACATTGATCTCTTTTTAGTTTTTCCTTTCCCTTTGGTCTGGCGTCTCTGATTTGCCAATTCTCCTGACCACCTTTGGCTCCCGCAAAGAATATGCGAGCTAACTCTTGCTGATTTCTACGATTTTCTTCTGCCCTGCTTTCCCTTTCTTCCCTCCTAATCCGTTCTTCCCTCTCCTCAGGGGTCTCTCTATTATTATATACCCTTTCTGCAGCCCTTAGCAGCTCCTGAATCGTCTTCTCTCCCAATCTGTCTATTTTCTGCAATTTCCTCCTAATGTCTGGAGCCGCCTGATTCACAAAAGCTAGGATGATAGCCGCACAGGTCTCATCCGCCTGCGGGTCCATGGGGGTATACTGCCTAAAAGCTTCCATTAGTCTTTCTAGAAATGCTGCCAGGCTCTCTGTAGGCTCCTGTCTCACCAAATTTACCTTAGCCAAATTCGTTGGTCTCCGGGCAGCTGCTCAGAGGCCTGCCATAAGAGTCTGGCGGTACACTTGGAGACGCTCCCTACCTTCCGCACGTTCAAAGTCCCACTGGGGCCGGGCCAATGGAAATCCCTCATCAATTAGGTTCGGCTGCATGGTAGGCCTTCCGTCTACACCCGGGACATGTTTCCGAGCTTCCGATAGGATCCGCTCCCATTCTTCCGTGGTGAAGAGCACCTGTAACAGCTGCTGACAGTCATCCCAGGTGATATTATGGGTGAAAAGGATAGATTCTAAGAGGTCAATAAGTCCCTGGGGTCTCTCCGAAAATGAGGGTGTCTGGGTTTTCCAATTGTATAAGTCGTTGGTGGAAAAGGGCCAGTACTGATAAGTACACTCCCCATCCTGGCGGGCTGGCCCCGCCCGAACAGGTAGCGCCCAAGCAGTGGAGGTGGGGCCTTCCTGATCCAAGCCACCTGCCGGGACCGAAAGTTCCCTTGTCCTTCCGGGCGTCCCGAGGGCTGGGCCCCCCTCTCGGGGCGGGGCCGAAGGCTCACTGCCCCTCCCTGGCTCCCCAGACGATACTTGGGGTACCTGAGGGGGCAAAGGAGGGGGTAAATAAGTGGGGGGGGGAAGCTCAGAATCTAGGTCAATCAGGTCAGGGTAGAGTGAAGTCTTGGAGCACGGGGGGAGTTGGAGCTCGGTTTCCACGGCTCTCAGTCTTCTTTTCGTCTGGAGCTTCCAAGACCAAGACCTGTGGGACCTGCGTCGCTGGGGAAACAAAAGGTTTCATCCATGCTGGTGGGTTTTCCACCAGATCTTGCCAGACTAGGATATAAGGCATCTGGTCCGGGTGGCCAGAGGAGCCGGGCGCGAGAACCTTCCCCCCGACAGCCCGGATGATGGGCAGGCTGAAGGTTCCTTCCTTCGGCCACCCGACATTAAAAGTGGGCCACTCCGAGGAGCAGAGCGTCACCAGCTTATTCCTCTTCACCAGCAGAGACAAGTCTCGCGCCCTAGATTTAAAGTCAGAGAAATGATCCATCATGAGGGAGAGCGGGGTAGAGCTTCCTTGACCCATGACCACAGAATAGATTACGGCAGAGAACAGACACAGGAGAGAGACAGAGACAATGCCGGCACACACGAAAACATGACAAACTGAGGACAGACAAACTTCGGCCGAAAACACACTACTAGATCTCTGAGACCTCTGAGGCTTCCTGCAGTTTAAAGTAACCTTACCGAAGGGCGTCTACTGCCCACCAGATTCCGGATCGGGAGAGACCTCCTCTCTCCCGCAGAGCCAGCTGCCTTCCAGCGCGAATGCTGGGCCTCGGCCTTACTGTGGCTACGGCGACCAATTCGCCCCTGAACAGACCTTGCAAATCCAGCTGCCTTCCAGCGTGAATGCTGGGCCTCGGCCTTACGCTGGCTACGGCGATCGCCCCTGAACAGACCTTGCACCAGTGCTGTTATCAGCCCTCCTCCGGGCTGATGAACCCCTTCTGCCGGGAGAGCGTTATTCTCGCCAGTCAGGGGGATCCCGGACGAGCCCCCAAATGTTATGCCCTGAGTCCGGTCCCCCTTAACTGGTAGAATAAGACACTCGCAGCAATGCAAAAGCAAGAATGGGGTTTATTTCTAGCTCGAGCTAGGGCTCCTGCCCCTCCCAGTGCAGTGGAATGCGGACAAGAGCCCCGAGCCCAGCTTACAGCGGTTTTTATAGTCTCAGGTTACATAAGCACCTATTTCTGTTTAAAAGATGAAGCTGGCGGAAGCTCATTGGCCAATTCATGCGCGCGCGGAAGCTCATTGGCCAGTTTATACCCGCGCAGGGTTTTCTCTGGGGGATTTCCCTTTTTCTTCTGATTGGCCCAATTTTGGCGCCGGCGGGATTTTTCTAGGGAGGAGTTTCTTAATTCTTGGCGCCGGCAGGATCTTCTTAGGGAGGAGTTTCTATGAACCCAGCCTCCACCCTATCTCCAGGAAATTGAAACTTAGGCCTAAGCAAGATCTCAGGCCTATCACAGCTACTCAGATGTTAGGGCTCCTAACACCATAAGAATAAAGAATCCATGTATGTGAGTTGAGACAGTTCTTTCCAGAAATGTGAATCAGTCAAGCCATGTGCTCTGGTTTCCTATACAGAAAGTGACAACAGACACCAATGAGCTTTTGCTTTACGCCAAGCACCGCTGTAAGCACTTTACATGTGCTAACTCGTAGAAACCCCACGATATCCTGTGACAGGCACTCCTATCGCCCTCTTCTACAAGTGTGAGAACTCAGTATAAAGAAAGAGGCTGAGGAACTTGCCCAAGATCACATAGTTAGCAAAGAGAAGCGGCAGCCAAACTCTCACAGTTAATCATGATCCACTATTTGGTCACTAAAAGCAGTTTCTCTAGCCTTGCAGTTGCTCAGTCATCTGACTCTTTGCAATCCCAAGGACTGTAGCCCCCTAGGCTCCTCTGTCCATGGAATTCTCCAGGCGAGAATACTGGATTGGGTTGCCATTCCCTTCTCCAGGGCACCTTCTCAACCCACGGACTGAACCCAGATCCCCTGCATTGCAGGCAAATACTTTACAGTCTTAGCCAATCTAGCCTACATGCCTTTATCTACAGGGCATTAGCAGTAGAATAGCAGTTTTGCAGGGACTTAGATATTTCCACATGTTATCTTCCTCAATCCCCCCTATAACTCTGTCAGACAGGTATGAATAAGGCTCTTTTGGTGATGGGCAGGGAGGCCTGGCATGCTGCGGTTCATGGGGTTGCAGAGAATTGGACACGACTGAGTGACTGAACCAAACTGAACTGATGAACACTAGGGAGCTCATGCATCGATTATCCCATGACTAGGACCTTCTGTCCTTGGGTCCCAGAGTCCAAGATCATTTTCTAAACACACTCATAGAGGGGCTGCAAACCCAGCCCAGATGCCTCTCCCTCGTCTTCTTAATCAGAGATGTCATGGCCACAAGGGAGAATGGATAAACTGATTTGGCTGCCATCTTGGTTGAAGCTGCTAGTTCTAATCCTCTGGGAATTGAGAGATCGGAGACTCCCTAACTCCTTGCACTAGAGTAATACTTATTTAAATATTTCCCTGTAAACACACTTGAAAGTGTTGGTGAAGATGAACCCAGGAAGACTATATAAGCATAACCATCCCTGGATCACAGAAGCTGTGTGGTTTTGAGTCTCTAAAACATTTGGATCCAGACTCCTAGGAACAAAGGAAGACATCTATAGGCTGAGCACAGGCTTAGTAAGAAAAAGATTTGAAAGGGCTAACCTCAGGGAATTGCTACTTCAAATCAACTTTTATTTGTTGCTGATTTTATGGTGCTTGCAATTCCTAATTTTTCTACTTTAACAGTGTGCTATTTCCAGGGCTTTGAGTCAGGATAGATCTCAGGTCAAGTGGCTCTTTTTAATACACTTCATCTGGGCACAAGAAAGACTGACAAACGTATAGTAAGATGGCATAAATGGAAATTTCCTCCAATGGTTAGACTTTTTTCCCATCACTTTCTTTTGAAGCCTAACACTTCAGAAGGTGTCAGACTAAAGAAATTTGTTATCTGAGCTGAGCTGTGTGTGCCCCACTCACATAATGGTATGAGCCAATAAAGCAAACCTAAAACCCAGTCCATCAACTCAGCATTATTTAGGAATTCTCTTTCAGCAGTCATTTTCAAATCATTAAGTAAGGAAAAGGAAATTTTCATTTAAGATAAAAAGTGAACAAACCTTTAAAGCAGCAGTTGTTGATAGGTCAATGATCGTTACCCCCAAGCAAATTATGCTCTACAAGTAACACCTTGCTATGAAATGAGCATGCCACTTATTTCCCAAATGCATCCGGAGAGGTAAGTACAATCTGTGGTTTCTTTATCACGTTTTCTCAAGGTGATACTTCGTTGTTGTTCAGTCACCATGCCCAGCTCTTTGCGACCCCATGGACTGCAGCAGGCCAATCTTCCCTGTCCTTCAACATCTCCCAGAAAGTGCCCAAGTTCATGTCCATTGAATCGGTGATGCCAACCATCTCATACTAGGGTATTCAAATTACAGGTGAGTTAGGTTTAAACACTTCAGTATTCATGCCTGGAGAACCCTGTAGATGGAGGAGCCTGGTGGGCTGCTGTCCATGGGGTCGCACAGTCGGACACAACTGAAGCAACTTAGCATGCATGCATGCATTGGAGAAGGAAATGGCAGCCCACTCCAGTGTTCTTGCTGGAAAATCCCAGGGACTGAAGACCCTGGTGGGTTGCCGTTTATGGGGTCACACAGAGTCGGACACGACTGAAGCAACTTAGCAGCAGCAGCAGTAGGTTTAAACATCCGTTTCTACTGTCACAGATTTTTATAAATAGTGACCAACATACTGAGAAAAGGAGTCACACAGATTATCTTTTATTAAATTATTTTTCTTATTATAAAGGTAACATATTCTCTTTGTAGGAAATTCAGATCAGAAAAATTTTAAAAGAATACAAAATTTATCTTAAATCCATAATCCAAATAAGCATTACTAGTCTCTAGAGTATTTCTTTCAGGTACTTTTCTATCTTTATATGTCATTTTGGACCATTTAGATCATAATAAAGAAATTGTCTAGTATCTTGTGTTTTCTACTTAATATTATGTTGGAAGAATTTTTTCACACCATTAATTTTTCTTGTAAATAGCCTCAACGTTCACCTGATATTTCATAACTATAATTTGCTTACTTGTCCCTCTTTATGTAGACATTTCAATTGTTTTCACTTTTTCATTATCATACAAAATATGAAATATAGCCTGTGTACACAGTTTTTGTCCATAATCTTTATACAGAATAGATTTTGAAGAATAAGGAGTACTGGATCAAGGGGCATGACCTGACTATAAAGCCCTGATTATACAAAGTCAAACTTTTTTCCAGAATATTTTACATCAACACAGTACTAATATAACTATCATAAACTTCTGCTCATTTTCCAATTTAAAGTATTTCACTGTTTGTAAATTGCATTTCCTTGATGGCTTATGAAACAGGGATTTTTTTTAAGGGATCTAGTGTTTTTTCTAGAATTTTCTTTTTATTAAAAAGTTTTGTTAATTTTTATAATTGTGTAGGTAGAACTTTTTTTTGCAAAAACTACATCTATGATAATAGTGATCTATCATACTTGTTGCAAATAGTTTTCCAATGTGTTCTGTACCTTTATGCAGTTAAATCTGTTAGCTTTGTCCTAGTTTTTATACCACTGAATTTTGCTTAAAATGCTCTTCCCCACCTAGAGATGAGATATATATATATTTGTTCTTTTGATTTTCTGTTTTTGAAGAAATCTGTTTTACTGAAAGTCTTTAATGCATGCTACCCTTTTTTTCTATCTCTTTTTCTCTTTATTTGGTGATGGCATAAAAGATAGGCTTTATTTGAAAAGTATCTATTCAGTTGTTAAAAAATAATTTATGAACTACACATAATATTTCTTCAAATTTTCTTTAAAAATAATGACCTTTTACAGTTTGACCATACTTACCTCTTATTGAGCTTATCTGCTCCTTTATTTCATTCATATTTTTCTAAAAAAAATTTGAATTCATTTATAGTCTACTAGCTTTCTACTATTTAATATACTGATTTCTGCATTCAACTTTTTCTGAATACAATTAGTTGCTTTTCTAACCTCTTGAGCTGATTACTTAATTCCCTTATTTTCTCTCTTTATTTTTGTTCTTTCTAAATACTAACTATAATAATCAAGTATTTTAAGGATAAGAATAATGATATGTCTGTTTTTTCACTTTTATACTCATCAAAAATTTGGAGTATGTGGAAAGTTATACATTTTACTTTTAGTATAGCATTTTGACCTATATAATAATAATATTCTTCAATTCCTCCATACCATCTGTTATTTTTCTTAATTTGTATGTGAGAAAGTTTAGGGGCAATAAGACTAAGGTCTGTACATAACATCATATAGCTGCTAATCTGAAAACAGAATTTAGAAACACCTGACTGCACAGAACACATGCTGATAAACAAATTATAATGCTTTAGTTTCCTTACCTTAAAAGTACCTGTTTTCTAAAGAGATCTAGAGAATTTTTCATAGTCTTCCCTAAACTGAGCTTGATTTGCAAAATTCTTCTGAAACCTAAAATGACAAAAGTTCTCCAACTATAAAGAAAGCTGAGCATCGAAGCATTGATGCTTTTGAACTGTGATGTTGGAGAAGACTCTTGAGAGCCCCTTGGACTGCAAGGAGATCCAACCAGTCCATCCTAAAGGAGATCAGTTCTGGGTGTTCATTGGAAGTACTGATGTTGAAGCTGGAACTCCAATACTTTGGCCACCTGATGCGAAGAGCTGACTCATTTGAAAAGACCTTGATGCTGGGAAAGATTGAGGACAGGAGGAGAAAGGGACGATAGATGAGATGGTTGGATGGCATCACCAACTCGATGGACATGGGTTTGGGTGGACTCCGGGAGCTGGTGATGGACAGGGAGGCCTGCGTGCTGTGGTTCATGGGGTCGCAAAGGGTCCGACACAACTGAGCAACTGAACTGAACAGAGTGAATCATAATGTTTCAAATAAGTCTGGGGGATGTCGCGTTGCATCATATGCTATTTTATCCTCTTCAGAATATTCTTTTTTCTTCTTGTGTGGTGGTGTTCTTAGAAAGTTTTATTTGAATGTAATATAAATTCAAAAATCTAACTGCCAGTTATACCTCAAAAGTGAAAGTGCAGTTGCTCAGTCATGTCCAACTCTTTGTGACCCCATGGACTGTAGCCCACCAGGCTCCTCTGTCCATGGGATTCTCCAGATAGGAACACTGGAGTGTGTTGCCACTTCTTTCTCCAGGGGGTCTTCCCTAGCTGGGGATTGAACCAATATTATTATATTAAATAATAGAAAGCTGCTGCTGCTAAGTCGCTTCAGCCGTGTCCAACTCTGTGCGACCCCATAGACAGCAGCCCAGCAGGCTCCCCCATCCCTGGGATTCTCCAGGCAAGAACACTGGAGTGGGTTGCCATTTCAGACTCTAAGTGAATTGAACCGACTCCAGTATTCTTGTCTGGAGAATTCCATGGATAGAGGAGCCTGGTGGGCTACAATCCGTTGGGTCGCAAAGAGTTGAAGACAACTAAGCAACTAATACTTTTACTTTCATATACATTCTACAATTTCATATACAAGATTTTTCTTACTCTGAAGAATCAAATTTGAAAAATGTGATGTATACATTTGAATAATATATGCTTGGAAGATGCATTTATAATCTCATAATAAGCCTGGAAAGTGAGTTAAAATTAAATCTGAAAGCTATCAGAGTTTCCTAACTAAAACAGCTTGTTTTCTGAGTAAATCCAGAAAATGGGAGAGTTGTCTAGAGACGTAAGAATTCCACTGTCCTCCTTGTTAGTTTACGGTCTATTTGCAGCTGTGGGGCAAATGCTTGGTGGGAAGAAAGCGATGTCTGGATTTAATCTAGAAACTGAGGAAACCACAACCAACTGATCCAAGTTAGTGATAATTAATTCTTTTCCCCCAAATTTAAGAAGGTTAACTTAGCCAAATTCATTTCACTGAAATAATATTTGTAGTTAGATACTGCCATGAAATTAAAAGACACTCACTCCTTGGAAGGAAAGTTTTGACCAACCTAGATAGCATATTAAAAAGCAGAGACATTACTTTGCCAACAAAGGTCCGTTGAGTCAAGGCTATGGTTTTTCCTGTGGTCATTTATGGATATGAGAGTTGGACTGTGAACAAAGCTGATCACCGAAGAACTGATACTTTTGAACTGTGGTGTTGGAGAAGACTCTTGAGAGTCCCTTGGACTGCAAGGAGATCCAACCAGTCCATTCTAAAGGAGATTAATCCTGGGTGTTCATTGGAAGGATTGATGCTAAAGCTGAAACTCCAATACTTTGGCCACCTCATGCGAAGAGTTGACTCACTGGAAAAGACTCTGATGCTGGGAAGGATTGGGGGCGGGAGGAGACGGGGATGACAGAGAATGAGATGGCTGGATGGCATCACCAACTCTGTGGACATGAGTTTGAGTGAACTCCGGGAGTTGGTGATGGACAGGGAGAACTGGCGTGCTGTGATTCATGGGGTTGCAAAGAGTCAGTCACGACTGAGCGACTGAACTGAACTGAACTGTAAATTGAAACTTAGCCTTTCTCTTTAAAAATGAATTCGGACACAATGATGTGAAAATGTCAATAGAAAATACTGTATGGAATGTTCCCAGGCAAGATGCTGTTGAGAATCACTAAAGTCACTTTTATAAAATTGGGATTAACATTTATGTCTCACTAAATAGATTGATTCTGAAGATCTCTATAATTATTACAAATTCTTTCCTCTTTTCATGCCTTTCATTCCACCACACTGAAGAATTTGTGAGTTAAATCTTTGAAGAATGATTGGCCATAATCACCATCATTGGAGTCGTGGAGAGAGAAAAACAGCTCAGGCATAAGCTTTCCTGAAAACTCTAAACAATCTTATTTCATCTTTATTGAAACCTGAGAGATCATAATGCTGAGCTCTGTGCCCAGAAACTTTTGAGGAAAAAATATGTGGTTATGTTTTTGAAGAAGAGGAAAAGAGAGATAACGAATAAAATAGCTTATGATCTTGGTTAGAACAACGTGTAGTCTATCTTATAAACCTATATACAGGCTCACTCCCCAAGAAAAGAATGCATTCTTATTTTTACATTAGGAATGAAAATTTCAAGTTCATCTTAATTGATAAAAACTTATTCCAAAAGGGGAAATTGTATCATTTCAGGTGTTCCTAACATTTTTGTCTGGTCAATAGGAAACTCAGGAAAACTTCTTGACTTGTATCATTTCATAGCAAAATGTGAGTAGGGTAATATAGCTAATCCGGAGCATTATTCTATCTGCAGTGAAAAAACAATTGCACAGAAAGCTCGTTTCAGAAATACTGAGAACTTTTCAGGGAACTTTGCACCACTTACATGTTCACATTCAAAGATGTAGAAAGAGTGAGCATAACTATCTTGTTGAGCCAGACACAACATCCGGGGCTGCTGAGTGAATACTGCCCAAAGAGCTGTTATAAAGAGAGTTTCTTGGCATTTTGAAGGACAAAAACTCCATCTGCAGCTCTGTCCCTGTGTGTGCGTGTGCATTAATTAAAAAATGAATAACAGGTCACAGAACACAGCTGGTATAGAGTAAGGTTTGATTGGTACTTTTCCTGTCTGATACAAAGTTGATTTTTAAAATATTGTGTCCATATACCTATGAATATTCATTCCAATAGACAAGCATTAATATAACTTTATAAAGAATTGTCAATGAAATTTGTCCCCTAGAGTAAAAGAAAGCTATCTGTGAGACATTGAGCTAAAAAGAAAATTTAGAAGTTGGCTGCATGTCAATATTCATTTAAAAAATCTTGCTTTTATTGTGGTATTTGCAAGGTATTGTCATGATATATTTAAATTATATGAATCAGGAGAGATTTAAACTCCACCCATTCTTCTTTACAACTCTCTGTAAAATATCAGAGGTAAGTGAAGGGAGTAGCTCCACCAGTCCCAGGGACCCGAGCTAAAGAGATGATGAAATTTTTTCTATAGAATTTAAAATATCATCACTCAGAAATACTGTGATCTTTCCAGATCCACTATGCGCTTACAACTCAAGATGAATTGATGGAGACGATGAGCAATGTAACAGAATTCATCCTACTGGGCCTGACCCAGAATCCAGGACTGCAGAAACTCTTCTTTGTCGTGTTTTTGATCACCTACTTGATCACACTGGCAGGTAACCTGCTCATCTCTGTCACCATCTGCACCAGCCCAGCCCTCCGTTCTCCCATGTACTATTTTCTGTCCTATTTGTCCATGATAGATGGTTTCTATGCTTCCTCCATAGCACCCAAGTTGATCTTTGACTTGGTCTCTGGAAAGAACACCATTTCCTTCAGTGGCTGCATGACTCAGGTCTTTGCTGAACATTTCTTTGCTGGAGCCGAGATTGTCTTGCTGATTGTCATGGCCTATGACCGCTATGTGGCCATCTGTAAGCCCCTGCACTACCTGACCGTCATGAGTCGACCTGTGTGTGCTCTCCTGGTTGGAACGGCTGGGGCTTTGGGCTTTCTCCATGGAGGGATCCAGATTTTGATCCTGGTTCAGTTACCATTCTGTGGCCCCAATGTCATCGACCATTTTATGTGTGATTTAATACCTCTCCTGGAGCTGGCCTGCACGGATACGCACTCTCTGGGGCCCCTGATTTCTGCCAACAGTGGGTCACTGTGTTTGCTAACTTTCTCAATGCTGGTTGCTTCCTATGTTGTCATCCTGCGCTCCCTGAGGACTCATAGCTCTGAAGGGCGTGGCAAAGCCCTGTCCACCTGTGCCTCTCATGTCACAGTTGTCATCTTATTCTTTGTACCTTGTTCGTTCCTCTACCTGAGACCCACGACCTCCTTCCCCGTTGACAAAGCTGTGACTGTGTTTTGCACCATAGGAACTCTTATGCTGAACCCTTTAATCTACACCCTGAGAAATGCAGAAGTGAAAAGTGTCATGAAGAGGCTCTGGGGACAAATAATGAAAACTGATGATGAATAAACCTTGTGTGGAGTATTTAGGCAAAAAAAAGGAAAATCTAGTGATATTTTACCGAAATTTTTCCCCCTTCTTAATTGATTGAACTGGGTTGATTCTTCCGTCTGGATCAATTTTCTCTAGGGGTTCATACATTGTAAGCCAGGGTTGATATTCAGAAGGCATAGCAGACACAGTGCCAAGAACCCACGATAGTTTTAGGAGGCCATGAAATGTTTTAATTTCTTTTACAACAGAAAGAAAAAAATTAATATAATCTAAATGCAGCTTAGATTATAGTCATCTATATAGCAATGCAGTCAGAAAAGATAATTTTTAACATTTTGATGGAGGAGAAGACCCGAGAAGATGAAAGTGCCAAGGGTTCACAAAAGTCACAATGTTGCCCTGACTGTGGGTATGAAACAGATCAACAGCAATATTCTTGAGCACTCGTTACACCCAGCACCATAGCTAGAGTGAAGTTTCATTTTAAAAGCGGGAAAACAACTACACATGAAAAAAGGACAGAACAGTAGGAACTAAGTTTTCAAAAAGTACATTTATACACTTTTTCTGATCTTTCTAGGTTTGAGAGGCTTATCAATAAAATAAACACAGCAATAAAAAGAATTTTTTACTTATCACAATCCCAAAAAGATAACACTTGCACACAAAAGTACTTTTTGAAAATTACATTTCATCATTCCCTGTAGTATACAAGAGTTTACAAAAAGAATTAGAAACAGAATTGGATGGCATAAAATAAGCATAATTTTAAGCATAAAGTCCATAGAGCTAAGGCAGAAAATATCTATACATTAAAGTCTGGTTTTAGACACAGACAAAGGAAAAGAAGATTCTGAAGACAAAAATAGCAGCTATCGGAACTTTCCAGTGATTTAAGAACAAGTCATGGAACTGTCATGGAACAGCACAAAATCACAAATCTGAGCTAAAGAATCCATACCATGTACATAATGAAATTCTAAGAGATTCAAAAATAGCCAGAGATTAAGTGCTTTGGACAAAATAGGCTTAATTTTTCTTATTGTCTCCAGCATTAATTATTCCAGTAAATATTAGCAAATTGTTTCACCTCTCTATTTTTTTCATCTTTAATTAAAAAAAAAAAAAATAGAATTTCCCAGGTGGCTCAGTAGTAAAGATCTGCCTGCCAAGCAGGAGACACAGGTTCGATCCCTGGTTTGGGAAGATCCGCTGGAGAAAGAGGACTGGGCAACTCACTCCAGTGTTCTTGCCTGAGAATCTCATGGACAGAGGAGCTTGGTGGGCTGCAGTCCTTGGGGCCTCAAAGAGTCAGGACCATCGCAGCTAAGCAACAACAACAAACAGGAAAATAACATTACATGCTTCCTTAAATTGTGCAGATTAAATGACTTCAAGAGGAAAACTGAGTCAGCTAAAAATTAACAAAAATTGCTCAGACTTCGTTTCAACTTTCAGAGATTCCACAAGAGCATAAACTATGCTGGGGACAGTGGTTCCTAACAGAGGAGCCCAAGAGCACCGCTACTGTTATTCACAAACCAGGACAGCAGGGAGACCAAACATCCATCCCAGCCTCACTTCACTCCAAAATGTGTCATCTCAGCCAATAAAAAGTTCTCTGAATGTTGACAGCGAGTGCCTCACCAACTCCCTATTCTGGGATTAGACTGCACTTAAACATCTCTGTAGTGACAAATGGGAGAGCCGGTGGGATCAGCTATGAGATGTTTGAAAGTGAAAGTCACTCAGTCATGTCTGATCCTTTTCTACCCCATGGATTATACAGTTCATGGAACTCTCCAGGCCAGAATACTGGAGTGGGTAGCCAGTTCCCTCCTCCAGGGGATCTTCCCAACCCAGCGATCAAACCCATGTGTCCCATATTGCAGGTGGCTTCTCTATCGGTTGAACCACCACAGAAGCCCAGGAATACTGGAGTGGGGAGCTTATCCCTTCTCCAGGGGATCTTCCCAACCCAGGGATTGAACCCATGTGTCCCACATTGCAGGTGGTTTCTTTATCGGCTGAACCACAAGAGAAGCCCAAGAATACTGGGGTGAGTAGCCTATCCCTTCTCAAATGGATCTTTCCAACCCAGGAATCAAACCGGGATCTCCTGCATTGCAGGCAGATTCTTTACCAGCTGAGCTACCAGGGAAGCTTGAGCAGCACTTATTTCAGAAGCTCTCACAGATAATGAATCCTTTTATCCTGTTTCCATCCTCCAGAAGAAAGAGAAAAAGAAAGAGCTCAGTTGGAGAGACCAAGAGATCAATCTCTGTACAGAGTTTGTGATTTATGGGGGAAGACTTCGGAAACTTGTTTTCAAGAGGGTTCCCAACCAGGAATTTGAACATAAGGTGATGCCAGCATTGCATTTCTAATGTTCTTAAGATTTTGTTATCAGGTTAGCTCTCATTGTATTTATAAAGGCTTTAAACAATAGATATTTTGCCATAATCTCCTATGAGTGATTATTTTGAAATATATATATATATATATATAAGCAACTGTGTATTTAAAAACTCAAAATTATCTTTTAAACATCTAGTGGTAGTTCCCAAGAAACATGGAATGTCACAAGATGATGTAGAAAAAAAGGTGATGATGGTGACGATACTGTAACGCTGATGACAATAGCTGTTTACTGAGCCCTCTCTGTGAATAAAGTCTTGACCTAAGCACTCATTCTGTGTGTTTGGGAGGCAACAGATTTCTGACCTTAATTTATGACTTTCTTTAAGCCTCAAGCCGAGAAAACCTCTAAAATATTTCTTTATTCGAACATAGTAGTGAACCTACCCTTAGGATGGGGTAAACATCAAAAAATCAATGCTAGTGTAAAAGAAATAATTATGACACCTTTTCTTATTTGTGTGTTTACTCTGTGCAAAGAGCTTTTCTTTTGTTATTTAATTCTTATTAAAGCCCAGTAAGTACAGTAATATTGATATTTACTTAACAATGTTGTATGTATATGGCCTTCCCAGTGACTCAGCGGTAAAGAATCCCATGCAATGCAGGAGACCTGGGTTTGATCCCTGGGTTGGGAAAATCCCCTGGAAAAGGAAAAGGCAAACCACTCCAGTATTCCTGCCTGGAGAATTCCATGGACAGAGGAGCCTGTGGATTACAGTCCGTGGGGTCGCAAAGAGTCAGACACAACTTAGGGAGTAAACGACAAAGGATACTATACGTGAAAGCACCAAGGACCTGCACTTAGAACACGAAGATGATCAATAAATGCTATTAACCTTTGTCCTTGTTGTCCAGTCAGCATTTTCCTAAAGACACTAACCCTCCAATATCTGTTCCTGAAATATCCTGACTCCCTTTTCCTCCTGACAACTTGTGGACTCTCTAGACACTAGAAGGACACTGGGCACTTTTAGGAAGTAAGGTGAAAGTCTCTTCCTTGTGAGACCAAAACTGCATTCAAAGGGACTAATTAATGTTGGCAGCACACTGTGTTCTACCCTGTGAATGAGGCAAAACCCAAGCCCCAGAACTGTTTCAGCAATGATGCCGTGGGGAAGAGTGATTCTTCAGAGAAGCCGAGCAGTGATAATCACGTTACCTCGCCCACCTTATAAGTCACCCTTTTCAGTGGCAAGAGAAAGATTTTCTGAGACCATGTTGATGAGCATTGTTAGTGGAAAGCAGAGACGACAAGCCAGCTATTTCGTTCTGAGGCTTTTCTCCCTAACGTGAGCCACAGCATTTTCTTTGTCTTCCCAGTGATAGAGAAAGTAGACATTGGATTATCTACTATTATCTCTTATCTACTGTTATCTACTAATTGGTGGTGGTGACATCAGAAAGCAGAGAGGAGTGCTGAGTGACCTGGGTTCCAGCTGCACCTCCACCACAAACCATCAGTTCACCTTTGGACCATCTTCACCTCATCTTTGTGAGTCTTAAATCCACCGCCTTTAAAACAGAGACAACTGGAAATGATGATTTTAAATGCCTTAGTGTTTTCAGGAAATAAGAGGGAAGTGGGTAATGGAACAAATTCTCAGCTGCTTGTGAATGAATGATGCCCTTTTGGGTTTTCTCCTAATACTAGTCTAAGAAACTTTCAGCTCAGATGCATTCCTGCAATCAACAGCACTTCCCCAGTGTGAGATCTGCCTAAATGAGAAAAGCAATTTTAATCTCATGCAGGAGTTTAAGCACATGAAACAGTGACATTTGGGTTGATATGCTTGGAGCTGGTCTAGGTGACCCTTTAATAACTCGCCCAGGTCCACCACTTCATGATATTAGGACGTAAAAGAACAAAAACAAAGACAGAACACCTGACGACATACTCGGGTCCTCAGATCCAATAAATGGAAGTTGTCGTCCATGGCATTGATGACGGTGACTTCAGCGATACCATTTCTGGAGTGGTTGTCACATCCAGGCTCTGTGCAAACACTTGACATGCACTGTTTTCACTGACTGCTCTTTGCAGACTCAGGGTATAGCAGTACTCCTATTTTCATGTTATAGGTAAGAACATTGGCTTTGAGGAAATTGTCCATGATTACACAGAAAATAAATGGTACTGGAAATATTCAAACTTAAGTGAGTTTATGTATCAAGATACTGTGGTGAAACCCACAGACTATATCAGAACGGCCTGGCACAAGTCTTAACTCTGCAACTTATTAGCTGAGTATGCTTCTGTAAGTTTCTAAATGTGTCTCTCACATTCTTCCTCTGAAGAAATGAGGAGAAAAATAATAATCTATCTTGTGGGGATGTTATGAGGATTAAATGAGCTTATATATTTAAAGCACTTAGGACAGTGCTTGCAAAGGCTAAGTGTTACACTGGTGGCACTTATTACTGACATTCATGCTCTTGGCCATAATGTTCTCCTCTGAAAAGGTCGTAATCAGATTTGTTTCCTGCAGAAACTGTATTTGACTTTGTAACCAAGCTTAGAAAGAAAGTGTGCAGCTTCCTGATCAATACAAGGGTCTTCTCACCGCACTTCCTATATTTGCGCGTATCTTCCTCTGACACTCAATGATTCTCCTTTCATGCATATCATACTGAGCATCAAATCCTCAGCAAAATGAGAGATTTAGTTACTTATTTCACACCAGTCAGAATGGCTGCTATCCAAAAGTCTACAAGCAATAAATGCTGGAGAGGGTGTGGAGAAAAGGGAACCCTCTTGCACTGTTGGTGGGAATGCAAACTAGTACAGCCACTATGGAGAACAGTGTGGAGATTCCTCAGAAAACTGGAAATAGAACTGCCATATGATCCAGCAATCGCACTCCTGGGCATACACACCAAGAAAACCAGAATTGAAAGAAACACATGTACTCCAATGTTCATTGCAGCACTGTTTATAATAGCCAGGACATGGAAGCAACCTAGATGTCCGTCTGAAGATGAATGGATAAGAAAGCTTTGGTACATATACACAATGGAGTATTTTTCAGCCATCAAAAAGAATGCATTTGAATCAGTTCTAATGAGGTGGATGAAACTGGAGCCCATTATACAGAGTGAAGTAAGTCAGGAAGTAAAACACCAATACAGTATACTAACGCATATATATGGAATTTAGAAAGATGGTAAACTTAACCCTGTATACGAGACAGCAAAAGAGACATAGGCATATAGAACAGTCTTTGGGGTGTGGGAGAGGGTGAAGGTGGGATGATCTGGGAGAATGGCATTGGAGCATGTATATTATCATATGTGAAATGAATCACCACTCCAGGTTCGATGCATGATACAGGATGCTTGGGGCTGGTGCACGGGGATGACCTGAAGGGAGGATATGGGGAAGAGGAAGGTGGGAGGGGAGTTCAAGAAGGGGAACACATGTACACCCGGGGCGAATTCATGTCAATGTATGGCAAAACCAAACAATATATTAATGTAAGGTAATTTGCCTCCAATAAAAAAAAATGAAAAATAAAAAGATTTATGTTTCCAGGAAAACAATAGATGGTTGGTGGGTGGGATGAGTGACAGTTTTTGTTTAATCAAATCAAGACTAGCACAGATATTTCCTTTATATAATTAGGAGAATAAAGCATGAGTAGGAATATTTTGTCAGATGAGATTCTTTTTTTTTTTTTTTTTTACTTTACATTATTGTATTGGTTTTGCCATACATTAACATGATTCTGCCCCGGGTGTACATGTGTTCCCCATCTTGAACCCCACTCCCACCTCCCTCCCCATCCCATCCCTCTGGTTCATCCCAGTGCACCAGCCCCAAGCATCCTGTATCATGCATCAAACCTGGCAGATGAGATTCTAATTTACAAGGACATTGGTTAAGACAGAGTATCTCTTCTTCCTCCTCCTGTAACTTCCTTTATGTTGTGAATAGATGGATAATCATTTAATAGCATCTTTCACTGCTGGTCACTTTTTTAACTTTGACTCCTCCCTGTAGACTATAGAAGGACTGGAAGCCTTTAACTAGAAGGATTTCACCAGGTCCAGGGAAAGTAAAGCCCAGACACGCATATAATGTGTAAAGCAAGGGGGGAGAGTAATTTAACTTCTTATATGTGATACTGCCCACAGCACAGGCAGAGGTGGGAGTCAATGAACAAGGAGAGAAACCGAGAACTCGGGCGCCTCCAGCTGCAAGCAAGTCAGTGTCTCCTACTCCGCTTCAGTTTGCTTTGCATCAATTTCTGTTACTATCGGAAGCACAACAGAAAATGTAGCAACCCCACTGCAAAGAAGAAGAAAGAGTTAATCCAAAGGGTGTGAACTACGCATGCAGAGATTCCAGAAGAGCCTAACTATTCATGGGTTTCTTGAGAGCCATTGTATCTATGTGGAACCCTGCTGAAAACTGTCAGAGATGTTTTCTGGTCAAATTAGAAAATCGATGTCCACCAAATATTCCATTTGACAAAATAAATTCTAGATAATTAAATAATTATTTTCATATAATAACTTAGATCTCTATTACCCAGCGATGCTAAAGTTAACAGACATGCTTACATTTTGTGGTTAACGGAATGAATTGGTACACAAATTTTGGAACAGAAAGGGTTAAGAGGGTAAAGAGAAGTGGGTTTGGCTAACGGAAATCTTGTAACATTTTGTTTCTCTCTTGACTTTATAGGCAAAGCTGTACTTACATCCTCAGTGTCCTTGGACTCTATGGAAATACCACACAATATCACAGAATTTTTCATGCTGGGCCTTTCACAGAACCCAGAAGTACAAAGAGCTCTCTTTGTGGCCTTTTTGACCGTATACGGGATCACAGTTTGTGGCAATATTCTCATCGTGATCACCATTACCTATAGTCCCACCTTGGTTTCCCCTATGTATTTTTTCCTGGCCAACCTGTCCTTTATTGATACCTGTTATTCTTCTTCTATGGCCCCTAGACTCATAGCTGACTCCTTGTATGAGGGGAGAGCCATCTCCTATGAGGGTTGCATGGCTCAGCTCTTTGGAGCTCACTTTTTTGGATGTGCTGAGATCATCCTGCTCACAGTAATGGCCTATGACCGCTACGTGGCCATCTGCAAGCCCCTGCACTACACGGCCGTCATGACCAGGCATCTCTGTGCCCTGCTGGTGGGGCTGGCTTGGCTGGGGGGTTTCCTGCATTCCCTGGTCCAGCTCCTGCTGGTCCTGCAGTTGCCCTTCTGCGGGCCCAACGTGATCAATCACTTTGTCTGTGACTTGTACCCCTTGCTGGAACTTGCCTGCACCAATACCTATGCCATCGGGCTGCTGGTGGTGGCCAACAGTGGCGTGATCTGCCTGTTGAACTTCCTCCTGCTGGCTGCCTCCTACCTCGTCATCCTGCGCTCCCTGAGGTCCCACAGTGCAGAGGGGAGGCGCAGAGCCCTCTCCACCTGCGGGGCCCACTTCACGGTTGTTGCTTTGTTCTTCGTGCCCTGTATATTTACTTACATGCGGCCGTCATCTACTTATCTATAGACAAAAACATGGCAGTATTTTACGGTATCCTGACTCCTATGTTGAATCCACTCATTTACACTCTGAGAAATGAAGAGGTAAAGAATGCTTTGACAAAGTTCTTCACACAGTAAGATCTTAAATGTAGCTGATAAGTTGGAAAGTAGGAAATAAAATGACTTTATTTTGGAAAGAGGAACAAACCAAAACCTGTTACTTATTGCCATATACATCTTAATCCATCTTATCCATTCTTTCATCTTCACAGACTTTATTGATTTACTTAGACTTTCATATGAATTGCCTAATTTGATAATAAAACAACTACATGAAATACATATGGCATGAATGATTATTATTCCTGTTTTAGAAATGAAGAAACTATATCTATTGATGCGGTTAATTGATTCATTAAAATTACCTAGCTTCGAACTGCCTGAAACAAAAAACTCAGAATCAGTTATTTTTGATCCGTCTTACCGATCTTTAAATGGCAATCTATGCTGACATCACTGGAGTCTGTATGATTATCAGTTGAGTTGAGAAATGAGAGGCAAAACCCTTAAAGCAAATAACTTCACTCATAGCCATATGTAGTAGTCTGTGTGCATACAGGTCTGGCTTCTCCTGCTTCTCATCACATTTATAGCATCAGCTACTACAATACAGCAGAGGGTAAGATCTCAGTTCCGGAGACAGATCAACCTGAGTCTCAGTCTCATTTCCCATACTTCTTCATGGCACAAACTAGAGCAAGTGACAAAACCTTTAAAAGCCTCTGGTGCTTGTCTTGAAAATAGACATAAAATAAACGTGTCCAAAGCATTACCATAAGAATTAAATTAGACAATCTATGTAAAGTTTTTAATCCAATTTATGGCACATATGGCCCCCTAAATTTATTTCTACTTCAACCTTCTGCAACCTTCTACTTCTACTGCTATTTCTACTTCAACCTTCTGCAACCTTCCATAAAGAGGCTGCTTTCTTTCACTTTTCTGTATCTATTTGAAGTTTGAAACACACACTTCATTTAGAACAGAATGGCTTATTTTTGGCCAATGACGGAAAGTGACATTTCCTTATAAATTTACTGACTCTGTTTCAAACTCTGTGGGATCCTAGTGTTCTGGAGTTTAAAACATGCATCCATGTTCATTTCATTCCTTTCTTGGAATGAGAGGAATGAAACTCTGACCACATCCATCCCAAGCTGCACCGTTTAGAAGTATGGATGCCTATAATTTATAATAAGCTTATACCTTGTTTGACAATTACTAATCCATTTTTTACACTAAAAAAAAAAAAACAAAAAACTAGAAATTAGTATGGAAAAATAATTTCCTTCTACAGGTATTCAAAATCAGTCTCCAAGAACCATTAAGTTCCAGAGATAATTAGGAAATAGTTATTGCTTTACCCTGAACTTCTATGCATAACAAAAACAACAGCTGCCAAATTCTTAGGCAAAATATTGTCTTTCTTAACTTTACTACATTTTGATGATGTAGTTAATAACAGCTGAGTATAGCAGATCTTGAGCCTTTACCAATTCATTTTTGCTGTTAGATTACAAAAATATAATTGAGCTCATTTTCCAATTAACTACAAAATATGAAATCATTGGGAAGGTTACTAAAATGTAGCCAAACCAGCTTCCCACAGTTAAATCTCAGGAAGCTTTTCTAGAAAAAAATACTTTTGAAATTCAAAAAGCACTTTTATTTTTATTACAGTTAAAATAGCAAATAGCCAAAAGGACTGATGTAGTGCCCTCTTGTTTTTTGTTGTTCAAGTTATGATTAACAGCGGCTCAATTGTCTTATGAATACTGCTCATTTTTTAAAAATTTCAACCTGTTGGAATAAACACATCACTAAATACCACCAGAAGTTTTCTAGATGATTTATAAATTATTGCTGATCTTGTTTACAAAGGAAGTGTTATATCCAAGACTAGGTAAAATATTTTTCCTCCTAAACACAAATCTCTTAGAATTTAGAAAATAAGACTGGCAACACACACATGCATGTGTGTGTGTGTGTGTGTGTGTGTGTGTGTGTGTGTGAGTGTAAACCCACTTATAAGCCGACTACCTAGAGGTAATCACCATCAATAGTTTGGTAAATATCCTTTTAATCATCATCATCTTTTTCTTCTCTTCCACTTATTCTTTCAGCTACTTCTACAAACTTGGTTGAGCCTCTACCATTCTAAAAGTTACTCTCTGGGACTAAATTGTTTCTTTGTTTAGTTTACAAGGTATCTTCGGCAAACAAACATTTCTGATCCTCAGTTTGCTCATCCAGCAATGGGCAGTTTAGGGACTTCCCTGAGGGTCCAGTGGCTAAGACTCCGTGTTCCTAATGCAGGGGGCCCAGATTCAATCCCTGATCGGGGAACTAAGATACCACAGAGAAGCCCGAAAGCCACAGCTATTGAGCCCTAGGGCTCTAGTGCCCACAGGCCAGGGCTAGAGAAGACCACGTGCCTGAAGCAAGAACCAGTTCAGTTCGGTTCAGTCGCTCAGTCCTATACAACTCTTTGCGACCCCATGGATCGCAGCACATCAGGCTTCCTTGTCCATCACCAACTCCCGGAGCTTACTCAAACTCATGTTCATAAAGTTGGTGAAGCCATCCAACCATCTTATCCTCTGTCGTCCCCTTCTCCTCCTGCCGTCAATGTTTTCCAGCACCACGATCTTTTCTTTTTTTTTTTTTAAGGAACTATCCAAGAAATGAGTCTTACTACCTCCATTAACAAACTGGGATTTAACATTTATTTACTTTTTTTTTTTTTTTTTAGTAATTTCAAATGAGTCAGTTCTTCGCATCAGGTGGCCAAAGTATTGGAGCTTCAGCATCAGTCCTTCCAATGAATATTCAGGACTGATCTCCTTTAGGATGGACTGGTTGGATCTTCTGCAGTCCAAGGGACTCTCAAGAGTCTTCTCCAACACCACAGTTCAAAAGCATCAATTCTTTGGCAATCAGCTTTCTTCACAGTCCAACTCTCACATCCATACATGACCACGGGAAAAACCATTGCCTTGACTAGACGGACCTTGGCTGGCAAAGTAATGTCTCTGCTTTTTAATATGCTATCAAGGTTGGTCATAACTTTCCTTCCAAGGAGCAAACGTCTTTTAATTTCATGGCTGCAATCAGCATCTGCAGTGATTTTGGAGCCCCCAAAAATAAAGTCAGACACTGTTTCCACTGTTTTTCCATCTACTTCCCATGAAGTGATGGGACCAGATGCCATGATCTTTGTTTTCTGAATGTTGAGCTTCAAGCCAACCTTTTCACTCTCCTCTTTCACTTTCATCAAGAGGCTTTTGAGTTCCTCTTCACTTTCTGCCATAAGGGTAGTGTCATCTGCATATCTGAGGTTATTGATATTTCTCCCAGCAATCTTGATTCCAGCTTGTGCTTCTTCCAGCCCAGCGTTCCTCATGATGTACTCTGCATATAAGTTAAATAAGCAAGGTGACAATATACAACCTTGACGTACACCTTTTCCTATTTGGAACCAGTCTGTTGTTCCATGTACAGTTCTAACTGTTGCTTCCTGACCTGCATACAGGTTCCTCAAGAGGCAGGTCAGGTGGTCTGGGATTCCCATCTCTTTCAAAATGTTCCACAGTTTATTGTGATCCACACAGTCAAAGGCTTTGGCATAGTCAATGAAGCAGAAATAGATGTTTTTCTGAAACTCTCTTGCTTTCTCCATGATCCAGCGCATGTTGGCAATTTGATCTCTAGTGCCTCTGCCTTTTCTAAAACCTGCTTGAACATCTGGGAGTTCACGGTTCACATATTGCTGAAGCCTGGCTTGGAGAATTTTGAGCATGACTTTACTAGTGTGTGAGATGAGTGCAATTGTGCAGTAGTTTGAGCATTCTTTGGCATTGCCTTTCTTTGGGATTGGAATGAAGACTGACCTCTTCCAGTCCTGTGGCCACTACAGGTATTCAAAATCAGTCTCCAAGAACCATTAAGTTCCAGAGATAATTAGGAAATAGTTATTGCTTTACCCTGAACTTCTATGCATAACAAAAACAACAGCTGCCAAATTCTTAGGCAAAATATTGTCTTTCTTAACTTTACTACATTTTGATGATGTAGTTAATAACAGCTGAGTATAGCAGATCTTGAGCCTTTACCAATTCATTTTTGCTGTTAGATTACAAAAATATAATTGAGCTCATTTTCCAATTAACTACAAAATATGAAATCATTGGGAAGGTTACTAAAATGTAGCCAAACCAGCTTCCCACAGTTAAATCTCAGGAAGCTTTTCTAGAAAAAAATACTTTTGAAATTCAAAAAGCACTTTTATTTTTATTACAGTTAAAATAGCAAATAGCCAAAAGGACTGATGTAGTGCCCTCTTGTTTTTTGTTGTTCAAGTTATGATTAACAGCGGCTCAATTGTCTTATGAATACTGCTCATTTTTTAAAAATTTCAACCTGTTGGAATAAACACATCACTAAATACCACCAGAAGTTTTCTAGATGATTTATAAATTATTGCTGATCTTGTTTACAAAGGAAGTGTTATATCCAAGACTAGGTAAAATATTTTTCCTCCTAAACACAAATCTCTTAGAATTTAGAAAATAAGACTGGCAACACACACATGCATGTGTGTGTGTGTGTGTGTGTGTGTGTGTGTGTGTGTGTGAGTGTAAATCCACTTATAAGCCGACTACCTAGAGGTAATCACCATCAATAGTTTGGTAAATATCCTTTTAATCATCATCATCTTTTTCTTCTCTTCCACTTATTCTTTCAGCTACTTCTACAAACTTGGTTGAGCTTCTACCATTCTAAAAGTTACTCTCTGGGACTAAATTGTTTCTTTGTTTAGTTTACAAGGTATCTTCGGCAAACAAACATTTCTGATCCTCAGTTTGCTCATCCAGCAATGGGCAGTTTAGGGACTTCCCTGAGGGTCCAGCGGCTAAGACTCCGCGTTCCTAATGCAGGGGGCCCAGATTCAATCCCTGGTCAGGGAACTAAGATACCACAGAGAAGCCCAAAAGCCACAGCTACTGAGCCCTAGGGCTCTAGTGCCCACAGGCCAGGGCTAGAGAAGACCACGTGCCTGAAGCAAGAACCAGTTCAGTTCAGTTCAGTTGCTCAGTCCTGTACAACTCTTTGCGACCCCATGGATTGCAGCACACCAGGCTTCCTTGTCCATCACCAACTCCCAGAGCTTACTCAAACTCATGTTCATAAAGTTGGTGAAGCCATCCAACCATCTTATCCTCTGTCGTCCCCTTCTCCTCCTGCCGTTAATCTTTTCCAGCACCACGATCTTTTCAAATGAGTCAGTTCTTCGCATCAGGTGGCCAAAGTATTTGAGCTTCAGCTTCAGCATCAGTCCTTCCAATGAATATTCAGGACTGATTTCCTTTAGGATGGACTGGTTGGATCTTATGCAGTCCAAGGGACTCTCAAGAGTCTTCTCCAACACCACAGTTCAAAAGCATCAATTCTTCTGCACTCAGCTTTCTTTATAGTCTAACTCTCACATCCATACATGACCACTGGAAAAACCATAGTTTTGACTAGATGGAGCTTTGTTAGCAAAGTAATGTCTTTGCTTTTAAATATGCTGTCTTGGTTGGTCATAGCTTTTTTCCCAAGGAACAAGCGTCTTTTAATTTCATGCCTGCAGTCACCATCTGCAGTGAATTTGGAGCCCCAGAAAATAAAGTCTGTCACTGTTTTCATTGTTTCCCCATCTATTTGCCATGAAGTGATGGCATGATCTTAGATATGCCATGATCTTAGTTTTCTGAATGTTGAGCTTTAAGCCAAGTTTTTCACTCTCTTCTTTTGCCAAAATAAATGTTCTTTCAATTTTAATTTTTTAATTAAATTTAATTTGTAATTTTAAAAAATTTTTAAATTTTAATTAAAAAATTTAAAAAGCAGGGCAATCTCATCCTTATGACCTAATGAAAGGAGACTGACTATGAAGAGCATTGTATCTGATAGGTGATAGGAGTCTAATGAATTTTTGAAAATATACTTGTGGAATAAAAAGAAAATAAAAACTGTATCTGGCATTATCATTCCACTGGTCATGGTCACATGGCTATTGCTCAGCTACTTAATAAAAAGTGTACCGGCTCTCTTGAACTCCCCTACCTCAAGCAGAGTATTATTTTATTTATTTATATATATTTTAATGGACAACAGCAGAATGAATACATATTCATATCAAATATATTTGCTAATTTAAAAAAAGTAACCAAGGAAAGTACTACAGTATAAGCCAGTCGTTATGTATAAACTAGTGCAGATGGAGAAGAAAATAATTTCAGAGGAATTTCCTGCTACATGGGAATCAAAAGTTTGTGGGATCACCACCCAGTCAGTAGCTGGCTCTTCTCAGAATCATGCACTTCAGGTCTGTGAAAGAAAGTCCACTTTCCGGTTGGTTAACACATGAAGGCCAAAAGGTTTCAGGAAGAGAATTCCAAAGATTCAAGGGAAACATGAGAAATTCAGTTTATTGGCTGTTTATATTAGGGGGGTTCAAAATGGTTTTGGTAAAGCACTAAGGCTGTGGGTCACACAGGCTTAGATTTAAATTCTCATTCAGCCAAACTTTAGATAACTGATCTCTAGCAATATACCTAACCTCTCTGACACTTCGTTTCCTAGTTTATGAAATGGGAATATTAATATGACTGCAATTTTTGGGCAATAGTGAAAATTAAATAAAACGAATATAAACCACTTTGCACAGGGTGAAAACATGAGTAAGAAAAGCTGTCATAATTTTTTACACTAGCATTGATTTATTTACATTCACACCATCCTTAACATAGGTTCACCATTATGTCCAGGCAAAGAAATATTTGAGACAGAGATAAGTTCCACAGTTTGAGACAAATTAAAGAGAGACATAAATTAAGGTCACAAATCTGTTTCCTCCAAAGCATATAAAATGAGTACGTGCTCAGACGAAGACTGTGCTCACAGAAAGGGCTCAGTAAACAGCCATCATTATCATCACTGTTACCTTTGCTTTTGCATCATCCTGTTTCATTCCAGCTTTCTTGGGGACTACAGTTAGATGTTTAAAAGATATATGTGATCTTTTTAAAACACACAGTTGCTTACATATATTTACAAAATGATCACTCTGGAAGGTTATGGCAAAATATCTATTTTTTAAAGCCTTTATATACTCAGTGAGATCTAACCTGATAATAAAGTCCGAAGAACATGAGAAATGCAAAGCCAGCATCGCCTGATATTCAAATCCTTGGTTGAGAAATTTCATGAAAACAATTTTCTGAGCTTTCCCTTGGAAATCACAAGCTCTGTATGGAGATCGGCCTTTTGGTCTCTGGAACTGAGCTGTCCCTTCTCCTCTTTCTTCCCAAGGACAGGATCAGGACAGGATCCCCATCAGTGAGAGCTTCTGAAATAAGTGCTGCTCAAGCATCTCACAGCTGATCCCACCAGCTCTCCCACTTGTCACTGTAGAGATACTTAAGGGCATTTTAATCTCAGAACAGGAAGTTGGTAAGAGATTAGCTCTCATATTCAGAGACCTGCACACTGGCTGACATGATACATTTTGCAGTGAAGGGAGGCTGGGATGGACGTTTGGCCTCCCTGTGGTTGTGGTTAGTGAATAACAGTAGTGGTTTCTGGGCTCCTCTGTCAGGAACCACTATCACCATCATCCCTTATGCTCTGGTGGCATCTCTGAAAGCTACAACAATGTCTGAGCAATCTTAGATTTTCGCAGACTCATTTTCCCAGCTCAGTCATTTAATCCTCACAACTTAAGCAAGTTTATAACATTAGTTCCCTTTTACATGAAAAGCCAACACAACGACAAAAAAGCAGACGTGAAGCAACTTGCTGATGCTGACAAAGCTGGCTCGTGCTTCAGGCAAGATGAGAAATCAAGACTTTTTAAGCCGAAGCTCCTAGCTCTCATTTCAAAACAACTGACTGCTTCTAAATCTCTTGGAATTTCATTCCATTTATGGTATGGATTCTTTTCTATAACAGAGATTTGCGACTGCTGCCAAGTTCTGGGGCACACATTCTTGCGCTTGGTCACTTAGTCATGTCCCACTCTTTGTGACACCATGGACTGTAGCCCACCAGGCTCCTCTGTCCATAGGATTTACCAGACAGGAGTGCTGCAGTGGGTTGCCTCTCCTTCTCCAAGGGATCTTTCTAAACCAAGAACTAAATCCACTTCTTCGTCTTGGTAGACGGATTCTTTACTACTCCGCCACCAGCGAAACCCTCTATGACACACCCTTGTTCTTAAATCACTGGTAATTTCCCATAAGATTTGCTTCATTTTCAGAGTCCTCTTTTCCTTTGTTGGAGTCTAAAACTACTTTAATGTATAGGTATTTTCTGCCTTAACTGTACAGACTTTATAAATGATGTTTCTTTTATGCTCGCCAATATTCCATTTCCAATTCTTTTTGTGAACTATGGTATACTACAGGGGAAGATGGCAATGTAATTTTTGAAAACTACGTCTGTGTACAAATCCTCTCTTCTTGGGAAGGTGATAAGTTAAAAGTTGGTTTTTTTAATTACTGTAGTGGGAAAACATTTAAAAACCTCTCAAACCTAGGGTGATCAGAAAAAAGTATACTTTGATAAATGTATTTTAGAAGACTTTCTTTACTGTTCCACATTTTTTTCATGCTTTCCCTCTTTTAAAATAAAACTTCACTCTAGCTATAGTGCTTGGTGTAATGAGTGTTCAAGAATATTGCTGCTGATCTGTTTCATACCCACAATCCGGGCAACATTATGATTTTTGTGAGCCCTTGGTACTTTCATCCTCATGGATCATTTCCTCCATAAAATATTAAAAATCATATTTTCTGACTGCTATATAGATTACTATAATCCAAGCTGAATTTAAATTATATTAATTTTTTCTTGCTGTTTTTTTTTTGTTTGTTTTCTGAATGTTGAGCTTTTTTTTTTTTTAAGGTAATTATTTTTTATTGGAGGCAAATTATTTTACAATATTATATTGGTTGGTTTTGCCATATATTGATATGAATTTGCCCCGGGTTTACATAAGTTCCCCCTCCTGAACCCCCCTCCCACCTCCCTCCTCCCTTTATCCTCCCTCTGGGTCATCCCCCGAGCATCCTATAACATGCATTGACCCTGAACTAGTGATTCGTCTCACATATGACAACATACGTGTTTCAATGCCATTCTCCCAAATCATCCCACCCTCACCCTCTCCCATAGAGTCCCAAAGACAGTTCTATACATGTGTGTCTCTTTTGCTGTCTCGTATACAGGGTTATCATTTGCATCTTTCTAAATTCCATATATATGTGTTAGTATACTGTATTGGTGTTTTTCTTTCTGGCTTACTTCACTCTGTATAATAGGCTCCAGTTTCATCTACCTCATTAGAACTGATTCAAATGTATTCTTTTTAATGGCTGAATAATACTCCATTGTATATATGTACCAAAGCTTTCTTATCCATTCGTCTGCAGATGGACATCTAGGTTGTTTCCATGTCCTGGCTATTATAAACAGTGCTGCAATGAACATTGGAGTACACGTGTCTCTTTCAATTCTGGTTTCCTCGGTGTGTATGCCCAGGAGTGCGATTGCTGGATCATATGGCAGTTCTATTTCCAGTTTTTTGAGGAATCTCCACACTGTTCTCCATAGTGGCTGTACTAGTTTGCATTCCCACCAACAGTGTAAGAGGGTTCCTTTCTCTCCACATCCTCTCCAGCATTTATTGCATGTAGACTTTTGGATAGCAGCCATTCTGACTGGTGTGAAATGGTATCTCATTGTGGCTTTGATTTGCATCTCTCTGATTATGAGGGATGTTGAGCATTTTTTCATGTGTTTGTTAGCCATCTTTATGTCTTCTTTGGAGAAATGTCTGTTTAGTTCTTTGGCCCATTTTTGATTGGGTCATTTATTTTCCTGGAATTGAGCTGCAGGAGCTGCTTGTATAATTTGGAGATTAATCCTTTATCAGTTGCTTCATTTGCTATTATTTTCTCCCATTCTGAAGGCTGCCTTTTCACCTTACTTATAGTTTCCTTTGCTGTGCAGAAGCTTTTGATTTTAATTAGGTCCCATTTGTTTATTTTTGCTTTTATTTCCAATATTCTGGGAGGTGGGTCATGGAGGATCCTGCTATGATTTATGTCGGAGAGTGTTTTGCCTACGTTCTCCTCTAGGAGTTTTATAGTTTCTGGTCTTACATTTAGCTCTCTAATCCATTTTGAGTTTATTTTGGTGTATGGTGTTAGGAAGTGTTCTAGTTTCATTCTTTTACAAGTGGCTGACAAGTTTTCCAAGCACCACTTGTTAAAGAGACTGTCTTTTCTCCATTTTATATTCTTGCCTCCTTTGTCAAAGATGAGGTGTCCATAGATGCGTGGATTTATCTCTGGGCTTTCTATTTTGTTCCATTGATCTATATTTCTGTCTTTATGCCAGTACCATACTGTCTTGATGACTGTAGCTTTGTAGTAGAGCCTGAAGTCCGGCAGGTTAATTCCCCTAGTTCCATTTTTCTTCCTCAAGATTGCTTTGGCTATTCGAGGTTTTTTGTATTTCCACACAAATTGTGAGATTATTTGTTCTAGTTCTGTGAAAAATATCTTTGGTAGCTTGATAGGGATTGCATTGAATGTATAAATTACTTTGGGTAGTATACTCATTTTTACAATATTTATTCTTCCAATCCATGAACATGGTATATTTCTCCATCTATTAGTGTCCTCTTTGATTGCTTTCAGTAGTGTTTTATAGTTTTCTATGTACAAGTCTTTTGTTTCCTTAGGTAGATATATTCCTAAGTATTTAATTCTTTTTGTTGCAACAGTGAATGGAATAGTTTCCTTAATTTCTCTTTCTATTTTCTCATTATTAGTGTATAGGAATGCAAGGGATTTCTGTGTGTTGATTTTATATCCTGCAACGTTACTGTAATCATTGATTAGCTCTAGTAGTTTTCTGGTAGAGTCTCTAGGGTTTTCTGTGTAGAGGATCATGTCATCAGCGAACAGTGAAAGTTTTACTTCTTCTTTTCCAATTTGTATTCCTTTTATGTCTTTTTCTGCTCTGATTGCTGTAGCCAAAACTTCCAGAACTATGTTGAATAGTAGTGGTGAGAGTGGGCACCCTTGTCTTGTTCCTGACTTTAGGGGAAATGCTTTCAGTTTTTCACCATTGAGGATAATGTTTGCTGTGGGTTTGTCATATATAGCTTTTATTATGTTGAGGTATGTCCCTTCTATTCCCACTTTCTGGAGGGTTTTTATCATAAATGGATGTTGAATTTTGTCGAAGGCTTTCTCTGCATCTATTGAGATAATCATATGATTTTTATTTTTCAGTTTGTTAATGTGGTGTATTACGTTGACTGATTTGCGGATATTGAAGAATCCTTGCATTCCTGGGATAAAGCCCACTTGGTCATGATGTATGATCTTCTTAATATGCTGTTGGATTCTGATTGCTAGAATTTTGTTCAGGATTTTTGCATCTATGTTCATCAGTGATATTGGCCTGTAGTTTTCTTTTTTTGTGGGGTCTTTACCAGGTTTTGGGATTAGGGTGATGGTGGCCTCATAGAATGAGTTTGGAAGTTTCCCTTCCTCAGCAATTTTCTGGAAGAGTTTGAGTAGAATAGGTGTTAGCTCTTCTCTAAATTTTTGGTAGAATTCAGCTGTGAAGCCGTCTGGACCTGGGCTTTTGTTTGCTGGGAGATTTTTGATTACAGTTTCAATTTCCGTGCTTGTGATGGGTCTGTTCAGATTTTCTATTTCTTCCTGGTTCAGTTTTGGAAAGTTGTATTTTTCTAGGAATTTGTCCATTTCTTCCAGGTTATTCATTTTATTGCCATATAACTGCTGATAGTATTCTCTAATAATCCTTTGTATTTCTGTGTTGTCAGTTGTGATCTCTCCATTTTCATTTCTAATTTTATTGATTTGGTTCTTCTCCCTTTGTTTCTTGATAAGTCTGGCTAGTGGTTTGTCAATTTTATTTACCTTTTCAAAGAACCAGCTTTTGGCTTTGTTGATTTTTGCTATAGTCTCTTTTGTTTCTTTTGCATTTATCTCTGCCTTAATTTTTACAATTTCTTTCCTTCTACTGACCCTGGGGTTCTTCATTTCTTCCTTTTCTAGTTGCTTTAGATGTAGAGTTGGGTTATTTAGTTGCCTTTTTTCTTGTTTCTTGAGGTTTGCCTATATTGCTATGAACTTCCCCCTTAGCACTGCTTTTACAGTGTCCCAGAGGTTTTGTGTTGTTGTGTTTTCATTTTCATTCATTTCTATGCATATTTTGATTTCTCTTTCGATTTCTTCTATGATTTGTTCGTTGTTCAGCAGCGTGTTGTTCAGCCTCCATATGTTGGCATGTTTAATAGTTTTTCTCCCATAATTGAGATCTAATTTTACTGCATTGTGGTCAGAAAAGATGCATGGAATGATTTCAACTTTTTTGAATTTACCAAGGCTAGATTTATGGCCCAGGATGTGATCTATCCTGGAAAAGGTTCCATGTGCACTTGAGAAAAAGGTGAAATTCATTGTTTTGGGGTGAAATGTCCTATAGATATCAATTAGGTCTAACTGGTCTATTGTATCATTTAAAGATTGTGTTTCCTTGTTAATTTTCTGTTTAGCTGATCTATCCATAGATGTAAGTGGGGTATTAAAATCTCCCACTATTATTGCATTATTGTTAATTTCCCCTTTCATACTTGTTAGTAATTGTCTTAAATATTGCGGTGCTCCTATGTTGGGTGCATAAATATTTATAATTGTTATATCTTCATCTTGGATTGATCCTTTGATCATTATGTAGTTTCCTTCTTTGTCTCTTTTCACAGCCTTTGTTTTAAAGTCTATTTTATCTGATATGAGTATTGCTACTCCTGCTTTCTTTTGGTCTCTATTTGCATGGAATATCTTTTTCCAGCCCTTCACTTTCAGTCTGTATGTGTCCCTCGTTTTGAGGTGGGTCTCTTGCAGACAACATATATGGGGGTCTTGTTTTTGTATCCATTCAGCCAGCCTTTGTCTTTTGGTTGGGGTATTCAAACCATTTACGTTTAAGGTAATTATTGATAAGTACGATCCCGTAGCCATTTTCTTTATTGCTTTGGGTTCGAGTTTATACACGCTTTCTGTGTTTCCTGTCTAGAAAAGATCCTTTAGCATTTGTTGGAGAGCTGGTTTGGTAATGCTGAATTCTCTCAGCTTTTGCTTGTCTGTAAAGCTTTTGATTTCTCCTTCATATTTGAATGAGATCCTTGCTGGGTACAGTAGTCTGGGCTGTAGGTTATTTTCTTTCATCACTTTAAGTGTGTCTTGCCATTCCCTCCTGGCCTGAAGAGTTTCTGTTGAAAGATCAGCTGTTATCCTTATGGGAATCCCCTTGTGTGTTATTTGCTGTTTTTCCCTTGCTGCTTTTAATATTTGTTCTTTGTGTTTGATCTTTGTTAATTTGATTAATATGTGTCTAGGAGTATTTCGCCTTGGGTTTATCCTGTTGGGGACTCTCTGGGTTTCTTGGACTTGGGTGATTATTTCTTTCCCTATTTTAGGGAAGTTTTCAACTATTATCTCCTCAAGTATTCTTTCATGGTCTTTCTTTTTGTCTTCTTCTTCTGGGATTCCTACGATTCGAATGTTGGAGCGTTTAACATTGTCCCAGAGGTCTCTAATATTGTTCTCATTTCTTTTAATTTGTTTTTCTTTTTTCCTCTCTGTTTCATTTATTTCTACAATTCTATCTTCTAGCTCGCTTATCCTGTCTTCTGCCTCTGTTATTCTACTGTTTGTTCCCTCCAGAGTGTTTCTGATCTCATCTATTGTATTATTCATTGTATATTGACTCTTTTTTATTTCCTCTAAGTCCTTATTAAACCTTTCTTCCATCTTCTCAATCCTTTTCTCCAGGTTATTTATCTGTAACTCCATTTTGCTTTCAAGATTTTGAATCATTTTCACCACCAAAATTCGAAATTCTTTTTCATGTAGATTCCCTATGTCTTCCTCTTTTGTTTGTGTCGGTGCGCATTTATCTTGTTCCTTTACTTGCTGGGTATTTCTCTGCTTCTTCATCTTGCTTATAATGCTTTGCTTGGGGTGGCCTTTCCCTCTTCTGGCCGTTCGTGGAGTTCTCTTTATTATGTAGTTTCCTTGCTGTGTGTGGGGTTGGACAGGTGACTTGTCAAGGTTCCCTGGTTATGGAAGCCTGTGTCGGTGTTCTGGTGGGTGGAGCTGGATATCTTCTCTCTGGAGTGCAATGAAGTGTCCAGTAATGAGTTATGAGATGTCAGTGGGTTTGAAGTGACTTTGGGCAGCCTGTATATTGAAGCTCAGGGCTAGTTTCCTGTGTTACTGGAGAATTTGCGTGGTATGTCTTGCTCTGGAACTTGTTGACCCTTGGGTTTAGCGTAGGTATGGAGACGTTTGATGAGCTCCTATCGATTAATGTTCCCTGGAGTCAGGACTTCTCTGGTGTTCTCAGGATTCAGGCTTAAGCCTCTTGCCTCTGGTTTTTGGTCTTATTCTTGGAGTAGTCTCTAGACGTCTCTATCTGTCATTTCCAAGGTGGTTCCCTCTGTTTTAGCTTCTGTCTGCTGGTCTCTTCAGTGTCTAATTTCCGCCCTGATACTAGGGGGTGGGTGGACACTTTTTAAGGCTCAGTTGTTCAGTCCTGTTCTGGGAAGGGAGGACCGCTGCAGACGAATATCTCTGGCGTCTGTGGGGAGTGCTCGCAGCGTCTCGGCCACACTGGGTTTGCCCCTGCTCACAGCATGTATGCTGTCCCAGTCTACACTGCACAGGCTCTAGGTTGCTCTGCCGGGAATGATCTGAGGCCGACACTGGGTTGTATGCACTTCCCAGGTCTGAGCGGCTCAAGTTCAGGATCTCAGGTACTCCACAAAGGCGCAGACTTGGTTGGGCCTGCGTTTTGTGCCTTCCCCGGTCCGAGCAGCTCAGGGGACCAGGTGTTTGGCGAGCGCGGTCTCTGCGACTTATCGCCTCCCCAGTCCCCGCCACTCAGTTTTCTGGGTGTATAACCGGCGCACCTTCTCAGGGGCATATCGACCGGCCCGAGCCCAAGAAGTCCTGAATAGCAACAAGCCTGTGTGCAGTTTGTATCAGATGCCTTTCTGGGGCCGCGGTGGCCCACTCCGGCTCTGGCTGCGCTCCCTGCCTGTCTCGGCGGGGGATGGGGGATGGGCCAGCCGCAGCCGGCTCGCTCTGCTCAGTCCTTTATTCTGTGAGCGGGGCTGGCCGAGTCATAGGTTAGAGCTTTCCGCCTTTTCGTGGGGAAGCTATCCCACAGTCTGCTTTGCTCTCCCCAGTTCTCTCAAATTGTTCTGGCGGCATTCAAGTCCAGTCCTCTCTCTAAGCAGTTCAGCCGGCTCCTCCCTGCCCAGCCCCCGCTGTAATGGCGTATGCAGGCGTCTGCGCTGCTTCTCCGCTGGGAGTTACCGTTTGGCGGGTAGTCTGTGGGTTTTAAAAAAATCTTAAAAAAAAAGAGGGTTATGTGGCCCTCTGAGCTTCCAAGGCTCGCCACAGATTCGCCAGTGAGAATGTTTCCTGGTGTTTGGAAACTTCTCTCTTTTTAAAGCCTCCCTTCCCGGGACGGAGCTCCGTCCTTACTTCTTTTGTCTCGCTTTTTATCTTTTATGTTTTTTCCTACCTCCTTTCGAAGACAATGAGCTGGTTTTCTGGGTGCCTGACGTCTTCTGCCAGCATTCAGAAGTTGTTTTGTGGACTTTACTCGCGTTCAAATGTTCTTTTGATGAATTTGTGGAGGAGAGAGTGGTCTCGCCGTCCTATTCCTCTGCCATCTTATCTTCCTTTTTCTTCTTGCTGTTTTAAAATTAAAATATTTCAGGGGCTCTTAAAACTATTGTGAACTGAAGGCAGTGTCGACTATGCCTTAATGGATAACAACCCTGGCTTACAATATATGAGCTCCTGGAAAAAAACTGATCCAGACTAATACAGGAAATAAATTTTTATAAAATATCACTAGTGGGTTTTTTTTAATCTGAATACTCCACACAAGGTTTATTCATCACCAGTTTTCATTATTTGTGCCCAGAGCTTCTTCATGACATTTTTCACTTCTGCATTTCTCAGGGTGTAGATTAAAGGGTTCAGCATAGGAGTTCCTATGGTGCAAAACACAGTCACAGCTTTGTCAACGGGGAAGGAGGTCGTGGGTCTCAGGTAGAGGAACGAACAAGGTACAAAGAATAAGATGACAACTGTGACATGAGAGGCACAGGTGGACAGGGCTTTGCGACGCCCTTCAGAGCTATGAGTCCTCAGGGAGCGCAGGATGACAACATAGGAAGCAACCAGCATTGAGAAAGTCAGCAAGCACAGTGACCCACTGTTGGCAGAAGTCAGGGGCCCCAGAGAGTGCGTGTCTGTGCAGGCCAGCTCCAGGAGAGGTATTAAATCACACAAAAAATGGTCGATGACATTGGGGCCACAGAATGGTAACTGAACCAGGATCAAAATCTGGATCCCTCCATGGAGAAAGCCCAAAGCCCCAGCCGTTCCAACCAGGAGAGCACACACAGGTCGACTCATGACGGTCATGTAGTGCAGGGGCTTACAGATGGCTACATAGCGGTCATAGTCCATGACAATCAACAAGACAATCTCGGCTCCAGCAAAGAAATGTTCAGCAAAGACCTGAGTCATGCAGCCACTGAAGGAAATGGTGTTCTTTCCAGAGACCAAGTCAAAGATCAACTTGGGTGCTATGGAGGAAGCATAGAAACCATCTATCATGGACAAATAGGACAGAAAATAGTACATGGGAGAACGGAGGGCTGGGCTGGTGCAGATGGTGACAGAGATGAGCAGGTTACCTGCCAGTGTGATCAAGTAGGTGATCAAAAACACGACAAAGAAGAGTTTCTGCAGTCCTGGATTCTGGGTCAGGCCCAGTAGGATGAATTCTGTTACATTGCTCATCGTCTCCATCAATTCATCTTGAGTTGCAAGCACATAGTTGATCTGGAAAGATCACAATATTTCTGAGTGATGGTCTCAAATTCAATACATAATAATTCATATGTACAGAATCAGTCTATTTGGTAATACATAAATACTAACCACAGTTTTGTAAAGTGACTTTTGTAGTTTTCAACAGCATCTTTTCGGGAACATTGTTGTTGTTTGGTCACTAAGTCATGTTTGTCTGTTTTGTGACCCCATTAACTGTAGCCCACCAGGCTCCTTTGTCCATGGGATTTCCCAGGCCAGAATACTGGAGTGGTTTGCCATTTCCTTCTAGAAGGGATCTTCCCAACCCTGGGATCAAACCCATGTCTCCTGCATTGGCAGCAGATTCATCTACCACTGAGCGCCAGGGAAGCCTTTTGGGAACATCATAGTGTTTCTCATTGATATTTTCTCATCATTACATCCAAATTCATTCTTAGAAAGTTTAACTTTCAGTTCACATAATCTAACTACAAAAATTATTTCAGTGAAACAAAATTGGCCAAATTAAGTTAACCTTTCTTAAATGGCAGATAAAAGAATGTTATCACTAACCTGAATTAGTTAACTGTAGATTCCTCGGTTTTTAAGTTAACCACAGTCATTGTTTTCTTCCCACCAGGCATTTGCCCCACAGCTGCAAATAGCCTATGTATATTATCAAGAGGAACACTGGAGTTCTTTGTCTCTGGACAACTCTCATTTTCTGGATTTACTCAGAAAATGAACTGTTAGTTAAGAAAGTGGTAGCTCTATGATTTAATTTTGACTCGACTCACTTTCTTGGCTTCTTGTGAGGTTATAAATGCATCTTCAAACATGGATTATGAAAAATTCTTCAAATCAGGAAAAACTAGTATATGGAAATATAGAATGTATAAGGAAATCAAATCCATTGGATTGGACATGGTTTTCTCAAATCAAGTCTGCCAAAGAGTCCTTTGGAGCAGTGAGTCCCAAGCAGATTTTCACCTTGTTGATTTATGGTTCTGTGGTTGTTATTTATTTCAAGGTCCTTTGCAATTCTTTCTTCATTGACTCTAGAGGAGTGCTTAAATCGATTTTCACAAAGTGCAGGGTTTGGTAGTGCATTGACCTGTCAAGTCCTCAGAGGATTAGTAATTGGTCCTGTTGGAATCTTTACTGATGCGTCAGCCAAGGACTTTCCTTTGCTCCTATCTGGATCCCACAAACAACAATTGGAGGCCAGAAATGCAGTTGAGCTTTAGTTAAACATATGCTTCTGGCTACAGTTAAGGCTGAGGCTTGGCAAGGTAAGTGCAAAGTCTGGTGACAGGGCTTAGCTCCTCATTTTGGCATTGGTGACCCTGGCAGAGCCTATATGGGGTGATTTTAGGCATAGGTCAGAGTTCAGAGAATAAATTTCTCTCTGAAAATATGAATGTTCAAAAGGCTATGATTGCTCTGAGAATGGAAATGATAGTCTTCAAAGTTATGTGCCAGCTTATCCTGGGATATTGTGATGTTTTTATGAGTGACTCTGAGGAGACTTAGATGACAAGATTCCCAGTTCCCAAAAATTGAGTAATTTAAAAGTCATAAACGTATAAACTTCCTCTGGGATGAGTACCTAGGTGACAAATTCTCATGGTTTCTGTGGTATTCTCATGGCTTTCTCTCCACTCAGAGAGGGAATCATGGGAACTTACAGTAAGTCCTAGGCTTTCACAGAGTAGCCATGGAGAAAATCACACCCAGCTAGTCACTCCTGAAGAAAGACGACCAGAGGCAGAGAACAGAAACACTACAAACCGGAGGCTCCACTACTGTCGTCTGTCTCTCCACCTCTGAGGCCATGAAGAGCCAGCTGGAACCCCGCCCAGATTCACCTTTCTTTGTTATCAGCCTTTACCTTTAAACCAAGTGAATGCATTCCTGAAGTTCAGAAGCCATGCACTCAGCTCTGACCACAAGAGTTAACAACTTTGCTCCTCTTTGCTGCCAACCTCACTCAAAGTCTATCCCTCCCCCTTGATTCTTTTATTGTCATACAATACACATAACATGAAATTTACCATTTTAAGTGCACCGTTCAGTGGCATTTAATACAATTATTAATACATTGTCATGTAAACATCTTCATAAATTTTTCATCTTCTCAGATTGAAACTCCACATCCGTTAAATAATTGCTTCTCATTCCTGCCTTCCTCCAGCCCCTAGAAACCATAATTGTGCTCACTTTGTCTCTAAGAGTTTTATTATTTTATACAATTAAATAAATTGAATTATGCAGCATTTGTCCTTCTATCACTGACTTATTTTACTTATAATAATGACCTGCGTGTTCACCCATGTTGCTACAAATGGCAGGACTTCCTTCTTTTTAAATCCTGACTAATTTTCCACATAAGTATACACCACATTAGAAAATCCATTCACCTATTGATGGAAATTTAGCTTGTTTCCACATCCTGGCTGTTGTGAATAATGCGAATAGTGAAAAGTGAAAGATGTTCAGTTATGTCTTACTCTTTGCAAACCCATGGACTATACAGTAAACGGAATTCTCCAGGTCAGAATACTGGAGTGGGCAGCCTTTCCATTCTACAGGGGATCTTCCCAATCCAGGGATCGGACCCAAGTCTCCCACATTGCAGGGGGATTCTTTACCAGCTGAGTCACCAGGGAAGCCCATGGATACTGGAGTGGGCAGCCTTTCCCTTCTCCAGGGATCTTCCCAACCCAGGGACTGAACAATGCTGAAATGAACTTAATAGTGCAAGTACTTCCTTGAGATTCTAATTTAAATTGCTTTGAATAAATACCCAGAAGTGGGATTACAGGACATACAGTACTTCTAACTTTGATGTTTTGAGGAAACCCCCTCCTGTTTTCCAAAGAGTCTGTACTAGTTTATATTCCCATTGACAGTAAGACAAAAGTCCCCATTTTTCCACATCCTTGCCAACCCTTTTGTTTTATATAATGGATGTTCTAACAGTGAGGGGATATCTCACTGTGGTTTGGATTTGCATTTCCCTGATGATTAATGTTGTTGAACATCTTTTCATATACTTGTTATTCATATGTGTGTCTCCTTTGTAGAAATTCATATTCAAGTCCTTTTCCCATTTAAAAAATTAAGCTATTTTTGAGCATGTGAACACTAGGTTAAAGTGAAAGTGAAGTTGCTCAGTCGTGTCCAACTCTTTGCGACCCCATGGACTGTAGCCCACCAGGTTCCTCCATCCATGGGATCTTCCAGGTAAGAGTACTGGAGTGGGGTGCCATTGCCTTCTCCAGGGGATCTTCCCAACCCAGGGATTGAACCTGGGTCTCCTGCATCGCAGGCAGACCCTGTACCCTCTGAGCCACTAGGGAAGACCTTTAGGTACTAGATGCCTAAGTTATTACATGAAAATAATAATTTAATTACCTAAAATTTAATTTACTTTGTTTCTACTGAATTGGAACATTTGGCAGACATTGATTTTTCTAGTTCAACCTGAGTACAACTCTGACAGTTTTCAGCAAGGTTCCACATAGATACAATAGCCCTTGAGTAACCCATGAATAGGATTTCCTGAAATCTCTGTATGTATAGTCCCTACTTTTTCAGTTAAATCTTTCTTCTGATATGCAATGAGGTTTTCTATGTTTTGTTTTGTTTCCAATAGTAACACAAATTAATGTAAAGTAAGCTGAAGTAGAATGGGGAGATATTTACTTGGCCGGAGCTGGAAACTTGCCCAACTTCTCTTTTACCCCCACTTGCTCATTTACCCCGACTTCTGCCTGTGCTGTAGACAGTATCATGTGTAAGAAGTTAAATTACTCTTTCCCCTTGCTTTATACATTATATATACTTCTGAGTTTTGGTTTCCTTCAACTTGGAGAAATCCTTCTAGTTAAAAGCTACCCATCCTTCAACAGTACAAAGGGATGAATAAATGTTTAAAAAAAAAAAAAAGAGTTTTGTGACTGTCAGTGAAAGATTCTACTAAATGACTATCTGCCTATTCACTTAAGGGAAGGAGGAAGAACCGATACCCTGTCTTAAGCAGTGTCCTTGTAAATTAGAATCTCATCTGACAAAATATTCCTCAGTTCAGTTCAGTTCAGTTCAGTCGCTCAGCAGTGTCCGACTCTTTGTGACCCCATGGGTTGCAGCACGCCAGGCCTCCCTGTCCATCACCAACTCCCAGAGTTCACTCAAAGTCATGCCCATCGAGTTGGTGATGCCATCCAGCCATCTCACTCTCTGTCATCCCCTTCTCCTCCCACCCCCAATCTTTCCTAACATCAGAGTATTTTCCAGTGAGTCAACTCTTCGCATGAAGTGACCAAAGTAAAATATTCCTACGTACCCTTTATTCTCTTTATATTCAGCAAATGCCTATGTTTATCTAAGTTTTGATAAAATAAAAACTGTCCCACCCACCAGCAGTCTACTATTTTCCTGGAAACATGAGTCTCCTTAAAGTAGCTAAATATCTCAACCTGCTGATAATCTGATGATCAGTATGATGAGATGGTTGGATGGCATCACTGACTCGGACATGAATTTGAGCAAAGTCCAGGAGCTGGTATGGGAACTGCCAGGGAAGCCTGGCATGCTGCAGTCTATGGGGTTGCAAAGAGTTAGACACAAATGAGCAATTGAACTAAGCTGAATGATAAGAAGTGGGGCTTCTCTGGCGGCTCAGTGGTAAAGAACCTGCCTGCCAACGCTGGAGATTTAAGAGACGCAGGTTCAATCCCTGGGTGGGGAAGATCCCCTGAAGGAGGAAATGGAACCCCACTCCAATATTCTCGCCTGAATAATCCCATGAAAGAGGAGTTGGCTGGCCACAGTCCATAGGGTTGCAAGTGCCAGACATGACTGAGTATCTGAGCAGTGGAGCAGTGCGTGCTAATACCAGATCAATGTTCGATAAACCATACACCATGTAGGGGTGTATGTGTGTGGGGGTGCAGGTGTGTGTGGTCACATGTGCACACCGGACATTTGTTTCAGAATTTCCCACCACATTACAGTTAGTGTACGATCATGCTTATGTTTCAGTGTATAAACCTATTCTACACACTTCCATGACTTTCGTTCAGTCAATCTTAATTGTATTCCCTGTTTTCTCAAAGTCTCATCAAACTATAGATTCTTTCTGATATCACTGTCAGTATAAATCAGGTGCAAGGGAATCACCAATAGCTGTTGTGATCAGTACTCTGATGTGCAGGGTTGGAGGACCAGGTTAGTAACATTTCAATAAGGAGAGTTTGCTCATGACTGAGGAAGGCTCCATCTCAAACACAAGCTGAGACAAGAAATGTGGTGCTTCCATGTTCTGCGGTTTAGGACAAACTCAAGAACTAAAAACATGAACGGGCATATACTCACTTGCATAGTCAACAACATAGGATATGGATATAATAGGCATAATTTCAAACATAATTCAATTTTGAACATAATTTCAAATCAGCTTGATTCTGAAATTTTTTGATGATTTCTCAACTTTCACAATGACAGTAAGAATTCTTCTCTGAGAGTGACTGGTCGTTTCTTTCCCTAGGTTCCTGTATCCTCCATCCACAATTGCTTATTTTTTCCAGAGATTTTTCAGAGCATTTTTCACCTCTGCATTTCTCAGGGTATAAATCAGGGGGTTGAACATGGGTGTCAAAATACAGTAAAACACGGCCACTATTTTGTCAATGGGCAAAGTAGATGACGGCCGCATATAAATAAATATGCAGGGCACGAAGAACAAATCAACAACCGTGAAGTGGGCCCCGCAGGTGGAGAGGGCTCTGCGCCTCCCTTCTGCACTGTGGGACCTCAGGGAGTGCAGGATGACGAGGTAGGAGGCAGCCAGCAGGAGGAAGTTCAACAGGCAGATCACGCCACTGTTGGCCACCACCAGCAGCCCGATGGCATAGGTATTGGTGCAGGCAAGTTCCAGCAAGGGGTACAAGTCACAGACAAAGTGATTGATCACGTTGGGCCCGCAGAAGGGCAACTGCAGGACCAGCAGGAGCTGGACCAGGGAATGCAGGAAACCCCCCAGCCAAGCCAGCCCCACCAGCAGGGCACAGAGATGCCTGGTCATGACGGCCATGTAGTGCAGGGGCTTGCAGATGGCCACGTAGCGGTCATAGGCCATTACTGTGAGCAGGATGATCTCAGTCCCTCCTAATAAATGGGCAACAAAGAATTGAGCCAGGCAGCCCTCAAAAGTAATGGCTCTCCCCTCATACAAGGAGTCAGCAACAAGTTTGGGAGTCATGCATGAGGAATAGCAAGTATCAGTAAAGGACAAACACGAGAGGAAAAGGTACATAGGCGAGCCCAGGGCGGGGCTGAAGATAACGCTGATCATGATGAGCAGGTTGCCTCCAACAGAGACCAGGTAGACGATCAAAAAGAACACAAACAATACCCTCTGCACCTTGGGGTTTTGTGAGAGTCCCAGTATGAAAAACTCTGTGACATTTCTTGGACTATCCATGAATCGTGAGCTGCCACAAGAACTTGTGTGAAAAGAGGTTTACCAAGAAAAAATTGTTACTACCTCTTATAAGACATTTCAAAAATAAAAAATGGGGGAATTCAATGTGCAATACAATTAAACCAAATCCTGAATCCCAAAGCAAAAACATACACATTATTTTCTGCACTGCAGTAATTTTCCCAAAGTACAAAGCTAAATCACAGACAAAATAACTCTGAAAAAATATTACATCTCTTACTTTGTAACCGTTAAAAATAAATTCTCATTTTTTTAGATTGATATCTTCAAGGAGTCTTTTATAATAAAAAGTTTATATATATACATATATAAGTTCATTCAAAATAGCCAGTTATGGTATGGCAAAAACCATTACAATATTTTAAAATAATTAGCCTCCAATTAAAACTAATTAATTAATTTTTAAAAATGTGATGTATATAAACATGGAATATATATGTATATGTATATAAAAAAATAGCCAGTTATGGGAAAATAATTTTCCTAAATATTTTTCATAGCCACACTCCCAACTCCCAATTGTACTGTTCAATGCACCTGGTTGTCTTCTGTATTTCCTCCACCATCAACTATAACCATGGAAATCACCCTTGACTTTTCCCTTTACATCTTATAACACCAAAATGAATCAATGCAACTTTCCAAATCTTATTCCTTAACCTTCATCCGTTCATTTATTTATTCCATGAACATTTTTGAGTACCTACCACACTGTGGGCTTCCCTGGTGGCTCAGACACTAAAGAATCTGCCTGCAATGAGGGAGACCCAGGTTCGACCCCTGGGTTGGGAAGATTCCCTGGAGAAGGGAATGGATGCCCACTCCAGTATTCTTGCCTAGAGAATCCGTGGACATAACAGCCTGGCGGGTTCTCAAAGGGTCAAACACAACTGAGTAACAAACGCTTTCACTTCACTTTCACCACACCCAACCATAGTTCTCAGCACTAGATTTAGACTAATTATCTAAGTAATTGATGGTTGCTACAATAACATCATAGCTGGTGTCTCCATCATCTTCCTCACCCAGACACTTGCTCAGTGGTCCACACTGCAATCACAATGATGTTTATAAAATAATCATTCAATCATGTCATTATCCAGTTTAAAATTCTTCAAAGACTCCTCTTTATATTCAAGATAAAATCTAAGCATTTTAGTCTCATTACAAGTCCCTGGACCCTGCAAACCCGTCCATGTTCAGCTCCGCTCCCTGTTCACTATTGTGGACTACCCTAAATTTCTGACCAAGTCACGCTCATTCACAGCTCACTGCCTTCCACGTGTCATTCCATCACCCCACCTACTGCCCCATCCTACATACCCATTCCCGTTTCTACTGACTGACTCTTACACATGCTTCAACATTTCCACAAGGAAAATGATCTCTTCCCTCACCTTAGTCTGGATTATAAGGACTCCCACTGTACCCCTATATCATCTCCATCCTAGGCTTTTGCACACCGTGTTGTATTGGTTTTCCTCCACTCTTCCACCCTGCATTAGGAGTAGCTCGAAAGCAGAAGTTGTTTGTGCTTGGTATCCTCATTGCCACAGCTGGAGCAGTGTTCAATGAATATCTGCTGACTGACTAAAAAAATAAAGAAAACTTACAATACCTGGATCTAAGAAAGTTCATACCTTCCTATTCGAATTTCTATTACATTCTAACATGGCAGGGTGACAGAACCAATAGAATTCTTAACAGGTCATCTGGTCCGTATTTCTGCATCATCTGGTCTTTCTTCCCCCCACTTTGATGATATGTGTGTTAAATGCCTAAACAGGATTTTTAAAAGTTCCTGCTGAGAGAAAAAAAATGCAGTGAGAAATTATCTATGATTTCATAATCTCTTCTTTGACTTGGAAATCTCCCACAATCCTCAGTGACCCAGGTTCAAAAACCGGATGAGGGATTTCATCTATTTATGGGCTACAGCAGACTTCTTAAATCATCACTTCCTATGTTTTCTGCTTAAAAATCTATTAAGAGTGTTTGTGACAATTTGACACACACATCTTTGGTTTTGACCTTGACATACTAAGTAAGAAGCCCAAGTCACAGAAGCTAGGTGAACACAGATCCCATATGTTCCCACCCTCAGCCTGAACCCCCTCATACACCATAAAGGGTCCTCTCAGACCCAGAATACAAAGCCCACAGAGCCGACAGAGGAGCAGAAGAAAGACAAAGCTGCTCACTCTGCTTTTTGTCAAGGTTGCGTATCAGCAAATCTTCTAAGGAAAAGGTGGGGGGAGTAATTACAAAAATAAATCTGGATGATTAGACGAGGTCTAGAAAACATTTAAAGGAGATTAAAATATAACTCTCAGTTCTGCCATCAAAAAGGAAAGTTCTCAATTTTCTAGCATTTTCCTTCCACTCTTTCTTCCATATATGGATTTTTGTTCATTTCTCACTTATCCTTTTGGAATCATGCAATATATGGAACAGTCCATTCTAAAGGAGATCAATCCTGGGTGTTCATTGGAAGGACTGATGCTAAAACTGAAACTCCAATACTTTGGCCACCTCATGTGACGAGTTGACTCACTGGAAAAGACTCTGATGCTGGGAGGGATTGGGGGTGGGAGGAGACGGGGACGACAGAGAATGAGATGGATGGATGGCATCGCCAACTCGATGGACATGAGTTTGAGTGAACTCTGGGAGCTGATGATGGACAAGGAAGCCTGGCGTGCTGTGATTCATGGGGTCGCGGAGTGTCGGACACGACTGAGCAACTGAACTGAACTGAAAGAATGTTTGCCTTGGAAACGAATTACTGTAATATTGAATGGTTTGCCTTGGAGACGAACAGAGATCATTCTGTCATTTTTGAGATTGCATCCAAGTACTGCATTTTGGACTCTTTTGTTGACCATGATGGCTACTCCATTTCTTCTAAGGGGTTCCTTCCCACAGTAGTAGATATAATGGTCATCTGAGTTAAAGTCACCCATTCCAGTCATTTTAGTTCACTGATTCCTAGAATGTCTACGTTCACTCTTGACATCTCCTGTTTGACCACTTCCAATTTGTCTTGATTCATGGACCTAACATTCCAGGTTCCTATGCAATGTTACTCTTTACAACATTGGACCTTGCTTCTATCACCAGTCACATCCACAGCTGGGTATTGTTTTTGCTTTGGCACTGCTGATGCTGATTGCAGCCATTAAATTAAAAGACACTTACTCCTTGGAAGTAAGGTTATGACCAACCTAGATAGCATATTAAAAAGCAGAGACATTACTTTGTCAACAAAGGTCCATCTAGTCGAGGCTATGGTTTTTCCAGTGGTCATGTATGGATGTGAGAGTTGGACTGTGAAGAAAGAAAGCTGAGCACCGAAGAATTGATGCTTTTGAACTGTGGTGTTGGAGAAGACTCTTGAGAGTCCCTTGGACTGCAAGGAGATCCAACCAGTCCATCCTAAAGGAGATCAGTCCTGGGTGTTCATTGGAAGGACTGATGTTGAAGCTGAAACTCCAGTACTTTGGCCACCTGATGCAAAGAACTGGCTCATTTGAAAAGACTCTGATGCTGGGAGGGATTGGGGGCGGGAGAAGAAGAGGACGACAGAGGATGAGATGGGTGGATGGCATCACCGACACAATAGACATGGTTTGGGTGGACTCCGGGAGTTGGTGATGGACAGGGGGGCCTGGCGTGCTGCGGTTCATTGGGTCGCAAAGAGTCGGACACGACTGAGAGACTGAGCTCAACCAATTCAGTATTTTTCATAAACCAGATGTTGTGCTACTTGCAGAAACTATTGTTAACAAGTAGGTAAGTATTATAGAGAGTATGACATTTTATTTATTTAATAAAGCAAAATTTCTGTCTGATATTTCTTCCTTCTGATATTAAACTATACTTTTACTTAAATCATCACTATTTTTGATGGATTATCAGGATAAGATCATGACATAAGCAAAGCAAAATGATTCTGAAAGCAACAGGAAAGTTTGGAAATATGGTGTAATATAACTTTCATACCCCTTAGAGGTTAAATGCCCTATTAGTTTGACCCCCTAAACTAGTTATATACCATATATAAAATTATATATATGTATATGTGTGTGTGTGTGTGTGTGTTTCAGCACAGTGCCTGTCTCAAAAATGGAAGTAATAATGTAGTTATGTGTCCGTTCTGTTATCATTGCCTGGCAACATAGCTCAGTAGCTGAGAACATAGTCTGAGAGGTCAGCTAAATACAGCTAAATAATCTTCAATATTTCTGTTTTGGAACTTTCCTCGTTCTGCTTGCTTTCCCACCTCTAAAATGATGGTAGTAGCAATGTCTACTTCATTGGACTGTTACAGAGATTACTGCTAGATATGAATTTTTTTTAATTTATTTTATTTTATTAGAATGAGTTTATTGATCCACATACACTGAAGAAACTAGAAAAACTAAGCCCCAACCTGGTAGAATGTTCCAAACATGCAAAAGTAGTCTCCTGCTAAGTTTTTCCTGACTTTTCTTATACCCATTTCTTCTCCCACCTGCAGAATCTGTGATGTATACTGGCTACTTATTTTCCTTTTATCTCATAGGTATTCTCTGCTGAAAGCATCAGCAATGTCTTTTTGAAAGAATCTATGCTGGGCTTCCTGTAAATTTTATCTATCACCTGAAATCACTTTTCTTTTATACAAATTCCTAATGGCATTTTTCATCTGGGCATTTCTTAAGGTATAGATTAAGGGATTTAACATGGGAGTTATCATTGTATAAAACACAGTAACTGCTTTATCAATCGGAAAAGTAGTTGCTGGTCTCAGGTACACAAAAATGCAGGGCACAAGGAATATGATGACAGCTGTGATGTGGGAGACACATGTGGAGAGGGCCTTGCGCCTCGCCTCCAAACTATGTGTCCTTAGGGAGCACGCAATGACCACATAGGAGCCCAAAAAGAGGAGGAAGTTTAACAGACAGAGGAAACCACTGTTGGCAGCAACAAAGAGCCCTAGAGTGTGGGTATCAGTGCAGGCAAGGTTGAGCAAAGGGTTCAGATCACACATAAAGTGATCTATGACGTTAGGGCCACAGAAGGGTAAGCGGAAGATGAAGAGGATCTGAATGGTTGCATGAAGAAAGCTCCCCACGCACACCACTCCGATTAGCAGCCAACACAACTGCCGGTTCATGATGCTTGTGTAGTGCAATGGCTTGCAGATGGCCACATAGCGGTCATAGGCCATCACAGTGAGCAGGATGACATCAGCACCTCCAAACAAATGTTCCCCAAAGATCTGAGTCATGCATTCATTGAAAGAGCTAGTTTTTGTTTCATGAAGGGAATCTACAATCAATTTCGGGTTATTGACAGAGGAGTAACAAACATCAATAAAAGAGAGATGAGCCAGGAAAAAGTACATCGGGGACCCCAATAATGGGCTGACTGTGATGGTGACCAAGGTGAGCACATTCCCTACCACAGAGACAATGTAGATGACCAGAAACACCGCAAATATGACTCTCTGCAGCTTTGGATCCTGTGTGAGTCCCAGTAGAACAAACTCTGTCACATTGTTCCTATTCTCCATGTATATTATATTATGATTAATTACATAACCCATTACATAACCTGAAAAAAAATACATCATATTAGCTCAATCTTGAATTCATTATCCTTTCCATGTAATAAAAGCCAAGTTCTATTGAGTTCTGAATTCTGAAGAGTATTTTTTTTCTTTTGATAAAGGAAGAAAATATTTCTGATCTCTTGAAGTTAACGAAGTTAACTCAAATCCTCTCCTAGGATATGTTTATAGTTGGAGACATGAGGAACCCTATGCACACACAGCAGTAGACCATCTGTGCACATTTAATCATTTGAGATGACCCAGAGCCTAATGAGAATCAACAGATCTTACATATAGTAGTAGCAAAGCTTCCCAGGTAGTTCAGTGAGAAAGAATTTGCCAGAAAATGCAAGAAAAATAGGAGAGGCAGCTTCGATCCCTGGGTTAGGAAGATTCCCTGGAAAAGTGAATGACAACCCACTCCATCTTGCTTGGAAAATCCCATGGACAGAGCAGCCAGATGCTCTACAGTCCATGGGGCCATAAACAGTCAGACATGACTGAGTAAGCCCACAGTAGTAGCTAAGCCCAAGAGGCTGAAAATGGATGTGAAAGTTATGAATGGCTGATGGATTTTCTCGCTACTCTTAGGAAATGGGAAACCGCGTCAGGTAACTGAGACTGTGAGTATAAGGATGAACAGAGATTTGAGAAACAGGGAATGCTGCATTTAAGTCCAGTAAAGATATTTGTGTGATTTGTATGACAGGAGGATGCAAGACTGAAAGAATACAGGAATCAGACTACATACGAGCTGACACAAGTTGTAGCCGAGCATTGGTATGGGAAAGTACTGAAAAGATACAGCAGTGACTGCAACAGAATTAACACCTTTCCTATAAATTTCCCTAATCCAGTCATTCATAGGTACACTGCTAACGATAGATCACTACATGCATGGCATGGCTGTGTGCATGCTAAGTCACCCCAGTCGTGTCTGACTCTATGCGACCCCATACACTGTAACCCAACAGGTTCCTCTCTTCATGGGACTTTTCAGGCAAGAATACTGGAGTGGCTTGCCGTTTCCTTCTCCAGGCAATCGCCCTGACCCAGCAAACAGACCCACATCTCAATTCTCCTCCATTGGCAGGTGGGCTCTTTACCACTAGTGCTACTTCATAGTGTGCAGTGATAGAGAAAAAAGTGGGCATGCCGAGTAAACAGAGATCAATGCAAATTTAAGCTTAGAGCCTCAGCCTAAGATGTGTGGCTGTTAATACTGGTGGCAGGCCCATCTGTGCAGTGACCAGTGAAGACAGCTGGGAGAAAATGGGTTCTCAACACTGCCAATGAGAGTTTCAGGCTGGCAAAACTTCCTGGGCCCTCCATGTAAAGACCTACCTTTGCTCTAACAACCTCATTTCTAGGAGTTTATCCTGAGGAAGCAGATAAAGGGACAAACAGCTGTATGCAAAGATGCTGGCTGTAAAGTTATTTACAAGATCAGTCCCATCATGAGGACTGGATTGAATGACTCACAGAATAGGAAGCAGCTATTAAAGTGATGAACACAGACCAGACAACAGGAAAAGGATTAGGCAGAAGCACACACACACACACACATAAAAAGGTGCCCACACTATTCAGTAACACTTAAAAAATCAGCTATACCTTATGACCCACTGCCGCTTCAAAATATACCCTTATGCATACAAACCATCTAGAAAAATGCACATCTAGCCATTAACTGCAGTTCATTACTTCTGGAAAGAATGATGGGGGAGTTGGGGAGGGGGTCAGGAAAAAAAAGGACAGTTCCTTTCCAACAAGTACACTTCTGGACTGTTAGTATATGAAGTCGCAAATAATCAGAGGCTAAATGTGTGATATTAGTAAACTGCTAAAAAAAAGTGTGTATGCAAACGATGCACAAATAAATATGTACATTATGAATGGACCATTCAGCTTTCAAACACAGACAGAGCTACCTGCAAGGAGTCATCCAGGTAGAGAAGTGATCTGGGATAAATCTATGTGAATGGTATCATTCCATCCATATAGAAGAAATAATCATAGCACACAATAGCAATAATTATGTCATTAACTTAATTTGACAAATGAAAAAATTGAATCTCATCAGATTAAGAAATTTGTAAGACCCAATTTTCTAACCTACACTTATTTTGCCATCATATACTTTTTTTAATGATTAAGACTAGTCATGCCATTGGAAACAAAATTTAAATACACCTCACACACAAAAATACATCAACATGATTATTAATTGATACAAACCATGACTTGTTTAGTCCAAACATGGATATGTAGAACTCTTTGGAGCAACTGCTATGCATAATATGGGCCTCTTTGGCTTCTTTAAAATTGGAGATGACTGTTCCTCGGTTTAATGTAGGGTTAATTTTTTTTCTGTATTATTTCCAAAAAAGTAAATTCTTCCTAGTCCTCTGTGAAAAATAGTGATAAAAATAAGTAAAGTTCTCCTGTGTGTCTTCAATGGTGTGCTGGATACATTTATATTCACATAACAGCCTGTGAGGGAGATTAGTCTTCTCACTTGATATTAGAAGAAATAAGAAAAAAAGGGCAAGAAATGCACCCCAGATCAAGAAGCTGCAGGTGGGAAAAGGCAAGATTCTAATCTGGGTTTCTAATTCCCAAGCTAATATGCTCAATCACTGGGACTGTCATTTTCAACATTTTGTGGAAGAGTAACGTGAATTTTTTCTTTTACAATTAAAAATAAATTTTAAAATTTAATTCTTTATTTTTTAACATTTTAAGTATCGCTTTTTTATATATATTTATTTTAATTGGAGGCTAATTACTTTGCAATATTGTATTGGTTTTGCCATACACTGACATGAATCCACCACACGTGAACATGTGTTCCCCATCCTGAACCCCACTCAAAATTGCTATTGCTTTTGAAAAGTGTTAAAACATAATTACTATATACATAAGCTCATATCAATGGACTGGAGTCTGAGCAAGCTCCAGGAGATGGTGAAGGACAGGGAGGCCTGGCGTGCTGCAGTCCATGGGGCCACAAAGAGTCGGACACAAGTGAGGAGCTGAACAACAGCAACGTACATAAAGTAACAGTCTTTACTAAGCATCACCACTGCTGAAGAACTTACCTTCTGGTCTTAGATGACATTAATGATATTTGACGGTATTCAGAACTAGTCCCATCTTCAAACTGACCTCCTCTTAGGATAAGGAACTTTCAATAAGAAAGATGCGACACATTCAGAAAGAAGCTATTCAGATAACTCAGTATCAAATCAGTAGGAGATAAGTCATTCTATATGTTTACATATTTCCTTCTAGCCTAAAGAGTCAATGAAATTTCACAGAAAACCTGGAACTTGAACTTAGAATAAATTGAGATAGAAAACCATGGAGAAATGATCATCCATGGATGGTCTACTCCAAAACTCAGTAGGCAGAAAATGTGGTGGAAACACCTTCAAATGGATCTTTCAACTCTTGACAAGTCTTTCTCTGGAAATGTAAACAGCAGATAAAAACATTTTCAATTGCACGTGTGGATATTTAACAAGGTTCCAATAAAGGTTCAAGGACTTTGTCTTATAGCTGCTCTTTCTCTCCCAGGAACTAATTATCTGCTTTGATGGAAAGGCTTTTTCTTACAAGCAGGTATTCTGAAGAGACATGCTTGAGAAACACTCATTCTTGAGTGGAGAGTTGTATTCCCTGCACTTGCAGCTAAAATAGGTGAATCCCCTTTATACGAGCCTGGTTTTCTAAGAAGGACAATGCCATGTGAATGACAAGGAGAGCAGTATTCCAGCCTTGGGACCTGCGATGAAGTTAATTTCTGCACTCATGTCAGAGAACGTCTTTCTTGTTATCAGTATCAGAGTTCCTGGAAACCTAGTACTGATTTCTTGAGAGCTGGAGCAGTGAGGCCATAAGACTAATGGCAGCCATTTAAAAGTATTTGAATACAAAACTTGTTCTTCACAATCATTAGAAGGCTATGAGTATAAAGAGAAACTCTAAAAAGTTTTTCAATAAGTTTTGTCTGGGACAGTTGTGACAGACATTGTGGAATACTGAGTGACATTACACATGTGGATAGATACATAAAACACAGGAAATTAGTTCTGATGTCAAAGTGAATTATTTGACGTCTCTGTCACTTGGTATCATTTTGGTCCTTCTAGGAAGTATGTAGTGATAAACTATTGAGTTTTTACTTTGATTTCTTGATAACTACTGAAGCTGATAATTTTTAAAATTATATTAGAGGCAATATCTATACCTTTTTTGGAATTTTTTTAAGAACTCTTGAAACCCCCCCCCCCCCCACCGTAAACGTCAATCCAACATTTGCTCACTTTCACAAGTTCCTGGGACTTGGGCAATCCAACATTTGCTCACACTTTCACAAGTTCCTGGGACTTGAGCAACCAAAAGTGCCTTGCAGAAGGGAAAAAAAACAGCCCCTCCCCAGAGGCTCACGTTTCTCAAGGAAAGTCCCTGAGCTGTATACCCGTGTGATATGCTAATTATGTAGATTTTGGGCTTTAAAACCGGTCTGTAACTGTTGCTAGGGGTCCTCGGCTCGCTTTTGACATGGAGGGCCCGTTTGCGCAAACATTCAATAAAATCCTCTTGCTGATTGCATCTGTAGGCATGGTGCTTGGGTCCCAGGGTCGCCCACCCAGACGTTGGTTTGGGCAAAGGCTGGCCCAACACTCTATGCAATTTAAAATAGGAGTTCTGGGTTTCTCATCACTAAATTGTAGGTGATTTATATATATATTCTAGATACAGTTCTTCTTTCATATATATGCATCATATATAAAATGAATTTACATATACAATTTTACACATAAATTTATATATAATGTAAAATTTGGTACATGTGGATGTAGATACAACTTTTTCGTACTCTGTGAACTGCCTTTTTATTTTCAAAATTATGATCTCTAATGATCAGAAGATTTAAAATATTAACAATGTCAACTTTTTAGTTTCTTTATGGTTCTTATTGTAGTTTTTTACAGAATTTTTATGGGTTTAACTTTGACTTTTTGATCTATGACTCATTTTGAGCTAATTTTCATCTATAGCATGAGGTAGTGATTGAGGTTCCTTTTTTTATATAAGGATATCCAATTGATGTGGTATAATTTGTTGAAAAATATATAATTTCTGCTTTAATTACTTCAATATCTTTGTAAAACTTTTCATTTTTTAAGTCTATTTATGGACTTTCAATTATGTTTCAATGATTTTTATGTTTATTCTTGTATCAGCACTTCACAACCTTGCTTTCGTTCATTTAGTTGTTTTTATATTTTTATTTTATATTAAAATACAATTGATTAGCAATAATGTGTTAGTTGCATGTATGAAGCAAAGTGATTCAGTTATTCCCATACAAGCATCCTTTGTTTTTTAAATTATTTTCCCATTTAGATTATTATAGAATATTAACCAGAGGTCCCTGTGCTGTACATTAGGTTCTTGATTATCTATTTTAAATACAGCAGCATGTACATGTCAATCCCAAACTCACAGTCTATCCCTCCCCTCCCCCCTTTATCCCCTTGTTAATCATAATTGTGTTCTCTAAGTCTCTGATTGTTCCTGTTCTATAAATAAGTCTATTTGTATCTTTTACTTTAAGATTCTGGCATATAAGCCATATCATATGATATTTGTTTTTCTCTGTCTGACTTACTTCACTTAGTATATTAATCTCAGGTCCAACCTTGTTGCTGTAATTGGTATATTTCATTTTTTTTAATTACTGGGTAATATTCCATTGTGTGTGTATGTATATATATATATATATATATATATATATATATATATATATATATATATATACAGTGTATCTTGTTTCTCCATTCTCTTTTATGACATTTAAGTTGCTTCCAAGTCTTGGCTATTGTAAACAGCACTGTGATGAACATTGGGTGCGTGTAACATTTTGAACCGTTATTTTCTCCTAGTATATTTCCAGGATACGTATGCCGGGTCACATAGTAGGTATATTGAGTACATTTTTAAGGAACCTCTATATCGTTCTCCTTAGGTATTGTATCATTTTACATTCACACCAGCAATGAGGGTGAGTTCCCATTTCCCCACACCCTCTTCAACATTCATCATTTGTAGACATTTTTAATGATGGTCATTCTGAGAGCTGTGAGGTGACATCTTATTGTAGCTTCACCTTGCATTTCTCTAATACTTAGTAATATTGAGCATCTTTAATATGCCTCTTGTTCATTTGTATGTCGTCTTTGAAGTATCTAAAACAGAATTATTTTCCTTTGCTAAAACTGGTTTTTGTGCTACCTATTCTTCCCATTGCTTCTCCTTTGGAATTTCTAGAGACCACTATACTTTTTCCTGATTCTAGTTTTTCCTTTTCAAGAAAGGAAATTCATAATTCATATATGTGTACATAAATAATTCTTTCTCAAGCATAAATAACTTCTGACTTATATCATTCAGCATATTCAATATATTAATATTTTGAAATTCACTGACATCAACTGTCTACACTCTATCTACAGTCCCACATAAATCTATTTATTTTGTAATATACATACTATATTTATAATAGCCACCATTATTTTTTCAATATCATGATTGGTACGATTCAAGAGAAACCTTTATATTGTCCCCGAATTAGAAGAAACCATATTAGGAGCATAGTGTGCATGTGAACCAAGTCACTTCAGTCATGTGAGGAGCACAGTGTAGACTTTATTAAAAATGCGAAAGTGAGAAGAAACTGAACAATTAAAACCTTCTTAAGATTGAAAAATCTGACCTCAGAATGTTAACTTTCCACCTGAGAAGGAAGGGTTTGCTTAAATGTATGGTAAGAATTTGGAGTGATCAAAAAATATTGAAAGGAAAAAAATGCTAGATTATATACTGTCTCTGATGGACAGGGAGGCCTGGCGTGCTGTGATTCATGGGGTCGCAGAGAGTCGGACATGACTGAGCGACTGATCTGATCTGATCTGATCTGATATACTGTCTCTTACTACATGAAGCTTCTGCTGTTATTTGAATCTAGTATTAATCAGGAACAAAAAAGCTAATTGAAGGGCATTGACTAGACATGATGAAAGAGAAACTTTTAATAAAAATGTTGAGGAAACAAAAATGTTACTAAGTTGTGTATTTAAGAATATAGGGCAAGATTACATAGGAGCAAAACAGGAGACAGCAAGGTGAAGAAGGGCAGGGAACACATTAGATGAAAACCTCAGAGACATTAATACAGCAAGTGAGAGATACAGAGACACAGCGTCCAAGCTGCTGGGCTTTAAAGCCTGCTTATACCTAGTGTCCTCTCTTCCTCTACATAAGACGGACTCAACACTAACAAGTATGTGTGTGCACGCTGCTTTTCAATCTTAAGGGCAGTGGCTGTCACACCCTAAGATAGAATTATGCTAACTGCACAACGAGACGAGAATGGTCTCTATGGACTTTTTCTAGGTCAGTTCAAACACTGAATAAATCTTGAAATTTCTACTCATATTTTGTCATCTGACATCAACTTCTTACTCCATAACATCCTCATGGCATTTTTCACTTCTGCATTCCTCAGGGTATAAATCAGAGGGTTCAACAAAGGTGTCCCAATTGTATAAAACACAGCTATCATCTTATCCATGGAGAAGGTGGTAGCCGGGCGAGTGTATATAAATATGCAAGGACCAAAGAACAAGATGACCACGATGACGTGGGAGATGCAGGTGGAGAGGGCTTTTCTCCTCCCCTCAGCGCTGTGGTTTCTCAGAGAATGCAAGATGATAGCATAGGAGAGCATCAGCATGACGAAGCTCACGGTACAGATGGCCCCGCTGTTGGACACCAAGAGTAGGTTGGTCACATAGGTGTCTGTACAGGCAAGTTTCAACAAAGGCTGCAAGTCACAGAAGTAGTGGTCAATCACATTGGGACCACAGAAAGGCAGACTCAAGGCTAGAAGAATCTGAGCTGATGAATGCACACAGGACCCCACCCAGGCCAGGGACATTAGCACACCGCAGACTCGATGGCTCATGATGGTCATGTAGTGTAGAGGCTTACAGATGGCCACATAGCGGTCAACAGCCATGAGGATCAGGATGAAGACCTCCAGGCAGCCAAAGAAGTGGAATGCAAAGACTTGGATCATGCACTCACTGAAAGAGATAGTGGTCTTCTTCAAAAGGGCATCAGCAATCATTCTAGGAGCTATGGAAGTACAGAAGCAGGCATCAGATAAGGATAGGTAGAAAAGGAAGAAGTACATTGGACTCCCAAGTGCCCGGCTGGTCTTGACGGTGACAATAATCAGCAGGTTACCCAGCAATATCCCCAAGTAAAGAATCAAGAAAATGACAAACACTATTTTCTTCCTAACAGGATCTTGTGTCAACCCAAGCAGAATAAATTCAGTCACATTATTTTTCAGCTGCATGATTTTATGAAAGAGGAGAAGAGATGAGTGTTAAATGATTAATCTGAAAAAAATAAGGAAATAATTCATAGGATGTTACATGATGTTATGGAATATTGCTTTTGGGGGCCATTGTACCTGTGATTTCTTAATAACTCATGTTAAAACTTTGTGTGATAATTTTTAATGATCACTGCAAAGGTTTACTGTGAGTTTCAAATAAGCTTCTGAAAGTAAGAATTTCCTATAAGATTTTCTTTTCATAAAGCTTGCTAAGTGTGATACCATTATTGATTAAAGTTTCCAATTTGTTGAATGCATAGTTAAGAGATATGTCTTTGTTATTTCTTTCATTTGTTTGTCATATTCAAAAATTTTATGGCACATGTTTTTCATGGTATATCACTTGGGATTTAGGATATACATGACTGCCTTTGGAGGTTCATGATATAAATATAAGGTCACACTACCCCTTTAACTCTGTTAAAAACATCATGCATAAACATTTATGTATCACATAATTGCTATACATAGAGATATATAATCATATATATGTATATATATATTTCATGTGTTCCACCTCTTCCTTGCACTCTTATTCCAATTATTGCAACTTGAGCAATGAACAGGAAATATACTCTTTAAATAATCTGCTATTATCGTAATGAATGTGAAATTCTGTATTAAACAAATACTAATGGCAAGCCACTAAAGTACTCTAGCCTGGAGAATCCCATGGATGGAGGAGCCTGGTAGGCTGCAGTCCGTGGGGTCTCTAAGGGTCAGACATGACTGAGCGACTTCACTTTCACTTTTCACTTTCACACATTGGAGAAGGAAATGGCAACCCACTCCAGTGTTCTTGCCTGGAGAATCCCAGGGACGGGGGAGCCTGGTGGGCTTCCGTCTAAAGGGTCACACAGAGTCGGACATGACTGAAGTGACTTAGCAGCAGCAGCAGCAGCGATCAGAAATAAATGTTATTTCATATGCTATTATCTCAAATATTCCAGTTTATCTTTTTCCAACTTCTAAAAACACCATTTAGAAAACTCAGAATTCCTGAAGTTATGGTACTAAATGAAGGATGGCGGGTTATTGCTCAAAAGTTAGTATTTTTCTCTTAAGCATCTTAGATCTGGAGTAATTTGGGGAGATAGTTGTGTGCCATCAGGTGGTTGGTATAGGATCCAATCATGGTTTTATTCCCAGGAGAGCTTGTATTTTTCAAGTACCTGAAAATCCTCAAGTCTCAGAAAAAAGCAAAGAAGGAGAAGACAGAAGATGTACTTTTAAAAAGAAGCAATGCTGGTTTTCAATAGATACGGTCTTCACTTCTACTCTTGAAATGGATGCTACAAATTTAAAATGACTATATTTGTTAAGGAGATAATCTTTTGATGTGGGGGCTGGGAGAGAAGGCCTAAAAGAAAAGCACGCAGGCAAAGCTGAAAAATAGATAAGGGTGAAACATTAACTATTTAGCGTTAGGCAGATTCTTCTGTGCTTAAAGAGCTGTCTTACGGCAGAGGCCACAGGGAGAAGCATTGCTTAATTTAAGGAGGCTCTTTGTCCACTTCCCCTTGACTCGGTTGCCCTAGATGTCCATCTTTAGAGGAAATTCTCCACTCACTTTATTTCTTTGCAGAACTTGCCATTCTTTGTGGAAACTTCAACAGATTGTCCGGAGATTATTTATCACTCAATAGTCCAAGGAAAAGAGTACATAATCTTCCCTCGCTGAGCTCCTCATCTGTCCGCACGATTCCTGATTATCTGACCCACAGACGCCTTAGAAAACAGCCGGCCTGCGAGTCAGAAAGTGGCCCCAAGGCGCTCATTATTCATGCTTTATGTATATCTCTGCTTACCATATGTAGAGATAAATTAATATTTCTTTTCTGTTCAAATCTTATTAGGCATAGAACTGGTGCCTGGTGGAGGGGTAAGGGTAAAAAAGACCAAATGTGGAAGAACACTGACAGATACAAATACTGATGAAAAGAAAATATTTCTACCCAATATTTCTCAGGAGTGCTCATCCCCCATAAATGACACATTATCTTTCAACTTAATTATAGTTTTCAGGCTCTTCATTGCCGTGTTTCCTCCAAAAGTTTTCTGAGAATTAGGTATTTACCTTTTCAAATTAAATGCTTGAAATGTGGAAAGCGCCAATTAAAAACTTATGATGCTATTTTGGGAGAATAGAAGGAGTAATAAAAAGCAGAGACATTACTTTGCCAACAAATGTCCGTCTAATCAAGGCTATGGGTTTTCCCATGGTTATGTATGGATGTGAGAGTTGGACTGTGAAGAAAGCTGATCGCCGAAGAATTGATGCTTTTGAACTGTGGTGCTGGAGAAGACTCTTGAGAGTCCCTTGGACTGCAAGGAGATCCAACCAGTCCATTCTAAAGGAGATCAATCCTGGGTGTTCATTGGAAGGACTGACTAAAGCTGAAACTGCAATACTTTGGCCACCTCATGCGACGAGTTGACTCACTGGAAAAAGACTCTGATGCTGTAGTGACTGGGGGTGGGAGGAGACGGGGACGACAGAGAATGAGATGGCTGGATGGCATCACCAACTCGATGGACATGAGTTTGAGTGAACTCCAGGAATTGGTGATGGACAGGGAGGCCTGGCGTGCTGTGATTCATGGGGTTGCAAAGAGTCAGACACGACTGAGCAACTGAACTGAACTGAACTGAATGATTCTATAAAGTGATATGCAATATTCTGTGCAAAGTTGTCACATGGAGATGGAAAAGTTACCATTTTCCCAAAGCTATGTGAAGATCACTGTTTCCATAAGCCTTTAATTTATTTATTTTTATTGGAGGCTAATTACTTTACATTATTGTATTGGTTTTGCCATACATTGACCTGAATCTGCCCTGGGTGTACATGTGTTATTTCTAGTACTCCTAACTCCTAGTGAGGGTTTATCTTCTCACACTTCCTTGCATCAACGTTATGCATGAACTTTCTTACACTCTGCTATCTCTAGAATTTGTAATGAAAACAATAACACATGAAATACATTCCTCTATTATTTCGTTACAATATGAGTTTTAACATGTCAAGATTTATTGAGTTTGTAACATCGTTTTTCCTCATTTGTGTTCATTTTATTTATTTCTTTTATTAACAGTAAATCTTAAAAAAAAAACTTTCACAGAGTTCTGTGGTTATAAGTGCATTCAAAATAGATATGGAAATATATTAGAAAATTGTGATGGCTAATTTTGTAATTACGCCACTAGAGTAAAACATGAAAAATGTGTTTCACTTACCTGCTAGAAGACACTGAGGAAGTGTCAATTCTGACCATCCTTTATGATAGCAACCTTTTCACAGAGCAGCAAAAAAAATCGTTCTTCTCTGAATTCCAGGGGGATTATTTTAAGAAACAATGACAAAAGGTTTGGCATCATAGACAGTGTCCTCCCGAAAGTCCCCCAACTGTGCTGGTCAGAAACACTTCATGTGTGATAAACAGCTTTCATTTGTCTGTTTATCTTATTAGGAAAACAAGTCAATTTTTCTCACGCCCTCTAATCACATATAAACAAGTATTTGGAATTCTTAGCTTCTTCCCTCTGAACAACCTTACCAGGGAAAAAAGAGGAATAAAACAAATGAATGGTAGAGAGAGAATGTTAAAAAAAAAAGAATAAAAAAGTTATTCATTAAAAAGAAAGTGGGTCGAGGGGAGGAATAAGATGGCGGAGGAATAGGACGGCGAGACCACTTTCTCCTCCACAAATTCATCAAAAGAACATTTGAACGCGAGTAAAGTCCACAAAACAACTTCTGAATGCTGGCAGAGGACGTCAGGCACCCAGAAAAGCAGCCCATTGTCTTCGAAAGGAGGTAGGAAAAAACATAAAAGATAAAAAGCGAGACAAAAGAAGTAAGGACGGAGCTCCGTCCCGGGAAGGGAGGCTTTAAAAAGAGAGAAGTTTCCAAGCACCAGGAAACATTCTCACTGGAGAATCTGTGGCGAGCCTTGGAAGCTCAGAGGGCCACATAACCCTCTTTTTTTTTAAGATTTTTTTAAAACCCACAGACTACCCGCCAAACGGTAACTCCCAGCGGAGAAGCAGCGCAGACGCCCGCATAGGCCATTAGCAGCGGGGGCTGGGCAGGGAGGAGCCGGCTGAACTGCTTGGAGAGAGGACTGGGCTTGAATGCCGCGAGAACAATCTGAGAGAACTGGGGAGAGCAAAGCAGACTGTGGAATAGCTTCCCCACGAAAAGGCAGAAAGCTCTAACCTATGACTTGGCCAGCCCCGCTCACAGAATAAAGGTCTAAGCAGAGCGAGCCGGCTGCGGCTGGCCCATCCCCCGTCCCCCGCCGAGACAGGTAGGGAGGTCAGCCAGAGCCGGAGCGGGCAACCGCGGCCCCAGAAAGGCATCCGATACAAACTGCAGGCAGGCTTGTTGCTATTCAGGACTTCTTGGGCTCGGGCTGGTCGATATGCCCCTGAGAAGGTGCGCCGGTTGGACACCCAGAAAACTGAGTGGCGGGGACTGGGGAGGCGATAAGTCGCAGAGACCGCGCTCGCCAAACACCTGGTCCCCTGAGCTGCTCGGACCGGGGAAGGCACAAAACGCAGGCCCAACCAAGTCTGCGCCTTTGTGGAGTACCTGAGAACCTGAACTTGAGCCGCTCAGACCTGGGAAGTGCATACAACCCGGTGCCGGCCTCGGACAGTTCCCGGCAGAGCAACCTAGAGCCTGTGCAGTGTAGACTGGGACAGCATACGTGCTGTGAGCGGGGGCAAACCCAGTGTGGCCGAGACGCTGCGAGCACTCCCCACAGACGCCAGAGATAATTGACTGCAGCGTCCCTCCCTTCCCAGAACAGGACTGAACAACTGAGCCTTAAAAAGTGTCCACCCACCCCCTAGTATCAGGGCGGAAATTAGACACTGAAGAGACCAGCAGACAGAAGCTAAAACAGAGGGAACCACCTTGGAAATGACAGATAGAGACGTCTAGAGACTACTCCAAGAATAAGACCAAAAACCAGAGGCAAGAGGCTTAAGCCCGAATCCTGAGAACACCAGAGAAGTCCTGACTCCAGGGAACATTAATCGATAGGAGCTCATCAAACGTCTCCATACCTACGCTAAACCCAAGGGTCAACAAGTTCCAGAGCAAGACATACCACGCAAATTCTCCAGTAACACAGGAAACTAGCCCTGAGCTTCAATATACAGGCTGCCCAAAGTCACTCCAAACCTACTGACATCTCATAACTCATTACTGGACACTTCATTGCACTCCAGAGAGAAGAAATCCAGCTCCACCCACCAGAACACCGACACAGGCTTCCATAACCAGGGAACCTTGACAAGTCACCTGTCCAACCCCACACACAGCAAGGAAACTACATAATAAAGAGAACTCCACGAACGGCCAGAAGAGGGAAAGGCCACCCCAAGCAAAGCATTATAAGCAAGATGAAGAAGCAGAGAAATACCCAGCAAGTAAAGGATCAAGATAAATGCGCACCGACACAAACAAAAGAGGAAGATATAGGGAATCTACATGAAAAAGAATTTCGAATTTTGGTGGTGAAAATGATTCAAAATCTTGAAAGCAAAATGGAGTTACAGATAAATAACCTGGAGAAAAGGATTGAGAAGATGGAAGAAAGGTTTAATAAGGACTTAGAGGAAATAAAAAAGAGTCAATATACAATGAATAATACAATAGATGAGATCAGAAACACTCTGGAGGGAACAAACAGTAGAATAACAGAGGCAGAAGACAGGATAAGCGAGCTAGAAGATAGAATTGTAGAAATAAATGAAACAGAGAGGAAAAAAGAAAAACAAATTAAAAGAAATGAGAACAATATTAGAGACCTCTGGGACAATGTTAAACGCTCCAACATTCGAATCGTAGGAATCCCAGAAGAAGAAGACAAAAAGAAAGACCATGAAAGAATACTTGAGGAGATAATAGTTGAAAACTTCCCTAAAATAGGGAAAGAAATAATCACCCAAGTCCAAGAAACCCAGAGAGTCCCCAACAGGATAAACCCAAGGCGAAATACTCCTAGACACATATTAATCAAATTAACAAAGATCAAACACAAAGAACAAATATTAAAAGCAGCAAGGGAAAAACAGCAAATAACACACAAGGGGATTCCCATAAGGATAACAGCTGATCTTTCAACAGAAACTCTTCAGGCCAGGAGGGAATGGCAAGACACACTTAAAGTGATGAAAGAAAATAACCTACAGCCCAGACTACTGTACCCAGCAAGGATCTCATTCAAATATGAAGGAGAAATCAAAAGCTTTACAGACAAGCAAAAGCTGAGAGAATTCAGCATTACCAAACCAGCTCTCCAACAAATGCTAAAGGATCTTTTCTAGACAGGAAACACAGAAAGCGTGTATAAACTCGAACCCAAAGCAATAAAGAAAATGGCTACGGGATCGTACTTATCAATAATTACCTTAAACGTAAATGGGTTGAATGCCCCAACCAAAAGACAAAGGCTGGCTGAATGGATACAAAAACAAGACCCCCATATATGTTGTCTGCAAGAGACCCACCTCAAAACGAGGGACACATACAGACTGAAAGTGAAGGGCTGGAAAAAGATATTCCATGCAAATAGAGACCAAAAGAAAGCAGGAGTAGCAATACTCATATCAGATAAAATAGACTTTAAAACAAAGGCTGTGAAAAGAGACAAAGAAGGAAACTACATAATGATCAAAGGATCAAACCAAGATGAAGATATAACAATTATAAATATTTATGCACCCAACATAGGAGCACCGCAATATTTAAGACAATTACTAACAAGTATGAAAGGGGAAATTAACAATAATGCAATAATAGTGGGAGATTTTAATACCCCACTTACATCTATGGATAGATCAACTAAACAGAAAATTAACAAGGAAACACAATCTTTAAATGATACAATAGACCAGTTAGACCTAATTGATATCTATAGGACATTTCACCCCAAAACAATGAATTTCACCTTTTTCTCAAGTGCACATGGAACCTTTTCCAGGATAGATCACATCCTGGGCCATAAATCTAGCCTTGGTAAATTCATAATAGTTGAAGTCATTCCATGCATCTTTTCTGATCACAATGCAGTAAAATTAGATCTCAATTACGGGAGAAAAACTATTAAACATGCCAACATATGGAGGGTGAACGACACGCTGCTGAACAACGAACAAATCATAGAAGAAATCAAAAGAGAAATCAAAATATGCATAGAAATGAATGAAAATGAAAACACAACAACACAAAACCTCTGGGACACTGTAAAAGCAGTGCTAAGGGGGAAGTTCATAGCAATATAGGCACACCTCAAGAAACAAGAAAAAAGGCAACTAAATAACCCAACTCTACATCTAAAGCAACTAGAAAAGGAAGAAATGAAGAACCCCAGGGTCAGTAGAAGGAAAGAAATTGTAAAAATTAGGGCAGAGATAAATGAAAAAGAAACAAAGGAGACTATAGCAAAAATCAACAAAGCCAAAAGCTGGGTCTTTGAAAAGGTAAATAAAATTGACAAACCACTAGCCAGACTTATCAAGAAACAAAGGGAGAAGAACCAAATCAATAAAATTAGAAATGAAAATGGAGAGATCACAACCGACAACACAGAAATACAAAGGATTATTAGAGAATACTATCAGGAATTATATGGCAATAAAATGAATAACCTGGAAGAAATGGACAAATTCCTAGAAAAATACAACTTTCCAAAACTGAACCAGGAAGAAATAGAAAATCTGAACAGACCCATCACAAGCACGGAAATTGAAACTGTAATCAAAAATCTCCCAGCAAACAAAAGCCCAGGTCCAGATGGCTTCACAGCTGAATTCTACCAAAAATTTAGAGAAGAGCTAACACCTATTCTACTCAAACTCTTCCAGAAAATTGCTGAGGAAGGGAAACTTCCAAACTCATTCTATGAGGCCACCATCACCCTAATCCCAAAACCTGGTAAAGACCCCACAAAAAAAGAAAACTACAGGCCAATATCACTGATGAACATAGATGCAAAAATCCTGAACAAAATTCTAGCAATCAGAATCCAACAGCATATTAAGAAGATCATACATCATGACCAAGTGGGCTTTATCCCAGGAATGCAAGGATTCTTCAATATCCGCAAATCAGTCAACATAATACACCACATTAACAAACTGAAAAATAAAAATCATATGATTATCTCAATAGATGCAGAGAAAGCCTTCGACAAAATTCAGCATCCATTTATGATAAAAACCCTCCAGAAAGTGGGAATAGAAGGGACATACCTCAACATAATAAAAGCTATATATGACAAACCCACAGCAAACATTATCCTCAATGGTGAAAAACTGAAAGCATTTCCCCTAAAGTCAGGAACAAGACAAGGGTGCCCACTCTCACCACTACTATTCAACATAGTTCTGGAAGTTTTGGCTACAGCAATCAGAGCAGAAAAAGACATAAAAGGAATACAAATTGGAAAAGAAGAAGTAAAACTTTCACTGTTCGCTGATGACATGATCCTCTACACAGAAAACCCTAGAGACTCTACCAGAAAACTACTAGAGCTAATCAATGATTACAGTAACGTTGCAGGATATAAAATCAACACACAGAAATCCCTTGCATTCCTATACACTAATAATGAGAAAATAGAAAGAGAAATTAAGGAAACTATTCCATTCACTGTTGCAATAAAAAGAATTAAATACTTAGGAATATATCTACCTAAGGAAACAAAAGACTTGTACATAGAAAACTATAAAACACTACTGAAAGCAATCAAAGAGGACACTAATAGATGGAGAAATATACCATGTTCATGGATTGGAAGAATAAATATTGTAAAAATGAGTATACTACCCAAAGTAATTTATACATTCAATGCAATCCCTATCAAGCTACCAAAGATATTTTTCACAGAACTAGAACAAATAATCTCACAATTTGTGTGGAAATACAAAAAACCTCGAATAGCCAAAGCAATCTTGAGGAAGAAAAATGGAACTGGGGGAATTAACCTGCCGGACTTCAGGCTCTACTACAAAGCTACAGTCATCAAGACAGTATGGTACTGGCATAAAGACAGAAATATAGATCAATGGAACAAAATAGAAAGCCCAGAGATAAATCCACGCATCTATGGACACCTCATCTTTGACAAAGGAGACAAGAATATCAAATGGAGAAAAGACAGTCTCTTTAACAAGTGATGCTGGGAAAACTTGTCAGCCACTTGTAAAAGAATGAAACTAGAACACTTCCTAACACCATACACCAAAATAAACTCAAAATGGATTAGAGAGCTAAATGTAAGACCAGAAACTATAAAACTCCTAGAGGAGAACGTAGGCAAAACACTCTCCAACATAAATCACAGCAGGATCCTCCAAGACCCACCTCCCAGAATATTGGAAATAAAAGCAAAAATAAACAAATGGGACCTAATTAAAATCAAAAGATTCTGCACAGCAAAGGAAACTATAAGTAAGGTGAAAAGGCAGCCTTCAGAATGGGAGAAAATAATAGCAAATGAAGCAACTGATAAAGGATTAATCTCCAAATTATACAAGCAGCTCCTGCAGCTCAATTCCAGAAAAATAAATGACCCAATCAAAAAATGGGCCAAAGAACTGAACAGACATTTCTCCAAAGAAGACATAAAGATGGCTAACAAACACATGAAAAAATGCTCAACATCCCTCATAATCAGAGAGATGCAAATCAAAACCACAATGAGATACCATTTCACACCAGTCAGAATGGCTGCTATCCAAAAGTCTACATGCAATAAATGCTGGAGAGGATGTGGAGAGAAAGGAACCCTCTTACACTGTTGGTGGGAATGCAAACTAGTACAGCCACTATGGAGAACAGTGTGGAGATTCCTCAAAAAACTGGAAATAGAACTGCCATATGATCCAGCAATCGCACTCCTGGGCATACACACCGAGGAAACCAGAATTGAAAGAGACACGTGTACTCCAATGTTCATTGCAGCACTGTTTATAATAACCAGGACATGGAAGCAAGCTAGATGTCCATCTGCAGACGAATGGATAAGAAAGCTTTGGTACATATACACAATGGAGTATTACTCAGCCATTAAAAAGAATACATTTGAATCAGTTCTAATGAGGTGGATGAAACTGGAGCCTATTATACAGAGTGAAGTAAGCCAGAAAGAGAAACACCAATACAGTATACTAACGCATATATATGGAATTTAGAAAGATGCAAATGATAACCCTGTATACGAGACAGCAAAAGAGACACAGATGTATAGAACAGTCTTTGGGACTCTATGGGAGAGGGTGAGGGTGGGATGATTTGGGAGAATGGCATTGAAACACGTATGTTGTCATATGTGAAACGAATCACTAGTTCAGGGTCAATGCATGTTATAGGATGCTCGGGGCTGGCATGCGGGGATGACCCAGAGGGAGGATAAAGGGAGGAGGGAGGTGGGAGGGGGGTTCAGGAGGGGGAACTTATGTAAACCCGGGGCAAATTCATATCAATGTATGGCAAAACCAACCAATATAATATTGTAAAATAATTTGCCTCCAATAAAAAATAATTACCTAAAAAAAAATAAATAAATAAAAAATAAATTAATTAATTAAAAAAAAGAAGAAAGTGGGTCATCCAGAAACAGCTATGCTACCAGTTAGTACCTAAATTGCCCTTCCTGGTGTTAGAAACTTAGCAGAACGGAAAAGTGTGCTCTAATATAGTCAATGAAATGAGATATTTAGATAGGATCACGGACTCAATGGACACGAATTTGTGCAGATTCTGGGAGATAATGGACAAGGAAGCCTGGTGTGCTGCGGGCGACGGGTTGCAAAGAGTCTGAGCTTACTGAACAACACAGTCTAAGTTTCAAACAAACAAACAAAAAAAAATTCTAAGCAAGAATTTAACACATAAAACAGTGTCTTTTAAGAAAGAAGAGGATACAATTTACATTTCTTTAAAGAGTAACAACTTTGAGCATCTTTATAAGTGCCTCTTGACCAACTGCATGTCTTCTTTGGAAAAAGTTCTGTTAGGTCTTCAGTTTGAACCAGTTGTTTTTTTGTTTTTTTTAACTGTATGAGCTATGTATGTATTTTGGATATTAACCCCTTATCAAACAAATTATTAGCAAATATTTTCTCCCATTCAGGATATCTTTTCATCTTGTTTATAGCTTCCATTGCTGTGAAAATACTTTTAATTATGATCCATTAAAAACATTGCTATGATTTATGTCAGAGTGTTCTACCTATACTGCCCTTTAGTTGTATGGCTTTCAGTCTGACATTCAGCTCTTTTGAGTATACCTTTAAAAGTATATGGTGTTAGAAAATGTTTTAATTTCATTCTTTTACATGTAGCTTTTTAATTCTTTGACCATCATTTAATGAAGAGGATGCCTTCTCCAACTGCATATTCTTGCCACTTTTAAGATCATAGATTAATGGACCATAGTTTGTGGGTTTATTTCTAGGCTGTTTTGTTACATTAACCTCTCTGTCTGCTTTTGTTCCTTGTTTTGATTACTGTAGCTTTGAAGTAGTCTGAAATCTTGAAAGTTGAAACTTTAAGCTCTGTCCTTTCTAAAGACTGTTTTGGCAAATTAAACCACAGTGAAGTATTATTTCAGACATCAGTTCAGTTTAGTTCAGTAGCTCAGTTGTGTCCAACTCTTCGCGACCCCATGGACTGCAGCACGCCAGAACTGCCTGACCATCACCAACTGCCGGAGTCTACCCAAACCCACGTCCAGTGAGTCAGTGATGACATCCAACCATCTCAACCTCATTCGTCCCCTTCTCCTCCTTCTTTCAATCTTTCCCAAAATCAGTGTCTTTTCAAATGAGTCAGTTCTTCGCATCAGGTGGCCATAATATTAGATTCAGCTTCAATATCAGGCCTTCCAATGAACACCCAGGACTGATTTCCTTTAGGATGGACTGGTTGGATCTCCTTGCAGTCCAAGGGACTCTCAAGAGTCTTCTACAACACCACAGTTCAAAAGTATCGATTCTTCACTGCTCAGATTTCTTTATAGTACAACTCTCAAATCCATACATGACAACTGGAAAAATCATAGTCTTGACTAGGTGGACATTTGTTGACAAAGTAATGTCTCTGCTTTTTAATCTGCTGTCTAGATTGGTCATTTCTTTACTTCCAAGGAATCAGTTCAGTTCAGTTGCTCAGTCGTGTCCAACTCTTTGTGACCCCATGAATCATAGCACGCCAGGTCTCCCTGTCCATCACCAACTCCCGGAGTTCACTCAAACTCATGTCCATAGAGTCGGTGATGCCATCCAGCCATCTCATTCTCTGTCGTCCCTGTCTCCTCCCACCCCCAATCCCTCCCAGCATCAGAGTCTTTAGAGTCAACTCGTCGCATGAAGTGGCCAAAGTATTGCAGTTTCAGCTTTAGCATCAGTCCTTCCAATAAACACCCAGGATTGATCTCTTTTAGAATGGACTGGTTGGATCTCCCTGCAGTGCAAGGGACACTCAAGAGTCTTCTCCAGCACCACAGTTCAAAAGCATCAATTCTTCGGCAATCAGCTATGCATCTTTTAATTTTTTTGACTTCAATCACAATCTGCAGTGATTTTGGAACCCAAAAATATAAGGTATGTCACTGTTTCCACTGTTTCCCAATCTATCTGCCATGAAGTGATGGGACCAGATGCCAAGATCTTCGTTTTCTAAATGTTGAGCTTCAAAGCAACTTTTTCACTCTCCTCTTTCACTTTCTTCAAGAGGCTCTTTGGTTCTTCTTCTCTTTCTGCCATAAGGGTGGTGTCATCTGCATATCTGAGGTTATTGATATTTCTCCCGGCAATCTTGATTCCAGCTTGTGCTTCTTCCAGCCCAGCATTTCTCATGATGTACTCTGCATAGAAGTTAAATAAGCAGGGTGACAATATACAGCCTTGACATAATCCTTTTCCTATTTGGAACCAGTCTGTTGTTCCATGTCCAGTTCTAACTGTTGCTTCCTGACCTGGAGAAAGATTTCTCAAGAGCCAGGTCAGGTAGTCTGGTATTCCCAGCTCTTTCAGAATTTTCCACAGTTTATTGTGATCCATACAGTCCAAGGTTTTGACATAGTCAATAAAGCAGAAATAGATGTGTTTCTGGAACTCTCTTGCTTTTTCGATGATCCATCGAATGTTGGCAATTTGATCTCTGCCTTTTCTAAAACCAGAACAGCTGGAAATTCATGGTTCACGTATTGCTAAAGCCTGGTTTGGAGAATTTTGAGCATGACTTTACTAGCGTGTGAGATGAGTGCAATTGTACGGTAGTTTCAGCATTCTTTGGCATTGCCTTTCTTTGCAATTAGAATGAAAACTGACATTTTCCAGTCCTGTGGCCACTGCTGAGTTTTCCAAATTTTCTGACATATTGCATGCAGCACTTTCACAGCATCATCTTTTAGGATTTGAAATAGCTCAACTGGAATTCCATCACTTCCACTAGCTTTGTCTGTAGTGATACTTCCTAAGGCCCACTTGACTTCACATTCCAGAATCAAATCCCGTATGATTATATAGTGGAAGTGAGAAATAGTTTTAACGGATTAGATCTGATAGGCAGAGTGCCTGATGAACTGTGAATGGAGGTTCCTGACATTGTACAGGAGACAGGGATCAAGACCATCCCCAAGAAAAAGAGATGCAAAAAAGCAAACTGGCTGTCTGGGGAAGCCTTACAAATAGCTATGAAAAGAAGAGAAGCGAAAAGCAAAGGAGAAAAGGAAAGATATACCCATTTGAATGCAGAGTTCCAAAGAATCGCAAGGAGAGATGAGAAAGCCTTCCTCAGTGATTAATGCCAAGAAATAGAGGAAAACAATAGAATAGGAAAGACTAGAGATCTCTTCAAGAAAATTAGAGATACCAAGGGAATATTTCATGCAAAGACAGGCTCAATATAGACAGAAAGGGTATCAACCTAAAAGAAGCAGATGATGTTAAGAAGAGGTGGCAAGAATACACAGAAGAACTATACAAAAAAGATCCTCACAACCCAAATAATCACGATGGTGTGCTCACTCACCTAGAGCCAAACATTCTGGAATGTGGTGTGTTCTAACATCTAATAAATCTAGTTTCCTATTCTTCTCTTCTTTTCTTTTGTCACCAAACTTATTTAAAGACAAGCACACATGCATATAATTTTAGAATTGTTATATCAATTTTCATGAAACTATGCTTTGGCATTGGGGCCTATTTAAGAAATCTATTAGTCATTCAGGTGGAAATACCATGGAGGGATTTGGATTTCCAGGTCTCAACCTCAAAGAATCATTGCTCAAAGAGTGTGCCAAGAAAGATGGGATGAAACACTGCTGGTGGATTCTGTAAGATGAGAAGTGATTGATGACAGTTATGTGGAATAACGTAGAGGGCACTGGTGACCCAGAAAAGAGAAATTTAACTGCTGAAAGTGTTTAAACCAAACAGAAGGAGAGAAATGGGAGACAAGTGTTAGAGAATCTCTTGTGTTTTGTAAGAAAGAGGAGAGAATGAAATGAAAGAGCAACTGATGAAGGAAAAGGAATCCATGGGAGATTTCACTTTAATGAAGGGTATAGCAGATTTGCTTCTTTGCTGAAGTAAAATGATCAAATAAAAAGCAAAATGTAGATAAAATAGATATAGAAGCTATTTTTAGACCAATGCCTTCATGCAAACAAGAAGGAAATATGGTCTAGAGTACAATAAAGATGTTGATTGCTTTGCCTGGGAGCATAGATATGAAGGAATTTTTAAGAGTAGGTAAGAATCACTACGGATGCTGATTGCAGCCATGAAATTAAAAGACGCTTACTCCTTGGAAGGAAAGTTATGACCAACCTAGACAGCATATTAAAAAGCAGAGACATTACTTTGCCAACCAAGGTCCATCTATTCAAGGCTATGGTTTTTCCCGTGGTCATGTATGGATGTGAGAGTTGGACTGTGAAGAAAGCTGATGGCCAAAGAATTGATGCTTTTGAACTGTGGTGTTGGAGAAGACTCTTGAGAGTCCCTTGGACTGCAAGGAGATCCAACCAGTCCATTCTAAAGGAGATCAATCCTGGGTGTTCATTGGAAGGACTGATGCTAAAGCTGAAACTCCAATACTTTGGCCACCTCATGCGACGAATTGACTCACTGGAAAAGAGTCTGATGCTGGGAGGGAAAGGGGGTGGGAGGAGACGGGGACGACAGAGAATGATATGGCTGGATGGCAACACCGACTCGATGGACATGAGTTTGAGTGAATTCTGGGAGTTGGTGATGGACAGGGAGGCCTGGCGTGCTGTGGTTCATGGGGTCATGAAGAGTCGGACACGACTAAGTGACTGAACTGAACTGAACTGAGTAAGTTGGATGTTTGCAGTAGTTCTTGATTTTTAGACAAATACTCTCCTTCATATTAAAATGCTTTCTTATTACTACTTTGCAATGTCTTTGTATCATAAATATTGAAATTTTCTATTCTGATATACAGATTAGAGTATTTGCAATCAATTATCCACAGTGAGTTTTTTTTAAGGAAGCAAGACCAAGATTTGCTTCAAAATAAAGAGTATTAAAGAACCAAACAAAAAAAGTGAGCAGTGAGCTGAAAAATAATATGTGTAATGAATAAAACTATTTCATGTGAAGAAATTAGGGAGACGTTCAGAAGAGAGAAGATATTTGTGGAATCTAATTGCAGGTAATAACTTCAGCTTAAATGGTCAGAATGACCTTACCTTTGTAAAAGAAAATGTAAATTCTGGACCTACTCTTATGCTACAGAATTACCAAAAATATTATTTAGCTTTAGGGATCTCATTATGAACCTTATAATTCTCATAATTAAAATAGTAAAAATGATAATCAGAAAGGTCTCACAGAGATCTACATTTACACACTGTCAGGACTGCAAGGAGATCCAACCAGTCCATCCTAAAGGACATCAGTCCTGGGTGTTCATTGGAAGGACTGATGTTGAAGCTAAAACTCCAATACCTTGGCCACCTGATGCAAAGAGCTGACTCATTTGAAAAGACCTTGATGCTGGGAAAGATTGAGGGCAGGAGGAGAAGGGGACGAAAGAGGATGAGATGGTTGGATGGCATCACCAACTCAATGGACTTGAGTTTGGGTGGACTCCAGGAGTTGGTGATACACAGGGAGGCCTGGCATGCTGCAGTTCATGGGGTCGCAAAGAGTAGGACACGACTGAGCAACTGAAATGAAACTGAGCAGTTTTTTCTTCTTCTTTGACATGAGGCAAGAAAAATAATTTTTAGGTGAATCCAGATGTTCAATTTTAAGATATTGTAAGCAGCCAGTAAACATTACGCTCTGTTATGACGTAGCAAAAATCAAATGGACGCTCAGTGCAAAGATGTGTGCATGCGTACCAAGTTGCTTCAGTCATGTCCAACTCTTTATGACCCTATGGAGCCCACCAGGCTCCTCTATTCGTGGGATTTTCCAGACAAGAATACTGGAGTAGGTCCCCACGCCTTCCACCAAGGGATCTTCTGACCCAGGGATTGAATTGGTGTCTCTTATGTCTCCTGCATTGGCAGGCATGTTCTTTACCACTAGCACCATCTGGGAAGCCTGTGTGCAAAGATGTTTGATGCCAAATTGTTGAAGGATGAAGGATTTTTAATTATTGTAATGATTAATTACACATGAAGGATTTGATTTTTAATTATTCTTGTAATCAAAATTATTCTGATGCACATAATTCTTTTTGAACTTAAAAGTCAACAAACAGCAGATTTCTTGATCAGAAGAAACCTGTGTAATTTCGCATCTCACCTTGCATCACATTCCCTCCTCTCCACTGATTATCCTGACCTTCTTCTATTCAAGCTGGCTTCTGCCTTATAAGTTTTTCACAAGCTTTTCAGTAGTCCCTTGAAATGCTCTTCTCATAGATGTGTTTAAGGATGATTCTGCCTCATCATTTAGGTCTCAGTTTAGAAGTAACCTCTCAGGAAAGCTCCATTGTCCACCTAATTAAAGTTCTCTGGTCACATAGGCACCATTCCACTACAGTTTCTGACAATCTGTTAACACTTCATGACTTTATTTTCGCTTCTATGTATGCCAAAGCCTTTGACTGTGTGGATCACAATAAACTGTGGAACATTCTGAAAGAGATGGGAATCCCAGACCACCTGACCTGCCTCTTGAGAAACCTGTCTGCAGGTCAGGAAGCAACAGTCAGAACTGGACATGGAACAACAGACTGGTTCCAAATAGGAAAAGGAGTGCGTCAAGGCTGTATATTGTCACCTTGCTTATTTAACTTATATGCAGAGTACATCATGAGGAACGCTGGGCTGGAAGAAGCACAAGCTGGAATCAAGATTGCTGGGAGAAATATCAATAATCTCAGATATGCAGATGACACAACCCTTATGGCAGAAAGTGAAGAGGAACTCAAAAGCCTCTTAATGAAGGTGAAAGAGGAGAGTGAAAAGGTTGGCTTGAAGCTCAACATTCAGAAAACAAAGATCATGGCATCTGGTCTCAACATTTCATGGGAAAGAGATGGAAAAACAGTGGAAACAGTGTCAGACTTTATTTTTTTGGGCTCCAAAATCACTGCAGATGCTGATTGCAGCCATGAAATTAAAAGATGCTTACTCCTTGGAAGGAAAGTTATGACCAACTTTGATAGTATATTAAAAAGCAGAGACATTACTTTGCCAACCAAGGTCCGTCTAGTCAAGGCTATGGTTTTTCCCGTGGTCATGTATGGATGTGAGAGTTGGACTGTGAAGAAAGCTGATCACTGAAGAATTGATGCTTTGGAACTGTGGTGTTGGAGAAGACTCTTGAGAGTCCCTTGGACTCACTGGAAAAGACTCTGATGCTGGGAAAGGTTGGGGGTGGGAGGAGAAGGGGATGACAGAGAATGAGATGGCTGGATGGCATCACCGACTCTGTGGACATGAGTTTGAGTGAACTCCAGGAGTTGGTGATGGACAGGGAGGCCTGGCGTGCTGTGATTCATGGGGTCGCGGAGAGTCGGACACGACTGAGCGACTGAACTGAACTGAACTGAACTGATGTATTGTCTCCTGCACTAGAATGTAAACCCCAAGGTAAAAGAGAAGCATCACCTTATTCATGACTGTGTACCCTGATCGGACACCTCATACAATATAAGCAAATATTCTTCAGTAAATAAATTAACCTCAAAGTTTTCAAAAATAGCTGATGATAACTAACATGAAATATCTACTGTACACATTTTTGTGTATAAAAATAAATACTAGCTTAAGTATTGTGTTTGCTTGAAATACTATGACTGGTATTGTAACTATTGCTATCATATATGCCATGCATTTTTAAAACTAAGAAAATTATAACAGAATGCTAATTTAGCCTAAGACGTTAGACTTCCCATATGCTAGGTAAGGGAGGCTTTTTAAAAGATACCAGTGTCTCTCTAGTGACAGACAAAGCGCGATCTGGAGGAAAAGAAACGTCATTTGGATTCTGAAATCCAACTCTATGATGTAACAGCAAGGAACATTTTCCCACAGTTAAAGAAAAAGTTAGGTCTTTACAGAGTTACTCTTTTTTCATAAACGCCATAGCTACAGACACTAGATTCTGAAGAGTGTTGACTCCCAGTGTGAGTGATTCTTATTCTCCTTCTCTAAAGGAGAAATAACAGCAGCAGAGAATTTTGACAGTGCTCTATTCCTTATTAAAAATTTTTTTACTCCATTTTTCCATTGTGGGGAGGGTTAACACCTTTAATCCTTATTTTTCGAGCATCAAATACACACATACAAACATCTTTGATCCATTTATCTCTTGATGGGCATTGAGGTTGCTTACTTATCTTGGGCATTGTAAAAATGCTACAATAAACATGGAAATGATTAAATCTCTTAGATATCCTGCTTCCATTTTCTTTGAGTATATACCCAGAAGTGAACTTGCTAGGCCACATGGCAGTTATACTTTTAATTTCTGAGGAACCTCCATATTGTTTTCCATAGTACCAATCTACATTCTCACCTACAGTATATAAAGAGTTCTCTTTTTTTCCCACATCCTCATTAAATATTAAAGTACTGAGTACAGTACTAATCCAAGATTGTGTTTGCTTCCAAAAGTTTCCAGAAAAGACACTTGGAAGCATGCAAACCATATAATTCTAACTCCTATAATGCACTACTTTTCAGTATCAATTTGTAATATTAAAAAAACAAGTTACTTTTACACTTAATTCATTCAAGGATATTTATTAAGCACCTACTAGCTTACTGACCATGTTCTACCCACAGCATGAAGCAGTAAATATAATCTCTGACCTTACAAGGATTACAAATTTGTTGGAAGAAAAAGATAAAAGCCAATAATTTATTTTTAAAATATAGTTTGTGACTTTGATACTAAGGATATAATCAGATGAAGAGTTAAAGAGTAACCTAGAAAAACTGCTAGAGAAAACCATCAGGGAAAACTTGTCTAAGGAAATGAGAGTTCATCTGAAAGAGGAAAAAACACATGAGATAGAGACAGAGAAGGAAAACTCTGGGGAACAGAATTTCAGGAGTAAGCAGAGTAAGAAAAGCAAAATCCCCAAACCAGAAAAGGCTTGAATTACTCAAAAGACAGGATAAAAAAATAGAGAGAGAAAGAGAGTGTCCAGAGGCTTGTGAGAAAGGGAAGGGGGCACAAAATGCACTGGAGAGGTGGTGAATAACAGGATTATAGAATCAACCTGATCTGGGTGGTTAAATGGTGCCAGTGACTGCTGAATCCTCAACAGATCGGAACGAATGGGAAGGTAAAGGCATACTGTCCTTGTAAGAAAGAACTGGTCTTGGCACGTGAGCTAATGACCACATGAGGTTCCTTGTTTCATCCACAGTCTCCTCATGGCCTTTTTCACCTCCATGTTCCTCAAGGTGTAGATCAGGGGATTCAACATGGGTGCAACAATGGTAAAGGACACAGCCATTGCCTTGTCTATGGGGTAAGTGACCACAGGCCTCACGTACAAGAAAATACAAGGCACAAAGAACATGAAGACCACCATTAGGTGGGAGCCACAGGTGGAGAGGGCTTTATGCCGCCCTTTGGAGCCGCAGGACTTCAGGGAGCAGAGGATGACCATATAGGAGGTGACGAGGATGAGGAAGATGGCCACACACATCACCCCACTGTTGAGGATGACTAAGAGGCCCAGGGTGCGGGTGTCCACGCAGGCCAGTTTCAGCAATGGAAACAAATCACACATAAAATGATCAATGACGTTAGGGCCACAGAAGGGAATTTGATACATGAAGAGCAGCTGCACTGTTGCATGGGTAAATGCCCCCACCCATGACGCTCCCAGTAGTAGGCAGCACACACGAGGCCTCATGACAGTCATGTAGTACAGTGGCTTACAGATGGCCACGTAGCAGTCATAGGCCATCACGATGAGAAGGATGATGCCCACTCCACCAAAGAAGTGGTCAATGAAGAGCTGGGTCATGCAGGTTTTGAGGGAGATGGCAGTGCTCTCAGAGAGGGAGTCCACAATCATCTTGGGGGCAATGATGGAAGAGTAGGTGACATCCGTGAGGGAGAGGTACGTAAGGAAAAAATACATGGGTGATCTCAGACTCTGACTTGAGACCACAGTTACCACAGTGAGGAGGTTTCCCAAAATGGTGGACACACACATCACTAGAAACACAGCAGAGAATATTTTCCATAGTTCTGGATTCTTTCCAATGCCCAAAAGGATGAATTCTGTCACATTGTTGGGATTCCCCATTTACTAGGGGCTGATGTATGCTTATCTCTCTGAGCTGGAAAATCTACAAAAGAAAATTATTCTAAATTATCAATTATTACGAATTTTGGATTTTTATTTTTTGGACTCTCTCTGACACCCTCTTGACTTACCTTTTCCTTCAGTCATCAGTACAGCAACTTGCTGCAAACAATCGTATCCTGATAACACCCTGATCCTTGTCGTTCCCCGTACAACACCTCTCACCAGTCTATCTCTTGCTTTTCTGACACTTGCTGCTTGAGAAACGTAGAAGACCCTGCTTAATCACCCTCAGACATCAACCATGTGGCAATGTGGAGAATTAACATACATTTAGAAAACCCTAGCTCGCCAGTCGATAGGAGTCAGTGGATAAGTGGTAACCAGCCTAGCACAATCAGATTTCTCCTCCCCTGTTACCCTCTCCCCCATTCACTGGCTTCATTCTCTTTTCCAAAATGAGCTATGTACACACAAGTCCTCTCAGCTGCTGCCTTTTAGAAACCTCAAGCTAGGAAGTTGACCTTAATGTATCACTGGACAAACCTAGTAACCTCAGAACATTTTATTTCATCCCATTTGTTTCATATTCTTATTGATTACTAGAATGCTCTAGCTGAAGAGCCTGCAAAGCAGGTAGGTCATACCCCAAGGGCTCTCCACTTATTAAGAACTATACTCTATTCATCTGCATTTCTTCCTATCAAATTGGATTATTATTACATACTATGACTATTCAATAAATGTCTCTCGTGTATCAGGCACTAGACTAACCCATGAAGCATTTTCTTCATTTTAGAGATAAGATGCTGATGCAAAAATGGTTGAAAAAAATGACAGCAAGTTCCCAAAGATAATAAACACTAAAGCCAAGTTCAAGTCCACGTTTTCCTGCATCAAAACCAATACCAACAACAACATATATTGCTCCTTTTAGTATAATGTTGAGTACTCAATATGAAAAAGATATTGAAAATTCAATAATTTCTATATCATGACAATACAGAGAGGCAAATTTTGCTACCTGTACTTATCTTATTCAATAATTCTACAATAAAATTCAATGATGAATTCAATGATGAGACTACAATGAAGAATATGTTGTTATTATAAATATAATCCTGAAACCATGATTTGTAACCTTTAACTAACCTCCCAGTTCAGTTCAGCTCAGTCTAACCTCCCAAGATTCTAACTGTTTTCCAAAAATGCTGATTAAAGAAAACAAAAGCTTAAATCTCTTTCTCTGCTCCAGGAAGACCCAGATTCAACTTGGCCTGCCTCATCCCAGCAGGCAAGCCTGAGTCAAGATAAATCCTTTATTCCATTTATTTTCTTGTGAAGAGGTGCACCCAGATAAAGCCAAAGATTCTAAAAAATAATAAAAACATTAACAAAGCTACTAATCTATTTTGCACTCACTAATGACGGCAAGGTGTTTGGTCTGCTATTTGCATTATTACATTTATTTTCATTTCACTTGGGAAGGATACTGTCACCAATCTCATCTTGAGGATGAGAAAACAGAGTTTTAGACACATTGAGAATCTCAGCTAAAAAGAGTGAAAATTACAAATCCACATCATCTCATTTTAAAACACAAGTTCTAAGGAAGAAATGAAGAACCCCAGGGTTAGCAGAAGGAAAGAAATCTTAAAAATTAGGGCATAAATAAATGCAAAAGAAACAAAAGAGACCATAGTAAAAATCAACAAAGCCAAAAGCTGGTTCTCTGAGAGGGTAAATAAAATTGACAAACCACTAGCCAGACTCATCAAGAAACAAGGGGAGAAAAACCAAATCAATAAAATTAGAAATGAAAATGGAGAGATCACAACAGACAACACAGAAATACAGAGGATCATAAGAGACTACTATCAGCCATTATATGCTAATAAAATGGACAACTTGGAAGAAATGGACAAACTCTTAGAAAAGTACAACTTTCCAAAACTGAACCAGAAAGAAATAGAAAATCTTAATAGACCCATCACAAACATGGAAATTGAAACTGTAATCAGAAATCTTCCAGCAAACAAAAGCCCAGGTCCAGACGGCTTCACAGCTGAATTCTACCAAAAATTTAGAGAAGAGCTAACATATATCCTACTCAAACTCTTCCAGAAAATTGCAGAGGAAGGTAAACTTCCAAACTCATTCTATGAGGCCACCATCACCCTAATACCACAACCTGACAAAGATGCCACAAAAAAAGAGAACTACAGGCCAATATCACTGATAAACATAGATGTAAAAATCCTTAACACAATTCTAGCAATCAGAATCCAACAGCACATTAAAAAGATCATACATCATGACCAAGTGGGCTTTATCCCAGGGATGCAAGGATTTTTCAATATCCGCAAATCAATCAATGTAATGCACCACATTGACAAAATGAAAAATAAAAACCATATGATTATCTCAATAGATGCAGAGAAAGCCTTTGACAAAATTCAACATCCATTTATGATCAAAACCCTCCAGAAGGCGGGAATAGAAGGAACATTCCTCAATATAATAAAAGCTATATATGACAAACCCACAGCAAACATTATCCTCAATGGTGAAAAATTGAAAACTTTTCCCCTAAAGTCAGGAACAAGACAAGGGTGCCCACAACTCACCACTACTATTCAATATAGTTTTGGAAGTTTTGGCCATAGCAATCAGAGCAGAAAAAGGAATAAAAGGAATCCAAATTGGAAAAGAAGAAGTAAAATTCTCACTGTTTGCAGATGACATGATCCTCTACACAGAAAACCCTAAAGACTCTACCAGAAAATTTCTAGAGCTAATCAAAGAATATAGTAAAGTTGCAGGATATAAAATCAACACACAGAAATCTTTTACATTCCTATACACTAATAATGAGAAAATAGAAAGAGCAATAAAGAAACAATTCCATTCACCATTGCAACGAAAAGAATAAAGTACTTAGGAATATATCTACCTAAGGTAATCAACTTTCTTCACAGTCCAACACTCACATCCATATATGACCACTGGAAAAACCATAGCCTTGACTAGATGGACCTTTGTTGGCAAAGTAATGTCTCTGCCTTTTAATATGCTATCTAGGTTGGTCATAACTTTCCTTCCAAGGAGTAAGCGTCTTTTAATTTCATGGCTGAAATCAGCATCCCCAGCGATTCGGAGCAAAAAAAAAAAGTCTGACACTGTTTGCACTCTCTCCCCATCAATTTCCCATGAAGTTCAGACTTAAATTGAAGAAAGTAGGGAAAACCACTAGACCATTCAGATATGACCTCAATCAAATCCCTTATGATTATACAGTGGAAGTGAGAAATAGATTTAAGGGACTAGATCTGATAGATAGAGTGCCTGATAAAATCTGGACGGAGGTTCGTGACATTGTACAGGAGACAGGGACCAAGACCATCCCCATGGAAAAGAAATGCAAAAGAGTGAAATGGCTGTCTGAGGAGGCCTTACAAATAGCTGTGAAAAGAAGAGAGGTGAAAAGCAAAGGAGAAAAGGAAAGATATAAGCATCTGAATGCAGAGTTCCAAAGAATAGCAAGGAGAGATAAGAAAGACTTCCTCAGTGATCAATGCAAAGAAATAGAGGAAAACAACAGAATAGGAAAAACAAGAAACCTCTTCAAGATAATTATAGATTCCAAGGGAATATTTCATGCAAAGATGGGCTCGATAAAGGACAGAAATGGTATGGACCTAACAGAAGCAGAAGATATTAAGAAGAGGTGGCAGGAATACACAGAAGAACTGTACAAAAAAGATCTTCATGACCAAGATAGTCACGATAATGTGATCACTGACCTAGAGCCAGACATCTTGGAATGTGAAGTCAAGTGGGCCTTAGAAAGCATCACTACGAACAAAGCTAGTGGAGGTGATGGAATTCCAGTTGAGCTATTTCAAGTCTTGAAAGATGATGTTGTGAAAGTGCTGCACTCAATATGCCAGCAGATTTGGAAAACTCAGCAGTGGCCACAGGACTGGAAGAGGTAAGTCTTCATTCCAATCCCAAAGAAAGGCAATGCCAAAGAATGCTCAAACTACGGCACAATTGCACTCATCTCACACACTAGTAAAATCATGGTCAAAATTCTCCAAGCCAGGCTTCAGCAGTATGTAAACCGTGAACTCCCAGATGTTCAAGCAGGTTTTAGAAAAGGCAGAGGCACCAGAGATCAAATTGCCAACATCCGCTGGATCATGGAGAAAGCAAGAGAGTTTCAGAAAAACATCTATTTCTGCTTCATTGACTATGCCAAAGCCTTTGACTGTGTGCATCACAATAAACTGTGGAACATTCTGAAAGAGATGGGAATCCCAGACCACCTGACCTGCCTCTTGAGAAACCTGTACGCAGGTCAGGAAGCAACAGTTAGAACTGGACATGGAACAACAGACTGGTTCCAAATAGGAAAAGGTGTACGTCAAGGTTGTATATTGTCACCTTGCTTATTTAACTTATATGCAGAGTACATCATGAGGAACGCTGGGCTGAAAGAAGCACAAGCTGGAATCAAGATTGCTGGGAGAAATATCAATAACCTCAGATATGCAGATGACACCAGCCTTATGGCAGAAAGTGAAGAGGAACTCAAAAGCCTCTTAATGAAAGTGAAAGAGGAGAGTGAAAATGTTGGCTTGAAGCTCAACATTCAGAAAACAAAGATCATGGCATCTGGTCCCATCACTTCATGGGAAATAGATGGAAAAACAGTGGAAACAGTGTCAGACTTTATTTTTTTGGGCTCCAAAATCACTGCAGATGCTGATTGCAGCCATGAAATTAAAAGACGCTTGCTCCTTGGAAGGAAAGTTATGACCAACCTGGATAGTATATTAAAAAGCAGAGACATTACTTTGCCAACCAAGGTCCGTCTAGTCAAGGCAATGGTTTTTCCCGTGGTCATGTATGGATGTGAGAGTTGGACTGTGAAGAAGGCTGATCGCCGAAGAATCGATGCTTTTGAACTGTGGTGTTGGAGAAGACTCTTGAGAGTCCCTTATACTGCAAGGAGATCCAACCAGTCCATTCTAAGGGAGATCAATCCTGGATGTTCATTGGAGGGACTGATGCTAAAGCTGAAACTGCAATACTTTGGCCACCTCATGCGACGAGTTGGCTCACTGGAAAAGACTCTGATGCTGTGAAAGGTTGGGGGCGGGAGGAGAAGGGGAAGGCGGAGAATGAGATGGCTGGATGGCATCACCGACTCTGTGGACATGAGTTTGGGTGAACTCTGGGAGTTGGTGATGGACAGGGAGGCCTGGGGTGCTGTGATTCATGGGGTCGCGGAGAGTCGGACACGACTGAGCGACTGAAATGAACTGAACTGAACTGAACTGATGGGACCAGATGCCATGATCTTTGGTTTCTGAATGTTGAGCTTCAAGCCAACTTTTACACTCTCCTCTTTCACTTTCATCAAGAGGCTTTTTAGTTCCTCTTCCCTTTCTGCCATAAGGGTGGTGTCACCTGCATATCTGAGGTTATTGATATTTCTCCCGGATATCCATTGAGTCAGTGATGCCATCCATCCATCTCATTCTCTGTCATCCCCTTCTCTTCCTGCCCCCAATCCCTCCCAGCATCAGAGTCTTTTCCAGTGAGTCAACTCTTCGCATGAGGTGGCCAAAGTATTGGAGTTTCAGCTTTAGCATCACTCCTTCCAGTGAACACCCAGGACTGATCTCCTTTAGAATGGACTGGTTGGATCTCCTTGCAGTCCAAGAGACTCTCAAGAGTCTTCTCCAGCACCACAGTTCAGAAGCATCAATTCTTCAGCGATCAACTTTCTTCACAGAGGCCTGATGTGCTGTGATTCATGGGGTCGCAAAGAGTCGGACACGACTGAGCGACTGAACGGAACTGAACTGAAAGAAACAAAAGACCTATGTATAGAAAACTATAAAACACTGGTAAAAGAAATCAGAGAGGACACTAACAGATGGAGAAATATACCGTGTTCATTGATTGGAAGAATAAATATTATGAAAATGAATATATTACCCAAAGTAATTTATAGGTTCAATGAAATCCCTATCAAGCTACCAACAGTATTTTTCACAAAGCTAGAACAAATAATTTAACAATTTGTATGGAAATACAAAAAGCCTCAAATAGCCAAAGCAGTCTTGAGAACGAAGAATGGAACTGGGGGAATCAACCTGCCGGACTTCAGGCTCTACTACAAAGCCACAGTCATCAAGACAGTATGGTACTGGCATAAAGACAGAAATATAGATCAATTGAACAAAGTAGAAAGCTCAGAGATAAGTCCATGCACCTATGGACACCTTATCTTTACAAAAGACCCAAGAATATTCAATGGAGAAAAGACAATCTCTTTAACAAGTGGTGCTGGGAAAAGTGGTCAGCCACTTGTAAAAGAATGAAACTAGAACACTCCCTAACACCATACACCAAAATAAACTCAAAATGGATTAAAGAACTAAGCATAAGACCAGAAACTATAAAACTCCTAGAGGAGAACATAGGCAAAACACTCTCTGACATAAATCACAGTAGGATCCTCCATGACCCACCTCCCAGAATATTGGAAATAAAAGCAAAAATAAACAAATGGGACCTAATTAAAATTAAAAGCTTCTGCACAGCAAAGGAAACTATAAGCAAGGTGAAAAGACAAATGAAACAATTGACAAAGGATTAATCTCAAAAATATACAAGCAGCTCCTGCAGCTCAATTCCAGAAAAATAAACGACCCAATCAAAAAATGGGCCAAAGAACTAAACAGACGTTTCTCCGAAGAAGACATAAAGATGGCTAAGAAACACATGAAAAGATGCGCAACATCCCTCATAATCAGAGAAATGCAAATCAAAACCACAATGAGATACCATTTCACGCCAGTCAGAATGGCTGCTAACCAAAAGTCTACATGCAATAAATGCTGGAGAGGGTGTGGAGAAAAGGGAACCCTCTTACACTGTTGGTGGGAATGCAAACTAGTACAGCCACTATGGAGAACAGTGTGGAGATTCCTTAAAAAAACTGGAAATAGAACTGCCATATGACCCAGCAATCCCACTCCCGGGCATACATACCGAGGAAACCAGAATTGAAAGAGACACATGTACCCCAATGTTCATCACAGCACTGTTTATAATAGCCAGGACATGGAAGCAACCTAGATGTCCATCTGCAGATGAATGGATAAGAAAGCTGTGGTACATATACACAATGGAGTATTACTCAGCAATTAAAAAGAATACATTTGAATCAGTTCTAATGAGGTGGATGAAACTGGAGCCTATTATACAGAGTGAAGTAACCCAGAAAGAAAAGCACCAATGCAGTATATTAATGCATATATATGGAAATTAGAAAGATGATAACGATAATCCTGTATACGAGACAGCAAAAGAGACATAGATGTATAGAACAGTCTTTTGGACTCTGTGGGAGAGGGCGAGGATGGGATGATTTGGGAGAATGGCATTGAAACATGTATATTATCATATGTGAAATTAATCGCCAGTCCAGGTTCAATGCATGATACAGGATGCTCGAGGCTGGTGTACTGGGATGAACCAGAGGGATGGGATGGGTGGGACGTGGGAGGGGTGTTCAAGATGGGGAATACATGTACACCTGGGGCAGATTCATGTCAATGTATGGCAAAACCAATACAATAATGTAAAGTAATTAGCCTCCAATTAAAATAAATAAATTTTTTTTAAAAAAGACTTTTCAACCTGAGGATAAAACTTGTTTATACAGACAAAACAGGTTAATAACTGACACTTAAATAAAATTGTGTATGTATATGTTTCAGTAATTTCAGTGACCTCAAAACAGTAATTCAAAATAATAAGACCAGATTTAATACTCAAAAAAGTTGTTAAAATCACCTCCAAAACTTAATTTCATTTCATCTCTCCAGTTACCTGATGATCTCTGTAACTAGAAGGCAGAGTGTGTGAGTAATTTTCTAAGATCATGTCAGAGTAATCAAAAGTCTGGCTCCATTCAGGATATACTTACATGGACTTTTTTCTACAAAAGGTTTAGAAATCATGATGCATTATAATTTCAACTTAGAAAATTCAAGTATGGAATGAAGAAAATCAGGATCACACTGGAAGCAAATCATCCAATCAGTCAATTGGAGGTAATTTTGATAGGACCAGAGTTTCTAATGATTTTGAAAAACACATTTAAAACATATATATGTTCAAGGATTTATATAGGAAACAACCTCTGTGGATAGGAGCAGAAGTTAAATATGAACGTTTTCTTAAAAAGGCAGTCAGATATAAACAGTTCGAAAAATCATTCATGGAACTGCCTGCCATTTAGCTATATTTGAGTTTAATTGGTAAACAGTTTCCAATAAATAGCTTAGGAAAAAACATCACTAAGACGTTTTCCTTTGGGCAATAGACTTGGGTTAAAGAGGACAGAGTGTTATTTTCAAATGACACAGGGTTTCAAAAAGTGTAGACTTGCATCAATTCAACTGCACCCCTGTGAGGCTGTGTCTCCACTGACAGAGGCGCTAATCAGCATGCCAGTGAATTCCCATCCACCCCTGCGATGGTCCACATTTCCCAGGAGTGGAGCCCCCCTGGAGCTAGGCCACAAACACACAACTGGATCATGGTGGCTGATAACTAGCGAGTTATTTGTTGAACTAAGTTCTCTTCTTCAGTGGAAGAAAAACGGCACAATGATTCATCTGCCTGGTAACAGAGATGAAGGAAGTCAGTAGGACTTACTCTTGATCACCTCGCTAGCCTCAGGGCTGAATTTTTCCATCACCTTATCTGGAGTTCTCTGTATCTTTTTTATTTAGCTATTTTAATTGAAAGCTAATTACAATATTGTGGTGAGTAAATATGAATCCACCCCGGGTGTACGTGTGTTCCCCATCTTGAACCCCCTCCCACCTCCCTCCCCGTCCCATCCCTCTGGTTCATCCCAGTGCACCAGCCCCAAGCATCCTGTCTCATGCATCAGACCTGGACTGGTGATCTGTTTCACAGATGATAATATACATGTTTCAATGCTATTCTCTCAAATAATCCCACCCTCGCCCTCTCCCACAGAGTCCCAAAGACTGTTCTATACATCTGTGTCTCTTTTGCTGCCTCGCATAGAGGGTTATCATTACCATCTTGCTAAATTCCGTATATACGAGTTAGTATACTGTATTGGTGTTTCTCTCTCTGTATCTTTTAAGACTGTTATTAAAATAGTATCACAGCTAACTGTCATTATAAAGCATTTAAAAATGCTCCTCAGCAAGAAAAAAGAAAGGCTAAATTCTTTCACATTCCTTAAAAATTGGTATTCTCAAATAGCATGTTTAAAATTTAAAAATATTTGAGGGTTAGGACGGTTATTCTTTTTCTACTATTAATAATAAAAAAAATCAGTGTCCTACATTTGCAACACACCTCATAGACTGTAACTGTTCCAGTAAGCATAGTTGACCACACTCTCAGAAGTCTCCAGAGAAGCAAGAGTCTCTCAGTTTTACTGAAGGTCAGGTGATAGGCCAACCTCTGTGCTTGGATTAACTTTCCTAACATTCTAAAGTTACTCCATGCTCTCATCTAACAATATAGACATGAGCTGGGGCAACTTGGACTTCCCAGATGGCTCAGACGGTAAAGAATCTGCCTGCAATGCAGGAGACCCGTGTTCCATCCCTGGGTTGGGAAGATCCCCTGGAGGATTGCATGGCAGCCCACTCCAGTATTCCTACCTGAAGAATCCCCATGGACAGAGGAGCCTGGCGGGCGACAGCCCATGGGGTTGCAAAGAGTTGGACACGACTGAGCGACTAAGCACAGCACACAGCACAGGGCAACTTAGCACAATTCTCTTTTTCAATATTGCCTCTAAGAAAAGGTATTTTGTTGGATGTTTTGTTTCCTTAATCGTTTTCTCTTCTGAAGTAGAAATACTACAAATTTGCGACCTTTTTGTGTGATGTATGTATGTCTGTGCATTGTATATAAAACAGTAAAAAATGTTCATTCCCCCAAGAAATCATTTTTACTTACTTGGGAAAGATATTATCCTCATTTCAAGTGCATGTTTTTAAATAACTTGCTTATTTTTTAAAATGGAAGGAGGATAGTATGGTTATTTAAAGTCTGAGTAAACTGAAATTTTAGCTGTGCTTCAAACAACTACACAAATCTATATCCAATTTTTCTCTCCTACATCACCCTCTCATAAAATATTCTTCATATTGCCCATTACTAGCAACATTTTATTTTTCATTTGTTTACTTGCTTATTAACTACCTACTCATCACTGGAATTAGTTCCACACAAATACAACCCTATTTGTATTAATCAATGTCGTATACCTAAATACCACAGCTTTTTTTTTTCCACTGTAGACACCAAACAATATTTTTTGAATGAATTAAATGTCTAACTTTCCTAAACTGAATTGACCATGAAGCCATTTTTCCAGTAAAAATGGTAATATTGTGGAATAACAATGGGAAAAGCCCTATAGAAATGACACCTATTTAGCTCTTCAAGGTGCTACTCTCATGCCCAAACTCAGTATCAGGCTCCTCAATGATTAAGCTATATTTTTTCCTCCAAATATCTTTCACCCAAGTGCCACTTTCTTTGAAATTCAACCACTGAATTTCATTTCTTGAGCCCATTACGTTTCACTTTTCATGATGCCCATGAAGGGCAATATATCTTCAAAGATGAGATCATCAGGTGGCTTCTCTCTAACGAAAGCAGAATCAAGAAAGTGCAAGTCACCCGAGGAAAGAAGATCAAGGGAGAGCTGAGAGAGGACAGTGCTCCTGCCCCACCAAAAGGGAAACCGTCTCAATGGCAGCATCCACGATGTGGCAAATGATCAGATTTGTGTCCTGATATTTTCACGTCATGAGAATAAGGACTACTGTTGTCAGGTGGGAAGAGAGGAAGGAAACAAAGTCTGAAAGACTTGGTGTGTGGCTTACCTTCACTGAGTCATATCTTCTTCGATGGAACGCAGTAAAGTCCTGCTTAATCACACTTGTTGCTTAAATTATATAAAGAACCTATGAAAATGTATGCCTTAAAGTTGTATTGGTTGTTCAGTCATGTCCAACTCTTTGTGAACTCGTGGGCTATAGCCCAGCAGCCTCCTATGTCCATGGGATTTCCCAGGCAAGAATATTGGGATGTGTTGCCATTCCCTTCTCCAGGGGGTATTCCTGACCTAGTGATCAAACCTGCATCTCTTGTGTAAGCGGTGCTAGTCTCCATGTACATGGTTTATTAATTTTACTCAACAATAGTCTTATTATTAAGGTAAATCTTAAATTAGCTGTCAATTTATGTCTAAATATAAATTAAAATTTTTAGTGCTAATTAATTCAAACTTAAAAAGCTCAGCCATGACTTCAGATTCCATACAGCAAGCACTTCAATATTACCACACTGCAGAGGGAGAGTCTTCTTCAGTTCAGTTCAGTCCAGTTCAGTCTCTCAGTTGTGTCCAACTCTTTGTGATCTGATGGACTGCAGCATGCCAGGCTTCCCTGTCCTTCACTGTCTCCCAGAACTTGCTCAGACTCATATCCATTGAGTCCGTGATGGAATCCAACCATCTCATCCTCTGTGTAGAAACACTACTAAACCTTATCACTGATTAAGGTCTGTAAATTGTGATGAGATGGTTGGATGGCATCACTGACTCCATGGACATGATTTTGAGCAGACTCTGGGAGTTGATGTTGGACAGGGAAGCCTGGTGTGTTGCGTCCGTGAGGTCACAAAGAGTTGAACACGACTGAACTGAACCTAACTGAAGATAGTGACAGTGATGGAAGAAAAAATATTTTATAATTATTTTCAGACTATTTACAGTTCAGAACAAAGTACCAGACCAGTTGTTTTGCTTCAGCAAAGATGAATTTATCATGTATTTTTCTACTTGTTACTGCAAGTTTTTCTCTCTTTTTATTTAGTATTCAATATATTCTGCCTTGATGTTTGGTCTATATATAAAAATTTACCACCAATTCAGATATAGTGTTTAAATATTTATCCAATTATTAAATTGGTTATTACTACCTATTTTAATACACAAAATATGCTATGGCTGAGGACACTGTAATTAATAAAACAGGCTAATATCATATGACGGAGAAGGCAGTGGCAACCCACTCCAGTACTCTTGCCTGGAAAATCCCATGGACGGAGGAGCCTGGTGGGCTGCAGTCCATGGTGTCGCATCATATGAAAGTTTCTTCTTGCATGAGTATTACATTCATAGATTTCACGACAAAGATAGTGACAATTTAATAAAGTAGTTATAGTCTTTTTCAGTCCCTTCATGGATCACAGCCTTGTGTTGACAAACCAGTTTGCACAACTAATGAAGCTATAAGCCATGCCATGCAGGGCCACCCAAGATGGATGGATCATAGTGAAGAGTTCTGACAAAATATGGTCCACTGGAGGAAGAAATGGCAACCTACCAGGGGAACCCCATGAATGGTATGAAAAGACAAAAAGATATGACACTAGAAGATGAGCCCCCCAGTCAGAAGGTATCCAATATGCTACTGGGGAAGCACGGAGGGCAATTACTAATAGCTTCAGGAAGAATGAAGCGGCTGGGCCAAAGCAGAAATGACACTCAATTGTGGATGCATGTGGTGGTAAAAGTAAAGTCTGATGCTGTAAGGAAAAATATCACATAGAAACCTGGAATGTTAGGTCCATGGATCAAGGTTAATTGGATGTGGTCAAGCAGGAGATGGCAAGGTTGAACATAGACATCCTAAGAATCAATGAACTAAAAGGGACTTGAATTTAATTGAGAGGACCATTATATCTACTACTGTGGACAAGAATCCCTTAGAAGAAGTGGAGTAGCACTCAGAGTTAGAAAAAAGAGTAAGAAATGCAGTATTTGGGCAATCTCTTAAACAACAAAATCATCTCAGTTTGCTTCCAAGGTAAACCATTCCACATCATTGTAGTGCAAGTCTATGTCCCAACTAATGAAGCTGAAGAAACTGAAGTTAATAGGTTCTGTGAAGACCTACAAGACCTTCTAGGTCTAATACCAAACATAGATATCCTTTTTATCATAGGGGATTAGAATGCAAAAGTAGAAAGTCAGGAGATATTCAGAATAACAGGCAAATTTGGTCTTGGAGTACAAAATGAAAAAGGGCAAAGGCTAACAGAGTTTTGTCAGGAAAATACACTGGCCACAGCAAACACCCTTTTAAATGACCCAAGAGATGACTCTACATATGGACATCACCATATGGTCAATATCACAATCAGATTGATTCACTGCAGAACTTGACTGCAGCCATGAAATTAAAAGACAATTGCATGAAATTAAAAGACGCTTGCTCCTTGGAAGGAAAGTTATGACCAACCTGGATAGTATATTAAAAAGCAGAGACATTACTTTGCCAACCAAGGTCCGTCTAGTCAAGGCAATGGTTTTTCCCGTGGTCATGTATGGATGTGAGAGTTGGACTGTGAAGAAGGCTGATCGCCGAAGAATTGATGCTTTTGAACTGCGCTGTTGAGAAGACTCTTGAGAGTCCCTTATACTGCAAGGAGATCCAACCAGTCCATTCTAAGGGAGATCAATCCTGGATGTTCATTGGAGGGACTGATGCTAAAGCTGAAACTGCAATATTTTGGCCACCTCATGCGACGAGTTGACTCACTGGAAAAGACTCTGATGCTGGGAAAGGTTGGGGGCGGGAGGAGAAGGGGACGATGGAGAATGAGATGGCTGGATGGCATCACCGACTCTGTGGACATGAGTTTGAGTGTACTCCGGGAGTTGGTGATGGACAGGGAGGCCTGGCGTGCTGTGATTCATGGGGTCGCGGAGAGTTGGACACGACTGAGCGACTGAAATGAACTGCTCCTTGGAAGGAAAGCTGTGACATACCTACAGCATATTAAAAAGCAGAAATGTCACTTTGCAAACAAATGTCCATATGGCCCAACTATAGTGATTCCAGTACTCATGTATGGATGTGAGCGTTGGACCATAAAGAAAGCTGCATGCCGAAGAATCAATGCTTTTGAACTGTGGTGTTGGAGAAGACTCTTGAGACGCCCTTGGACTGCATGGAGATCAAAGAAATCAATCATACAGGAAATCAACTCTAACTATTAACTGGAAGAACTGACGCTGCAGCTGAAGCTCCAATACTTTGGCAGTCTGATAGAAAGGATCAACTCATTGGAAAAGACCCTGATGATGGGAAAGATTGAAGGCAAAAGGAGAAAAGAGACAGCAGAAGAGAAGATGGTTAGATTGCATCACTGACTCCATGGACATGAATCTGAGAAAATCCAGGAAATAGTGGAGGACGGAGGAGCCTGGCGTGCTACCATCCATGAGATGGCAAAGAGCAGGCTCAACTTAGAGACTGAACAACGAAAACCACGTGTGCTTTCTTGGTGGCTCAGTGGTAAAGAATCTGCCTGATAAGGCAGAAGATGCTAGTTTGATCCCCAGGTTGCACAGATCCTCTGGTGAAGGAAATGGCAGCCCTCTCCAGTATTCTTGCCTGGGAAATCCCATGGACAGAGGAGTCTGGCTTGTGACAGTCTATGGGGTTGCAAAGAGTCTGACATGACTTAGAAACTGAGTATTCACACTTAATCGTCCCTGTGTATATACATCATCACTTTATTGGCATTCTGAACAACCTAAACTGCTCTTCTCTTCAACAGATTCCTCATGGCATTTTTCACCTCCACGTTTCTCACTGTGTAAATGATAGGATTTAACATGGGCGTGAGGATTGCAGAGAACACAGTCACCCACTTGTCCACAGGATAGGTGGCCACAGGACGCGTGTAGGTGAACACACAAGGCACAAAGAAGAGCACCACTGCTGTAAAATGGGCGCCGCATGTAGAGAGGGCTCTGCGCCGTCCTTCAGAGCCGTGGGACTTCAGGGCGCTCAGGATGCCTGTGTAGGAGATGAGCAGTAGAAAGAAAATGAGCAGGCACATGCCTCCACTGTTGGCGGCCACCACCATTCCCAGCCTGTAGGTGTCACTGCAGGCGAGTTCCAACAGAGAGAAGAAATCACACGTGAAGTGGTCAATGACATTGGGACCACAGAAGGTCAAGTCCATGGTGAAAAGAATCTGCACAGTGGCGTGCAGGAGCCCCCCGATCCAGGCCACCACCCCCAGCAGCTGGCAGAGCCCCTGTCACATGATGGCCGTGTAGTGCAGAGGCTTGCAGATGGCCACATAGCAGTCGTAGGCCATGACAGTGAGGATGATAACCTCCGAGGCTGCCAGGAAGTGCTCCAAAAAAATCTGAGTCAGGCATCCTCGCCAGGAGATGGCTCTACTCTGGATCAGCAGGTCAATGATCAATTTAGGCGTGGTGACTGAGGTGAATGATGCATCTAATAAAACCAAGTAAGTGAGAAAGAAGTACATGGGAGCAGCAAGCGTGGGGCTGAGGGAGATGGTGATGACGATGAGCAGATTGGACAGAACAGTGAATAAAAAAATAAACAGAAAGACAATGAAGAGTATTTTCTGCAGGTGTGGATTCTGTGTGAGTCCCAGGAGAACAAATTCAGTCACACTGTTGGAAGGGCTGAAGACACCCATTCAGCAAGGAACAGCTTCCTGGGGCCTGACTTACCTACAAAGGAACAAAGAATGATATTCATTCATCAACAAATTGTGGTCTGACAATCACTGTAACTGCAGAGTATGCCCTTGACACTTTGTCCCAGTCCTTGTTTCAATTTTTTTCTTATTTCCTCCGCAAAGCTTTCCATCTCTTCAGATACCTAGAACCAGTCACCAGCAAACCATCTGTAGGGCAAATCTGATGTGTAATATACAGAGAAAACAGTGGACTGTCTACTTGAGATCTGAATTCTCCTTCAATTCTGACCCCACTGGATTTTGCTGCATCATCTCAGTTCTTCAGGCCCTTCACTGTGTCTGTGAGGTTACAAATCGCAATTCTCAGATGTATTTTATAGGCTAACAACTGCTGTACACAGGTAAGTGTTATTCCCTTTTCCATGATGGAATTTCGGTTTGGCATCTTGACTCTCAACTTTGGAAAGAAAAAACATGATCAAGAAATATCAGCTAAACAGGGAGTTTCAGTTCAGTTCAGTTCAGTCGCTCAGTAGTGTCCAACTCTCTGCAACCCCATGAATCACAGCAGGAAAGATATAAGCATCTGAATGCAGAGTTCCAAAGAATAGCAGGGAGAAATAAGAAAGCCTTCCTCAGTGATCAATGCAAAGAAATAGAGGAAAACAACAGAATAGGAAAAACAGCGAGTTTAGGGAACTCTATATAAGTGCTTGGTGAAACATCCTTTCTGGTACCTATCAGAACACATAAACTATTCACTTGTGCTTCCTTCCTGTCCCACTAGAGTGCATGGAGCAATGTCCACAGTGCCTGAAACCTATCAGGTGATGAGTAAATGTTTAGTATTAAATTGTCATTCTCCAAAAGTAAGGATGTGCTTGTTTCCCCAAAGCATAAACTCAACAGAAATTCAAATGCCCTTGTCCTCCAGCTCTGTTGATCTATGATCTCTGTACTGTATGAGAAATTTGAAGGGAAGCTCCACTCCAGTTTAAGAGTTTCTGGACACCCTCCAGAGTAAGCATGACAATATTTCAGTTCAGTTCAATCACTCAGTCATGTCCGACTCTTTGCAACCCCATGAATCACAGCACGCCAGGCCTCCCTGTCTATCACCAACTCCCGGAGTTCACTCAAACTCATGTCCACAGAGTTGGTGATGCCATCCAGCCATCTCATTCTCCGTCGTCCCCTTTTCTTCCTGCCCCCAACCTTTCCCAGCATCAGTCTTTTCCAGTGAGTCAGCTCGTCGCATGAAGTGGCCAAAGTATTGCAGTTTCAGCTTCAGCATCAGTCCTTCCAATGAACACCCAGGATTGATCTCCTTTAGAATGGACTGGTTGGATCTCCTTGTGGTACAAGGGACTCTCAAGAGTCTTCTGCAACACCACAGTTCAAAAGCATCAATTCTTCGGCCATCAGCTTTCTTCACAGTCCAACTCTCACATCCATACATGACCACGGGAAAAACTATAGCCTTGACTAGATGGACCTTGCATGTTATGGATCATTTTACTTTAAAGATAATTTGTGTATATGTTAATTGATTATTTTATTTTTCAAAATTCTGCTCCACATATAATGTAATATACATATTCTGTTTATTCATTGCGTCAGTGTGTGTGTGTGTGTGTGTGTGTGTATTAGTTGCTCAGCTGTGTCTGACTCTTTGCAACCCCATGGACTGTAATCTGCCAGACCTCAGGCTCCTCTGTCCATGATAATGTCCAGGCAAGAATACTGAAGTGAGTTGCCACCCGCTTCTCCAGGGGATCTTCCCAAACCAGGGTAAGAACCCAGGTCTCCTGCATTGGAAGCAGATTCTTTACCATTTGTGCCACCAGAGAAACCCATAACTTCAGTTCAGTTCTGTTCACTTCAGTTGCTCAGTCGTGTCTGACTCTTTGCGACTCCATGAATCACAGCATGCCAGGCCTCCATGTCCATCACCAACTCCCGGAGTTCACTCAAACTCATCTCCATCAAGTTGGTGATGCCATTCAGCCATCTCATTCTCTGTCGTCCCCTTCTCCTCCCGCCCCCAATCCCTCCCAGCATCAGAGTCTTTTCCAGTGAGTCAACTCGTCGCATGAGGTGGCCAAAGTATTGGAGTTTCAGCTTTAGCATCAGTCCTTCCAATGAACACCCAGGATTTATCTCCTTTAGGATGCACTGGTCGGATCTCCTTGCAGTCCAAGAGACTCTCAAGAGTGTTCTCCAACACCACAGTTCAAAAGCACCAATTCTTTGGCCATCAGCTTTCTTCACAGTCCAACTCTCACATCCATACATGACCACGGAAAAAACCATAGCCTTGAATAGATGGACCTTGGTTAGCAAAGTAATGTCTCTGCTTTTTAATATGCTATCTAGGTTGGTCATAACTTTCCTTCCAAGGAGTATGCATCTTTTAATTTCATGGCTGCAATCAGCATCCATAGTGATTCTTACCTACTCTTAAAAATTCCTTCATATCTATGCTCCCATGCAAAGCAATCAACATCTTTATTGTACTCTAGACCATATTTCCTTCTTGTTTGCATGAAGGCATTGGTCTAAAAATAGCTTCTATATCTATTTTATCTACATTTTGCTTTTTATTTGATCATTTTACTTCAGCAAAGAAGCAAATCTGCTATACCCTTCATTAAAGTGAAATCTCCCATTGATTCCTTTTCCTTCATCAGTTGCTCTTTCATTTCATTCTCTCCTCTTTCTTACAAAACACAAGAGATTCTCTAACACTTGTCTCCCATTTCTCTCCTTCTGTTTGGTTTAAACACTTTCAGCAGTTAAATTTCTCTTTTCTGGGTCACCAGTGCCCTCTACGTTATTCCACATAACTGTCACACTCACTTCTTATCTTACAGAATCCACCAGCAGTGTTTCATCCCATCTTTCTTGGCACACTCTTTGAGCAATGATTCTTTGAGGTTGAGACCTGGAAATCCAAATCCCTCCATGGTATTTCCACCTGAATGACTAATAGATTTCTTAAACAGGCCAATGCCAAAGCATATTTTCATGAAAATTGATATAACAACTCTAAAATTATATGCATGTGTGCTTGTCTTTAAATAAGTTTGGTGACAGAAGAAAAGAAGAGAAGAATAAGAAACTAGATTTATTAGATGTTAGAACACACCACATTCCAGAAAGTTTGGCTCTAGGTGAGTGAGCACACCATCGTGATTATTTGGGTTGTGAGGATCCTTTTTGTATAGTTCTTCCGTGTATTCTTGCCACCTCTTCTTAACATCATCTGCTTCTTTTAGGTTGATACCCTTTCTGTCTTTATTGAGCCTGTCTTTGCATGAAATATTCCCTTGGTATCTCTAATTTTCTTGAAGAGATCTCTAGTCTTTCCTATTCTATTGTTTTCCTCTATTTCTTGGCATTAATCACTGAGGAAGGCTTTCTCATCTCTCCTTGCGATTCTTTGGAACTCTGCATTCAAATGGGTATATCTTTCCTTTTCTCCTTTGCTTTTCGCTTCTCTTCTTTTCATAGCTATTTGTAAGGCTACCCCAGACAGCCAGTTTGCTTTTTTGCATCTCTTTTTCTTGGGGATGGTCTTGATCCCTGTCTCCTGTACAATGTCAGGAACCTCCATTCATAGTTCATCAGGCACTCTATCAGATCTAATCCGTTAAAACTATTTCTCACTTCCACTATATAATCATACGGGATTTGATTCTGGAATGTGATGTCAAGTGGGCCTTAGGAAGTATCACTACGGACAAAGCTAGTGGAGGTGATGGAATTCCAGTTGAGCTATTTCAAATCCTAAAAGATGATGCTGTGAAAGTGCTGCATGCAATATGTCAGAAAATTTGGAAAACTCAGCAGTGGCCACAGGACTGGAAAAGGTCAGTTTTCATTCTAACTGTGTGGATCACAATAAACTGTGGAACATTCTGAAAGAGATGGGAATCCCAGACCACCTGACCTGCCTCTTGAGAAACCTGTCTGCAGGTTAGGAAGCAACAGTTAGAACTGAACATGGAACGACAGACTGGTTCCAAATAGGAAAAGTTGTACGTCAAGGCTGTATATTGTCACCTTGCTTATTTAACTTATATGCAGAGTACATCATGAGGAACGCTGGGCTGGAAGAAGCACAAGCTGGAATCAAGATTGCTGGGAGAAATATCAATAATCTCAAATATGCAGATGACACTACCCTTATGGCAGAAAGTTAAGAAGAACTCAAAAGCCTCTTTGAAAGAGGAGAGTGAAAAGGTTGGCTTGAAGCTCAACATTCAGAAAACAAAGATCATGGCATCTGGTCCCATCACTTCATGGGAAATAGAAGGAAAAACAGTGGAAACAGTGTCAGACTTTATTTTGGGGGGCTCCAAAATCACTGCAGATGCTGATTGCAGCCATGAAATTAAAAGATGCTTACTCCTTGGAAGGAAAGTTATAACCAACCTTGATAATATGTTAAAAAGCAGAGACATTACTTTGCCAACAAAGGTCCATCTAGTCAAGGCTATGGTTTTTCCCGTGGTCATGTATGGATGTGAAAGTTGGACTGTGAAAAAAGCTGATGGCCGAAGAATTGATGCTTTTGAACTGTGGTGTTGCAGAAGACTCTTGAGAGTCCCTTGTACCGCAAGGATATCCAACCAGTCCATTCTGAGGGAGATCAATCCTGGGTGTTCATTGGAAGGACTGATGCTAAAGCTGAAACTGCAATACTTTGGCCATCTCATGCGATGAGTTGACTCACTGGAAAAGACTCTGATGCTGGGAAAGGTTGGGGGCGGGAGGAGAAGGGGACGAACGAGAATGAGATGGCTGGATGGCATCACCGACTCGATGGACATGAGTTTGGGTGAACTCCGGGAGTTGGTGATGGACAGGGAGGTTGGCGTGCTGTGATTCATGGGGTCGCGGAGAGTCGGACACGACTGAGCGACTGAACTGAACTGAACTGCAAAGAATGGCAATGCCAAAGAATGCTCAAACTACCGTAATTGCACTCATCTCACACGCTAGTAAAGTCATGCTCAAAATTCTCCAAACCAGGCTTCAGCAATACGTGAACCATGAACTTCCAGATGTTCTGTGTTAGAAAAGGCAGAGATCAAATTGCCAACATTCGATGGATCATCGAAAAAGCAAGAGAGTTCCAGAAACACATCTATTTCTGCTTTATTGACTACGTCAAAACCTTGGACTGTGTGGATCACAATAAACTGTGGAAAATTCTGAAAAAGCTGGGAATACCAGACTACCTGACCTGGCTCTTGAGAAATCTTTCTCCAGGTCAGGAAGCAACAGTTAGAACTGGACATGGAACAATAGACTGGTTCCAAATAGGAAAAGGATTATGTCAAGGCTGTATATTGTCACCCTGCTTATTTAACTTCTATGCAGAGTACATCATGAGAAATGCTGGGCTGGAAGAAGCACAAGCTGGAATCAAGATTGCCGGGAGAAATATCAATAACCTCAGATATGCAGATGACACCACCCTTATGGCAGAAAGAGAAGAAGAACCAAAGAGCCTCTTGAAAAAAGTGAAAGAGGAGAGTGAAAAAGTTGGCTTGAAGCTCAACATTTAGAAAACGAAGATCTTGGCATCTGGTCCCATCACTTCATGGCAGATAGATTGGGAAACAGTGGAAACAGTGACAGACCTTATATTTTTGGGCTTTAAAATCACTGCAGATGGTGATTGCAGTCAAAAAAGTTAAAAGATGCTTAGCTAATTGCTGAAGAATTGATGCTTTTGAACTCTGGTGCTGGAGAAGACTCTTGAGTGTCCCTTGGACTGCAAGGAGATCCAACCAGTCCATTCTAAAGGAGATCATACCTGGGTGTTCATCGGAAGGACTGATGCTAAAGCTGAAACTCCAATACTTTGGCCACCTCATGCGACGAGTTGACTCACTGGAAAAGACTCTGATGCTGGGAGGGATTGGGGGTGAAAGGAGATGGGGACGACAGAGAATGAGATGGCTGGATGGCATCACCGAATCGATGGACATGAGTTTGGGTGAACTCCGGGAGTTGGTGATGGACAGTGAGCCCTGGCGTGCTGTGATTCATGGGGTTGCAAAGAGTCGGACATGACTGAGCGACTGAACTGAACTGAACTGAATGGTTCTATAAAGTGATATACATGAGTTTGGGTGAACTCCAGGAGTTGGTGATGGACAGGGAGGCCTGGCGTGCTATGATTCATGGGGTCACAAAAAGTTGGACACGACTGAGCGACTGAACTGAACTGATTCCTTGGAAGTAAAGAAATGACCAATCTAGACAGAAAATTAAAAAGCAGAGACATTACTTTGTCAACAAATGTCCGCCTAGTCAAGACTATGATTTTTCCAGTTGTCATGTATGGATTTGAGAGTTGTACTATAAAGAAATCTGAGCAGTGAAGAATTGATACTTTTGAACTTGGTGTTGGAGAAGACTCTTGAGAGTCCCTTGGACTGCAAAGAGATCCAATCAGTCCATCCTAAAGGAAATCAGTCCTGGGTGTTCATTGGAAGGCCTGATATTGAAGCTGAATCTAATATTATGGCCACCTGATGCGAAGAACTGACTCATTTGAAAAGACCCTGATTTTGGGAAAGATTGAAAGAAGGAGGAGAAGGGGACGAATGAGGTTGAGATGGTTGGATGTCATCACTGACTCACTGGACGTGGGTTTGGGTAGACTCCGGCAGTTGGTGATGGGCAGGCAGTTCTGGCTTGCTGCAGTCCATGGGGTCGCGAAGAGTTGGACACAACTGAGCTACTGAACTAAACTGAACTGATGTGTGAAATAATACTTCACTGTGGTTTAATTTGCCAAAACAGTCTTTAGAAAGGACAGAGCTTAAAGTTTCAACTTTCAAGATTTCAGACTACTTCAAAGCTACAGTAATCAAAACAAGGAACAAAAGCAGACAGAGAGGTTAATGTAACAAAACAGACAGCCTAGAAATAAACCCACACACTATGGTCCATTAATCTATGATCTTAAAAGTGGCAAGAATATGCAGTTGGAGAAGGCATCCTCTTCATTAAATGATGGTCAAAGAATTAAAAAGCTACATGTAAAAGAATGAAATTAAAACATTTTCTAACACCATATACTTTTAAAGGTATACTCAAAAGAGCTGAATGTCAGACTGAAAGCCATACAACTAAAGGGCAGTATAGGTAGAACACTCTGACATAAATCATAGCAATGTTTTTAATGGATCATAATTAAAAGTATTTTCACAGCAATGGAAGCTATAAACAAGATGAAAAGATATCTTGAATGGGAGAAAATATTTGCTAGTAATTTGTTTGATAAGGGGTTAATATCCAAAATACATACATAGCTCATACAGTTAAAAAAATAAAAAAACAACTGATTCAAACTGAAGACCTAACAGAACTTTTTCCAAAGAAGACATGCAGTTGGTCAAGAGGCACTTAAAAAGATGCTTAAAGTTGTTACTCTTTAAAGAAATGTAAATTGTATCCTCTTCTTTCTTAAAAGGCACTGTTTTATGTGTGAAATTCTTGCTTAGATTTTTTTGTTTGTTTGTTTGAAACTTAGACTGTTGTTCAGTCAGCTCAGACTCTGCAACCTGTCGCCCACAGCACACCAGGCTTCCTTGTCCATTATCTCCCAGAATTTGCACAAATTCGTGTCCATTGAGTCCGTGATCCTATCTAAATATCTCATTTCATTGACTATATTAGAGCACACTTTTCCGTTCTGCTAAGTTTCTAACACCAGGAAGGGCAATTTAGGTACTAACTGGTAGCATAGCTGTTTCTGGATGACCCACTTTCTTTTTAATGAATAACTATTTTTATTCTTTTTTTTTTTAACCTGCTCTCTCTACCATTCATTTGTTTTATTCCTCTTTTTTCCCTGGTAAGTTTGTTCAGAGGGAAGAAGCTAAGAATTCCAAATACTTGTTTATATGTGATTAAAGGGCGTGAGAAAAATTGACTTGTTTTCCTAATAAGATAAACAGACAAAAGAAAGCTGTTTATCACACATGAAGTGTTTCTGACTAGCACAGTGGGGGGACTTTCGGGAGGACACTGTCTATGATGCCAAACCTTATGTCATTGTTTCTTAAAATATTCCCCCTGGAATTCAGAGAAGAACGTTTTTTTTGCTACTCTATGAAAAGGTTGCTATCATAAAGGATGGTCAGAATTGACACTTTCTTAGTGTCTTCTAGCAGGTAAGTGAAAAACATTTTTCATGTTTTACTCTAGTGGTGTAATTACAAAATTAGCCATCAAATTTTCTAATATATTTCCATATCTATTTTGAATGCACTTTTAACCACAGAACTCTGTGAAAGTTTTTTTTTTTAAGATTTACTGTTAATAAAAGAAATAAATAAAATGAACACAAATGAGGAAAAACAATGTTACAAACTCAATAAATCTTGACATGTTAAAACTCATTATTGTAATGAAATAATAGAGGAATGTATTTCATGTGTTATTGTTTTCATTGCAAATTCTAGAGATAGCAGAGTGTAAGAAAGTTCATGCATAACGTTGATGCAAGGAAGTGTGAGAAGATAAACCCTCACTAGGAGCTAGGAGTACTAGAAATAACACATGTACACCCAGGGCAGATTCATGTCAATGTATGGCAAAACCAATACAATAATGTAAAGTAATTAGCCTCCAATTAAAATAAATAAATTAAAAAAAAAAGACAAGGTTTATGGAAACAGTGATCTTCACATAGCTTTGGGAAAATGGCAACTTTTCCATCTCCATGTGACAACTTTGCACAGAATATTGTATATCACTGTATAGAATCATTCAGTTCAGTTCATTTCAGTTCAGTCGCTCAGTCGTGTCCAACTCTTTGCGACCCCATGAATCACAGCATGCCAGACCTCCCTGTCCATCACCAACTCCCGGAGTTCACTCAAACTCATGTCCTTCAAGTTGGTGATGCCATCCAGCCATCTCATTCTCTGTCGTCCCCGTCTCCTCCCACCCCCAATCTCTCCCAGCATCAGAGTCTTTTCCAGTGAGTCAACTCGTCGCATGAGGTGGCCAAAGTATTGCAGTTTCAGCTTTAGCATCAGTCCTTGCAATGAACACCCAGGATTGATCTCCTTTAGAATGGACTGGTTGGATCTCCTTGCAGTCCAAGGGACTCTCAAGAGTCTTCTCCAGCACCACAGTTCAAAAGCATCAATTCTTCAGCGATCAGCTTTCTTCACAGTCCAACTCTCACATCCATACATAACCATGGGAAAACCCATAGCCTTGATTAGACGGACATTTGTTGGCAAAGTAATGTCTCTGCTTTTTATTACTCCTTCTATTCTCCAAAAATAGCATCATAAGTTTTTAATTGGCACTTTCCACATTTCAAGCATTTAATTTGAAAAGGTAAATACCTAATTCTCAGAAAACTTTTGGAGGAAACACGGCAATGAAGAGCCTGAAAACTATAATTAAGTTGAAAGATAATGTGTCATTTATGGGGGATGAGCACTCCTGAGAAATATTGGGTAGAAATATTTTCTTTTCATCAGTATTTGTATCTGTCAGTGTTCTTCGACATTTGGTCTTTTTTACCCTTACCCCTCCACCAGGCACCAGTTCTATGCCTAATAAGATTTGAACAGAAAAGAAATATTAATTTATCTCTACATATGGTAAGCAGAGATATACATAAAGCATGAATAATGAGCGCCTTGGGGCCACTTTCTGACTCGCAGGCCGGCTGTTTTCTAAGGCGTCTGTGGGTCAGATAATCAGGAATCATACGGACAGATGAGGAGCTCAGCGAGGGAAGATTATATACTCTTTTCCTTGGACTACTGAGTGATAAATAATCTCCGGACAATCTGTTGAACTTTCCACAAAGAATGGCAAGTTCTGCAAAGAAATAAAGTGAGTGGAGAATTTCCTATAAAGATGGACATCTAGGGCAACCGAGTCAGGGGGAAGTGGACAAAGAGCCTCCTTAAATTAAGCAATGCTTCTCCCTGTGGCCTCTGCCGTAAGACAGCTCATAAGCACAGAAGAATCTGCCTAACGCTAAATAGATAATGTTTCACCCTTATCTATTTTTCAGCTTTGCATGCGTGATTTTCTTTTAGGTCTTCTCTCCCAGCCCCCACATCAAAAGATTATCTCCTTAACAAATATAGTCATTTTAAATTTGTAACATCCATTTCAAGAGTAGAAGTGAAGACCGTATCTATTGAAAACCAGCATTGCTTCTTTTTAAAAGTACATCTTCTGTCTTCTTCTTTGCTTTTTTCTGAGACTTGCGGATTTTCAGATACTTGAACAAGACAAGCTCTCCTGGGAATAAAACCATGATTGGATCCTATACCAACCACCTGATGACACACAACTATCTCCCCAAATTACTCCAGATCTAAGACGCTTAAGAGAAAAATACTAACTTTTGAGCAATAACCCGCCATCCTTCACTTAGTACCATAACTTCAGGAATTCTGAGTATTCTACATGGTGTTTTTAGAAGTTGGAAAAAAAGATAAACTGGAATATTTGAGATAATGGCATATGAAATAACATTTATTTCTGATAGCTGCTGCTGCAGGTAAGTCACTTCAGTCGTGTCCGACTCTGTGTGACCCCATAGACGGAAGCCCACCAGGCTCCCCCGTCCCTCGGATTCTCCAGGCAAGAACCCTGGAGTGGGTTGCCATTTCCTTCTACAATGTGTGAAAGTGAAAAGTGAAAGTGAAGTCGCTCAGTCGTGTCCGACTCTTAGTGACCCCACGGACTGCAGCCTACCAGGCTCCTCCATCCATGGGATTCTCCAGGCTAGAGTACTGGAGTGGCTTGCCATTAGTATTTGTCTAATACAGAATTTCACATTCATGACGATAACAGCAGATTATTTAAAAGGTATATTTCCTGTTCATTGCTCAAGTTGCAATAACTGGAATAAGAGGGCAAGGAAGAGGCGGAACACATGAAATATATATAAACATATATATGATCACATATCTCTATGTATAGCAATTATGTGATACATAAATGTTTATGCATGATGTTTTTAACAGAGTTAAAGGGGTAGTGTGACTTTATATGTATATCATGAACCTCCAAAGGCAGTCATGTATATCCCAAATCCCAGTGATATACCATGAAAAACATGTGCCATAAAATTTTTGAATATGACAAACAAATGAAAGAAATAACAAAGACACATCTCTTAACTATGCATTCAACAAATTGGAAACTTTAATCAATAATGGTATCACACTTAGCAAGCTTTATGAAAAGAAATTCTTATAGGAAATTCTTACTTTCAGAAGCTTATTTGAAACTCACAGTAAACCTTTGCAGTGATCATTAAAAATTATCACACAAAGTTTTAACATGAGTTATTAAGAAATCACAGGTACAATGGCCCCCAAAAGCAATATTCCATAACATCATGTAACATCCTATGAATTATTTCCTTATTTTTTTCAGATTAATCATTTAACACTCATCTCTTCTCCTCTTTCATAAAATCATGCAGCTGAAAAATAATGTGACTGAATTTATTCTGCTTGGGTTGACACAAGATCCTGTTAGGAAGAAAATAGTGTTTGTCATTTTCTTGATTCTTTACTTGGGGATATTGCTGGGTAACCTGCTGATTATTGTCACCGTCAAGACCAGCCGGGCACTTGGGAGTCCAATGTACTTCTTCCTTTTCTACCTATCCTTATCTGATGCCTGCTTCTGTACTTCCATAGCTCCTAGAATGATTGCTGATGCCCTTTTGAAGAAGACCACTATCTCTTTCAGTGAGTGCATGATCCAAGTCTTTGCATTCCACTTCTTTGGCTGCCTGGAGGTCTTCATCCTGATCCTCATGGCTGTTGACCGCTATGTGGCCATCTGTAAGCCTCTACACTACATGACCATCATGAGCCATCGAGTCTGCGGTGTGCTAATGTCCCTGGCCTGGGTGGGGTCCTGTGTGCATTCATCAGCTCAGATTCTTCTAGCCTTGAGTCTGCCTTTCTGTGGTCCCAATGTGATTGACCACTACTTCTGTGACTTGCAGCCTTTGTTGAAACTTGCCTGTACAGACACCTATGTGACCAACCTACTCTTGGTGTCCAACAGCGGGGCCATCTGTACCGTGAGCTTCGTCATGCTGATGCTCTCCTATGCTATCATCTTGCATTCTCTGAGAAACCACAGCGCTGAGGGGAGGAGAAAAGCCCTCTCCACCTGCATCTCCCACGTCATCGTGGTCATCTTGTTCTTTGGTCCTTGCATATTTATATACACTCGCCCGGCTACCACCTTCTCCATGGATAAGATGATAGCTGTGTTTTATACAATTGGGACACCTTTGTTGAACCCTCTGATTTATACCCTGAGGAATGCAGAAGTGAAAAATGCCATGAGGATGTTATGGAGTAAGAAGTTGATGTCAGATGACAAAATATGAGTAGAAATTTCAAGATTTATTCAGTGTTTGAACTGACCTAGAAAAAGTCCATAGAGACCATTCTCGTCTCGTTGTGCAGTTAGCATAATTCTATCTTAGGGTGTGACAGCCACTGCCCTTAAGATTGAAAAGCAGCGTGCACACACATACTTGTTAGTGTTGAGTCCGTCTTATGTAGAGGAAGAGAGGACACTAGGTATAAGCAGGCTTTAAAGCCCAGCAGCTTGGACGCTGTGTCTCTGTATCTCTCACTTGCTGTATTAATGTCTCTGAGGTTTTCATCTAATGTGTTCCCTGCCCTTCTTCACCTTGCTGTCTCCTGTTTTGCTCCTATGTAATCTTGCCCTATATTCTTAAATACACAACTTAGTAACATTTTTGTTTCCTCAACATTTTTATTAAAAGTTTCTCTTTCATCATGTCTAGTCAATGCCCTTCAATTAGCTTTTTTGTTCCTGATTAATACTAGATTCAAATAACAGCAGAAGCTTCATGTAGTAAGAGACAGTATATCAGATCAGATCAGATCAGTCGCTCAGTCATGTCCGACTCTCTGCGACCCCATGAATCACAGCACGCCAGGCCTCCCTGTCCATCAGAGACAGTATATAATCTAGCATTTTTTTCCTTTCAATATTTTTTGATCACTCCAAATTCTTACCATACATTTAAGCAAACCCTTCCTTCTCAGGTGGAAAGTTAACATTCTGAGGTCAGATTTTTCAATCTTAAGAAGGTTTTAATTGTTCAGTTTCTTCTCACTTTCGCATTTTTAATAAAGTCTACACTGTGCTCCTCACATGACTGAAGTGACTTGGTTCACATGCACACTATGCTCCTAATATGGTTTCTTCTAATTCGGGGACAATATAAAGGTTTCTCTTGAATCGTACCAATCATGATATTGAAAAAATAATGGTGGCTATTATAAATATAGTATGTATATTACAAAATAAATAGATTTATGTGGGACTGTAGATAGAGTGTAGACAGTTGATGTCAGTGAATTTCAAAATATTAATATATTGAATATGCTGAATGATATAAGTCAGAAGTTATTTATGCTTGAGAAAGAATTATTTATGTACACATATATGAATTATGAATTTCCTTTCTTGAAAAGGAAAAACTAGAATCAGGAAAAAGTATAGTGGTCTCTAGAAATTCCAAAGGAGAAGCAATGGGAAGAATAGGTAGCACAAAAACCAGTTTTAGCAAAGGAAAATAATTCTGTTTTAGATACTTCAAAGACGACATACAAATGAACAAGAGGCATATTAAAGATGCTCAATATTACTAAGTATTAGAGAAATGCAAGGTGAAGCTACAATAAGATGTCACCTCACAGCTCTCAGAATGACCATCATTAAAAATGTCTACAAATGATGAATGTCCATTTTTGCTTAAAAATGTCTACAAATGGAGAGGGTGGGGGGAAATGGGAACTCATCCTCATTGCTGGTGTGAATGTAAAATGATACAATACCTAAGGAGAACAATATAGAGGTTCCTTAAAAATGTACTCAATATACCTACTATGTGACCCAGCATACGGATCCTGGATATATACTAGGAGAAAACAACGGTTCAAAAGGTTACACGCACCCGATGTTCATCACAGTGCTGTTTACAATAGCCAAGACTTGGAAGCATTCTCATAAAAGAGAATGGAGAAACAAGATACACTGTGTATATATATATATACACAATGTGTATATATATATATATACACAATGGAATATTACCCAGTAATTAAAAAGAATGAAATATACCAATTACAGCAACAAGGTTGGACCTGAGTTTATCATACTAAGTGAAGTAAGTCAGACAGAGAAAAACAAATATCATATGATATGGCTTATATGCCAGAATCTTAAAGTAAAAGATACAAATAGACTTATTTATAAAACAGGAACAATCAGAGACTTAGAGAACACAATTATGATTAACAAGGGGATAAAGGGGGGAGGGGAGGGATAGACTGTGAGTTTGGGATTGACATGTACATGCTGCTGTATTTAAAATAGATAATCAAGAACCTAATGTACAGCACAGGGACCTCTGGTTAATATTCTATAATAATCTAAATGGGAAAATAATTTAAAAAACAAAGGATGCTTGTATGGGAATAACTGAATCACTTTGCTGCATACATGCAACTAACACATCATTGCTAATCAATTGTATTTTAATATAAAATAAAAATATAAAAACAACTAAATGAACGAAAGCAAGGTTGTGAAGTGCTGATACAAGAATAAACATAAAAATCATTGAAACATAATAGAAAGTCCATAAATAGACTTAAAAAATGAAAAGTTTTACAAAGATATCAAAGTAATTAAAGCAGAAATAATATATTTTTCAACAAATTATACCACATCAATTGGATATCCTTATATAAAAAAAGGAACCTCAATCACTACCTCATGCGATAGATGAAAATTAGCTCAAAATGAGTCATAGATCAAAAAGTCAAAGTTAAACCCATAAAAATTCTGTAAAAAACTACAATCAAGAACCATAAAGAAACTAAAAGGTTGACATTGTTAATATTTTAAATCTTCTGATCATTAGAGATCATAATTTTAAAAATAAAAAGGCAGTTCACAGAGTACGAAAAAGTTGTATCTACATCCGCATGTACCAAATTTAACATTATATATAAATTTATGTGCAAAATTGTGTATGTAAATTCATTTTATATATGATGCATATATATGAAAGAAGAACTGTATCTAGAATATATATATAAATCACCCACAATTTAGTGATGAGAAACCCAGAACTCTTATTTTAAATTGCACAGAGGTCTTAAAAAAATTCCAAAAAAAGGTATAGAAATTGCCTCTAATATAATTTTAAAAATTATCAGCTTCAGTAGTTATCAAGAAATCAAAGTAAAAACTCAATAGTTTATCACTACATACTTCCTAGAAGGACCAAAATGATACCAAGTGACAGAGACGTCAAATAATTCACTTTGACATCAGAACTAATTTCCTGTGTTTTATGTATCTATCCACATGTGTAATGTCACTCAGCATTCCACAATGTCTGTCACAACTGTCCCAGACAAAACTTAATGAAAAACTTTTTAGAGTTTCTCTTTATAGTCATAGCCTTCTAATGATTGTGAAAAACAAGTTTTGTATTCAAATACTTTTAAATGGCTGCCATTAGTCTTATGGCCTCACTGCTCCAGCTCTCAAGAAATCAGTACTAGGTTTCCAGGAACTTTGATACTGATAACAAGAAAGACGTTCTCTGACATGAGTGCAGAAATTAACTTCATCGCAGGTCCCAAGGCTGGAATACTGCTCTCCTTGTCATTCACATGGCATTGTCCTTCTTAGAAAACCAGGCTCGTATAAAGGGGATTCACCTATTTTAGCTGCAAGTGCAGGGAATACAACTCTCCACTCAAGAATGAGTGTTTCTCAAGCATGTCTCTTCAGAATACCTGCTTGTAAGAAAAAGCCTTTCCATCAAAGCAGATAATTAGTTCCTGGGAGAGAAAAGAGCAGCTATAAGACAAAGTCCTTGAATCTTTATCGGAACCTTGTTAAATATCCGTGCAATTGAAAATGTTTTTATCTGCTGTTTACATTTCCAGAGAAAGACTTGTCAAGAGTTGAAAGATCCATTTGAAGGTGTTTCCACCACATTTTCTGCCTACTGACTTTTGGAACAGACCATCCATGGATGATCATTTCTCCATGGTTTTCTATCTCAATTTATTCTAAGTTCAAGTTCCAGGTTTTCTGTGAAATTTCATTGACTCTTTAGGCTAGAAGGAAATATGTAAACATATAGAATGACTTATCTCCTAATGATTTGATACTGAGTTATCTGAATAGCTTCTTTCTGAAAATGTTCCATCTTTCTTATTGAAAGTTCCTTATCCTAAGAGGAGGTCAGTTTGAAGATGGGATTAGTTCTGAATACCGTCAAATACCATTAATGTCATCTAAGACCAGAAGGTAAGTTCTTCAGCAGTGGTGATGCTTAGTAAAGACTGTTACTTTATGTACGTTGCTGTTGTTCAGCTCCTCACTTGTGTCCGACTCTTTGTGGCCCCATGGACTGCAGCACGCCAGGCCTCCCTGTCCTTCACCATCTCCTGGAGCTTGCTCAGACTCCAGTCCATTGATATGAGCTTATGTATATAGTAATTATGTTTTAACACTTTTCAAAAACAATAGCAATTTTGAGCGGGGTTCAGGATGGGAACACATGTTCACGTGTGGTGGATTCATGTCAGTGTATGGCAAAACCAATACAATATTGCAAAGTAATTAGCCTCCAATTAAAATAAATAAATGTATATAAAAAACAATAGTTAAAATGTTAAAAAATAAAGAATTAAATTTTAGAATTTATTTTTAATTGTAAAAGAAAGAATTCACCTTACTCTTCCGCAAAATTTTGAAAATGACAGTCCCAGTGATTGAGCATATTAGCTTGGGAACTAGAAACCCTGATTAGAATCTTGCCTTTTCCCACCTGCAGCTTCTTGATCTGGGGTGCATTTCTTGCCCTTTTTTCCTTATTTCTTCTAATATCAAGTGAGAAGACTAATCTCCCTCACAGGCTGTTATGTGAATATAAATGTATCCAACACACCATTGAAGACACACAGGAGAACTTTACTTATTTTTATCACTGTTTTTCACAGAGGATTAGGAAGAATTTACTTTTTTGGAAATAATACAGAAAAAAAATTAACCCTACATTAAACCGAGGAACAATCATCTCCAATTTTAAAGAAGCCAAAGAGACCCATATTATGCATAGCAGTTGCTCCAAAGAGTTCTACATATCCATGTTTGGACTAAACAAGTTATGGTTTGTATCAATTAATAATCATGTTGATGTATTTTTGTGTGTGAGGTGTATTTAAATTTTGTTTCCAATGGCATGATTAGTCTTAATTATTAAAAAAAGTATATGATGGCAAAATAAGTGTAGGTTAGAAAATTGGGTCTTACAAATTTCTTAATCTGATGAGATTCAATTTTTTCATTTGTCAAATTAAGTTAATGACATAATTATTGCTATTGTGTGCTATGATTATTTCTTCTATATGGATGGAATGATACCATTCACATAGATTTATCCCAGATCACTTCTCTACCTGGATGACACCTTGCAGGTAGCTCTGTGTTTGAAAGCTGAATGGTCCATTCATAATGTTTATATTTATTTGTGCATCGTTTGCATACACACTTTTTTTTAGCAGTTTACCCACTCAGAGGTTAAAGCGTCTGCCTTCAATGCGGGAGATCTGGGTTCGATCCCTGGGTCGGGAAGATCCCCTGGAGAAGGAAACGGTAACCCACTCCAGTATTCTTGCCTGGAGAATCCCATGGACGGAGAAGCCTGGTAGGCTACAGTCCACGGGGTCGCAAAGAGTCGGACATGGCTGAGCGACGGAACGGAATATCACACATTTAGCCTCTGATTATTTGCGACTTCATATACTAACAGTCCAGAAGTGTACTTGTTGGAAAGGAACTCTCCTTTTTTTTCCTGACCCCCTCCCCAACTCCCCCATCATTCTTTCCAGAAGTAATGAACTGCAGTTAATGGCTGGATATGCATTTTTCTAGATGGTTTGTATGCATAAGGGTATATTTTGAAGCAGCAGTGGGTCATAAGGTATAGCTGATTTTTTAAGTGTTACTGAATACTGTGGGCACCTTTTTATGTGTGTGTGTGTGTGTGTGTGTTCCTGCCTAATCCTTTTCCTGTTGTCTGGTCTATCTGTCTGTGTTCATCACTTTAATAGCTGCTTCCTATTCTGTGAGTCATTCAATCCAGTCCTCATGATGGGACTGATCTTGTAAATAGCTCTACAGCCAGCATCTTTGCATACAGCTGTTTGTCCCTTTATCTGCTTCCTCAGGATAAACTCCTAGAAATGAGGTTGTTAGAGCAAAGGTAGGTCGTTACATGGAGGGCCCAGGAAGCTTTGCCAGGCTGAAACTCTCATTGGCAGTGTTGAGAACCCATTTTCTCCCAGCTGTCTTCACTGGTCACTGCACAGATGGGCCTGCCACCAGTATTAACAGCCACACATCTTAGGCTGAGGCTCTAAGCTTAAATTTGCATTGATCTCTGTTTACTCGGCATGCCCACTTTTTTCTCTATCACTGCACACTATGAAGTAGCACTAGTGGTAAAGAGCCCACCTGCCAATGGAGGAGAATTGAGATGTGGGTCTGATTGCTGGGTCAGGGCGATTGCCTGGAGGAGGAAATGGCAAGCCACTCCAGTATTCTTGCCTGGAAAGTCCCATGAAGAGAGGAACCTGTTGGGTTACAGTCTATGGGGTCGCATAGAGTCAGACACAACTGGGGTGACTTAGCGTGCACACAGCCATGCCATGCATGTAGTGATCTATCGTTAGCAGTGTACCTATGAATGACTGGATTAGGGAAATTTATAGGAAAGGTGTTAATTCTGTTGCAGTCACTGCTGTATCTTTTCAGTACTTTCCCATACCAATGCTCGGCTACAACTTGTGTCAGCTCGTATGTAGTCTGATTCCTGTATTCTTTCAGTCTTGCATCCTCCTGTCATACAAATCACACAAATATCTTTACTGGACTTATATGCAGCATTCCCTGTTTCTCAAATCTCTATTCATCCTTATACTCACAGTTTCAGTTACCTTACACGGGTTCCCATTTCCTAAGAGTAGCGAGAAAATCCATCAGCCATTCATAACTTTCACATCCATTTTCAGCCTCTTGGGCTTAGCTACTACTGTGGGCTTAGTCATGTCTGACTGTTTATGGCCCCATGGACTGTAGAGCATCTGGCTGCTCTGTCCATGGGATTTTCCAAGCAAGATGGAGTGGGTTGTCATTCACTTTTCCAGGGAATCTTCCTAACCCAGGGATAGAAGCTGCCTCTCCTATTTTTCTTGCATTGTCTGGCAAATTCTTTCTCACTGAACTACCTGGGAAGCTTTGCTACTACTATGTGTAATACCTGTTGATTCTCATTAGGCTCTGGGTCATCTCAAATGATTAAATGTGCACAGATGGTCTACTGTTGTGTGTGCATAGGATTCCTCATGTCTCCAACTATAAACATATCCTAGGAGAGGATTTGAGTTAACTTCGTTAACTTCAAGAGATCAGAAATATTTTCTTCCTTTATCAAAAGAATAAAGTTACTCTTCAGAATTCAGAACTCAATAGAACTTGGCTTTTATTACATGGAAAGGATAATGAATTCAAGATTGAGCTAATATGATGTATTTTTTTCAGGTTATGCAATGGGTTATGTAATTAATAATAATATAATATACATGGAGAATAGGAACAGTGTGACAGAGTTTGTTCTACTGGGACTCACACAGGATCCAAAGCTGCAGAGAGTCATATTTGCGGTGTTTCTGGTCATCTACATTGTCTCTGTGGTAGGGAATGTGCTCACCTTGGTCACCATCACAGTCAGCCCATTATTGGGGTCCCCGATGTACTTTTTCCTGGCTCATCTCTCTTTTACTGAAGCTTGTTACTCCTCTGTCAATAACCCGAAATTGATTGTAGATTCCCTTCATGAAACAAAAACTAGCTCTTTCAATGAATGCATGACTCAGATCTTTGGGGAACATTTGTTTGGAGGTGCTGATGTCATCCTGCTCACTGTGATGGCCTATGACCGCTACGTGGCCATCTGCAAGCCATTGCACTACACAAGCATCATGAACCGGCAGTTGTGTTGGCTGCTAATTGGAGTGGTGTGGGTGGGAAGCTTTCTTCATGGAACCATTCAGATCCTCTTCATCTTCCGCTTACCCTTCTGTGGCCCTAACGTCACTTTATGTGTGATCTGAACCCTTTGCTCAACCTTGCCTGCACTGACACCCACTCTCTAGGGCTCTTTGTTGCTGCCAACAGTGGTTTCCTCTGTCTGTTAAACTTCCTCCTCTTGTTGGGCTCCTATGTGGTCATTGCGTGCTCCCTAAGGACACATAGTTTGGAGGCGAGGCACAAGGCCCTCTCCACATGTGTCTCCCACATCACAGCTGTCATCATATTCCTTGTGCCCTGCATTTTTGTGTACCTGAGACCAGCAACTACTTTTCCGATTGATAAACCAGTTACTGTGTTTTATACAATGATAACTCCCATGTTAAATCCCTTAATCTATACCTTAAGAAATGCCCAGATGAAAAATGCCATTAGGAATTTGTATAAAAGAAAAGTGATTTCAGGTGATAGATAAAATTTACAGGAAGTCCAGCATTGATTCTACTAATGCAAAGGTCAAAAGACATTGCTGATGCTTTCAGCAGAGAATACCTATGAGATAAAAGGAAAATAAATAGCCAGTATACATCACAGATTCTGCAGGGGGGAGAAGAATTGGGTATAAGAAAAGTCAGGAAAAACTTAGCAGGAGATTACTTTTGCATGTTTGGAACATTCTACCAGGTTGGGGCTGAGTTTTTCTAGTTTCTTCAGTGTATGTGGATCAATAAACTCATTCTAATAAAACAAAATAAAATAAATTAAAAAAACACTCATATTTAGCAGTAATCTCTGTAACAATCCAATGAAGTCGACATTGCTACTACCCTCATTTTAGAGGTGGGAAAGCAAGCGGAAAGAGAAAAGTTCCAAAACAGAAATATTGAAGATTATTTAGCTGTATTTAGCTGACCTCTCAGACTGTGTTCTCAGCTACTGAGCTATGTTGCCAGGCAATGATAACAGAAAGGACACATGACTACATTATTACTTCCATTTTTGAGACAGACACTGTGCTGAATCACATACACACATACATACATATATATAATTTTATATATGGTATATAACTAGTTTAGGGGGTCAAACTAATAGGCCATTTAACCTCTAAGGGGTATGAAAGTTATATTATACCACATTTCCAAACTTTCCTGTTGCTTTCAGAATCATTTTGCTTTGCTTATGTCATGATCTTATCCTGATAATCCATCAAAAATAGTGATGATTTAAGTAAAAGTATAGTTTAATATCAGAAGGAAGAAGTATCAGACCGAAATTTTGCTTTATTAAATAAATAAAATGTCATACACTCTATAATACTTACCTACTTGTTAACAATAGTTTCTGCAAGTAGCACAACATCTGGTTTATGAAAAATTCTGAATTGGTTCAGTTCAGTCTCTCAGTCGTTTCCGACTCTTTGCGACCCAATGGACCGCAGCACGCCAGGCCCCCCTGTCCATCACCAACTCCCAGAGTCCACCCAAACCATGTCCATTGTGTCGGTGATGCAATCCAGCTATCTCATTCTCTGTCATCCCCTTCTCCTCCCACCCCCAATCCCTCCCAGCATCAGAGTCTTTTCAAATGAGCCAGTTCTTTGCATCAGGTGGCCAAAGTACTGGAGTTTCAGCTTCAACATCAGTCCTTCCAGTGAACACCCAGGACTGATCTCCTTTAGGATGGACTGGTTGGATCTCCTTGCAGTCCAAGGGACTCTCAAGAGTCTTCTCCAACACCACAGTTCAAAAGCATCAATTCTTCGGCGATCAGCTTTCTTCACAGTCCAACTCTCACATCCATACATGACCACTGGGAAAACCATAGCCTTGACTAGACGGACCTTTGTTGGCAAAGTAATGTCTCTGCTTTTTAATATGCTGTCTAGGTTGGTCATAACTTTCCTTCCAAGGAGCAAGCGTCTTTTAATTTCATGGCTGCAATCAGCATCCGCAGTGATTTTGGAGCCCCCAAAAATAAAGTCTGACACTGTTTCCACTGTTTCCCCATCTATTACACATGAAGTGATGGGACCAGACGCCATGATCTTAGTTTTCTGAATGTTGAGCTTCAAACCAACCTTTTCAGTCTCCTCTTTCACTTTCATCAAGAGGCTTTTGAGTTCCTCTTCACTTTCTGCCATAAGGGTGGTGTCATCTGCATATCTGAGGTTATTGTTATTTCTCCCAGCAATCTTGATTCCAGCTTGTGCTTCTTCCAGCCCAGCGTTCCTCATGATGTACTCTGCATATAAGTTAAATAAGCAGGGTGACAATAAACAACCTTGACGGACTCCTTTCCTGATTTGGAACCAGTCTGTTGTTCCATGTTCAGTTCTAACTGTTGCTTCTTGATCTGCATACAGATTTCTCAGGAGGCAGGTCAGGTGGTCTGGTATTCCCATCTCTTTAAGAATTTTCCACAGTTTATTGTGATCCACACAGTCAAAGGCTTTGGCATAGTCAATAAAGTACTGACTATGAACTTTATTTCAGTTCAGTTCAGTTCAGTTGCTCAGTCATAACCGACTCTTTGCGACCCCATGAATCACAGTACGCCAGGCCTTCCGGTCCATCACCAACTCCCGGAGTTCACTCAAACTCATGTCCATCGAGTTGGTGATGCCATCCATCCATCTCATTCTCTGTTGTCCCCGTCTCCTCCTGCCCCCAATCCCTCCCAGCATCAGAGTCTTTTCAAGTGAGTCAACTCGTCGCATGAGGTGGCCAAAGTATTGGAGTTTCAGCTTTAGCATCAGTCCTTCCAATGAACACCCAGGATTGATCTCCTCTAGAATGGACTGGTTGGATCTCCTTGCAGTACAAGGGACTCTCAAGAGTCTTCTCTAGCACCACAGTTCAAAAGCATCAATTCTTCGGCGCTCAGCTTTCTTCACAGTCAAATCTCACATCCATACATGACTACTGGAAAAACCATAGCTTTGACTAGACGGACCTTGGTTGGCAAAGTAATGTCTTTGCTTTTTAATATGCTATCTAGGTTGGTCATAACTTTCCTTCCAAGGAGTAAGCGTCTTTTAATTTCATGGCTGCAGCCACCATCTGCATTGATTTTGGAGCCCAAGAAAATAAAGTCTCTCATTGTTTCCGTTGTTTCCTGATCTATTTGCCATAACGTGATTGGCCCAGGTGCTATGAGCTTAATTTTTTCCAACTTTTTCACTCTCTTCTTTCACCTTAATCAGGAGATTCTTTAGTTCGTCTTTGCTTTCTGCCATAAGGGTGGTGTCATCTGCATACCTGAGGTTACTGATATTTCTCCCAGAAATTTTGATTTTAGCTTGTGCTTCATCCAGGCCAGCATTTTCTGTGATATACTTTCTGTCTAAGCTAATGTCATGATGTATTGTCAAATCTCATAAAACCTAGAATGAACCCTAATGTTAACTATGAATTTTGTGTGATGAAGTTGTGTTAATGTGGATTCCTTTGAATGTAAAAAATACACCCCTCTTGTAGGAGAGGTTGTCCCTGTGTGAGGATCGGGATATATGGTTTTGCCATTAAACTGACTGCTTTACAAAGTAAAATTCATTAGTTAAAAATATACATTTTGTCAAAATAGATACATCAACTTATCTTGAAACTAGAATGTGTAAGAGAATTCTGAGAAAGCTTTTATAGAGAAACCAGAAAAGAACTTTATGAAAGTCCTTTTAGCATGCTTCAGTTCAGTTCAGTTCAGTCGCTCAGTTGTGTCCGACTCTTTGCGACCCCATGAATCACAGCACACCAAGCCTCCCTGTCCATCAGCATGCTTGATAAGATTTAAATAAAGATCTTCAAAAATCACAGCAAATACCATTAGAAAATAAAACACTAACAGGTTTTTATGAAAGGAAAATAAATTATTGAAAATATTTTAAAATATATAAATGCAGTAAAACAAAATGAAACTACCATACGATCCAGCAATTATCCATGTGTGTGTGTGTGTGTGTGTGTGTGTGTATTTGGAAAACAGTGACAGATTTTATTTTCCTGGGCTCCAAATCACTGCAGATGGTGACTGCAGCCATGAAATTAAAAGACTCTTGCTCCTTACATATATATATGTGTGTGTATATATATATATATATGAAATTACACATACTAATTGAAAAAATATATATTCACCTCATTGTTCAATGAAATGTAATTAAAAGATGCTTGCTCCTTGGAAGAAAAGCTATGATCAACCTAGACAACGTATTGAAAAGCAGAGACATCACTTTGCCAACAAAGGCCCATATAGTCAAAACTATTGTTTTTCCAATAGTCATGTACAGATGTGAGAGCTGGACTCTAAAGAAAGCTAAGCACTGATGAATTGTCACTTCTGAAACATGGTGTTGGAGAGGACGCTTGAGAGTCCCTTGCAGAGAAAGCAGACCAAACCAATGAAATCAACCCTGAATAGTCATTGGAAGTACCGATGCTGAAGCACTGGTACTTTGGCTGCGTGATATGAAGAGCCAACTCACTGGAAAAGACCCTATTTCTGGGAAAGATTAAAGGCGGGAGCAGAAGTGGACGACAGAGGATGAGGTGGTTGGATGGCGTCACTGACTCAATGGACATGAATTTGAGTGAACTCTGGGAGACAGTGAAGGGCAGGAAAGCCTGGCGTGCTGAATTTCACACAGTTGCAAATAGTTGGACATGATTTAGCAACTGAACAACAACAAAAGCAATGTTCAATAGCAGCATTGTTATAATTGCCAAGGAAGCAACCTAAGTGGCTGTTACCGGATGAATTGATAAAGAAGACATGGTGTGCGCACACACACACTCGTACACACACATACACACACATACATACACACACACACACACACGTACACACACATACATACACACACATACACACACACACACAGAGGAATACTACTCAGTCAAAAAAGAGTGATAAAAAAAAGAATGATATATATTACCACTTCCAGGAACATGGATGGACTTGGAGAGCATTATGCTAAGTGAAATAAAGCAGACAGAGAAAGATAAATACTGTATGATATCTCCTAAATGTGAAATTTAAAAGCTACGACAAACTAGTGAATATAGCATAAAAGAAGTAGACTCACAGATGTAGAGAATAAACTTGTAGTTACCATGTGGGAATGGCAAAATAGGGGTGGAGGAATGGGATGTATAAACTATTGGAGGCACGGTAGGATAAAGGATGTATTATAAAACATGGAGAATATAGCCATGACTTTGTAAATGAAAGTAACCTTTAAAATCGTATAAAAATTAAAAATTGCAAGAGTCACAATCATTCTAAAGATGCCATATAAGGGTGTATGCATGTGTGTGCTAAGTTGATTCAGTTGTGTCCGACTCTTTGCGACCCTATGGACTATAGCCCACCAGGCTCCTCTGTCCATGGTATTCTCCAAGCAAGAACACTGGAGTGGGTTACCATGCCTTCCTCCAGGGGATCTTGCCAACTCAGGGATCAACTTGTGTCTCTTACATCTCCTGCATTGGCAAGCGGATTTCCTCAGCAGTCAGTTCTTCGCATCAGGTGGCCAAAGTATTCGAGTTTCAGCTTCAGCACCAGTCCGTCCAATGAATATTCAGGACTGATTTCCTTTAGGATGGACTGGTTGGATCTCCTTGCAGTCCAAGGGACTCTCAAGAGTCTTCTCAAACACCACAGTTCAAAAACATCAATTCTTTGACGCTCAGCTTTCTTTATAGTCCAACTCACATCCATACATGACTATTGGAAAAACCACAACCTTTACTAGATGGACCTGTTTTGGCATCTTTAAAAGGTAATTATTTGTTTTCATTATCATATTTCCCTTAATAGTATGAATTTCTATTTATAGAGCATTATTAGTGATCAAAATTCTTATTTGAAACAGTATTGACCTAGCACTAATAACATTTTCTGATACAAATCTTAATACAAATTCCATGAAATGAGACTTGAGACTTTACCAAAATATTTCACAGAAGTTACTTAGTACTTCTTGCGATGGCTGTCAGGAGTAATAGGTTGACAGCATTTTTCAAACTGAAGCATATTGATATATAACTACATAATTAATTTTTAGTGCATAAAAATTATATATATATATATTTTAAAGTGATCACCAAAATAAGCCATTGATATTCATCACCCCACAAATTTGTAATTTTTCTCTTGATAATAATATTCAATATTTTATTTTTTAGCAACTTGCAAATGTAAAATACAGTATTGTTAACTAAAATCATCATTCTATACATCACATATCCAGGAAGGATTTATCTATTTTATAAATAAATTTGATAACTGTAACTTTGGACCTTTTGACTCTCTTCACCCATTTGTCATGCCCCTTCCACCCACCTCTGGCAACCCGCAATCTATTCTCTGAATCTATGAATTCAGGTTTGTTTGCTTTTTTAAGATTTCACATATAAGTACGATTATATGGTATTTGTCTTTCTGTGTCTGTCTTACTTCATTTATTATAATGCTCTCAGATTCCATCTATGTTATTAAAATGGCAAGATTTCTTTCTTTTGTATATGCATATACACATGTATGCATATATCACATTTTCTTTATCCAGTCATCTGACAGCGGACACTTAGGTAGTTTCCCAGTTGCGGTTATTGTGAATGATGCTGCAGTGAGAATGGGAATCATGTATCTCTTTGATGTAGCCATTACGTTTGCATTTTCTGTATATTCCACAATTCAGCCCAGCATATCAAGTTTCATTTAGTGTTCTTCTCTCTCTACATCATCGTTGCTCCTATGCTCAGTCTCTTAATCTGTTTGCTGAGGGATGTAAAGATGAAAACTGCCCTAAGAAGAGCTTAGTGTTAAACATTCTAACCACATCTTAGCAACAACAACAAAGGTGCGGGGAGGGACAGCTGGATGAGATATATGTGGAGTCAGAGAACAAGAGATTGTTTCACAGATTGATTATTCCACTGGTACTGTTTTATAAAGTGACATAAATAGGACTTCTGAGCTTCCCTGGTGGCTCAGAAGGTAAAGCGTCTGCCTCCAATGCGGGAGACCCAGGTTCGATCCCTGGGTTGGGAAGATCTCCTGGAGAAGGAAACGGCAACCCACTCCAGTACTCTTGCCTGGAAAATCCCACGGACCGAGGAGCCTGGTAGGCTACAGTCCACAGGGTCGCAAAGAGTCGGACACGACTGAGTTAAAATATAATTAATTTTGTTGGATATTGAGATGATGTGATCAGGGTTACATGCCTAAAAATCGTCTGGGTTATAGTAATTAAGTCACTACTATATTAAAATGAATACTATAATGAAAAAAGAAAAATAAAAGAGGAAAGTTAGGTTTAGTGCTTTCTGTATTCATCGTCAAAAACTATCGTAACTTCTATCTCTTGAGAATCACTTAACATACTTTTCTACACCCCGGTTTCTTCATCTGTGCAATGGAGCTGATAAGAGTTATCTATCCCTTAAGGTTGATATAAATATCAATAAGCTAAACCCCATCAATTGGCTCATACCTTACAGAGAGTAAATATTTACTATTATTAATGAGGCTCACAGAGCAGAGCAGAAGCAAGCATTAGTTTTGAATATAGGTGTAAAAGGAGGAAAAGCTGTTGAAAAATTATGAGAGCAAAATTACACAATGCTCAACTCCAATGTTGGCAAATTAGTCTAATAAGTTTTTTGTAAACCTAGGAAGATATGAAAGAAAGTTCTATATATCTGTAATTTGCCAGAAAAAAACATCTTACCTGGAAGTACATTAAAGAACATTCATTTTGCCCCCTTGGAGACAAAGATGAAAACATTACATGAGGATGGATGAAAATTATTTCTTAACAAAAGGACTGACTACAGGTTTCCTCATATAATAATAAGGAGAAAGGAAACTCAAATTGCGTAAATAGCAGATCTCAGTCATCGAGGGCTTCTAACATGCTGCAGGTTTACCTCTTTTTGCAGGGCATTTATAGTCCACTTCTAGAGTTGCTCTGATAACTTAGATCTAAAAGGACATTGGTGGGTGGATTATTTGGGAACATACACAGAGTTATTGTTGCTGTTTAGTCGCTAAGCCGTGTCTAAATCTTTGCGACCCCATGGACTGTAGCCTGTTAAGCTCCTCTTTCCATGGGATTTCCAGGCAAGAATACTGGAGTGGGTTGTCATTTCCTTCTCCAGGGGATCTTCCTGACCCAGAGATCAAACCCACATCTCCTGCATTGGCAGATGGATTCTTTACCACTGAGCCACCTGGGAAACCCAATATACATAATTAACTTGAACTAAGTAAGCAACCTTTTGGGAAGAAATATATGTACCTTTAGGATATAAAGTTTACTTAAAACTTCACAGAGTTTTGTGCCTAAACCTCTCAGGAATGATGTGGTAATATAAATACAGAGTCTATAAAACTCCATTTGAGTAGTTTTGGATAACAGAATACTCTTCTTATCCTCAAGCTTTTTTTTCTGTGGAATAACCCCCCATCATTTATTTGATTTGATGGTGTTGTAGGGGACAGTAGTTACTAAAATTATGTAAATGTTGTACTATTTCTTTACAGATCGGGAAAAATTAGAAAGTGAAGCTCAGCAGTAGCATTCAAGTCAGAAACTTGAAATCACTTGAGGAGTTAAAGGACTATCATTTCAATGAAGACAGGACAGAAACTATGCAAGAAGAACAGATTGAAAATAAGTGCAGAGGAAAATATGTGAGTAAATTAGGTCTTTTTCTTCCTTGCCAGGAGCTTCCATAAATATGTGGCATTTCTTGCAAGGTGCTTTTAACAACTGGGTTAAGAAAATATTAGTTAGCTGCTGCTTTTAAAATAGGCTTTATTGTGACTTCTATAGCCTAGGAAATTTTTTGATTAAGGGACCAGGAAATTCAAGGAGGGTCTGAGGGTAAACTGAGGGTGGAGAACAGATTCTGGAAAAATAAGATCAAAGCCATAAAATAATACTGCAGGATGAGTGCATATTAAAAAAAGGACACATTATAATTCAAGGGAGAAGGTCAGTAAAACATGAAGCAATATTAAGCTAATTTTTATTCTGAAAAAGACATAATAGCGGAAAGGGCTATTAGAACAATGGAGCTAATTTCTTCATTTCACAGAACCAAGTTCACAGACATGAGTGGCAATGTTAGGACATGCTCCTAAATACATTTCTCCTACCTATTATTTTACATGGCTAAGAGTTGAGATGCACTGTTAGTGCTCACACTTGAGAGAATATTAAATTGCTTCCTACAGAAGTAGATGAACTGTATGCTTGTTACATTTTTGAGTGGCTTTTTTATGAGAATTTGGAGCTGACTTGGTTTGTGGTTTCTCATAGAGACTTTAGCCTAACTATGTTCTGTGTTTCCATTTATACATTTTTTAAATTTAAGTTTTTGTGACTAGAATGGAACAATGATTGATTAGGGAGATATCATACTTTTATCTATAAGGTTTAAGAAATCTATGCAAACTTCAGAGCTGGGTGAAGTGGGGTTAATGTTAAATCTATTTGTCGCTTTGCTTTTTTTTTTTTTTCCTTTTTGAAACTTTGTAAAACAGGCAATGGAGTCAGAAAAGTTAAGCTATAAACCCTAGTTTGCTGCAGACTAGACATGTTATTATATACAAATTATTTAACCTCTGAACATTATTTTTGTGTACATTTAACACAATCATCTTGCCATGTGTATACTATTTTATGCTTTTTTAAAAAAATCTTTCTCACTTGTGATCAGAATTGTCCCAGAGCCAATCTGAATTCTAAACAATATTTTTCTTGGGTTTAAAGAGAAAAAAAGATTAAATATATTAACTAACTTGCAAAATTTATGTCTGAATTTAGTGGCTTAGTTAAGACATATAACGAGGGATACCCCCAAAATACAATGAATGATTAGATTGTAATCATTATTTTTAAAGACATTAAAATATGTGAAGTTAATCATAGTAGTCCTATGTCAACGAGGAAGATGAGTCAAGGAAGAATGTCTGGTAAGAAATTAGCATAGCTATAGCCTTCTAGATAAAAAGAGAGCTAACCTTCAAGGAAAATTTTCAGTAAACTCCTAATAAATGCAAATTGATGAATTGGCTTTTCTGAGACTATTCCTAATTTTCCTTTAGATAGAAATTTAAAATTATGTAAATGCTTTAATATGTTTTAGTCATGATAAAGGACATATTTGAAGTATACAGTGAATGCTTCAAGCCAGTAGTATATTCAACATTATTATTTTATTCAAATTAAAATGAACAGCCTTTCTACTTACTGGCTAATATACCATGGTCTGATTGGGGGACTGATCAGAAGCTACTTCTCAATACATTTTTCTTTAAACAAATTCCTAAAATTAGTTTAATTTTAATTTAGCAGAAGCTCTTAAAATTCTGCAATGGAAACAAATTTTATTTCTTTTAAAATTCTATCTCTGTTACAATGCAATTATTCACCATGTAGGTAGCAATGTTAACTTAATCAGTCATAGGGAGAATTGAACCAGACATCTAAACAGAAATCGATCAAGAAGCCAAGTATGAGGTTGATTATGAAAATATATAGCATGAAAATGCAGACACCATGATGACATCTGAAAAGAATTTAGCCTAGCTTATCTTTATTATTTATTATTATATAAGTTTTTGATGGAGCACATTGTTAACCAACCACTGTCATCTTTTCAGAAGCATTCAAAACTCTATTGTGGATTGATAAAAGACATTCACGTCGACTAACACTGATGCTGATCACAATTTGCTGGAAGAACTAGCAGAAATCAGTCAGTATATATTAACACAGATTCTTAGTAAAAAGTATTTTGAGTACCTGATTTTCATTCAGAGACACTTAAATGAGTCCTACATGAGTTTGAGTGTACTCCGGGAGTTGGTGATGGACAGGGAGGCCTGGCGTGCTGTGATTCATGGGGTCGCGGAGAGTCGGACACGACTGAGTGACTGAACTGAACTGAACTGAAACCTATTAATAATTAGTACGTTTAAAATTATAGGATCGTTACTCTTCTCAATAAGCATTTCTAAATATTCGTTCATGAATTATATCATTTCAGGTGATTGATGTGTTCCATCTACACTAACCATGGAAAAATGCAATCATGTCACCGTATTTATTCTTTGGGGACTTTCCAAAAACAAGAACACTGAAAGTCTTTGCTTCGTCTTATTTTGCTACATTGCTATTTGGATAGGAAATGTGCTCATACTGATTTCTATCACCTGCAGTCCGCTCATTGAGCAACCCGTGTATTTCTTCCGTAATTACCTCTCAGTCTCTGACCTTTGCTACACGTCGACGGTGACACCCAAGCTAATAACTGACTTACTGGCAGAAAGGAAGACCATTTCCTATAGGAACTGCATGGCACAGCTCGTTACCATGCGTTTCTTTGGAGGCATCGAGATCTTTATCCTCACAGGGATGGCCCATGACCGCTACATGGCCATCTGCAGGCCCCTGCACTACCCCATCGTCACGAGCAGGCAGAGGTGTAACGCCATCATCAAGCCTGCTGTGCTGGGCACTTGGACACTCTGCCAGTCAGTTCCTCCTCACCGTCTTCCTACCCTTCTGTGGCCCCAGCGAGACTGATCACTGCTTCTGTGACGTGTACCCTTTGCTGAAGCTGGCCTGCTCGAATACCCGCATGATAGGTTTCTTCGTTATTGCTAATTCGGGCCTGGTTGTTTTGGTGACCTTTGCTGTCTTGATGCTGTCTTACTTCTTTATATTGATGGCATCAGGGCGTAGTCCGTGGGGAGCCGCAGCAAAGCTCTCTCCACTTGCAGTTCTCCTATCACCATTGTAGTCCTGTTTTACGCACCTGCGTCATTCATTTACATCAGACCAGCCACAACTTTCCCAGAAGAGAAAGTGTTTGCTCTTTGTTACACCATCGTTGCCCCGATGTTCAACCCTCTGATCTACACGCTGAGAAACACGGAGATGAAGAATGCCTTGAAGAAAGTTTGGTGTCCTCATGTACTTCTGGAAAGAAAGTAACTTTCTGAAGCTTTTCTGCATTTCATGACGAGGTTCTGTGAGACCGCGGCTGGGAATAGGATCCATTCTCATCACCTCTGCTTGGAGAGATAAGTGAAAAAAATAAAAGCATATCCTGTCTGTTGTTCTACACTGGCACCTGACATAATTTTAAGCATTCTTCTTTTTCTTACCCTCTTTCATCTGTCTTAAAAATTAAGGACTATGTTTATGCAAAATAGCCAGACTATGTGCTAAAAACAAAAAGTTACATCACATATTTAGCATCCTATTGAAAAAAGATAAAATAAATCATGCAATTTTTGTGTCTTAAAATGCTGAAAAACTGCATAAGATATTACCTTCAATTTTCAAACTTTTATTTGACTATAGATGCACGTCACTCATGTATAGTTCACCAATGGTCAAAAACTGACCAACACCATGTAATCAGCAGCCAGATTGAGTCAGAAATTATCAGTATACCGGAACTCCACCTCGTACCCTGTTTAATCACAATTTCCCCACAAAATCACTATCTTTATTTATTTATTTACTTTAAATTATTGTATTGGTTTTGCCATATATTGACATGAATCTGCCCCAGGTGTACATGTGTTCCCCATCTTGAACGCCTCCCTTCCACCTCCCTCCCCATCCCATCCCTCTGGTTCATCCCAGTACACCCGCCCCGAGCATCCTGTGTCATGCATCGAACCTGGACTGGAATTTATATCTATTTTTGTATTCTATAGAAAGAGCAATAGAGATCATACTCTTGTGTCCATTTTTCTATTATTGTGTTTGTAATGCTCATTCATTATGTTTTGACTTCTCTGATTGCTTTCATTGGTCTACAGCATCTCATTGCATGAATGTGACCATTAATTTATCCATTCTTTTGGTGCTAGGCATTTGGATCATTTCTCGCTTAGAGCTGTTAAGAGTAGCACTGCTTTACACAGTTTGGAATGTCTTTTGGTGTATATGTCTTCTGTTGTTTCTTTTCAATATGTTTTACATGGTAAATTTTCATACTTAAAATTTTAAGATGGTGGTGCACGCTTGTTTTAATAATTTTGCTGATATATTACTGACAAATTAAAATATATTAAATTTTAAAATGTCACTAGAAAGACATTAAGGTAGATGCAATAAAAGGTTTAGAAATATGTGAAACTTCTGATACTTTTAGAATTCATCACTGGGATCTGGGGTATATTAATCAATACCGATCAAACTGTCAATCACAGGTACAAAGAATAAGACTGTTAGAAAGATAGCTTGTACAATGGAGCTTAGGAAAAATTCTCAGAATGGAGTGTCGGGTAATGTTTACAAGATTAACATTTAGGTAATCGTCACTAGGAAATACTACAAATAAGATATTTACTAGAGGATATGGAGTTGCTTATCATAAGTAAAGCTGGAAAATTATTTACTTAGATTCTGAATAAAAAAAAAAAAGTATTTCAGTGGCCTCTAAATAAGGCAGTGGTTTCAGGTAAAGAAAGTATAAGCAGATGATGCCACCCTTAAAGCAGAACGCGAAGAGGAATTAAAGAGCCTCTTGATAAAGGTGAAAAAGGAGAGTGAAAAAGCTGGCTTAAAACTCAACACACAAAAAACAAAGAACATGGCATCCGGTCCCATCACTTCATGGCAAATAAATGGGGAAACAATGGAAACGGTGACAGACTTTATTTTCTTGGACTCCAAATTCTCTGTGAATGGCGACTGCAGCTATGAAATTAAAAGACGCTTGCCCCCTGAAAGAAAATCAATGACAAATCTACACTGTTTTAAAAAGCAGAGACATTACTTTGCCAAGAAAGGTCTGTATGTTCAAAGCTTCGGTTTTCCAGTAGTCATGTTCGGGTGTGAGAGCTGGACAGTAAAGAAGGCTGAGTGCCAAATACTGATGCCTTCAAACTGTGGTGGAGAACACGAGAGACCCTTGGACTGCGAGGAGTCAAACCAGTCCATCCTAAAGGAAAGCAATCTTGAATATCCACTGGAGGGACTGATGCTAAAACTGAAACTCCAATACTTTGGCCACCTGATGCGAAGAGCCAGCTCATTGGAAAAGACACTGATGCTGGGAAAGATTGAAGGCAGGAGCAGAAGGGGACAACAGAGGATGAGATGATTATATGGCATCATGGCATGGACATGAGTTTGAGCAAGCCCCAGGAGTTAGTGAAGGACAGGGAAGCAGTCCATGGGGTTGCAAAGAGTTGGACATGATTGACAACTGAACAACAACAAATGCTAATGCTGGTTTGCAATGCACACAAAAACACTTACATGTATACAAACACAAAATATAGACAATTACAACTTTCCAGAAACTTCTATTATAGCACAAAAGAGATAAACATTCTTGAATTCAAAATCAAACTGAAAGAGAAAATATTTAATTTTTTCCAAAAGGTTATGACCACATTAAAAAAACAACCTTGAATATAGGGGAAAATTATATTGAAAATGGATATTGCAGAGTATGATACAATGACTTCCTTTATTGAGGTCATCAGACAAAAATATAAAAATATTTATTATATAAAATTAATAATATTCAAAGCATGATATATGAATCTCAAAATTATCCAGGGTGTTTAAAAAATTAAATAAAAATAATATTTTAATTTGAAATTTGATGGATAAAACAAAAAAGAAAGAAAGAAACAGTAAATATCTTAAGAAATTTATCTTATGAAAAAAGCAGTTATTAACAAATTACCAGAATACAGAATTAGAGAGACAAGAAGATAGAGAATATCAAAAAGATATTAATATTCATTATCAGTGAAATAAAATAAAACTGAAAAACCAATATTTATCAAACTCTAGGGTTGGGATAAAAATGAGAAAAAAAATAAAGTGCTGATTACTGAAAATTTTCCAGATTGATGATAATGTTGAAAGAATGAAATATTGCCTTTTGAGCAGTGCTGATGGTCCTAGAGAGTGTCACGCTCGGTGAGATGAGTCAGACAAAGACAAATGTGATATGATATCACTTACGTGTGGGATCTAAAAACAATACAAATGCGTCATATACAAAACACAGGCAGACTCACAGAAGTAGAAAACAAACCCATGATTATCAAAGGGGAGAGAAAGGGGAGGGAGGACAAATTAGGAGTTGGGGTTAACAGATAAAAACTACTACATATGAAATGGAGAAGCGGTAAGTATTCACTCTGGCAACCCTCTCCAGCGTTCTTGCCTGGGGACTCCCAGGGACGGGGCAGCCTGGTGGGCTGCCGCCTATGGGGTCACACAGAGCCAGACACGACTGCAGCGACTTAGCAGCAGCAGCGTAGCACAGGCAATTGTACCCAATTTATGGTAATCACCTGTAATACTGACTCCCAACTGCCGATTCACATTGTGTGTATCTTCTCCCTTTTGCCGGAAGGGATGGAAGGGAAAGTTAATTTGGTTTGGTTCTTTACTCCTCCTTTTCTTTGGAAAACCCAACCTTCCACTTGAGAAATGGAAATAAATATGGAAGTAAATAACCTGGGACTGAGAAGAATAGAGCGCCAGCTGGTTAGTGTTTTTATTAAGCGACTCCTGTATCCATATTGTTTTGTTCATGACAATTATTCCAACTCTATATGTTTCCCTTTGATTCTTTTTGCTGTTCCCCTCTCAAGAAGTAGAGGCCACCTCCAAAGAAACCTCATGCTTCTTTAGGGCTACTAAGCCTCCCTCCTGCTTTTCAAACAAAAGCATTAGCTAAAGATGGCAGAATTTCCTGACCTTCCTCAGGTCTGAATAAAACGATGCCCTCTAGAGACCCAGTGCCCAGAGCCCTGCTAAAGCAAAATGAAAAGCAAATTTACGTACTGAAAATTCCCAGGAGGCCTGAGGAATAAACCTTGGACAACTGGTTAGTGATTATAGCCTTAGAAACACTTTTGGGAAAACAAATGCCCTTTGCCTTCAAAGAATGAATTCTTATAATGCCCTGTTCATATGTGGCTCTTGCAGCTATCATTTCCTCCAAGCACAATGTAAAACAGATGACTCCTACAGAATGTACGTGCGCATTGCTTTGGCAGGTAAACAAAAATGTGTCTGGCTTACTCGCATCTCAGAGCAGGTGTAAAGAAATTATATCTGTAATGAAAAGATCAGATCACATCCCTGTGGAAAGAGTTCGTACTTCTCTGTGAGTTCAGGATGGATTCAGGGGTACCTAACTTTTGATTTCCCTTGCAAAACAACAGAGTTTCACCCAGGAAAACAAGCCTGAAGATATTTGCAGAGAATTAATATAGCTTTGTTTGCATCACGGATTTGTAGTCTCCCATTTCAATTCAGGTTTATATGATTGAAAAGGGTTAGCACAGCGCTTACCAAAAGTGGAGAATGTACCAAGCAGATATTTTCCTGAAGAGCTGGAAAGTTGCCTGAAGGCAACTCAGAATTGTCTTGATGTTTTTTTTGGGGCTTCCCTGGTGGCTCAGAGGTTAAAGCGTCTGCCTCCAATGCAGGAGACCCGGGATGACAGTTGTTTGTCTTCCGTTAATTCAGAAATAAATATTTGACACAATGGTAACATTTATTCAAATCCAAATATTGAAAAATTGGGTAATAAATTGGCCAGGTATAAGGATCTACTATTTCATCTAATGGCAAATGTGTGTGTGTTGAAAACATATAAGGGCCTGACAGTCTCGATGGAATTTACTATGATATACGGAGTTTGAATCAATGTGATTAGTTCTCCTTTTTATTTTACACTTCTCAGCTTTTCTAATTCTTTTGCTATTGTCTTTCTTAAAAACTATTTGCATAAATGTAATATATGAGTTTAATGTTTTGAAAATTTTTCTTCCGTCAAAGAAAGGTTAATTTTTCCATGACTGTAGTTTTATCCCCTCAATTTATTCATTAGATTAATTTTGTTATTGCCAATAATTGTAGAAATACTTGATTGTTCACCATAATTTCCTTAACAACATTCAATCAACAGTAAACAGCTAATCCTTTAACTGTACAAACTGAGACAGTGAAAACTACTGTGGTCAAATTGTAGGCAAAGATGTTGCAAATGGGTTTGAAATCATAATTGCTAATCTCCATCTTAATTCTTGTAACTTCATAGATGTATTTTTAGAGTGATCTAGCATATCACCTGTAATCTATATTGCAAAGAATTTGAAATATAGATTCAAATAATTCCACCACTGCTGCCCTTCGTGATGCCTTGTCTGCTCTGTTTCCATCCAGAAGAGGCATCAGCAGTCTAAATGTAAACCGGATTATTTCTATGAGCTACTGTTTATTAGCTTTCTGATTGGGGAAATTGATTCAGCTACTTTTTATCAGATTCTTTTGTAATGGAACAAAGGGATCATGTTCCCATGATTAAGTCTTTCTAATAACTAGGTTCCTTCTTATTTAATAGTTCTCTTTATATCAATGTACTTAAATTTATTAAAATGTAAGTTTTTATTTTTTTGCTGCATAATAGACATATCTTATGACTATGATTGTGACATTTTTTAAACAAACCACACAACATGAATACATGCTATTTAACTACCATGATCAGTGGAAAATCTGAGGAAGAGATCTGCTGTCATTTTGTTAAAAGTGGAGAATAGCAAGGAGAGATGTTAAGGATATAATATGACCAAATCAAAAACTCCTTCTTCATGGAATCAAATAGATGAAACTAAAATGGTACCAAATGTGTTTTATTGTCTTATCTATTCGCTAGTTAAAATCACTTTAAGTATTGTCAGTAATATAGCTACACAGCGTGGTTAATGATGAATTTGTTAATTTCTACGTAACTCTGCAACAACAACAAAATTTTATATTTTAAAAACCTGTCTGTGATGGCTGGGTATGGTCTTCACACCTGATCTAGGAGTAAGGTAGGAAGACCTTCTGGATTTACCAGGGTGAAGAGCAGCATTTAGATGAGTTTTCCTGTATGTAGTGCATATTTTTCCACTCCCTTATACTTTATGTCTTAAAAATCATGCAGAAGTATGATGCAAGCAGATTCATGAATCAATCCTCATTCATTTAACACATAACAGTCGAACGCTTCCTGACCATAACGTATGCTGTATCATTTTATAACATCATCTTTTATTCAATTTCAGTGATTAAACAGTAAAATATAAATGTATAAAACACATAAAAGGTTCAGGAATTAAACACACCTGTGTAATTATAAGCAATTTTCTTTTTCCTTTACTTATTAAACAACTAATTTTAACAAATGTACAGTTTACTACAAAAGTAGTGACTTTAACACTTAAAGGTTAAATAGAAGAAGGGCATATATTTTACAGTTATTTTTAGGATGTAAATCATTGACAACTTTCCAGTGTTTGTGATCAAATATTCTAACTTATTTGACTTACAAGATTGGTTTGACTTATAAGACTTATTTGACTTATAAGATTATGTTTCTTTCACTAGTGGCAAAGAAATCAGCTGTTTTGCAAATAAATTGTCCACTCAAGCATTTCAAAATTCAGAAAAATCAGTCATAAATTTGTTTATATTTCTTGTACTTATGCATGAAGAAAATGCAGGGGTAGTCAATATCTTGTTGGAGAAAGAAACATTATATAAAATGAAGACTGCATCATGTACAAAAAAACACGTTTAATATATTAATATGTCACATGCCCAGAAATGAGTAAATAAATATTCATTTTTCCCAAAATATTATGCTGCTGCTCCTTAATCACTTCAGTTGTGTCCAACTCTGTGTGACCCTATGGCCTGCAGCCTTGCAGGCTCCTCTGCCCATGAGATTTTCTAGGGAAGAATACAGGAATGGGTAGCCTTTCCCTTCTCCATAATTTTTCCCTTTCCCTTAAGGAATTAGTGATATGTTAATCATTAAATTTAAAACCTGAGGAATACTGAAGAGAATACATATTTAATTACATCAATAGACTAGAATATTTTGATACAAAAGGAATCTATGGGGCAAAAAAGTCTATAATTTCCTATAACAGGTACAGTAAATACCTTATGGATTTGCTTCAATGATATGTTAATGGCTATAATTTTACAGTAAACTTGCTATAATTTTACTGTAAGTGTTTCATCCAAATGTGTGTGCTGGTTTTTCTTTCAGGTACTCAACAATTTTTGCATAATACACATTAAACTCAGCATATGGCAAATCAGAGGAATGTATCAGAATTTATTTTTATGGGGCTTTCCTCTGACCAGAATATGCAGATGTTTTGCTTTGTGTTCTTCTTATTCGGTTATGTTGCCCTGTTGGTGGGAAACCTTCTGATCCTTGTCGCCATCCGATGTAGCCCTCTGTTTCACCAACCAATGTACTATTTCCTCAGCCACTTATCCTCCATGGACATCTGCTATACCTCTTGTGTGACACCCAAACTGATCAGTGACCTGCTTCTGGGAAAGAAAACCATCTCGTATGGCAACTGCATGCTGCAGGTCTTCACCATGCACTTTTTTGGCATCATCGAGGTCTTCGTCCTTACAGTCATGGCCTTTGACCGCTGTGTGGCCATCTGCAAGCCTCTGCTCTACATGATTATCATGAACAGGACAAAGTGCAATCTCCTCATCCTGGCAGCTTGGGCTGGCGGGGCTGCCCACGCCTTTTCTCAGTTCTCTATGATAGTCAGTTTGCCCTTCTGTGGCCCCAATGAAATTGACCACTACTATTGTGACATCTTTCCTTTGTTGAAGGTTGCCTGTACTGATACCTACATCACTGGTGTCCTTGTGGTTGCCAATTCGGGAATGGTTGCCTTAGTAACCTTTGTTCTCTTGTTTGGGTCCTACGTCACTATATTATTCACCTTAAGAAACCACTCAGCTGAAGGAAGGCGCAAAGCCCTCTCTACCTGTGGGTCTCACATCACTGTGGTTGTCTTATTTTTTGGTCCTTCAATCTTTGCCTACCTCAGACCCCCTACCACTTTCCCTGAGGACAAAATATTTTCTCTCTTTTATACCATAATTGCTCCTATGTTCAATCCCTTAGTCTACACTCTGAGAAACACAGAGATGAAAAAGGCTATTAGAAAAGTTTGTTGTCAACAGATATTTTCAGAAGAAAAACATAATTGATTTCTTCTACTCGATCAGTCCTGGGTGTTCACTGGAAGGACTGATGTTGAAGCTGAAACTCCTATACTCTGGCCACCTGATGCGAAGAGCAGACACATTTGAAAAGACGCTGATGCTGGGAAAGATGGAGGGCAGAAGGAGAAGGGGATGACTGAGATGAGATGGTTGGATGGAATCACTGACTCAATAGACCTAGATCTGGGTGGACTCTGGGAGTTGGTGATGGACAGGGAAGCCTGGTTTGCTGCAGTTCATGGGGTCATAAAGAGTCGGACATGACTGAGCAACTGAACTGAACTGAACTGATCTCGATATGTTAAAAAAATTATGCAAGAGTAAATGGGGGCTTGGAATCATAGAGTTCTATGGCTTTGAGAATGATTTGAACTCAAATTTTCCACTTTATAAATGTAAGAGGTGAGGAAATGAAGAAATATAAGTTTCAATCTTGTCTAACCCATAGTGAACTATGAGGCTAATGAGAATTTTCATAATCATTCATATGTAAACTTGGGGACAAGACAAATTGCTGATATTCTCTGGACACGCAGAAAATTAAGAAAATGTAAGTTCATAAAGCTCTTCTCTGGTGGCCCAGCAGAAAAGAATCCACTTGCAATGCGGGGGATACAGGTTCAGATCCCTAGGTTGGGAAGATTCCCTGGAGAAGAAAATGGCAACCCACTCAAATATTCTTGCCTGGGAAATTGCAGAGGAGCCTGGTGGGCTCCAGTCCATGGGGTTGGAAGAGTCGGGCCCAACTGAGTGATTAAACCACCACAAGTTCATAAAGGAGACATTACTTTTCAGTATTGAGCTCCGTTTGGTGAAATAGTTAGAAATTGAAGAAAGTGGAGAAAACCACTAGACCATTCAGGTATGACCTAAATCAAATCTCTTATGACTATACAGTAGAAAGTGAGAAATAGATTTAAGGGACTAGCTCTGGTAGAGTGCCTGATGAACTATGGACAGAGGTTCATGACATTATATAGGAGACAGGAAACAAGACCATCCCCAAGAAAAAAAAATGCAAAAGAGCAAAATGGCTGTCTGAGGAGGCATTAAAAATAGCTGTGAAAAGAAGGGAATTGAAAAGCAAAGGAGAAAAGGAAAGATATACCCATTTGAATGCAGAGTTCCAAAGACTAACAAGGAGAGATAAGAAACCTTTCCTCAGCAATCAATGCAAAGAAATAGAGGGAAAAAATGGAATGAGAAAGACTAGAGATCTCATCAAGAAAAATTAGAGATACCAAGGGAACATTTCAAGCAAAGATGAGCTCGATAAAGGATGGAAATGGTAAGGACCTAACAGAAGCAGAAGATATTCAGAAGAGACGGCAAGAATACACAGAAGAACTGTACAAAAAAGATCTTAATGACCCAGATAATCATGGTGTGATCACTCACCTAGAGCCAGACATCCTGGAATGTGAAGTCAAGTGGGCCTTAGGAAGTATCACTATGAACAAAGCTAGTGGAGGTAATGGAATTCCAGTTGAACTATTTCAAATCCTGAAAGATGATGCTGTGAAAGTGCTGCACTGTGTGATACAGGATGATTGGGGCTGGTATACTGGGATGAATCAGAGGGATGGGATAGGGAGGGAGGTGGGAGGGGGGTTCAAGATGAGGAACACATGTACACCCAGGGAAGATTCATGTCAGTGTATGGCAAAACCAATACAATAATGTAATTAGCCTCCAATTAAAACAAACAAACAAACAAAAAAAGAAAGTGTTGCACTGAATATGCCAGCAAATTTGAAAAACTCAGCAGTGGCCACAGGACTGGAAAAGGTCAGCTTTCATTCCAATCCCTAAGAAAGGCAATGCCAAAGAATGCTCAAACGACCACACAATTGCACTCATCTCACACGCTAGTAAAGTCATGCTCAAAATTCTCCAAGCCAGGCTTCAGCACTACATGAACCGTGAACTTCCAGATGTTCAAGCTGGTTTTAGAAAAGGCAGAGGAAAAAGAGATCAAATTGTCAAAATCCACTGGATCATCAAAAAAGCAAGTGAGTTCCAGAAAAATATCTATTTCTACTTTATTGACTATGCCAAAACCTTTGACTGTGTGGATCACAATAAACTGTGGAAAATTCTGAAAGAGATGGGAATACCAGACCACCTGACCTGCCTCTTGAGAAACCTGTCTGCAGGTCAGGAAGCAACAGTTAGAACTGGACATGGAACAACAGACTGGTTTCAAATAGGAAAAGGAGTACATCAAGGCTGTATATTGTCACCCTGCTTATTTAACTTCTATGCAGAGTACATCATGAGGAACGCTGGGCTGGAAGAAGCGCAAGCTGGAGTCAAGATTGCAAGGAGAAATATCAATAACTCAGATATGCAGATGACACCATCCTTATGGCAGAAAGTGAAGAAGAACTAAAGAGCCTTTGATGAAGGTGAAGAGGACAGTGAAAAGGTTGGCTTGAAGCTCAACATTCAGAAAACTAAGATCATGGCATCTGGTCCCATCACTTCATGGGAAATAGATGGGGAAACAGTGTCAGACTTTATTTTTTTGGGCTCCAAAATCACTGCAGATGGTGATTGCAGCCATGAAATTAAAAGACGCTTACTCCTTGGAAGGAAAGTTATGACAGACCTAGACAGCATATTAAAAAGCAGAGACATTACTTTGTCAACAAAGTCCATCTAGTCAAGGCTATGGTTTTTCCAGTAGTCATGTATGGATGTGAGAGTTGGACTCTAAAGAGAGCTGAGCACCAAAGAATTGATGCTTTTGAAGTATGGTGTTGGAGAAGACTCTTGAGAGTCCGTTGGACTGTGAAAATATTCAACCAGTCCATCCTAAATGAGATCAGTCCTGGGTGTTCACTGGTAGGACTGATGTTGAAGCTGAAACTCCAATATTTTGGCCACCTGATGTGAAGAGCTGACTCATTTGAAAAGACCCTGATGCTGGGATAGATTGAGGGCAGAAGGAGAAGGAGACGACAGAGGATGAGATGGTTAGATGGCATCACCGACTCAATGGACATGGGTTTGTGTGGACTCCGGGGGTTGGTGTTGGACAGGGAGGCCTGGCGTGCTGCAATTCATGGGGTCGCAAAGAGTTGGACACTGAATCATTTCAGTTCAGTTCACTCAATTTTGTCTGACTCCTTTCGACCCCATGGACTGCAGCATATACCAGGCTTCCGTGTCCATCACCAACTCTCGGAGCTTAGTTAAACTCATTTCCATCATGTTGGTGATGCCATCCAACCATCTCATCCTCTGTCATCCCTTATTATCACTAATTATTTGTTTGTTTTGTTTCCTTCTGGATCCTTCTCCACTTCCCCAAACTGTTCCCAAGCACACAGTTTCTCAGCAAGTTCACAGCCCCAGGACAAGCCTGGCCATCACCTTGCTGCACCTTCAGACCCTGGTGGAGCATACATTTGCACCCCAGGCTTTGTGCTTACCTGTCATGACAAGGCTCCAGCACGTGTGCTCTGTCTGAGCACTCACCAGTCAACCTCTTACAGTCGAGGTCCAAGCTGTTGTTGATGCTGTTTTCCCAGTTTCTTCTCCACAGTTTACACAGACCTCAGACCTCAGAAACCCTGCATCCAGCTTGTTCTCTGAACTCAATGTCTGCATATCCTCTGGCCAACCTTAGCCTTTCTGCTCTCTAGAGACACTTCCTGCTTGTTCTGTGATGGTGGCCGTTCTGGCTGCAGCTACAACAGCACGTGCTCCAAGTTTGAATCGCGCCAATGCTGACTCCCAATTTGGAGGCGAGATCTCCTTCTCTACATCCATTCTCTAATTACTAATCCTCAATCTTAGGTTACTCTCAACACTCCTAATGGCATATCATAAATTGAAAATATTTAAATTGCACAACTCGATCAGTTTTGACAAATGTATACACCTCCAAAACCATTCCCACAATCAAAATAATGAGCGTGTCCATCACTCCAAAGAGTTTCCTTGTGCTCACTGTAGCCCTCCCTCTTGTCCTTTACTGGAACCCTTTTCTCCTGCAACTGTTGATTTGCTTTCTGTCTCTATAGATTAGTTTGCATTCTCTAGATATTTACATACATTTAATCATGCAGTATAAATTCTGCATTTGCTAGTTTCTTTCATAATCATGATTTAAAGATTAATCCATATTGTTGCATGCATCAATTGTTCATCCCTTTTGGTTGATGAGGAAATGAATGCAAATCCCATGAATGCAGATTTTACCATTTGTTTCTTCACTGTGTTCTTGATGGACATTTGGATTACGTCCAACTTTTGCATATTACAAATAACACTGCTATGTTCATTCATGTACAAGTTACTGATTTGGCATATAGTCTTGAAAGGTAAACATGTAGGAGTGAAGTGGCTGGTCTTATGCACACTTAACGTTTTAGGAAACTGCAAGCTACTTTGGAAAAGTAAGTGATTGTTCCAGTTTACCTCCCTACAAGAAGTTTATGAGTGTTCAAGATGCTCTTCAATACTTGATATGCCACTTTTCTCAATTTTAGACATTGTTAGTGTGGTGAACTGCTATCTCATTATGGCTTTAATTTGCATTCATAAATAACTAATGGTGTTAAGCAAATTTTCATTCAGTAATTTGACATTCAAATATCTTTTTTGGTGAAGTGTCTTTTCAAATCAACTGCTAATTTTTAAAACTTTTAATTAGATTGTTGAAATTTTAGGCATAAAATGCTTATATTATTTACTTATTACCTTTTTAACATCTGTTATTTATAGTGCTATCATATCTCGCTTTTGATATCAATAATATGTGTCATTTCTGCTTTGCTCCTGATTCACCTGGCTAGATGCTTATCAGTTTTAGAGTATTTCTCAAATAACTGATTTTGCTTTCATTTCCTCTCTATTGTATTTTCTTGTACTTTATTTATTTATTTTTTAAACACACTACATATAGTAGTATGCTGTTATTTTTTTTTTAATTTTTGTTAAAAATTTTTTAGTTTATTTATTTTAATTGGAGGCTAATTACTTTACAATATTGTATTGGTTTTGCCATACATTGACATGAATCCGCCTCGGGTGTGCATGTGTTCCCCATCCTGAACCCCTCTCCCACCTCCCTCACCATATCATATGTTCTTTCTAATTTTAAGAGGGAAATTGAGAACAAAGGTGAGAATATTTTTCTTTTCCAATATAGATGTTTGGTGCAACAAATCTCCCTATAATCAATGCTTTACCAGCATTGTGTAGACTTTAATATATTTTGTTTTCATTTTAATTCATAAAAAACTAATTTGTAATCTCCTTTTGATTTCTTCTTTGCCCTTGGGGTCCATTTGTGCAGATAAGTCTGGGTATATACACCCTATAGGACTAAAACTATTGAATGGAAAGTGCTCAATAGTAAGGGGAATAAAAATGCATATATTTTGTTGGTTTCTAACTTCATTAAGCTATTTAAAACTTCAATAAACAAATGTGGAACCTATTCCAACCTATCAATAAGAATAGGCATTTTGTTTTAAATTTCAATTATTTTGACAATTTTCTTTTTAAAAAATATTTATTTACTTTCATTTTTGGCCACACCATGAAACTTGAGGAATCTTAGTTCCCTGACCAGGGATTGAACCCCTGTCTCCTGCATTGGTAGCACAGAGTCTTAACCAGTGAACTGCCAGGGAAGTCCCGCAGATTATTTTTTTTCCTTTGTCTCTCACAGCCCAATGTTTCATTGCAGTCATGGCACTGCATTGTTGTTGGTTGCTGCTGCTGCTCCCAGAAAGAAGTGAAGTGACAGGTGATTGATTTAATTGTTAATGCATCTAATGTTGCTTTTGTTCATAAAAAATGTTGGGACTCTGAATATCCCTTTCTGATTTTCCTTAACTTCTTTTCTTCTTTGGTCTGGAAATAGAGGCCTTCTTCAAAGCAAACTTGGTGCTCCCAAAGGGTTACCTAGGTTCCTTTCTGTTCTTCACAGGAGGAAATTAGAAGAACTGGCAGAATTTACTGAGGTTATTTGGATCTGAATAACAGTACTGACCTCTAGAGACAGTGCCCAGAGCTTGGCTAACACAAAAAGTTAAATACATTTATATTCTGAGAATTCCCAGAAGGCTGTGAAGTATAATCTTGGACAACTGATTAGGGTTCCTTGGTTAGAATCTTTAAGAAATGCTTTTGGGAAAATAATTTCTTTAACTTTTTAAGTCAAAATATTCACATGGCTTCCTTTCAGGTTATATTTGGCTCATGTAGAACAAGTTTCTTCCAGGCACAGGCATCAAAGAGATGACTCTGAGGGCATGGATATGAACGCTGCTTTAGCAGATATTTCAAAAAGTTCTTGTTTACTCTTGAGTATGAGCAGGCGTTGGTGAGTCATCAGCATTTAAAATCCTAGCTCACCTTCTTGTGGAATGAACACATGTTTCTCTGTGAACACAGGATAGTTTTCAGGGGTATTCAAACCACCACTTACTTTGTATAACAGTAGGATTTTTCTTCCTGAAAATTCAAGCAATATTTGAAGATATTTTTAGAGAACTGATCTAAATTTTTCTGAATCGCTGCTTTATAGACTTACATTTAATTTAAGTCTATATGTAAATGCTAGTGAATGGTTAGCAAACTGTGTAAATGAAGCACGGTGAGTGGGGCGGGAGTTGTGTGACCGACATTTCCCTGAATAAGTTAAAACTAACTTGAAGACCATCTGCAAATTATGTGCAGGTAATAGTCTTTACAGTACTTGTTTTAGGTTCACCAGCTCTATTTGGCATTAATTGTGTTACTTTAAGGTTATATGTTCTGATGTGGTACATAAAACATTTTAGCAAGGGTTACAATGAGTTCTGTTTTGATAGTATATTACAACCAGCATGTGTGCTTTGGATAATACATTTAAAAGTGATGAAATTTTCAGATTGTCAGTGATCCTCCAAACTCTAATATTTGAAGAAATTCCTATTTTTTTAAAATATCAGTTGCCTAGAATTGTCTAGATTCATCAGACTCAGATTAAGCAAATGTATGGTGAAGGAAATGGCAACCCACTCCAGTGTTCTTGCCTGGAGAATCCCAGGGACAGGGGAGCCTGGTGGGCTGCCGTCTATGGGGTCGCACAGAGTCAGACACGACTGAAGCGACTTAGCAGCAGCAGCAGCATGGTTAGCCACAGGCTGATTATACCTATATATATATACAAATAAATACATACAGATCCTACTTGACTTCCTGAATAATACTTTCACAACACTGATAGTACCTCATGAAGGGTAAATAGGACAGTTAAGCCATACTACAGCAGGTACAAATTAACTTTTTAACTTAATATTGGTGGCATGAAATAATGGATTACTTATTTAAAATTAAATATCAAGAAATTTTGTGATAAACCATTTGTGATAAAATGGTATATATAATTTAACCAGAACCAAAAGAAAATTAGTATTGTGTGAATTCTGAAGCACTTTCAACTTGTTGTAGGAATAATGTGGACTTTCTTGAGTTTTACACATTCATAAGTAAATGATCTGTAAAAAAAAAAAAAGAAGAAATTTTGCAGGCAACCAGTGATATAGCCAGGTTGACTTTATTTTTTCAACAGAAATTCAATTTGGGTTTTGTTTGGGTTTCATTTATTTCAAGTGATTTCATTGAAATGTATGTCTGTGCCTTTATTCAAAGAAAGAAGAATGTAAAAAAAAGATATAGCATTGCTATGTATGGGTTTGGTTTCATAAACTCACGTGTTTTCTCTCATTGTTTCCTGGAAAGATGTGTTTATATCACAGGTGTGGTTGTTGCAATTCAAGATTAAAGTACATTGTGTTATACAAATAAGAACAACTTGTGTGAATGAATAAATCCAAAACAGTCCTTTTTATACTTAAGATTGCATTATAAATAGTAAAAGAAAGTAAAACATAAAGCATCAAGAATAAGGTGTGACAATTGCCCAGATTCATAAAGGATGATTGATTATGCAATCTAAACTGGAAGGTCTTTTTAGATTTAAATGTCCTCTTCTATGTAAAGCATAAATATAAAAAACCGAAGCAAAAAGGTAGCTAACTTTCAGTTTACATTATTTCACTTGATATCAAACATCTGAATATCGGAAACATCTAGGTGACTAATTTCCTCTCTAGCATCAGAAGTTTACCAATGCTTGGATAAAAGTGGTTTGTCTTCCATTTTATTTTATTATATTCATCATAGCTAATTTTGACCTTGTCGCTTTTGCATCATCACTTGATTTTTGACTTAATAATGTTTTATTTTCTTCACTTATGTGTTCAATGTCTTAACCTTCATGAAGGTCATTATTCTACTAGTGCCTTCAAGAGAGCTGATAACTTATTTTTATAAGATCAAAGCATTAATATCTGTAGTGTTTAGATTGAAAGCTTGATGTTGTGAAGTGATTTCAAAGCATGGACATGCTACACCATGCATCTATTATAATTATCATAGTATGTTTTATAGTGATCTGGGAGTCTGTCACCTTTCATGAGATGAAAATAATGGTAATTCTTTTACTGCTCTCTCTTCTAATATGTGCCCCTTTCCTGTGGAAGGCAATGATATACATAGTAAGACTTGGAAGATCTAGTTTATAAATGCTACAGTTTACTGGTTCTGTGGTTTGGGATATTCACTTACTTTATTTTAAATCAATTCATTTGATACTGAAAATCATAGGGTTGGATTAGATGAGTACTTTTATGCTACATAATAACTAGACTTATTTATTTTCAATAAATTTTAAGTCACTTTAGTTTCTTGTACTTTCACTCAAAGGAATGTAATATATTTTTTCATAAATTAGTTATTAATTGCAATTGTTATGATACATTTAAAGATATAACAAAACGTTAAATATCATGGAGTTTATGGTATAAATTGCACATAATTTTGAAGATACAACCCTGTTGTCTTCATGTTAAAAAGGCGTCTTAGGGATATAATGACACAATATAATTAATACTTTCCCTTTTTAATGTAGACAAAGTTATTGAGCTAAAATTGAAAAAAGAATGACTCTCAACATATTTTGCAATGTGCTTTAAAGCCACATCTGTTTATCAGCTAAGATAAAATTAAATATCACCAACAATACAGCTACACAATTTAGAAGATAGTGAACATGTTAACCTATTCATTTTGTTACATTGAAAGTTCCCCTTCCCTTCCGTCACTCAGTCGTGTCCGACTCTATGCGACCCCGTGGACTGTAGCCTACCAGGCTTCTCCGTCCATGGGATTCTCCAGGCAAGAATACTGGAGTGGGTTACCGTTTCCTTCTCCAGGTGATCTTCCCGACCCAGGGATCGAACCCGGGTCTCCTGCATTGGAGGCAGACGCTTTAACCTCTGAGCCACCAGGGAATGTATTATTAAAAATCTGCCTATGGAGCCCAGCATGGCTACCACATCTGACAGAGGAGGCAAGTAGACAGCTACCTGGATCCTAGCTGATTCCTCATGAGTGACTGGACTAAAACTGAGAAGTGTGTGTTCCCGGCAGTACATTCTTCTGTCACCTTTGTGTTAAGTCCTACCTTGATCAAAAGGAATATACTACATGCAAATCCATTAAAAAACCATGCAACAGAGAACAACTGAGCACTTCTTGACCACAAAGTTTGCCTTACATTTACATTGAGGTGACGTCATTTTCTGATTTTTGCTGTCCATAATTTATTCCAGCAGAGAACACAAGTGCCAAATTCAAATTATTTGTTCATTTCAGTTAGTGTATCTCTTTATTTGCACTGTTAATTTTAATGACTATAAAATTCACCTTAAGCCATTATTTTACTTTAAACTTAAATATGAAATATAATTTTCTTTTTTAAATGTCAATCACTGACAACTTTTGCTGTATCTTCCAGTAACTTCAGTCTTATAAAATAGCTCGCAAGACTGCTTTCCCAAGTTCAATATGCAGTACTTACTCTGCCCTCACTCTTGTATTTCAAGGGACAATTCTTATAACCCTAATCACACAGCTCGGAATTCAGGTGACTTTTATTACATGCACTGTGTTCCATGATCATATGATGGCAGACAAATCCAGGAGAGTGTTCTGTATCATGGGAGGGGAATGGAGCATCATGTAATTTAAAAATTACCTTTCTGAAAGACACATTTGAAAATTATAAGTAAAAATAGTCCTGTATTAAATTGCATTAAAAGCACTGTTTAAGTGTTAAAAGTAATAATGGTATAATTCATCTCTGGGAAATAGTTCAGAACCTCATGATGTTCATTGAGATTACATCCCAATAAATTCATCATAACCTGAAAATACAAGTTGAAAGTGAATTGAATACATTGAACCTACTGGACATCATAGTTTAGTCCAGCTTACCTTACACATACTCAGAATACTTACATTAGCCTGCAATTGAGCAGAATCATCTCTAACACTTTGACTACCTAATGCAAAGAGCCGACCCACTGGAAAAGTCTCTGATGCTGGGAAAGATTGAGGGCAAGAGAAGAAGGGGCAACAGAGGGTGAGATGGTCAGATGGCATCACTCACTCAGTAGAAATGAGTTTGAGGAAACTCAGGGTATAGTGAAGGACAGGGGAGCCTGGAGTGCTGCAGTTCATGGGGTCCTCAGGAGTTGGAGATGACTTAGCAACTGAACAACAACAGCAATCTAACACAAAGCCTATCTCATGTAAGTTATTGAATACTCCACTAAAAGTGAAAAACAGAATGGCTGTCTGGTACGGAATGGTGGTAAGTGCATCAGTTCTTTACCTATGTGATCACCAGGCTGACTGGAGGCTACTGTGACTCACTGTTCAGACCCAGCATTATAACAGAGTATCATATCACCTATAGCTAGCTCAGTGGAAAGATCAAAATTCAAGTACAGTTTCTTCTTGATGCTTACTATTTTCATACTATCATAAAGTCAATAAAGTCGCTACATGAACCACCATGAGTCAAGGAATATCTGTAATGCCTGTTCTGTACTGTAAACCAGGTGCTCAGTCAACTCACTGTGGACCCATGGATTCATAGCCCACCAGGTTCTTCTGGCCATGGAATTTTCCAGGCAAGAAGTCTGCATTGGGTTGCCATTTCCTACTACAGGGGATACTCTTGACCCAAGGATTGAACCCATGTCTTTTGTATCTTTTGCATTGGCAGATGGGTTCTTTAATTCTAGAGCCACCTGGGAAGCCTAAAAAATTATATTTTGAAAATTTAATAGAATTTATTTTTATTACTACCAATGTAACAGAATATTTGAAAACAATCCTGAAGAAATGAGGCATGGTTCATAAGAAAAATATAATATCATTAATTTATTAACTAGTTTTGGTAATTTGTTAAAATTAACTTTAATGGCTTGTTGGCAGCTTTTATATGATTGTGATCATATTGTAAATATTTTCTTTCATTTTATTTTTTTTCAGATACTCAATTATTTGCAGATAGCATACAATATATGGAAAGTCAGAGGAACATTTCAGAATTTATTTTTTTGGGACTTTCCTATAACCAAAACATACAAATATTTTGCTTTGTGTTCTTCTTATTTTGTTATGTTGCTATCCTGGTGGGAAACCTTCTGATCCTTGTCTCCATCCGATGTAGCCCTCTGTTTCACCAACCAATGTACTATTTCCTCAGCCACTTATCCTCCATGGACATCTGCTATACCTCTTGTGTGACACCCAAACTGATCAGTGACCTGCTTCTGGGAAAGAAAACCATCTCTTATGGTAACTGCATGTTACAGGTTTTTTCCTTGCACTTCTTAGGAATGATTGAAATCTGCATCCTTACAGTCATGGCCTTTGACCGCTGGGTTGCCATCTGCAAGCCTCTCCACTACATGATTATCATGAACAGGACAAGGTGCAATCTCCTCATCCTGGTAGCTTGGGCTGGTGGGGCTGTCCACGCCTTTTCTCAGTTCTCTATGATAGTCAGTTTGCCCTTCTGTGGCCCCAATGAAATTGACCACTACTACTGTGACATATTTCCTTTGTTGAAAGTTGCCTGTACTGATACCTACATCACTGGTATCCTTGTGGTTGCCAATTCGGGAATGGTTGCCTTAGTAACCTTTGTTCTCTTGTTTGGGTCCTACGTCACTATATTATTCACCTTAAGAAACCACTCAGCTGAAGGAAGGCGCAAAGCCCTCTCTACCTGTGGGTCTCACATCACCGTGGTTGTCTTATTTTTTGGTCCTTCAATCTTTGCCTACCTCAGACCCCCTACCACTTTCCCTGAGGACAAAATATTTTCTCTCTTTTATACCATAATTGCTCCTATGTTCAATCCCTTAATCTACACTCTGAGAAACACAGAGATGAAAAAGGCTATGAGAAGGATTTGGTACCAAAAGATGTTTTCAGAAGAGGAGCATAATTGATTTCCCCTACTCAATGTGTTAAAACCTCTGTGTGGAAGTAAAGTGGACTTGGGAATCAGAGAACTCAATTAGCTTTCAAATCACAGAGCCCAAATTATTTACTTTATAAGTCTCAGAGATGATGAGCTGAAAAATTATGAGAAAAATGACAATTCCGTTGGTCACTCTGAGATTTAGTAGGGACGAATGTGATTAAAAATATATTAGCTTAAAGAGACAGTTGCTATGTTATACAGAGTAGACAATTTTAAGACTGACTGTGAATTAAAAAAAGCAATTTGCTTATGATATTTGTACATGAAGACTAGATAGGAAATACCTAAACTTGCTTTCAAGTTAATTCTTTAAAGACATATCTAACCTTACACTCTGCCTTGGGTAGTTTCATTGACTTATGTATGGTTTTAAGGCATCTTACAGATTTTTTCATATATTAATTATGACATATAATCCGTAAAGCCTGGCGTGCTGTGATTCATGGGGTTGCAAAGAGTTGGGCACACCTGAGTGACTGAACTGAACTGAATCCATAAAGAAATGAAAGAAAACAAAACAGAGAGAGACCGAAGTATGAAGGAAATAAACCTGTGCTCTGCATCTGAATCAAGAAACAGAGCACAGTAATCATCTCCAGAGTCCCTCATCTGTTCCTTCCTGTCCTCACTGCTTCCTTCCCCTACAACTCGCTACGCCTCTGACTTTGATAGGTGCTGTCCTCTCTGCCTGCTGTCGGTCACTGAGAGGACGTGACCACTGCTAGAGCAAGGAGATGGGCCTGGGCATCAGAAGGTCCTCATTTGTCCTCCCATTCTTGAACATGAGTTCCATTTATTGCCCCAGTTTTTGCCTTTTCATACTGTTCATGGGGTTCTCAAGGCAAGAATGCTGAAGTGGTTTGCCATTCCCTTCTCCAGTGGAGCACGTATTGTCAGAACTCTCCTCCATGACTCATCCACCTTGAGTAGTCATACATACTTTGGCCCAAAGTTTCATTGAGTTAGACAAGGCTTCGATTCATGTGATCACTTTGTTTAGTCCATCCTAAAGGAAATCAGCCCTGAATATTCATTGGAAGGACTGATGCTAAAGCAGAAGCTCCAATAGTCTGGCCACCTAGTGTGAACAGTTGACTCACTGGAAAAGACTCTGATGCTGGGAAAGATAGAAGCAGGAGGAGAAGGGGATGACAGAGGGCAATATGGTTGGATGGCATCACCCACTCAATGGAAGTGATTTTGAGCAAGCTCTGGGAGATGGTGAAGGACAGGGAAACCTGGCTTGCTGCAGTCCATGGGGCTGCAGAGTCGGACATGACTGAGTGACTAAGCAACCTCATCCCCATGCTGCTGTTGCTGCTAAGTCACTTCAGTCATGTCCAACTCTGTGCGACCCCATAGACGGAAGCCCACCAGGCTCCCCTGTCCCTGGGATTCTCCAGGCAAGAACCCTGGAGTGGGTTGCCATTTCCTTCTCCAGTGTGTGAAAGTGAAAAGGGAAAGTGAAGTCGCTCAGTCATGTCCGACCCTTAGCGACCCCACGGACTGCAGCCTACCAGGCTCCTCGATCCATGGGATTTTCTAGGCAAGAGTACTGGAGTGGCTTGCCATTGCCTTCTCCGCCTCATCCCCATAGCTGGAGACATTTTCAAGGATGCAGACTTGAGACAATAAGGTGTTGTTGAGGCCATCTGGATGGAATATGTGAATGAACCCAGGAAAGCCCTCTATATGATCTTAAATTTTCTGACATAGAGATGCAAAGATCTGCTTATCTTGTAACCGTCCATGACAAGCCCCCTGTGTAAGTCCCCTTGTTTATTAAAAGTGCCACCTTCCAACCTGGAGTGGTATGACTCTTTTTTCAGTCTCTCCCTGCCTCCTTATATGGGGCCAGTTTGCCAACCAACACCTGGAAACATTAGGCAAATTATAAATTATCTTATCTGTTATTGATTTTACTCATAGGTAAATTTAGGAGACTTAGTGCCTTTCTCACTAGGACCTTGTTAAGATGAAAGAGAAACCCTAGTATATGACACAGAGTAAATCCTCACTATGCATTTGCTATTATTTATTTTGCTCATATAGCACATTGGAAGCAACTGAATCTTCAGAAACACATGGGAAAGAAGAAAGTAAGGAAGGAAAGGCATTTGGAAATGATATGTTTGGGGAAAAATTAAAACATGTTCAACTGAAAATTTTTTATATTTTTAGGAAGTTTTCTAAATTCATAAAAATAATACCAAGGTTTATTAGTTTATAATCTTCTAGGAAATCAATACTTGAAAATAAAGTAAAAGTTATTCTGACTCTCTCAGGGAAGACAATCTTTTTGAGGCGAGATGAAGACTTAATTGCCGTAAATTTTAGCTCAGCTCAGTGCTGAGTCACGGCGACTCTTTGTGACCCCATGAATTGCAACCCACAAGGTTCCTCTGTCCATGGGATTTTCCAGGCAAGAACACTCGAATGGGTTCCCATTTCCTCCTCCAGGGGATCTTTCTGACTCTGGGAGTGAACCCTAGTACCAGAGCTGTCCTTTGTTTCTCGCTCAGATTACAGACAGAGAAGGCAATGGCACCCCACTCAAGTCTTCTTGCCTGGAAAATCCCACGGACGGAGGAGCCTGGTGGGCTGCGGTCCATGGGTTCTCTAGGAGTCGTACACGACTGTGCGACTTCACTATCACTTTTCACTTTCATGCATTGGAGAAGGAAATGGCAACCCACTCGAGTGTTCTTGCCTGGAGAATCCCAGGGAGGGGGGAGCCTGCTGGGCTGCCGCCTATAGGGTCACACAGAGTCAGACACGACTGAAGCGACTTAGCAGCAGCAGCAGCAGCAGATCGCAGAAATCATGGAAAGGATAAGCCCCTCAAGGCAGAAGCCCCACAGTGCTGTCGATATCACAGAACTCTGAGTGAAGTGCAAGGGAATTCAGTCACTGAGGCCCAGGAGGGATGACTGTCTAATAACCGAGCTTCCTAAATCACACCCAAAAGCTTGCATACTATTTATAATCCAGATTTGATATTCACTTCAGTGGATCTGATGACTTGGATGTAGAGGAAATCCGCCTGGTGAGCTCATGACTCGGGAACATAAATCCAAACAACTTGCAAAAAACAGTGTTCTAGAATAATGTATATATAGTATATATAGTATCTAAAACTCTCTTGTTTATTAGTTATGTGAGCTTGAACATCGTGGGGAATAACTGAGAGATGAAAATATAGATGGAGATTAGACTCTTGTGGATATTCACATTAGTCCACTTTCTTCAAGCTGTTCCTCTGAGGATATGTCCTCTGATTGTGTGAACACTGGTGGAATGACAGTGTCTCTACGAGGACACTTTTATTTTTCTATGAATGGCTAATTGAGAGATATGTGAATTCAAGGCACGAAATGAAATACTCTGAACAGTAGGAGAATGACCGGAATTTCAGTGAGGAGAGACTGGCAAGTCTGAAAGAAGTGATATGAATGGACTCACGACAATTGGAGTGGAAGGACATGTGTGGTGAGTGATTTCTCCTCCTTCCCATGACCCTGCCTGACTGTGTGATAGCTGAATACACTTTCCTTTTACTGCATAGATAACAGATTGACTGCTAAAGTTAAGTATAGGTATCATCTCTGATTTTCATAATTTGCTTTGTGATTAGAGTAGCAATAAATTCAAGGAGTTGCCCAACATTGAGTGTGCTCTGACATTCCAAAGGGAAATCAGATAGTGATAGGGAAATCATGCTTTGCTGAACAAGAGGAAAATAGTATTAAGACTTTTGGTAGAAAATGGGCAAAGTACTCATTAAGAAAATAAATGACTCACAGATTACCAAGAAAGTGAGAAAAAACAAATCCAAAAGAAAAATAAGATCCCTCCAGTACCCATTGTCATGATCCATGATCCCCCATCCTGACAAAAAAAAAGAAAGAAAAGATGGCTCAAGAATTAAGTTAACCAAAGACTCTAGGCAGACCACAAAAAGTCGAAAGCAGATATCTCAAAATTGGGGTCTGTTTACTTTATCTCTATGTACCTTGCTCTCCACCCGTGTTTCCTGTAATAAAGTGATGCTGATAACTTCAGTGATTTGAATAATTTGTATGCCATTTTAATAGTTACTGATCACTGGTTAAATAAATGGTATCTTGTAATCATTCTGGCTCCTCACATTTGGGCAGGATCATGGAAAGGCGGAGATGTAACTCCCCACACATGTTCTTCCACTTCACTTGTGATCCATTCGAATTTCTTCCTTTCAGCCCTGCCATTCTTTCCTTATTCCGGGCATTCACCTGCTGCTCAAGTACTTCATCCCATGCCTTGAAGTCACATTTCTCTCAACATCATACATTAGCCATTCACAGAAAAAAAAAATGATTATGGAGATACCGCAAAGATAAAATCATTGGAAATATTTTTTGAGCCTCTAATACATATTGGCTGACTCACACCGCTTGTCTAATTAATTCTTACAACAGATGTGGGGGTAGATATGCTCATCAAGAAAGTGCCCATCTGTTGGCAATATGATGATCTAAGAAAAATCAGCGGATGTCAAATCCTGGAGAAGACTTGACAGAAGCAGACCCTGGAGAAGTGTCTAGAATTTAAAACTAAACATGTACAGTCATTTCTTAATATTCCAGGCAGAATGTAAGATGGTCTTTCTTTCCTTGAGAAATTTAAATTCATGCAGATTAAGGATGTGTAAGTTTACTTTGGCGTAGATTGAAGTCTGAAATTTTGGAGTCAGTGAAGCTCTCTGTTCCAAGACTTAACAGCATCATATATTTACTGAGCGTGCATAAAGTCTCAGGAACTATGGCAACTGTAACATTTTACCTAAAGTCTTGCTAAGTAAGATGTATGCTGCTTTAGATCTTGACTCGACCACTTATTAAGACCATCTTGCACTAATTTTTAATTTTTCTAAAACTCAATATCCCCACTTGTAAGCTAAGTTTACTACTAATATTTATTTATTAGGGTTATAGCGATGTTTGAAAAGTTTGTTTACACAATGTTTAGAAGAATGTTAGGCACATGAAAATGTGAAATTGTAAACTAATAAAATAATCATTAGACTGCTGTTAGTGTAATTAAATAACATATTGAGGCCGTATACTCACTCTTAGCAAAGCCAGAATATAATCCCATGCAATTTCACTTCCTTAATTTTAATGTTTTCCCAAACTTTACCTTTAATAATAGTGGAGAACCCCAGGGTTGTGTAAAGTCTTAACTCAAGAATATCTTATTAAATTGTCAAGACCATATTCATCATTTGGTATATATATCAAATTGAATTTAGACTTTTATTTGCTTACTGTTTTAACTTTCAAAGTTTCCATCTGTTTTAAAATTTGAATCCCATGATTCTCTGAATTATTCAGGGAAGAAGCTCTTTCTCTACAATTTAGATACAGAAAAATGTTACAGGAAGTGTAGTTAAGAGTTCACACTTGAAACTGATGACTGTGTCAAAAATAAAAGCTGGAGATCTTCTCCCACTAAAATTGAGAAGCTACAAATCTAAGCACTAGTTTAAGCATTGTGGGATACAGCTGTTTGGGAAGTTAGCAAAAAGAGAAAACTACCAAGAAAATAATTAAATAAATGTTTGTGGCCTTGAGAATTGAGAAAATTTGAGATCAAACACATGTTTAACAAAACTGTTTGATTAGAAAGTCAAATTTAATTAGAAGAAACATTAACACTGTATGAAATGGAGACAGAACAGTTGGCTTTGATAAATTATTGTAAAAACCTTAGTTTCTTTATAGGCTTAATTTATTTAGGTATAAACTTAAATGTTCCTGTTTAATTTGGGGGTAGGAAAAAAATTTCAACTGGTTGTTTTTTCCATGCCTATAATTAAAATAATGGCTTTGTTTATGTCTATTCAAATGAACAAGTGATTGCTTCAAGTTGACCAAATCAGTATTTTAAATATCATTTTAGATTAACCTTTATATAGGGGAGAGAGAGAGAGAAATGAGGAAATATTTCTATGATATAACTTGGAGGCATGAAAACTTACTTTTCCATAGCTACACTGTAAACTAATTTTAAATCTTAAAATTTTACCATAGATATAATTTAACTGTTTTAAGGCTCCATTGAAAAGGACTTTTTCTTTTTGGATGTGACAGAATTAATTTTGTCTGTAAAAGAGAGTGGTAAGCAGAGAATTTATAAATTAACTGATAAAATATAGCTACAAGATTAGGGCAGAAGATATTTAACAAACTTTAAATAAAGGTTTTAATTACTTATAATGTATTTTGGGATCAACATTGATAGTAAGAATATGTGGAGTATGTAGTTACCAGTTCTATGTAATATTTGTCATTAGTATTGAGACACAAACTACATTCTCAGAGTCTATGGTCAACCCCAAGTAAATTGTTTGTATTTCCATATGTCAAATCCATATTAAATCCATATGATTAGCATATTGTTTATGAAGTGTTTCAAGCTACCTTTATTCATTTTTTAAAATATTTTCCATAAGCTTTTAACTAAAATCCCTTCTATTTAGAACAAGAGGATTTGTCTAGTATACCTCAACATTTTCTTCCAGTTTAAAATAATTGTATGGCTTTAAAACTTCAATTTCTATATGAAAGTTATATTTAGTTAACTTTATTATTGACAGCCTCACTGATAACACAAGAATACATATAATAAAAATATCAATTAATACTTCAATGGCTAATAAAACAATGACTATTGGTTTGAGTATTTTGTGATAAAATATAAAATATTTCACCAATTTACAAATGTTGTTCAGTTGTTAAGTCACGTCTGACTCTTTGCGACTCCATGGACTGCAGCACGCCAGGCTCTCCTGTCCTTTACTATCTTCTGGAGTTTGCTCAGATTCACGTCCATTGAGTTGGTGATGCTATCTAACCATCTCATCCTCATCCACCCACCCTCTTCTCCTTTTGCCTTCAATTTTTCCCAGCAACAAGATCTTTTTCAATGAGAGACAGCCTAAATTTAGAGGAATAAAGTGTTTTGTACCAATTTCACACACTGCAGTGTAATTAATAATGGATTCTAGACCCCCAAATGTTTGTCTTCAGAAAACCTTTCCCACACACCTCCCATGCACTTTTTCTCTGAACTATACAGTGTAAAATTTTTACATGTGGGCTCTGGAAAAGTCTTAGATTAGACAAGGAGGAGAAAGTCATACTCCAATTCAAACCACTGAGAAAAATGTTGACTCTTAAAATATGATACACTGAGTTAAGGGCATAGTCATGAAGGTAAAACTTCTTTTGCTTTTCTATTTTTAGTTTTAGCTACCATTCTATTCTGTGGTTGATTTAGTATATTATTTTTATTGATGTGCCAGAAATAAACATACTTCTGTTATAAAATGTTAGAAATTTTCTATCTCAAATCAGTAATAAAAATATAAGTAAGCAATCAAAAATTTTCAAGCCAATTGCATTGGCTTCTTGCATAGTTTTCATCTTTCTCTTTGTAAATATACATGTATCATTATATAAATAAATATTTGATTTTATATTCTACCTCATTTTAAAATTATTTTGAAGCAGGATATTTTCTACTAGTGAATAGTTTTAGGTTTTATACTTTCTTCTATGTCATTAAAAGTAAACTTTGTAATACTTATGCTTAATTGCGTCTTTAACAAATTTGAATTCATAGACATACAGAGTGATGTTTCTTTTCAAAAACTTGTATATTTTTTTAGAAGTGGGAAATATTTGGCAACCAGTCATTATTTTTAAATAATTTGACTGATTGATCAAAGGTATTTATATTTATTAATGTTTATTTTGAACCTAATGTTCTTAAAGATGGACTTGTGAAAATCATGAAACCAATCAGAAACAAAAATAATATCAAATTTTCATTTTGTGAAGCTGGAATTATGTTCATTAAACATAGTTTCATGATATTAGTGTGCTTTAATTAATTTTTATTGCACTAGAGTTGATTTACAATGTTGTGTTTACTTTCTGCTGTACAGCAAAGTGAATCAGTTATACACATAGATATATCCATTCTTCTTTTAGATTCTTTTCCCAATGGGTCATTAAAGAGTATTGAGCAGAGTTCCCTGTGTTATAGAGCAGGTCCTTGTTAGTATCCATTTTGTTTATAGCAGGGTGTTTATGTCAATTTTAGTCTCTCAGTTTATCTCTCCCTCTTCTCCCCTTGGTAACCATAAGTTCTTTTTATCTACATGTAAAGCTCTGTTTTCATTTTCGCGAATAACAGAAGAAGCAGACATTAGTGCTGTCACAGGTTTTCTCCATGAATATTTCTGATGTCAGCTTATGCACTATGTCCTTTCAGGGTACTGTCATGCCTTTTTACTGCACTGGGCCGTGGGAAATAGAAATAACGTCACTGTGTTTATTCTCTTGGGACTATCTCAAAATAAGAACGCTGAAATCTTCTGCTTTGTCTTATTTTTGTTTTGCTACATTGCTATTTGGATGGGAAATGTGCTCATAATGATTTCTATTATATGCAGTCCTCTCATTGACCAACCCATGTATTTCTTCCTTAATTACCTCTCACTCTCTGACCTTTGCTACACATCGACGGTGACACCCAAACTAATGACCGATTTACTGGCAGAAGGGAAGACCATTTCCTATACGAACTGCATGACACAGCTTTTTATCCTTCAATTCCTTGGAGGCATTGAGATCTTTATCCTCACAGGGATGGCCCATGACCACTACGTGGCCATCTGCAGGCCCCTGCACTACCCCGTCGTCACGAGCAGGCAGAGGTGTAACGCCATCATCACAGCCTGCTGTGCTGGGGACTTGGACACTCTGCCAGTCAGTTCCTCCTCACCGTCTTCCTACCCTTCTGTGGCCCCAGCGAGACTGATCACTGCTTCTGTGACGTGTACCCTTTGCAAAAACTGGCCTGCATGGATACATACAGGATTGGTCTCCTGGTAGTTGTTAATTCAGGTCTGATTGCTTCGGTGACTTTTGTGATTTTGATGGCTTCTTATTTTCTGATATTACACACAGTCAGGGATTACCCTGCAGAGAGCCACGCCAAAGCTCTTTCCACTTGCAGTTCTCACATCACCGTTGTGGTCCTATTCTTTGTGCCTGACCTCTTCATCTACATTAGACCAGCTGAAACTTTTCCAGAAGACAAACTGTTTGCTGTTTTCTACACCATCATTGCTCCCATGTTCAACCCTCTGATCTATACATTGAGAAACTTGGAGATGAAGAATGCTGTGAAGAAAGTGTGGTATCATCAATTTCTTAAGAAAGGGCAGTAACATGCATGAAAAAAATATTTCAGAAAGTCACTTTAGGGATAGAAATATCATGAGCCCTGAAAACAGTATGTATGGGATGATGTACAAGGAGTTTACAATGATTGCAAAAGCTGGCTACAGAATCTTCAGCATTTTCTCAGGTCTCTCCTGGTTGGGAAATTTAATTTTTTTCATGTTTATTTTTCCTCTTTTCTCTTCTCATACATGTCTCAAGAATTCCTTAATTTGACATTGTATTTTGACTGTGCAATAAAATATATTTCTTCATATATATATATATATGAAAGTTTTTTTTTTCTTTTGAAATGCTTAATTTTATAGAAAATGGTAGGTGGAGAATAGTGGGAAGTGGATGTATTGATAAGTTTTATTCAAATTTACTAGATTTGAGTAAAATAATTATGACAGTTCTTAAAGTGAAAGTGTTAGTTAGTCATGTCCAACTCTTTGCAACCTCATAGACTGTAACCTGCCATATTCCTCTGTCCATGAAATTCTCCAGGCCAGAATACTGGAGTGGGCAACCATTCCCTTCTCCAGGGGATACTTTCCACCCAGAGATCTAACATGGACCTCCCATTTTGTGCAGATTCTTTACCATCTGAGCTAACAGGCAAGCCCTCTTAAAATATCGGACCAATATTAAATAGGCATCCTTAATTACTGAAACATAAATTCTCTAGTAGCATATAGCCAATTCTCTAGTTCTCTCCTTTGGATTGCCAATCTTATTCTAGGGTGCTCTTAAGGACATAAACGAATAGGAAGTCATCTAGTAGAGGACAAATATTGTGAGATTTTACTTCCATCTTCTCAGAGGAGAGCATTTAAAGGCAGATTTTTGTTGAAGCTAATAGGTACATTAGTGTAACATTTAACTCCTTTGGCTAATTAGACTTTATTACCACTCTTCTACATTAAATTTGAATCTCCTTATAAAAAACAATAACATTTCTATATTTTTGCCAAACAAGATGCTTCTACAAAGATAGTCTCCCTCTTTCTCTCCCAAAAGGAAATGCAAATCCTAAACCTTCTGGACAATGGTAGTCTCTCTTCTAGTTCAGGTTGCAATCTTTCTTGAATAATCTGTCACAAGAGATTGTAAAATTAATACTCAAAACTTAAAAAAGAAAAAGAAAGTATGTAGTTAAATGGATAAAAAATATACAATGCCAAGTTAGTCTTTGTTTCTGTGATTGGGATCAGGACTTTAGATATACTTAAGATGGCTAATCTAAGTTCCGTGATGTCTGGGGTCGCAGCTTAGATAATTCAAAAGTTGGGAGGGAGCTAGAACAGGGGATATATGTATTCCTATGGATGATTCACGTTGAGGTTTGACAGAAAACAGCAAAATTCTGCAAAGCAATTATCCTTCAATAAAAAATAAACCAATACAATAATGTAATTAGCCTTCAATTAAAATCAATAAATTAAAAAAAAATTAACTGGAAGCTGAAATCTTTTAACACCTTGAATTGCATACCTGGAAGTTGAGGTTGGCTGTGAGCTGGGACCTCAGCTGAGCTGCTGGCCATAAAACTCTGCATGTGTCCTGTATGTGTGGATTTTCAATGGACTAGTTTGGGCTTCTGTATAATATGGAAGCTGTGAAAAAATATATCTCATTTTCACACTTTCTATGCTATGCTTTCTAAATAGTTAAATGTCCAGTGAAACTATTAGCAAATGCCATGTTTAGGAACAGTCCTACACATCTAGACATCTCATTGTCTATTACAAACTAGACAATCAAATGCATTGGCTGAGGTTTTGACTACTGAGATGAATTTCTTCACCATTATCTTTTTGGAAATATTCATGTTTGAGGCTGTGATGCTATAACATTCCATGTTGAGTCAGTGCCAGATTTTCTGGTAGAACTAAATGCAAACAGATGCAATCATGTGTTTCCTCACCATAAGATCACAGTTATTGACTGAGGGAAAAGAGACAATTTGGCACGGGTTTCAAGAACATTTCTTAAATGTACGAGACATGTTTAAACCTAACCTCTTAGATGTCATTCTCACTTGATGGCAATCACTGAGCTGCTTCATGGCGGTAAATTTACCTCTTTGTGTTTCACTTCAGTCCAGTCGCTCATTTGTGTCCAACTCTTTGCAACCCCATGGACTCCCTGTCCATCACCAGCTCCCAGAGATTGCTCAAACTCATGCTCATCAAGTCGGTGATGCCAGTCAACCATCTCATCCTCTGTGGTCACCTTATCCTGCTACCTTCAATCTTTCCCAGCATCAGGGTCTTTTCCAATGAGTCAGTTCTTCGCATCAGGTGGCCAAAGTATTGGAGTTTCAGCTTCAATGTCTGTCCTTCCAAAGAATATTCAGGAATGATTTCCTTTAGGATTGACTGGTTTGATCTTCTTGTAGTCCAAGGGACTCTCAAGAGTCTTCTCCAACACTACAGTTCAAAAATATCAATTCTTTGGCACATAGCTTTCTTTATGGTCCAACTCTCACATCCGTACGTGACTACTGGAAAAAGCATAGCTTTGACTAGATGGACCTTTGTTGACAAAGTAATGTCTCTGCTTTTCAATATGCTGTCTAGGTTGGTCATAGCTTTTCTTTCAATTTCATGGCTGCAGTCACTATCTGCAGTGATTTTGGAGCTCAAAGAAATAAAGCCTCTCACTGTTTCTATTGTTTTCCCATGTATTTGCCATGAAGTGATGGGACTGGATGCCATGATCATAGTTTTTTGAATGTTGAGTTTTAAGCCAACTTTTTCACTCTCATCTTTCACTTTCATCAAGAGGCTGTTTAGTTCTTCACTTTCTGCCATAAAAGTGGTGTTATTTGCATATCTGAGGTTATTGGTATTTCTTCCCAGCAATCTTGATTCCAGCTTGTGTTTCATCCAGCCTGATTTTTTGCATGATGTACTGTGCATGTAAGTTAAATAAGCAGGGTTACAGGCTTGGCATACTCCTGTCCCTATTTGGAACCAGTCTGTTGTTTCATGTCTGGTTCTAACTGTTGCTTCTTGACCCGAATACAAATTTCTCAGGAGGCAGGTCAGGTAGTCTGGTATTCCCATCTCTTTCAGAATTTTCCAGAGTTTGTTGTGATCCACACAGTCAAAGGTTTTGGAGTAGTCAATAAAGCAAAAGTAGATGTTTTTCTAGAACTCTCTTGCTTTTCCAATAATCAAGTGGATGTTGGCAATTTGATCTCTGGTTCCTCTGCCTTGTCTAAATCCAACTTGAACATCTGGAAGCTCACGATTCATGTACTGTTAAAGCCTGACTTGGAGAATTTTGAGCATTACTTCACTAGCGTGTGAGATGAGTGCAATTGTGGGGTAGTTTGAACATTCTTTGCCATTGTCTTTCTTTGGGATTTGAATGAAAACTGACCTTTTCCAGTCCTGTGGCCACTGCTGAGGTTTCCAAATTTGCTGGCGTATGAGTTTTTCACTTGGGAGTGTCTATACTCCTTTGCCTCAGAGACCCTAATGCTTAGACATTAACATGAGCTTTTGTTCAAATTACTGAATCTGAAGCAGGAGGTACAGTTGAAGTCATCATCTAAGTAATTTATGAACGTCCATTGTCAGTGTTCAAGGTATATCTATGCACAAGCTAAACAAGTAATCTGAGAACTCCTTGTAACAGCAATTAATGCCCCCTGTTGTTTATTTTTGTTTTTGTTGTTGCTATTATGGTGACCTTAATATATGCATGTCCATCAGAGATATGCTGATATTTTGGCTACATAGTAATGATAGAGAAATTATATTCCGTAGGCTTACATTTGGGCATAATAAGCATCAAAAATCCAATGAAAGGACTCTGTCATCAAGTGTGTATGTTAGCTGTGCATTCAGGGACTGTGGAAACACACACAGTGTGAGCCTTTGCTCCCGTGGAGACCAGTTTCAGACGGTCTGGGACCACCTTATCTCTAGCACTGAAGTGCTTTCACTTGAGGCCAAGCGCTTCAGAATCCCGTGATGCTTATTGAAAAAAAGAAGCACATTTCTTGGGACTCACTGATCTATCATACATTGCTGTCCACAGTAGTTGGAACCCTTCTTTACTATATTTTATAAAAATCTTGTTACACTGTCTGCTGCCAACACTAAGGCCTAAACCAGTGACAGCATCAATGAAGGTTATGCCCCTTAAACTGTATGACTGCCACAGAAACAGAAAAAAATCTTCTTTTAAATATTAATAGGATTCACAGATGACAAATTTCTATAGCAATGAGAGAAATGAAAATTTCCAAAATTTCAGGAGGGGAAAACAAACAAATTTCTTCTTAAAAGACAAAAAAAGAGGATAGATTAAAAATAAAAATATATTAAAAACATAAAACAGATATAGAACTATAGAAATGAATCCATGAAAATATGTCAGACTGCTTGATTTAAATTATTGAGCTAAAAAATAATAATTATCAGACTAGGCTTTTAAATATAGTCATATATTTTACAGGGGCTTCCCTCTTAGCTCAGCCCATAAAGAATCTACCTGCAATGCAGGAGACCCAGGTTCAATTCCTGGGTCGGGAAGATCCCCTGGAGAAGGAAATGGCAACCCATTCCAGTATTCTTGTCTGGAAAATCCAATGGACAGAGGAGACTGGCAGGTTATAGTCCATGGAGTCGCAAGAGTTGGACACAACTTAGCAACTAAACCACCACCACCATACATTTAAAGAGATTAACCTAACAATAAAGATGTGAAGTGGTTAAAAGTAACGAAAGAAGATTGAGTGGGTAAGTTCTAATGAAAAGAAAGGTAGTATTCATATTAGTGTCAGAGCAAAATTAATAGAAAAAAGTATGTTGAATGTGTTAATGACATTTCATAACATTAAGAAACTGCAAAAATTCTATGGAAATAGAAGTTTGTATATTCTATGGAAATAGAGGTTTATAAACCTGATGAGATCTCAAGGAGAGCTACAGCTCAGTTGAACCAGAGACTCTGGAATGTGCATTCCATTTAAGCACACAGAGGTTACTTTTTAAAATATCATATGTTGTGCTATAAATTAATTTTCTTCAAATACACATTACTTTGACCACCTCATCCGATGACAATGCAGTTAAGTTTCTACTGCAATAAGCACATATTTTAAACAAGTTGAAATTTAAAACTATACAATAAAGCATCTAGTGAGGTTGGGCCTGGAGAAGGAAATGGCAACCCACTCCAGTACTCTTGCCTGGAAAATCCCATGGATGGAGGAGCCTGGTAGGCTGTAGTCCATGGGGTCACGAAGAGTCGGACATGACTGAGCGACTTCACTTTCACTTTCATGCATTGGAGAAGGAAATGGCCACCCAGTCCAGTGTTCTTGCCTGGAGAATCCCAGGGACGGGGGAGCCTAGTGGGCTGCCGTCTATGGGGTCGCACAGAGTCGGACACGACTGAAGTGACTTAGCAGTAACTTAGCAGCAGCAGTGAGGTTGGGCGGGTGCTTTCGACTTGAAGCAATGCACAGAATGTTTTTTCATTCTCTTTCCAAACAGTTTATTCCATAGTAAACCAAACTTCGAAACTCGGTCTGGATTTCCCTGACAGTTCAGTAGGCTTTGCCTTCCAGTGCAGGCAGTGTGGGTTTGATCCCTGGATTTGGGAGTTAAGATCCCACATACTTCTGTGACCAAAAACCCAAAGCATAAAACAGAAGCACAGAAGCAATATTGTAACAAATTCAATAAAGACTTTAAAAATGTTCCACATCAAAAAATAAAATACAAAACCTATTTCTGATTTTCTTGGCCTTGGCTTCTTCATTATTTTCTAATATTTCCTCTGTTCAGACACTATCTCTTAGTTCTTCCTCAAATTTTGTTTCAACATAAAGGACATGATTTACAGTCTCAGTATTGAACAAAGTGGTCTTTCAGTTTGTACTCACTTTCCTCAGAGTATAAGACATTAATAACTGTGACATAACTACTTTTTAAGGACTTGGCCAGTTTTTCTTTGGGGCGCTGTCTCATCCTTAGGAAAAGTGAGAAGGAGGTTGGGGGTTATAATCTCCAAGGTCATCTATTTAAACACCTCTTGGAAATAAAACAGAAGGCTTATGTGTACATTTCCATTCCCAGAACCACAGAGGAGATATAACTTTTGGTAGAAAACAAAAGCACTATTCAACATAAATGCCAGTGATGATTCAGTTTTAAAATATCTAAATGATTTTTGATTTTTGTTTCAAAAATCAGAAGAGCAATTCCTATTTCTATAAGGACATCAGAAAAGTCCCAGAACCAGAATTCATGTGAGCTGATTTTAAGGTAAAATTCATTAACTTTAGCAGTGTGGTTAAGATTCTGAGTGCATTAAAAACAGTGCTACCATTTACTCAGAGATAAAGGATTTTATCTAATGAGCTAATCACCTGGTAAGTAAAATTTCAATCAACTTATAGTAAATAATAATTACTTTCAAATACAAAAGATAAATTTTGCATATACAATTTAAATTAAATTTTATCTACAAACATGCTGATTCATATGTTTATTCCCCTTGTCATATGCCTCAACAGATGTTGTTTTTGGTATGATTTTGAGAAATTCAAGGAGAAATGATAGCATTTGTGTCACATAGGGGTTATATTAAAGAAAAGAAGAGAAAATTATACTTAAGACAGAAGAGAAAAAAATATTAAAGAGAAAAAGGGGTACACATAAAATAAGGGAATGTACTGATACAGAGATTCATCACTCTTCTCCCGATTTGGGAGAATGGCACTGAAACATGTATATTATCATGTGTGAAACGAATCGCCAGTCCAAGTTTGATGCATGATACAGGGTTCTCGGGGCTGGTGCACTGGGATGAACCAAAGGGATGGGATGGGGAGGTAGGTGGGAGGGGGGTTCAAGATGGGGAACACATGTACACCTGGAGCAGATTCATGTCAATGTATGGCAAAACCAATACAATAATGTAAAGTAATTAGCCTCCAATTAAAATTAAAAAAATTAAAAAAAAAAAAAAAGAAATTTGTTGTCATAAATAATGAATTTGTCTTAGCAGAAATGTTAGTCCCTGTAGTTTATCATACAAAATAGTCTCTTTAAATCACATAAATATGAAAATGAGGATGTTGTATATATAAAATCAGTAACTATTTTTATTGTTATTTATTTTTGTTTTTTTAAAAAATTATTTATTTTAATTGGAGGCTAATTACTTTACATTATTGTATTGGTTTTGCTATACATTGACATGCATCTGCCCCGGGTGTACATGTGTTCCCTATCTTGAACCCCGCTCCCACCTCCCTCCCCAATATTAACAAAGGAAATTGGAAATAACTTGGAGGTGTTAGAAATGTAAGTTATAATTTAAATAGCCTGATTATGAAGTGTCTGATATTAAGTTGGAGGCTGTCAAGGTGAGACATTTAAGGGAAAAGAGGAAACAAATTAAGTGTTCTAATTATTTTCCCATTTTGTTAGGATAGCCTCTAGTTAACATGAGAGAGAGATTCTCAAACTATCCTGCCTACAGATTAATGGAATGTTTCTACTAATGTTTTTTCTTCAGTTAGAATATGCTTTCCTCCAGGATCGTAAAAGCAAATTATCAAAATGATCTTAAACTCTTGGCCTAAAAATATGCTTATAAACTATAGAAGCATATTGGAAATGAAAGTATATACAAACTAAACTAAAGCTATTTAAGAAAGTGGCTTTTACTTATTTTTCTGATTATAGAAATACTAATAATACAACTCATGTGAAGAGTTGACTCACTGGAAAAGACTCTGATGCTGGGAAAGGTTGGGGGCGGGAGGAGAAGGGGACGACCAAGCATGAGATGGCTGGATGGCATCACCGATTCTGTGGACATGAGTTTGAGTGAACTCCAGGAGTTGGTGATGGACAGGAAGGCCTGGCATGCTGTGATTCATGGGGTCGCGGAGAGTCGGACACGACTGAGCGACTGAACTGAACTGAACTGAACATAATGCATGGGCTTTCCTGGTGGCTCAGAGGTTAAAGCGTCTGCCTCCAATGCGGGAGACCCGGCTTCGATCCCTGGGTCGGGAAGATCCCCTGGAGAAGGAAACGGTAACCCACTCCAATATTCTTGCCTGGAGAATCCCATGGAGGGAGAAGCCTGGTAGGCTACAGTCCAGGGGGTCGCAAAGAGTCAGACACAACTGAGCAACTGAGCGATGAAACGGAATAATACACAAGATATTCTGAAAAATATTTTTTCTTGGGATATTTATTTATGAAATTGTCATTATTTCTTAAAGAAATCATTGTAACCTAAAAGATAACAAAGCAGGGACATGATAATTAATCGAATTATAAAATATTCTATTATAAAAGTTATTGAAACCTGATTTGTATAAAGCAAGTGCCATTCACTTCTATATTATTGTTATTAGTCATTTTGGCAACATTTGTTTCTCGATTTTATGTATAATTAGTATTATTTTTCCTAATTTAAATTAAAAAAAAATGCCACAGCTACTTGCGCTTCACCTGATACAGTATTTTTTTAAAATTTCTCCACAATGCTTGTAAATATATCAGACTTTTTTCCAGAATCAGGGCTTTTTCTTGTCCAATCGCTAACCGTGTCTGAATCTTTGTGACCTCATGCACTGTAGCACGCCAGGCTTCCGTGTCCTTCATTGTCTCCTGGAGTTTGCTCAAATATATGTCCGTTGAGTCAATGATGCCATCCAACCATATCATTCTCTGTTACCCCTATCTCCCCCTGCCCTGAATCTTTTCCAGCATCAGGGTCTTTTCCGTGAGTTGGCTCTTCACATCAGGTGAACAAAATTTTGGAACTTCAGCTTCAGCATCAGTCCTTCCAATGAATATTCAGGGCTGATCTCCTTTAGGACAGACTGGTTTGTTCTCCTTGCTGTCCACACTCTCAAGAGTCTTCTGCAACATCACAGTTTGAAAGCCTCCTTTCTTTGGCGCTCAGACTTCTCTGTGGTCCAACTCTCACATCTGTACATGACTACTGGGAAAACCATAGCTTTGACTACATGGACCTATACTGATAAAGTGAAATCTCTCCTGCTGTCTAGGTTTGTCATAGCTTTTCATCAGTCAGGCAAATGTGTGCAAGCAACTCACAGATAAAGATAATAATTATTTACTGCAGTATTTAAAAAAATCACGTTCCACAAGAAAATTATCAACATTTTAAATAAAGACAGGGTTCTATCCTGCAATTGCACGACTTTCCTTACTCCCTTCACTTTAAGTATGCTTGTTTGAATCTCCTAAGCAAAACAAGGTACTTCAGGAAAAGACATGTATCTTTCCTAAACTCGCTTTTCATCCCATACGTAAGATGACTGTGCATGTTTGTTTATACTTGAGCAAGTGTACTTATTCCCTTTCACTCCAGAAAATAAATGGATCTGGCATATTATATGGCAAGCTAATCATACGGGGTTTAGAATTAACTATTTAAAAGTATACTGTACGAAGCCGATTTACTAAATGAATGTATTTCTCCAACACTCACTCTGACTGACACCGTGCTTAGTCAATATTTCTCATGCTAACCTGTCTTTTTTTTCAGGCAAACTCACTGAGTCTTCACTGCATTAGACCATGAAATATGCCAATAACATCACTGAATTCATTCTCTTGGGACTTTCCCAGAACATGAAAATCAAACATGTGTGCTTCCTACTATTCTTATTTTGTTACATAGCTATTTGGATGGGAAACTTGCTCATCATGATTTCTATCACATGCAGTCAGCTAAATGATCAACCCATGTATTTCTTCCTTAATTACCTTGCTCTATCAGATCTGTGTTATACCTCAACAGTGACACCCAAGTTAGTCACTGACTTGCTGGCAGAAAGCAGCACAATTTCGTACACTGACTGCATGGCGCAGCTTTTTGCCATGCACTTCTTTGGGGGGATTGAAATCTGTATCCTCACTGTGATGGCCTATGACCGCTATGTGGCCATCTGCAGGCCCCTGCACTACACCATCATCATGAGCAGGCTCAGACGCTATGCCATGGTCGGCGCTTGTTGTGCTGGGGCATTTCTTCACTCCTTCGTCCAGGGTCTTCTCACCATTAACTTACCCTTCTGTGGCCCCAATGAAATAGATCACTATTTCTGTGACGTGTATCCTTTGCTGAAACTGGCCTGCACAGACACCTACGGAGTTGGGATCCTAGTGGTGGCCAATGCAGGCATGATGGGGTTAGTGATCTTTGTGGTTGTGATGCTGTCCTACATTTTGATATTATACACCGTCAAGGCTTACCCTGCAGAAACCCGGTACAAAGCTCTTTCCACCTGTAGTTCCCACATCACAGTTGTGGTTCTGTTCTTTGTGCCTATTCTCTTCATTTACATTAGACCGGCCACAACGTTTCCAGAAGACAAGGTATTTGCTCTCTTTTACACCATCATTGCTCCCATGTTCAACCCTCTGATTTACACTCTCAGAAATGCAGAGATGAAGAACGCCCTGAGGAAGGTGTGGTGCCAGCAACTACTTTTGATTGCAAGGCAAATCATCTGAAATCACTTTTCTTCCTCATTACGCATCTTATTCAAGTGATACTTGCTTACTATAGTTTAATAAACAGTGGACCTTGCTCTAGAAAAACTAAGCATAAACACTAGCGTCAGTTGAAATCCTTTCTTCTGTCAATCCATGTTTCTTATTAACATCTTCCCCTAGTAACAGGAGTCATCATTTCCTTGTTGAAGTTACACTTTGCTTTGATTTTTTTTTCTCTTTCCATAAGTCCCTAAAGGGAGGTTGCCATTCTAATCTCCCCATACTTTAGTTCCATGAAACGAATCTCCAAATGTACACAAGGTACAGTCATGTTGATCATCCCAGACAGAAAGTCCACGGAACCTTGCTACACTCCCTGCACTCTCATAAAAAGGAGTTTCAGAAACTTAAAGTCTTATTTTCTACTCAGCTGAGGACTTCCCATATTCATTGCAACTATTTAAAAAGCAAAAATTAGTTATGCAGGAACTGAACAACAAAAATACGATTTATGTGAGAATCACTATGCAAAAATCGGAACATGTTTCTAAAGTGATTTTAATGAAATCATCTTAAAAATGACAAAAATTAATAATTATATAACCTTTTACCATTACAATATATTCATATATATTGAAAAATTAGTTTAGAAATAAAAAGGGTAGCTATATGATTTATTGCTCAAATTGAGATAATTTGAGTGTAAAAAGAGGAGTTCTGCTAATAATTATGCTGAAATAATGGACATAAAATGGGACTGTATCAAGCAAGTAGGATGTCTGCCTACTTCTCAATGTCTGAGATGTATGGATACTTTTCTAGTGAAAAGGTCAGTGGCAGGGACATTGAAGAATCTGCATGTTATCTTAGTTGAAGTCAATGGGGTTGTAAAACAGAAGTAAATGATGGTACTGAAACTATTCCGTCTAGCGTATACTTTTGGTTTTCCATTACCGTCGCATTGCTGTGCCCTCCTCCAGGGGATCTTCCCCACCCAGGGATCCAACCCAGGCCTCCTGCATCTCCTACATTGCAGGCACATTCTTTACTAGTGCCATCTGGGAAGCCCAAAACAAAAGGTACACGTTTTCAATTTCCATAGGATTTCTATACACTTTGATATCCCTAGATATATATAGAATTAAGAAGTAGCTCTTCAAATAATTGAATTTATTTTTTTTTCTTAATTCTTTAACAAAATAAGATTCATTGGACATCATGAAAATAACTTGAAGGGGAGGAATAATGTATTATATTGCAAATGTACAGGGGCTTCCTAGGTGGAGCTTGTGGTAAAGAACCCACCTGCCAATGCAGGAAAGGGAAGAGGTGTGGGCTTAATCCCTGGGTGGGGAGGATCTCCTATAGGAAGGCATGGCATCCCACTCCAGTATTCCTGCCTGGAGAATCCCGTGGACAGAAGAGCCTCACGGGCTATGGTTCATAGGTTCGCAAAGAGTCGGACAAGACTGAAGCAACTTAGCAGCAGCAGCACATGTGAAGGGAAAAAAATTATAGACAGACTAAATATGTAAATAAATCCATATGGAAAGGCAAAATAATGTCACAGCACAGTGGATGGTGAAAAATTTCAGAGGAGTTCAAATGTGGAAGAAAAGGGAATACTCACATAGGGAATAAAAATTTAAAAAAATGTTATTAGAGCAATTGATAACCTAGCTAATTCTATGAATTATTATGATGTCTACACCATGATGCATGTTAGTTTGCACTAGTTCATTAAAGGTATCTTGAAGCAATGAGAAAATTATTAACAAGTGTTTTATTTTTTAATACCTTACCTTAGGTTAAAAGAGTTTGTTTTCCAATAAAATTATTATTATAAAATGTTGTTACTATAAAATTGTACTAATAGTAGAGATGGCAGTTATGATTCAAGTGATTTATTAAAATATGAATTTAGTAACAAGTGAACAGGAAGCATGCAGATAAATAATATCTTACTAAGTGAGGGGCCCTGAAAAGACCTTATTCTTTTTTTTTTCCCTCTGTTGTTTAGAGATATTAGTAACTAGCTCATAAGCTAATTGTGATGCTGAAAGGAAAAGTGTAATATTGTTCTTTGAATAGAAACTGCTCAAAATTGTTTTACTATTGTTCTTATTTCTAATGTTATATTAGAAATATATATCTTATTTCTAATAAAAATATTGGAATACAATTCTAATAATTTATGTAAATTGCTTTCTGTGAAACAAAAATTTTATAATAGATACTTTATTTTTACTTTTTTCATTATATTAGAAACATAAGCAGAAGATTTCTGTGGCTTATGTTCGTGCATGTTTATGTAACATTATAATAAAATATGATTTCAATCTTCACAAGATATATGTGATCATTTTTTCTTATAAAGTTCTATAAACTCTAGTTCTGAAATACTGATCTAATTATCTATGTTATTTTACAGAGGTGTAAATTGAAACTCAGCAGATAAAATTCTAAGAATCAAATGGCAAAGTACAGTTAAGACAGTTAAGTAGTTAGGTTTGTGTGTGTGTGTGTGTGCGCGCTAAGTTGCTTCAGTAGTGTCTTTTTGTGATCCTGTGGACTATAGCCTGCCATGATAATCTCTGTCCATGAGATTATCCAGGCAAGAATAGTGGAGGGGGTTGCTATGACCTCCTCCAGGGGATCTTCCAGATTCAAGGATTGAACTCATGCCTCTTATGTCTCCTGCATTGGCAGGTGGGTTCTTTACCACTAGCACCACCTGGGAAGCCCCCTAAGTAGTCAGGTAAGGGAAACAAAATACCATAAAATTGAGTGAGTCTGGTCTAAATCTTGTCAAATATTATTTTAGGATTATTCTATACTCGAATTTAGATAGTAAGTGAAAATCTTTCACTTTGAGATAAATCACCTATTTTGAGGAACTAAGGGATTTTTTTCTTTTTTTGTAATGAAGTCAGTAGTGGTTTATTTATTCCTTGATCATATATGAAAGTGAAAGTGAATGTGAAGTCACTCAGTCGTGTCCGACTCTTTGCGACCCATGGACTGTAGCCTACCAGGCTCCTCCGCCCATGGGATTCTCCAGGCAAGAGTACTGGAGTAGGTTGCCGTTTCCTTCTCCAGGAGATCTTCCCAACCCAGGGATCGAACCCGGGTCTCCCGCATTGCAGGCAGATGCTTTACCATCTGAGCCACTAGGGAAGCTCTTGATAATATATACTTTATGTCAAACCCAGGTAAAATAGCATGAGTTTGTAAATATATATATATAAACACATATATTTTCCCCTTACTTACAACGTCACTTCACAAACAGATCACACAGGGACTTGCTTTTCAGACTGTGAGACTTGCCACGTAGACTATAAGACTGTACTTTACACTATGATCTACTTAGATCTATATATTCTCTTCACTTAAGTAAAATAATAGTGGTTCACAAATACACAAAAAATCTCTAGGTATTTATTGAAAGAAATCTAGAGTTGTAGGATACGAGGCTAGGTATATAGTTCTGAAAGGAGTTTGCAGTATGTGAATGTTCCTATTTTCCTATAACTGTTTTTTTGTTGTTTAGTCGCTGAGTCATGTCCCGCTGTTTTGCATCCCCATGGGCTGTAGCCCACCAGGTTCCTCTCTCCATGGGATTTCCCAGGCAAAACAGTGGAGTCATTTCCTTCTCTAGGGGATTTCCTGGCCCAAGGATCGAACCTCTGTCTCCTGCATTAGTAGGCGGATTCTTTAATTGTCTTTTACCTTTTAACACAGTATTACCTTTTATACCCTGAGGCCAAGTGTTTTGAGAGCTAGGTCTCCCCCAGGTTTAGCCTTCAATACAGGCAGGATCACTCTCCCTCCTGATTTTTCAGTGTGTTTTTACTCTGTAAAAAGTTTTCTTTTCTTTTTTTGTAAACAAAGGGGATTATTAGTGAAAAGTGAAATCAAGGAAAATGCATTGAGAGGAAAGTAAAAGAAGGAACCACTGAAGGCAAACTGTTTTAGAAGACTTGGCTTTTACACATTCTGACTGCTTTTCCCGTTAGCAGGAGAGAATCAGCAACAGAGGGAGTGATGAAAAGACTGGCATCAAAGATGAATGACCTTCAAATCATTAGCCTCCCTTCCCAGAACCTTTTATTGCACCAAACTCTTCTTATGGACTTTCTCATCTCCGTGTTTCTAAGTGTGTAGATAAGTGGGTTGAGCATGGGGACGATAATCGTGTAAAAGAGTGTAAACACCTTATCTTCTGGTAATGTTGTGGCAGGTCTAATGTAAACAAAGATGACAGGTACGAAAAAGAGGATCACGACTGTGATGTGGGAACTACAGGTGGAAAGTGCTTTATGGCAGCTTTCTGCAGAATATGTGCGCACGTTATGCAAAATCAAAATGTAGGAGGCCATCAAAACCACAAAGATCACCAGTCCCATCATGCCAGAATTGGCAATGACAAAAAAGCCAATTTTGTGTGTATCTGTGCAGGCTAGTTTCAACCAAGGATACACATCACAGAAATAGTGATCTATTTCACTGGGGCCACAGAAGGGCAGAGCAATTGCAAGAAGAAAGAGACCAAGAGAATGAAGAAGTCCCCCCGCACCTGATGCTATGAGAATTGAGTGACGTCTTTGCCTGTTCATGATGATGGTGTAGTGGAGAGGTTTGCAGATGGCCACATAGCGGTCATAGGCCATCCCTGTGAGGATGAAGACCTCGATTCCCCCAAAGAAGTATGTCATGAAAAGCTGTGTCATACAGTTTTTATAGGAAATGACCTTTTTCTCCATCAGTAAGTCAGTCATGAGTTTGGGTGTCACAGTGGAGGTGTAGAAGAGATCTGAGAGTGCAAGGCAGTTAAGGAAGAAGTACATGGGCTGGGTGATTAGCTGACTGCAAGTAATAGAGATCATGATGATCAAATTCCCCAACCAAATAGCCAGGTAAAAGAATAAGAAAAATAAAAAGCAGAGGATCTGGACTTTCTTGTCTGTAGAAAGTCCCAAGAGAATAAATTCAGTAACATTATTTCTATCTTCCATGATCTGATGTTCAAGAAAGTTATCTGAAATGACAAAAGCAATGAAACTAATCATTGATGAGCAAATGGAAACCTAATATCTACTTAAAATGGCACCAATGCCTTTTAAAGACAAGTTATTTTGAGACTCATTGAAATCATTTTCATTTAATACATACAACTCTTTTGAATCTAGTACTAATAGTCTTCTAAGAGCTAAGAATACAGTGATAAATTAGACAAAGTTCCAGTTTTTATATAATTTATTTTGTGAGGAAGCAAGGAATTATATTTGTCAGGAATGAAAAAAAAGAGTTAATCTTAATAGTGTTAATTAAGTAGGGTGACATGTAATGTGCCAATTTAGAATGTAAAATAGAGGTAATGACAGAATTTGCTTGATTAAGTGGTTTCTAATGAAATCACAAAATTGGTGTAGGGTGTGTGGGTGGGTTTTACAGTGCTTGGTGCAGAGTCAATGTTAAATAAATATCAATTAAATAAAAACAAAGTGAACAATGTGCTGTAATTTTGAAGGACTAAACCTCATGCGAAGAGTTGACTCATTGGAAAAGACTCTGATGCTGGGAGGGATTGGGGCAGGAGGAGAAGGGGACAACAGAGAATGAGATGGCTGGATGGCATCACCGACTCGACGGACATGAGTTTGGATAAACTCCAGGAGTTGGTGATGGACAGGGAGGCCTGGCGTGCTGTGATTCATGGGGTTGCAAAGAGTCGGACACGACTGAGCAACTGAACTGAACTAAATTGAATTCAAGGAATAATCAATCATACATTAGTCAGGTAATTCATGATAATACTGAAGAACAAATCATTTTTATGAGTGGACTCAATCCTTTTTGACTTTTAAGAGGAAATAATTCCTTCACATGAAATACTACATGAAACTTTCATATTTCTTAAATTTTATTTGTAACATCTCTAGGTTAATATATATATACAACTCTGCTTTTTCTGTTTGTCTATATTTCTCTTGCAAGATTATCTCCCCTTTCAAAATAAATTAACATTCGGAAGTTATTTGAGTTACGTCTTATCAGACTGTAATTATAGTTGCCTAGTTTGGAAATAATATACTGAGAAGTGGGCTCCACTAATTCCAAGATAGTTCCTCCAAACACAATACGATAAACAAGATGTAGCACTTCTTCCCTTAATTTCTCAGAGAATTCACCCACACAATCCGCATGACTATATAAAAGAATCTCTTCAGTTCTCTAAAATAGAAGCGGTTATACCTGGATTCAAGTAATCATCTGGTAAATACACTATATAAGTAGGCAAAATACCTAGCTTTTTCCTCCTGTTCTGTTGCTTAATTGTTCATTCCCTAGGATCCCAGGCTCCCATTCATAAAATAAAAGCGATTAAATAATCTCTGAAGATCTCCCCATATTCCAATAATGTATGACTTCTGATTCTCCTTTAATTTGGGGAAGACATCTGTTCACCTCTCTCCTGCCTTCCCTTCTCTGCTTGATACATTGAGACTATAAAAAGTGACAAATACAGTGGCAATTTCATTACAATTCCAGTGCCTCGGTTTACTTCTCTGTAAAATCAAGGTAAAGATAATATCTCTTTATATGGTGATTTTTTGAATAGTTTCTAAATATGAAATTTCTTAAAGCAATATCTGAAAAGTACTATGTATTTAATAATTATTGGCCATCCTCAACAATTACTAAGGGCTTCCCTGGTGGCTCTGATGGTAAAAATCTGTTTGCCATGAAGGAGACCAGGGTTCAATCCCTGGGTTGGGATGATCTCCTGGAGAAGGTAATGGCTACACACTTCGATAAATATTTTTGCCTGGCAAATTCCATGGACAGAGGAGCCTGGTAGGCTACAGTCCATGGGGTCACAAAGAGTCAGATATAACTGAGCAAATAACACACACATGATTACTAACTATAAGATCAAGGTCCCAGAGAAAATGTAAGTACACCATCTCAGGAACTGTATCTTGTACTCTCCTTCCCTGAACAAGGCAGGAAATATTATTAATATTAATATCAGAAACTTCAGAGATAGAGTCATGTTCAGCATAGTTCTGATACTTAAATGCAAGATTCTTCACCTCCTTAAATACTTTTTCCTTCTTCCATAAAATAAGCATGTGGTGCTAATATGGGCTTCCGTCTATGGGGTCACACAGAGTCGGACATGACTGAAGTGACTTAGCAGCAGCAGCAGCCTAATGTACAGGATTACTGTGGAATGAAAATAATCTTACACATACAGAACTTGATGCTCAAAAACATGTTAGTTTCCTCTCCTTCCTCTTGGAACCCCCATATTGTTATACATTTAGGAGGTCCTCACACTATTTGAGTGGTAGTACATTCTAGTAATTAAGGTTATGAGTTCTGGACCTACATAGAATGAGATATTGGCTCCAAAATTCCCTTGGAGCATAATCACAGATAAAATATATAACCTCAGCTTCTTCTTCTATAAAATGAATAATACTGTAATTAACTCTGAGATCTGCTGTAAAGATGTGATGAGTTCACTTATATAACAGCTTAGGACAAAAACTGGTATATATTAAGATAAAACATTTAGTAAATATTCATTGTCATTGATATTATATTTGTCATATCAATGGGTATATTGTGTTATTCTTACTATACATTTTGAATAGCTTATTTAAAATATGTAATATTGTAACATGGTATAAAATATGGGTAAGACATAGCAGAATTTTCCTGCCGTAAACAATCTGCTCTTTCTTACCTGAAGGCTGGGGTTGGTCACTTTGGGGAAACATCCTATCATTAAGCAAAATCTTTCTCTTTGGTCTGGTTGAGCTGACTTCCCCATATTTCTGAAGATAAATGTACTGCTTATTTCAGCCAGTTAATACTTTTGTTTTCTTTCTTTTCAATTAATTAACCTTATCCAAATTAGACAGATGTTTATGTTCCCCTTTGATAATTTTTCTTCATCTCAGCTAAACTTAGGAAAAAGAAACCTACCACTTAAATACTTTGAATTCAAGTAGCTTGTTTGAAAATTTCATCATATATTTTTGCTTCTGCATAATCTTAGAAGCATACTGGTTTTGATTTTATTTTATTTTTAATATATCTTCAATTCCTTCACTATATTGCTGGCAACTTATCTGCTGGGCCAGTGCATTCTTCTTCATATTAAACTGTTTTCCATAATGGAATTCAAAGGACTAATAATATGATTAAATTTGTGAAATATGAAAAGACAAGTAAATCTAGTAATATTTTGAAGCTGCTGAGAGACGTGACACCGATAACTTTAAGAGCTCATGTGCAAATCACAATTCATGGTAGTTGAAGCCAGGTTTTCCCAAATAGTAAAAATAGCATTTTAAATTTCTGGAATTTTTCAAAGGTTAGTTAGAAGGCTTAGATCATAAATGCAATCAGAATGATTCAAATATTCATTTTAAAGAAAGTCACTATTATAATTAGGAACTGGATTTAGCTTACCAGAAGCTTAACTCATCAGAAAGATTTCTTATAAGATGAGGCTTCACACCTAAGATAAAGTCAGAATTTTAAAAATTATCATTTCCATGCAGTAATCCATTTCTAATTGCATAAAATCTTACAAGAGAACTCGTGAGTTCCACTGTTACAGATATGTTTGGTAAATTGAACTAATTTGAGATTTTCTTTTAGCATGCAGTTTTTCCATTTCTAAAAAATAAATATGTGTCTCTCTGATATTTTACCTTTGTCTCTATAGAAAAGTTACATATATACATATATACATGATATATTCTGCTTGATGTTAAACTGGCAATTAAGGAGAATTCTGACAAAATGTGTAATATAGAAATATCTCAATATCCCTGAAGATACAGAAATTTCCCATCAGTGTACTTTGCCAAAAATGTAAATCATAGCTTCAATTTCTCAATTTCTACCTAATAAATAAATATGCTGAAGTTCTTAATTACATTTCCCTGTTGCATCAGCATCCAAACCACTCAGATCAGACATGGGACATGGAGATTATGTGGAAATGGAGCATATGATGACTATGGACCTGGAGTATATAATGCTAACTTGTCAGCACAGGGCAGAATCAGTTAGCTAAGGGAGACTGAAGTGAAGTGCCACAGGAAATATTGAGAACCCTACAGCTAGAATTAAAAGTTCAGAGAGTAAGATTTAAGACTTAATTTTTCCTGGGGAGAAAAATAAAAGCTTGTTAGGGCATTATAATTTCTGGCTGATGCCTGGAAAAGACTCCTATGCTTTACCCTATACTTTTATTTTGGGGGATGAGAGCTCACATACCCCCCATGGGCTCTCTTGCAGATGCACAGACAATTTCTCAATTTATCTTTGTAAGGCAAACTCCTTTCTAATCGCACTCCTGGGCATATACACCGAGGAAACCAGAATTGAAAGAGACACATGTACTCCAGTTTTCACTGCAGCACTGTTTATAATAGCCAGGACATGGAAGCAACCTAGATGTCCATCTGCAGACGAATGGATAAGAAAGCTTGGTACATATACACAATGGAGTATTACTCAGCCATTAAAAAGAATGCATTTGAATCAGTTCTAATGAGGTGGATAAAACTGGAGCCTATTATACAGAGTGAAGTAAGCCAGAAGGAAAAACACCAACACAGTACACTAATGCATATATATGGAATTTAGAAAGATGATAACGATAACCCTGTATCAGTTCAGTTCAGTTCAGTTCAGTCGCTCAGTCGTGTCCGACTCTTTGCGACCCCATGAATCACAGCACGCCAGGCCTCCCTGTCTATCACCAACTCCCGGAGTTCACTCAAACTCATGTCCTTCGAGTTGGTGATGCCAACCAGCCATCTCATTCTCTGTCGTCCCCTTCTCCTCCTGCCCCCAATCCCTCCCAGCATCAGAGTCTTTTCCAGCGAGTCAACTCTTCGCATGAGGTGGCCAAAGTATTGGAGTTTCAGCTTTAGCACCAGTCCTTCCAATGAACACCCAGGATTGATCTCCTTTAGAATGGACTGGTTGGATCTCCTTGCCCTGTATACAAGACAGCAAAAGAGACAAAGATGTATAGAACAGTCTTTGGGACTCTGTGGGAGAGGGCGAGGGTGGGATGATTTGGGAGAATGGCGTTGAAACATGTATATTATCATATGTAAAATGAATCACCAGTCCAGGTTCGATGCATGATACAGGATGCTTGGGACTGGTGCACTGGGATAAACCAGAGGGATGGGATAGGGAGGGAGGTGGGAGGGGGTTCAAGATGGGGAACACATGTACACCTGGGGCAGATTCATGTCAGTTCAGTCGCGCAGTCGTGTCCGACTCTCTGCGACCCCATAAATCACAGCACGCCAGGCCTCCCTGTCCATCACCAACTCCCGGAGTTCACTCAAACTCATGTCCATAGAGTCGGTGATGCCAGCCAGCCATCTCATTCTCGGTCGTCCCCTTCTCTTCCCGCCCCCAACCTTTCCTAGAATCAGAGACTTTTTCAGTGAGTCAACTCGTTGCATAAGGAGGCCAAAGTATTGCAGTTTCAGCTTTAGCTTCAGTCCTTCCAATGAACACCCAGGATTGATCTCCTTTAGAATGGATTGGTTGGATCTCCTTGCAGTCCAAGGGACTCTCAAGAATCTTCTCCAGCACCACAGTTCAAAAGCATCAATTCTTTGGCGCTCAGCTTTCTTCACAGTCCAAATCTCACATCCATACATGACCACGGGAAAAACCATAGCCTTGACTAGACGGACCTTGGTTGGCAAAGTAATGTCTCTGTTTTTTAATATGCTATCTAGGTTGGTCATAACTTTCCTTCCAAGGAGTAAGCGTCTTTTCATTTCATGGCTGCAATCAGCATCTGCAGTGATTTTGGAGCCCAAAAAATAAAATCTGACACTGTTTCCACTGTTTTCCCATCTATTTCCCATTCAGTGATGGGACCAGATGCCATGATTTTTGTTTTCTGAATGTTGAACTTCAAGCCAACCTTTTCACTCTCCTCTTCCACTTTCATCAAGAAGCTTTTGAGTTCCTCTTCACTTTCTGCCATAAGGGTAGTATCATCTGCATATCTGAGGTTATTGATATTTCTCCCAGCAATCCTGATTCCAGCTTGTGCTTCTTCCAGCCCAGCGTTCCTCATCATGTACTCTGCATATAAGTTAAATAAGCAAGGTGACAATATACAACCCTGACGTACACCTTTTCCTATTTGGAACCAGTCTGTTGTTCCATGTACAGTTCTGACTGTTGCTTCCTGACCTGCATACAGGTTTCTCAAGATGCAGGTCAGGTGGTCTGGGATTCCCATCTCTTTCAGAATTTTTCACAGTTTATTGTCAATGTATAGCAAAACCAATACAATAATGTAAAGTAATTAGCCTCCAATTAAGATAAATAAATTAAAAAAATAACAAAAATATGCTTTTTTTCTGATTTAATTTTCCATATGCATATCGCAGAAAATATATTTTAAGAAGAACTATAACAAAAATAAAATGGTCTTATAAATTTATACATATAAGAATATTTACTATTTCCTAATTCTAAAAGGTCTGACTTGGACAAAACTTACTATGGAGAATGCATTTGTTGTTGTTTAGTTGCTAAGTTATGTCCCATTCTTTTGCAGATCCACAGAATGTAGCCTGCCAGACTCCTCTGTCCATGGAATTTTCCAGCAAGAATATTGGAGTGGGTTTCCATTTCCTTTTCCAGGGGAACTTCTTGATTCCGGGATCAGACTCACATCTCCTGCATTGGCAAGTGGGTTCTTTACCACAGAGCCACCATGGAAGCCCTAGAGAATGTATTTAGCAGTGAACAAAACAGCCTTTGTCCTCAGTGAGCCTGGAGACTAAGGAAACAGACAGACAATGAAATAAACAAGAAAATAAGCAGATGTATAATTACTAATAAAAAATTTTAAATAAATGAGAATAAAGAAATAAATGAAATGAAAAAATAAATGAAAAAGAAGTTGTGGATCATTTCTTTTTAATCTATAGAAGTTTAAGGGTCGGACACGACTGAGCAACTTCACTTTCACTTTTCACTTTCACACATTGGAGAAGGAAATGGCAACCCACTCCAGTGTTCTTGCCTGGAGAATCCCAGGGATGGGGGAGCCTGGTGGGCTTCCGTCTATGGGGTCACACAGAGTCGGACACGACTGAAATGACTTAGCAGCAGCAGCAGCAAACCTTGTACATTTTTATGTTATACAGATATTTATTCCTTAGTTGCCTCTTGAATTTTACTTTATGTAATTCCATAAGACAATTGTATTTTCTCTTCCATTTTTTACCTGAAAATATAGTATTTATATTTGTTGAAAAGTTGAAATAATACGACTGAATTCATCTTTTAAAAAATTTACTTAATCTTTTTTGTTTGTCTGAAAGCTTCTAAGATCTTTTCATGTATCATTGAATGTTTTTAAACAGTCAGTGGGTATCTGTGAATAGATCTGTTTCTATAGTTTCTTTAAAGTTTAACATTTGTCAAAGGATACATTTTAAAAGAGAATATAATTGAATTTTTATGCAAATGATGAATGGACACATCAAAGATTCATCAAACCAGTAAGATATTACCATCAGTTCAGGCAACAGTTCACCACATATTTATCGTCAGTAAGGGGTGCTAAAATGAATTTATAAGTTAATGTAAAACTAGTCAAATATCCAAAGGGCTATCATTAATTGCATTTCACCTGACACAATTTGAATTTCTATGGCCAGACATTGTTGACATTGATATCATTTTGTGTGAGTCAATTTCTCTATTTTGAGTTGTAAAATGTCTTAGCCAAAAATAATGAAAGGTAGATAATAACCTGAATGCAAGAACTAGTAAGGTCATTCACTAAATTACAAAGAATCTCACTGTGCTTTCTTGATATTATATGTGCTATTAATGATCGAACTGAAGACAGAAATACGGCTGATGCTCTTGTGAAGCTGAGAAGGGAGGAGATCACAGTGCAAAAGTGAAGGCATTAAATCATAATTCCCTGGTTAATGATTGATATTGATAATGAAGTGTTTGCTTGATTATCTTATTAAACTATAGTTTATTTACAGTTTGTGTTGGTTTCGGGTATATAGTCATGTGATTCAGTTCATATATATGTGTGTTCATATGTATGTATATTTTCTATCTCAGATTACTTTTCATTGTAGGTTATCACAAGATATTGAGTATAGTTTCCTGTGCTAGACAATAGACCATTGTTGCTTATCTATTTTATATTTGGTAGTCTGGATCTGTTAATCCCAGACTCCCAGTTTATCCCTCCCCTCCCCTTTTCCTTTTGGTAACCATATGTTTGTTTTCTGTGAGTCTTTTTCTGTATTGTAAATAAGTCCATCTGTGTAATTTTTTTCTTTTAGAATCCACATATAAGTGATTGCATATATTTGTTTTTCTCTGTCTGACTTACTTTACTTAGTAAGATAATTTCTTGGTCCATCCATGTTGCTGCAGACTCCAAGTATTTTAATAATCCATATGCACAACTTTTATTCCAAGAATAAAAATAAAACAGACACATTTGTGTTAATTTTTGAAGTTCTATTTTTCAATAATATAAGTCTGGTTGGTTGGAGGATAGGGCTTCTGAAGCAGAGGGAAACTTTGAGGGCTGGCAGGTCTTCTTATCAAAGACCCTGCTTATTTCGCATCAGAAGGTGATCTTTCCCTTTCCTGCCTGTTCTGTTCTCTGACAGGCGTACTGTGCATGCCCTAGCCAGGAGTTTTCAGGTTGCTGTCAAGAAACAGGTTTAAAACAACAAGCAATATGTTAGGATCTTTCTATAAGAATTTCTAGCACATAATATTTTTAGGTTTATTTGTTGGGCATTTTAAACTGAGTCATAGAACTGTGCTATTTTTCTTTTTTTATATTATGAACCCATTTTAAGAATCCTCAACATTGACAACTCATTTTTATCTAACATGGCTCTCTCTACAACTTGAAAACAAATTCTCATGCAAGTACATCATATCCACAAAGCTTTTTAAAGACTTTTGAGCTTGTACCCACTCCTAATCAGTTATCTAGTGGCCTGATCTTGCTCCTAGTCATTTCTGACATTGGGCAAAGGTGCTCCAGGATGACTTTCAATTCCTACTGGAAAAACTGCTATTAACTTGAACAGTGCCAAAGATGTGATCATTGACTTTAAGTGATATTCTCCACCTGCCCACTCTAAGAAAAAAATAATTTCACCGGTAATAGGTGCCCATTGCACACTGTGCTGTGCTTAGTCACTCAGTTATGTCCTATTCTTTGTGACCCCAAGGACTGTAGCCTGCCGGGTACCTCCTCCATGGGGATTCTCCAGGCAAGAATACTGGGACAGATTGTCATGCGCTCCTCCAGGGGATCTTCCCAACCCAGGGATTGAACCCACATCCCCCACATTGCAGATGGATTCTTTACTGTCTGAGCCACCAGGGAAGCCTAGTAATAGGAGCATGACATTAATATGAGCCCCATTCTCACACCCTCACTGCTCCAAAGGAAAGTTATTATCAGAATGGTTACATTTCTGATGCATAACAGGAGACTGGGCAATAAAAGAGCTCACAGGTACTGAGCGCTTGCTGTGTGGCCAAGCGGTGTTTTCGTCGTGCCCTTGTCCTCACGAGACTGTGAGCTGGGCTATTATTATCACTTAATGGACGATGTGTTGAGCATATGTCCCAGTCCTCATAGTGAGTAAGCAATTCTGGGTCCAGAACACATGCCCGTCAGAAACACACACTGTCAGGTGCCAGAATTAGCCAGAGTTGCAGTTCACATTTACACGGACAAAGTTGGGAGAGACAGTTCCTTTGAACAAAAGAAAAGAGATTGATGTAGGGCTTAGGTTAGAGTACTGGTGTTGGGCATGTGAGAAGCTCCAGATCCCCACTGGCTACAAAACTATCAGAGTAGAAAGCTATATTTTTAAGAAATATAGTTGCAGGTCCAAAATTTGGTCTTTTAGAATATTCTTTAAATGATGCAAGTAAAATGTTGGAATTATGTTCTAAATCATTGCTACCTGGAATTGACTTTATTGAATAGAGTCACATACAAGAATGGGCTCTATGGGTTCTCAGTGTTGATTTGTATCACATGATGCCTTTGATAGTCTACTGCTAAATATCTAAATTGATTACACAGCCAAAAGATCAGAGGGGAAGAGGAGACATAAATAAGAAAACAAGAAAACTAGAAAAGAGCACAGCAGAGAGTCTGGATAAATCCAGGAAGTTGTAAGCTTTTGCTCATACTTAAATCTATATATTGGTAAAAAAATATGAAACAAAAAAGCATATAAGGCAAGCGTTATACATTTTAAAGTCTTCAGTGTAGAAAATTCATATATTCAACAAGTTCAGCGGTGAAAATCAGAGGTATATTTTAGTTCACTTCCTTTCTTTCCGTGATATGGCACCAGAGTTTCTTTATGGCATTCTTCATCTCCAAGTTTCTCAGCGTGTAGATTAGAGGGTTGAGCATGGGAGCAATGATAGTATAAAAAAGAGCAAACACTTTGTCTTCTGGTAAAGTAGTTGCTGGTCGAATGTAAATGAAGAATAAAGGAGCGAAAAAGACGACAACCACAGTGATGTGGGAACTGCAGGTGGAGAGAGCTTTGCGGCGACTCTCGACAGAGTAGGACCTGACAGTGGACAAGATCACAGCGTAGGATATCAGCAAGACCAGAAAAGTCACCAGGCCCATGAGGCCCGAATTGGCGATGACAAGGAGACCGATTCTGCTGGTGTCAGTGCAGGCCAGTTTCAGCAAAGGATACACATCGCAGAAGTAATGATCTATTTCATTGGGGCCACAGTAGGGTAAAAAGATGGCCAGGAGAAACTGACCAAAGGAATGAAGGAACCCCCCAGTGCAGGAAGCAGCGATCATGGCAACACACTTCTGTCTGGTCATGATCAGAGTGTAGTGCAGAGGCTTGCAGATGGCCACATAGCGGTCATAGGCCATCCCTGTGAGGATGAAGACCTCGATGCCCCCAAACAAGTGCATGGTGAAGAGCTGTGTCATGCAGCCATTGTAGGATATGGTCTTCTTTGCTGCCAGCAAGTCAGTGATCAACTTGGGGGTCACAGTGGAGGTGTAACAAAGATCTGAGAGGGAGAGGTAACTCAGAAAGAAATACATGGGCTGCTTCATAAGTTGACTGGAGGCGATAGAAATCGTGACAAGTAGGTTTCCAATCAGAATTGTGATGTAACAAAGTAAGAACAGTAAAAAACAGAGAAGTTCAATTTCCTTTTTCTGAGAAAGTCCTAGGAGAATAAACTCTGTGATGTTATTCCTATTTTCCATGCCTCAGAGCAGTTTGCAGCCACCTGAAATTAAATAGTTATCAATCTTTACAAATATGTAAATACGATGATGCATATTATTCCTTGTCATGGGCATATTAAAGTGGAAAGCATTCAAAACTTGAAGAAAAATATTTGATTTTTATTTTGAAAGGCTTTCCTTGCGTTCTCTTTGTCCCTGTCTGGAAAATATTAATTCCTGATAAACAACTTTGATACCTGATTTTAAAACTAACACTGTAGAAGGCAGCATATTTATGCAACCATTCTATCAGCATGTATTATCAAACATAACTGGATAATATGTCCTGGTAGAATTCAAGAAATGGTACTTTAGAGAAAAATCAATCATCCCTTTCCTATTCTCCATATTTGTAATTGAGAAAATAGACACAGAAATGAAACCTTGAGAGAAAATAAAAAAGCACGTATATGTGGACAATGTTATATGTGAGAAATTTCCTTCCATCTAGCCTAGGTGGAAGTGTGATAAATAGAAAAAAAAATCAACCAATTTGGAATCATGAGGTATATATACATGGTCAATATCAGCTATCTATTTGTGTACCTAATTTACAAATATGATTAATTTACAAGTGTGCTAAATTTACAGCTAGAATACCGTATTTTATAGTCAAACAAAAGGACCACAAGGAAAGTATAATGCCTCTATTTTTCAGAAGGAGCCACCTCGCACGTTAAAAATGTCGGCTCTCGCACTCAGTAAGGCCTCTGAGGCTAAGGCAGGTCTCAGCTGGATCTTAGTCTCCACAGCGTCTTACTCACTGGCGTGAGCTGGCCTCTTTCTGATCGACGTGCTCAAGCCGTTCAGCTCTTCCTAACGATCAGCCATCCCGAAAACGTTCGCTTCTTTCTGCTCCTACGTCGCATGTCTTAGGATCTCAGGCTGCCTTTTCTCTCTTCCATTCCTATTATTTTTACCTCCTCCTCCTAGTCACTGCTGTAAAGTAGTGTAATCACTCAGTCATGTCCGACTCTTTGCGACCCCTGGACTGTAGCCCACCAGGCTCCTCCTTCCACGGGATTCTCCATGGGAGGGGGTTGCCGTTTCCTTCTCCAGGGGATCTTCCCGACCCAGGGATCGAACCGAGGTTTCCCCGCATTGCGGGCAGACGCTTTAACCTCCGAACCACCAGGGAAGCCCGAAGTAATGTAAGACCAGCTCTAATAACTTGCTTATTTGGGCTTCCCTGGTGGCACAGAGGTTAAAGCGTCTGCCTCCAATGTGGGAGACCCGGGTTCGATCCCTGGGTCGGGAAGATCCCCTGGAGAAGGAAATGGTAGCCCACTCCAGCATTCTTGCCTGGAGAAGCCCAGGCTATAGTCCACGGGGTCGCATAGAGTCGGACACGACTGAGTGACGGAACGGAACTATTACACCTTTGAACAAGCCAATACCTTTCTACTGGCAGAAGTTCAAGAAGCATAGACTAGGGAGAACTACTGAGAATTAATCATTTCACTAAATCACAACAAAATTCTCTACTTCAACTGTATAAAGCACAAGACCTTAGTATTTAAAATATTTTATTTCATTTACTCCAAACCTCAGAACCAATAAATTCACAATTTTTTTTTTCAAATCTGTAACACTCCTCTTCTTATTTTTCATTTTCAATGAAATTGCCATTCAAATCTGTGTGCATAAAGTAGGGTTTGGAAGAGAAAAACTGCAAATCTATATAGTGTATGAGAGTCATCATCAGTGGCCACAAAATGACATTTAAATGTGTCATACTCAATAGTGAAGAGAGGATATTTGCAGTGGTCAAATAAGCCATCTCATTCAAATTAGGCTTTTAAAATAATTCCCAATAATTTAAAAGAATGCAGGGCTCTCTTCTAACTTCTCCCTTAAATTATATTCTTCTGATTTGGTGGGAAACACTATAAATTATATATTCAATCACAGATTATTGTTTATTTAATAATTGACTTACTGCATGAATCGATCAATTAACTTATATCTTCTCAGAGTTTTTTCCCTTATGATTTGTCTAAAATCCTACCTCTGAGATTCTTTATCAGATAGCAGGTCAAATCATATTTGAAAAAGACAATGTAAATGCCATTTTGGTAAGTGTGTTTGCAGACTAAAAGTGGAAAATCAATGAAATGATTATGAATTACCAAGAAAATAAACAAAACTTTTTAAAATGCAGATACTTTTGTCTTACCAATACTTGAATATTTCAGGCAAATTGAAAATTATTTCAAAAATTTTAATCTTGAAAATGTACTCAGTCTAGGCAAGTAGAAAAAGAGGGAGTATGTGAAAAATACCTATAGATTAATTTGCATTTTAAAATATAGAAACTGTATAATGCATGACTGAAAACTATAATCTATATTCCTGAACAACTTGAGAGCATTTTCCCTATTTTCCCTATGGAAAATAAGAAAGCATGACTCATGTCTACAAGTGTCTTTTTCATATTCAAAAAAAATTTAATAATTATATCAACAGAAGATATTCTTTAAAATACTGGACTGTTTGGAAAATGAAGCAAAATATCGTCTCCTGATCTCGTTGTTCTATTTTCTAACTTGTTGGAATGAGTAAGCCACATCTGTTTTTTGTATTTCAGTTTAGGCATCAATAAGCAGTGGGAGTTAAACTATATATTTAAGGATCTCTGCTGGACCCTAACTCCTTGTCCATGGTTCCGACGTACATTTTGAGGAGTCAGTGGCTGGATGTGGATGACTATTATTTTCCAAACAAATCAGAATACATTTACAACTCCCCTCCAGGTTATTGTCTCTCATTTCCTTTAAGATTAACTGATCCAGTCTCAGAAAGAAACATAACTCCTCCAGCTCTCCTTGTCCGTGGATCCTTTAGAGCCTGATGTTTTAAATTCCCTTTATCCAGTCCAGGTATGTAGAAAGCTCCATCATCTATATTTCAAACTTAAGTATTCTTCTCTGGAAGCCCTAATGATTCCCTGAAGAAGTGAACCTGGACTAGCAGTTTCAAACCAACCTTTGCTCAGTACTATCACAGTGTATTAAATTCTTACTACTTCCAGGTAGATTTCACTAACTACAGCCCACCATGCTATGGTTACTCAAATATTCTCAGACTTGTGGTTCTTAGAACTATCTACCTTGCTTCATTTTTTTTTTTTTCTAATTATTACCAGATACTGTTAAGTGCTTTAGCTTGTCTCTCTAAAACAGTCTTATCTTATTGAGAGTTAGGGCCAGTGCCTCATTTTCTCCCTAACCTGGACATAATGAGAAATAAAACCAAACAAAATTTATGCCATTCAAATCTATGTTGAATAGTGAATGTTTGACTTTGGAACACATTATATAAACTTTCTGAGCCATCCTACTTGTTTAATCTCTAAAGAAAGGTAAATAAAACTCATCTCTTCTGGATGTGGGAAAAGTTATTAACCGGTTATCAATTACTATGTGTCAGGAATTGTGCTAGGTGGAAAAAAGACTAAAATAATCTAGGAGGCTTTATTGAAATTCCCATTTAGTAAGTTAGTTACCTAGTTCTCCAATAATAAGATTGTGACTGGATAATGACGAACGATGAAGGATTTGATGAATTAGACCATACGATACATTCCTCATTTAATCAATTATATGGCAGTGTGTCTCATCATGAATTAAATTATTAATTCTGTTAGCTTTCCCATTACCTCCTCACTCTATACTTGGATTATTTTAAGTATTCGGTATGTATTTGTCAAATAAATAAATTTTATTTCAATATTTGATAGAATGAAATGAAAATTCACTTTAATTACATGTCATTATCATTATAATTATTTTGTCATGTATTTAAGAGACATAAAAACACAGAATGCTTATAATAAAATTTACTTCAGAATGAGAGAGACTCAGAAAGATCACCTTAGAATTGCTCTCTACTTTTTGCTAGAATTCTATTAGAAACAATCATCTGAAGGTCACATAAATCCATCCCTGTAACCGTCCCCCACTTCTCACTCCCTTGGCTTACTGTGAGACTGCACCCTTCAGAGCAGTCTTACACATTAGAACTCGGTCACTTGCCCTAAAACCCTGGGTGTCTCCAGAAGGTGCAGAGCTAAATCTGACCGTGCTGTTAGCCACTCTGTCATTTATCCTGAATACTGATTCAGATCATCTTCACTAACCTCCTATTTTAATAGACAGCCTTGTCTTGGCCAACATGTAATAGAGTAAGTGGTGTTTTTAAATACAGGGATGAGAAACTCAAGCTACGAATATGGCACATTCAGGCAGTTAATAGGCAGTAAGAGCAGAGTGATTTAACACACTCTGCTTCTTGAGTGTTTCCTTAACAGATTCTCTGTGTCCTTTACTGAAATGTGAGTCACCGACTCTGCCTTACTAGCTTCCCTTTCACATTCCCCAAGTTATGAAAGAATGTTTAGCACTGTCATTTTATTACCTTATGAAACTGACATAGAAAGGGTAAGTTATCATATATGAACTGTGCAAAAAAAATGTAGCCATGAAAGAAATGCTCTGTATTACCAGGTAGATAGAGCAATAGTTTCAAGTGTTGACTGTACGAAAGTGTGGTTAAAGTTTTCTAATGAAAGTGTGGTTAAAGTTTTCTAATGAACATTATCCAAGAGGCAAATGATCATTATATTTAAATAATAAATTCTAAAAACATACTGATCTAGCAACAGTGATTAATTGTGGATTGATTAAGGAAAAGTTAACTCATGTCCAACTCACCAGATACTTGGCTTAAATCACATATACATGTAATATTTCACAGTACCATAATATAAATTACCCAGTAAATTCTATGACTATGTAGTAATATGCCTCATTATATAAATAATTCTGTAGATATCTGAAAATAGAACTTACCTGCTCTCTAAAGTAAGGTGTCCAGCTTTTTTCTTAAGCAAATTCAAAAGGCTTTTCCCAGTTTTATTTTAATATTTAAGAGAACAAAATGGTGCCATCATTTATGTTGGCAACTATTCTTTATTTCTCTTTAAATAACACTTTTATTATCTTCTATGGTGAACATTAAAATAAAGACAACACAAGGTTCCTACCTGATTTCTAAGCAACTTTAACTGGGAGATATTTAACTTGCAGACATTTATTGTAGTATCTCTGTGAGTTTGGAAATTCCCTTTGGGATAATGTGACCAAGGACAAGGTGAACTTTTCTGAACATTATTCAAAGACCTAAAAATAATTATATCGACCAAGTCATATTTTCCCTATGTGTCTATGGAAACTAAGTACAAATCAGCTTCTCTTTTATTATGGGGACAATTGTCAGAAGACCCTAATGACGTGAAAAGAAAGCTCATAATACCCACACCTCAGAAAGAAGAGGCGAAGAAAGAGAAAGAGACTCTGAGCTGCGAGAAAAGGAAACACTGACGCTGCCTCAGTTCCGTTTGTGGAGGGTGCTGGCTATTCCGGCATGCATCTCCTATAGTCTGTTAATAACAACACCGCTTTGAAAAGTGACCACAGTCTGTCGTCCATTCTTGCTCAACGTCTTTCACTGCGATTTTCTGTCCACAGTTCACCCAAAGAGCTCCCTTATATGCCTCGTCCCTGTAACGGAAGGTAGTACCAAGTCTTCTGTGGTTACTTACGTTTTTCTTGTTTCTCGGTAATATTTTGAGACAGCATTTTCTCTTCTCTGACAGCATTTTATTCAAGCTCCAGAGACCATATTCCTCAAATGCTTACATTTTTTAAAAAAATGGCACTTTAACAACTTTAAGTGCACAACTCAGTGGAATTGCTTGTGTTTATAATACTGTGTAACCGTTCTATATTTCCAAAACATTTTCATCACTCCAAACAGAAACTTCGCACCCATTAATAACTCCTCATCCTCCTTTCCCTCTGCCACTGATACTCTTTAATATACTCCGCGTCTGTGAATCTTCTTCTAATATTTCATGTAAGTGAAATCACGCAATCTTTGTTTCTCCTATCCTTATTTTATTTATTTTAAATTATTTAGTTACTTTGGCTGCATCTGGTCTCAGCTGTGGCACAGGGATCTCTCACTGCGCTGCCTGAGCTCTTCACTGCAGAGGGGGTTGTCAGTTGCTCCTCCACAGGTGGGATCTTAGCTCCCAACGAGGGATTGAACCTGTGTTCCCTGTATTGCAAGGTGGATTCTTAACCACTGAACCACCAAGGAGTCCCCTATCCCTTTTTTTCTACATTGCAATTTAATCTTGATTTCTCACAAAATTCTATTTTTTTTTAACAATCTCTTTCTTGAGTCCAACCAACTCTTTTTTTGCATACTCTTTTTCTATTCATGTTTTATTTTACATTTATGACGTACTTTTAATATTTCCAAATAATTATTTAAGGAGATTTAGTTCAATTCATTGGAGAAGGAAATGGCAACCCACTCCAGTGTTCTTGCCTGGAGAATCCCAGGGACGGGAGAGCCTGGTGGGCTGCCGTCTGTGGGGTCGCAAAGAGTCGACACGACTGAAGCAACTTAGCAGCAGCAGCAGCAGCACCAGTTCAATTCAGAGTGTTACGGTTTCTGTCTGTTGTGAGTGTGTCTTTGTGTACATGTGATGTTATTACAGGGACAAATTTATCGTTTGGAATGTTTTGACACATTTTATACGTTCCCCCTCCCTTTATAGTAGCATTGTATGGATACAGATTTTTTCTTTTCTTTATTTTTGATAACTTAGTGGAGTAAGCTTGGGTTTTCTGTGGCTTACAAGCACTCTAGTTTGGTGCTGATTTCTTCTGTAGTGTAGTGAAATGAAGTTGATGTGAATACACATACACACATACATATGCTCACACGTACATACACGGATATGTATGAATGTATCTATTTTGTTGTTGTTCAGTTGCTAAGTCGTGTCTGACTTTTAGAGACCCCATGGACTGCAGCATGCCAGGCTTCCCTGTTCTTCACTCCCTCAGAATTTGCTCAGATTCATGTCCGGTGAGTCGGTGATGCCATCCAACCATCTCATCCTCAGCCACTCTCTTCTTTTGCCTTCAGTCTTTCCCAGCATCAGGGTCTTTTCCAACGCGTTGGCTCTTCACACCACGTGGCCAGAGTACTAGAGTTTCAGCTTCGTCATCAGCATATGCCTAAATCTCTATATAAATCCCTCTCTCTGTAAAATGCACGGTTCTTGAGAGATTTTGGTGATCAGCTTTTTGTGTGTATGTTACTTCTATATTGTTTCTGGAAGACCCTTAACACAATTTACTCATCTTGCTTCTCCTAACATTTATAACTCTATTGTCATCCTTTTCGTTTCCTGCTTTGTCTTAGAAAGAAACTTCCCTGAAGTTTGCACCTCAAATCCTATACAATCGCTGCTTCCTATCAGACTTTTGAGCTGCTTTCAGTTGCCGGTTATGTGAGTAGAAATTTGTTATTTATTTCTCCTGTTTTGTCCCACTGATAATACCTCCACTTTCCTTTTCTCTTTCTGAACTGTGTCTTCAGATTTCTTCATTCTACGCACTTAGAGTTATGGTCATTTGAGACGCCGAGTTCTTTGCACTTGTGAGTATTTATCTGCTTAGAGGTAAATTTCACTTCAGGCAGTTATCTTCCTCAAAGAGACGCAAAACACGTGGTTTATTCGTTTGATTACCCTGGTATGAAAGTTTTTGGGAGGATGGTGGGGTGATTAAATTTTAGGTCCCAACAGTATCTTAAGGCCTTTTAATAGACCTTGCCAGAAGAATGCTTTATTTATTTTAATTTTGTTGATATCAGTATGCTGTGTACCATGTAATTTATTTTGATTATTACCTATATTACATCTCATATAGTAATTTTTGCTATGGTAGTCTATATTATTCCTTTGTAATTTTTTAAAGGCATGATTTTAGTTTTAAACGGACTGCCTTATTTACTCTTGTATTTGCTAGTAACCAATAAATGATAATTTTATTATTAAAACTGTTGTGTTTTACTTATGGGCTAAGACACAGTCAATTTTTAAAATTGCTTAAGAAAGATTGGAAAAAATTCTATTCCTTATTAGTAGATTTCTGTGATATATATGTAATTGTGTTATTTGGGATTATAACAGAAACACAATCACATATATATATATATATCATATATTGTTTTTAGTTTGAATTTACAGTCTGTTTATTTCTCCTCTCATCTCCTATAGTTTTTGGCTTATGAATATTTTTGCTTTGTAATTGAATTATATATATATATGTTAATAACATTATAACTTCATTATACATTCTTGTTTTTATAATATATTAATAGTATTTGCTTTTGTATTTTAATATTTATACTAATATCTACATGTTATTAACCATGTTCTTGTGTATTTACTTCTTACAAAATTAATTGAAATGAAGTGTTAACACTCTTTATTACCTAAACTATGTGATTATGTAAGTGACCAAGAGCCAACATATCACTCCTAGTTCAAAAACGAAAATTAGAAAAACAAAGATAAAAATCAAAGGTGAGTTGATGCTTGAATGTGATCTAGTAAATTGCCATCTTTGAACACTGGTTTCCTTATTCCTGAAAGCGACATGAAATTACCAACTGACAAAAATACAAAAAACCAAAAAAACCTAAAAGCAGAATTATTTTTTATTCTATGGACTTAACACTAGAAAATAAGGGGCTTCCCTGGTGGCTCAGATAATGAATCAGTTCAGTTAAGTTCTGTCGCTCAGTTGTGTCTGACTCCTTGTGACCCCATGAATCACAGCACGCCAGGCCTCCCTGTCCATCACCAAACCCCGGAGTTCACTCAAACTCATGTCCATCGAGTCGGTGATGCCATCCAGCCATCTCATTCTCTGTCGTCCCCGTCTCATCCCACCCCCAATCACTCCCAGCATCAGACTCTTTTCCAGTGAGTCAACTCATCACATGAGGTGGCCAAAGTATTGGAGTTTCAGCTTTAGCATCAGTCCTTCCAATGAACACCCAGGATTAATCTCCTTTAGAAGGGACTGGTTGGATCTCCTTGCAGTCCAAGGGACTCTCAAGAGTCTTCTCCAACACCACAGTTCAAAAGCATCAATTTTTCGGTGATCAGCTTTCTTCACAGTCCAACTCTCATATCCATACATGACCACGGGAAAAACCATAGCCTTGACTAGACGGACCTTGGTTGGCAAAGTAATGTCTCTGCTTTTTAATATGCTATCTAGGTTGGTCATAACTTTCCTTCCAAGGAGTAAGCGTCTTTTAATTCCATGGCTGCAATCAGCATCCGCAGTGATTTTGGAGCCCCCCCCCAAAAAATAAAGTCTGACACTGTTTCCACTGTTTCCCCATCTATTTCCCATGAAGTGATGGGACCAGATGCCATGATCTTCGTTTTCTGAATGTTGAGCTTCAAGCCAAACTTTTCACTCTCCTCTTTCACTTTCATCAAGAGGCTTTTGAGTTCCTCTTCACTTTCTGCCATAAGGGTGGTGTCATCTGCATATCTGAGGTTATTGATATTTCTCCCAGCAATCTTGATTCCAGCTTGTGCTTCTTCCAGCCCAGCGTTCCTCATGATATACTCTGCGTATAAATTAAATAAGCAGGGTGACAATATACAACCTTGACGTACTCCTTTTCCTATTTGGAACCAGTCTGTTGTTCCATGTCCAGTTCTAACTGTTGCTTCCTGACCTGCATACAGGTTTCTCAAGAGGCAAGTCAGGTGGTCTGGTAGGTATTCCCATCTCTTTCAGAATGTTCCACAGTTTATTGTGATCCACACAGTCAAAAGCTTTGGCATAGTCAATGAAGCAGAAATAGATGTTTTTCTGGAACTCTCTTGTTTTCTCCATGATCCAGTGCATGTTGGCAATTTGATCTCTGGTTCCTCTGCCTTTTCTAAAACCTGCTTGAACATCTGAAAGTTCACGGTTCACATATTGCTGAAGCATGGCTTGGAGAATTTTGAGCATGACTTTACTAGCATGTGAGATGAGTGCAATTGTGCGGTCATTTGAGCATTCTTTGGCATTGCCTTTCTTTGGGATTGGAATGAAGACTGACCTTTTCCAGTCCTTTGGCCACTGCTGAGTTTTCCAAATTTGTTGGCATATTGAGTGCAGCACTTTCACAGCATCATTTTTCAGGATTTGAAATAGCTCAGTTGGAATTCCATCACCACCACTAGCTTTGTTCGTAGTGATGCTCTCTAAGGCCCACTTGACTTCACATTCCAAGATGTCTGACTCCAGGTGAGTGATCACGCCATCGTGATTATCTTCGTCGTGAAGATCTTTTTTGTACAGTTCTTCTGTGTATTCTTGCCATCTCTTCTTAATATCTTCTGCTTCTGTTAGGTCCATACCATTTCTGTCCTTTATTGAGCCCATCTTTGCGTGAAATGTTCCCTTGATATCTCTAATTTTCTTGAAGAGATCTCTTGTTTTTCCTATTCTGTTGTTTTCCTGTATTGATCGCTGAGAAAGGCTTTCTTATCTCTCCTTGCTATTCTTTGGAACTCTGCATTCAGATGCTTATATCTCTCCTTTTCTCCTTTGCTTTTCGCCTCTCTTCTTTTCACAGCTATTTGTAAGGCCTCCTCAGATAGCCATTTTGCGTTTTTGCATTTCTTTTCCATGGGGATGGTCTTGGTCCCTGTCTCCTGTACAATGTCACGAACCTCCGTCCAGAGTTCATCAGGCACTCTATCTATCAGATCTAGTCCCTTAAATCTATTTCTTACTTCCACTGTATAATCATAAGTGAAGTAAGTAAGTGAGTAAGTGTAAGTGAAGTCGCTCAGTCGTGTCCGACCCTTAGCGACCCCATGGACTGCAGCCAACCAGGCTCCTCCATCCATGGGATTTTCTAGGCAAGAGTACTGGAGTGGCTTGCCATTGACTTCTCCTTTGATTTAGGTCATATCTGAATGGTCTAGTGGTTTTCCCTACTTTCTTCAATTTAAGTCTGAATTTGGCAGTGAGTTCATGATCTGAGTCACAGTCAGCTCCTGGTCTTGTGAATAATTCACCTGTAATGTAGGAGAACCAGGGGTTGCCCTAGGTCAAGAAGATCCCCTGGAGGAGGAAATGGCCACCCACTACAATACTCTTGCCTGGAGAATCCCATGGACAGAGGATCCTGGTGGGCTACAGTCCACGGGGTCACAAAAGAATCGGACACGACTGAGTGGCCACACACACAAATCTTGAAGACAATGTCTCAGTTAGTTCAGAGAAACTGCTCTGAAAAGAGAAGGGAGGAGTCAGAATGTATATGCATTTTGCAACAAAAACCAGGTAGTCAGACCGTCAGAAGATTACCGTAAATTAAAGAAAACTAGATAGCTCACGTTAATAAATTTAGGGCTTTTCTGTGCCTGGGAAGAGGGAACAGTCTGGCCTCCTTGATGTCATGCCTTTGAGTTGCATCTTAACTACTTAGGGCCAGTACCCTGTTCTTTTTTATCCTGTGTCCCCTCAGGGTGCAGCTCTGTTTCCATCCAGAATTCCTCAGGGCTCACCGATCTGAGTGGGAGGTGGGGGTGCAGGAGCAGTGCTGATGCCTTGGTGGCCTCAGCATCCTCTGTTGGTTGACACGACAGGTCATAGCTTTCCTTCACAGAATAAAATGTGTTCAAAGTTATATTTAAACCACAAACATCTTGCTTTCTATCAGTTTCTGCTACTTTCTCTAAAGCAATCAATGCACATTTTTTGTGCCTTGATTTAAATTACAGTGTCACTCTGCCATCTAGTGGATATGCTATTTGCATCACTTGTTAGGGAAAGACAAATTCATACTGTTTGCTACTAATTTGTGGAGGGATTTTATGCTACTTGAGAATCCCATGGACGGAGAAGCCTGGTAGGCTACAGTCCACGGGGTCGCAAAGAGTCGGACACGACTGAGCGACTGAACGGAAGGGAACGGAACGGTGGCTCAGAAGGTAAAGGATCTGTCTAGAATGTGAGAGATTCTGGGTTCGATTCCTGGGTCAGGAAGATACCCTGGAGAAGGGAATGACAACCCTCTCCAGTATTCTTGCCGGGAGAATTCCAAGCGCAGAGGAGCCTACTGGGTTACAGTCCACAGGGTTGCAAAGAGTCAGCCATGATTGAGAGATTAGCACTTTATACTCTTCGATCATATGAAAAAATTCTACCAATTACTATATAATTTTGCTGAGAATGAGACCACAAATAGATAATGTAGGGTCAAACTGAGAATGTTGGAGGAAAATAAGACCAACATCTCCTTCCCGTTATGTCAAACTAGTATTTAAACTGTATATAAACTTAAGGGGAAAAAATAATCTCTTGTGTAATGAGAAATAATACTGGACTGAGATGATCAGATTTACTTTAATTCTTTAATCTTTTCTGAAATGTGTGCCAGACTGGAGGCCCAAGTTAGATCAGAGGAAGATAAATAAAACTGCCTGTGAGCACACTGAGTGACCCTGGACACCGGGGTGCTCGTGATGGCCTGCACTTCATACTTGCCATTCTCAGAAGTATCTACACATAAATACCTGGGGGAAAAGGTGCAAGTGCTAGTTGCTCTGTCATGTCAGGCTCTTCACGACCCCATGGACTACAGGTCACCAGCCTCCTCCAGTCATGGAATTCTCCAGGCAGGAATACTGGAGTGAGTAGCCATTCCCTTCTCTGGGGGAATCTTCCTCATCCAGGGATAGAAGCCAGGTCTCCTGCATTGCAGGTCAAATCTTCACCATCTGAGGCACCAGGGATCTGTCTAAAACTACGTATTTACATGTAATACTGAATTTAGGAGGCTCTTTTGAATTAAATTTCTTGCTTTTTAAAGTATACTTTACCTACATACACTTATAGGAATGATCTCCTCGGTTGCGTGCTGTGCTGTTACTCAGTCGTGTCCGACTCTTTGTGATCCCATGGACTAGAGCCCACCAAGCTCCTCTGTCCATGGGATTCTCCAGGCAAAATTACTGGAGTGAGTTGCCATTCCCTCCTCCAGGGATCTTCCCAACCCAGGGATCAACCTGGGTCTCCTGCAATGCAGGAGAATTTTAAACCATCTGAGTCATCAGGGAAGCCCCTCCTCAGTTACAGACAAAGATTAATAAAGTTTGTATTGAACTGAATCCTTTTGTGTTAAGGTGGTTAGGATGTACTACTTAATTATTGTAATAGATATTTTATCAGATGGAGTAGTTAAATCAACCTGTTACAAGGTGTGTAAATTATGGATTTTGAGAGTCATACTGATAATTTTAAAACAGTATTTTGAGAACACCAAGCAAAGAGTGATTTTAGTGAAATCTCTAGGCCAGTGTGAGGACCAGTCACAGAATATGGGAAACGTAGAGAGACAGTGTGGAATTCAATATCTTGTCTGCATTCTTCCTGAAGGGTCTCCCCCTTCCTTTGGTTTACATTAAAGTCTGTGTCTCTAGAGCCCCTTCTTATACACTTCTAGTGAAACTGGGCAACCCAGAGATTCTGAGTCATTCACACTATTCTGTTCACTGACACTGGAGAAAAAAAGAAAATTCTCTTATTGTTGTTATTCTGAAATTAGCTTCCTGTGGCTTTTAAAAGTTAATTCATTTAAAATTAAATTTCTCTTCTCAGGACACAGAATAAAGGGCCAGCATTTCTTTCATATTTTAGCCTTGAAATATTTGAAGACAGTGTTAAGAGTCTCCTTTTGTTTTCCTTCTGTGTTCCAGATATCTTCAGGCCTTTGACTGGTTTATCAGATGCTCTAGCTCCCATATTACACCTCATTGTTTATTACTTCACATTTTAGGTGCCTATATAATTATTGCTAGTTACTGGGAATTATTCACTTATCTGCAGCGAAATGTTGTCAAGAACATAATGTTTGTTTCTGAATCAAAATGAAAATGGGAGTTACTTCTTTCTGTTTACATCAGCTAGTAATGCAACCACATTGAATGCCATGATTATAATATTGAAACAGAATCAATTTCATTCCCATTGTCGACACCGTTTTACAACCACAATCTCTTCATTACTACACACTTGTCCTGTGGGCGTGGAACTCCATTTCAGCTCTGTTCAACACTCGGCACTAACCCTAATTGCATTCTTACACAGTTTAGATTCTCTGGTCCTCTGACCCCATCTCATACTTTTTGTTGTTCCGTCTTGCAGTCATGGAAGACTCTCTGCAGCCCCACGGACTGCAGCATGCCAGGCTTCCCTGTCCCTTACCATCTCCCAAAGTTTGCCCTGCATAAACTCCACTTTTAACTGAAAAAAATTTGAACATTCAAACTCCTACCTTGTTTCAGACTGTCTTCTCTGCTTAAAATGTCTTTTGCTTTTCTTTCTTATCCCTTCAATCTATCTAAGCACTACAGTTTGACTCAAAGTTCAAAGTCCTATTGTGATTTTATTGATCAGGAGATATCTTGGTCATTATTCAAGTGTCTCAACATGTGAAGAGAACTCTTAATATGCTTGACGAAAGCTTAATGAAAAATAAATAAGCAAAACACAAAAATATCATGCACAGCGGCAATGAAGAAAAGTGTAGTATTTTTTAAAGCGAATCATTATTTCTCTCACTACATTATAATTATACCATGTCAATCCCATTGTTGAACTTCCCAGGTGGCGCTAGTGGTAAACAACCCAACTGCCAATCCAAGAAACACAGGTTTGATCCCTGGGCTGGGAAGATCCCCTGGAGGAGAGCACTGCAACCCACTCCAGAATTCTGCCTGGAGAATCCCATGGACAGAGGAGCCTGGCGGGCTTCAGTCCATAACCTCACACAGAGTCAGACACCATTAGTGACTTAACACACAGGCACCCAGTCACATTACATTATCATAAGCCATGTTTGAGAACAAGCTTAAGTCTCTGCATTGCCACTCAGAGGATATCTGCCTACTGATCTGGAAATAATTTTAGACTTTAAACAATCAAGAAATACATTCTATTTCATAGGTTGACAAGATGTGATCTGCAAACCAAATCTGTCCTACTGTCTTTGATAAATAAAATTTTATTGGAACAGAGTCATGCCTACTGATTTATGTATTGTCTACAGGTGAATTCATGCTGCAAGATGCAAAAGTGCATAGCTGAAGTTGAGACTATGTGGGCCACAAAGGCTAAAGTATTTACTGTACAGCTTTTGCCAGAAAAAAGTGCTGCTCCCTGTTCTATTAAATTAAGTCACTGGAGTTGAGATGTTTATATGTTAAGATATTGCAGCTTCTTAAATAATAAATATACTATACTTCCCATAAACCTAGACTACAAATTGAAAAATAGAATACCAGATTTTTTTGCAATTTCAATAATAAATGTAAGAATAAAAAAGAATTGTGCTCATATTTATAATAGTGATGCAAGTTGTATTATCTTAAGAAAAGCAATGGTTTTTATAGAAAATGAAAACACAACACAATGTTAAAGAAAGGATAAAAAACACTATAATATGATTCATATTGTATAAATTTTGCATCAAAACACATCAATATGTCCCTCAGATACAGAGAAAGTGAAAGTTGCTCAGTTGTGTCAGACTCTTTGCGACCCCATGGACTATACAGTCCGTGAAATTCTCCAGGCCAGAATACTGGAGTGGGTAGCTTTCCCTTCTCCAGGGGACCTTCCCAACCCAGAGATTGAACACAGGTCTCCCACATTGCAGGAGGATTCTTTACCAGCTGAGCCACAAGGGAAGCCCAAGAATACTGAAGTGGGTAGCCTATCCCTTCTCCAGGGGATCTGCCCAACCAGGAATTGAACTGGGGTCTCCTGAATTACAGGAGGATTCTTTACCAACTGAGCTATGAGGGAAGCCCACAGATACAAATACAGAGGGACAACCAGAAATTCAACAAAAATTAAGAATCTTTGGATTGTTACCCAATAGCTGATTTTGCTTTAGTATGTTTCTTCATTTTGCAAGTATTTAAAGGCAAAAATATAGTCTCTAGTTCAACATTTTTGAAAGATAAATGGACTAGAGAGCATGATGAAATTGTTCCCCAAACTTTGGGAAAAAGTGCATATGCAACCAAAGTATCACAAGGGCATTATTTCATCTAATTGCCCCATATGTGGTCTCAAGGCAATAGTTAAATAATATTCCCTAAGGTAAACCTCCTTAGGGTTTTGGTGGCATATATATGTGACAGTTTGATGTTAGGGTTCAGCTTTTTTGGTCTCCTTTTCTCTTTATCATGCTTGAATATATTTTTAATACATTATAAGAGAAATTCATTTTTTCCTGAAATAATCATTGCAATATACTCTAGATTCCTGTTACTATTTTTCAGGCTTATTAATATATTAAAAAATTGACTTCTGAGCAAAAATTTTCCTGGAATCCATTAAACTTAGAAACTTTATTAAATGAGCCAGTCAAATTCTACTACACTCAAGTGAGTTGATTTTTATTTCACTTTAAAATGAAAATAATACGTTTCTAATATGTTCCATTAATCTTTGCAGGAGGCAAACAAACATGTATATAAATCTAACTGCCAGGTTGCCTGTTTAGCCGACTAGAAGTCTTTGATTATTTATCTTTCACCATATTGATTATTGCTCACCAGGCTATATCACTAGGAAATATTTTTGGTTTTTCTGAATCACAATATTTTCATTTCCTTTATACATACAAGCTTTAATAATAAACAAGAATTATAAGTTGTCATTTGTGCTTATATGGATTATATCTTGGAATAATGCTCTAATAGACAAATTGAGGTGAGATTTTATAATTTTATAGTTTCTAAAATGCCTGTTACAAGACTGAGTACATAGTGGGTCTGCAATGGGAAAATTATTCCAGGGTAATTGCACGGAAAAGAAGATAAATATGATGCACCGTAGCTGCTCCCACTGAGCATGGCTGACACTTCAGGGGCGACATGGTCTACTGGGAGCATTGGCCCCAAGCCTAGGATAAATACAGAGTGTGGGGGTGGGGTGAAAAGCTATAGGTGTGGAGGAGTGAGGGGAGAAGGAGCAAGTGTGTGTCAGAAATTGTCTTCATCTCTGCTGGCGATTTCCCTTTCAACCCTGGACTATTCAACCTTTGTTACCGTAGACAGAAGGAACGAATCCTGACTTTCAGAGAAAGTGTTTTCAGTCAGAGAGTATGTGCTCTATGATTTGCATGTTAAATTGAAACGTACTTTCAGGGAATCAGGAATTGATCACATGTTTAGGAATGTAAAGGAACAGCTGAAGAGAAAGAGTGGGGGAATATGTGAATGACACAATTACACATGTACAGGAAATCTTTAAGTGTTACATGTGAGTATAAAGTTATAAAACCTGAGTGAAAATAGCCCAGTGTTAAATTTCAACTCCTAATGAGATATAGAATTTTTAGAGAATTCTATGTGAAATGAACTTCCCTTTATACTGAGTGCCATTTCAGGTTTCAGTAAGAATTTAGGAATCAGCTTTGAAAAGAATGAATTTTAATGTCAGAAAAAGACAGTAGAGGCAATTTGGAAGAAAAGATGCATGATACAGGGTGCTCAGGGTGCTCTGGGATGAACCAGAGGGATGGGATGGGGAAGGAAGTGGCAGGGGGGTTAAAGATGGGGAAAACATGTACGCCTGGGGCGGATTCATGTCAGTGTATGGCAAAACCAAGACAATAATGTAAAGTAATTAGCCTCCAATTAAAATAAATAAACTAAAAAAAAAAAAAAGAATTCAATGCACTCTTTTTCCTCATAAGTATGTTCATTCTATGCCTGGGTCAGGAAGATCCCCTGGAGGAGGGCATGACAACCCATCCTGTGTTCTTCCCCAGAGAATCTCATGGACAGAGGAACCTGGCAGGCTACAGTCCATGGAGTCGCAAAAATGTCTGACAAGACTGAGTGAATAACACTACATTTCATTCAGATTTCGCTTCAGATGTCTCTGAATCAACTTTTATATTTTGTCCACAGGAACCAAGCAAACCAGAGTGCTGAAGTCACTTTCATTCTTTTGGGCTTCTCAGAATATCCCGAACTCCAGATACCTCTCGTCCTGTTATTCTTAACCGTCTACTCCATCACTGTGCTGGGGAACCTGGGCATGATCCTAATCATCAAGATAAACCCCAAACTGCACACCCCCATGTATTACTTCCTCAGACACTTGTCCCTCGTCGATGTCTGTTACTCGACAGCAGTTACTCCCAAGCTACTAGAAAACTTGGTTGTGGCAGACAGAACCATCTCCTTCACAGGGTGCCTCATGCAATTCTTCTTTGCCTGCGTATTTGTGGTGACAGAGACATTTCTCTTGGCAGGGATGGCGTATGACCGGTTTGTGGCCGTTTGCAACCCTCTTCTTTACACCGTCGTCATGTCCCAGAAGCTTTGTTCCTTATTGGTGGGTGCATCATACACTTGGGGTGCAGTCTGTTCCCTGACTCTTACCTACTTTTTATCTGAACTGTCCTTTAGAGGAAATAATATCATAAATAACTTTGTCTGTGAGCACAGGGCCATTGTTGCTGTTTCCTGCTCTGACCCCTATATTAGCCAGGAGATCATTTTCATCTCTGCCACGTTTAATGAAATAAGCAGCCTGGTGATAATTCTTACCTCCTATGTTTTCATTTTTATCACTGTCATGAAGATGCCTTCAACTGGGGGGCGCCACAAAGCCTTCTCCACCTGCGCCTCCCACCTGACCACCATCACCATCTTCCACGGGAGCATCCTTTTCCTCTACTGTGTTCCTAACTCCAGAAGCTCATGGCTCATGGTCAAGGTGGGCTCTGTGTTTTACACAGTGGTCATCCCCATGCTGAACCCACTGATCTACAGCCTCAGGAACAAAGATGTGAAAGAGACTGCTAGGAAGCTAGTTCATACCAAATTATTATGTCAATAAATGTAAAACGGGTTCAGGAGGGGGAACTTATGTAAACCCGGGGCAAATTCATATCAATGTATGGCAAAACCAACCAATATAATATTGTAAAATAATTTGCCTCCAATAAAAAATAAATTAATTACATAAAAAAAAAAGAATGAACTAAGCTTCTATCTCAAAATGCTAAAAAAGAAAATTTAAAATAAATAGTGTGGAAAATGTTGAGAAGCCATACATCATTAAAAGAGTAATTTATATAAAGTAAAGAAAAAAAAAAATAAATGTAAAACGGCTTAGGTTTGCTTTTTCATTTACAAGAGCACTGTGGAGAACTGTCCAAGTTTTCTACAATTTTTAATAGCATTTCAAATTCCAATTTTTAAGAAGGAAAACAGTGCACACATTTAACGTAATTCCCTTGATGATAACATCATTCAACAACTTTAGTAAACTGTAGAGAATTAGCAATAAAATAATAAATAACACCTAATTAAAGTCTAGTTAGTTAGTTAGTTCAGCAGCTCAGTCATGGCTGACTCTTTGCGACCCCATGAATCACAGCACGCCTGGCCTCCTTGTCCATCACCAACTCCCGGAGTTCACCCAAACCCATGTCCATCAAGTCGGTGATGCCATCCAGCAATCTCTTCCTCTGTCATCCCCTTCTCCTCCTGCCCCCAATCCCTCCCAGCATCAGAGTCTTTTCCAGTGAGTCAACTCTTCACATGAGGTGGCCAAAGTATTGGAGTTTCAGCTTTAGCATCAGTCCTTCCAATGAACACCCAGGACTGGTCTCCTTTAGAATGGACTAGTTGGATCTCCTTGGATAGTAGACTCTACTGTCACCAGTCTCCAAAGGACTCTCAAGAGTCTTCTCCAACACAAACTAAAGCCTAGACTGTTTAAAAAGTCTCTAGATAAAGTGTTTGTCATGTAAAGATTTCCGAGTAAAGACACATTACCATTTGGCTGTTCAGGTGAGTCTTTTTTTTTTTTTTCTTAAAGTCATTATAAGTCATCGAAGAGTGGATTTGAGTTGTCATGAAAATTTATAGCTAACCATGAGGCAGTTACATCAGTTGAAACATAGTAACTAAGAGTTGTTCAACACTAAGACACTAAAGTTAAAAGACATGCCTGTGCTTAGTTGCTCAGTCATGTCCGACTCTTTACAATTCTATGGGCTTTAGGCTTTAGCCTGCCAGGCTCCTGTGTCCATGGCAAGAATACTGGAGTGGGTAGCAATTCTCTTCTTCAGGGAATCTGCATGAACAGCAATCAAACCTATGTCTCCTGCATTGCAGGCAGATTCTTTACCATCCAAGGTACCAGGGAAGCCTAAATTTAAAGGATATATTTATTTAACATCACATAGAAAGAACTGATACATTATAAGTACAAAGAAGTCATGTCTCTGCCCCCACAAAGTCCTGAATATGATTTGGTAAAATTCTACTTGTTAATATAAAATTTATTTGTTCTTTGTACATAAATCATCAAAAATAAAATTAAGAAATGCACACTTCAGAAATAGTTCCAGCTAAATCTAAAATAGTTTTTCATGTCAGTCAAATTACATATTAAATAACTTTTGATGTACAATGATAAAATATAAGAGAGCTTCATTGGTAAGTAACATTAATGGTGGATTGAATGGGGGCCCTGCTAATATCAGTTAGAGCATCTTGGTTAACCTGATTTAATTTTGGCCAACTAGCAAACTCACAGACTTCCCTGGTGGCTCAGATGATAAAGAATCTGCTTGCAATGCAGGAGACCTGGGTTCTATCCCTGGGTGGGGAAGATCCCCTGGAGAAAGGGAGGGCAAACCACACCAGTATCCTTGCCTGGAGAATTCCATGACAGAGGAGACTGGCGGGCTTTAGTCCATGGAGTTACAAAGATTCAGACATGACTGAGCAACTAACACACTTCACAGTAAACTCACCAGTCTACACAGCGAATTTTATTTGACATATTCTGTGGTGCTTCCCAGGTGGCACTAGTTGTAAAGAACCTGCCTACCAATGCAGGAGACGTAGGAGACATGGGTTCAATCCCTGGGTTGGAAGGATCCTCTGGAGGAGGGCATGGCAGCCCAATTCTAGTATTCTTGCCTGGAGAATTCCATAGACAGTGAAACCTGGTGGGCTACAGTCCATAGAGTGGCAAGGATCAAACACCACTGAAGCGACTTAGCATGCACACACCTTGATATCAGTGTGCCCAGCCCCTGCTTCCTAAATAGACTCTACTATCACATAAGATATATATTATCTGCCATAAATTGGGGGCAAAGCCTAACACCTCTTTGTGAAAGACTATTTTTTTTTTCCCTGCTAAGCATTTTGTCTAATAGAAATTCTATGTTCATCCCTGTGAGAGGAACCACGAAAGTTATTCTACAGTGTCTGTAGCATTTTAGATTCCCAGGCACAATATGTAACTCTTCTGGTTGCTTCATATCCTTGCCAATCATTGCTATTATATACTTTTATTATAGCAAATCCAGTGGATATAATTTGACATCTCATCATGATATTGATTTGCATTTTCCTAATAACTAAATAATCTGAGTTGAATTCATCCATTCCAGTCCATTTTAGTTCGCTGATTCCTAGAATGTCGACGTTCACTCTTGTCATCTCCCGTTTGACCACTTCCAATTTGCCTTGATTCATGGACCTATTATTCCAGGTTCTTATGCAATATTGCTCTTTACAGCATCAGACCTTGCTTCTATCACCAGTCATATCCACAACTGGGTATTTGTTTTGGCTCCATCCCTTCATTCTTTCTGGAGTTATTTCTCCACTGATATCCAGTAGCATACTGGGCACATACCAACCTGGGGAATTCCTCATTCTGTATCCTATCATTTTGCCTAAGAGATGGGAATACCAGCCCACCTGACCTGCCTCTTGAGAAACCTATATGCTGGTCAGGAAGCAACAGTTAGAACTGGACATGGAACAACAGATAGGTTCCAAATAGGAAAAGGAGTACGTCGAGGTTGTATATTGTCACCCTGCTTATTAAACTTATATGCAGAGTACATCATGAGGAACACTGGGCTGGAAGAAGCACAAGCTGGAATCAAGATTGCTGGGAGAAATATCAATAACCTCAGATATGCAGATGACACCACCCTTATGGCAGAAAGTTAAGAGGAACTCAAAAGCCTCTTGATGAAAGTGAAAGAGGAGAGTGAAAAGGTTGGCTTGAAGCTCAACATTCAGAAAACGAAGATCATGGCATCTGGTCCCATCACTTCGTGGGAAATAGATGGGGAAACAGTGGAAATGGTGTCAGACTTTATTTTTTTGGGCTCCAAAATCACTGCAGATGCTGACTGCAGCCATGATATTAAAAGACGCTTACTCCTTGGAAGGAAAGTTATGACCAACCTAGATAGCATATTAAAAAGCAGAGGCTTTACTTTGCCAATTAAGGTCCGTCTAGTCAAGGCTATGGTTTTTCCCGTGGTCATGTATGGATGTGAGAGTTGGACTGTGAAGAAAGCTGAGCGCCGAAGAATTGATGCTTTTGAATTGTGGTGCTGGAGAAGACTCTTGAGAGTCCCTTGGACTGCAAGGAGATCCAACCAGTCCATTCTAAAGGAGATCAATCCTGGGTGTTCATTGGAAGGACTAGATGCTGAAGCTGAAACTCCAATACTTTGGCCACCTCATGCAACGAGTTGACTCACTGGAAAAGAGTCTGATGCTGGGAGGGATTGCGGGTGGGAGGAGACGGGGACGACAGAGAATGAGATGGCTGGATGGCATCATTGACTCATGGACATGAGTTTGAGTGAACTCCGGGAGTTGGTGATGGACAGGGAGGCCTGGTGTGCTGTGATTCATGGGGTCTCAAAGAGTCGGACACGACTGAGCGACTGAACTGAACTGGACTGAATAACTAAATATGTCGAGAATATTTACACATGCTTGTTGGATATTTGTAAATTTTGTGTTGTATCTGATTTGACTTATTGTCTTTATTGTTTCTCTTCTGTACCTTTTCTTTTCACTTTATTGATAATATTTTTAATACACAAATATTTTAAATTTTAAGGAAGTTCAATTTATTTATTTATTTATTGTCACTTATGTTTTTGTTCTCGTCTTTTCACAGCTATTTGTAAGGCCTCCTCAGACAGCCATTTTGCTTTTTTGCATTTCTTTTCCATGGGGATGGTCTTGGTCCCTGTCTCCTGTACAACGTCACGAACCTCCGTCCAGAGTTCATCAGGCACTCTAACTATCAGATCTAGTCCCTTAAATCTATTCCTCACTTCCACTGTATAATCATAAGGGATTTGATTTAGGTCATATCTGAATGGTCAAGTGGTTTTCCCTACTTTCTTCAATTTCAGTCTGAATTTGGCAATAAGGAGTTCATGATCTGAGCCACAGTCAGCTCCTGGTCTTGTCTTCGCTAACTGTATATAGCTTCTCCATCTTTGGCTGCAAAGAATATAATCAATCTGATTTCGGTGTTGACCATCTGGTGATGTACATGTGTAGAGACTTCTCTTGTGTTGTTGGAAGAGGGTGTTTGCTATGACCAGTGCATTCTCTTGACAAAACTCTATTAGCCTTTGCCCTGCTTCATTCCGTTTCCCAGGCCAAATTTGCCTGTTACTCCAGGTGTTTCTTGACTTCCTACTTTTGCATTCAAGTCCCCTATAATGAAAAGGACATCTCTTTTGGGTGTTAGTTCTAAAAGGGCTTGTAGGTCTTCATAGAACCGTTCAACTTTGGCTTCTTCAGTGTTACTGGTTGGGGCATAGGCCTGGATTACTGTAATATTGAATGGTTTGCCTTGGAAACGTACAAAAATCATTCTGTCGCTTTTAAGATTGCATCCAAGTACTGCATTTCGGACTCTTTTGTTGACCATGATGGCTACTCCATTTCTTCTAAGGGATTCCTGCCCATAGTAGTAGATATAATGGTCATCTGAGTTAAATTCACCCATTCCAGTCCATTTTAGTTCACAGATTCCTAGAATGTCTATGTTCACTCTTGCCATCTCCTGTTTGACCACTTCCAATTTGCCTTGATTCATGGACCCAACATTCCAGGTCCCTATGCAATATTGCTCTTTACAGCACCAGACCTTGCTTCTATCACCGGTCACATCCACAACTGGGTATTGGTTTTGCTTTTGCTCCGTCCCTTTATTCCTTCTAGAGTTATTTCTCCACTGAGCTCCAGTAGCATACTGGGCACCTACAACCTGGGGAATTCCTCATTCAGTATCCTATCATTTTGCCCTTTGATACTGTTCATGGCGTTCTCAAGGCAAGTATACTGAAGTGGTTTGCCATTCCCTTCTCCAGTGGACCACATTCAGCTGTGGTCCATGTGATCAGATTGACTAGCTTCCTGTGATTATGATTTCAGTGTGTCTGCCCTCTGATGCCCCCTCGCAATACCTACCATCTTATTTGGGTTTCTCTTACCTTGGGCATGGGATATCTCTTCACAGCTGCTCCAAGAAAGCGCAGCCGCTGCACCTTACCTTGGACGAGGGGTATCTCCTCAAGGCCGCCCCCCTGACCTTGAACGTGGAGTAGCTCCTCTCGGCCCTCCTGCGCCCACGTAGCCACCACCTATTGGGTAGCTCCTCTCGGCCACCGGCCCTGGCGTCAGGTGTGAGGTATCTCCTCTCGGCTGCACCTCTTTGCGTGGTTGGCCCTTACAAATAGCTGTGAAAAGAAGAGAAGCAGAAAGCAAAGGAGAAAAGGAAAGATGTAAGCATCTGAATGCAGAGTTCCAAAGAATAGCAAGGAGAGATAAGAAAGCCTTCCTCAGTGATCAATGCAAAGAAATAGAGGAAAACAACAGAATAGGAAAAACAAGAGATCTCTTCAAGAAAATTAGAGATTCCAAGGGAACATTTCATGCAAAGATGGGCTCGATAAAGGACAGAAATTTATGGACCTAACAGAAGCAGAAGATATTAAGAAGAGGTGGCAAGAATACACAGAAGAACTGTACAAAAAAGATCTTCACAACCAAGATAGTCACGATAACGTGATCACTGACCTCGAGCCAGACATCATGGAATGTGAAGTCAAGTGGGCCTTAGAAAGCATCACTACGAACAAAGCTAGTGGAGGTGATGGAATTCCAGTTGAGCTATTTCCAATCTTGAAAGATGATGCTGTGAAAGTGCTGCACTCAATATGCAAGCCAATTTGGAAAACTCAGCAGTGGCCACAGGACTGGAAAGATCAGTCTTCATTCCAATCCCAAAGAAAGGCAATGCCAAAGAATGCTCAAACTACCGCACAATTGCACTCATCTCACACGCTAGTAAAGTCATGCTCAAAATTCTCCAAGCCAGGCTTCAGCAATATGTGAACTGTGAACTCCCAGATGTTCAAGCAGGTTTTAGAAAAGGCAGAGGAACCAGAGATCAAATTGCCAACATCCGCTGGATCATGGAGAAAGCGAGAGAGTTCCAGAAAACCATCTACTTCTGCTTCATTGACTATGCCAAAGCCTTTGACTGTGTGGATCACAATAAACTGTGGAAAATTCTGAAAGAGATGGGAATCCCAGACCACCTGAGCTGCCTCTTGAGAAACCTGTATGCAGGTCAGGAAGCAACAGTCAGAACTGGACATGAAACAACAGACTGGTTCCAAATAGGAAAAGGAGTACGTCAAGGTTGTATATTGTCACCCTGCTTATTTAACTTCTATCCAGAGTACATCATGAGGAACGCTGGGCTGGAAGAAGCACAAGCTGGAATCAAGATTGCTGGGAGAAATATCAATAACCTCAGATATGCAGATGACACCACCCTTATGGCAGAAAGTGAAGAGGAACTAAAAAGCCTCTTGATGAAAGTGAAAGAGGAGAGTGAAAAGGTTGGCGTGAAGCTCAACATTCAGAAAACTAAGATCATGGCATCTGGTCCCATCACTTTATGGGAAATAGATGGAAAAACAGTGGAAACAGTGTCAGACTTTATTTTTTTGGGCTCCAAAATCACTGCAGATGCTGATTGCAGCCATGAAATGAAAAGACGCTTACTCCTTGGAAGGAAAGTTATGACCAAACTAGATAGTATATTAAAAAGCAGAGACATTACTTTGCCAACCTAGGTCCGTCTAGTCAAGGCAATGGTTTTTCCCGTGGTCATGTATGGATGTGAGAGTTGGACTGTGAAGAAAGCTGATCGCCGAAGAATTGATGCTTTTGAACTGTGGTGCTGGAGAAGACTCTTGAGAGTCCCTTGGACTGCAAGAAGATCCAACCAGTCCATTCTAAAGGAGATCAATGCTGAGTGTTCATTGGAAGGACTGATGCTAAAGCTGAAACTGCAATACTTTGGCCACCTCATGCGACGAGTTGATTCACTGGAAAAGACTCTGATGCTGGGAAAGGTTGGGGGTGGGAGGAGAAGGGGACGACAGAGAATGAGATGGCTGGATGGCATCACCGACTCTGTGGAGGTGAGTTTGAGTGAACTCCGGGATTTGAGATGGACAGGGAGGCCTGGCGTGCTGTGATTCATGGGGTTGCTGAGAGTCGGATACGACTGAGCGACTGAACTGAACTGAACTGAACTGATGTTTTTGTTTCCCTACCTAAGAATCTCCTGCCAAATTCAAGGCCAAGAAATTTAAGGCCTGTGTTTTTCTTGTAAGAGTTTTATAGTTTATGCTCTTTCATTCATGCCCTTGTTCACTTTCTGTGTTAACTGTTGTATATAATATGAGGTATGTTTTTTCCCGTGGTCATGTATGGATGTGAGAGTTGGACTGTGAAGAAAGCTGATCGCCGAAGAATTGATGCCTTTGAACTGTGGTGCTAGAGAAGACTCTTGAGAGTCCCTTGGACTACAAGGAGGTCTAACCAGTCCATCCTAAAGGAGATCAGTCCTGGATGTTCATTGGAAGGACTGATGCTAAAGCTGAAACTCCAATACTTTGGCTACCTCATGCGAAGAGTTGACTCACTGGAAAAGTCTCTGATACTAGGAGGGATTGGGGGTGGGAGGAGATGGGGACGACAGAGAATGAGATGGCTGGATGGCATCACTTACTCGATGGAGGTGAGTTTTAGTGAACTCTGGGAGTTGGTGATGGACAGGGAGGCCTGGTGTGCCGCAATTCATGCCGTCGCAAAGAGTCAGACACGACTGAGCTACTGAACTGAACTGAACTGAACCGAAGTGTCCAATCCCATAATTTTACTTGTGAACGCCCAGTTGTCCTGGCATCATTTATTTGAAGAAGAATCTGTTCTTTCTCCAGTGACTATTAAGAGAATCATAACCTCAGAAGCACCGTGATGACGGTGAGGTACATGTTGGGAGAAATCAGTGCCTGTATAGAGCACCGCTACCCAGTCAGAATGTGTTTTGAAGCTTCCACTAGTGAGAAGTAAGCTTGTTGTTATTGTTGTACAGTCACTAAGTCGTGTCCGAGTCTTTGCCACCACACGAACTGCAGCACGCCAGGCTCCCCTGTCCTTCACTGTCCCCTGGAGTTTTCTCACACTCATGTCCATTGAGTTGGTGATGCCATCCAACCATCTCATCCTCTGTCATCCCCTTCTCCTTCTGGCCTCCATCTTTCCCAGCATCAGGGTCTTTTCCAGTGAGTCAGTTCTTCATATCAGGTGGCCATAGCACTGGACTTCCAGCTTCAGCATCAGTCCTTCCAATGAATATTCAGGGTTGATTTCCTTCAGGATTGACTGGTTGGATCTTGCTGTCCGAAGGACTCTCAGGAGTCTTCCCCAGCACCACAATTTGAAAGGACACTTCTTTGGCACTTTTTCTTCTTTACGGTCCAGTTCTCAAATCCATACCTGATGATTGGAAAAACCATGGCTTTGACTATATGGACTTTTGTTGGCAAAGTGATGTCTCTGGTTTTGAATATGCTGCCCAGTTTTGTCATAACTTTCCTCCCACGGAGCAAGTTCATTTTAATTTCATGGGTGCAGTCACCATAAAGCAGTGATTTTGGAGCCCAAGAAAGTAAAATCTTTCACTGCTTCCACTTCAGCTCTTACTGCAAGTTATTATTATTTTTAACCTGTGTCCTTAAAGCCAAGTGGGTAGTTACCAAAATTAGTGAAAATATCATTCTTTTCATAAACAGATATTTTTAGAAAACATATCATCTAAAATTTCTTTTTAGATTCAGCAATAAATATAAACATCTGAGAACATTCTATATTTGAAAAGCCAATGGAAGCTGTTTTCTATCAATAGAATCAATTGTGTAAATATAAAATAAAGTTTATAATACAAATATTGTAAAGTACAAAATAAACAGTATAATTATAGTTTAGCAGCCATATGTTTAGGAACATAAGGATATATATGAAAATTTAAAAAAGAATTAAATATGGATTAATAAAAGATAAATCAATTGCTGTATAATTTCCCCTTGTGGATTTATGTATTTTATATCCACATAAAATTTTTTAAAAATGGTGTTGTTTATTTTTTAAGATTAAATAAGTAAAGTTGTTAATACAAATGGCCTAAGGCTTTAGGGAAATAATATACAAGCATTATACCACCTGAGACAGTGTTAACATGCAATTAGTTGAATTGCAGTCATCAAAGCAGTACTACAGTTATATTCTCTAGTTTTCACATCCCTAAGGTCATGATGGCATATATTTGTGATACAGTTTGGCGCCAGGATTTACTTTTCAGGCTTGATCTTATCTTTGGTATCTCTGAATTTTCTTAACAGGTTGGAAAATCATAAAATATGAAATAATTAATGAAAAATACTGGGCACTTTTACTACCCTTTTCAGGTGTGTTTCTATTAAGTACTAAGCAGCAGCATTGCTGGAGTTCATTAATCTTAGCAAAGAGTTCTTTGCTAAATGACTCATTCAAGTTCTTCTGTATTTAGGTGAGTTGACTCATGTCTCTTTTGTTTTACTTAAAAAGGAAAATACAAAGATCCAGTAATCTTTGTAGGAGACAAACACATGTGTAGAACAGAGTGTTCACAAAGAACCACTTTTTGGCTGAGAAGGTTTATGGGGTTGTATTCCAATTCTTTCTTTCAAATAATTTTTACCCTAGTTTTCTCAATGGGTATTCACCATAAAGTCGGAAGTGGAGAATTCTCCTTTTGGCAAAAGGAAGAATTATAACAAAGTGGGCCTTGTCTTCAAGATTATCCTGTAATTTTCTAGAAATAAAGTGACAGTAACAACCATATTTATAAATAATAGGAATATAACCTACAGTAATTGTGAGTGATAAATATGAAAGTTTGTCTGTATACAGAGGGGATGAAACAATGAGTCATGTCTATAAAAGTAGGTGGCAAAATAAAGCAAATATCATAAGAAAGAATAAAATGGGGAAATAAATTATAAAGAAATAGGCATGTACCATATAGCAGAGGTTGATAAACCCACCCTCACTAAAGAAGGATGTATTAAGCAGAAAGTGAAGAGGAACTCAAAAGCCTCTTGATGAAAGTGAAAGAGGACAGTGAAAAGGTTGGCTTGAAGTTCAACATTCAGAAAACAAAGATCATGGCATCTGGTCCCATCACTTCATGGGAAATAGATGGGGAGACAGTGGAAACAGTGTCAGACTTCATTTTTATGGGCTCCAAAATCACTGCAGATGCTGATTGCAGCCATGAAATTAAAAGACACTTACTCCTTGGAAGCAAAGTTATGACCAACCTAGGTAGTATATTAAAAAGCAGAGACATTACTTTGCCAATAAAGGTCCGTCTAGTCAAGGCTATGGCTTTTCCAGTGGTCATGTATGGATGTGAGAGTTGGACTGTGAAGAAAGCTGATCGCCAAAGAATTGATGCTTTTGAACTGTGGTGCTGGAGAAGACTCTTGAGAGTCCCTTGGACTGCAAGGAGATCCAACCAGTCCATTCTAAAGGAGGTCAATCCTGGGTGTTCATTGGAAGGACTGATGCTAAAGCTGAAACTGCAATACTTTGGCCACCTCATGTGAATAGTTGACTCACTGGAAAAGACTCTTATGCTGGGAAAGGTTGGGGGCGGGAGGAGAAGGGGACGACAGAGAATGAGATGGCTGGATGGCATCACCGACTCTGTGGACATGAGTTTGGGTGAAGTCCGGGAGTTGGTGATGGACAGGGAGGCCTGGCGTGCTGTGATTCATGGGGTCGCGGAGAGTTGGACACGACTGAGTGACTGAATTGAACTGAACTGAACTGAACTGTCATTATACAAATTAGCATATAAGTTAATTGTCTCATATCTCAGGAGATGAGGCAGGTAAGAAACTGTGGAACCTGATGACATGTTTTCCTCCAATACATGTAATTGGATTGTCATATCAGGTGTTTTCACAAAGCTCAGAGTCATGCAAAGACAATGTCATTGAAAGCAGCTGATAATAATGAATTTTATTATTTGAAATAAATCAGGATCTAATCTGTTTTATTTCTTTATTTCTGAAGATCATACACAATGAAAATTATTATTGACTGTATAATTGACATATAAGTGAACATTAGCATTTGAAATTAAGCAGAAGTATAGCATTTACAGAAACACTGTAAACAGAGACCCAGTGAGCTTCTCAACACCTTTTCTATTCTCTCACCTATTTCAAAGTTTAGTTTTTACTCTTCTGGATCAACATTAATATTTTGTCCACAGGAACCAAGCAAACCAGAGTGCTGAGGTCACTTTCATTCTCGTGGGCTTCTCAGAGTACCCTGAGCTCCAGCTGCCCCTGTTCCTGGTTTTCCTGACCATCTACACAGTCACTGTGCTGGGGAACCTGGGCATGATCCTGGTCATCAAGTGCAGCTCCAGGCTCCACACGCCCATGTACTTCTTTCTCAGCCACTTGTCCTTCGTTGATTTCTGTTACTCGACAATAGTTACTCCCAAGCTACTAGAAAACTTGGTTGTGGCAGACAGAACCATCTCCTTCACAGGGTGCCTCATGCAATTCTTCTTTGTCTGCATATTTGTGGTGACAGAGACATTCCTCTTGGCAGTGATGGCGTATGACCGGTTTGTGGCCGTTTGCACCCCTCTGCTCTACTCCGCTGTCATGTCCCAGAGGTTTAGTTTTGTGTTGGTGGTTGCTACATACTCTTGGGGTATAGCCTGTTCCCTATTATACACATTACTTTTTTTGACTTTATCCTTTTGTGGGACTAAGTTCATAAATAACTTTGTCTGTGAGCACGCTGCCATAGTTGCTGTTTCCTGCTCTGACTCCTATGTTAACCAGGAGATCATTTTAGCCTCTGCCACATTCAATGAAGTAAGCAGCCTGATGATTATTCTCACCTCCTATTTTTTCTTTTTTATCGCTGTCATGAAGATGCCTTCAACTGGGGGGCGCCACAAAGCCTTCTCCACCTGCGCCTCCCACCTGACCGCCATTACCATCTTCCACGGGAGCATCCTCTTCCTCTACTGTGTTCCTAACTCCAGAAGCTCATGGCTCATGCTCAAGGTGGGCTCTGTGTTTTACGCAGTGGTCATCCCCATGCTGAACCCACTGATCTACAGCCTCAGGAACAAAGATGTGAAGGCAGCTGTCAGAAAGTTAATCAATACCAAACTAATATGTCAATTAATGTAAAATAACTAAGATTTAGTGTGCCCTTTCAAGAGCATTGTGGATAGTTGTCCAAGTCTTCCAGAATTTATAGTACTCCCAAACTAATTTTTTTTTTCCAGAAAAGGAAACAGTACACACTTTTTATGTGAGGCCCTAGTTAATACAACATTCAACAATTTTAGTAAACTTCAGAGAATTACCTATAAAATAACAAACGTTGGTGGGAATGCAAACTAGTATAGCCACTATGGAGAACAGTGTGGAGATTTCTTAAAAAACTGGAAATAGAACTGCCATATGACCCAGCAATCCCACTGCTGGGCATACACACCAAGGAAACCGGAATTGAAAGAGACACATGTACCCCAATGTTCATTGCAGCACTGTTTATAATAGTCAGGACATGGAAGCAACCTAGATGTCCATTGGCAGATGAATGGATAAGAAAGCAGTGGTACATATACATAATGGAATCTTACTTAGCTATTAAAAATGTATTTGAATCAGTTCTAATGAGGTGGATGAAACTGGAGCCTATTATACAGATGGAAGTAAGTCAGAAAGAAAAACACCAATACAGTATGTTAATGCATATATATGGAATTTAGAAAGATGATAACGATGACCCAATATGTGAAACAGCAAAAGAGACACAGATATATAGAACAGTCTTTTGGACTCTGGGAGAAGGCAAGGGTGGATGATTTTAGAGAATAGCATTGAAGCATGTATATTATCACATATGAAACAGATCGCCATTTCAGGTTCTATGAATGGGACAGGGTGCTCAGGGCTGGTGCACTGGGATGACCCTGAGGGATGGGATGGGTGAGGGAGGAGGGAGGGGGTTCAGGATGGGGAACACATGTACACCCTGGGCAGATTCATGTCAATGTATGGAAAAACTAATACAATATTGTAAAGTAATTAGCTTCCAATTGAAAAAACGTTAGGTAAAATTGGCCCAATAAAATTTTTATAAACCCTTCAAAAAATAAAATGCTGTTGTTTTGTAGTGAATACTGAAATTCTAGGGCTGCGGGTTGGGAGGGAGGCTGGGGAGGGAGGGGTACATGTATACTTATTGTTGGTTCAGTTTGTTGTCCAGCAGAAACTAACACAACGTTGTAAACCAATTATAGTGTAATAAAAGAAATTTCTAGGAGAGGAAAAAAAATGGAAAATAAGTGTTGGCAAGGATGTGAAGAGATTAGAACCCTCATACATAAGAAAATAAAATAACAAACAACATATAATTAAAGCCTGGACCATTTAAATTAAGTCTCTAGATGGTTTGTCATATAAAGATTTCTGAGTAAACTCATATTATCATTTGGCTGCCAAGGTACAGTCATTGAACAATGGATTTATAGAGTCATCCTGAAAATTTATAGCTCAAAGTTAAAGCTAATTTATAGCTAAATTTATAGAAATTTTATGAGAGAGTTGCATCAACAGAAATATAATAAACTAAGAGTTGTTCAACACTAAGACACTAAATTTAAATACATATTTATTTAATCCCACATAAGAAACATCAGTACATTATAAGTTCAAAGAAGTCATATATTTGTTCCCACAAAGTCCTGAATATGATCTGGTCAAATTCTACTTGTGAATATAAAATTCATTTGCTTTTTGTACATAAAACATCAAAAATAAAATTAAGAACTGCACACTTCAGAAGGTCCAACTAAATCTAAAGTAGGCTTTCATGTCAATCTTTAATTGTGTATAATAGAGCAATTGGTATATAATGATGAAATAACAGAGAACTTCATTTGTAAGTAACATTATTGGTGGACTGAATACTGCTGCTGCTGCTGCTAAGTCACTTCAGTTGCCCTGCTAATATCTGCTAGAGTATCTTGGTTAACCTGATTTAATTTTGCCGAACTAGCAAACTTACCTGCAGTTTATAGAATGAACCATGTTTGACATATGTTATACATCCTTATATCTAAGATACTAATCTTAAAAAATGGATGATAGATTTTAGAGAAAATATAATTTTTAAACTGTAATTAGGTTTCTGTCTTTTAAGAGAAACCCGAACAAATTATAAAGAAAAAAGAAAAAAGTCTAGAATAGAATGTTTTTGTTTTTTTCTTTGGAAAATACTTTGAATGGGCGTTTATTTACACAAATTTAAAGCAGAAATTCTCCATAAATTTTGACAGTACAATTTTACTCTGTATGTAAAGATTTTAGGATTGGAAGTCTGTTAATATAAATGGTTTTATTGTCTGTTCTACAAAGTCCTAATAATGAGGTCTTTATTTATTTCCAGAAATGAATTATACTCTGTTAACTTTAACTTCTTCTTGGTAGTCTGCATAGGTGCAGCTTTTTGTTTTGTTTCTAAAGTGTTGGGGCAATACTTTTAATGAAATTATTCACAAGATAAAGAAAGAATGTATAGAATAGTCTCTTAATGGAGAAAATGTTACAAGTTCAATGTAAACCTCATCGTGTTAGTTGCTCAGTCTTCTCTGACTCTTTGAGACCTCAAGGACTGTAGACCACAACTTGCTCTGTCCATGGAATTCTCCAGGGAAGAATATTGGAGTGGGTAGCAGTTCCCTTCTCCAGGGTATCACCCCTACCCAGGGATCAAAACCTGTTCTCTTGCACTGCAGGCTGATTCTTTACTGTCTGAACCTCCAGGAAAGCCCATAAATCTCATTCAGTTCAGTTCAGTTCATTTCAGTCGCTCAGTCGTGTCTGACTCTTTGTGACCCCATGAACTGCAGCACGCCAGGTCACCCTGTCCATCACCAACTCCCAGAGTCCACGCAAACCCATGTCCATCGAGTCGGCAATACCATCCAAACATCAAATACTCTGTCATCCCCTTCTCGTCCTGCCCTCAATCTATCCCAGCATCAGGGTCTTTTCAAATGAGTCAGCTCTTCACATCAGGTGGTCAAACTATTATAGTTTTGCCTTCAACATCAGTCCTTCCAATGAACTCCCAGGACTGATCTCCTTTAGGATGGACTGGTTGGATCTCCTTGCAGCCCAAGGGACTCTCAAGAGTCTTCTACAACACCACAGTTCAAAAGCATCAATTCTTCGGTGCTCAGCTTTCTTTATAGTCCAGCTCTCGCATCCATACATGACCACTGGGAAAACCATAGCCTCGAATAGACGGACCTTTGTTGGCAAAGTAATGTCTCTGCTTTTTAATATGCTGTGTAGGTTGGTCATAACTTTCCTTCCAAGGAGTAAGCGTCTTTTAATTTCATGCCTGCAATCACCATCTGCAGTGATTTTGGAACCCAGAAAAATAAAGTCAGCCACTTTTTCCACTGTTTCCCCGTCTATTTCCTATGAAGTGATGGGACCAGATGCCATGATCTTTGTTTTCTGAATGTTGAGCTTCAAGCCAACCTTTTCACTCTCCTCTTTCACTTTCAGCAAGAGGCTTTTGAGTTCCTCTTCACTTTCTGCCATAAGGGTGGTGTCATCCGCATATCTGAAGTTATTGATATTTCTCCCAACAATCTTGATTCCAGCTTGTGCTTCTTCCAGCCCAACGTTTTTCATGATGTACTCTGCATATAAGTTAAATTAGCAGGGTGACAATATACAGCTTTGTGTACTCCTTTTCCTATTTGGAACCAGTCTGTTGTTCCATGTCCAGTTCTAACTGTTGCTTCCTGACCTGCATACACTTTTCTCAAGAGGCAGGTGAAGTGGTCTGGTATTCCCATCTCCTTCAGAATTTTCCACAGTTTTTTTTTGTGTGATTTACACAAAGTCTTTGGCGTAGTCAATGAAGCAGAAATAGAAGCTTTTCTGGAAATCTCTTGCTTTTCCCATGATGCAGTAGATGTTGGCAGTTTGATCTCTGGTGCCTCTGCCTTTTCTAAAACCAGTAGGAACATCTGGATATTCACAGTTCACATATTGCTGAAGCCTGGCTTGGATAATTTTGAGCATGACTTTATTAGCATGAGAGATGAATGCAATTGTCCAGTAGTTTGAGCATTCTTTGGCATTGTCTTTCTTTGGGATTGGAATGAAAACTGACCTCTTCCAGTCCTGGGGCCACTGCTGAGTTTTCCACATTTGCTGGTATATTGAGTGCAGCACTTTCTCAGCATCATCTTTTAGGATTTGAAATAGCTCAACTGGAATTCTCTCACCTCCACTAACTTTGTTCGTAGTGATGCTTTCTAAGGCCCACTTGACTTCACATTCCAGGATGTCTGGCTCTAGGTGGGTGATCACACCATTGTGGTTATCTTGGTTGTGAAGATCTTTTTTGTACCATTCTTCTGTGTATTCTTGCCACCTCTTCTGAATATCTTCTGCTTCTGTCAGGTCCATACCATTTCTGTCCTTTGTTGAGCCCATCTTTGCATGAAATGTCCCCTTGGTATCTCTAATTTTCTTGAAGAGATCTCTAGTCTTTCCCATTCTATTGTTTTCCTCTATTTCTTTGCATTGATCGCTGAGGAACGCTTTCTTATCTCTCCTTGCTATTCTTTGGGACTCTGCATTCCTTTTCTTTTCACTTCTCTTCTTTTCACAGCTATTTGTAAGGCCTCCTCAGACAGCCATTTTGCTTTTTTGTATTTCTTTTCCATGGGGATGGTCTTGGTCCCTGTCTCCTGTACAATGTCACAAACCTCCGTCCATAGTTCATCAGGCACTCTGTCTATCAGATCTAGTCCCTTAAATCTATTTCTCACTTCCACTGTATAATCATAAAGGATTTGATTTAGGTCATACCTGAATGGTCATGAATGGTCTAGTGATTATCCCCAGTTTCTTCAATTTAAGTCTGAATTTGCAATAAGTAGTTCATGATCTGAGCCTCAGTTAGCTTCCAGTCTTGTTTTTGCTGACTGTATAGAGCTTCTCCATCTTTGGCTGCAAAGAATATAATTGATCTGATTTCAGTGTTGACCATCTGGTCATGTCCTTGTGTTAATTCTTCTCTTGTGTTGTTGGAAGAATGTGTTTGCTCTGACCAGTGCGTTCTCTTGGCAAAACTCTATCAGCCTTTGCCCTACTTCATTTCGTGCTCCAAATTTGTCTGTTACTCCAGTTGTTTCCTGACTTCCTACTTTTGCATTCCAGTCCCCTATAATGAAAAGGACATCTTTATTGAGTGTTAGTTCTGAAAGGTCTTGTAGGTCTTTATAGAACCGTTCCACTTCAGCTTCTTCATCATTACTGACTAGTGAGGTTTATGTTTTCCCAAAGAAATTCAAGTGGTAATTTTGGGGAAGACTTTCAAAGATGAGTATTTGGACAATATCTTTAGCCTTAAACAGAGAACAAGCATCATGTGAATAAAAAATTGGATTCCAATAATTAATGGTATGTAGCAATATGATGGTTTATAAATTACCCTTTGTGGATACTGTACTGTAATGTTCCCTGAACCAAATGTTTTGAAAAAGTGAGTTCTGATGAAGGATACTGTCATGAAAGTTGTGGTGGCCACAGGAAATGGGAGAAAATGAGGTATGGGTTCTTTTGATTGTCCTGAGGAACTTACAGTAGGAAACTACAAAATTCTGGGCATTCGCACTTTGGCAAAATTTACATTGAAATAAGTTGAAATATCTTATGGTAGCCCTAAAAGAATCTGTTTTTTTATTAAGCCACTAGGAAAGTTCCCTAAATTTCTCAGTGGGAAAACTGTGTGTCAGAGACTATATAGTCCTATACATTATAAAATAGTTTTCTTTATCACATGATCTGCGGCACTTTGCAATATTCATGGCCTTCCAGTATATTTTGATATTTCCCCCAATTGCCTGTTTGTGACTGTTAGGATGCAGTCTGATTTTGTATTAGACTAAATAAATAAATAAAACTTCTCCCTTTGAAAAATTTTCTTCAACAATCTGTCTGGGTCCATTCACAATTTATTTTAATATCTCACTAGCCTAGACTCTAGAACCTCAATATTTCTCCTGACAAATATTTTCCTGGAGTTTAACTTGTCTTTCTTTAAATTTTTCTTTTCTTTTCTCACTGTACTTGTAGTTGTTTAAAAAATAACAAATTCTGTAAATAAAACCATTTAGTCATTTATTATTTAAATGAACATTTGGCACTTACCTTTTCCACAAATCTTTTCACCTGAATTTGAAATAATTCTGTTTTTTAACACAAAAGATTCCATATCACAAATAATTAAGATATTCATTTTTAAAAACATATTTGCATAATGCAATCCCCAACATCTCTGTGGGAGCATTCACAATATGGGCTTCTCTATTTAGAAGCACTGTCAAAGTTTATGGAATTAAGGTCTAAAAGCTTTAATTAAACTCCATATTGGAGGATAAAAACACTGTTTCGATCCCTGGTCTGGGAAAAGCCCAAATGTCACGGGGCAACTAAGCCTGTACACCATGACTGCTGCCTGTGTTCTGGAGCCCATGAGCCCAAAATAAATGAATAAATATTTTAAAAAGGAAACAAGTTAGTATCATATATACAGTGCTTGCTTTAACTAAAACTAGCATTCAATTCTGAACAAAATTTGGAGAAAGGCACTTAGAATTTCAGAGTAATACTTTATAGAGTTAGTAAAATTAAAAGTAGAACTTGTTGCACTGATTATCTTTGGTCTACATGGACTTCAGCTATCTTTATCATTTATATTTGGCTTACTAATAAAAAGCATACTAAGAAATCTATAAAATAGCAAAAAAGTAAAAAACCAAAAACCTTCTATTTCAAGTGATTCTCTTTTAAAAGGCTCCTTTGGTTGGAATTAAAAGTATATTTGGTGATTTAATCCCTGATAAAACTTCAGTTGAAATATCAGGCCAACTGCTTTGATGTGGCTGACAATAGATGCTCAAACAAGTAAGCAGACATTTTCTTTATTTCTTAGCCATCACATATTAAAAACATCTTATACTTGTAAATGTGAACTTCAATTAGCTGCTGAGTTGTAGGTTACCCATTTGGCTAAATCTTCCAAAATTAGCTGCACTAGAGTTGTCAATCACTTTGAATAATTTGTGTAATCTTTGTTTTCCCGTGCCCCTACATATGTGTATATCAAGATTGCCTACACAGGAAACTGCACGTGTATATATGTGTGAAAGTGTGTGTATGTTCAGTTGTGTCTGACTTTTTGGGATCCCCTAGACTGTAGCCCGCCAGCCTCCACTGTCCATGGAATTTTCCAGGCAAGAATACTGGAGAGGTTGTAATTTCTTCTTCCAAAGAAACTATGTAGTAACATCTTATTGGGTCAATATTTTACACGCCCTTCTTTCTTCTTGATATGTGACATAAAGGAGTAGGTGCAGGGATCACATGGATGAGTTTAAAATATTAGTGCTATGACCTCTATGACTGTAGTACAAAAATATCGCTGGATCTATCACCAGGCAGTCAGTCAGTTCAGTCGCTCAGTTGTGTCCAACTCTCTGTGACCCCATGGATTACAGCACGCCAGGCCTCCCTGTCCATCACCAACTCCCGGAGTTTCTTCAAACTCATGACCATTGAGTCGGTGACGCCATCCAACCATCTCACCCTCTGCGGTCCCCTTCTCCTTCTGCTTCAATCTTTCCCAGCAGTAGGGTCTTTTCCAATGAATTGGGTCTTTGTATCAGGTGGCCAAAATTTCAGCTTCAGCATCAGTCCTTCCAATGAAAATTCAGGACTGATTTCCTTTAGGATTGACTGGTTGGGCCTCCTTGCAGTCTAAGCCAGTATCATGACACCTAATAAATCTCCACTGTACCAACACTTAGCTGATGGCACTCATATTCAGGGCATGACAAATAATAAGCCTAACTGGCTAAAGGCAAAAGTATGTATAGTATAATGTTGTGCATTTTGTATAGTGTATTGTTAAGTGTGCTTTCATATCCACATATGTAGAGATATATAAGACGAAAAAGCATATCTTATCAGCCATAATTTGGGTTAGGGTCACTGGAAAATATGTTAATATACTTTTTATGATTTTAAGAAGTATAGCCTCTGTATGGTCTTCCCAAGTGGTGCTAGTGGCAAAGAACTCTCCTGCCAATGCAGCAGACATAAGAGACAAGAGGGGTTCAGTTCCTGGGTCAGGAAGCTCCCCTGGAGGAGGGCATGGCAACCCGCTCCAGTATTATTGCCTGGAGAATCCCATGGCCAGAGGAGCCTGGCAGGCTGCAGTCCATGGGGTCGCAGAGTCCAGCACAATTGGAGCAACTTAGCATTCATGAACACAGCCTCTGTATAGGGGTGAATTACTTTTAAAAACATTAGCAATAGGTCAATGGCAAAAGAAGCCATACTGTAAATTACAGAGAGGAAGTTTCCTGTAGTCATTCTGTTTGTAGCTCATGACAATAAACTGAGAATTCCTCAGGGTTTGAGTCCCCAGGGTTAGGTGGTTAGATATAAAAGAAATTAAAACACCATCATGAAGTATAATTTCTAGGTCTGTCTGTTACCCAAAGGTGTGTTCATTCTCCTTCTGCAATTTCTTGACTGTTGCAAAAATGACAGATGATATTTCTGGCTATCTTTATTAACTATATTTTGCAGGAATCATCAACTTTCTGATTAAGGGACTGGAAACATTTAAACCAAAATTTCAATTTTGATACAAACATGTATGCAGCATATTAGTGTTAGCAAGGAATCTATCATAAAAAAACAAACAAACAAGGATACCTGGTGTTTGGTGCTTTGATTCAACCTAGGATCATCCTTTCACTCTGATCTGAGGGATATGGAATCCAGAAGGTTTTTAGCAGAGGAAACCTATGTGAGCTGAAAACAGCAACATACAGGCTAAATTCTACTATTTTTTTTTTTTGGATGTTCACATTCTACTTTATGTTATTTTATTTTTTTGATTTATTTATTTTAATTGGAGGCTAATTACTTTACATGATCGTATTGGTTTCACCATACATTGACATAATTCTAGTTTTATTAGTACCAGGACCATTGTGCATGTGCAGTTATATGTTTAACCCAAGAGAAACTATTATATTTTTCTTTATGTATTAAAAGTGTTTAATCTTTCCCAGGTCAATTCTGCTGTTATCATGTGACTGCCATAATCCAACCAATGATTTGTTTAGCCCTTTTTTTTTTTTCTGATTTCCTTCTATGTAGCCAGTGTTTTCATAGAATTATATTCTATTTTGGGGATATTTAATACTCTAAGCATCACATTCATTTAGGAATCATTTACATATAATACTACTATTGATAAATACTATTCTTTCTTATTTTCCAGGTAAAGAAACTAAAGTTCTAAAGGATAAAGCTAATTTCCCATAATCAAATTTGCTTCAGTTGTAAAGACAAGAGTCCAAGGTGACGCTTCAGAACATTCCTTGGTCTACACTGGTCACACTGCCTTCACCAACTTAGGCTGGGCTATCTTCAGTTTTTTTGAGTCCACCTTCTCATGTTCCACTGCTCAATTTTAATTCTTTACTTTTATTTTTTAAATCAAGAGCCATGGTACTGAATGAAGGAAATCAGAGCTCTGTGACCATGTTTATTCTCTTGGGCTTCTCAGAATACCCAAGCCTCCAGGCACCCCTTTTCCTGGGGTTCTTGACCATTTATACAGTCACTCTGGTGGGGAACCTTGGCATAATTGTGGTCACAAGGACCAGTCCCAAACTCCACACGCCCATGTACTTTTTTCTCAGCCATCTATCCTTTCTGGATATTTGTTCTTCCAGCGTATTCACACCCAAACTCCTAGGTATCTTGGTTGTGGAAGACAGAGTTATCTCTTTCAAAGGATGCATGGCACAGTTTTTCTTTGACTGTGCGTTTGTGATTACGGAGATGTCCATGCTAGCAGTAATGGCCTATGACCGCTTTGTGGCTGTTTGTAACCCCCTGCTCTACACAGGTGCTATGTCTCCCAAGCTCTGCAGCCTCCTGGTCGCTGGGACTTACACGTGGGGTGGAATGTGTTCCCTGACAATCTCACGTTCTCTTTTGGAGCTGTCCTTCTGCGGTTCTAATGTCATACATCACTTTGGCTGTGAGTATTCTGCCATCATCTCTGCTTCCTGTTCTGACACCCATTTCAGTCAGCTGACGTGTTTCATTGTTTCTATTCTCAATGAGGTGTGTAGCCTCCTGGTTATCCTCGCCTCCTATGTTTTCATAGTTGTCACAATCATCAAGATGCCTTCAGCTGGCGGACTCCGAAAAGCCTTCTCCACCTGTGCCTCCCACCTGACCGCAATCACCATTTTCCACGGGACTGTCCTATTCCTTTATTGTGTACCCAACTCCAAAAGCTCATGGCTCCTGGTCAAAGTAGCCACTGTGTTTTTTACTGTCATGATTCCTATGCTGAACCCTCTTATCTATAGCCTTAGGAATAAAGATGTGAAAGAGACAGTAAGGAGTTTGATAACTATGAAACTGCTTTCTCCCTCAGTATAATTCAGAAGTCCAATGGGACTGAAAAACCACTTGAATTAAAGTCAACCTGTGTATAATTCAAATAAATATGCTTGTGTTCATATTATGACTAATAATTTTCCTATATATTTCTGATGCTAGTTTATCTTTATTATAAGTAAATATATGATTATGTTTCAAATAAATTGTATGTTGTATTTTACAATTTTTTTTGATGGTCAGATGAGCTATAATTACTTCTTGGTTAATAGAGAAATAATACATTATGGAAGTCAGGGTGGTGAAAAGGGATATATAGTTAGAGACTCATCCTTATGCTACAGTTTATGCTGTGATTTGTAACAATGCTGCAAACACAGATGACAACTGTGTTTAGTGTCAGGGTTAAGGTTAGGGTTAGTGTTAGGGTTAGGGTTAAATTTGCACTTAGGTTCTCATAACTAACTCTTCTGATTCAGTTTTATAAAATGCAAATTTTAGCTCTTCTCAAAACTTTATTTTATACCAGGTAAAATGAGGAGTTTTGAGTTTGCCTTATAAAAAGTTTTACCTGATTTTAAGCAAGAAGATCCTGAAAATAATAACTAGTCTCTGTAGGCATCACTCATTTTTTGAATACCAGTATAATATAGTTCAATCAAAGGTGTTTAATTGAATACTGAGAAAAAGTTAAATGTATTTCTAGGGAGATATGATGATTACTCAGTGATAAAGCCCAAGTTAAGAACTGCTCTATTTTCTCTTCTTCTGACAAATACTCAGGTTTTCACTCCTAATCCAAAGGAAAAGAAATGCTCTTCGTCAATAATGAAGTATGACAAAATTATAATGAGATTAACAGAGATGCTTCTGAATAACTGGACCTAATCATGAATCTACCTCATTTTGTTTAATAAGTCTTTCTTATATTCCTTTGAAGTACCTGCCATTACCACATATTCTTAATTATGATAACTTGAAAGTAAATCTCAATATCCATTAGACCAACTTCTGACATCTTTTCTTCCCTGTAAGTGGATCCTGTTTATCCTTGACCATTTCATTTTCATACAAACTTCAGTATTTATTGCGTTCATACTTTTAAAGCCTGAGACTCTTAGGGGCTCTAAAATTTGCGTCACTTGTTCTTTAGCTCTGCACGTTAAAGCATGCTTAGCCATGCGCTCTGCTTCATTCATCTTTGCTCCTTCATAATCATTACACATTTCTGAAATTATGATGAGATCATATTCAGTTCAGTTCAGTTCAGTCGCTCAGTCATGTCCGACTCTTTGCAACCCCATGAACCACAGCACGCCAGGCCTCCCTGTCCATCACCAACTCCCGGAGTTCACTCAAACTCATGTCCACAGAGTCGGTGATGCCATCCAGCCATCTCATTCTCCGTCGTCCCCTTCTCCTCCCGCCCCCAACCTTTCCCAGCATCAGAGTCTTTTCCAGTGAGTCAACTCGTCGCATGAGGTGGCCAAAGTATTGCAGTTTCAGCTTTAGCATCAGTCCTTGCAATGAACACCCAGGATTGATCTCCTTTAGAATGGACTGGTTGGATCTTCTTGCAGTCCAAGGGACTCTCAAGAGTCTTCTCCAGCACCACAGTTCAAAAGCATCAATTCTTCGGCGATCAGCTTTCTTCACAGTCCAACACTCACATCCATACCTGACCACGGGAAAAATCATAGTCTTGACTAGATGGACCTTGGTTGGCAAAGTAATGTCTCTGCTTTTTAATATACTATCAAGGTTGGTCATAACTTTCCTTCCAAGGAGTAAGCATCTTTTAATTTCCTGGCTGCAATCAGCATCTGCAGTGATTTTGGAGCCCCAAAAATAAAGTCTGACACTATTAGCTGCCTTTTATTTTACCATTGTTTTAATCTATTCATTTTTATTTTTGGCTATGCTGCACAGCATGTGAGATCCTAGTTTCTCAATCAGGGATCAAGTCCGTGCTCCCTGCAGTGGAAGCAAAGAATCTTAACCCTTGGACCCTAGGGAAATCCCATCATTGTTTTTACTAATGTGGCTTTGCCATTTTATTTATTTCTCATTATCATTACTATGATTTACTTGGTTTCTGAGGGAAGAGAGAGACAACAAAGGCATGTTATGTATTGAGTTTGATGTATTGAGTTAAAAATAATCCAAGTTTTATCTCTTTCTTTACTGATTAGGGGAAAAAATTGGCATTGATAAAATTCTACAGGCATGGCAAATAGTAAGATATTGTGAAGAGTCTATATTAAGAAATTACAAATCTTAATACAATAAACACATTCTTTGAAAAAACAGCATTCAATCTGATACAATAAAAATAGAAAATATAAGTGAAGTCTTATCTATTAGTGTAACAGATGTCTGTGTGTGCTCAGTCATGTCTGACTCTCTGTGACCCCATGGACTTTAGCCTGCCAGACTTCTCTGTCCATGGGATTTTCCTGGCAAGAATACTGGAGCTGGTGGCCATGCCCTTCTCTGGGAAATCTCCCTGACCTGGGATCAAACTCCCATCTTCTGCATCTTCTGTACTGCAGGTGGATTCTTTACCACTGGGGAAGCCCAAACTAATGGAATTTGTTTTCAAAAACTTCCTCACAAAGAAATCCTATGCCCTGTTTATTATGTTGGTGAATTTCTCCAAACATTTAAGAAATATTATCAATCATGCACAAATTTTTCTAGTGAATAGTTTAAGAGAGGATACTTAATAGCGCATTATATTCACTTAGTCAGATTTTAACAGTCAGTTCAAAGAAAGCTATTATGAGAAATAAATTTATAGATCAATCTTTCTCACAAAGTTAGTTAATGAATATTCAAGACAAAATATTAACACACTGGATTTTATTACAGAAACTGAAATGTGGTTTAATAGTCATGAATTAATAACCATAAATCAACATATTAAAATAAAAGGGAAGATACATAATTCATGCAAATTACAGTTCTAGAAGAATAATTTGGTTAAATACAAAACTTATTCCACTGTGAGTTGATTTTTCTCAACTCACATTTAATAAAATTGCTATTGGCTACAAGAAACTTTAAGTAATCCTCATATTAGCTATTGAAATTACTGATTACTGATTAATTTTAAAATTCTTTGGCTGTAACTTTAATTGGAGGCTAATTACTTTACAATATTGTATTGGTTTGCCATACATTGACAGCAATACTATGTATACATTTAAATTAACATCTCTCAAGAATGTACAAATCCAAAGGCAGTTCCTTAGAGTTTTAATTGAAAAGTTCACTTCTTATATGGCTGTGACAAATGTTTCTAGCATCCATGTCTTGAATAGAAATTAACCTCTTTCTGATAAAACTATGGGTTTCTCTGGTGACTCAGATGGTAAAGAATCCACCTGCAATGCAGGAGACCAGGGTTCTGTCCCTAGTTGGGAAGATCCCCTGGAGAAGGGAATGGTCAGCTATTCCAGTAGTTTTGCATGGAGAATTCCATGAACTGAGGAGTCTGGCAGAATATAGTCCATGGGGTCTCAAAGAGTCAGACGACTGAGTGACTAACATTTCACTTCCTTTAGAGTATAAAATGGCAGAAATAGGTTATCATTGTGAAAAATATGACCTGTTGACCAGTATGATGGATAGCAGAAATGGCTTTCTTTTGGTGTAATGAAGATATTCAGGGGTTACAACTTAGCTATCAATAGTTTCTTGATAATCCTTATGCTTGCAGGAGACCTGTGTTCAATCCCTGGGTCGGGAAGATCCCCTGGAAAAGAAAATGGTAACCCACTTCAGTATTCTTGCCTGGAGAACTCCATGGACAGAGGACCCTGGCAGGCTACAGCCCACGAGGTTGCAAAGAGTCGGATATCACTGAGAGACAACATACACACATACATGTTTGCATGAATAAGTCTTGCAAATTGCACTTTTAAACAGTCATTTCTGTTTGCTCACCGTTAGAATACAAGGATGCAATTGGTATTTTTATATACACTGATTATGCAGCACTACTGAATTCTGTTATTATTTTCTCATATTTTCATTGTAGATTCCTTAGGACTTTCTGTATACAGACTCTAGCTGGCAAATAAAGACAGTTTTACTTTCTACTTTTCAGTAATTATAATTTTCTTTCCTTATTCAACAAAAATCTAAAATAAGATGTTAATTAAAAGTGGTTAAGGACATTATTTTTTTGGCTGTTATACACAGAGTTAGGAGAAAATCAAGCTATTTTACTTTATGTAGGATTTTTTTTTTCTATTTTCTGTTTCTACAGTAGACATCATATTAGCTTCAGGTATTTTTGTAGATGATCTTTATCAGGTTGAAAGAATTTTCTTATATATCTTGTTTACAGCTATACAGGTAATCATTTTTTTTCCCTTTCCCTCTGAGTTATTGTTTATTTTCCTATCATACACTGTGATATTTTATTTTCTAATATTCCATTCAGTATTTCTGTGATGAAGTACATTAGTTATCTTGATCTATGTTTTTTGTTTGTTTACAACATCTTTGTCTGGTTTTGGTGTTGATGGTTGTTGATTAGTTACTAAGTTGTATCTGACTGTTTTGCAACCCCATGGACAGTAGCTCGCTAAGCTCCTCTATCCGTGGGATTCTCCGGGCAAGAATACTGGAGTGGATTGCCATTTCCTTCTCCAGGGGATCTTCCTGATACAGGGATAGAACATGTGTCTTCTGCCTAGCAAATGGATTCTTTACCTCTGAACCACCAGGGAAACCCATGAAACACCAGAGATGTCCCAAAACTCAGGCAACGATCAGAAATATTGGTGGTGGCTCCTCCTCACTGTCGGAGATACCCACACCCACACCCTCTCTTTCCTGGTGTGCCTCTCTGCCTTGCTTCCATCGTAACTACGCAGTTTCTCTGTGTGCTCTCCCACTTGTTTTGTTGTCTCTAAAAATAAACGTCATACCTTCATTTACAATTTTTGCCTCATGCATTTTTACTGGGGACAATATATATATATATTATATATAATATAAATATATTATATATATATATATATATATATATATATACACTGATGGCTGCCAGTAACCCACATCTCAGCTATCAGTTTTTAAACTATGGAGTTATGATTCACACATTCTAAACTAATTAACCATTTTCAGGTTTTGTGCATTGCTGATTGAGTTGTCTTTGCCTCTTCAACCAAATCCTGAGCTCCTGAAGGTCAGGAAGCAGGCCAAAGAATTCTATCATTGTACTTGCATAACACTGGGTTCTAGATATCTGTGGCTGAAAATCAAATCCAGAAATCTTTGGTTTCTATCATAGAGGTTTCTTAGAACCTCTGTCAGAATCACCTGGGAAATCAGTTGAACTCACGGATATTTGGCAGAGAAACCCAGGAATGTTCATTTTAAACAAGCCTCTTGGAATATTTTTATGTACGTGGATGTTTGGGAATTAAAGAGCTGAATCCTAAGTACATGTTTCACACAAGGTATAGGTAAGATTGTAACAGCATCAAGTTTAAATAACATTTCCAGTCTTATTTCCTCCTCTAGCCCCTCCTCCCCTTCCTGTCTGAATCATCCTCCTGGAGCAAAATTCTCAAGTCCTTCCCTCAACCAAAACCTTCCCAGTTTTGAGACTATAAAATCCATGATCATAAACTTATCCTTTAAGAATCTTTATGGCCCAGTTGCAATCAAATGACATAACTTTTTAACTAAGAGCACAAACTCTGGGGCCAGACTGACTGAATTCAAATCCCAATGCCTCCAGTTTGAGTATGAGCTATATTAATGGTGTGAAGAAAAAGTGTTGCATATGTCTCTTATTGCTCTGTTTATTCAAATATCCATGCATTTTTGGTGCTATTTATTACTTAAATGCTTGACAGAATTTACCATTTAATAATATGAGCCCGGGGTTCTCCTTGTAGGAAGATTTTTAACTGAAAATTCTATTTCATAAGAAGATAGAGGCTATTCATATTTTGTATTTCATCTTTGGTAAGTTTATTTGTATGGTTCAAATGATTTTTCTACATCAATTAAGTAGTTAAATTTTTTGGAAGAAAATTATACATCCGTTCAGTTCAGTTCAGTCGCTCAGTCGTGTCTGACTCTTTGTGACCCCATGAATCGTAGCATGCTAGGCCTCCATGTCCATCTCCAACTTCGGAGTCTACTCAAACTCATGTCCATCGAGTCAGTGATGCCATCCAGCCATCTCATCCTCTGTCATCCCCTTCTCCTCCTGACCCCAAATACATAATACTCCCTAATTATTTTTTCTATATTGACAACATCTTTAATGATCTCCCTTTTTTTTTCTTGAGTAGCAATTGTGTTATGATCTGCTATTTTTAACCAATTTATCTATGATTGATTTTATGTATCATTTTAAACATCAGAATTTTAGTTTTGCTCGATCCCTTATTTCTACGTCACTGTCCATTTTCTATTTTGTTGATCACCATTCTCATCCTTTCCTCCTTCTATTAATTGTGAGATTAAAAACTATGTTTGCTTTTCTATCTTCTTAAGATGGAGTCACAGATCATCAAGTTTCTTCTCTTAAGTGAAACATTCAAACAAGTAGGTGCTGTTTTAAATAGGATGAGGTATTAATAGAGGGAGTACAAAAATGCTGACCTCATGAGTGACAAGTAGAAGTCTAAACTAGTCCCTAGGATTCCCCACCATTTGGAAGACACATATCTTCAACTAGCCATTCAATTACACATTAATCTGGGAGCTGCTGGAAAATAATTTTAAAGTATAACTGGACGCCCGGCTCTGGCGGCGTAGGCGCAGATGCGGGAGACGCCCGGCTCCAGCGGCGCAGACGTGGGAGACGCCCGGCTCCGGCGCAACCGACCACGTGCAGAATCGTGGCTGAGATGAGCTACCCCGCGCCCAGGGTTAGGGCGGTGGCCGAGAGGAGCTGTACCACGTTCAGGCGGCGGTGGCTGCTTGGGCACCGGAGGGCCGAGAGGAGCTGATCTACATTCAAAGCAGGAGGCGCGGCCTTGAGGAGATACCCCTCCTCCAAGGTAAGGTACAGCAGCTGCGCCTTGCTGGAGCAGCTGGGAAGAGATACTCCACGACCAAGTGGAATATAAGAATCCAGTGTTCTGGGGAGGAAGGAACAAGATGGCGGAGGGATAAGATGGCAAGACCACTTTCTCCCCCACAAATTCATCAAAAGAACATTTGAACGCAGAGTGAAGTCCACAAAACAACTTCTGAATACTGGCAGAGGACATCAGGCTCCCAGAAAAGCAGCCCATTGTCTTCTAAAGGAGAGAGAAGAAATCCAGCTCCGACACATGCTTCCCTAACCAGGGAACCCGGACAAGTCACCCGTCCAACCCCACACACAGCGAAGAAACTACGTAATAAAGAGAACTCCACAAACTGCAAGAAGAGGGAAAGGCCACCCCAAGCAAAGCAATATAAGCAAGATGAAGAGGCAGAGAAATACCCAGCAAGTAAAGGAACAAGATAATTGCCCACCAACACAAACAAAAGAAGAAGATATAGGGAATTTACCTGATAAAGAATTTCAAATTTTGATGGTGAAAATGATTCAAAATCTTGAAAGCAAAATGGAGTTACAGATAAATAACCTGGAGAAAAGGATTGAGAAGATGGAAGAAAGATTTAATAAGGACTTAGAAGAAATAAAAAAGAGTCAATATATGATGAATAATGCAATAGATGAGATCAGAAACACTCTGGAGGGGACAAACAGTAGAATAACAGAGGCAGAAGACAGGATAAGTGAACTAGAAGATAGAATTGTAGAAATAAATGAAACAGAGAGGAAAAAAGAAAAACGAATTAAAAGAAATGAGGACAATATTAGAGATCTCTGGGACAATGTTAAACGCTCCAACATTCGAATCATAGGAGTCCCAGAAGAAGAAGACAAAAAGAAAGACCATGAGAGAATACTTGAGGAGATAATAGTTGAAAACTTCCCTAAAATGGGGAAAGAAATAATCACCCAAGTCCAAGAAACCCAGAGTCCCCAACAGGATAAACCCAAGGTGAAATACTCCAAGACACATATTAATCAAATTAACAAAGATCAAACACAAAGAACAAATATTAAAAGCAGCAAGGGAAAAGCAGCAAATAACACATAAGGGGATTCCCATAAGGATAACAACTGATCTTTCAACAGAAACTCTTCAGGCCAGAAGGGAGTGGCAAGACATACTTAAAGTGATGAAAGAAAATACCCTACAGCCCAGACTACTGTACCCAGCAAAGATCTCATTCAAATATGAAGGAGAAATCAAAAGCTTTACAGACAAGCAAAAGCTGAGGGAATTCAGCATCACCAAACCAGCTCTCCAACAAATGCTAAAGGATCTTCTATAGACAGGATACACAGAAAGAGTGTATAAACTTGAACCCAAAGCAATAAAGAAAATGGCTACGGGATCGTACTTATCAATAATTACCTTAAACGTAAATGGGTTGAAATTTTCAAAAAGGCTAGGAAACAATTCTCATAGCCATCAATAGTTCAGTGTTGAGTTCATGAATAGTTTTTAAAGTTTGGGACAAACTGTAGTATTTGCTATTTGAAGTACTATTTGTAATTGGCATATTACGATGTAACATTGGTCTTCATTTCCATCTTAAAACACCTAAAAATGCCTAACAGGTTTTTAGATTTGTGAATTTTAGTTGAAATGTATTTTACGATGTTACTAAACCTGCAGAAATATTGAAATATTTCAGAGAACTTATTCACTGTACATTTAATTTATTTTATTTATAAAAGTTATGAACTGTAGAAAGTTTTACTTGTTGGGTCAAATGCTTGTTGCTTCAAATGCTTGTTGCATTTGAAGTGCTAGTTACAAGAAAATCAAATACCTTCAATGTATAAATGCTATTAAGTTTTTAAAGGACTCTGGAGTATAAGTAAGTTTGTTTAAAGAAATTTAGTCTGTTCAACTTGAAAAAAATAAATAAATAAAATTGGAAAAATAAATAAATAAAAAAAAATAAAGTATAACTAGTTTTAAACCAGTTGATCATGAGAAAAGAAGACTATCCTGATTTCTGAGTCTCACATAATCCGATGATTTGTTAAAAATGCTTGAATCCCTCTTTAAAGAGATGTGGGAATTATAGGAGGGTGTGAGAGTGACTTGAGCGGAGAAAACAAAGCAGATACCTAGGAGTGGATTCTAGGAAATGTGAATAACCCCAAAACAGTTGTCAAGGAAACAAGACCCTATTCCTGCAACTTCAAGGAACTGAATTATTCCAACAACATGAATGAGCTAGGAAGAAAACCAATTTCTAGATGAGAAACTTGATGGCAGCATGATTTCAGCCTTGTGATAACTTGAATAGAGGAACCAGGTGTATTGTGCCTAACTTTGGGCATACAAAATTGTGAATTAATAAATGAATGTTATTCAAGCCACTGAATCTGCAGCAGTTTATTATGATGAAATAGACCATTCATGTACCACATAATTGATAGGGTTTATCAATTGCATTATCAAAAAATGTATATTCAACAAGTTTTAATAAAACAGGGAAACATTGGGATACAATAACAACTGCAAATGCCATAATATCATATTTCTATTCAGTGTGATATTGAATGTGTTTTTTAAAAAAATGTAGATGTCCAAATAAGAAAACTTAGAGGAAAGACTGAGATAAACATAACACAGGAATGACACTATGCTTGGTCTATTGAACAGTAATTGTGATTTTCTCTTTCTGAATTTTGGAATTCACATCTTCCATGATAAATATAAATATAAACAGGTTGATTGCTAGAGTTATTTTTCTAAGATGAGAAGATAAACATGCTCAAGCTTCCTATATGATTTAATGATTTAAAATAAATTATACTGTAAATGAGGAGTATGGGATTTTCTTTAAATTGTCTTGTTTGTAGCTCGTGGAAAACACCCCAATCAAAATTCTCTGGGGTGTGAATCCCCAAAGTCACTCAGGTAGATGTAAATATACAGCAAGATCCCTAAGTTTAGTTTACAAGTTGACTCACTGGAAAAGACTCTGATGCTGGGAAAGGTTGGGGGCGGGAGGAGAAGGGGACAGAGAATGAGATGGCTGGATAGCATCACCGACTCTGTGGACATGAGTTTGCGTGAACTCCGGGAGTTGGTGATGGACAGGGAGGCCTGGCGTGCTGTGATGAGGTTGCAGAGAGTCGGACACGACTGAGTGACTGAACTGAACTGAACTGAACTGATGGCTTACCCTTGGGAGTGTCTCTACATTTTACTGAGAAAAAAATGTAATTTTCTTGATGACTTTACTGAAATATACTTCGAAAGAGGTTACAATACTCTTATTACAAGCTACAACAATTTTAATTAAATATAAGCATTTTTGTTAAATACTTTTCAAGATTTTTATTTAAATTAAAGAAGTCTTCAGTAAATCAAGCTATAAAGATTATATGGCTTCTGGTGAGTTGTTTAAATTAAGTGATTTACTTTAATTCTTGTATGGGAAACTTGAAATTGACAATATTTTGGCAGAGAAACACCTATGCAAGCCTAGTACCAATGAAATGGTATAATTCATGTAAGGGTAAGAATACAAGATATTGAACTTATTTTCTTATATCTTTAATATTCATGGGATGCATTTAGTTTTGAACTTTGCTTCTATAGCTGAATGATGTCCTTGGTGGACATTCAAGTAGTAGTGTTTGTTTTCAATTAAAAATTAAAAAAAATTAGGGAAATATTAAAAATAAATCCATAAAACTGTAGAGAAATATGCCAGACTTCGCATTAAATCTTTTGAGTTTAAAATCATGCAGGTGAAAGCAAGTTGGAGCAGTACAGCAAATTTGATTTCTGAATTAAACCCCAAAGTAGTCTGAAATATGTTGCCTGGTATTGGATATTAAAGGTAATAATGCTTTTATATACCAAAATGTGTGTATTTTGTGCACAAAAATAAAAATTGCTGCAGTGAGTAAAACAAAAGAAGTAGCTATCAAGCAATCTAGATAATGCAGTGATACTGCGCATGTTAAGTCGCTTCAATCCTTTCTGACTCTTTATAAACAATGCTATGGACTGTAGCCCGCCAGGCTCCTCTGTCCTTGGGTTTCTCCAAGCAAGAATACCAGAGTGGGTTGCTGTACATTCCTCCAGGGGTTTTTCCCAATCCAGGGATAGAACCCATGTCTCTTATGTCTGCTGCGCTGGTAGTTTAGTTCTTTTAGAGGTCACAGAAATCCAGACAGAAGCGTTCAGATTGCAGGTAATTTGTATGGAGATAGTTTAGAATATGGGTAAGCATTTGAGCATGATTTTAAACTAATATTGAAACAAAATTAGTCCTGAAGGATGGCTGTAGGTAGGCTAAATAAAGCTAGTCGCTGAGTATAGGGGTGGTAGCTAGCAATAAAGATGGGAGTGTGTTTTCAAGAATATGTTCATTTTGCCCTAATTACGTTTTTCACAGCCTTAACCTTGGATGGAAAGGAAATCATAGCGATACAGACAAGGACAGGGGAAGGTGGACAAAACAAAGCTTATGCCTTGATGGCCTGAGACATTAATGGAAATGTGCAGCTAAGAAGGAAACATTAGAAAAGAATTAAGTAAGAAAAAGATTTCCTCCATGTATGCATCTTTTCTACTTGCTAGTCGCTATTTGCACCATTTCAGACTTCATAAAATTACAGGTGGTGCTATATTGTAGAATATTTTGAGGTCATATATCTCAAACTCAAAGTAAACATGAAAAACAGCATTAGAAATACAAGAGAAGAAACTAAATTTGGTGGGGGCCATTTATTACATGTGAAACTAAAGCCTTAAATGTTTTAGAAAGTAATTAAAGTTGGACTTCTCTGATAGCTCAGCTGGTAAAGAATCCGCCTGCAATGCATGGGACCCTAGTTCGATACCTGGGTTGGGAAGATCCGCTGGAGAAGGGATAGGCTACCCACTCCAGTATTTCTGGTCTTCCCTTGTGACTCAACTGGTAAAGAATCTGCCTGTAATGTGGGAGACCTGGGTTCAACCCCTGGGTTTGGAAGATCCCCTGGAGAAGGGAATGGCTACCCACTCCAGTATTCTAAACTAAATTTGGTAGCAGGCAATTATTACAGGTGAAATTAAAGTCTTAAACGTTTTAGAAAATAATTCACTAATTTAAGTTATATTTTGTACATAATTGTGTAGTAAAAGCAAATTCTTATAATAGAATTATATTCTATAGGTAAGGTTTCAGAGAGCTTAACTTGTCAGAGACTTATTAATAAGTGACTGAGGTTAAATTTGAAGGCAAGTTGACTTGATTAAACAGTCTAGATTGTTAACAAGACATCATTCATATTCTCTAGGAGATACAATATGTGATTTTTTACCAAGGTTTGGTAAAATCATTAAGTTGGTGAAATCATTAAGGGAACATAAACCTGAGGCTTTTCTGATAAGGTGGGTGCTGGATCTCAGTTGTGTGACATGCGACTCTTATGGATTGTAGCCCGCCAGGCTCCTCCGTCCATTAGATTTCACCAGCAAGGGTACTGGACTGGGTTGCCAGTTCTTTCCCCTGGGGATATTCCTGACCCAGGATTGAACTCCTGTCTCTTGCATCTCCTGCAGTATCAGGATTCTTTACCACTGCACTCCCTGGGAAGCCTCTCTCTGATTGGAGAGCACTAAGGAAAAGTGAGAGAAGACCTCTTGAGCAGTTAGAATGGCCTGAACAAACATAAGAATTTGCAAGTGTAATCAACAATTTCAATTAAATGAAGCTAAAGAAAGGAATTATCCATGTGGAGAAAAGGGAGACAGAGCTGAGAAGGTTGAGAAAATTCAAACAAGGACATTTTCTGAGTCACCTTGACACTCAGTTCATCCCAGTCCATCCTCTCCTTGCCCCTCCCTCAGAAGCTGACTTGCACTCTCCACACCTGTAGACACACGGTATATCTGGGCTCCAACCGTGTCTTATTTGCATTCCTGGGAAATCCCAGACTTCACCACTGCAGACCAGTCCCCTGTCCAGGTTGGAAAAAAATACCATCTATTTCTGTCATGCCTGGTTGCTTAGGGTGACCTCTCTGGTTTTCCCTGGCAGGAACCGTGATGATGGAGGAGAGAAACCAGAGTGCTGGGATCACCTTCGTCCTCTTGGGCTTCTCAGAATGCCCACAGCTCCAGGCGCCCCTCTTCCTGGTCTTCTTCGGCGTCTATACTGTCTCTGTGGTGGGGAACCTGGGTATGATCGTGATCATCAGAATCAGTCCCAAACTTCACACCCCCATGTACTTCTTTCTCAGCCATCTCTCCTTTCTCGATTTTTGTTACTCTTCTATAACCACACACAAACTCTTAGAGATCTTGGTTGTGGACACAAGGACTATCTCCTACATGGGTTGCATGATGCAGTTCTTCTTTGGTTGCACACTTGTCATTACGGAGATGTTCATGCTAGCAGTGATGGCCTATGATCGCTTTGTGGCTGTTTGTAGGCCCCTGCTCTACACAGTTGCTATGTCTCCTAATCTCTGCAGCCTCCTGGTTGCTGGAACCTACACATGGGGTGGGACGTGTTCCTTGACTATCATGTGTTCTCTTTTGGAGCTGTCCTTCTGCGGTTCTAATGTCATAGATCACTTTGGCTGTGAGTATTCTGCCATCATCTCTGCTTCCTGTTCTGACTCTTACTTCAGTCAGATGACATGTTTTATCATTTCTATTCTCAATGAGGTGTGTAGCCTCCTGGTTATCCTCACCTCCTATATTTTCATAATTGTCACAATCATCAAGATGCCTTCAGCTGGTGGACTCCGAAAAGCCTTCTCCACCTGTGCCTCCCACCTGACCGCCATCACCCTTTTCCACGGGGTCATGCTTCTTCTCTACTGTGTACCCAACTCCAGAAACTCATGGCTCTTCATCAAAGTAGCCACTGTGCTTTACACAGTAGTGATCCCCATGCTAAATCCCCTTATCTACAGCCTTAGAAATAATGATGTGAAGGAGACCATCAGAAAACTAGCCAACACCAAAATGTTTTCTCACCAAATGTAATTTTGAGTGAGAAGAGACAGGAAAGCACTTTCTTAAATGTGCTTTATACAGTGCGTTGATGGTTATTACATTTTTCTTCAAACGTGTGCTTATCCGCTGATTAGTGTCCTACTCTTTGCGACCCCTTCTCTGTCCATGGAGAATCTCCAGGCAAGAATACTGGAGTGGGTTGCCATGCCCCCCTCCAGGGGATATTCCCAAGCCACGGATGGAACTCTTGTTTCCCGAAGTGCATATTGATTCTTTAGTGATGAAGACACAATGGGATACAATCTCTTGAGAAAATTTTATATATATATATATATATCATATGAATGTAATGTGATTTTTAAACTGCACTGTGATTTAAAGTATCACCTTCAGTTTAAAAGAAAAAAAGAAAGAAAATTATGTTTATGTCACACTTTCAGAGTGAGACAAAATAATGATCATCTAACTCTCTGGACATGAGTTTGGGTGAACTCCAGGAGTTGGTGATGGACAGGGAGGCCTGGCGTGATGTGGTTCATGGGGTCGCAAAGAGTCGGACACGACTGAGCGACTGAACTGAACTGAAAGCCTTTTAATATCTTAAAGAATGTTTGAATATTGAGAAGAAATATACCTGAGATTCAGTTCAGTTCAGTTCAGTCACTCAGTCGTGTCCGACTCCTTGCGACGCCATGAATCACAGCACGCCAGGCCTCCCTGTCCATCACCAACTCCCGGAGTTCACTCAAACTCATGTCCACAGAATTGGTGATGCCATCCAGCCATCTCATTCTCTGTCGTCCCCGTCTCCTCCCGCCCCCAACCTTTCCCAGCATAAGAGCCTTTTCCAGTGAGTCAACTCGTCGCATGAAGTGGCCAAATTATTGTAGTTTCAGCTTTAGCATCAGTCCTTCCAATGAACACCCAGGATCGATCTCCCTCAGAAAGGTTGGATCTCCTTGCGGTACAAGGGACTCTCAAGAGTCTTCTCCAGCACCACTGTTCAAAAGCATCAATTCTTCAGCGATCAGCTTTCTTCACAGTCCAACTCTCACATCCATACATGACCACGGGAAAAACCATAGCCTTGACTAGATGGACCTTGGTTGGCAAAGTAATGTCTCTGCTTTTTAATATACTATCTAGTTTGGTCATAACTTTCCTTCCAAGGAGTAAGCGTCTTTTAATTTCATGGCTGCAATCAGCATCTGCAGTGATTTTGGAGCCCAAGAAAATAAAATCTGACACTGTTTCCACTGTTTTTCCATCTATTTCCCATTAATTGATGGGACCAGATGCCATGATCTTTGTTTTCTGAATGTTGAGCTTCATGCCAACATTTTTACTCTCCTCTTTCACTTTCATCAGGAGGCTTTTGAGTTCCTCTTCACTTTCTGCCATAAGGGTAGTGTCATCTGCATATCTGAGATTATTGATATTTCTCCCAAAAATCTTTATTCCAGCTTGTGCTTCTTCCAGCCCAGCATTCCTCATGATGTACTCTGCATATAAGTTAAATAAGCAGGGTGACAATATACAGCCTTGACGTACTCCTTTTCCTATTTGGAACCAGTCTGTTGTTCCATGTACAGTTCTGACTGTTGCTTCCTGACCTGCATACAGGTTTCTCAAGAGGTAGGTCAGGTGGTCTGGGATTCCCATCTCTTTCAGAATTTTCCACAGTTTATTGTGATCCACACAGTCAAAGGCTTTGGCATAATCAGTGAAGCAGAAATACCTGAGATTCATTAATCCTAAAAATAAATTCTCAGTAAATTAATCAAGAACATCTGGTTTAAGGTCAGTTCATGTTTCTTTCTGTATCTTGCAAATTAAATGGAAAATATGGAGCAACAGCTCATATAGATTATTCCACAAACTATAGATGATCCCTTTCTATGATCAGAAACATTTTAATTCACACTAACATGGGATGAAGTGGTTTTCACAAGGAAGATTTGCATTACTGAAACTGGCAGCAATGAGCAATAGGGAAATTGCAAAAATACAGAGAATTCTGTAATTCCATAAACCTAGTTCCAATTTGAGTACAAACCTACCATTAATCCACTGATTTTCTCCAGAATCATTTAAAACTGCTAAGGTTGAAATCAGATCAATTTTTCAGTCTCTTTTGTTGTTGATGTGAGTATTGCATCAATAAACTAAAGCAGTGTTTCCAGTCTTCCTAACATACCAGGGTGTTGCTAATATTTTCAAATGTTGAAGGAAAGCCATTTGTTAAAACAGTCTGAACAATAATGGATATTTACAATGTATCTTCCCAGTCCCACTTGCTTTGGAAAAAATATTCTGATGCCACATTATTTATGTCTAGGGTTGTTTGTAGTGGATATCAAGTAGGCCTTCATGGAGCTGAGTCTGTAGCCTGACACTTGATCTGGACAAAACTAAGATGAAACAGACCATCCATCTAATTTTACTGAAGTTTTTTGTCGGTATCTCGGGGCCATCCATATTTAGGCATTACAGCACTTTCTTCCTTATCTTCTAGTTTGCCTCATCGTAGCAGAGGTTCACTCATTGGTAGAGAAAATATGCAATTTTAATTGTATCTTTGAATGCATTTTGTATAAAATTATTGTTGATAAATATAATAAATTGTATCCTTTTGTTTCTCATATATTTAATTATGTATTGGTGGCTGAGACAGTAAGAATCTGTCTGTAGTAGCCCTGGGTTTGATCTCTGAGTTGGGAAGATCCCCTGGAGAAGGGAATGGCACTCCACTCCAGTATTCTTACCTGGAGAATCACAAGGACAGAGGAAACTGGTGGGCTACAGCCCATGATTTTGCAGAGTCAGACACGAGAAAGCAGCACTTATAATTTTAGATATATATCAAAAAGGTTTAGCTGCTAAGTCACACGGTAGTGAGTTGCCATCTCCTTCTCCAGGGGATCTTCCTGACCTAGGGATTGAACTCAGGTCTCCTGCATTGCAGGTGGATTATTTACTGACTCAGACATCAGGGAGGCCCACAGCAATACTGGGGTGGGTTGCCATTTTCTTCTCCAGGGAATCTTCCCCACCCAGGAATCGAACCTGTGTCTCCTACATTGAAGGTGGATTCTTTACCATTAAGCCACTGTGGAAGCCTTATATATTAAAATAGATGATCTAAAATCACATTTACAAATAATAAATATAAGTTAATTACATTCAATTAATGAACAAATCAATGTTAAGCAAAATGTCAATATAAAAACTCAAAAAGTATCCCAGGAGGCAGTATAAGCTTAATGGAGGTTTTGATGGAAGGTACATGATTATTTCATGAATAAGATTCTATAATTAATTTAAGCACAAGATGGAAGGATAAACTAGTTACAACTTAAGGTTTATGCCAGTTCACAAACTTTATGGGTGCTTAATTCTTTAACATGACTGGAATATAAAAACAATTATACTAAGTTTTATATGGCACATTTTACACATCAGGTGATCTCCTTGATCTTTAGTATAATTGTTAGAACCATAACACAGTACTCTGCTTCTTTTTGGCATCTCAAAATTTTATGATTTACAATTTAGTGTTCCAAATTTATATTTTAGTTGTATATTAAAAATACTAAGAGCTAAATTTTAAATGATAGGATGAATGTTCTGTATTTTAGTGGTTCTCATAATTTATCATGCATCAGAAATCACCTGGAGGGCTGGATAAATCACAAATTGTGGGCTCCATTCCAGTTTTTGACTCAGGACATTGGAGATGGGGCTTGAGAATTTACATCCCTAACATATTCTTTTCTCCATTTTATATTCTTGCCTCCTTTGTCAAAGATAAGGTGTCCATAGGTGTGTGGATTTATCTCTGGGCTTTCTATTTTGTTCCATTGATCTATATTTCTGTCTTTATGCCAGTACCATACTGTCTTGATGACTATATTCTTATGTGTCCCTGCTGCTGGTGGTTTGAGGACCATACCTGGAGCATATATACCAACTCCACAGAGACATATGAAGCTTCTGCCTTCTCTGTTTCTCTTTTCTATTCATTTCTATTTTTCAGGAATAATATTTGGTCCTTTGTTCAACAGGAATCATGCTGCTATCAGAAGGAAATCAGAGTATCATACCCACGTTTATTCTCCTGGGTTTTTCAGAATATCCAGAACTCCAGGCCCCACTTTTCCTTGTTTTCTTGTCTATCTACACAGTCACTGTGGTGGGGACTTTAAGCATGATCTTAATCATCAAGGTCAATTCAAAACTCCACACGGTCATGTACGTTTCCTTAGTCACTTGTCCTTTGTCGATTTCTGTTTTTCTACTGTAGTTTCACCCAAACTGTTGGAGAATTTGATTGTGGAGGACAGAACCGTCTCTTTCTCTGGTTGCATTGCGCAATGTTGCTTCGCTCGCCTGTTTGGTGTAGCAGAAACGTTCACATCAGCCGCGATGGCCTATGACCGCTTTGTGGCAGTCTGCAACCCCTTGCTCTATGCCACTGCGATGTCTGCGAAGCTCTGTGCTCTCTTGGTGGCTGGCTCTTACTCATGGGGTGTAGAGTGCTCCGTGACACTCGCATATTTCCTTCTTGCATTATCCTATTGCAAGTCTAGCACCATAAATAATTTTATCTGTGACCACTCTGTAATTGTTTCTGTCTCCTGCTCAGATCCCTATATCACTCAGATGTTATGTTCTATTATTGCCATATTCAATGAGGCGAGCAGCCTGGTGATTATTCTGATGTCCTATATATTTATTTGTATCACTGTTATGGGGATGCCTTCTGCACGTGGGCGCTGGAAAACCTTCTCCACCTGTGCTTCCCACCTGACAGCCATCAGCATCTTCCATGGAACCATCCTTTTCCTTTTCTGCATTCCTAACCCCAAAACTTCTTGGCTCACAGTCAAAGTGACTTCTGTGTTTTACACAGTAATGATTCCTATGCTGAACCCCTTGATCTACAGCTTGAGGAACAAAGAAGTAAAAAATACATTCACAAGATTAGTATTCACAAAACCGCTTTGTCACTACGCATAATATCTTTAAATTCATTATTTTATTTCTGAAAAAAAAAAAGATATCCTATGCTACAGATTGTTCAGTTCTTATGGTGAAGTTGATGATTCAAATCTTTTGATAAATATGCTTTAGGTTAATATATCTATGGCAGGATAGCATTTTATTGATGATTATTGATTTTTGCATACATCAATGTTTAGTAAAATAGCTGTAAGCCATATGTAAACCAAAATTTAAAAAAAATTACAGCTTTTTGTAGCATTTATAAATTATTTTTGAGTGAATTCAAATATATTAAAAGTTTATGGGTATATGATGAAATAAGCTATTTTTTTCTTCCGTGGCCTGTTGGCATGTACATCATAAGAAAAATGATTAAGGAGAAAGTTCAAGTTTCACATAAAGAAGGCACAAAACTGTTTATGACTTCCTCTTCAAAACACAAGTCTGGGAAAATTAGACAGGAGGGCAACATGGACCCCAAGAACTAATCAATCAAACACACAATAACAGTAAAATATGACTAACCAACCAAGAGCACAATCGTTCCAATCGTACAATGACCAAGTGTTGTCTTAGACTAAGGTGCTCAGGCACGCATGACAGCAGTCTAGAAATGAAGACACCCGAAGCCAGCAGGGAGAAGAGAGCTGGAAGAAACGTTCTAGGTTTTGTTCCCACCTTCTGGTAACCCTGTTTCATTATTATTACTTAGCGGGGTGGGGGTGGGGTTCAAACTCATACTTCCTTAAAACAGTTAGGCACCATCCGTTAGAGCTCACAGCCCATGAGAAGCAATTTTACTTCTCAACATGTTTTGCTATTGATAATAAAAATGTCAACAATAATAAGAGAGTAATTGCTAAAGCTTTTCACTAACTATTATAGTTAATTAATTTATATCATTTTATTTTTGGAGTACAATTGCTTTACAAGTTCTATACCATATATACTGCTGCTGCTAAGTTGCTTCAGTCGTGTCTGACTCTGTGCAACCCCATAGATTCCAGCCCACCAGGCTCTGCTGTCCCTGGGATTCTCCAGGCAAGAACACTGGATTGGGTTGCCATTTCCTTCTCCAATGTGTGAAAGTGAAAAGTGAAAGTGAAGTCACTCAGTCGTGTCGACTCTTTGCGACACCATGGACTGCAGCCCACCAGGCTCCTCCGTCCATGGGATTTTCCAGGCAAGAGTACTGGAGTGGGTTACTGTAGCTCACCAGGCTCCTCTGTCCATGGGGTTTTCCAGGCAAGAATATGGAGTGGGTTGCCATTTCCTTCTCCAGGGGATCTTCAACCCAGTGATTGAACCCGAGTCCCCGCATTGCAGGCATATGCTTTACCGTCTGAGCCACCAGGGAAGCCCATACCTTATATAGTATAACTTTATGTGTGTGTTTCCAAACTAAAACTGATTCCCAGGTCAACAGACATGTACAGGTCAAACATGAGTCCCTAGAATAGTAATCATACTCCAGAGATGACTTAAACAAATGTTTCAGCATACTGTAACTTATAATGAAATATTTGCTAATTATTGTATAATAAATGGTGGAAGTCAATTTCTATTCATGAAACGTATAGCAAACTGACTAGCAAACAAAATTAAAGTATCATTCTACTTTCTCCATGTTCATATCCCTATTTTACTGCAAAAAGTTTTTGAGTAATCAAGGCAATGGGATATTAGACTAATAGGGTCCCCAAATGGACTCAAGCATCTCTGGTCATTTAAATTTTAAAACTACCTGCTATTATAATTCGATAGAGAAATGATAATTTTCAATAAACAGTGCTAATTGGATACCCACAGGGAGGACTAAGCCTTTACTTTTACTTCATAGCATACACAACTCTTAACATGAATGGAATGAAATGAATTGTCGTTGTTGTTCGGTCACCATGTCCAACCTTTTGCGATCCCATGGACTGCAGCATGCCAGGCTTCTCTGTCCTTCACCATCCCAGAGTTTTCTCGCGCTCACGTCCATTAAGTCAGTGAAGCTAGTAGCTCATCCTCTGTTGCCCGCTCCTCTGACTATCTTCAGCCTTTCCCAGCATCAGGGTCTTTTCCAATGAGTCGACGCTTCTCATCTGGTGGCCAAAGTGTTGGAGCTTCAGCTTCAGCCTCAGTCCTTCCAATGGGTATTCAGGGTAGATCTCCTGTAGGATTGACTTGTGTGATCTCCTTGCTGTTCAAGGGACTCTCAAGAGTTTTCTCCAGCAAAATTTGAAAGCAACAATTCTTTGGCACTCAGCCTTCCTTATGGTCCAACACTCACATCTGTACGTGACTACTGGAAAAAAGACATAACTTGGACTATACGGACCTTTGTCAGCAAAGCGATGACTCTGCTTTTTAATGCGCTGTCTAGGTTTGTCAAAGCTTTCTTTCCAAGGACTCATAGATGAATGAATATGGTTGTAAACATAAAAGTGAAAACTAAAAAATATTCAGCATAAAACAAAAAATCTTTCAAAAGTTAGGATGATAATTTTTTGAATGAAAATAAAAAGGATGGATCTTTAAAAAAACAATAAAAGGAGCTTCATTACCATTAAAAATGTTTGGTAAAAGTTTCTTAAGCATAAATGACACCATTAATAAAGTGAAAATACAAGCCACAGATTGTGAGTAAGTATTTGCAAAGCTTATATTTGATAAGTGGTTTCTATGAAAAACATACAGAGGAAGTTTTTACACTCAATACAACAAGAAAAAAGCCTGCTTAAAGTTTTGATGAACTATCTGAGCACACATTTGACAAAACAAATCACACACATAAACACATGAAAAAATACTAAGCATAGCTAGTCATCAATGACATTCTTATTAAAATTCAAACTTAAACCACAAGGAGAAACTACTGTACTCCATTAAGAATAGCTAAAATGAATAAGAGTTTCAAATACTGTTGAAAAGGTAGAACAAGTTAAATGCTTATGCATATCAGATAAGAGTACAGGGTAAATAACTTGGAAAATAGTTCAGCCGTATCTTATGAAGTTACACAAGCACTTCCCAAACTATTATGCTACAGAAACTGTGATAGCAGTTTAAGCCTCCAAGTTGGTGGCAATTTGTTGTGCAGCACGGAAAACTAATATCCAACAAGGCTGCTAGCTCTGGGTGACTAGGGTGTAGATACTGGCTCCAAAGCTAGTCCAGGGTACAGAGGTGTCAGCGATGGGGGGAAGCTGCATTGTGGAACTCAAACCTATCTCAGTGAGAGAATAACCCTGCAGACTTGTGGGATTTTGGATCAAGAACATACTATGTGCAATAATTCTATGCGTGGTGGGAAACAGCCTCTGGTGTGTTATGCCTTCAGGAAGAGTCTGGCAAATGTTAGTTACGTTGTCAGGAACCTAGGGAAAGCATTTGCTGCTGCTGTTTAGTCACTAAATTGTGTCCAAATTTTTTGCGTATCCATGGACTGCAGCCCACCAGGCTTCTCTGTCCAACAGATTTCCCACAAGAATACTCTAGTGGGTGACCATTTCCTTTACCAAGGGTTATTCCTGACTCCAGGCAGGGATAGAACCTACGTCTCCTGCACTGCAGGTGATTTTTTTTTTTTTTTTTAATTTTACCACCAAGCCACCAGGCAAGAGAGTGGATCTAATTGTGTGATATTTCAGTATAGTAGAACCAATGGGTTGATTGACACTCAGAGGTTTTAGAGATTTAAATATGTTTCCAAAATGCATTTTCCATTTTTAAGAGACTGTATTATTTAATTGTATTAATATAAGCTTGAACGTGTGGATTGCTTATATTTAGAAGCAAACACAATTTAGTTTCAGTAAAGAACATCACTGTTTCTGAAGACAATGATATTTATTTAGGTTAAGCAATAAAATCAGAGACCAAGTTATATTTCCTTATACATCTCAAAACACATGCACACTTCATACACAGAATGGGAAAGAAAAATCACACAGTAAATATATATAAAGCGTTAATATCTCTGAACAGTTGCATTTTAGCTTGTTTATCTTTTGTTTTGGGTTTATTGTAGTCACCAAGTTTTCTTATTCAGTTCATGTATTTTTGTATAATTATTTATAAAGAAATTAATAAAATGGGCTATTTGAGGTGCCATCTCCAGTGATTCAGAAGGAACTACCTTCTTGCAAACTGCCACATGAAAAAAGCTTCAAGCTAATTTATTGATGTGTGATATAAAAATAAACAGCTCAAGAAATGCTCTCTAGGGTCTAAATCCCCAAGGTCATGGAAGCATACGTAAGCCCTGCATTTTACTCATAAGAATCAGATACAGCTTCCAAATCTCTCTCTCTCTGTTTCTTCCTTTCTCTGAGTTTTTCTGGATATTATGAAAGAAGCATATTCCAGTTACATTAAATTTTGGGGTCTCCTCCTATATTGATTAACTCCTTAATGTTTTCCATGATGTTAGAATTCTAGTGGGAACTCCCCTGGAGACAATTAATAGTAGAAACAGAATCTTCAGGTGAGTTGGTTTCAGGTGGGGTGATCTATCTTGTTTCTTTTCTCTCCTTTGGGGAACACTGAGATCTTGAAACCTCTAAAGCAGTGGACACTCTGTCAGTCTTTGTGTGGTTATGTCTCCCGAGTCCATTTTCCTGAAGGCTAAGCTTTGATCTCCTCTCCCTTCACTGGGGTGTCATCTTGGATTTTGCTTTGAGAATATCCACACTGTGCTTTGCAGAGTAGATACAATGAAATTTTTAAAAAGAATATTATGATGCCTGGGAATTCCTCAACACCTCAAAATTGAGTCAAAAGAAGATAAGAATCATATGTATAAAATAATAATATACTATTCCATTTTTCTGACAGTGATGTCTGCAGGTATGTCAAGGGTGTGGAAAACATGGCTGAAGTGAAAAGGAAAAGTGTCCTCGTGATAGTAATTTGCATGAAATGCTTTATACATTGTTCAAGTGCTGCATCAGTACGCAAGAAAAGAGGAAGTTACAGGCATTATATTCTGAGAATACTGACTTGATTAAAGAAGGTTGAAAATTGAAGAATACAGCTAGGATAAGGTTTTAGATAAAACTGAGCAGAGAAATTTAGATTTGATAAGTTAGTTAATAGGGAGAAATCAAAGTTTTTAAGAGTCAGAAACTGTCATATCAGCCACAGTAATCAAGAAAAGAAGAAACCGATTTTCTCACAGTGCAGGGTGGCAGCAGCACAGGGAAGCTGTCTGAGCCTAGGTGACCATGAGATTAAAAAGGGATGATTAGTAAGACTCAGATGATAATGAGAAAACACAGGGGAAACAGAGACAGTTTATTGAAGGATAGTGATTGATGAATTAGCATGAACAGGGCCAAGAGGAAATTCAGAAAAAGAGTTGAGCTACTCTTTGACATCACCAATCGTTCCTGCACTTTGGTTGCTGCCAACTTTAAACCTTGATCTGTTTCTTAGATTGTTTATTAGCCTCCAATTAAAATAAATTAATTAAAAAATAAATAAATTAAATAATACCAATATTAAAATGGACGAGGGTGGGAAAGCCTATATATTTTGAATTGCACAACTATCAGACTTTGTGCTAATTATATTAATGTCATTTCCTAACTTAATACTTATATACCTATAAAATATATATTATCATGCCATTATTACTGATAAAGAAGTTGAGGCTCATAAAATCTGAGTGATTCACCAAAGATCATACAGTAAATGCCAAAGCTTGGAACTGAATTTAAGTTTCCAACTTCTTGCTTGTTTTATTGTGCCAGTCTGTCTGTCACTAACTCTCTTCCACTTCCCACCCGTTCCCTTTTCTGCATATAGGAAATACATTTTTTGAGTGTCAAAAGTATTCATAAAGCTATTCAAGAAATAATGAATTATTTCTCCCTTCACATGGTCAGACAAAACTAAAATTGCATCTGTGTTTATGAGAGTTGAATAGTCCCTTTATTAATGAATATTTCAGATGTGTGCTTGTTATTGGTTAACTTATTTGAAAATCTTTGCTAAATAAATATACTTCTGTTGTTATAAACTGCTTACCAGTACAAGATGCTTTTGCTTTCTCAAAATAATGTATACAAATAATGATTGTATGACTCAAAGCAAGATTATCACCTGTAGTTTTAATCAAACTCAATATTCCTGTCACCAGCAATTTTGAGTGTGATAGTGTAACCACTTGTGTTTACTGCCGTATTCTCTGATTTTCTTGAGCAACAGTATATAATGTGAAAGTGTTGAGCAAAATATATTCTAAGTTACTCTGTAGTTCAGATATTCTATAAGCATTTAATGCTATAATATTCCTAATAAATTTATTACATTAAAAATATTGCTAGCAAGTTAAAAGATCTTGATCAAAGTATTTAAAAGACTGCACTGAGAGCACCAGTGAGACAATGAGAGATGTCAGTGAGCACTGTATCAGACAAATGATAAATAGTCAAATAGGAAAGAAAGCAAAAGTGAGGGTACTACAAATTATAATACAACTTCATTACTTTGCCAGGTTGCTGCATTGAATACAGAGCCAATAATTTTAGCATCAAACTGCAATCATTGGAAAACTTGAAGATAGAGCTTTATTTTCTTCAATGTCCATTTATGTTTTCCAAAATGTGAAAACTCTTGTGGTGACTCATGACCTCTGCCTTTTCGATGATCTTCAGTTTGAAGATAATGATAGAAGTACTACGGCCTCTAAAAATATTACTCCTCCTGCTTTTTAAAATAAATTTGAGTACATTGTTTTCATTTATTGTTATGTTACTCCCACTAAAGAGCACAGACCTTCAGAATGGTGGAACTGTGAAAAACATGTTTTTCTACAACACTATAGAAAATATTTCTCTCTAACTCTAAACTAAATTCAATTTCTGTCACTCATGATCAACTTCAAACCTAACTCATCACTAGCAGGCTGTGTTAATTCAAACAAGTGTCTTAACTCATATACGCTTCCATTTCCCTTTGTAAAATATGAGACTGCTTGTTTTGAAATTCATAAGTCTTCTTTGGTGGTCAAAACTAAGGTACCGATGTTTTAACACAATGTCTGCTGCACGACAAATGTGATATCCAGGCACTGTCGTCATTATCATTGTTATCATTTTATTATCACTGTCTCAGATTTTCTCCAACAACAGTTATGTGGTTTGCTGAAGGAAATCAGAGTGTTGGAGCCACGTTCACCCTCCTGGGCTTCTCAGAATATCCCGACCTCCAGGTTCCCTTGTTCCTGGTTTTCCTCACTGTCTATGCAGTCACCGTGGTGGGGAACCTGGGCATGGTCACCATCATCAGGATCAGTCCCAAACTCCACACCCCCATGTACTTTTTTCTCAGTCACTTGTCCTTTGTTGATTTCTGCTATTCCACCACAGTTACACCCAAACTGTTGGAGAATTTGGTTGTGGAAGACAGAACCATCTCGTTCACAGGATGCATCATGCAATTCTTCTTGGCTTGTATGTTTGCAGTGGCAGAGGTATTCATGTTGGCAGTGATGGCCTATGACCGATTTGTGGCCATTTGTAAGCCTCTACTCTACACAGTGGTCATGTCCCCAGAACTCTGTGCATCATTAGTGGCCGGTCCCTACACGTGGGGTGTGGTCTCCTCCCTGACACTCACCTGTTCGCTCCTGGCATTATCCTTCTGTGGCTCTAACATCATAAATAATTTCCTCTGTGAGCACTCTGTCATCGTCTCTGTCTCCTGCTCTGACCCCTTCATCAGCCAAGGGCTCTGTTTTGCCATTGCCATGTTTAATGAGGTGAGCAGCCTGGCAATTATCGTCACCTCTTATATCTCCATTTTTGGCACTATCATAAAAATGCCTTCTGCTGGGGGGCGCCACAAAGCCTTCTCTACGTGTGCCTCTCATCTGACCGCCGTCACCATGTTCCAGGGGACTATCCTGTTCCTTTATTGTGTACCCAGGTCCAAAAACTCATGGCTCATGGTCAAAGTAGGTTCTGTATTTTATACAGTGGTGAGTCCCATGCTGAACCCTCTGATCTATAGCCTCAGGAACAAAGATGTGAAAGAGAGTGTCAGGAAATTAATGAATCACTTAATACAATTTGGTTGAAGATCTGTATTTCCAAAAGAAATTTGATCTATTATGTACTGTTAATTTAATCTTCTCGTAGAGATGATGACTCAAATTATGTAGTCAACTCACTAGATCATAAATTTAGAGTCATAAATTGGCTATTTGATCTCTTAGTTTCTGTCCAGTTCAGTATCAAATAAAATAGCTATATATCATGTGCAAAATGATGTGTGTTGTGGGTGTATGAAAAGTGAAACTGTGAGTTGTTCAGTCATGTCTGACTCTTTGCCACCCAATGGACTGTAGCCTGCCAGGTTCCTCTGTCCATGGAAGTCTCCAGGAAAGAATAATGGAGTGGGTAGCCATTGCCTTCTCCAAGGGATCTTCCTGACCCAGGGATTGAACCTGGGTTTCCTGCATTTCAGAGAGATTCTCCACCTTCTGAGCCAACATGGAAGCACTGTGTGTGAATAGTGTCTGTCAAATATCCATGTCACCCAGAACTCAGAATGTCACCTTATTTGGAAATAAGATCTTTGCAGATGTAATTAAAGTAAGAGTCAAGATGAGCTTAAAGTGAAGCCAAAACCCAATGAGAGTGTCCTTATAAGAGACAGAAAAAGATACACAGAGACACAGGAAAGGAAGGTGTGTGACTTCCGCTTCTCTCTCTTTCCTCCTAAACCACACGCAATGCTTAACAGCAACAACAACAACAAATTTTTAGTATTGCTGGTACATAACCGCTTCCTGGCTGTTTGTAAGCCTGCGCTTTACACAGCTGTTGTGCCCAGAGGCTGGGTTCCACCTTCTGGCTGGTGCTACCGCTGAGCATAGACTGTTTCTTACACTCATCCTCTGAGTTTTATTGCCTACTCCGAGTCCGTCCTAGTTAACATATTTTGTGTGAGTATTCTGCTGCCCTTTGGGATCTTGTTTTACTTTAGCCAATTCAATGAACTAAGAAAGTTCATAGTCATCATTTTCTAGCTTTCCCTTCTGTCGCTATTTTAAAGATACTTTCTACCCGTGGGCATCACAGAGTCTGATCTGCCTGTGCCTTCCACCACACCAGCATCCTTTATCTCTATTTTATGTGCATGCTGTGTGCTAAGTCACTTCACTAATGTCTGACTCTTTGAGACCTTGGACTGTAGCTGCCAGGCTCCTCTGCCCATGGAATTCTCCAGGCAAGAATATTGGAGTTGGTCACCATGCCTTCCTCCAGGGGATCTTCCAGGTTCAGAGACTGAGCCAGAACCGCTTATGTCTCCTGCAGGTACCTTATCACTAGCGCCACCTGGGAAGCCCTCTATAGTAGGCTCAGTTCCAAATGCTCATAAGTAATTGTTCAAGTAGAGTCTGTTTTATACCATCCCAATTCTCACACTGAACTCAGTGACATACTCACTGACATAATAGCTTGAAATATAAAAACACGAAACACCTTGTAAGGAAGTTAATAGGCTCCAAAATATTTTAGTGCTCAATCCAATGTTATACATATACTTCTATTAAATCATGTATGTGCCTATTCAAATACCACCTTCCAAGAAGATTCTTTTCTGAAAATCTAATATAATGAGATAATCACTCTTTATCCCCTTAATGATATTTTTTTTCTTAGAAACAGATGATATGTTTAATACATGCAATAATTTATTTGTCTCATTTCCTTCTCCCTCCATACACTCCAAGAAAGTAGAAATTCCTGGTATTAGTATTGTATCTTATATCTATAATGCCTAGAAAATTACCTAGAAAACACATTTGGCCTTCAATGAGTACTTGCTGGATGAAAAATGATGAAAAGAAATGAAAATTTCTGACTAACTTAATAATATTTAGTACTGTGCTCACCAAGGTAAGGGAGCTTCCCTGGTGGCTCAGATGGTAAAGAATTCCCCTGCAATGCAGGAGACCCAGGTTCAATTCCTGGGTCAGGAATATGCCCTGGAGAAGGAATGGCAACCCACTCAAGTATTCTTGTCTGGAGAATCCCATGGACAGAGTAGCTTGGCTACAGTCCATGGGGTCACAAACAGATGGACACGACTAGGTGACTAACTCTTCACCTTGGTAAGACTCTAGATGATGTCTCCTTAATGAATATAGTTGTCACATGAGATTTAAAAAGCTAAAATAACATAAATAATACACTCAAAGACTTATATGAGTGCTTCTGTTGCTGAGTACTGTACCTTGGAATATATTTCTTTGTCTAATTTTAAGTCTTTAGCTGTAGCTGAATATTCTATAAACATTTGACTCTCTTGCAGTTTTCAGAACCACAGAAATGACACTTCCATTATCAAAAGGGTCTCTCACAAATAGTCCTTGAATGTAGTTTGTTAACACTGGTTCAATTTAGAGATCTTGCCCTTTCTAAGCTAATAAAGATTTCAGAAAATCTTAAGAATTTATTCAAAATTCTCCAAGCCAGGCTTCATCAATTCGTGAACCATAAAATTCCAGATGTTCAAGCTGGTTTCAGAAAAAGCAGAGGAACCAGAGATCAAATTGCCAACATTTGCTGGATTATTGAAAAAGCAAGAGAGTTTCAGAAAAAACATCTATTTCTGCATTATTGACCATGTCAAAGACTTTGACTGTGTGGAACACAATAAACTGTGGAAAATTCTGAAAGAGATGGGAATACCAGACCACCTGACCTGCCTCTTGAGAAACCTGTATGTAGGTCCGGAAGCAACAGTTAAAAGTGGATATGGAACAACAGACTGGTTCCAAATAGGAAAAGGAGCATGTCAAGGCTGTATATTGTCACCCTGCTTATTTAACTTATACTCAGAGTACATCATGAGGAACGCTGGGCTGGAAGAAACACAAGCTGGAATCAAGATTGCCGGGAGAAATATCAATAACCTCAGATACGCAGATGACACCACCCTTATGGCAGAAAGTGAAGAGGAACTAAAAAGCTTCTTGATGAAAGTGAAAGAGGAAAGTGAAAAAGCTGGCTTGAAGCTCAACATTCAGAAAACAAAGATCATGGCATCTGGTCCCATCACGTTATGGCAAATAGATGGGCAAACAGTGGAAACTGTGTCAGACTTTATTTTTTGGGGCTCCAAAATCACTGCGGATGCTGATTGCAGCCATTAAATTAAAAGATGCTTACTCCTTGGAAGGAAAGTTATGACCAACCTAGATAGCATATTAAAAAGCAGAGACATTATTTTGCCAACCGAGGTCCACCTAGTCAAGGCTAAGGTTTTTCCCGTGGTCATGTATGGATGTGAGAGTTGGACTGTGAAGAAAGCTGATTGGCGAAGAATTGATGCTTTTGAACAGTGGTGCTGGAGAAGACTCTTGAGTCCCTTGGACTGACTGCAAGGAGATTCAACCAGTCCATTCCAAAGGAGACCAGTCCTGGGTGTTCATTGGAGGGACTGATGCTAAAGCTGAAGCTCCAATACTTTGGCCACCTCATGCGGAGTTGACTCACTGGAAAAGGCTCTGATGCTGGGAGGGATTGGGGGCAGGAGGAGAAGGGGACGACAGAGAATGAGATGGCTGGATGGCCTCGCCGAGTTGATGGAGGTGGGTTTGAGTGAACTCCGGGAGTTGGTGATGGACAGGGAGGCCTGGCGTGCTGTGATTCATGGGGTCGTAAAGAGTCGGACATGAGTGAGCAACTGAACTGAACTGAACTGAACTGAAAACAGCATAGTAAAAAGCAGAGACATTACTTTGTCAACAAATGTCCGTCTAGTCAAAGCTCTGGTTTTTCCAGTAGTCATGTTTGGATGTGAGAGTTGGACTGTGAAGAAAGCTGAGCGCCAATGAATTGATGCTTTTGAACTGTGGTGCTGGAGCAGACTCTTGAGAGTCCATTGGACTGCAAGGAGATCCAACCAGTCCATCCTAAAGGAGATCAGTCCTGGGTGTTCATTGGAAGGACTGATGCTGAAGCTGAAACTCCAATACTTTGGCCCCCTGATGTGAAGAGCTGACTCATTTGAAACGACCCTGATGCTAGGAAAGATTGAGGGCGGGAGGAAAAGGTGACGACGAAGAATGAGATGGTTGGATTGCATCACCGTCTCAATGGACATGGATTTGGGTGGACTCTGGGAGTTGGTGATGGATAGGGAGTCCTGGTGTGCTTCGGTTCATGGGGTCACAAAGAGTCGGACACGACTGAGTGAGTGAAATGAATTGAACTGAGGGTGTTTGTGTCACTCAAGAACTTTACTACCATTATCTACTTTTCTAGTTACATATTTGAACGTTGAAGTTTGTCCTTGCTTACTTCATAATGATTCCTTTCCAAAATCACTTTTTCCATGGGGCACTCCTCTATCTCTAGGGACATCAAATCTCTTAGGGTTTTACTCTGTTGAGACAGCACTGAAATTCTTGTCTTGTTCCTTGTCTTTGGGGGAACTAGTTTACCTTTTCACTATTTTATGTGACGTAAGCTGAGTTTGTCACATATGTCCTTTATTTATGTTGAGATAGGTTCCCTCTCTAAGTGGTTTTCTGAGAATTTTATCCTGAAAAAAATTTGAATTTTGTCATTTGTTTTCTGCATTTATTGAGATGATTATATTACTTTTACTTGTGTTTGTTAATGTGGTATATCACGTTAATCGGTTAGAACATGTTGAAATGTCCTTGCATGCCTGGAATAAATAACACTTGATCATAGTGTATGATCTTTTCAATGCAGTTTTGAATTTGGTTTTCTGACAGATTTCTGTTAGAGATTTTGCATTTATGTTTATCAGGAATATTGACCCTTAATTTTCATTCCTTGTTGTATTTTGTCTGGTATTGAGATCAAGGTAATGCTGGATTCATAAAATGAGTTTGGAAGTACTGCCTATGCTTCTATTTTTTTTTTGTAAAAGTTTAAAAATTATTAATTCTTTAAATGTTAGAATTCACCAACAAAGCCATATGGTCCTGGACTTATCTTTTGGGGAACTTTGGATAACTGATTCAATCTCCTTATTAGTAATTTGTCTATTCAGATTTTCTGTTTTTTCATCATTCAGTCTTTGCAGGTTGTTATGCTCTAGGAATTTAACAATTTCTTCTAAGTCATTTGATTTTTTGGGGGGATATATATTATTCATAGTAGTTTCTTATGATCCTTGGTTTTTGTGTAGTATCAAGGGTCATATCCCTTCTGCCATTTATAGTATTATTTATTCGAGACTTCTCTTTATTCTTGATAAATTTGCCTATGTTTTTTCTCCATTTTGCTTACCTTTTCAAAAGTACAGCCTTTATGTTGACTGACTTTTTAAATTTCATTTAACTCTGATCTTTTAAATTTCTTTCATTTTACTAACTTTTGACTTCCCATGTTCTGCTTTTCTAGTTCTTTAGGGTATAAAAGGTCTAGCTTTTTTTTTTTTCTTAATGTAAGCATTTTTTCACTGCAAACTTTTCTCTTAAACTATGTTTGTTGTAATTTGTTATTGTCCTCTAGTTTTTTGCATGATATTTTTCTATTTCCACTTGTCTCAGGGTATTTTTTAATTCATTTTTGTTTCTTCTCTGAACTACTGGTTTTTCAGGGATATGTTTAGTCTCCATACATTTGCAAATTTTTAAACTTATTTCTCTAACTGATTTCCAGTTTTATACTGTCGTGGTTGGGAAAGTGTTTGATATGGTTTAAATTTTCTGTGACATTCTTGACTGTCTGTCAGAGTCAGATGATCTGGAGACATATCAACCCTTAAAGTGCTAGACACTCCATCATGTCAGACTCTTTGTGACCTCATGGACTGTAACCCACCAGGCACCTATGTCCATGGAATTCTCCAGGCAAGAATACTGAAGTGGGTAGTCATTCCCTTCTCCAAGGGATCTTCCTGACTCAGGGTCAAACCCAAGTCTCCCATATTCCAGGCAGATTCTTTACCATATCCCTAGGATAGTCACAAAAGCTGAGGTATATCTATGTGTACAAGTTCCTTCCAGGGAGATACTGGTAAATTGAAGTGGGAGGCCCTCAGACAATTGAATATGTCAATTTTAATTTTATAATTCCATTCATAGGACTTAAAATATTCTTGCCTTTAGTTCACATCCACTAGATCTCATAATAACAGCCAGTACGTACATCAAATGACTCTTTAGATGCTCTGATACAGGGCAGTCAAAAAGAGATTCCCTAACCAGATTACACATTTATATTCTCTAAATTAGCAACAATCCACCAGCACTCCATTTTTCTTGGACAGTATATCTCAAAAAATGATTTCTACCATGTTTCTGCTTATAAATAACAGTTCTAAAATATTGTGTGTAAATTGAGAAAACATAGCACAGGTGAAAACCCCTGACGTCTTTTATTAAAAATAATATTATTCATAAGTTCTTTTCAGTATGATTCTGTGGAAGAGGTCAGTTTCTCACAAATGCCCCCTGTGAAAGCCAGAGAATCTTCTTGGGCTTTAATTTCATTCTGAATGTTTTTGCACAAAGACACTACAATGATAGCTGTAAAATCTAAGAAACAGTGGTTTTTTTAACTTTTGCAACTGTAATAAATAAGTCCATGAATTTTACATGCTTCTTCAAATCTATCTGTGTTGTTTAGACATGCTGAGTCAGTGCTTTAGCCCCAGATTCTAGAGCAGAAACCCACAGAATAGATACGTATTAAGAATGTATCCAGGTGAATGCTCTTTACTTCTGGTGTGATATGTATCTTCTTTATAGATCAGCATCCTGGTATTCCAACCATTTTATACTCTTTGTTAAAATTTATTATACATATGTATTCAAGCCACGTGCCATATCTTCAGTTAATTTTTACTTTGTTAATTGTTGATGTCTAATAAACACTCACAAATGTTATCCACTCTTTTTATTCCTTCCTTTTTCTTTACCTCATTCTCTGTCTCTTCCTCCATTTGTGTCCCAAACATCAGGTAAGTGCTTGGATAATACAGGCAGAATTCAGGATCCTTGAGCAAAGATTGTTCACCATCTCATACTGTAGGCCAGGATTTCACAAACAGGACGATATTGAATAGAATGATTAAAGAAAATGGTTGTCTGTGAACTATTAAAAGGAACATTTGATCAGAGCTAAGAGGGGATGAGTTAAGAGATAATAAAACTATGCAATTTACCAAGGCACTTTATTTTTTCATTCTTTTTTATTTTATTTTTTTAACTTTACATTATTGTATTGGTTTTTCCATACATTGACATGAATCCACCCTGGGTGTACATGTATTCCCCATCTTGAACCCCCCTCCCATCTGCCTCCCCATCCCATCCCTCTGGATCATCCCAGTGCACCAGCCCCGAGCATGCTGTGTCATGCATTGAACCTGGACTGGCGATTTGTTTCACATATGATAATATACATGCTTCAATGCCATTCTCCCAAATCATCCCACCCTTGCCCTCTCCCACAGAGTCAAACTACGCAATTTACCAAGGCACTTTAAATTGCTTTCAGTTTTGGATTTCTTAATTCTAAAAAGGTGTGTGTATGTATGTGTCTCTGTGGTCAGTCGCATCCAATTCTTTGTGACCCCAGGGACCACAGCCTTCCAGGCTCCTCAGTACATGGAACTTTCCGAGCAAGAATATTGGAGCAAGTCGCCATTTCCTATTCCAGCGGATCTACCTGACCCAAGGATTGAATCTGAGTCCCCTGTGTCTCTTGCACTGGCAGGCAGATTTTTTACCACTGAGCCACTGGGAAGCCCTGAAAAGGTATACAGCTGCTCAACTCAAGACCTCTCTAAGTGTCAAATTATCTTCCTAGAATCACTACCTTCCCAAATTTTTGGATCTGACAATTAATATCTCCATTTAAGAAAACCTTTCTTCTGCACACTATGTTTTGACATTTGTTCCTAGATTTTTAACTGTTTTTTTTTTTAATTAATGAAAGTCTTAAACTTTACTATGAATTGTATGTGTGGTTAATTAATAAATGTTTCTTTATTCATCTAGATTATAAGGTCCATTTTTATACAACCTAATGGGTTTTCTGCCTCCAATGCGGGAGACCCGGGTTCGATCCCTGGGTCGGGAAGATCCCCTGGAGAAGGAAACGGTAACCCACTCCAGTATTCTTGCCTGGAGAATCCCGTGGATGGAGAAGCCTGGTAGGCTACAGTCCACGGGGTCGCATAGAGTCGGACACGACTGAGCGACGGAACGGAACGGAACGGAATGGGTTTTTAAAGAAGTGTAAAGCGCTTAGAGGCAGACAAAGAAGAATTAGTTGATAAATATTAATATACTTGAAACAATAATGTTTGAATGAATGGATACACACAAAAAGTATGATAGAATTTGAAGAGCCAGGAAGTTTTACACAGAGTTTCATTGATAAGGTCAAGACATATAATGAAGCATGACAAGTTTTGAAAACTCCAACAATTTCCTATGGCTGAACTTTAGCATCGATACTCATTTATTAAATAATTTGATAAAATTAAATTTCTCATGTGTTATACCATTTAATTTTGCAAAAATAATAACTGCTATATGTGTGCGCATATGTGTGATATACATCTTTGAAACCATCTTTTATTTTTTATTTTTCCTAGGGCATTTTTCACATCCTTGTTCCGTAGACTATAAATCAGAGGATTTAACATGGGGATAATAAGGGTATAAAACAATGAGGTCATTTTGTCTTGATCTAAAGAGTATATTGAACTTGGCCTAAAGTACATAAAAAGCATAGTTCCCTGGAAAATTGCCACAGCAGTTAGGTGGGAGGCACAGGTGGAGAAAACTTTGAACCTCCCCTCAGCAGAATGGATCTTTGAGACTGCTAAGATGATATAACAGTAAGAGACAAGAACTCCTGAAATTGAGCTCAATTCAATAAAGCCAAAAACAATAAATACTGTCAATTCATTGACCTGTGTATCAGAGCAGGAAAGAAGGTAGAGTGGAGGTAAGTCACAGAAGAAGTGGTTAATCTCATTTGACCCACAGAAGCATAAGTGGAATGCTAATGTCGTGTGTATGAGAGCATCTGTCATCCCCACCAGGTAAACCCCGGCCATGAGCAGGGAGCACACCCCACCAGACATGCTGACCGCATAGAGCAAGGGGCTGCTGACGGCCTTGTAGCGGTCATAGGCCATGACTGCCAGCAGGAGACACTCAGAATCTGCAAAGGTACAGGCAATCAAGAACTGTAGGGCACAGCCATAGAAGGGGATTGGTTTGTTCTTGGCCAAAAGGTCAGCCAGCATCCTGGGCCCAATTGCTGTAGAATAGCAGAGGTCACAGAAGGAGAGGTGGCTGAGGAAAAAGTACATTGGCGTTTGCAGCTGGGGATCCATTCTAATCAAAATTATCATTCCAAGATTTCCCAGAAGATTAACGAGATAAACAACTAGGAACATGGCAAATAAGGTCACTTTCACTTCCAGATCACTGGTAATCCCCAAGAAAATGAATTCAGTCACAGAAGAGCAATTTTCTTTCTCCATTCTTTAATTTTTCTTATCTAAATTTTTGACAAAATGATGAGGAAAAGTATATATAAATGTATGGACATCTGCAAAATATCTGTAAAGGAGAGAATAGTCTTTTTGTGTAAATGTCATTTTATACTCAGAAAATTGCCCAATCATGTACCTACTTTTTGAAGGAACATTGTTACCTACCTGGAAAAATAAAAACAAACACAAAACTGCATTACACATTGAAAAAGTTTTTATCTAAGTCTGCATGTCATTATGATGTAGATAAAACTCTATGAGTTTTTCATTTTCCTAGGATTTTGCTTTCTTATCTCTGGAGGTATAATTGGAAGAATTAGTGTCTTATTTTCTGTTCAAAATACCATAGAAGAGACACCAGTGTTTGAGAGACCTGGCTGTCAGTTATAGGATTAAGCATTTTCCATCTCTGGAAATAGTCATTTGGACACAAAAATTTGTTACCATTGTTGTTTCTCAAAAAACAGCTCAGATAATGTTGATTTGAAATGATTTTCTATACATTCTAGAGCATATCAGCAACTATTCATAATGAAAATTGCTGTGTTACCGTCCCGGTCTGTTACCTTCACAATTTGGTAGACATAAAATAAGCATTATTGACCTTTACTATACAAATGTGTTGCTGCTTTGCTGCTGTTCTCTTTATTGATCTCTGCAGCGTCCTGGTGCCAGAGGATGGATCCCTTGACCAGCCAAAGAAAAAGGATACAAAGAAGTGAAAACGACAGAATTTAACACACACATTTGTGTCTCTTTGATTTTAATTGACTTTTATATTAAAAAGAAAAAGAAATGAGGTATAATAAACATTTCTGATATAGAGTGTCCTCCTGTGTGTATGTATTTGCATGTGTCATGTCTGCATGTCTCTGTTGATATAAGAATTAGCATATTGGTGAGAGATTTTCTTTAAGTATATATTGGCATATGATTTACATGGAGTTAAGTTTGCACATATTGCTATTTAGAGTGTTCTACCTATATTATTTTTGAAATAAAATTAAAAAAAACACTAAAATGTATGCATATACTTCCTCAGTGACAAAGAGTAAAGGCTTTCCTATGAATCTAAATTAAAAGAAAATAAACAATCATTTTATAGATGCTAGAGACGGATTCTTCCAGTTCTGAAAGGAAAATACTTTCTGACTTTTAAACTCATGGATTTATTATATTGAACTTGTAGGCATAAATAATTAATTGCTAAATCTCTCATTTTCTAATGTTAAGTTTTTATCCTATATTCTTAAGTCTGGAGACTCAAGAACATACCTGGAATGAGCCGGTCTTTCTGTCCTTGCTGCTGATGTCTAAAAAATAAATAGCTAGCTTTTTATCTTGCCAGGTAGCATTTGGGACTGAAGTCTCTGAAGCCTCCACCCTCTGGCTCAGTCTTTGCTAACATTTGGGTAATTATATTTTCTTATCTTCATTTTCCCCTGTGAAAACAGTAACAACCTTTCCAAAAATGAAGCTTTATTTCTTCACTATTGTCAACATATTGATCTGACAGAAAAATACAGATTATGTTTATTTCAAGCCACACAGATACACTGAATCTAAACCCTCCTCACCTAGTCAAAGCAGAGATCTGATGAATTACAAGATTTCCCCCCTTAGTAATCTGCACCTTCCTATGATTCATTTTGTTTGAAATATTCACCTTCCCCATGTCATTTAGGGATATTTCCAGTAATAAAAGGATATGAAGAACTATCAAAGCAATGCATGGAAAGCCAACAGATTCAAATAATCAGTTACATAAAATCAATTCTTTTTGATTAATGCAATGATTTGATGTAGTTTGTGGGGATACTTGGATTCCACTAATAAACGTTAGAAATGAAGAGTGGGGAAAATGCGCTTATATTATACCCGCACTATATCTTCTTAGAACAAAGACTGACTGAGGTGTTAAAGCCTTTTTACGACTCATAATTTCCTCTCTTATTCAGTTCAGTTCAGTCGCTCAGTCGTGTCCGACTCTTTCCAACCCCATGAATCACAGCACGCCAGGCCTCCCTGTCCATCACCAACTCCCGGAGTTCACTCAAACTCATGTCCATCGAGTCGGTGATGCCATCCAGCCATCTCATTCCCTGTCATCCCCGTCTCCTCCCACCCCCAATCACTCCCAGCATCAGACTCTTTTCCACTGGTCAACTCGTTGCATGAGGTGGCCAAAGTATTGCAGTTTCAGCTTTAGCATCAGTCCTTCCAATGAACACCCAGGTTTGATCTCCTTCAGAATGGACTGGTTGGATCTCCTTGCAGTCCAAGGGACTCCCAAGAGTCTTCTCCAACACTACAGTTCAAAAGCATCAATTCTTCGGTGATCAGCTTTCTTCACAGTCCAACTCTCACATCCATACATGACCACAGGAAAAACCATAGCCTTGACTAGACAGACCTTGGTTGGCCAAGTAATGTCTCTGCTTTTTAATATGCTATCCAGGTTGGTCATAACTTTCCTTCCAAGGAGTAAGCGTCTTTTAATTTCCTGGCTGCAATCAGCATCTGAAGTGATTTTGGAGCCCCCCAAAATAAAGTCTGACACTGTTTCCACTGTTTCCCCATCTATTTCCCATGAAGTGATGGGACCAGATGCTATGATCTTTGTTTTCTGAATGTTGAGTTTCAAGCCAAACTTTTCACTCTCCTCTTTCAGTTTCATCAAGAGGCTTTTGAGTTCCTCTTCACTTTCTGCCAAAAACAAGATATGTGTATTAAAGAGAATTGATGATGCATTTAAGTCCTCTTAGGTTTCAAAATCACTGCAGAAGGTGACTACAGCCATGAAATTAAAAGATGCTTGCACTGTGGAAGAAAACCTATGACTAACCTAGATAGCATATTAAAAAGCAGAGACATTACATTGCTGACAACAGTCTGTCTTATCAAAGCTATGGTTTTTCCAGCAGTCATGTATGGATGTGAGAGTTGGCCTATAAAGGAAGTTGAGCACCAGAAAATTGATGCTTTTGAACTGTGGTGTTGGAGAAGACTCTTGAGAGACACTTGGACCGCAAGGAGATCCAACCAGTCAATCCTAAGGGAAATCAGTCCTGGCTATTTATTGGAAGGACTGATACTGAAACTGGAACTCCAGTCCTTTGGCCACCTGATGAGAAGAAACGACTCACTAGAAAAGACTGATGCTGGGAAAAATTGAAGGCAGGAGGAGAAGGGGATGACAGAGGATGAGATGGTTGGATGACATCACTGATTCGGACACGCTGCTGCTGCTGCTAAGTCACTTCAGTCGTTTTTGCCTCTGTGTGACCCCATAGACGGCAGCCCACGAGGCTCCCCCATCCATGGGATTCTCTAGGCAAGAACACTGGAGTGGGTTGCCATTTCCTTCTCCAATGCATGAAAATGAAAAGTGAAAGTGAAGTCACTCAGTCGTGTCCGAATCTTAACAACCCCGTGGACCGCAGCCACCAGGCTTCTCTGCCCATGGGATTTTCCAGGCAAGAGTACTGGAGTAGGGTGCCATTGCCTTCTCTCTATGGACATGAGTTTGAGTAAATTCCGGGAGTTGGTGATAGACAGGGAAGCCTGTTGTGCTGCACTACATGGGGTCGCAGAGTCAGAAACGACTTAACAAATGAACTTGTCACCTTAACAATCATTTTACTAACTCTATAGCTAATGAGTGGTGCCAATACAGATACATTATATTCAGATTATATTCAGATACATTATATTCAGGTAGCTAACTAAGTGAAGAAGAACTAAAGAGCCTCTTGCTGAAAGTAAAAGAAGAGAGTGAAAAAGTTGGCTTAAAGCTCAACATTCAGAAAACTAAGATCATGGCATCCAGTCCCATCACTTCATGGCAAATAGATGGGGAAACAGTGGAAACAGTGGCAGCCTTTAATTTTTGGGCTCCAAAATCACTGCAGATGGTGACTGCAGCCATGAAATTAAAAGCCCCTTACTCCTTGGAAGGAAAGCTATGACCAACCTAGACAGCATATTAAAAAGCAGAGACATTACTTTGTTGACAAAGGTCCATCTAGTCAAGGCTATGGTTTTTCCAGTAGTTATGTATGGATGTGAGTGTTGGACTATAAAGAAAGCTGCTGCTGCTGCTGCTGCTAAGTCACTTCAGTCATGTCTGACATGTCTGGGTAATGTGAGGGAGGGATAAATTGGAAGATTGGGATTGACATATAAACTGCTGCTGCTAAGTCACTTCAGTTGTGTCTGACTCTGTGCGACCCCATAGACGGCAGCCCACCAGGCTCCCCTGTCCCTGGGATTCTCCAGACAAGAACACTGGAGTGGGTTGTCATTTCTTTCTCCCATGCATGAAAATGAAAAGTGAAAGTGAAGTCACTCAGTCGTGTCTGACTCTTAGTGACTCCATGAACTGCGGCCTACTGGGCTCCTCTGTCCACGGACTTTTCCAGGCAAGAGTACTGAAGTGGGTTGCCATTGCCTTCTCCTAAAGAAAGCTGAGCGCCGAAGAATTGATGCTTTTGAACTGTGGTGTTGGAGAAGACTCTTGAGAGTCCCTTGGACTGCAAGGAGATCCAACCGGTCCATCCTAAAGGAGATCATTCCTGGGTGTTCATTGGAAGGACTGATGGTGAAGCTGAGACTCCAATACTTTGGCCACCTCATGCGAAGAGCTGACTCTTTTGAAAAGACCCTGATGCTGGTAAAGATTGAAGGCAGAAGGCGAAGGGGATGACAGAGGATGAGATGGTTAGATGGCATCACCGACTCAATGGACTTGAGTATGGGTGAACTCTGGGAATTGGTGATGGACAGGGAGGCCTGGGGTGCTGTGATTCATGGGGTCGCAGTGAGTTGGACACAACTGAGCAACTGAACTGAACTGAATTGAGATTTTCTCCAAAATACATGATGCAACTTTGTTTACTAGGGTTGAACATTTTATTTTAGTGACAAGAAAAGAAAAAAAAAACAACTGAGAAAAAGTAAAATATATCTAAGAAACACATACTGCAAAATATTAGTAAATGTGACTAAACTTGTGATGTTTTCTTGGGTGTGGTTCTATCTTCCAACACATTCAGTCTTGTCTCCGGAATAATTCAAGGCATATTTCTGTCTGTGTCTGAGCTCTGGATTTTTCAACTATTTTGTTCTCAGAAATATGTGACAAATTTGCTAGTGGTAAAGAATTCACCCGCCAATACAGAAGAAGGCACGAGAGATGTGGGAAAGGTCCCTGGGTGGGAAAAATCCCCTGGAGCAGGAAATGGCAACCACCCCAGTATTCTTGCCTGAAAAATTCCATGGGCAGAGGAGCCTGGTGGGTTACCGTCCATGGAGTCACAAAGATTAGGATACACTGAGCAACCGAGCACAACACGGTTTCACATGTGGGAGCACTGAGACAGAAATATAGATTTTTTTCCTATTATTCTTTTGTCCCTATCTCTTCAGAGTTCAGTCCTATACTTGATTAAAATTTCCCACTCATCCAACATTTATCACATACACTTAACCAACTCCAACAAAGGCTCACTGTTTTAATTCCATAATAGTGAAAACACAGAGATGCAAAATACACACATATGCACACCCATTAAATTTATTGTGACAATTACAAATTCTGTATAAAGATAGGAAAATCCAATGTGACTCACACTGCTCAGAGAGGACCATGTATTCTTGTATAAACTCAGATTTTAAACATAAAAAAGACCTTAATAAACACATTTGCATGTAAAATATTCTGAACAGAATATTCTGAATATTCCTTTCCTCTGATGTATATTCGTTTATTTCATTCATTTACTGGTTTACGTACAGCTGTTCATATTTATGTTGCTATTTTCAATGTTAATTTAGTGGAAAGAGGTACTGTTTAATACAAAAATGTATATTCAGTTATCTATATGATAAACTCTAAAATCAATGATTGTATGCTTATATAATTTCTCATATCCAGGGTCTCTTTATGGAAATCCTTAGAAGTGGTCTGAGGGACAACAAGAAAACATTTTGGAATTGTTGTATACTCTCTATGTTACTAGTAAAAAATACCACATATCTAGTATGTTATCTAATTAATTGTAAAGGACATTAAGCAAGATGTGTCAGGCACACACTAGATTATGCCTGAAAGACTTCAGGGGCTTTCCTATTTATTCAGAAATCTGCCCTGGCCACTCGGAGGTGCACAGGATTTCTCTACATTTGCTTGCCATCATTGTCTGCTTCTTCTGCTTGCTGGTTTGCTGCTCTCTCCCTCCAATGCTTTCCATAAAGATAGAATGCTCATGAGACTAAAGCCACCAAAATTGATACATTCCTAAATTTGAAAAAAGGGATTCCTACTGATGAATTGTGACGGATTCTATATTTCATTTGTGTGATGATCCCAATACTAAGATACCAAAGTGCATTCTTGTGGGGAATATTCTTGAGACAAAGCTCAAACCATGTAACTAATTGCTAATCATCGTGCATTAATTAAATTCAAGAAACATGCATTTCTGTTACTCAAGTTCTTTAATACCACTGCTGACTTCTCTGGTACACATTTTGAGGATGTCAAGTTTTCCTTGTTTCTGTCTTCTGATTCCTTTCAAATTAGTATTCTGTCAGGATTTTTCTGAGTCTTCAGGGATACAAAAGTCCCTCCAGTTACATTTTGTTTAACCAAGACATAACTTTAGCTTCTTAAACAAGGCTTCTCCTTCAGATCATGTAGACTCTCTTCCCTTCAATGATTTAAAACTGAGTCTTTGAAACTACACTATTATTACAAACTATGTAACCTAGTTTAGCTCTCAATGGATTTCTGGTCTCATGAAGAATGAGTTCTTTAATAGCTAGAAAAAATGTTTTTAGGAGAAATTCTATACAATAGATTCAAGCAAGCAACAATAATTCTTCTATATTTATGGATTTCTAGGTACCCCTGGAGAAGGAAATGGCAACCCACTCCAGTGTTCTTGCCTGGAGAATCCCAGGGACGGGGGAGCCTGGTGGGCTGCCATCCATGGGGTCACACAGAGTCGGACACAACTGAAGTGACTTAGCAGCAGCAGCAGCAGGTACCCCTGATGTCTTCCGTGGTGGTTAAGGCAATAAAGAATCCCTGTGCAATGCAGGAGACTGGAGTTTGATCCCTGGGTTGGAAAAACCTCCTGGAGAAGGGAATGGCTACCCACCCCAGTATTCTTGCCTGGAGAATTCCTTGGACAGTGGAGCCTGGTGAGTTACAGTCCGTAGGGATGCAAAGAGTCGGACACGACGAGTGACTAACACAACACTAATTGATAACACTGGAACAATAGTACTGAAGCAAGTGTCCACCCGAAAGGTCACGTTCTTAGAATAGTCGTCTGTCCCTAAAAAATTCAGTATTGTGACACAGATTTTAGTGCGTTGCATTTTTTCCCAAGTACACTAAGTTTCCTTGCTGCTGTAGGAAAGATCAGAAGGGCCTGTAGGTGAATAAAGGCATTGTTCAACATGAAGGGATGACAGAAGTGGTGATTATGGATAATTAATGCACAATGATATATTTTTTCAAGGCACTTTCCATTGCTCTTTATAACCTAACCATTTGTACTTTTTTACCCCCCCAGTTTTATTAATATGTAATTGACATCATCGTTTTCCTTAAGGTGGATAACATATATTTTGATAATACTATGTGAAATGTTAACAGCTATAAGGTTAATAAACAGATCTATTACCTCATATGGGCTTTTCTGGTGGCTCAGTGGTGAAGAAAACTGCCTGTCAATGCGGGAGGTGCATGTTCAATCCCTGCATCGGGAAGATGTCCTGGAGAAGGTAATGGCAACCCACTCCAGTATTCTTGCCTGGGAAATCACAGGAACAGGGTAGCCTGGCGGGGTATAGTCCACAGGGTCATAAAAGAGTTGGACACAATTTAGGTACTAAACAACAACAGCAAACCTCACATAGTTTTCACTTTTTGATTGTGTTGGGAAAATTTAAGATATATTTTCTGAGCAAATTTCAAGTGTACAAAATAGCATTGTCAATTATAGTCATTGCATTGTGCCTTAAGTCCCCAGAAACTATTCCTGTTACAACAGGAACTCTGAACCATCTGATCAACATCAATATTCCCTTCCCCCAACTCCTCTAGCCCATGGAGGGTTCTTTGAGTTCACTCAAGTTCTTTGAATTCAACTTTTTCCATATTAAGGATAATATACAATATTTGTCTTTACTTTCTCTGACTTATTTCACTTAACATAATGCCCTTGAGGTTTATCTATGTTTTCAAAACTATGATTCTATAGGAGAGCAAAATTTGCCACCCCAAAATATGGCTCTTCAGTAGGACAACTATACTGAGCTGAGTATTTTTTTGTGTGCTAAATACTTCTATTTTAATCACTTCACATATATTTTCTTATTAAATTCCACGAGAATCCTATGGCATTATGGCTCTCCCCATTTTATGGTTATTCATCATTCATTCCATGCATATTTCTTGAATGCTGACTTTTTATATACAAGAGATCATTCTAGGTATTACCTGGGTGAAAAAAGGAGCAGTGTGGAGGCCATGATAGGAATCTACATGCCTAGATTGGAGGTCAGCAGGGAAGGAGCTGGTACTGGCTGCAGGGAAAGGGAGCCAGTGGGGGTAGGGTCAGAAAGGTAGTGGGCAGCAGTTCTTGTGGGTAGGCTGAATATTTTAAGATGCAAGTGACACAGAAAGGTTTTTTCTTTTTAACTTGCCTTAGCTGTCTAAAATAATTTAGATAGATCTCATGCTTCAAAGAAGGATCTATTATCACAGATGGGGACTACAGAGTAGTATGAATTAGGTCTCTTAGACAGGGAGGAAGTTAAAAAATTCTGTTATACTTTCTCTCTATGAATCAATGTTTCTGTGCATCCCAGGAAACATTTGTCTACCAAACATTTGCTCTATTCACCTCCTGGTGAATGGCCTTCCATTCCTTTTCATTTTCAGACTCCTACCACTTTCTCCTTTGTCAAAGTTATATACGGTCAAAATGTAAAGATAAAATGAGATTATATATACCTTCTTCTACCTATCTTTGGAATCCCTCATGTTATGTGGATTCTATCTATGTATGTAAGTAAACATTTTTTTTTCCTCTTGTTAATCTCTTTCATATAAATTTAGTTATTTGATCTGCCAACATGTACTAGGAGGGTTGAATTAACTTTTTTCCTTCCTTAAAAATACTTCTAAAAAGTCATGGCCTTGTCCACCTTAAGACCTCTATAATTGTCAGGCCTTCTGCCTGCTAGCTTCTGCTATCACAACATGCATTATTTCTGTTTTACACTCTAATCTCCTTTGGAAGGAGAAGCCTTTGGAAAAAAAAAAAGACTAGATTTAGGATTTTATTTATATTTATTACCTATTGTTTTTACTTCATTATGATATTGAGGTTAGTATGAATTATTTGGTATTTACATAATTAATGTTGGTTACTTCAAACAGATAATAAGATTTATTAGTATAGAAACTATTCAAAGTGTCATGGAATACAAAACACTTAAATGCTCAGACTTCATTTAGTAAACACATAATGTACTATAAAAACAGTGAATTGATATTTGAATGAAAGAATGGACAAAAATTTAGCAAAACTAGAAAGGTTGAAAAACTTTCTAAATAGAGGGGATATTATTTATAAATTTAAGACATTTAATGAAGTATGTAAAATTTCTTAAAATTGAGCTTTAGTAAATTATTGCAGACATCTTTGTTTTTCTTGTAACATTCAAAATAATTTTACAGTAAATAATTTATTTATGCTATAAATAAAATGCATGGCTGCACATATGCCAAATATAAATATTTAAAACCATCTTTTATTTTTTAGCTTTTCTAGGGCATCTTTGACATCCTTGTTCCGTAGGCTATAGATCAGAGGGTTTAACATGGGAATCACAAGGGTGTAAAACAATGAGGTAATTTTGTCTTGATCTAGAGTGTGGGAAGAACTGGGTCGGAAATATATGAAAAGTATAGTTCCCTGGAAAATTGCCACAGCAGTTAGATGGGAGGTGCAGGTGGAGAAAGCTTTGAGCCTCCCTTCTGTAGAGTGGATTTTCAAGACTGCTACAATGATGTAACAATAAGAAACAAGGACTCCTGAAATGGAACTTAATTCAATAAAACCAAAAACAGTGAATAATGCCAACTCATTGACCCGGGTATCAGAGCAGGAGAGAAGGTAGAGTGGGGGTAAGTCACAGAAGAAATGGTTAATCTCATTTGATCCACAAAAGCATAAGCGGAATGCTAATGTCGTGTGTATCAGAGCATCTGTCATCCCCATCATATAAACCCCGGCCATGAGCAGGGAGCACACCCCACTGGACATGCTGACCGCATAGACCAAGGGGCTGCTGATGGCCTTGTACCGGTCATAGGCCATGACTGCCAGCAGGAGACACTCAGAATCTGCAAAGATACAGAAAACCAAGAATTGCAGAGCACAGCCATAGAAAGGGATTGATTTGTTTTTGGCTAAAAGGTCTATCAACATCTTGGGACCAATGGCTGTGGAATAGCAGAGGTCACAGAAGGAGAAATGGCTGAGGAAAAAGTACATGGGCGTGTGCAGCTGAGGGTCCAACCTAATTAAAATAATCATTCCAAGATTTGCCAGGAAGTTAATGAGATAGACAAGAAAAAACAGGATAAATAGGGTTACTTTAATCCCAGAGTCATCAGTAATCCCTGAAAGTACGAATTCAGTTAAGGATGAGCAATTTCCTCTTTCCATTCTTATACGCTTTTCTTTAAATTCTTGAGGAAATGATCAAGAAAAAGATACAGACACGGGTAGCACTTCTGGACGTTTACAGCATATCTGTAAGGAAGAACACAATTTACTTCTGCAATTTTCATTTTGTACTCAGAAAACGACTTAGTGCATAGTCAGTCTTTAAAGAGGCATTGCTCTCTACCTGATAATTATATGAATATGTGACATAGGCAGTTGAGAAATCTGTTCTAAATCTACATGTTGTTCCCCAGGTATGTTACAATCTACAAACTAATTACTCTGAGCATAACCTTTCTTGTTTCAAGAAGAGTATTTAGATGAAATAATGTCTCATTATGTCTTCAAAACAATGTGAAAAAAAAAGCAATGTTAGAAACACCAGGCTATAACAGAGACTTGTATTTTCTATGCTTGAAAAATTTCCATGCATACAAAACGTGATTACAATTTTAATGTCACTCAAAGAACAATTTAGGACGTTTATGTATTAGTATTGGAATAAGTTATTACAACATACACTAATAACAATGAAAATAATTATGTTATTGATACTAGTCTTTAGTATTTAGTGAGACATGCGATAATTAATATCACCTTGTCTCTTGATAGTTTTTGGAGTGTCTGTTGCCAAAGATGGAGTCTCTAGAACAGTCAAAGAGAAGAGCTAAAAGGAAAGGTAGAAGCAGGATTTAACATATTGCTGTATCTCTTTGGATTTTGAATGGACTTTCATAGCATCCAAGTGGAAACAGGTTTAGTGACAATACATGCTTGTGAGATACATCGGTTTCTCTGTCTAATGTGTGTGTCATGTGTGTCATGTTGGACAGTCCATTACATGTCTCCAATGTGTATAAGATAGAATATAGATGAGGAGCTTTTCTTTAGACCTTATGACATGTGAATACATGAAGATGAATTTGCACATTTTAATTTTTAAAGTGCCACCTACATTACTTTTTAAATAAGGTAAAACTAACAATAAAAACAAAACCGTTAGATTTATCTATATACTATTCTGATGATAAAAGAAGTGAATGTTTTCCTGTGAGTCAACATCAAAATAAATTAACAGTCATATTATGGATGCTAATAAGTACAAGCAGATCCTGACAGTTCTGAGAAGAAAATATTATTTCTGGGCATTAAATTATATAATTTATTTAAATGAGTATGCAGGCATAAAATGTTTTACTTACAAATTTATTTTCCCCAAACAGTAGCTATTTGTTCTAGAGTCTTGAAATCATTACCTGGAAACCTTACCTGAGATGAGCAGGTCTTGGGTAGCTGAATAAGCAGATAGGCTTTTATTTCACCAGGCACGCTGGGCCTGAAATCCCTGTGCTAGTGGGTCTAGGTTTTGACAATACGCAAACACATCATTAAATTTATTTCTGCTTCTGTGTATCCCCCTGTGAATTCAGAAACAGCTCAGTAAGGTCTGAACTTTTATGCTTCAATATTGTCACCAAATTAATCTACGGTGTGAAGAAGTCTGCACGAGGCATTTAAGGAGCTCCTCACAGTTACCCTCTACCTGCTCTAAAAGACGCACAACTTGAGTTGTGAGTTAGATTTTATTTGGGGCAAAATGAGGACTGCAGCCTGGGAGATAGCATCTCAGGTAGCTCTGAGAGATTTCTCCAAAGAGGCATGGGGAGAAGGTCAATGTATGAAATTTTGATGAAGGGGGGGTTCCATGCAATCAAGGGCTTATTTTACAAAAGGTTTTCTGGGGTCACAAGGAGCTAATGCCTCTGTGAAGGGCTTTAGTGATTTTCTGATATGAAGGGATGCAAGGATTTGATCATAAATCAGCTCCTGAAAATATCTATCTAAAGACCTGTTCCACCAGTTTCCCTGGGGTGCCTCGCTGCCCACCCTGAATTCCCCTCAGGGGGTGTCACAGGTCATCAACAGCTGCAGCGCAGGGTTCAGTCCCACACAGGCAGATGGCAAACACCTTGTTGTTGTTTAGTTGTTGGCAAAGATTTTTGGCACGTGCTAATTTGTAGTTGACACCTCCATCAATATTCTCCTCTAGTCAGAGGAAATCCAACGAAAACCAAACAGACCCCTCTTTTCCAGATTCTTTGGATTGTTCATTGTGTTTCTGCAGCATTCTCGTTAACTACCTCATGTGGAGATATTACTACACTTTGAATTTATATATTTATAAATATATAAATATATTTATATATTATAAATAATTATTTTTATTTAAATGTTATATATATACACACACACACACCATAAAATTCACTCTTTTCATATAAATAGTTCTTTGAGTTTGAACATATTTTCAAGGTTGCTCAACCACCACCATTATCTCCTTCTGGAACACTGGCATCAATAAGGCAGTCATCCTAATGTCTGTCACTACCTCTTCTTCCCTTCCCCAGCTCTGGCAACCACTCATCTGCTTTCTGAGTCTAACTAATTGCATATTCTGGCATCTCACATAAAAAGCATCATGAAATAATGTGTGTCTATGTGTGTGTGTCTCCTGTCAGGTTTCTTTTCTTCATTTAAATGTCTTTAAAGTTAAGTCATGTTGCTGAACTCATTGGAATTCTGTTTCATTAAATGACACAATATTGCATTTTATAGATACAGCACGTTTTATAGATCCATTCTTCAGACAGATGAATGTTGGCTTGTCTCTACTCTTTATCTATTATGAATAATGATGTTTTACTTTGGCCACCTCATGCGACAAGTTGACTCACTGGAAAAGACTCTGATGCTGGGAAAGGTTGGGGGCAGGAGGAGAAGGGGACGACGGAGAATGAGATGGCTGGATGGCATCACCGACTCTGTGGACATGAGTTTGAGTGAACTCCGGGAGTTGGTGATGGACAGGGAGGCCTGGCGTGCTGTGATTCATGGGGTCGCGGAGAGTCGGACACGACTGAGCGACTGAACTGAACTGAACTGAACATTTATGTCAACGTTGCCTTTCAAGGCAGCCTTCAAAACCATATTAGTTTATTCACATCCTTCAATCTCATACTGATAACTTACAGTGAACAATGTTGGATTTGTGATCTCCAAAGAAGATTTAGCTTCAGGACCAGGGACCAGGCTTGATCACTCAGAGCTCTTGTGTGGCAGAAGTTTCAATGCAGTGAAAACAGACAGAGAAGGCTTCTGACATAGACATCAGAAGCGGGCAGAGAGTGTCCCACTCAACTAGTCTTATCAAACCCTTATATGCTTTTACCAAACCCATTTCCCCAATATACATTTTAAATTAACAGGATTAAAACTGCAATAGAAAGGTCTTACCAGACCCAATCCCATAGGTTTTAAACAGCAAGATTAGTCAGAATGTTCTTGTTAAGAAGGAGAAACATGTCCTTAAGCAAGATACATTTTGTTACATAATCATTAGTACAGAGCTTAAGGAAAAACACACCCTTGAGCAAGATGAGTTGCTTTGTGTAATCATTAGCCTGCAAGCCTGGCTTCAGCAATACTTGAACCGTGAACTTCCAGATGTTCAAGCTGTTTTCGGAAAAGGCAGATGAACCAGAGATCAAATTGCTAACATCCACTGGATCATCGAAAAAGCAAGAGAGTTCCAGAAAAACATCTATTTCTATTTTATTGACTGTGCCAAAGCCTGTGATCACAATAAACTGGAAAATTCTGAAAGAGATGGGAATACCAGACCACCTGACCTGCCTCTTGAGAAACCTGTATGCAGGTCAGGAAGCAACAGTTAGAACTGGACATGGAACAACAGACTGGTTCCAAATTGGGAAAGGAGTATGTCAAGGCTGTATATTGCCATCTTGCTTATTTACTTTATAAGCAGAGTACATCATGAGAAATGCTGGGCTGGAAGAAGCACAAGTTGGAATCAAGATTGCTAGGAGAAATACCAATAATCTCAGATATGCAGATGATACCACCCTTATGGCAGAAAGTGAAGAAGAACGAAAAACCTCTTGATAAAAGTGAAAGAGAGTGAAAAAGTTGGCTTAAAGCTCAACATTCAGAAAACTAAGATCATGGCATCTGGTCCCATCACTTCATGGCAAACAGATGGGGAAACGGTGGAAACAGTGGCAGACTTGAATTTTTTGGCTCCAAAATCACTGCAGATGGTGATTGCAGCCATGAAATTAAAAGACACTTACTCCTTGGAAGGAAAGTATGAGCAACCTAGACAGCATATTAAAAAGCAGAGACATTACTTTGCCAACAATGGTCCGTCTAGTCAAGGCTATGGTTTTCCCAGTGGTCATGTATGGATGTGAGAGTTGGACTATAAAGAAAGCTGAGTGATGAAGAATTGATGCATTTGAACTGTGTTGTTGGAGAAGACTCTTGAGAGTCCCTTGGACTGTATGGAGATCCAACCAACCCATCGTAAAGGAGATCAGTCCTGGCTGTTCACTGGAAGGACTGATGTTGAAGCTGAAACTCCAATACTTTAGCCACCTAATGCGAAGAGCTGACTCATTGGAAAAGGCCCTGATGCTAGGAAAGATTGAGGGTAGGCAGAGAAGGGATGACAAAGGATGAGATGGCTGGATGGCATCACCGACTCGATGGACGTGAGTTTGGGTGAACTCCGGGAGCTGGTGATGGACAGGGAGGCCTGGTGTGCTGTGATTCATGGGGTTGCAAAGAGTCGGACACGACTGAGCGACTGAACTGAACTGAGGGAGGCTTGGTGTGCTAGAGTCCATGGATTCGCAAAGAGTTGGACACGACTGAGTGGCTGAATTGATACACATAGAAGGGTTTCCCAGGTGGCTCTAGTGGTAAAGAATCCTCCTACCAATGCAGAAGTCATAAGTGACTAGGGTTCGATCTGTGGGTTGGGAAGATCCCCTTGAGAAGGACATGGCAGCCTACTCCAGTATTCTTGCCTGGAGAATCCCTTGGGCAGAGAAACTGGGCAGGCTACAGTCTATAGGGTCACATAGAGTCAGATATGTCTGAAGCAACTTAACATGAACGCATTCATAACTATAGAAAATTTTAATCTAAAAATGTATACTGCAAGGAAACTTTAAAAAATGGAATGATTCCTACATCCAGAACCAGAAAAAAGGCATATTGCTAGATTCCCAGAAATTCTCCCTGCAGCCATCAGCAATGATGTGCAATGTGATATGTTAGTTTGTATATTTTTGAGGTATACAGTGGTGAAATGATAGCGCTTTTACTCTTTCATGTCTGGGTTTTTCCGTCAATGTTATATTTGTGAAATTTTTCTGTGTTATCACATGCAGAAGTCATTCATTCTCATTCTTGTATAGCCTTATTACACACAGACTGTGAGAACGTTGCTTATCTAATCTATATCAAGGGTCAGTGAACCTGACTCATGTTTTATTGGAGCTGGGGCGTACCATTTATTAATATATTATGGACAGCTGCTTTTGTGATACAGGGCAAAACTGTGTAGTTGTGACCAAAATTTATGGCCTAAAACCCTAAAATATACACTATGAAATACTTCAAGGGCTTCCCAGGTGGTGCTAGTGGTAAAGAACCCACCTGCCAACGCAGGAGACGTAAGAGACAGAAGTTTGGTCCCTGGGCTGGGAAGATTCCCTGAAGGAAGTCAGGGCAACCCACTCCAGTATCCTTGCCTGGAGGATCCCATGGACAGAGGAGCCTGGTGGGCTACAGTCCATGGAATCACAAAGAGTCAGACACAACTGAAGCCACTTAGCACGCACACAAATGCTTCAAAGAAAAGTTTGTCAAGTCATGATCTAATGTGTTGAAACAAATTTGAACTTGTCCTGTTTTTACATAATTTCAAATAACCCAATGGTGGATATTTCTGTACATGTATTTCAGTGGACGTATTCATTCTTCACTCTTGGGCATAATTGTAGGAAAGGTATTTTGGGGTTCTAGAACATTTATGTCCAGCAATAATAAGGGACTTCCCTGGTGGCTCAGACGGTAAAGCGTCTGTCTACAATGCGGGAGACCTGGGTTTGATCCCTGGGTCGGGAAGATTCCCTGGAGAAGGAAATGGCAACCCACTCCAGTATTCTTGCCTAGAAAATCCCATGGATGGAGGAGCCTGGTGTCCATGGGGTCCAGAGTCGGACACGACTGAGTGACTTCACTTTCCCTTTCTATGGTAATAAGAGACTCTGCCATGTTGTTTACTAAGTGCAGTGGCAATTCTCAATCTATTGTCAATGCGTAAAAGCTACAGCTGATTCATGTCCTCACCAGATACTGCACTTGTTTACACTTTGCCATTTGGTCAGTCAGTTCAGTCACTCAGTCGTGTCTGACCATTTGCGACCCCACGGACTGCAGCACGCCAGGCTTCCCTGTCCATCACCAAAGGCTGGAGCTTGCTCAAACTCACATTCATCAAATTGGTGATGCCATCAAAACATCTTATCCTTTGTCATCCCCTTCTCCTCCTGTCTTCAACCTTTCCCAACATCAGGGTCTTTTTCAATGAGTCAGTTCTTCTCATCAGGTGGTCAAAGTATTGAAGTTTCAGATTCAGCATCAGTCCTTCCAATGAATATTTAGGACTGATTTCCTTGAGGATGAACTGGCTGGATCTCCTTGCATGATACAATTTCTAACATTTTATTTAAGTTTTATTTACTTCAGTGCTAAATATTTGCATATCAACGTTTGTGATGAGTCTATGAGTTTCTGAATCTGAATAACAGAACACACAAAAGGGTCACATTTGAAAATATTTGCCCTTCTGAAACTTATACTACTTAGATGGCTTCATGTCACCACTACTTTGGGTTAAACAGATTACATGTATCAAACAATTTCTTGTTTGAATATGAAGTGATTCTTTTTTTCTGTTTTTGCAATTTTCAAGTCCTTTCCAGTACTGGGGGTGAATTTATACAGAGGCAGAGTCACATTTTGTAGAGACAGATTGTACCAGCTGGAAAGGACCTTAGAAGTAATCTAGCTGAGGCCTGTATTTAACTTCAGGGAACCTGAGGGACAGAAAGGAAGAGTGATGTGTTAAATTTAGGGTGGACTTGCTGTCTGGGCCATGGCATGTTTCTAACTAAGGAGAGAGATGTCCAGGGAGGTTCAACGTTGCTGCCTCTCACTGTGACACAGACCCTCTACTGAACATTATTACTGCACGATTCATAATGAATATACTTGTGCAACCCACAATTAGTATGCCTCTATCTGTCCTCTGTGTTAGACATTTACCCAAATCTAGCATTGTTTTTGCCATATTTACACTTCGTTATTTCAGTGGCAAGGATGAAGGAAGAGGTCAAGATATATGACTATAATATTAACACATGACACACTCATTGATAAGTTGCATTTGGACAATGATATTTACCATCACACATTGCACTGGTTGTGTGAGAAGAAAGTGGTGTTGAAAGATTAAACGGGAAAAGAATGAAGACTATTGAGATAGACATAGTGCTAACATTTTATATTAGTAAACCAATAATTAATGGCAAAACATTGAAACCATGGGATTCCCTTGTGGCTCATCTGGTAAAGAATTTGCCACAATGCGGAAGCCCTGGGTTTGATCCCTGGGTTGGGAAGATCCCCTGGAGAAGGGAACGGCTACCCACTCCAATATTCTGGCCTGGAGAATTCCATGGACTGTTTAGTCCATGAGGTGGCAAAGAGTCAGACAGGACTGAATGTCTTTCACTCACTCATTGACACCATATTTTATCTGACTTTAATACATTCCAGCCCATGTTTTCTGCCATGTTACTCCTCATAAGCAACAGTTCAAAACAAGTTTGAGTAAATTAATAAAATATACCAGAAATAGAAACCTATAAACCTTTTATGTTATAGACTAGCTATATTAAACTGTGTTTTTACCATGAGAACTCTTCTTAGTGTTTTACAAATACCACCATGAATAACAAAGGAATTTCATAGGCTTTATTTTTTCATTCTGAAATATTTTTACACAAGGACAATTTACAATGGCAGCTGGAAAATTTAAGACCATCTGAGGCTTTCAACTTTACAATTTTAATATGTAAATAAGAGTGTTCTTCAGTAGTTTATGATATTTCAAATATATGATGGGATTGTAGCCTAGCTTTCTCAGCAAACTGATTCAGTGTTTTAGCCTCCAGGAAGCCATATCAAAGTCAGATGTAATAGTCAAATATCAAGAAGTTATAGATTCTTACTTGTAGTGCAATTAACAAATGCATGTGTCTTTATAAGAACATTATCTTAGTGTCCACAACAATTTTATGCACCTTACAAAAAACTGTAAATACATACAATATGTATACACTGTTGTAAATACATGCAATATGTATACACTGATGTGAGATGTGTGTCTATGTGTGTGTGTGTGTGTTAAGGTACTTAACAAACCTTCAGTTACTTTTGTGTTATCGAGACATATGTAATAGCCAAAAAATGTTGCCTACTGTTTTTAGGTAAATTCATGTTTATTTATTTTATATCCCAGGGAAAATTCAGTGCTTGGTGAACAAGGATGGAATGTGCAGTTCTTTAGCAAAGAATGCTCACAAACAGGGTGATATCAAGCAATGCCTTAAAGGTGATTGTTTCTAAACCATAGAGAGGTGGGCATTTAACCAGGGTTGACGATGGGGAGGAAGGAAAGAGGATTATCTTGGCAGAAGCGCAGAAGAACTGACAGTTGATGACAATAGCACAATATTGTACATTAACAAGTGGACAGCTCTTCTGTGTGTCTTTAAAATCTAATCATTAGATATCTTATTTTTATCTAACTTTATTCAAGTGTAATTGGCTAATAACATATGCAATTATAAGTACACAGTGTGATATATGTATACATTGTGAAATGATTACCACAATAAGGTTGATTAACACAGGCTTCACCTCACAGTGTTACCATTTTGAGTGTGTGTATAGTGAGGTTAGTTAAGATCTACTTTTTTTTTGGCAAATTTCTTAAGTTTTCATTATTATTAACTAGAGTCATCATATACATTTCAGTTCAGTTCAGTTCAGTTCAGTCGCTTAGTCGTGTCCGACTCTTTGCGACAGACCCCCCTAAATTATTCATCAAATAACAAAGTTTGTACACTTTTACCAATATCACCAATTTCCCCTGCCTTTCAGGCCCTAGCAACATTCAACTCACTCTGTTTATATCAATCTCATCTTTTTTTTTTTTTTTTGACTGTAGCACTCAGCTTGCCAGGATCTTAGTTCCCTGAAGAGGGGTCAAACTGGACCCAGTTAGTGAAAGCATTGAGTTCTAAACACTGGGCTGCCAGGGAGCTTCTGAATTTGACCTTTTCGATTCTACATATATGTGAGATCATCATATGGCACTTATCTTCCTCTGTACTAATATTTCACTTAGCACATGACCTCACAGTTCTTCCATGTTGTAGCAGGCATGACTTCTAAAAGACAAGGACGTTTCCACTTCTGTTCAGTTCAGTTCAGTCGCTCAGTCACGTCTGACACTTTGTGACCCCATGGACTGCAGCACGCCAGGACTCCCTGCCCATCACCAACGCCCGGAGTTCACTCAAACTCATGTCCATTGAGTCAGTGTTGCCACTTCAAGATCTGAATAACTGTCAGATCTTCTGACTTCAACCTTTTCCTTTCCCAGATGGTAGTGGAGAGAAGGGAACCCTCTTACACTGTTGGTGGGAATGCAAACTAGTACAGCCACTATGGAGAACAGTGTGGAGATTCCTCAAAAAACTGGAAATTGAACTGCCATATGACCCAGCAATCCCACTCCTGGGCGTACACACGGAGGAAACCAGAACTGAAAGAGACACTTGTACTCCAGTGAATAGTTTTAGATATTTTTCTTTTGAAATTATAACCCTTTATGTTTTGTATCATGATGAATTTGAGACCAATTATGAATTACTTGACTGTTTTTTAAATTTGTTTTTAGTACTAACTTCAGTAGTGATAAACTATAAGATCTACAATAATATATAAAAAGGCTACAGGCTCAAAGATCACTGAGTAAATGCACAATAAATCTTAGTATAATTGAAAACAATGTTTCAATTAAACAACGAACAAAAATTACTACAATGGAAAAGACAGAAAAGCTTTTCACATAGACAAAGTGCCATATACATATATACATACATACATATATACATACATACATATATACATACATACATATATATACATATAAATCCTTAAAGCATAATGAAACATCATATGTATGGGGGAAACAAAATTAGGATTTAATACAAATATCACTTTAAGAATTTGATACGAGACAGCAAAAGAGACACAGATGTATAGAACAGTCTTTGGGACTCTGTGGGAGAGGGTGAGGGTGGGATGATTTGGGAGAATGGCATTGAAACACGTATGTTGTCATATGTGAAACGAATCACTAGTTCAGGGTCAATGCATGCTAAAGGATGCTCGGGGCTGGCATGCGGGGATGACCCAGAGGGAGGATAAAGGGAGGAGGGAGGTGGGAGGGGGGGTTCAGGAGGGGGAACTTATGTAAACCCGGGGCGAATTCATGTCAATGTATGGCAAAACCAACCAATATAATATTGTAAAATAATTTGCCTCCAATAAAAAAATAAAATAAAAAAATAAAAAATAAATAAAAAATGATCAACATACGACTCAATAAATTTTTATAACTTGTTCATAAAAAAAAAGAATTTGAGAAATTATTATTCTCATTATCCTATCATTTAATTTTAATAAATCAACAATCAGTATATGTATATGAATACATATGCGTACAGAAATGCCTAATACAAATAACTAAAACCATTTATTTTTCAATTTTTCCAGGGCCTGGTTCACATCCTTGTTCCTTAGGCTGTAAATCAGAGGGTTTAACATGGGAATCACAAGGGTGTAAAACAATGAGGTAATTTTGTCTTCATCTAGAGAGTACGAAGAACTCGGCCTGAAATACATGAAGAGCAGAGTTCCCTGGAAGATTGCCACAGCAGTTAGGTGGGAGGTGCAGGTGGAGAAAGCTTTGAGCCTCCCTTCAGCAGAGTGGATCTTCAAGACTGATAGGATGATATAACAATAAGAGACAAGGACTCCTGAAATGGAGCTTAATTCAATGAAGCCAAAAATCATGAATATCACTAACTCATTGACCTGTGTGTCTGAGCAAGATATCAATAGGAGAGGAGGAACATCACAAAAAAAGTGGTTAATCTCATTTGACCCACAGAAGCATAAGCGGAATGCTAATGCCGTGTTTATCAAAGCATCTATCATTCCCACCAGGTAAACTCCAGCCATGAGCAGGGAACACACCCTGCTGGACATGCTGACTGCATAGAGCAAAGGGTTGCTGACGGCCTTGTAACGGTCGTAGGCCATCACTGCCAGCAGGAGACACTCAGAATCTACAAAGGTACAGAAAACCAGGAACTGCAGAGTGCAGCCATAGGAGGGGATTGATTTGATCTTGGCAAATAGGTCCACCAGCATCTTGGGGCCGATGGCTGTGGAATAGCAGAGGTCGCAGAAGGAGAGGTGGCTGAGGAAAAAGTACATGGGTGTGTGCAGCTGGGGGTCCATCAGAATCAGGGTTATCATTCCAAGGTTTGCCAGAAGATTGATGAGATAGGCAGGTAGAAATATTGTAAACAGGATCACTTTGTTCTCAGTGTTATCAGTAATTCCCAAGAAAATAAATTCAGTCAAGGAGGAGCAATTCTCTCTTTCCATTCTTCTTAGACCTTGTGCAAAGTTTTGAGAAAGTTATGAAGATAATCACACATGCATGTTTAATGCTTCTGCACATCTAAAAAGAAAATCAAAAGGCAGAGCATGTTTTTTTTTCTTGTTTTTTTTATACTTAGAAAATAATCCAGTCTTGTACCTACTCTTTAAAGAGGTATAACTGTATATTCTGCGATAATAAAAGGCATATGAGGAAGACCTTTGAGAACATTTTAAGTCAATCTAGATGCCATTCACGAGGTTGCTACTTTCTACAAACACTTCTCTGAGCCTTATTTTTCTTATATCAGAGAGTAGAGCTGGATGATTTTGCCTTTCTTCAATTCTTTAAAACCACATGGAAGAGATACCAATGTTAGTGAGACCGGATTCTAAGACTTTGGACTGAGCTTTTCCTTTGTTTAAAAATGTTCACTTGAATAAAAAAAAAAAAATTACTAGTTTTTGACTCTCCAAAAAACATGATTGGTTTAAGAATGTTCTTAGTTCCAGGAACAGTGAGCCCATCATTGGCTAATAATTATGAAAATCATTATGTTACTGGTTTCAGCTTATCTTCTGTTTAGCATTTGGTGAGACATGAACTAAGTTATTACTGACATGCTTTCTGAAAATTTGCTATTGCTTTCCCAAAATGCTCATTACCTCTCTGTGGAGGGATTACTGTCTAGGATGACTGTTGACCAGTGGAAGGAAAGAGCTCAAAGGAAGTGAAAACAAAAGAATGGACCACATATATTTGCATCACTTTAGATTGTAAATGAATTTCAGTTTAATTGCATGTAAATTGGATAAGGGACAATAAATGCTTCTAAAATGCCAAGACCTTGCTCTCTCTGTTGTATTTATGTGTATGCTTGTGTATATATCTTAATGTAAATGAAAGCAATGGACTTTTTCTTTAGACCTAAGTAAATATAGTATGTGGTCTAGGTGGAAGTGAATTTGTACTTGTGTTTGTTTTTATTGTGGGATCTATGCTATAAAACAAAACACACTTTAATTTTTTTGTTTCCATAAAGCAAAACACACTTTAAATTCAAGTACAGTTGCTCAGTGAAAAAAGGAGCAAAGAATTTTGTGTGAACCAACAGAAAAATAAAATTACATTATGAATGTTAACAAGTTCAGACAGATTCTTCCAATTTTGTGAAGAAAATATTATTTCTGCCTTTAAATGCAGATTTCAGTGAGTAGGTAGGCATAAAGTCCTTCATTTACAAACTTTTATTTTCCCCCCAAATTTAAATATTTTATCTTATTTTTCTTCAGTTAGGATCTGGAAACGTACCTGGAAAGAGCAGGTCTTGGTAGGTGAACAGTAATGAGCATTTGGTCTTTTATTTCACCAGGTATATTGGGACTTAAATCCCTGTGCTATGGCCCTTAGGTTTTAGTGTTATTCAAACACTTCATTAATTATATTTCTGCTTCCATGTACTCCCCTGGCAGAGGAAGACATGGCTAGATAGCATCACTGACTCGATGGACGTTAATTTGATCTAACTGGGAGATAGTGGAGAACAGAGGAGGCTGGTGCGCTGCCATCCCTGAGGTTGCAAAGAGTCAGACAGACTTTGAAACAGAACAACCACCACAACATTCCCCTGTTAATTCAGAAACAATTTAGCAGAAGCGGAGTTTTTGTGCTTCATTATTGTGTCCAAACTGAAATAATGTGCTGTGCTCAGTTGTTCAATCATGTCCAACTCTGTGCAACCCCCGGACCATAATCAGCCAGGATCCTCTGTCCATGGAATTCTCCCAGCAACAATACTGAAATTGGGTTGCCATTTCCTCCTCCAGTCATCTTCCCAACCCAGGGATGGAACCTGTGTCTCTTGCATCTCCTGCATTGGCTGGCAGATTCTTTACCACTGAGCCACCTGGGAAAATAATGTAAAAAATAGCAGTATACCTGCTTTGAAAAATTTTCTACAGATATAGCTCAATTGTACAAAAAAAAAAGGTTTTAATGACCTGGATAACCATGATGGTGTGGACACAAACTTAGAACCAGACATCCTAGAGTGTGAAGCCAAGTGGGCCTTGGAAAGCAGTACTATGAACAAAGCTAGTGGAGGTGATGGAATTCTAGCTGAGTTATTTCAAATCTTAAAATGATGTGGTTAAAGTGCTACATTCAATATGCCAGCAAATTGGAAAACTCACGAGACTGGAAAAGGTCAGATTTCAATCCAATCTGAAAGAAAGGCAATGGCAAAGAATGCTCAGACTACTATGCAATTGTGCTCATTGCATATGCTTGCAAGGAAATGCTCAAAATCCTTCAAGCTAGGCTTCAACAGACATGAACTAAGAACTTCCAGATGTACAAGCTGGCTTTAGAAAGGGCAGAGGAACCAGAGATCAAATTGCCAACATCAGTTGTATCATAAAAAAAGCAAGAGAATTCCAGAAAAAAAAAAAAACATTTACTTCTGCCTCATTGACTATGTAAAAGCCTTTGACTGTGTGGATTGTAATGAGCTGTGGAAAATTCTTAAAGAGATGCAAATGCCAGACCACATTACATGCCTCCTGATAAACCTGTGTGCAGTCAATAAACAACAGTCGGAATCGGACTTACAGCAAGGTTGTATTTAGCTTGTACATGTATTTAGCATGTTTATTTAGCTTGTATATGCAGAGTACATCGTGCAAAATTCCAGATAGAATGTAGCCCAAGCTGGAATCAAGATTGCCTTAAGAAATATCAACCTCAGATATGCAGATGATATCATTCGAATGGCAGAAATGAAGAGGAACTAAAGAGTCTCTTGACGAAGGTGAAAGAAGAGAGTGAAAACGATGTCTTAAAACTCAACATTCAAAACACAAAGATTACGGCATCTGGTCCCATCACTTCATGGCAAATAGATGGGGAAAAAAGTGGAAGCAGTGATACATTTTATTTTCTTGGGTTCCAAAATCACTATGGACATTGAAATTAAAAGATGCTTGCTCCTTGGAAGGAAAGCTATGACAAACCTAGAGAGTGTATTAAAAAGCAGAGATATCACTTTCCTGACAAAGACCCAAACAGCTTCAAGCTATGGTTTTCCCAGTAGTCACATAAAGTTGTGAGAGTAGGACCATAAAGAAGGCTGAGGGCTGAAGAATTGAAGCTTTCAAATTGTGGTGCTGGAGAAGACTCTTGAGAGTCCCTTCAACAGCAAAAGGGTCAAATCAGTCAATCCTGGAAGAAATCAACCCTGAATATTCACTGGAAAGACTGATGCTGATGCTGAAGCTCCAATATTTTGGCCAGTTGCTCCGAACAGCCAACTCCCTGGAAAAGACCTTGATGCTGGGAAAGATTGAGGGCAGGAGGAGAAGGGGGTTACAGTGTATGAAATTGTTGGATAGCATCACTGACTCATGGGACATGAGTTTAAGCAAACTCAGGGAGATACTGGAAGATGGAAGAGCTTGGCGTGCTACAGCTCATGGGGTTGCAAAGAGTCCAACATGACTTGGCAACTGAACAATAATAACAATATTGGAAAGTGAGGAACACGTTTGAAAATCATGTATCTATATATCTGACAACTAACTTGTATCCAAACTTTATGAAAATCTCTCATCAATAATAAAAATCAAATTAATAAAATTTACTCAAAGGATTGGATTGATACTCTCACTAAGAAGATGTATAAATAGCAAGGTCCTGGATAGCAGTTTGCTTAGCATCTTTACTTGTTAGGGACATGACAACAAAGTAAATTAAAAATACTGATCATGCCTAATTTTCTGTTTTATCTGAATTTTCATTTAGTATTTAACAGGAACAAAGATTATGTTTTTATTTGTTTGGGTTACATTTCTATTTGTTTGTTTTCTGCATTTTTTTTTTTTTTTTCTGTAAACCCTGCCTGGAGAATCCCAGGGATGGGGGAGCCTGGTTGGCTGCCGTCTATGGGGTCGCACAGAGTCGGACACGACTGTAGTGACTTAGCAAGAAACTCATCAAGCTAAATTTCATATCATTAGTACATTTTTAATTTGGGAAAAAGATTAATAGGGACAATTGTTGATTCATTTTTTAATGTCATCGCCATTCTTGATGTGATCAACCCAATACTCAAACATCTAATGTATTACTGTGGAGATATTGTTGAGAAAAAGATCAAACCATGTTCAGTTCAGTTCAGTTCAGTCGCTCAGTCGTGTCCGACTCTCCGCGACCCCATGAATCACAGCACGCCAGGCCTCCCTGTCCATCACCAACCATGTAACTAATTGCTAATAATTTTCCACTGGTTAAAATCAAGACACTGATGCATTTATGTCACAAAAGAATTTCAGTGTAATTATTAACCTCTCTGGCACATATTTGCTGTATGTAGAATTATCCTTGATTATCTGATTCTATTTCTATCCAAATTAATTTTCCCTCAGGTACTTCCTGATCTTCTGGGATTCAAAAATCCCTCGAGTTGCATTTTATTCCACCAGAACCTGACTTTAGCTTTGTAACAGCTCCTCAAAACCATGTAGACTATCGTGCCTTCAATCTGTTCCCATGTATCCATTTAAAACTCAATTTGGGCAGCTACATTACAATTGTAAGTTGGATAAACTAAAGTATCTCCCAAAGGGATCTATGTCTCATTAAAAATGGAGACCTTAAATTATTGGAAAACATGTCTCAAGGAGAAAATGTGTTCCTCAGGTACAAACAAGTGAGAAAAAAACAATCTATACTTAGCATTTCTCTAGTGCCCCTGGTGACAGTAAGATTGTGTGTAGGGAGGTGTCTACCCAGAAGGTTACTTTTTCAGGACACAGTTGTCTGCTCCTCAAACTTGGAGTATTGAGTGCAGAGCTCACTGCATGACCGGGAACCAAAGTTCATTATGGCCCAGTGTTGGTGGGAGAAAGACTAGGAGAACCTGTGAAAGGACCCAGACGGTGCTGTTCCACAAACAGAGCAACTCTCCAGCATAAAGATTAATTATGTACTGAGATACTCTGTGAAATAATGCACTGCATCATCTTCACAAACGTATCAGCACTTATTTGCCCAAGAAACTGTTAGATCAAAAAAAATTAACAATCTGCAGTGAGCATACTTTGTTTATGGAAATTTTCTTTTTCTTTTTTTGTAGTCAGAATTTTTTATTCACTTTATTTTAGTTTTTATACACAAAGAAAAATCATGTTCATATCCAACATGAACAAAAACTTAAAAAGGCAGAACTAGAAGACATGTGTCCTTCACCAAAGCAAAGCTGTGCTAAAGGTTCCAAACATTTCAATTTTTAAAATAAATATTTTCATTTTCCGATGTCTACTTTCATGTCTTCAGAGTGTCACAAGGAAATTGAAGCTATCATGAATTACATTCTGTTTAGAGTCCCCGCTCACTGTGTTTGGTAACTGGCCATGCCATATCCAGCTTGGTTGGGAGGAGGTATTACAGGGGGAGGGGCTTGTCCTTGGGGAGGCTGAGCACCAAATCCACCCATCCAAGCAGCTGAAGGTGATTGATCTACTCCAAATCCCTGTTGATTCCATGGCTGCCCGTATACTCCATAAGGCGGTACTTGCCACCCATTTGCCATATACTGTCCATACTGCTGTGGGTTTCCATAAACTTGGCTCCACTGGCCCCACTGACTATAGTCAACCTGTTGAAAGTTTTTAGTCATATCAGGAGATTCTTTACCCCAATAGCATTTAACAACATGTCCTTCAATTGTAGTACCATTCACCGAAACAATAGCATGAGCCGCACTTTCATGGGTAGAAAATCTGACAAATGAATAGCCCGTTTCTGGAAAAACTCTGATTTCCATAATTTGCCCAAATGGTGAGAAGGTCTGCCTCATAAGCTGATCTGTTAAGCCAGAAGCAATTCCTCCACAGTACACAGTACAGTTTTTTGGACTTGACTGGTTTACTACATCTTCAAATCTCAACTGCTTAGTGTTATTTTCTAGGGTACTTTTAGGTGCAGGTGGTTTACGGGTGGCCCAGTTGGTTCTGATTTGACGACCACCCAAACACTGACCTCCCATATGCACAATTGCATTTTCTGCATCCAGTTTATTATAAAAAGATACAAAGCCATAGCCTTTGGATTTTCCAGTTGCCATGTCTTTAACTACTCGGGCATCTGATATTTTACCAAAGGGGGCAAATGCTGATTTGATATCTTCTGTTGTAATTTCTGGACTCAAATCTCCAACAAACACGTGGAAATGATTGGAAGTATCTTTTTTCTGGCTACTTAGTGTTGTTGCCCAGTTTACTTTGACCTCCGTTCCCCAAATTTTTCTCCCATTCATAGCAGCTAATGCAGCAGCTGCATCTCTGTGTTCATAAAATTCCACAAAGCAATATGGGTCATTGCTTGTATGCTCTGCGATCATTTTACAGCTTTTACAGGGTCCAATCTGACTGAACAACTGAAGAATAAGAACTTCTGTCACACCTCTGGAGAGGTTACCTACGTATCTAGGCTATAAACACCATATTTTCTGATGATAGAACCATATGTCTTAGCTTGTGTGTGTCAACCACTTTAAAGCCCAAACCAAAGATCACAGTGTAAAATAAAAGAAGGATCTCCAAGTCACCTTCAAATTTTTCATCATGTTACTTGCATCTAGAAGAAGAGAGTCCGGGGCTGCCCGTCGTCTTCCATCATGGTGGGTGCGCCGGAGCGATCCCGGGACAAGGGGGAGGGGGCAGGGAGGAAGGGGAGGGGGGGCTCCGGGCACCGGCCGGGGACACAGGAAGAGGCCCCGACCGCGCTCTCGGGCTTTCTCCCTCCAGCCCGCTCCGGACACTGCGCTCCAATCCGGAGGAGCAGGAGGAGGAGGAGGATGGACAAAATGGCCGCCGCCACCAGCCAGGCAGGAAACGGGGCCGGAAATTTTCTTTTTAGAGTACGATGCACATAAAGAAGACATTCTTCTATAAAAGTATACTACAAGGAAACTTTCAATAATGAAAAGATGCTAATCCCAGAACACCAAAGATAAAACATGCCTAGTGTCTCAGAAACTGTCATCCCACATTTATCACAAATTGATGTCCAATACAGTACTTTGTGCTTCCCTGATGGCTCAGTGGTAAAGAGTCTGACTGCAATGCAGAAGACACGGGTTCTATCCCTGGGTCAGGAAGATCACTTGGAATAGGAAATGGCAACACACTCCAGCATTCTTGTCCAAGAAATCCCATGAATAGAGGAAGCTTGTGAATCTGTGGGACTGCGAAACAGTCAGACAAGACTTAGCAACTAAACCACCACCACCACCACAGATACTTAGTTTTAATATTTTGAGTTATATAGTAGTATAATCATAGGTTTTATATTTTCATTTCTGACTTCTTTTGCTCAATATTATTTGAATGAAATTTCTCTACACTTTTGTATCTCAAGGCAGTTCATTCATCCTCATTTTACGTAGTTTTCCTACGTATAAAAGTACCATATAGTAATTTATGTAATCAAGAGCAGGTGTCATTATACTTGACCTATAAATTTTCATTGACCTATAAATTTCACTGAACATACCATTTATTTATATGCTATTCATGGTTGCTTTCATGATTCATGATTTCGTGATCTGAGGGTTGTGACAAAGTATATGAACTGTGACCTCTAAAATGTACATTATTTAACACTGCTGAAAAGTTTGTTAGGTCTTTAATGTGTTGAGAAAGTTGAGTTTAAGAAGAAAAGCTGAAGAAAATTTTAGTTCTATGCCATTACAAGTAAAGCAATGAAGAATCCTTTGTGTACATCTTTTGGGTGTCATAGTCACTCATTTCTTTGGGGTATCATTCAAAGAACTGCATTTTTTGAGTCATATGACATGTACATGTCCAGCTATATTAGACCCACCTTCAGGTTTTACAAAGTGTGGCAACAAGTCTTATTCTACTGTTAATGTGTAAAGTAATGGTTGGTCCACATCCTCACCAAGAGTTTCTAATTCAAATATTTGCATCGCGCAATTTGTTAGGTTGATTGGTTTGATCAATTTGATCAAACCAGTCAATCCTAAGGAAATCAACCCTGGATATTCATTGGAAGGACTGGTGCTGAAACTGAAGCCCCAATATTTTGACCACCTGATGCGAAGAGCTGACTCATTGGAAAAGACCCTGATGCTGGGAAAGATTGAAGGCAGGAGGAGAAGGGGATGACAGAGGATGAGATGGTTGGATGGCATCACCGACTCAATGGGCATGGGTTTGGGTGGACTCTGGCAGTTGGTGATGGACAGGGAGGCCTGGTGTACTGTGGTTCATGGGGTCACGGAGGCGGACATGACTGAGTAACTGAACTGAACTGATATTGTATTTACCTTTATCTGTCTGCCTTTTTAGCCAGCATAATGCATTTATGGTTCTTCCATATGTGGTAAACAAAGCATCCTGAATTCTAAGTAACACAGTCTTGTCCCTCTCAAGACCCATCTGATTGTCAGATCCTCAGGCCCACTATCATTTTATCTCCCAAGTAGAATAATTATTAGATCTAAGACTGAATATATCTATCAAAAGATACACTAGTTTTCGATTTTATTTTGTATTTAAAATCCTCATTTTTTATTTCATAATGATTTTGAGATTTCTTATAAGTTATACAGCTATTTAATCAATTAATGCCTCTTGTTAGCATTAGCTTATATTCATTAATATATCAAGTACAGTGTATACCATAGAGCAATAATTCTTAAGGTAGCCAATATATTATTCAAATGACAGAATAAACCAGCAAAATTTGACAAAATTAGAGAATTTTGGAAAGTTTTCAACAAAGGGAAAGCACCATATATAAATTCTTGATACATGAATCAAAGTATGCAATATTTCAGAACTAAAATATTTCTAAAACTTAGACTTTATAACAACAAATTCTCATTTGAACTATTCAAGACAGCTTTGTTTCTCTTGCATCACGCAGTATAAGTTTATAAAAACAAAAACAGCAATATGTGTGTACTTGTGACTTTGAGATTGTGTGAAATATAAACCTTTAAACTCATATTTAAAGTTTCAGCTTTTCCAGGGCCTGTTTCACATCCTTGTTCCTTAGGCTGTAAATCAGAGGGTTTAACATGGGAATCACAAGGGTGTAAAACAACGAGGGCATTTTGTCTTCATCTAGAGAGTAGGATGAACTTGGTCTGAAATACATGAAGAATACAGTTCCCTGGAAAACTGCCACAGCGGTTAGGTGGGAGGTGCAGGTGGAGAAAGCTTTGATCCTTCCTTCTGTAGAGCGGATCTTCAGTACTGCTAGAATGATATAACAATAAGAGACAAGGACTCCTGAAATGGAGGTCAGTTCAACACAGCCAAAAAAAATGAATAATGCCAATTCATTGACTCGTGTATCAGAGCAGGAAAGAGAGAGAAGTGGAGGTAAGTCACAAAAAAAGTGGTTAACCACATTTGACCCACAGAAACATAAGCGGAATGCTAATGTCGTGTGTATCAAAGTATCTGTCATTCCCAACAGGTAAACTCCCGCCATGAGCAGGGAGCAGACCCTGCTGGACATGCTGACTGCATAGAGCAAGGGGCTGCTGATGGCCTTGTACCGGTCATAGGCCATCACTGCCAGCAGCAGACACTCACAATCTATAAAGTTAGAGAACACCAAAAATTGCAGAGCACAGCCGTAGAAGGAGATTGACCTCTTTTTGGCTAAAAGGTCCACCAGCATCTTGGGGCCGACGGCTGTGGAATAGCAGAGGTCACAGAAGGAGAGGTGGCTGAGGAAAAAGTACATGGGTGTGTGCAGCTTGGGATCCATTCTAATCAAAATAATCATTCCAAGGTTTGCCAGAAGGTTAATGAGATAGACAATAACAAACATGATAAATAAGATCGTCTTGACTGCAGGCTTGTCCGTAATTCCCCACAATATGAACTCAGTTAAGGAGGAGCAGTTTCCTCTTTTCATCCTTCTGTCTTCTTGTCTAAACTTTTGAGGAAATGATCAAGAAAACGATACACGTAAGGGAACCACTTCAGGGTGCTGACAAAATATCTGCAAGGAAGAACACAATTTATTTCTGCAATGGTCTTTTTTTAAAAATATATTTTCAGCCTGGTGTCTCTAACATCAGTGTTTTTTGTACACTGTTTTGAAGATATGATGAGATATCAGTTCATCCAAATATCCAAGGAAGGTAGTGCTCAGAGGAAATGAAGCATTCATGACAGCAACCAGTCAATCCTAAAGAAAATCAGCCCTGATTATTCATTGGAAGGACCGACTGATGCTGAAGCTGAAGCTCCAATACTTTGGCCACCTGTTGCAAAGAACCAACTCATTAGAAAAGATCCTACTGCTCGGAAAGATTGAAGGCAAAAGAAGAGGCAGCAGAAGATGAGATGGTTAGATAGCATCGCCAACTCAACTGACGTAGATTTGAACAAACTCCAAGAGACAGTGAAGGACAAGGTAGCCTAGAGTGTTGCAGTCCATGGGGTCACAAAGAGTCAGACATGACTTAGTGACTGATCAGCAACAACATAGGCAGTGACACACTTCAGAAATTACATCTAGATTTGCACAGAAGTTTCTCAACTGCCTATCTCAGACATTTTTATTATTATCAGGTTGATAGTAATACCCCTTTAAAGAATGCCCATTGATCAAGTCATTTTCTGAGTGTGTGCCTGCATGCGTGATCTGTCGATAAACTCTGTTTGACCTGTTGCGTTCTCATAGACTGCAGCCCTCCAGGCTTCCTATCCATGGAATTTTCCAGGAAAGATTCTTATCCCACGGAGAGTGAAGCCTGGTGGGTTGCAGTTCATGAGGTCGCAATGAGAGAGACAGGACATGACGACAGCATATCCTCAGAAAAAGAGTGAGTGAGTGGGCATTCTTTAAAGAGGTATCTCTAGCTACCTGATAATAATAAATATATCAGAAATAGACAGTTGAGAAACTTCTATTTCCAAATGTTGTTCCTAACTAAACTACTGCCATAAGCTCTTTAATTTCTCTGAGCACTGTATTCTTTGTATTGAGAAGGATATTTAGATGAATTGACATCTCGTTACATCGCCAAAGCAGTGTGGAAAAAAAACACCGGTCCTAGAGACATCAGGCTGAAAGTATGTGAATAGCCATTTACTGTGCTGAAAAAATTCCTTGGATACAAAAATTTATTTTCATTATCATGTTGCACATAACACAGAATTTAAAATATTTATTGTTAGGTTTACAATCTGTTAGTATACTAATAGATTGCACTGATAACAATGAAAATAATTGTTATTCATCCTAGTCTTTAGTATTTAGTGAGACATGAAATAAGTAACATTGAAACCTTTCTCTAAAAATTCCTCACTGCTTTGCCATATGACTTATTACTGATTTATAGAGTTTCTGCTGCCAGCCAAAGGAGGAGTCTCTTGAACAAAGGAAAATCCTAAAATGAAGTGAAAACCACAGAATCTAACACCCACTGTTGCATCTCTTTGGATTTTAACTTTCATATTATAAAAGAGGAAATAGGTTTAGGGACAATAAAAGCCCACACGATACATAGGTTTCTCTGTCTAGTATGTATGCAGCATGTGTCTGCCATGTCTGCATGCAGAGCACATGTCTCTGATGTATATGAGACTAGTATGTGGGTAAGGGATTTTTTCTTTTCACCTTAGTAGCTATGGGGCTTCACATAAAGATGAATATGCACATTTAATTCTTAAATTCACCCCTACATTATATTTTAAATAAAAGAGAACAAATCCACCAAGCTCTCTTTAAATTCACCTTTATGCTACTCTGATTATAAAAGGAGTAATATCTTTCCTATAAACCTGAATCGAGGTAAATTAATAGCTATCTTATGGATATTAACAAGCACAGAATCTGCCAGTTCTGAGAAGAAAATATTGTTCTCTGTTCTTTAAATCGGGACCTGAAAACCTACCTACCTGAGATGAGCTGATCTTAGGTAGCTGAACAGTAAGCAGATAGCATTTTATTTTACCAGGCACAATGGGATTTAAATCCCTGGGCCACTGCCTTTGAGTGTTGGTGTTGTACAAACATGTCATTAATTATATTTCTGCTTCTTCATGTTGGCTCATGAATTCAGGGACAAATGTAGCACAGGATGACCTTGTTTACACCAATATTGTCATAAGTTAATCTAGCATAAGGGGGGCTTCCCTTGTAGCTCAATTGGTAAAGGATCTGCCTGCAATGCAGGAGACCGGGGTTTGATTCCTGGGTCAGGAAGATCCCTGGAGAAGGAAATAGCAACCCACTCCAGTACTCTTGCCTGGAAAATCCCATGGATAGAGAAGCCTGGCAAGCTACAGTCCATGGGATCCCAAGGGTCCTACATGACTTAGTGACTAAACCACCACCACCAAGGATGAAGCAGTGTGAGCAAATATAGACATGTTTCCATAATATATGATGAAAATATTTAAAAACCATACATTTGTATATATGACAAAGAACTTGTATTCAAAATATATGAACTTTCATCAATAGTAAAAAAAAACAAAAACAAAAAGTGAGCCAAAAAAAAAATTGAACAAATACTCTCAACAAGATGATAAATAAGCAAGAGATTAATGCTTAAGAATTTCGTTCTTATGTGAATCAGTAGGTATTAAGGCAGTGGCATGGAGAAGGCAGTGGCAGCCCACTCCCGTACTCTTGCCTGGAAAATCCCATGGACAGAGGAGCCTGGTGGGCTGCAGTCCATGGGGTCGCAAAGAGTCAGACGCAACTGAGCGACTACACTTTCACTTTCATGCATTGGAGAAGGAAATGACAACCCACTCCAGTGTTCTTGCCTGGAGAATCCCAGGGACAGGGGAGCCTGGTGGGCTGCCGTCTATGGGGCCACACAGAGTCGGACACAACTGAAGCAACTTAGCAGCAGCAGCAGCAGCAAGGCAGTGGCAATAAAGCCACAATAAGATAACATAACCTAAATGTTAATGGACTGAAATTAAATACTCACAACTAATTTTCTGTTTCATCTGAATTCTCATTTGTGAAATACACAGGCTTTTTCTATCAGTTTGGGTGTTTTCTCAGTTCTTTTCAATCTTTTTGTTTGTTTTTCTACTTTTTTCCTTTAAATCTGAGAAATTATTTATGCTAAAATTCATAAATATAGTACACATACAATTTTGTAAAAGTGATTCTCAATTTTTTAAAATGCCTTTATATATGTCATTGTTATTCTTGCCTATGAGGAGCTCAACACGAAAATGTCACCTGTAACCTGTGGAGATATCATTGAGGCAAATCTCAAACCACAATATGATTGCTAATAATTTCCTGCTGAAATTAAGAAGGGCTCCCACGTGGTTCAGTGGTAAAGAATCCAACTACCAATGCAGGAGACTCAGGAGACATACGTTCGATCCCTGGTTCAGGAAGACCCCCAGAGGAGGAAATGGCACCCCACTCCGGTGTTCTTGCCTGGAAAATTCCATGGACAGAGGAGCCTGGCAGGCTACAATCCAGGGGTTGCAAAGAGTCGGACATAACTGAGCACGTGTGTGTGCGCGCCTACACACACACACACACACACACACACACACACACACACACGATCAAGAAACTGATTATGTTTCAAAAGCATTTTGCTATCATTATTTACTTCTCTGTTACATATATGGTGTACCTACAGTTGTTCTCACTCCCCTAATTCTACTAATATCAAAATTAATTTTTCCCTCAGATACATCCCTATCTTCAGGGATGCAAAAATCCCTTGGGTTACATTTTGTTCAGCCAGAAGCAAGTGTTCATTTTTTAACAGGCCTGCTCCTCAAAAACATGTGGACTAACAGCTTTCTCGGAGAAGGCAATGGCAAGCCACTCCAGTACTATTGCCTGGAAAATCCCATGGATGGAGGAGCCTGGTAGGCTGCAGTCCATGGGGTCGCTAAGGGTCAGACACGACTGAGCGACTTCACTTTCACTTTTCACTTTCACACATTGGAGAAGGAAATGGCAACACACTCCAGTGTTCTTGCCTGGAGAGTCCCAGGGATGGGGGAGCCTGGTGGGCTTCCGTCTATGGGGCCACACAGAGTCGGACATGACTGCAGTGACTTAGCAGCAGCAGCAGCAGCAACAGCTTTCTATCGTCCCCCACATAAAGATTTAAACCTGAGTTTGGGTAGCTACATTAAAAAGCAGAGACATTACTTTGCCGACCAAGGTCCGTCTAGTCAAGGCAATGGTTTTTCCCGTGGTCATGTATGGATGTGAGAGTTGGACTGTGAAGAAAGCTGATCGCCGAAGAATCGATGCTTTTGAACTGTGGTGTTGGAGAAGACTCTTGAGAGTCCCTTATACTGCAAGGAGATCCAACCAGTCCATTCTAAAGGCGATCAATCCTGGATGTTCATTGGAGGGACTGATGCTAAAGCTGAAACTCCAATACTTTGGCCACCTCATGAGACGAGTTGACTCACTGGAAAAGACTCTGATGCTGGGAAAGGTTGGGGGCGGGAGGAGAAGGGGACGACGGAGAATGAGATGGCTGGATGGCATCACCGACTCTGTGGACATGAGTTTGAGTGTACTCCGGGAGTTGGTGATGGACAGGGAGGCCTGGCGTGCTGTGATTCATGGGGTCGCGGAGAGTCGGACACGACTGAGCGACTGAACTGAACTGAACTGAACTGGGTAGCTACATTACTAATTGCAAGGTGGATAAACAAAAATATCTCCCAATGGGACTGGTGCTTCATTAAAAATGGAGATTTTAAGTAATCAAAAAACATCTTAAGGAGAAAATGTATGCTTCCAATACAAGTGAGGGGAAAAAAAAGTCATTATTTAGGTTTTTCCTGGTGCTTCTGCTGACACGAAAACAATTTTATGTCGGCAAATACTACCCGAAGATGATCTTTTTTTAGAATATAAGGGTCAGTTCCTCAAACCTTGAGTAGTATGACACAGAGCTCATTGCATGGTCCAATACTGAAGTGCATTAGCGCTCCCTGCTGCTGTGAGAGTGACCAGGAGAGCCAGTGGGTGGACGAATGCAGTGCTGCTCTACAAGCAAGGCAGCGCTTTCAGTGATATAGAGATCAATAATGTACTGAGATACTCTGGTAATTATGCTCTACATCAATTTCATAAATCTATAAGAATAATCATTTCATATAAGAAAATTTTAGACTTAAAATAAATATTAATATTTTTTACAATCTCATAGAGAAAAAAAATAAAGTTGGTGATTTTAAAATATAATATACATACAGAAAAATTTCCATCTAAAAATGCAGGCTGCAAAAACCTTTCAAAAATGGAAAGATTCCTGCACCTAAAACCAAAAAAAAGAAAAACTGGGATGAACCAGAAGGATGGTAGGGGGATGGAGGTGAGAGGGGGGTTCAAGATGGGGAACACATGTACACCTAGGGCAGATTCATGTCAATGTATGGCAAAACCAGTACAATAATGTAAAGTAAAAAATAAATAAATAAATAAACTTGTTTGAAAAAAAATACTAGATTCTCAGAAACTGTCCGTACATACATCAGAAATTGATTTTCCATATGATATGTGTTTGTTTATTTTTAAGGTACATAGTAGTGAGATCATACAGATTTTACACTTTTATGTCTGACTTTTTTCACTCAAGATTATGTTGTGAAATTTTCCCATACTCTTGTATGAGGATGTAGTTATTCACTCTCATTGCTGTGTACTTTTCCAGCATATGAACTTATCATAAAGTCATTTGTCTAATATAAAGCGGGAGTCAGTGAACTTGACCTGTTAAGTTTTATTGGAGCTGTGACACACCATTTATTCATATATTATGGATGTCTGCTTTTGTGATAGAGGACAAAACAGTTTAGATGTACCAAGATTTTATGGTCTACAAACCCTAAAATATCTGCTATTAAATACTTTCAAAAAAGTATGTCGTCTTGATCTAATGTATTAAAAGAAACGAGTTGCTTTTGTTGTTACACTTCTGTAATCAATAAATGGTGAGCATTTCTGTACATGTCTTTTGGGTGCATATTCACTCTCTATTCTTGGACATACTTCTAGGAATAATATTTTTGGTCCTAGGACATTTATTTGTCCAGCTATTGGCGACTCAGACATAGAATTTTACCAAGTGCAGTATCAAATCTCAACCTACTGTCAAGGCATAAAAACTGTGGTTGTTTCATATCCGCAACAGTTCAGTTCAGTTCAGTTCAGTCGCTCAGTCGTGTCCGACTCTTTGCGACCCCATGAATCACAGCACGCCAGGCCTCCCTGTCCATCACCAACTCCCGGAGTTCACTCAAACTCATGTCCATAGAGTCGGTGATGCCATCCAGCCATCTCATTCTCCGTTGTCCCCTTCTCCTCCCGCCCCCAACCTTTCCCAGCATCAGAGTCTTTTCCAGTCTGCCACAGTAGTAGATACTTGTTTACTATTTGGTGTGTAAACAAGTACTTTTGCCATTTGGTAAATGTCAACACAACTCAGCATTTTATTTCACTTCCATTTACTTCAGCACTAATAAAGTTGGATATCTATCCGCTTCTATAAGTGAACGTTTGCAGCCTCACGCCATGAGCTACTCCAGAATTCGTGACCTCCAGAGGAGAGGATTTTGATCTGGAGTCAGAGAGGAGGCTTGATCACTTGAAGTTTTTGTGTAATAAAGTTTTATTAAAGCATTAAGGGATAGAGGAAGCTCTGACATAGACATCAGAAGGGGGCAGAAAGAGTGCCCCCCTTGCTAGCTTTTAGCAAGGAGTTATATATCTGTTAAAAAATCACCTCAAAACTGAGAGAGTTGCGTCAGGCCCTCTCCCACAACATGCATTTTGAGACAGCACGGGACACAACGTGAATCATCCCCAGCCATAAAACAATTGACATGAACCTTAAAGAAAGGCAGATTTCCAAGCAAATACATAGTTTCATTAGCATAGCTTAAGAGAGCATTCGCATGAGTAAGACATATGGATCTGTTGAGCCATTTTCAGTTCAAGGTTTGAGAAAAGTTAGGTCCAGGCTGAACCAGGGGTCTTCCTGACAACAGAGCATTTAAAACAAACCTTCTTTTAATTTTGTATAGAGAAGGAACAAACAAAACAAACAAACAAAAAACATCTGCCACTTGCAGTTTATTTCCTCTTCTTGGGGATCCCTAGCCTTCCTGCCTGTTACCCTCTCATAAGGAGTCCATGAGATGTTGAACTTGGATAACAGGGCATGTAAAACAGATGTTTTTAAAAGTTTTTGGCCTACTAAAGCTCACACTGTCTTGATGGCTTCATGTAACTGACATTTCAGGTTGAGTGAGTGAGTGAAAGTCACTCAGTCATGTCCAACTATTTGCAACCCCATGTACTATACAGTCCATGGAATTCTGCAGGCAGAATACTGGAGTTGGAAGCCTTTCCCTTCTCCAAGGGATCTTCCCAACCCAGGGATCAAACCCAGGTATCCCGCATTTCAGGTGGATTCTTTACCAGCTGAGACGCAAGGGAAACCCTAGAATACTGGAGTGGGTAGTCTATCTCTTCTCCAGGGGATCTTCCTGACTCGGGAATCGAACTGGGGTCTCTTGCACTGCAAGCGGATTCTTTACCAACTGAGATAACCAGCCGATATGTTCAGATCAATTCTTTGACTGAATGTGAAGTGACTCTTTTTGTTTTTTCTTCATATTCTTTCCACTGATATGGATGGATTTACACTACTAAAGCCATATTTTACAGAGGCAGATCATATTGCCTGAAAAGAGCCTTAGAGGTAATATAGCTTAAATCCCTCTTCTACACAGGGTGATCTGAGGGATAGAGAGAAAGAGTGAGGTATTTAGATTAGTGTTCCTGCCTGGTTCAGAGCATGGTTCTAACTAAAGAGAAAGACATCCAGGGTGGTTAAAGATTTCTTCCTCTAACTTTAACCCAGATCAGATCCTACTACTTACTGGTATGGTGAACGTTACTGCTTTCCTATTTGTAAGGAGTACACTTGTACAGCCTGCAACAAGTATGACTCTGTCTGTCCTCTGCATTAGACAGTTCAGTTCAGTCTCTCAGTCGTGTCTGACTCTTTGCGACCCCATGGACTGCAGCACGTCAGACTTCCCTGTCCATCCCCAACTTCCAGAGCTTGCTCAAACTCATGCCATTGAGTTGGTGATTGCCATGTTTATGCTGAAGTATTTCAGTGGCAAGGATGAAGAAAGAGGTCAAGATATAGGGATTTGACTGTAGTATTAAAACATTACATATATCATTGATAAATTGCATTTGCACAATGATATTTTCCATGGGTCATTGGTGCATGTATGAGGATAATGTGATGTGAAGACATTAAAATGGTAAAGAATGAAGAATACTGAAATTGATAGGCTAGAATGAAGTTTGTGATGTATTGTTACCATTTTTTCACAGATTACTGTCAAGAAAGAAGAATCATCCTGCCCAAATTCCTATCTGAGTTAGAAATCATCTAAAAAATAATTTCCATAATTTCTCATTAATTTCTTCAATTTGAGGATAGGAAGCCTACTGAATCAGTAGGCTCTATTTTTGGAATTCCATTTAATGGGCTTAAAATATTCTTCTATTTACATATTCCTCACTGGATACAATAAAATGGGCTAGTATTCATGTTGAATTAGTCTTTAGATGCTGACATGAAACTGATCATATATATGAAGATGGATTAATTAGATCCATTTTTATTAATCTCTGAATTAATGGTAGTCCATCGACACCCTATTTTAACTATATTTCTGACTATTTGCTGCTATTTTACTGCTTATAAGCAACAAGTCAAAAGAAGTCTGAGTGAATTGATAAAGTATGCCAGGAGTACACATATTTAAGTCTTTTATATTATGCAAGAATTATCCTAATTTTGTCACTATGAGAATTTTTCTTAACATGCCATGCTGCTACTGCTAATTCACTTCAGTCGTGTCCGACTCTGTGCGACACCATGGACGGCAGCCCACCAGGCTCTCCCATCCCTGGGATTCTCCAGGCAAGAATACTGGAGTGGGTTGCCATTTCCTTCTCCAATTAACATGCCATAGTGCTTTACAAATACCACCCTGAACAACAGAGGAATTATGTAGGCTTTATTTTTCCATTCTGAAATATTGTCACATAAGGACATTTTACAATGGAAGCAAGAAAATTGAAGACCATCAGAGGTTTTTAATTTTATAATTGCAATGGATAAATATGTCTCTTTCAGTACATTATGGTATTTTAAATACATGGTCACATCTTAGCTTTCTCAACAAACTAATTTAGTGCTTTAGCCTTCAGGAAACCAGATCAAAAGCAGATGAAATATTCAAATAGCAAGAACTTAGAGCTTATTCTTTCTAGTGAAATTAATAAGCATGTCTTTATAGTATATTATCTTAATGTAAAAAACCATTTTATGGACATTCCAAACAAACGTGATTATGTGTTCAATATGTTAACTATATTCTGATATACATTTTTAAGCTACTTATCAAACCCTCATTTAATTTTGTACTACTGACATAAAATTAACAGTGAAAAAGTTTGTCTTCTGTTTTTAGTTTATTATGATTTGTTTATTTGGTCTTCCAGACAACATGTAGTGCTTTGTTTATATAATGCAATGCTCAGTCTTTAGCAAAGATCTCTGATAAACAGGGTGATATAAAGCAATCTTTTAAATAGGTGGTTTCTTGTGAACCACAAAGAGACAAAGGGGTTGTTTAACCAGAGCAAAGAGTAAGGAAAATGGGAAGGAATTTGGTGTGCAGATAGTCACAGAAGAATCGATAGCTGATGAAGCACTGTGATGTACTTTACCAGGATTCTGTCCACTGGCCCTTAACTTCTTTTACTCTTTTATTTTAAACTGTGTTTAGATAAAATTGACAAACAGCATGCTTATGATATAGAGCATGAAGATTTAATATAAGTTACATTCTGAAATAATTACTACAATAAAGTTAGTTAACACATTCATCAATTTACACAGCTCTCATTTTGAGTGTGCATACCATGAAAACCTTTAAGAACTGCTCTCAGCAGTTTTCAGTCTTGCAATGAACACCTGTTAACTAGCCACAGTGCACATGAGACCCCATGACTTATTCATTGAGTAACAGAAAGTCTGTAAACTTTGACCAACATCACCCATTGCTCCCCCCTTCCAGCCCGTAGCAATAGCCAATCTATTCTCTATTTCTATGTGCTTGACCAGTTGGAGCCGACGTGTTTGTAAGACCCATACAGTACTTTCTTCCTCTGAATGAATTATTTCACTTAGCATATGCCCCTCACGGCTCTTCCATATTGTAGCCAATATGACTTCTTCTAACAGGCATGGACTCGTACACTTCAAGATTTGACTAACTGTCATATCCTCTGCCTGCTATTTTTTCATCTCCCAAATTGAATCCTTTTCTGATTTGACTGAATATCCAAAGATGCCTTTCCTTTAGACTTTTTTAGATATTTTTACTTTTGAATAATAGACCACTATGTGTTATCTCATGATGAATTTCAGAATTACTTGACAGTTTAGTTAATACATTATTAATAGTAGCTTATATTTAGTAGTATTTAAACTGCAAGATGTATCGTAGTGCATAAAGAACCGAAAAGCTCAAGATGGGGAACACATGTACACCCGGGGCAGTTTCATGTCAATGTATGGCAAAAGCAATACAATAATGTAAAGTAATTAGCCTCCAATTAAAATAAATAAATAAATAAATACTAAAAAAAGATCAATGAACAAAATGCATTATATATCGTAGTGTAATTTAAATAGTGCTTGACTAAAAACTGAACAAAACTAACATATTTAAAAAGTCAGAAAAGTTTTTCCCAGAAACTAATGCCATATACAAATTCTGGAACTGTAAAGAAGCATGACAGGTGGGGGAAATAGCAACATACTTTAAATAGAAATTATGTTTCTCATGTAACTTACCATTTAATTTTAATAAATCAACAATCACCATATATGTATGGATGGGTATGTGTGCACATACACAAAATATAAATTTTTAAAGCCATTTATTTTTCAATTTTTCCAGGGCCTGTTTTACATCCTTGTTCCTTAGGCTGTAAATCAGAGGGTTTAACATGGGGATCGCAAGGGTGTAAAACAAAGAGGTCATTTTGTCTTCATCTAGAGAGTACGAAGAACTCGGCCTGAAATACATGAAGAGCATTGTTCCCTGGAAGATTGCCACAGAAGTTAGGTGAGAGATGCAGGTAGAGAAAGCTTTGAACCCGCCTTTGGCCGAGTGGATCTTCAAGACTGATAGGATGATATAACAGTAAGACACAAGGACTCCTGAAATTGTACTCAGTTCAATGAAGCCAAAAGCAGTAAATATCAGTAACTCATTGACCTGTGTGTCTGAGCAAGATAGTAATAGAAGAGGAGCAACATCACAAAAAAAGTGGTTAATCTCATTTGACCCACAGAAGCATAAGCGGAATGCTAATGTCATGTGTATCAAAGTCTCTGCTATACTCACCAGGTAAACCCCGGCCATGAGCAGGGAGCACACCCCACTGGACATGCTGACTGCATAGAGCAAGGGGCTGCTGACGGCCTTGTACCGGTCATAGGCCATCACTGCCAGCAGCAGACACTCACAATCTATAAAGGTATAGAGCACCAATAATTGCAGGGCACAGCCATAGAAAGGAATTGATTTGTTCTCAGCCAATAGGTCCACCAGCATCTTGGGGCCAACTGCTGTGGAAATGCTGAGGTCACAGAAGGAGAGGTGGCTGAGGAAAAAGTACATGGGTGTGTGCAGCTGGGGGTCCGTCAGAATCAGGGTTATCATTCCAAGATTTGCCAGAAGAGTGATGAGATAGACAAGGAGAAACATGGTAAATAGAATCACTTTGGTCTTGGTATTATCAGTAATTCCCAAGAAAATGAATTCAGTTACAGAGGAGCAATTCCCTGTGTCCATTCTCTTTTGTTCTTGTGTAAACTTTTGGAGAAAATGATCAAGAAAATGATACTTGCGTGTGTAACACTTTTCAGCATCTACAAAATGTCAAAAGACAGAATCTTTTTTCTGTGTCTTTTTATACTTAGAAAATTATTCAGTCATGCACCCACTATTTAGAGAGGCATGGCTCTCTATTCTGCAATAATAAAAAAGTATCTGAAAAAGAACTTTGAGAAATTGGATGTAAATCTAGATGTCATTCATGAGGTTTTTTACTTTCTATAAGCTCTTCTCTGCATGTTAGTTTCTTCATCCCAGGGAGTAGATTTACAGAAATTTAACTCTTTACCTCTTGAGAAAAATCTAGAAGAGACACCAGTGTTAGAGAGACCAGACTGTAAGACATAAGAACTGAGCATTTATGAGGGCTGAAAATATTCACTTAGGTACAAAAAGCGAAAACAATTTTTATGTTTCTCCTAAACTGGCTGTATACTTGTATACTCATTGCTTTTCCTTTTTATGTAAAGTCTACTACATTAGCCTCCAATTAAAATAAATAAATTTAAAAAAAGGCCTCAGTGGATAATGTTTTCCATATCCTGTAGGTTTTAAGACTTTGTATTTTTGTTATCTTTCTGTCATGATGTTGTTTTTAAATGCCATGTACTCAGTGAGTGATATAAACACATTGTAAATTTCAGTTTTCTAATAAAAATTTTTGAAAATTAAAAAGAAGAAGAAAAAAAGAATGATTGGTTTCAGAGAATTTGACTTAGTTCCAGAACAGTGAGTATATCAATGACTAGTAAAAAAATTATTATACTCCTGGTGTTAGTTTATGTTATGATCAGTATTTGTTTGGACATGAATTAAGTATTAATGACCTGATTTTCTAGAAATTTATTCTTGCTTCCCCACAGTGCTCATTACCTCTTTGTGGAGTGGCAGTTGTCAAAAGGTGAATCTCTTAACAAGTGGAAATAAAGTGCTGAAAGGAAATGAAAACAACGGAATTCATTGTATGATTCGCATCACTTTAGATTTTAAATGGCCTGTTAGTTACTAAAGCGGAAATAAGATGAGGGGCAATAATGTTCCTAAAATGCATAGACTTTCCTCTTTGTTATATGTGTGTATGTGTATACATTTCAATGTTTATAAGAATAGGATGGAAGCAATGAACTTTTCCCCCCTCAGACCTAAGTAAACATGGCACTTGGTTCACATGGATATGAATTTGTACATGTTTTTATTTTTATTGCGGTACCTGTTCTGTTCTGTCCCGTCGCTCAGTCGTGTCCGACTCTCTGCGACCCCGTGGACTGTAGCCTACCAGGCTTCTCCGTCCATGGGATTCTCCAGGCAAGAATACTGGAGTGGGTTACCGTTTCCTTCTCCAGGGGATCTTCCCGACCCAGGGATCGAACCCGGGTCTCCCGCATTGGAGGCAGAAGCTTTAACCTCTGAGCCACCAGGGAAGCCCATTGCGGTACCTACTCTATTTTAATAAAACAAAACATATTTTAAATTCATGTATGCATTTTTCCAATGATAAAAAGAGTAAATATTTCCTGTGAAGCAAGAACAAAATAAAATAAATAAACAGTGGCATTGTGGATATTAACAAGTTCAGATTCTTGTAATTCTGAGATCGAAATATTTCTAGCCATTAATTTCAGGTTTTAATGAGTAGGCAGGCACAAAATGGTTCATTTACAATTTTTTTTTCCCTCAAAATGTGAAGTATTTTCTTCTATATTCTTTAAGTTAGGAACTGGAAACCTACCTGAGATGAGCAGGTCTTGGCTAGCTGAACAATAAGCAGATGGCCTCTTATTTTACCAGGTACATTGGGACTTAAATCCCTGTGTTCCTGCCCCTCTGCTTTGATGTTACACAAACATTTCACTAATTATATTTCTGCTTCTGTATTCCCCGCTGAGAATCAGAAGCCACTTAGCACAGACTGAGTTTTCATGCTTCACTACTGTCATCAGATTGATCTATGGTAAAAAGAAAGTTGCGAATTTTTTTTGTGTGATGGGCTTCCCGGTTATCCTGAAACGGTTTCGTCTTTCTTTAGTTAAAGAGTAAACCTACTGAAACTCAAAAAGATCCTCCCTGCATTACTTCCGTTTCGTTAGATTTGTTCATAGTGTTTTAGAGTCTCCTTCACATCTCATTTAAGGATATTACCACACTTGGTTCATGTTTTCTTTTTTACTGAAATGCAATGTGTACATTATAAAATTCACCCTTCTAATGTATACGGTTCTTTGCTTTTACTATATTTTTATTATTTTTAGGTTATCACCAGTATTTACTTGCACAACATTTTCATTATTACAATAAGAAATCCATATTTATTAGCTGTCACTTTCCCGTCCTTCCTCCCTGAGCCTGGCAACTACTAATTTACTTTCTGATTATTTGTGCTTTCCAATTCTTGGCCTCCTTTTAAACAGAATTATGCAACATGCTTTTTTTTTGGTTGTTGTTATTCTTTTCATCAGCCTTCTTGTCTTCATTGAAATATATTCAAGGTTCATCTATATTACATATTTATCCTTCTTTGACTTTTTGCCATACTTCATCTGTTTTGACAAAAAAAAATTAGCAGAAATATTGTAAGTCACTTCTGGGTCTTGTCTTGAAGAAGACAGTATGTGAAAGCCATGAATTACTATTACAACTAGCCACGTGATTAAACAGTGTGGCACATTCTGAGATTACACGAACCGAAAGGGAGTATTTAAGTCCATCTTCTAGACATTCTCATCTAGTGTCAATTATTAAAGAACTTGCAACCTAGCCAGTCTCTCCACTGAATATTTCATGCAACCTCAGTAAACACGAGAAAGAACAAAATAAGGAGTCAGTGGTCATTCTCTTAAGCTATTTGGTTTTGAAATACAGTTTATGTAGGAAGAGCTAACTAGAACAGTGTGCAAAAATAAATCAGAGAAACAAGCTTTTGAATATATATAAATGCATGCATATTCAAGGGTTTCCCAGGTGACTCAGTAGAAAAGAATCTGACTGTCTAGCAGGAGATGTGGGTTTGATCCTTGGGTTGGGAAGAGCCCCCTGGAGTAGAAAATGGCAATCCACACCAGTATTCTTGCCTGGGAAATTTGGGCAGAGGAGCCTGCCAGGCTACCATCCATGGGGTCACAAAGAATCAGACATGACTGCGCATACGTGGTCAATGGTCACTCTCAAGTTATCTAGTTTTGAAATGCAGTTTATGTAGCAAAAGATAAGTGGAACATTGTGCAAAAATAAATCAGAGAAGCAAGCTTTTGAATATATATATAAATGCAAGTATATTCAAAGATTGAGGAAAAATGTTTGAAAACTATACACACACACACACACACACACACATATATAATCTGACAAAGAACTTGTAGCCAAAGTATATGAAGAGTCCTCACAGACAGTGAGACAACAAACAATCTAATAAAAATTGAACAAAGAGTTTGAACAAATTAAGTCTCATCAAGAAGATATACACAAAGAAACCGACTTCAGACCCAAAGACACATACAGACTGAAAATGAGTGGATGTAAGAAGGTAGTCTGTGCAAATGAAAATCAAAAGAAAGCTGGAAAAGCAATACTCATATCAGACAAGATAGACTTTAAAGAATGTTAAAAGAGACAAGGAAAGACACTACACAATGAACATGAAGAAGACATAACAATTATAAATATATATGCACCCAACACAGGAACACTTCAATATATAAGGCAAGTGCTAATATCTATAAAAGGGGAAATTGGCAGTAACTCAACAATAGTGGGGGACTCTAACATTCAAATTAAACCAATGGATGAATCACCCAGGCAGAAAATTAATAAGTAAACCAACTCTGATCGCCGAAGAATCGATGCTTTTGAACTGTGGTGTTGGAGAAGACTCTTGAGAGTCCCTTATACTGCAAGGAGATCCAACCAGTCCATTCTAAAGGAGATCAATCCTGGATGTTCATTGGAGGGACTGATGCTAAAGCTGAAACTCCAATACTTTGGCCACCTCATGAGACGAGTTGACTCACTGGAAAAGACTCTGATGCTGGGAAAGGTTGGGGGCGGGAGGAGAAGGGGACGACGGAGAATGAGATGGCTGGATGGCATCACCGACTCTGTGGACATGAGTTTGAGTGAACTCCGGGAGTTGGTGATGGACAGGGAGGCCTGGCGTGCTGTGATTCATGGGGTCGCGGAGAGTCGGACATGACTGAGCGACTGAACTGAACTGAACTGAACTGAACTCTTAAATAACACAATAGACCAGATAGATTTGATATTTGTAGGACATTCCATCTGAAAGAAGCAGAATACACATTCATCTCAAGTAAACATGGAACATTTTCCACAATAGATCATATCATGGATAAAAACCAAGACTTAGTAAATTTTTAAAAATTGAAATAATAACAAGCATCTGTTTCCAATGACAATATGAGAAATCCATTACAAGATAAAGCTGTAAAAAACACAAACATATGGAGGCTAACTATATGTGACTAAACAACCAATATCACTGAAGAAAACAAAGAGGAAATCAAAAAATACCTAGAGACAAATGACAACAAAACATGATAATCCAAAACCTAAGGTGCACAGCAAAAGCAGTTCTAAGAAGAAAACTTATTGTAATACAGTCCTTCCTCAGGAAACAAGAAAAATCATAAATAAACAACCTTACATCTAAAGCAACTCAGTTCAGTTCAGTTCAGTCACTCAGTCGTGTCTGACTCTCCGCGACCCCATGAATTGCAGCATGCCAGGCCTCCCTGTCTATCACCAACTCCCGGAGTTCACCCAAACTCATGTCCATCAAGTCGGGGATGCCATCCAGCCATCTCATCCTCTGTCATCCCCTTCTCCTCCTTCCCCAATCCCTCCCAGCATCAGAGTCTTTTCCAGTGAGCCAACTCGTCGCATGAGGTGGCCAAAGTATTGGAGTTTTAGCTTTAGCATCAGTCCTTCCAATGAACACCCGGGACTGGTCTCCTTTAGGATGGACTGGTTTGATCTTCTTGCAGTCCAAGGGACTCTCAAGAGTCTTCTCCAACACCACAGTTCAAAAGCATCAATTCTTCGGCGATCAGCTTTCCTCACAGTCCAGCTCTCACATCCATACATGACCACTGCTAGCTTCAAAACAGGAGCTAACATTGCCTTATACACATGTGTACAGTTATAACTAAAACAACAAAAGAGCATAATTGTCCTATAAATCTGTGTCTCTTTTGCTGTCTACTCTGTGGGAGAGGGCGAGGGTGGGATGATTTGGGAGAATGGCATTGAAACATCTATATTATCATATGTGAAACGAATCGCCAGTCCAGGTTCAATGCATGATACAGGATGCTCAGGGCTGGTGCACTGGGATGAACCAGAGGGATGGGATGGGGAGGAGGTGGGAGGGGGGTTCAAGATGGTGAACACATGTACACCCAGGGCAGATTCATGTCAATGTTTGGGAGAACCAATACAATAATGTGAAGTAATTAGCCTCCAATTAAAATAAATACATTAAAAAAAACTTTTCTAGATTATCAATAAAATCATTCATGTTATATACATTTTTAGGATTGCTGTAAAATTTGGAAGAAAATAAAAGAGCATAATTGTCAAAAGCACTTCCAGTGGACATATTCTCTAAAGGAGTTGCTGATGGCTCTTATGTGTGTGTGTGCTCAGTCGTATCGGACTCTTTGTGACCGCCTAGACTGTAGCCCACCAGGCTCCTCTGTTCATGGAATTTTACAAGCAAGAAGACTGGAGTGAGTTTTTCTTTCCTATTCCAGGGTAACTTCCTAAGCCAGGGATCGAACTCGTGTCTCTTGTATCTCCTGCATTGGCAGGCAGATTCTTTACCACCGTGCCATCTGAATGGAATTGGGAGGATACCTGTTAGTGATTCTATTGACAGACAGATGCTCATTTTCCTGGTGAATATCAGTTCAAAGGTTTAAAAATTATAGCACTTAGAAAAGGTTAAAAATATAGAGGATTAGGCAAGGCACACTAATGTAAATGCAATTGTGGAAGCTTTGTGTAATTCTGAAAGTAACTTCTAACATTTTCTTCACATTAAAATCACGTATATTTTATTTTTAAAATATGAATTAGCATAAGGGCATAGTTTGGAAGGCATGAAAAAGATGAAATAATTCAAAGCAGATTATTTTGGAGCCAAAATTGCTACATAGAATATAGAAATATGTACAAAGTAAAAGAGTTGAGACAAACAGGGAGATTCTTCTATAACATGCATTTAGGAAAAGTACTCAGTACATGAAAAATTTTCTTTTGGTATGATGATTGAAGTAATTCCTCATGAGGGTATAGTGGGCTAAATAAACATATTCCTAGTGTCTATTGATTCTTTGAAGTCTCTAGACTTTGCCAGGGGTTTTAACATAGGGCTATGACATAGGCATGGTAATATGCATTCGCTCTTTCACTTGCTCAATTCCTCCTTCAAATAGTCATTATTTAACTGCTACTGGTCAGTTTCCATGCAACTGAATCAAAAAGTGCCAACAGTAAGAGTGGAAAAATATAAGCTGTGATTTAGGTAAGGAATCTTGCATGTTTTAAGGCATATTTAAGCCAAAAGTCTTAACAACTTGAATTCTGTTTTACTTTTTCATAGAGTATATAATGAACATTACTCTTTATTCACAATAGAGGATTATTTAGATATGAAATATTGAAGATCTTTTCACTAATTAGCCCGCCAGGCTCCTCAGTCCGTGGGGATTCTCCAGGCAAGAATACTGAGTGGGTAGCCATTCCCTCCTCCAGGGGATCTTCCCAATCCAGGGATCAAACCCAGGTCTTCTGCATTGCAGGCAGATTCTTTACCGTCTGAGCCACCAGGATAGCCCAATAAATATTTAAGCACAGTCAACGGTGGATTATTTTAAACCATCTAAAGTATCTTATAAGCTAGAAATGGTTAAGTTTTTAAGGGGAAAGTATAGATATTTAAAACCTTTCTCTGATAACTGTGTGGCAAACAGTTAAAACATTTATAAATATACTCATCATTCTATACTTTTATTGTTTTCAGTCCCTCAGTGCAGTCCAGCTCTTTGTAACCTCATGGACTGTAGCACGCCAGGCTTCCCTGTCCTTCACTGTCTCCTAGAGTTTGCTCAAGCTGTTGTCCAGTGAGTCAGTGATGCCATCCAACCATCTTGTCCTCTGTGGTCCCGTCTCCTCCTGCTTTCAATCTAGATTTTAAGTAACAGTTGTCTCAAAGCTGCAATCACACCCTTGCTCCGAAGGCTGTATATCATGGGATTTAACACCGGAGTCACTGCGGTGTAGAACAGGAGGGCAGTCTGTTAGTTCCTGCAGAGTGACTGGATTTGGGCCTTAAGTCGGTAACGGCAGCAGATAACCAACAGGTGAGAAGAACACGTGGAGAAGGCTTTGGCTCTTCTGGCTGTTGGCAGCCTCAGTGCAGGCAGACGATTTTACTGTAAGAGGCCAGCATTAACATGACAGGCACCGCAGCAACCAGCAGAACTATCAATAGACCGACAGCTCATGAGCAGAAGTGTCCCCGCGGGCCAGCGCCAGAATGGGGGGTGCCACGAAAGGGGTTAATCCCATTCAAATGGCAGAGACGCAGAGTGAAGACCCAACACGTTTGCCCATCTGCACTGGGATCCCACTGACCCAGGAGCCCACAGCCAGCTGGAGGCACGTCTTTGGGCTCATGACCAGGGGACAGCGGCCATAGGCCATCACCGCCAGGAGGAAGCACTCAGTGGCTCCGAGGATAAGGAAGAAACACATTTGAGCCGCACAGGCCAGCACAGAAATGCTCCTGTCCTGAGTCCAAAGGTTCACCAGAATCCTAGGAAGAGTGATGGACACGTAACAATTTTCCAAGGAGGAAAAATTTGCCAGGAAAAAATACATGGGTTTGTGCAGTGCAGGGTCAAGCCTCATTAGTATTATTAAGAGACCATTTACAGTTAAGATAATGATATAAATGATGGAGAACACCCCAAATAGTAACCCTTGGAGGTTTGGAAGGTCAGAAAACCCCAGGAGAACAAATTGTATAACTGTGGATACGTTGTCTTCTGCATCCAACTTTTCATATTTCATCTGTGGGAATGATTCAATCAGAAGTACCATTATTTCACTTTTTGACTTTTGTTTCCTTATGTATAAACAGGATTCTATGTCCTCTTATTTTTCCAATTCCCTAAAGAAACAAAACCTATTATTAATAAGACCTGTGAAAGTGTAGAGAAATATATTTTCATTAATATTAAATATATTTTAAAGAAAACATATCTCTAATTTTCTTGAAGAGATCTCTAGTCATTCCCATTCCATTGTTTTCCTCTATTTCTTTGCATTGATCACTGAGGAAGGCTTTCTTATCTCTCCTTGCTATTCTTTGGAACTCTGCCTTCAAATGGGTATATCTCTCCTTTTCTCCTTTGCTTTTCACTTCTCTTCTTTCCACAGCTATTTGTAAGTCCTCCCTAGACAGCCATTTAGCATTTTTTGCATTTCTTTTTCTTGGGGATGGTCTTGATCCCTGTCTCCTATACAATGCCACGAACCTCCATCCATAGTTCATCAGGCATTCTGTCTATCAAATCTAGTCCCTTAAATCTATTTCTCACTTCCACTGTACAGTCATAAGGGATTTGATTTAGGTCATAACTGAATGGTCTAGTGTTTTTCCCCACTTTCTTCAATTTAAGTCTGAATTTAGCAATAAGGAGTTCATGATCTGAGCCTAAGTTAGCTTCCAGTCTTGTTTTTGCTGACTGTATAGAGTTTCTCCATCTTTGGCTGCAAAGAAGGTAATCAATCTGATTTCGGTGTTGACCATCTGGTGATGTCCATGTGTAGAGTCCTCTTGTGTTGTTGGCAGAGGGTGTTTGCTATGACCAGTGTGTTCTCTTGGCAAAACTTTATTAGCCTTTGCCCTGTTTCATTCTGTACTCCAAGACCAAATTTGCCTGTTACCCCAGGTGTTTCTTGACTTCCTACTATTACATTCCAGTCCCCTATAATGAAAAGGACATCATTTTTTGGGTGTAAGTTCTAGAAGTTCTTGTAGTTTTTCATAGAACCATTCAACTTCAGCTTCTTCAGCATTACTGGTTGGGGCATGGACTTGGATTACCGTGATGTTGATTGGCTTGCCTTGGAAATGAATAGAGATCATTCTCTTGCTTTTGAGATTGCATCCAAGTACTTTGTTTCGGACTCATTTGTTGACTATGATGGCTATTCCATAGAAATTCAGTGGTTTGCTAATGTTTACATATACTTTCAGTATGGAAATCCAATATATGAGGCAGTTATTAATTGATTCTCTGTTTTGTCAAGTATGTTGGCTGTCACAGAATAATGACCTTCAAAGACATCTTATTTTATTTATTTTTTTACTTTACATTAATATATTGGTTGGTTTTGCCATACATTGACATGAATCTGCCCCGGGTGTACATGTGTTCCCCTTCTTGAACCCCCTTCACACCTCCCTCTTCCCCATACCCTCCCTCCGGGTCATCACCGTGCACCAGCCCCAAGCGTCCTGTATCATGCGTCGAACCTGGACTGGTGATTCGCTTCACATATGATAATATACATGCTTCAATGCCATTCTCCCAAATCATCCCACCTTCACCCTCTCCCACAGAGTCCCAAAGACTGTTCTATACACCTATGTCTCTTTTGCTGTCTCGTATACAGGGTTAAGGTTACCATCTTTCTAAATTCCATATATATGCATTAGTAGTATACTGTATTGATGTTTTTCTTTCTGGATTACTTCACTCTGTATAATAGGCTCCAATTTATCCACCTCATTAGAACTGATTCAAATGCATTCTTTTTGATGGCTGAAAGACACATTTTGTAAGGAAGGCTGAGTGCCAAAGAATTGATGCTTTTAAACTATGGTGTTGGAGAAGACACTTGAGAGTCCCTTAGACTGCAAGAAGATCAAACCAGTCAATCCTAAAGGAAATCAGTCCTGAATATTCATTGGAGGGACTGATGCTGAAGCTAAAGCTCCAATACTTTGGCCACCTGATGCAAAGAGCCGACTCATTAGAAGTCCCTGATGCTGGGAAAGAGTGAGGGCAGGAGGAGAAGGGAACGACAGAGGATGAGATGGCTGGATGGCATCTCTAATTCTATGGACATGAGTTTGAACAAGCTCCGGGAGATGGCGAAGGATAGGGGAGCCTGCGTGCTGCAGTCCGTGGACTCACAAAGAGTCAGACACAACTGAGCGACTGAATAACAACTGTATATATATATATATATATATATATATATGTGTGTGTGTGTGTGTGTGTGTGTGACAACCTTGTGTGTGCATGCTAAGTCACTTCAGTTGCGTCTGGTTGTGCCACCCTATGGGCTGTAGATAGCCAGGCTCCTCTATCCCTGGGATTCTCCTGGCAAGAATACTAGAATGGTTTGCCGTGCCCTTCTCCAAGGTATCTTCCCAATCCAGGGATCAGACTCATGTCTCCTGCAGCTCCTGCACTTCTCTCAGATTCTTTGCCACTGAGCCACTGGGGAAGGCCATATATGACAACCTTAATCATTCTAAATATAATTAGTTCAATGAATCCACCTAGAAAATTTCACATCTGTGTTATTGCATGCACATTCACAAACTTTTTCTCTGTGTATCTATCATCTATCTAAATGCTTTAAACACAAAATATAAATATACGTATATAAATATGTATACCTTTGTGTGTAATGCTTATTATGGCAAAGCTCAATCATCTTCCTTTTTGAAATTTCAACATCATCTCTCTGAAAGTTTGTTTCATAATTTATATTTTTTCCAACTCTCCCCTTAGACCATATGTTCACCTTCTCTTTATCTTCCAATTCTATTATTCTATTTCTATATATGTTCTCTGCACTAATTATATGATAGTGAAATAAGCTTACATGCTTTCATGTCACAGCTAAAGAAATAGTTTATCGATATAAAGGTTACATATAGCAAAACACTATTCCAAGAAACAATTATACATATGATACCTATATAAATATAAATATGCAGATACCTTTAAAAGAAGGAAAGAAAAAGATGTCTACCATTATTCCCTGAATATTCTTTTCCAGCAAAAGATCCATAGCTATTAATACAATCCAGATGCACAATGAAGACATATTCACTTTTCACTTTCCCCGAATCAGGCTATTAATCTTGGAAAGACTTTGCACATATTATTGACCTTCCCATCCTTCGTTGTCAGTTGGCTTCAGTCCACAAAAGCAATAGTGTCCTAAAGTACACACACAGACACACACAGACAAGCATGTATACCTACATAAATGAATATCTGTTTCTGTGTTTCTAAATAATAAAAGCGGGTGTGCTTAGATTCTCAGAATTATAAGTGACTTGTTCTGGGAATAGTACAATGCAAAGTAGTAACAAAAGATTATATTGCTAATAAAGATATTTGTAATTTACAAAGCAGTGGTAGTATTTGCTCACATTCATTGTGCTTGAAAAACAAGTGATACAGATACAGATTCTTGGCAAGCCTTTGCCACTGAATGTGGTAACTCGTTTAGATACGGTTTGTTAGTTGCCAGGCCAAAGTGAAAATAATTTCTGAAGCTGTCTACTGACAATTCTAGCTTGTGGAACTTCAGCATCTACCCAAAAAGTCATAATGCGCCAATATATCACTCTTATTTGCCCTCAGTCTTTTCAACATATAATAGTTTCAGGATTTCTCCAACTTCTGCCTAGAAATGTTTCTGGCATTTTGTTGCTGTTATTATACTTCTCTTTCTTTTAACCTCCCCTAATGGAAATCAGTCGTTTCCATTAGATTTTAGTGGGTTATGTTGGCTGTATTATCTGAGAATCTTGGTGATTCATTGTTTACTTGGTTCTCAATAAGAGTTGGTGCTTCCTTCTTCACTTTATTATCAGAATTGGTCACAGGTCATCTGGTTGTTTTTTCCCAAGGAGAAAGTGGTACTGCACCTCCATATACATCTGGAAATAGCCAGCTCCATATAAACGTGAACAGAACTGACATATATTTTTATGGGAATAAACTTTAAAAGCAACGGTTCAAGCTTCATCATATTTTTTAACTTTGAGTAATGGAAAAGACTCTGATGTTGGGAAAGGTTGGGGGTGGGAGGAGAAGGGGACGACAGAGAATGAGAGGGCTGGATGGCATCACCGACTCTGTGGACATGAGTTTGAGTGAACTCCGGGAGTTGGTGATGGACAGGGAGGCCTGGCGTGCTGTGGTTCATGGGGTCGTGGAGAGTCGGACACGACTGAGTAACTGAACTGAACTGAACTGAATGGTGACAGGTCATATTTCTGCAATGATCTGTTGTCTGTCTTTATGAAGGATTATTATATATACATGGAATTTTGAAAAATATGTAACTACAGAAATAGCACACACAACTAATAATTGTGATTTTCCTTGTCCAGAATGAATACAAATGTATTGTTTGATTTTGATTACCTGAATAGCACAAGCTTATTTTAATAAACCGCACAATTTCAATAAAACAAAGGGAAAAATAGAATGATTTACTCTGTGATTTCTGTAATTAACTATGATGACTTTTGTACTGGCCGTTTCTAATATGTGTGTGTGTAAGGTTTAACGTGTACAATACTTGTGCTTTTATAGCAGATACTTACTTTTACAAAAATTTAAATCCTTTCCTCTTTCCCCTAACTTTCCTATCCCCACTATCATCTCTAAGAAAATATATTAAAAAACCATGACTTATGAGTATTCCCATCACTTTTTCCAAGCTCATCTTATTATATGTAAAGATTTCAATAATATCTTTTGTTTTATCAACTCAACAAATCATATTATGGATTTAATATGATATACACATAAATGACGCCTAATAATTACTAATATCATTGTGCAACATCATTTATTAAACCACATTACCAATGAGAGGTACTTTTCACTCTAAGAAACTATTTCTCTGTAGAATAATTGCTAGGCCAAACTATACATAACATTTTAATTAATGTCCATCACTAACTTAGTTTTGAAAATTTCTGTGACAGCTCTATGGGACTGAATAATATGCTTTCCAATAAGTGATATAGCTGAGTCTGTATTACAACTGGGCCTATTATAGCAATTCTTGTCTAAAGTTCTTACTACAAGAGAATATTTCACAATAAAGTTATAGAATTCCCAAGCGAAGATTTGCTATTTTTTGACCCATACACAACTGTATAACTGGAGACAGAAAGGTTTCTCAGTGTTACAAGTAATTTTTATTTTGGTAATAACTACCACTTTATGCTGCACTCAATATGCCAGCAGATTTGGAAAACTCAGCAGTGGCCACAGGACTGGAAGAGGTCAGTCTTCATTCCAATCCCAAAGAAAGGCAATGCCAAAGAATGCTCAAACTACCGCACAATTGCCCTCATCTCACACGCTAGCAAAGTCATGCTCAAAATTCTCCAAGCCAGGCTTCAGCAATATGTAAACCGTGAACTCCCAAATGTTCAAGCAGGTTTTAGAAAAGGCAGAGGCACCAGAGATCAAATTGCCAACATCCGCTGGATCATGGAAAAAGCAAGAGAGTTCCAGAAAAACATGTATTTCTGCTTCATTGACTATGCCAAAGCCTTTGACTGTGTGGATCACAATAAACTGTGGAACATTCTGAAAGAGATGGGAATCCCAGACCACCTGACCTGCCTCTTGAGAAACCTGTATGCAGGTCAGGAAGCAACAGTTAGAACTGGATATGGAACAACAGACTGGTTCCAAATAGGAAAAGGAGTATGTCAAGGTTGTATATTGTCACCTTGCTTATTTAACTTCTATGCAGAGTACATCATGAGGAACGCTGGGCTGGAAGAAGCACAAGCTGGAATCAAGATTGCTGGGAGAAATATCAATAACCTCAGATATGCAGATGACACTACTCTTATGGCAGAAAGTGAAGAGGAACTCGAAAGCCTCTTGATGAAAGTGAAAGAGGAGAGTGAAAATGTTGGCTTGAAGCTCAACATTCAGAAAACAAAGATCATGGCATCTGGTCCCATCACTTCATGGGAAATAGATGGAAAAACAGTGGAAACAGTGTCAGACTTTATTTTTTGGGGCTCCAAAATCCCTGCAGATGCTGATTGCAGCCATGAAATTAAAAGACGCTTGCTCCTTGGAAGGAAAGTTATGACCAACCTTGATAGTATATTAAAAAGTAGAGACATTACTTTGCCAACCAAGGTCCATCTAGTCCAGGCAATTGTTTTTCCCATGGTCATGTATGGATGTGAGAGTTGGACTGTGAAGAAAGCTGATCGCCGAAGAATCGATGCTTTTGAACTGTGGTGTTGGAGAAGGCTCTTGAGAGTCCCTTATACTGCAAGGAGATCCAACCAGTCCATTCTAGAGGAGATCAATCCTGGATGTTCATTGGAGGGACTGATGCTAAAGCTGAAGCTGAAATACTTTGGCCACCTCATGCGACGAGTTGACTCACTGGAAAAGAGTCTGATGCTGGGAAAGGTTGGGGGCGGGAGGAGAAGGGGACGACGGAGAATGAGATGGCTGGATGGCATCACCAACTCTGTGGACATGAGTTTGAGTGAACTCCGGGAGTTGGTGATGAACAGGGAGGCCTGGCGTGCTGTGATTCATGGGGTCGCGGAGAGTCGGACACGACTGAGCGACTGAACTGAACTGAACTGAACCACTTTATAGACAGATAAATTGAGTTTAAGATAAATATTGAAAATTTATAACAAATATATAAGAAATCAAATTCTGAAATACCACTTATTTTTTCAATGAACTAAGGTATTTGCATGGCCATTTTCTCAGTGCTGTCGTGACATCCTTGTTCCTTAGACTGTGTATCATGGGGTTAAGCACAGGCGTCACAGTCGTGTCGAGGAGAGAAAGCACTTTGCCAGTTCCTGCTGAGCCTTGGGTCTTGGGTCTTAAATATGTGACAACGGCTGATCCGAAGAACAAGGCCACAAGCATAAGATGAGCTGAGCAGGTGGAGAAGGCTTTGCCCCGACTTGTGGCTGATGGCAGTTTAAGGATTGTGGAGATGATTTTGCCGTAGGAGAACGGTATCAACAGAAATGGAGCCATGGCAAACAGCACAGTAACTGTGAAGACAGCAGTTCATTCAGAAAAGTGTCCCCACAGGCCAGCCTGAGTATGGGAGGGATGTCACAGAAGAAGCGGTTGATGAGGTTAGAACCACAAAAGGGCAGAGAGAAAACCTGGCCTGTCTGGCCTATTTGGATTGGGATTCCACTGACCCAGGAGCCAGCCACTAGCTGCATACACACGTTGTAGCTCATGACTAGAGGATAGTGCAGAGGGCTGCAAATGGCCGCGTAGCGGTCAAAGGCCATCACGGCCAGAAAGAAGCACTCAGTGGCTCCAAATATAAGAAAGAAGCACATTTGTGTGGCACAAGCAACTAAGGAAATCGTTCTTCTTTGTGTCCAAAGACTCGCGAGCATTCTGGGGAGTGTAACAGACACATAGCAGATTTCCAAAAGGGAAAATTTGCCGAGGAAAAAATACATGGGAGTCTGGAGACCAGATCTAGTTTTGTTATCAGAAATATGATGCCATTTCCCATCAAGATAGTTATATAGATGAGCAAGAACAGTCCAGATAAAAACCTCTGGAGATGAGGAACGTCAGCAAAGTCCAGGAGAACAAATTCCATCTGTTTGGTGAGATTACCTTCTGGTGCTTTTTCTTGGTGTTCCATCTGTGAAAAAGGGTAAATGTATTATCTGCTTTTTATTTTTACCATCAGGGATCAGTGCCTCTTTTATAAATTGTATCGGGATATCCAGGGTGATTTTCATGATCAATGCAGTTGTTTCTAATTTAAGAATTTTATTATTTATGCATTTCTCCTTTCTCAGTTTATAATCCATGTGTTATCACCATAAACTCTCCCTTGAAATATCTTTTAGGGCATTCTTTCTGAATGCAGTCTGAAGTCAAAAAAGTTAGAGTGTTAGTTGTTCAGTCATGTCTGACTCTATGATCCCATGGACTGTAGCCCGCCAGGCTCCTCTGTCCATGGGATTTCCTAGGCAAGGATACTGAAGTGGGTAGCCTTTCCCTTTTCCACGGGATCTTTCTGACCGAGGGATCAAACCCAGGTCTCCCGCATTGCAGGTAGATTTTTTACCGCCTGAGCCACCAGGGAAGCCCCCAAAGCCCTGATCAGCACAGACATTGGACAAACTGATAGCTATTAAAGATAGACCCACAGTGTTGCTATGTGATCTCAGTTTTAAATACTTACATTATTTTTATTTATTTTTTAAATTAAAAAAATATATAAATACTTACATTATTTTGTGGCCGTGTCACATGGCTTATGGGATCTTAGTACCCCAACCAGAGATTGAACCTCAAACTCATAGCAGTGAAAGTACAGAGTCCTAATCATTGGACTGCTAGGGACTTCCCTTAAATATTTACATTTTTTGACAATTTTTTGTATTTCTCTATGATTTCACATACTTCAGTAGAACTATTAATATAACAGAAATTAGCTTCCTTATATATTTTCAGCTATGTATTTCAACTCTTCATTTCCCTGCCATCACTTGATGGTCTTGATCATACATGTTCTTATATACAATTCACATTTTTAGGCAATTTATAAAAAAAAATGAGCGAATATTTTATTTTATTGTACACAGGGGAAGAAAATACATATATTTCAGTAAGATGCTCTGTGGGGGCTATCAGAGGGTTTTACTCTGGAAAAGTTGTGTGGGAATAGATACAGAGGAAGCATTCAGAGGGTCACTGTGGGAAAAGAGGGGTTACCTGGCGTGTGTTCACTAGCTGTGTGGGATACTTCCTGTTACGCTTTACCCCGTGTTCTGTGTGCATCTCTGAGGTCTTGTTCCTCAAATAATAATAATAGTGATAATAATTCGATAACAGTTTCTAAACTCACTTTTCTTGGGCTAGGATATTGAGATTTAACAATGATGGATACATTGCTCATTTGCACATTGGTTTTGTGATTGCAAATCAGTGCCTATTTTTTAAATCATACTCAAGTTTGAATCCTAACTCCTTTATTTATCATTTGGTATATTAAGTAATTGCTTAAATTTTCTGTTTGCTTTCTTTTTTGAGATAATTAAATATGATATTATTGATAAAATTGCCTATCACTTTTAATATGTTTATGTATAAGTCATGGTCCTATAATTATAATTATTAATATGGTGTAAGTTCTTAAATCTTTAGTTGCCAGGGTTGTAACACACTCCCTAGAAAAATTGTTTTTGGTAGAGTTATTAAGTTACTCATTGATGATACTTTTTTCCATTTTTTCCTTTCATCAGAGCCAGGAGTATGACGCGGTCTTACCTAAATAAGGAATGACACTCCTCTAGTACAGAATCTAAGAGCACACATTCAGTTTCAGGGCTGATTCTGCATTGCACCATTGTTAAAATGACTGCCTCCTTAAATATTACACTCCAGGCATCACTTGACTCAACATGAGTCCCACCCTTTATGTTTCAAGTTTTTCCATGCAAGCATGGTCTAAATATAGTGTCATAGGCAAAAAATACAATCCTGACAAGATGGCCTGCAATTGAATCACGGCTTCACTTGCCAGCTGTTTGACAATGCGAATTGCTTAATCTCCCTGCGCCATAGTTCACTTGGCTGCAAATCTGACTTAACAGTTGAACCAACAGTTAGGATTGCTACATGAATTAATTCATTGGATACAACAAAGCAACTTAAAGTTTTTTGGCATTCATAGAAAGTCTATTTGAAAGCTAACTATTATTGTTTTTATTGAAAGCTAAATTTTATTCTTCTAAATTTCACTCTCTGCTTTAACAGTATGAAAAACTGCTCTCTAATTTACATTGGCTTGGTATCACATGGTTAATATGGGAATGAAATAAGATATTAAAACGATCATCACAGTGTTATAAAAATCCCAGACTTTTAGATGTGAATTCTCCATGAAATTTCTGCCAATAATTTAATAATATTATCACCTCTACTCTGTAGAACTAATAGGGAGAAAACACATGACTTTGTAGAACACAGTGCTGCAGTTTGGCTAATTCCTTTCATATACCGTTTTTCTTTCCCACTGATATTACATGTTCTAGGATCTAAGGACTGAGATCTAGAAAAATAGTCCTAGTTTTCCTGCTTGAAAGCAATATAGATCTTAGAAAATGCTTGTTTGCTTAATAAATTGTTCATTATTTGATTCTGAAATTGAGTAAAGGAACAGACAATTTAAAATTGTCAATCTTAAAAGAGAGGAAAAATTAATCTACAAAAGTAAAGAATTGCAATCTTTATCATTTTTATGAACAAAAGCAGTTAGTATTTCACTCATTACCTGAATAGAACTATTTCCAATGCTATATAAAATATAATTTCTAATTGTACAGATATGATATTTTCATGATGAAATCTTGTATAACATGAAATAGGTAAGATTGAGTTTGAATTTCTCAAGAGTAAAGTAAGGTATACTTTAAGTATGTTTGTATATTTGATAAAAATTGGTAACTCAATCCTTGAAAATAATTTAAAAACATTGTTGAAACTAAAGTTATCTTTATTACTTTATAAATTCTGAATTCTGTAATTTTTTTTCAAAATAATTGTTCTTTGAATTCCAATGGTTAAAACTTAATTTTATGTATTACATTATTTTCAATCTCTTATTATAATATCAAACTGAATAGACATAATGTTACCTTTTTTGTTACAATATGTGGGCTCAAATGAAGTTTTCTTTAATATTATCTATACCTAGACTTAAGCTATTATATTTTCTGGCATTTCAAAATGACTTAATACCATTATTTATGATAATAAATTTCATTTAATAGAGTAAGAAATATATAGAAGTTGCTTTAATGAACAAAAATATTTACTACCATGTGTAAAATTAATAATATACACATTAAAAACCTGTGTACATGATTAATTTTAAATTTAAAATAAGAATTAAGCCTTACTGTCATTTTCTTATTTACCTTTCTTACTTGAAATGTTGCTGATTTTTCTCACTAGAGAGACTTTGAATATTTACTGTAACTGGAATTATTTGTTTCATCAAAGTAATTCAACTGACCTTTAAATATTCTATTCTCTCTAAACATAAAGTGCTCTTAAATAAAAGTAGTTATCTCTACCCAAGGGATCTCTGCCACCTAGCACATTTAAATTTCTAATTAAAATCATCACTTTTTTTTCCCTTTTTTTTTTAATTTAAAAATCATCACTTTTTGAATTCTCTGATTTGTTGTATTTTTTTTTTTAATTTTCCCCAGAAAGCTCTCACTCTACTCAGAATGTTTTTTTCTTCAGCCTCTCTAGGGAATCGAGGACACAGTGCATTTTATTTCTCAGATGTGAACAGGGTGCTAAGTAATATTATTTGTGGGCTCCCCAGGCAGTACAGTTAGTAAACAATTGGCCTGCCGATGCAAGGGGCCAATGCAAAGAGGTCAATGCAGGGGATGCAAGAGACACAGGTTAGATCCCTGGGTCATGAAATTCATGTGGAGCAGGAAATGACAACCCACTCCAGAATCCTTGCCTGGAGAATTCCACGGACAGAGGAGCCTGGTGGGCTACAGAGTCGGACATGACTGAACACACATACTACACAATATTATTTGCGTTGATCAAATAGGCACGGATCCAGTTCTTACCTTAACTGTTATGAATGCATTATGCAGAGCCTCTGTGTGATATGTTCCTTGATTCCTAGTTAGAGGACAGATCTGTGTAATAGTTATAACACATATTCTGATGGCAATATTTTTTTTTCCAAAATTTATTTATTTATTTTTGCATTTCAATGATTTAATATGAACAATCAGAACTAATTAACAGTATAACAATATTTTACAACTGAAATAATTAAAATAAACTATAAAATTACTACATAAAACAGGTCTGATCTAGCTTATTTACTTTCTATAATCTCTTCAGTGCTGCAAAACCATTTATTTCTTTTTTTTTTTTTCATGTTTTAATAAACACTTCGTCTTTTTGTATTGCTTTCTTTTTCATCACAATAATAGAAATATAACACCATTCATCACTGTAAAACACATTTCCACATAAATGCTGATAAGCACAAAATATTTTTCATCATTTACATTTTAACTGTAATAATATATGGCAGGATTAAAGCTGCATCCATCGTGTGTCTAACTAACCTTGCTGTAATGAATTTTTAAATGTAATGGTTTCTATCACAAAGTAAAATCGTACATAATGTCTAGTGACACAGTACTCTGGTGGATGGGTGGTTTTGGAAAATGGAAATGCAACTTCATTTTTAATTAGATTTATAAACTTCACCACCTCCCCCTCCAGCCAGCTTCCCAACCCTCCCTCCCACCACCATTATTTATTTATTTTTTTAAATGAGGCTTTTAATTAATGTTTGACAGAGCTGATTCAAGTTGAACAGACTAAATTTCTTTAAACAAACTTACTTATACTCCAGAGTCCTTTAAAAACTTAATAGCATTTATACATTGAAGGTATTTGATTTTCTTGTAACTAGCACTTCAAATGCAACAAGCATTTGAAGCAACAAGCATTTGACCCAACAAGTAAAACTTTCTACAGTTCATAACTTTTATAAATAAAATAAATTAAATGTACAGTGAATAAGTTCTCTGAAATATTTCAATATTTCTGCAGGTTTAGTAACATCATAAAATACATTTCAACTAAAATTCACAAATCTAAAAACCTGTTAGGCATTTTTAGGCGTTTTAGGTTGGAAATGAAGACCGATGTTACATCGTAATATGCCAATTACAAATAGTACTTCAAATAGCAAATACTACACTTTGTCCCAAACTTTAAAAACCTCATGAACTCAACACTGAACTATTGATGGCTATGAGAATTGTTTCCTAGCCTTTTTGAAAATTTCAACCCATTTACGTTTAAGGTAATTATTGATATGTACAATCCCGTAGCCATTTTCTTTATTGCTTTGGGTTCAAGTTTATACACTCTTTCTGTGTTTCCTGTCTATAGAAGATCCTTTAGCATTTGTTGGAGAGCTGGTTTGGTGACGCTGAATTCCCTCAGCTTTTGCTTGTCTGTAAAGCTTTTGATTTCTCCTTCATATTTGAATGAGATCCTTGCTGGGTATAGTAATCTGGGCTGTAGGGTATTTTCTTTCATCACTTTAAGTATGTCTTGCCACTCCCTTCTGGCCTGAAGAGTTTCTGTTGAAAGATCAGCTGTTATCCTTATGGGAATCCCCTTATGTGTTATTTGCTGCTTTTCCCTTGCTGCTTTTAATATTTGTTCTTTGTGTTTGATCTTTGTTAATTTGATTAATATGTGTCTTGGAGTATTTTGCCTTGGGTTTATCCTGTTGGGGACTCTCTGGGTTTCTTGGACTTGGGTGATTATTTCTTTCCCCATTTTAGGGAAGTTTTCAACTATTATCTCCTCAAGTATTCTCTCATGGTCTTTCTTTTTGTCTTCTTCTTCTGGGACTCCTATGATTCGAATGTTGGAGCGTTTAACATTGTCCCAGAGGTCTCTAATATTGTCTTCATTTCTTTTAATTCATTTTTCTTTTTTCCTCTCTGTTTCATTTATTTCTACAATTCTATCTTCTAGTTCGCTTATCCTGTCTTCTGCCTCTGTTATTCTACTGTTTGTTCCCTCCAGAGTGTTTCTGATCTCATCTATTGCATTATTCATTGTATGTTTTTGTTTGTCTGTTTCGTTGCTCAGTCGTGTCCGACTCTTTGCGACCTCGTGGACTGTAGCCTACCAGGCTTCTCTGTCCATGGGATTCTCCAGGCAAGAATACTGGAGTGGGTTACCGTTTCCTTCTCCAGGGGATCTTCCCGACCCACGGATCGAACCCGGGTCTCCCGCATTGGAGGCAGACGCTTTAACCTCTGAGCCACCAGGGAAGCCCTATTCATTGTATATTGACTCTTTTTTATTTCTTCTAAGTCCTTATTAAATCTTTCTTCCATCTTCTCAATCCTTTTCTCCAGGTTATTTATCTGTAACTCCATTTTGCTTTCAAGATTTTGAATCATTTTCACCATCAAAATTTGAAATTCTTTATCAGGTAAATTCCCTATATCTTCTTCTTTTGTTTGTGTTGGTGGGCAATTATCTTGTTCCTTTACTTGCTGAGAATTTCTCTGCCTCTTCATCTTGCTTATATTGCTTTGCTTGGGGTGGCCTTTCCCTCTTCTTGCAGTTTGTGGAATTCTCTTTATTACATAGTTTCTTCGCTGTGTGTGGGGTTGGACGGGTGACTTGTCCGGGTTCCCTGGTTAGGAAAGCATGTGTCGGTGTTCTGGTGGGTGGAGCTGGATTTCTTCTCTCTCCTTTAGAAGACAATGGGCTGCTTTTCTGGGAGCCTGATGTCCTCTGCCAGTATTCAGAAGTTGTTTTGTGGACTTTACTCCGCGTTCAAATGTTCTTTTGATGAATTTGTGGGGGAGAAAGTGGTCTCGCCGTCTTATCCCTCCACCATCTTGTTCCTTCCTCCCCAGAACACTGGATTCTTATATTCCACTTGGTCGTGGAGTATCTCTTCCCAGCTGCTCCAGCAAGGTGCAGCCGCTGTACCTTACCTTGGACGAGGAGTATCGCCTCAAGGCCGTGCCTCCTGCTCCGAATGTAGATCAGCTCCTCTCGGCCCTCCGGTGCCCAAGCAGCCACCGCCTCCTGAACGTGGTACAGCTCCTCTCGGCCACCACCTTAACCCTGGGCGCAGGGCAGCTCCTCTCAGCCACGACTCTGCACGTGGTCGGTTGCGCCGGAGCCGGGCGCCTCTCGCGTCTGCGCCGCCGGAGCCGGGCGCCTCTCGCGTCTGCGCCGCGGGAGCCGGGCGTCTCTGATGGCAATATTTTTATGTGCAAAATTAGCGTGTTATTGATTTCTTAAGCAACTTGAGATTTAGCTTATGAATGAATGTATTAAACATATATCAAAGTTTAAAAACTTAACCCAAGGTTAATTGTAGTAGGAGAAAATTTTTCCTCTCTTTTGCAGCCTACCACCAATTTTCCCCAGATTTATTTTACAGCTTCAAGATGTGTATACTTTCAGTCTCTAGTTACAATAATATGAGAATCTGAAATAAGTCCAGCTGAGATCATGGGAAAGATGTTAAACAAAAAGCTTGTGAGTTATACGTTTCAAATGTGGAGAAATTCCTCCAACATAAAGATTGTTTAAAAATCTTGGCTTAGAGCCAGTTTCTCATGACCCCGAAAATTGGATATTGTTTCCTATTTTTTGTAAATAGTGATTTCTTAAGATTTATGATTATGAAGAGAAAATATTTACAAGAGAGGGAACACATATAGTAATGTGACAGTGGGAGTGATTTAGAAGGTTAATTAAAAAGTATCAGGAGCCTCAGGGCAAAGATTGTGAGTAGTGGGTGGTTGGACAGGCTTCTCATGGGGACCGGATGTGATAAAGGACAAAAGGGGAGTGAGAGGCCAGCCAGGCTGAGCTCCTGCAGGGGCTCATCCAAGAAATAGCTAGTGCTGCAAGGGAGTTTTAAGACCTGTTGATCAGCAGAGTGCAGCATTATACATGGGCTTCCCTGGTGGCTCAGTGGTCAAGAATCTGCCTATCAAGGTAGGAGAGGCCAGGGGAGCCTGGAGGGCTATTGTCCATGGGGTCACAAAGAGTCTGACACAGCTGAGCGACTGCACAGCACAGAGCGGTATTATGCATAAATGAAGCCTTCTGCTGAAATAGAATAGAAATTCCAGAAAAGGCTCAGATATACAAGAAAATTTGTCATTGACTAAAAATAGCCTACCAAATAGGTAAAGCATGGACATTTAAAATAACTATCATTCGGACAATTGGGAACCCTTAGAGAGAAAAAAAAAAAACAAAAAACAACAGTATATGTATTTTTGATAACTATCCCACAGCAGAATAAACTACAAATGATACACAATTTTGTATATTTTAGAGTGAAATGATTAAAGTATTCTAAGAAATGGGTTTTATAATTTTGGAGTAAGGAAAGTTTAACTCATTAAAATTTAGAATGCAGGACAGACACACAGACACACACACAGACACACACAATACTGTGTAAAAATAAATGATTCTAGATGCTAAAAAACATCAGGCTCCATAAGCATCAAATATAATTAATATAACAGAAAAAAATGTTACAACTGATTTCAGATTAAGTGATCTTGGCTCCTTGTTTTACACAGAGGAAAAGTCCAAAGTATGAATTTTAAAAATGGGTAAACCAGATGAATTAACAATTCACAGAACAAAATTATTCTTTCAACATACAGACAACAGCTCCATTTGTTAAAAAAAAAATAAGTAAATTGTAATCTGAACACTGATACAGTACTAAAATATCAGACATTTTTCTATGCGCTGTGTATGTGTGGCAAGAAATATCCAACCGACCAATACACAATTGTGCCCACCCTCTGAATTAATCAGTAAGCATGTGCACATACTAAGATATGCAGTAACATGATATTGCAGCAAATTTGTGGCTTGAAAAAGTGTGCCTATTTTATGACTTAATGAGCCTTGATTTTGATATTGTCATCTATTTTTTTTCTCCCATAGTTATATGATACCTTTAAAATATGTTCTGTAATTTATCAAAAATGTCTAGTGCTTGAAACTAGACTGGCTTGTTGTGACCCAGTGCCTCTTAACCACAAACGAACGTTATTTTTTTGTTGTTGTTTTAGAGATTGGAAAATTAAACTTGGCTTTAAGGATGTTCTTTTATAAAGATGTTGATTTATTTTTCAAAACAATTCAGTGGCATCACCAGTCTTAAATCGTATTTTTGTTGCTTGATTACTACTTCTTTTATAATAAAAGGTAATTCATTTTTCTGAATTAGTTTCAGAAAAAAATAGAACCATAGCCAAAAATAAGAAAGAGTATTATACTTTTTTCCATGATAGAATGTGCTCATTAAATAAAATTTAAGAAATAGAGGGAATTATGTATATATATATGATAAATGGTGTTCTAAATATGGCTTTTTAGCTTAACAAAAAGGATATGTACCATATAATTATGATTTGTTTTGCTTAAAAATATGCTTAATCCGTGTTGTATGTAATTACATTTTATTCATTTCAATAACTCCTTGGTTTTCCTCTGTGTGAAATTATCACAATTACAGTCAATTCTAGTTTGATAAAGATTTGACATTATGAATGATGAGAAATGAGCATTCTCAGATGCGTCCCTTGGCACACATGTGCACACATTTCTTCTGGTACATGGCCAAGGGTAAGCTTTTCTTGATGAAGGCAGGCTGTGTGCTAACATGCTGTACAATTCACACATCAGCATTAGGTGAGAGCTTTCATTACTCCACACCTTTTATGTATGTGATAGGGTGAGTCTTTTTGTTTGTTTTATTTTATCCTTGTAATGAATGTGTCATAGATTTCATTTGGTTTTAATCTGGTTTTAATTTGCACTTAGTGGTTGCTAATGAGTTATTTTGTATGGATGTGAGAGTTGGACTGTGAAGAAAGCTGATCGCCGAAGAATTGATGCTTTTGAACTGTGGTGTTGGAGAAGACTCTTGAGAGTCCCTTGTACCGCAAGGAGATCCAACCAGTCCATTCTAAGGGAGATCGATCCTGGGTGTTCATTGGAAGGACTGATGCTAAAGCTGAAACTGCAATACTTTGGCCACCTCATGCGATGAGTTGACTCACTGGAAAAGAGTCTGATGCTGGGAAAGGTTGGGGGCGGGAGGAGAAGGGGACGACGGAGAATGAGATGGCTGGATGGCATCACCGACTCTGTGGACATGAGTTTGAGTGAACTCCGGGAGTTGGTGATGAACAGGGAGGCCTGGCGTGCTGTGATTCATGGGGTCGCGGAGAGTCGGACACGACTGAGCGACTGAACTGAACTGAACTGAATAAGTTATTTTCTTCATTTTTCTGAGCATTAGATTATTCTCTTTTGAAATGCATGTTTAAGTCTGTTGTCAATTTTTCTCCTGAATTTTTGACGCTTTTGATTTAGAGCACTCCTTTAACAATAGTGTATTTAAACCTTTTATATTGAAAAATTTCACTCTGAATAAGCAGCATTTCTTAGTCCAGGAAGTTCAACTGATTAATGTTTACATTATGACTAATAATTTTATGAAAAACACTTTTCTTGCACCAATGTCATGAAGTTAATAAACATTATCTTGGAAAAGACTCGTTGTTATGCATTTTTACTTAAATTTACAAATTATCTGAGATTACATTTTAAAATAAATGTTGTGAACTGAAGGTCAAGCTCTCTTTTTTTGTACCATTATATATATATTTAAATTAATATAATTTATTGAAAGACCATCTTTTCTACATTTTCTGCGGTATGAACTTTTGCTTATTCAAGTGTGCCCATATACATTGTGAATTTTGGATAAAAATATGGGAAGCCAATTGCTAGATAAAATATACTATATTGTTTTAGTACTTGGCCACCTGATGCAGGGAGCCAACTCAATGTAAAAGACCCTGATGTTAGTAAAGATGAAGGCAAAAAGAAGGAGGAGACAGCAAAGGACAAGATGGTTGGATGTAAACAGTGTTGCTGACTAAGTGGACATGAATCTGAGCAAATTCCGAGACATAGGGGAGGACGGAGGAGCCTGCCATGCTAGGGTCCATGAAGACATAGAGTCGGACATGACTTACCAGCTGAACAACACATCAAATAAGCAGTGAATTTTTGCTGACAGAGGCTAGTCCATTAAATATGAGATCAGCAAAAAAATTAATTTCTTATAAATAGAAACACTAGGGAGATAATCCTAATATCAGAAAGTCAAGCATAAAATGGCAAGATTATTAGGATAATCAATTTATATTAATGCAGGAAGCAAAATTCCAAATAATATCTGATTAAGACAACAGCAGAACTAAGTGGGGAAAAAGATCACTAGCTCAAAGCAGTGGATAAGACGTTAAACATTAAAGCAGTCATTTTCTCAATGCTATCGTGAAAGCCTTATTCCTCAGAGTATATGTCACGGGATTAAACATCAGGGTAACATGGTTTAGAAAGAAGAGAGAAAAAAATCTTTCCTGTAGAAATATTTGGAATCATGCCATAAATATGTAGTGGTTCTGGGTCTACAAAATAAACTATGGGGCTTCCCAGGTGGCGCTAAGGGTAAAGAACCTACCTACCAATGCAGGAGACATAAGAGACGCAGGTTCGATCCCTGGGTAGGGAAGATCCCCTGGAGAAGGGCACAGCAACCCACTCCAGGGCTCTTGCCTGGGGAATCCCTTGGACAGAGGAGCCTGGTGGGCTACGGTCTACAACGTTGCAGAGTCGGACACGCACCTAGTGCACACGCCTGATGTGAGATGAACAGGAGGAGAAAACTTTGGCTCATACCGCTGCTGATGGGAAACATAGGATGGAGACATGATTTCACTGTAGGAGCCACGTGTCAACTGAGAAGGGCTCATGACAGACAGTACACTAATGGTGCAACTGTGGAAACTGGCATCTCATTCAGAAAAACAGCGCCACAGCCCGGCTTGCAGTTAGATCCAAAAACGACAGAGGGGACATCTGGCAAGATTGCCGTATCCTGACTGTGACACCCCTGATCCAAGAGCCAAGCGTCATCAGCTGAACACAGAGCTCCTGGTTTATAACTAGAGGAGGCTGCGAAAGGCACAGTTGGCCACATAGCAGTCACGGGCCTTAGCTGCCAAGACCAAGTATTCTATCCTAAGAATAGAAATAAAATACATGTGTTCCTCCAATTAAAATAAATAAATTTTAAAAAAAGAAATAAAAAAATAAAAAAATGAAATAAAATATATCTTTGTAGTGCAGGCAAAAATATATATATGTATTCTGACTGAAGGTTTATGGATATTCTAGAAAGATTGTCAGATACATAACAGATTTCCAGGAAGGAAAAGTTAACTGAGGAAAATACACATGGGAATTTGAGAGCCTGGTCAACTCTGATTATGGGAATATTGATGGTGCTTCTCACCAGGATAATCACATAAAAAAGAAAATATTACAAAAAGAAACACTCAGACATTGGGAATACAGGAAAATCCCCAAAGAATTAATGTTATCACTGAAGTGAGATATGCTTCTGGTTGTGTGTGTGTGTTTCAGGCTCTCTCTGTGAAAAGAGTGTAATCAGTCATTTTTATTTTTGTATAGCTATATATAAATATGTATCTGTTGTTGTTGTTCAATCTTCCGGCCGTGTCCAACTCTTCACCTCCTATGGACTGCAGCGCTCCAGGCCGCCCTGTCCCTCACCATCTTCTGGAGTTTGCCCAGGTTCATGTCCATTGCATCCGTGATGCCATCCAGCCATCTCATCTTCTGATGCCCCCTTCTCCTTCTACCTTCAATCTTTCCAAGCATCAGGGTCTTTTCTGTTTGAATCAGGTGGCCAAAGTATTGGAACTTCAGCATCAGTCCTTCCAGTAAATATTGAAATATGTATGGTTATATTATATAAAATATATATTACGCATATGTAAAAGTGCCTATGTACATATATATCCATTTCATAATCTTAAATATATCTCTATTTGTAACTATTATTAAAGCTATCTTAGTCCTTTTTTAAAAAGAAATGATCAAATATATATTCTGATTCTGTTTAGTTCACAAAAATTGTGTTATTTATTTCAAATGTCAAAGATTATTTGGCTGATATTAAAGTTACCCTGTTAGCTACTAAATTTTCTGTAAAATGTTGGGAGGCAATAAGAAAAGAAGATATGCAGTAATTTTCTTCCATATGTATTTTTTATTTTCCGAATAAAATTTATGATTTTTGTGATGTGCACATTATTCTCTTCTTCATAACAAACCCATACTCCAAAAAGTATAAATAAATAAGTCAGGCATTTTCTGAACTCTCTTCATTGTAAAGAAGCCCATTTCTCTTCTAATACACATCCAGATACTGCTGACATTTATACACACCAACTGCAAAGATGCACATGTGAAATGTTATATGAATATATGGATGCTATCTCCCTTTGCTTTACAAAAATAAAGTTATATTTTATACATATATTTATGTACTTATTGCATGTCTGAAAAGCTTTGGATTTCTTCACTGGAGTGTCTCTAAAACATTGTTGAGAGATTATGCAGCATCACATGGTAGACGGATGCCTGTGTCTAATATGTTCCAGCTGAAAACAGCTTCCCTTTGCTTTGCTAGTGCTGTCTTTCGCAGTATTAAAAAAGCTTTTAACAAACATCTTGGATGGGCACGGGTAGCCATCATTCTTGGGCAAATATTTTTATGAAGTTTCATTGATATAGTTTTTAAACTGAAAAAAAAATCCTACAATTTTTTTTGAAATCACTGTTCCTAAAAGATACAGAATTTATTCCAGATGATTAGAATAAAAACACCATAATAAAAAGACTGCTTACATAGTGTATTTGTACACTAGATCTTTTGTAGATCTATTGTAACAAATCATCACAAATTGGGTGGTTTAAGTAACAAAAGTTGACTTTCTTACATCTTTAAAAGCCAGTGTCCCAAATCACAGTGCTGGCAGGGTTTCCCTCCAAAGGCTCTGAAGGGATAGTCACTCCTTGCTTCTTTCAGCTTTCGGTGGTCCCTGACCTCTTTTGCTTTATGGCTGTGTCACTCCTGGTTGCCACCTCCATCTTCACGTGATATTCTTCTATGTGTCGCTACATCTCTAGTCATCACTTAATCTCTCTTCCCCCCTTATAAGAACTAAGAACATTGATCATAGGATATAGTGCCCTTCCCTTAAATTAAGATAATCTTATTTGAAAGTCCTTAACTGAATTACATCTGCAAAAGCTTTTATTTTCCTAATAAGTTCAGGTTTGCAGGTTATAACCTGACATATATTTAGAGGGGTCAACATTCAACCCAGTGCCATTTATAGTTTAAATTCCCAATATTCCTAAGGAGACACCACAAAAACAAAACATGAAGCTACAAGCAGGAGGAAATTGTGTCACTAGAGAAAAAAAGTCAGCATTGAGGTAAAAAAGGATGCTTTCAGGGTTTGTACTCTGAAAGGGATATGGACAGTTGCAAAGCAGAGAAAGAAGGAAAAAATGCTAGAAAATACTAAGATTCTGCTACTCCCACCAACTTGGATGTGGTTGTTGTTTTCTCACCATCTAAATCCAATCGTAAGTACAGAAAAGGACAGTGAATATGCCTGAAGGAATGGGAAGTTTCAGGCAAATTTCTTACAGGGCATGACCCTGATCATTAGTTATATAGCAGTAAACTATCATTTTATTGCTCAGGAAATCTAACTCACTCTTTTCCAGTGACAGGAAAGATAGGTCTTCAGAACAGATCGTTGCCATGGAGATAATGTGTGCTTTGATAACCCAGGAGCTCTTAACTCTCTGACACTAAGGTCCTTTCACATAATGTGAGATGACAGTGATGGTATTAACTATCATTCCATAGGAACATAGAAATAATACTAGATGATATTTTCTGATGTCTTCACATGAGAAACGTAGAAACAAGTTGCTTCCATAATTTCAAGCCTTCGAGTCAAGTTGATAATTTACTTAGCAGTTTTCTCAGTGCCACGGTGATATCTTTGTTCCTTAGCGTATATATAATGGGATTCAACGTTGGGATCAAAACTGTGTAGAAAAGAGAGATCAGTTTCCCAGTTTCTTCAGATTGATTTGGTTTGGGCTGTAAATAGGTGGTAGAGGCTGTGCCATAGAATAAGACCACCACTGTGAGATGAGACGAGCAAGTGGAGAAGGCTTTAGCCCTCCCTCTGGTGGACCGCGATTTCAGAATGTTGGAGATGATTTTGCCGTAGGAGACAACAATCAACAGGAATGGAACCATGATGAACACCACGGCAACTGCATAGACTGCTATCTCATTCACAAATGTGTCCCCACAAGCAAGCTTGAATACTGGGGGGAGGTCACAGAAAAAATGATTAATTGTGGTAGACCCACAAAAGGGCAGAGAGAAAACCTGCCACGTTTGCCCAATTACAACAGGAACTCCACTGGCCCAGGAGGCAGTGACCAGCTGGACACAGACCTGGGGGCTCATGATCAGACCATAGTGAAGAGGGTTACAAATGGCCACGTAGCGGTCGTAGGCCATCACGGCCAGGAGGAGACACTCTAAACCTCCAAACAGAAGGACCAGACACATTTGTGAAGCGCAGGCAATGAAAGAAATGTGCCCTTTCTGGCTCAGGAGGTCCGTGAGCATTCTTGGGATAGTGACAGTCACATAACAGATTTCTACAATGGAAAAGTGGTTGAGGAAAAAGTACATGGGGGTCTGGAGAGTAGGGTCAATTCTTGTTATCAGTACAATGACACTATTGCACATCAGGATGGTCAGATAGAGGACTAAAAATATCCCAAAAAGAATCCATTGGAAATTGGGAATATCAGAAAACCCCAAGAGGATAAATTCCATCATTGTGGTGATATTTGATTTTTCTGTTCTTAATTTGTACTCCATCTGTAGATACGGTAAATTCAAGATGGTTAATTCATTAATGCTTTTGAGCAACATTTCCCTTCTGTTAACTGAATTGGATGCATGAACTTATTTACATAATCCATGCAAGTATTGCTGCCTTTGCCTTGCTCAGTTTCTAAGAAATGAGATTTGAAACCTCAGCAATGAACTGATGTGCAGTTAAAATCAATTAGAAAAATAAAATCTTCATTTTTTACAGTTGGATGTAGTGATACCAGAGGGCTTCCCTGGTATCTCAGCAGTAAAAAAATTGGCCTGAAATGCAGGGGATACAGGAGATGTGGGTTTGATCCATGGGTAAGGAAGATCCCTTGGAGGACGGGATGGCAATCCACTCCAGTATTCTTGCCTAGAGAATTCCATGGACAGAGGAGCCTGGCGGACTATGGTCCATGGGATCACAAAGAGTCAGACGTGATGGAAGTGACTGAGCAGCAGCAGTAAGGATACCAGAAACAATAAGATGTACACATTTTTATTTAGAGTTTATTGTGCAGCAATAGTGTTAAATTATTTTACCCCTTTTAAGGGTAGAATTATATATGACACAGGCTTGCTATTGTTTTTCTTTGGGTTCATCAATTTCTTTTTCTGTACCTATTGACTTATTCCATCTCCTTTCAATTCAAAGATTTTCACTTAAAACTTTTGCTTAATTCTTATTCAAATCATTTTAAGCCCTCCTATCTCTACTTCAATGAGAACTGACTTTCTTAAACTCATTCCTTGTTACTGGGGGAACAAATAATAATACCCATTGTACATTGCATTATAAATACCAATTAATCTTTAACTCAGTCCATAAATATGATCCATTCTTCATGATATTTGGGGTTCCCTGATAGCTCGGTTGGTAAAGAATCTACCTGCAATGCAGAAGACCCCGGTTTGATTCCTGGGTCAGGAAGATCCACTGGAGAAGGGATAGGCTACTCACTCCAGTATTCCCAGGCTTCTCTTGTGACTCAGCTGGTAAAGAATCTGCCTGCAAGGTGGGAGACCTGGGTTTGATCCTTGGGTTGGGAAGATCACCTGGAGAAGGGAAAGGCTACCCAACTCCAGTATTCTGGCCTAGAGAATTCCATGGACTGTATAGTCCATGGGGTTACAAAGAGTCAGACACGACTGAGTGACTTCCACTTTCATGATAGTTTAACATAGTTTCTTCTTAATATATGTGATTCTCTGATCCATTGTCATCTACTTCTCTTACAACCAAATAAAATATGTCCTACATAATTCCGTTGTAATTTTATCTAATAAATGCAACTTTATTTAAACCCTATGATTATTTATTTTAGGAATGAAAATGGCAAAAGCATATGAGTGGGACCAACACACACAGAGGCCCGTTATCTTGCTTCATTTCAAGTTCATGTAATCAGATATCAGGCAGTCAACACTTTGACAATTCTTACAACAGTTCATTAATGTTTGTTCTCCTAACTGTGTTTTCATATTTCATTAAATCGACTATATCTGTTCTCATCTTGCAGTCCCACAAACTATTTATTGTTTTTGCGTTAATACTTTGATTAATAAAATTGAGTCAACAAATAGTCTCTCATATTTCTCTATTTCCACTAGAATTAGGTTTCAAAATTACCTTAAGTGTAAGTTTTATTATAAATACTATTGTTATTATTATTGTTATTTTACTTATGTCTAATTTTATTATTAAAAAAGCTAAGAAATGCATTTGTTAATTTATTAACTAATTTTTAGATAAAGATCTCAGAAGTTCATATTTTTCTGTTCTATCCTTTGTATCTTAAACCTCAAATTCAGAACTATTTTTAAATAAAACCATCTAACATCTTACCGTCATGGATCTGCATGAAGTTATCTATGAGAATATAGATGTTTTGACCCTGTTACATTTTATAATACTTTTGAATCAGGAAGTCACTGTCATTCTGGAGTATTCTTCAAAGATCAGCTGCTCTTAAATAGGAAGTAGTCATGCTCACCCTGGGGGACATTTTTCTCTTGAGTATCAGTTTAATTTTCAGAAGACTGCTCCTGTTTGCTGACCATCTGGGTTTGTGTTTTAAGACTACTTTTTCTGTAGATGACTTGTCTTCAGGAGCTCCTTCTTGGCACAAAGGTTCCCCTCTGTGGGGGTGGAAACTTAGCAGGGAAATGACACTTAATTTTCTCGCATCAACAATACTTTCTGAGAAAAAAATTAAAACTTTCAATTTATTGCATTTCGTACCATCAGTAATTGCTGTAAATTTGCTTTCCTTAATTTTACCCCATAATTCATCCAGATCTCATCTTTCACATCTTTAGAAAAATGTGTCACTTACTAATACACGACCGTGGTATGTTTGTTCTTTCCAATCCATTGCAGGGAGGGTTAGATTCCTTTTCAGAAGTGGAACACTCTGTTCCTAGATTAACTTTGGTGGAAATTAAAGTTTGTTGTATCTGCTGACAAAAATCTGGATAGGTTTATTCATGTTAGGATATCTAGTCGGTCATCAGCGTAGGTATCTAGCAGATTCAAAATGAAAGGCACCTTAAAAATAGCCTAGAGCCTGTTATGCAGAGTGAAGTAAGTCAGAAAGACAAATATCATATATTCACACACACACATATGTGCTTGAGAAGAATGATACAGAAAAACCCACTTGCAAGGCAGGAATATAGACGCAGACATAGAGAAGAGACTTGTGGACACAGCGAGGGAAGGAGAGGGTGGGAGGAACTGAGAGATCAACATTGAAACATGTAAACTGCCACGTGTAAAGCAGATAGGTAGTGGGAAGCTGCTGTGTGCATAAAACACAGGGAGCTCAATCTGATGCTCTGACAACCTGGACAGGGTCGGGGGAGGGAGGTTAAAGACAGACGGGACGTATGTACACTTATGAGTGATTCACTTTGTGGTTCGGCAGCACCAACACGGCACTGTAAAGCAGTTACCCTCCAATTAATATATTAAAAAATAAACATTTAAATACAATTATTTAAGACAGGAAAAAACAAAAAACAACCTCTCCTGTCAAAATGCTTTTTCTATTTCAGCTGCTTCCAGGCAGGTGTGTAGGTAAAATTATCAGGAGTGAGGTTACAAGGCCAATATCCACTTCCGCTCATAAGCACATTTTTTTCTTTCCATTTAGAGATTCTTTGACAAGTTGAAAACACTATCGCTGTTTCCAAAATTGTATTTCATTTTTCTATTTTGAATTTGCTTATCTTTATTATAGCATGTTCCTCATAAATTGGACCTATGTATACTTTTTTAGAATTGATGTGGTATCCATGTCATTTAGTGTCATGTTTATTTACAAATGAGAATTGTACTCATGATTTGTTTCAATTAAATTTTACTTACAGGATGGAGCAAACTGAATGTCCATCACCCATGTGAGAAAACTGATCTAATCCCTAATTCTATCATTAAGATAGTGAATTGAATATCTCTCTGTTCAATTTAATATCACCATCACCTGAAAACAAATCTACACTCTGAGACAACACCTCAAATATATCAGTGTAACAATATGAAGAAACATCTTGTAATCATATTACAGCAGACGTTTGCAGTCAGTGATGAAGAAACTCCGGTCGCTTCCATCTAAGGGTCCCACTGTTCCTACTTCTTCTGTGTAGTTTCCTACTGGATCTTCAGCATGCGGAAACCCGAGACGCCGGACAGACAGAACATAAGGAAACAAATACACTATTCAGAGCCTCTATACATAATAAACACATCACTTCTACCCACATGTCACTGTAGAAACTAATCACCTGCTCCAGTGTAGCTCTGAGAAGGTTAGGGAATGACGTTCACTGTATGTCAATAAAACAGATGTATTTGAAGAGCATAAAGCCAGACTCTGCCACAGTCCTCACTTTTGGTCACTAAAAAAAAAGGTGTTATAGCATGCTGCAACATGTATACCTTTAGACTGAAGACAACATGACACATAATGGAATAACTATTCATGTACATATTCATGCATATTAATTTGTTTTATAGATATTTTTGAGCCTAACAACACAATGTCATTATTATTTTTATTAGGCTTAGATGCTTAAATTAGCAATAGTATTGAGGCAAAATCTGCATAACACAAAGCAAGACCTTTAAAACTCACAGTGATTATTTGAGATATACTTGACTTATAGCATTATATTAACTTCTGCTCTACAACAAAAATATGTTTTAAATGATCATCATAATGTCTAGTTAATATCCATCACCACCCAAAATTATGCATTTTTTTTTCTTGTGACATGAATTTTTAAAAAATTTCTGTTAGCAACTTTCAAATATACAAAATTATTTAACTATAGTCACCATGCTCTATTACATTTTCTTGGACACCAAAATCGATGTGGATGGTGAGCAGCCATGAAATTAAAAGGCGTTTGTCCCTTGGAAGAAAAGCTATGACAAACCTAGACAGTGTATTAAAAAGCAGAGACATCACTTTGCTGACAAAGCTATGGTTTTTCCAGTAGTCACGTATGGATATGAGAGTTAGGAAATAAAGAAGGCTGAGCACCAAAGAATTGATGCTTTCAAACTGTGGTGTTGGAGAAGACTTTTGAGGGTCCCGTGTACTGCAAGGACATCAAACTGGTTAATCCTAAAGGAAACCAACCCTGAATATTCACTAGAAGTTTTGGTGCTAAAGCTGAATTCCAATACTTTGGTCACCTCAGGCAATGAGCTGTCATTGGAAAAGACCCTGATGCTGGGAAAGACTGAGGGCAAAAGGAGAAGGGGGCGATGGAGGATGAGATGGCATCACTGACTCAATGGACATGAGTTTGAACAAACTCCAGGAGATAGTGAAGGACAGGGAAGCCTGGTGTGCTGCAGTTCATAGGGTTGCAGAGTCAGACGCTGCTTAGCCACTGAACAACAGCACCATGCTGTACACTGATTGGATTGCTATACATTTTAATAGAGGTTTTATAAATATGACTAAATTTAAATGTACTGCCTTGATGTTTGTGTTTTATCTCTCTTATACATATATTTTGTTCATTGTTTTAATAGACTTTTAGTATTTATGTATCACCTAGACAGTATATTAAAAAGCAGAGACATTACTTTGCCAACAAAGGTCTGTCTAGTCAAGGCTATGGTTTTTCCAGTGGTCATGTATGGATGTGAGAGTTGGACTGTGAAGAAAGCTGATCGCCGAAGAATTGATGCTTTTGAACTGTGGTGCTGGAGGAGACTCTTGAGAGTCCCTTGGACTGCAAGGAGATCCAACCAGTCCATTCTAAAGGAGATGTCCTGAATATTCATTGGAAGGACTGATGCTGAAGCTGAAACTCCAATGCTTCAGCCACCTGACGCAAAGAACTGACTCATTTGTACAGACCCTGATGCTGGGAAAGATTGAAGGCTGGAGGAGAAGGGGATGACAGAGGATGAGATGGTTGGATGGCATCACTGACTCAACAGACATGAGTCTGAGTAAGCTCCGGGAGTTGGTGTTGGACAGGGAAGCCTGGCATGCTGCAGTCCATGGGATCGCAAAGAGTCGGACACTACTGAGTAACTGAACTGAACTGAACTGAATCATTTTTTTTATCCAATGCTCCTTTTTAACTTTTAGCTGTAACTGTAGAGTTTACAAAATAAATATCTTCCTAATACAATCTATCATTAAATAAATTATATGCTTTAATATGCAAAATGTTAAGATCCTGAAAAGAAAATACTCCTGTTTGTGCAATCTTATCTTTTGTTTTATATTATTGCCTTACACTTACTCTTTTTAAATTAATTTTTATTAGAATGCAGTTGATTTACAATATTAGTTTCCGCCATACAGCAAAGTGAATCAGTGATACATATACATACTTTGACTCTTTTTAAGATTCTATTCCCATATAGATTATTACAGAGTATTGAGTAGAGTTCCTGTGCTATACAGTAGGTTCTTACTAGCTATCTATTTAGACAGGTTAGTATGTATATTTCAATCCAAATCTCTCAATTTACCCTCCCCTTCCACCATTCCCTCTTGGCAACCTTAAGTTTGTTTGCAACATGTGTGATTCTATTTCTGCTTTGTAAAGAGATTTGTACCAATTTTATAGATCCCATATACATGATGTATATACATGATACGACATGACGCTTTTCTTTCTCTGTCACTTCACTCAGTTTAACAACCTCTAGGTCCATCTGTGTCACTGCAAATGGCATTATTTCTTTCTTATGACTGAGTATTATTCATATATATATGTACCACATTTATTGTTTAATTTATAAACACTATGATACATTTTTTTGTTTTTTTCAACTGCTATTTATTATTTGATGGACATTTTAAAATATGAAAAATGTTTATATTGGTCATCTTATTTTCTGTTTTGTGATCTGTTCATTCTTCGTGTTGATCCAAATTATTTTAAACTGTATTATTTTTTTCTACTTGAAAAGCTTCATTTTACATCCTCATATGCAAATATGCTTGTGATATATTTTTTCCCTTTACTTTGTAAGTCGATGTTTTTATTCTTAAAGTTCACTTTCTGTTTTGTGGGATAATTTTATTAGAAAAATCATTCTGGTTTGATACTTGTTTTACAGTTCTTTAAAGATGTAATCTGTTCTTCTGTCCTAAATAGTTTCCAAACTGAATTATGCAGCAAACAAATCTGTCCCACTGTTATGATATGTATTTAACCCTGGTTGCTTCTAGCTTTATCTTTTTTTTTTTCCTTTTAGGTGTGTGTGCATGAAGGCGATATTTGTTGGGCTCTCTATCACACATCCCCGAAGTCTTTCTCTATCACTATCTGAATTCTGTACTATTATGGAAAGGCATGCTGTCCAGTAAAGTAAATCCTCTCACGTTACTGTTCTTTGGGAGTGCCTTGGCAATAATTGCTTGTCTTCATATACACAATTTAGGGTTAGCCAAGTCACACACACACTCCCCGTACACCACCTCACCCACCAATAGACCAAAGGAATTTTACCTACTTTATGGAATTTCTGTATCATTGAATTGAATTTTATCATAGAAAATTGATATCTTTTAAATATTGAGTTTTTCAGTACATTAAAATGTTATAGCAATCCATTTAGTTCCTTATCTGAAATTTCTCTCAAATTATTTTCCAGTTTACTGAATAAACTTCCTGCAGGGTTTTCATTTCCATTATTTTTCATATCTTTGTTCTTATTTAAATACTATTTTCAACCTCTACTTATTTTTTGCTTTTCAATGTGGAAATAAGGGCTTCCCAGGTGGTGCTGGTGGTAAAGAACCTCCTGCTAATACAGGAGACGTAAGAAATGGGGGTTTGATCCCTAGATCAGGAGGATTCCCTGGAGGAGGGCATGGCAATCAACCCCAGTATTCTTGCTTGTAGAATTCCAAGGACCAAGGAGCCAGGCAGGCTACAGTCCATAGGGTCACAGAGAGTTAAACATGACTGAAGCGACTTAGCATGGAAATAAATTGATTTGTGTTTGTTGATTCTATATCCAATACACATGTTGAATTCATTTATTATGTCTAATAACTTCATTGTAGGTTATTAAATATTTTCCACATGTTCATATATAACATCTTCCAACAATTAGGTTAATAAAATACTGGTGGCTCAGACGGTAAAGAATCTCCCTGCAATATGGGAGAACCAGGCTTGATCCCGGGGTTGGGAAGATCCCCTGGAGAAGGGAATGTTTACCCTCTCCAGTATTCTTGCCTGGAGAATTCCATGGACAGAGGAGCCTGGCAGACTAGAGTCCATTGGGTTGCAAATAGTCAGACATGACTGAGCCATAACACTCTGCAGTGTTTACGTATACATTTTATTCTCTCTCTTTTTTTTCCCCACTGCGTAGGCTCAGTAAAATGTTGAGAAAAAACTGTGAGAGAAAAATCCCTTTCCTTGGTTCAAATTACAGAAAGACACTTTTCAACATTTTTTAATTTAATTGTGTTTGTTAGCCCTATTGTTGAGATTAAAAAAAATAGTGTCATCCTTTACTGAATGTATTCTTTAACTTCTTATTTCCCAAACTAAGTTAAACACCATTCTAATATTGCAAGTTCAATATGGATCACTTTACTGTATGATTTATTTTATGCTTTTATGCCAAATTACTTTATTATTTATCTGGTAACAGTGTGTTCCCCTAGAGTATGAAATTTCCGTGAAAACTGGGTTTTTCTTCTATGTAATGCATCATTGTAACTACACGACATAGTTACACGAAGCTTTTCTAGACATGAAAACCAAATCAGTCCCCATGTGAATCCCCCTTCATGATGACAGTCAATACTATATGGAAGAGGACAACCATGCAGCTGACCGCTGCCTCCATACTGGACAGTGCATGTGATACAATCAAAAGATATTCTTCTAAACCAGAAATTTTGGATGTAATTTGCTGTGCAGCAACAGAATATTGGAGCAGAGAACTTTAAAATGGCTACAAAACCAACTTTTAAATTTTACTTCCTTCATCCTTTCAGTGGGTAATATGTAATACCCACAGTAGTCATCTGTGACTGTCACCTGCGCATGATCTCCTCTGAAATGATTGCTGTAATTTTGTGTGCTTTTTAGATGTCTTTTTGGATGACTTGCTACCTACTCAAAGAAGAGAACTAGCTGATAGATGAATTCTGGTCTTATGAAAATAGGTTATTTAAACACATAGTATAATAAGAGAAAGACAGATTTAAAATGAAAATATAAAAGAAAAAACCTTCCTCAGATTGAATCATTTCCCAATCATTTTGACTGAAAATGATCCCGTGTACTGTCTGTAGTTCAACTCCTTCCATTTGAAGAAATACAAGATCTTTTTTAATAGTATTTTTTTTTGGTTTAATATAATGATTCTGTCTTATCAAGTATCATCCTTTACAGCCATAAAACTTGGGAAAATAATATACTAAATATTTATGTATTTTTATTTTAATTTCAATTATATACTTCACCAAAATTATTAAAAAAAGAGTTCTTAGAGAATAAATAAAACTATATGGACACAAAATGACTGAATCCTGTATATCTTATATCTCTGAACAGCGAACATGCATTAATAATTTTTGCATTAGTAAAAATTAAGGTAACAAATTATCAAGATGCTAGTAGCATGATTTGGCTACAAAAACAAAGCATATCTAAGAAGAAGAATTCAGAGAGAAGCAGAGGGTAAAAGTTTAGTGCAACACGGCAAAATTCAAGGGTCATTATGCAGAGTTTTGTTTTTAATCTTACAGAAGGATCAAATTGAAGTCGTTGAAAGGTAAAATGTCTAAAGTTAAAAACATGTAGATATTTAACAACTGTTCTCCAAAGTTTTGCCATCTGTACTATCTAAAAACATCATGAAAAGAAAATAAAGTGCATGATAGTTATATGAACAGAAAAGTACAAAAATATCTATGGTTTTAGGGGAAAAGGTAGGTAAGTGATACTATCTTTTCTCATGATATTGCAAATCACCAGTAAATTTGTGGACTGAATATAAGATTGCCTAAATACATGGTTTCTTATCAGCAAGACACCACAATATAATCCTGATATTAGAAAATCCGGCATAAAACAATAAGGCCAGGAATGAATAAATATAACTATTAATCATGTGGAAAAAGCAAACTAACTATTTCTGATTAAACAATGACAAAATTAAATAGGAAAACAGAAAATGAGTTTAAATCAAGCTGCTAATGCTTTATATTAAGGTATCAGTTTTCTCAAGGCTGTCAAGACATCCTTATTTCTGAGTGTATATCAGGGGGTTAAACATCGGGGTGATAATGGTATAGAAAAGTGAGAGAAATCTGTCTGTTCTGGAACAAGTTTTGGATTTAGGTCGTAAATATGTAACGATTGCAGATCCAAAGAATAAAGTCACAACCATGACATGAGATGAGCAGGTGGGGAAAGCCTTTGCTTTTCCTGTTGCCGATGGCAACTTCAGGACGGTGGAGCTGATTCTACCCTAGAGGCCGAGTATCAGCAGAAACGGGACCATGACAAACAGCACAGCAACTGGGAAGACCAGCATCTCGTTCAGAAACGTGTCCCCACAGGCCAGCTTCAGTACTGGCGGGATATCACAGAAGCAGTGATTGATTTGGTTGGATCTACAAAAGGACAGAGAGAAAGCCTGGTGCGTCTGCCCTATCTCAACTGGAACCCCAGTGACCCAGCAGGCAGCCACCAGCTGGACACAGACCTTGTGGTTCATGACCAGAGGATAGTGCAGGGGGCGACAAATGGCCACGTAGCGGTCGTAGGCCATCACTGCAAGAAGCAGGCACTCTACATTTCCAAATATAAGGACAAAACTCATCTGTGTTGCACAAGCAAACGAAGAAATGTGTCTTTTCTGAGTCCAAAGGTTTATGAGCATTCTAGGAAGAGTGGCAGACACATAACAGATTTCCAAGGAGGAAAAATTACCGAGGAAAAGTACATGGGAGTCTGGAGAGTCTGGTCTGTCCCGGTTACGAGAATGATGATGATTGACGCCATTTCCCATCAGAGTTATCACATAGGTAAACAGAAACATCACGAAAAGAAACACTGGAGACTGGGAATGTCAGGAAATCCCGAAAGAACAAATCCCATCATTGAAGTGAGATCCACATTCACCAGATATTTTTGAGGTTCCATCTGTGGAAATAGTACAGTTAGACATTTATATTTTTCGTTTTGTAATTTCTATAAATTAAAGGCATTTAGGGGAATCATTAATAGTACATATGATTTCTACTCTCTATTAATGTTTAGTACTTTATATCCTGGACTCAACGTAACTGAAGTTTAATGAAGAATATGTATGCTAAATTCTAAATATAAAAGCATAAGTTGCAATTCAAGGTTTAAATTTAATTAAAAGTAATATGTTTAAGAATGATGCACTTTCATTTTGAATCTGTATGCAGAGGAAAATCTATCCATTTTGCTTATATTCAAAAAGCAAAAGTCTGAAGCAGAAATATTTCCATCCCATTTTCTCAGGGGTAGGGCACCACTAAATTCTGTAATGCATTTTTCAGGTATTTCCCAACTCTTCCATTAGAACTTTTTCAAGAATAAAACATGCCTTTCCTTCCATATTCTGCAATGATAGCTGTTACTTCTTGTGTGTGCACTTTATTTGAGACCATTCTGACTGCCTTTATCTACTAAAATAATCAACATAGTCATCAGGCGTTATAAAGCAGGAACATTTATTTATCTTTTACAAGGATGCAGCTTATGTTTGTCAGTGTTCTTGACTTATCAGTTATTTGATTAATAATGACAAACTTGAAGAAATTACATTGATGATATGATTTCTGAAACTCTGCCTGGTAAATCTATTCTAAAATCTCTTAGGATGTACCAGAGGTCACTTTCATTTAAAAATTATCATGCTAATAATATATATAAGATGCAGCACATGAAAATTAAAACTGAAAACTATAAATTATTTAAAATATGGCTAATACACAGTTGTCAAAAATATCAAAAGCAGAGAATATATATTTTAGCTAGTAGGTAGGTAAGCAAGTATGGTTTAGTGAGTAATTGATGGACAGGGAGGCCTGGCATGCCGCGATTCATGGGGTTGCAAAGAGTCAGTCACGACTGAGTGACTCAACTGAACTGAACTGAACAGACACTCAAAGTTCTCCTATATTGAGATATACTTGGAAAATATAAGAATTTTAAATGAACGGTGATTAGTAAACTGTAGCTTTAAATAATATCTAGCAAACTGGAAAACACAAATTACTTTGTGCTACTCTTGTGTTAGTAAGCTTCTTGCAAAAACATATTATTAAATTGTGTTAATGTCATGTTATATTGATATTATAGATGAAGAAACTAGGGCTCAAAGGTGTACATGCTTAAACTAAGGGAAAAAAAAAAGATGCTGTCTTTGACTTCCAGGATTCATGAGAATTGTGAGAAGGGTAACAGATCCAGAGCTATTTCCAAAAGGAAAGAATTGCCAGGGAAAGAATACATAGACATGTAGGGGTCAAGAGCTACTTTTGTTATTAGAATTATGGCTCTATTGCCCATCAAAATAATGATATACCTAACTAAAAGCAAGCCAAATAGAAGCCACTGGGGACAGCGAACATCGGCAAAGACCAAGAGAAGGATTGCTTCAATTTGGTTAGATTTTATTCTGGTAAATTTTTGTTGGATTTTTTGCTTTTCATTGCTGTTCTTTTTTGTTGTTTTCTTCTCTTTTTCATGTTTTCTCTATAGAAAAAGAAGATTTAGCATTTGCTTTCACTCCTTCATCCCCAACATATCTTGTTTTTCAGTGCTAAATAAATTATAATTTCTAATTGCACAAGTCCAGCATTTCTTTTTTTTTTTTTTTTTACCATTTAGTCTGTGACCCACTCGATAGTTAAATTTTCAGCATATACCATGAACAAGATTCATGGTAAGACAAAATTTTTGCATGTCATTCTCAACAGTGAGCAATTTAGAAAAAACAACTACTCCATGTGCTATCTCTAAATTATCTATACTATTTCTCTTTCTTGTAAATGTTTAAGTGTTTATTATTAAGGGAAATAGGTATTAATGCTCTAATACTGCTATTTTTGAACTCAAGTCTCCATTCCTTGGAAAACTTCAAATGACTAAGAAGATGTATAACGAGATTCCGTATCAGTTGTTGTTGGTCGTGTACCCATGTCCACCCTGTATACTTCAGGAAGGTCTGTATATTTAATATTAATGAGCAGGTTAAATCATGTAATTTAAAATCAGTATTGAACTCAAAATTATTTCATTATATTAATTTAAAAGCATTTATTTTTTCTTAAAATAGATGTTCCTTGAATTCCCCAGAACTTGCAATTGTATGAACTAGATTGTTTTATATTCATTTCGGCTCAGTCGCTCAGTCATGTCCGACTCTTTGCGACTCCATGGACTGCAGCCCACCAGGCTTCCCTCTTCATCATCAATCTTGGGAGCTTGCTCAAACTCATGTCCATGGAGCCAGTGATGCCAGCCAACCACCTCACCCTCTGTCCTCCCCTTCTCCTCCTGCCTTCAGTCTTTCCCAGCATCAGGGTTTTTTCTAATGAGTCGGTTCTTCACATCTGGTGGCCAAAGTATAGGAGCTTCAGCTTCAGCATCATTGTTTTATATTAAATCTCTTCTTAAAATATCATCAGGATTCTAATTAACTTAAAAATGCCCGTTAAAATATATCGGCTCAAAATCAAGTTTATCTCCCCATGTTGTATAAAATATATGCTATTCAAGTCTTTAGTTCAAATAATTTAATATTATTATTAAATATTTTTAACTGTAAACTATATTTGACTTAGAAATACATGGAAGTTCCTTTAACATATCACTCTTGCTATTATATACTAAGTATTAAATTTTAAAATAAACGTTATAAACTAAAGCTTACAAGAATATAAACTAGTTCATATTTACCATTCTTATATGATACTGGTTTTATCTCGCTGTAGAGGATATAAATAATTATATTAGTTTACATGAAATCACAATTTAATCAGACATTCAACTTGCCTTTAAAATACTCCATTCTTTCCAAATAAAGTGCTCTTTAATAAAGTTTCCCTACCCCATGAGAACTCTTTGACCAGTCATGTTGCATTTCCAATTAAAAGCACCATTTGGCACTCTATGATCGGTTTTATTTTTCCCAGGTAGTTCTCACTCCACCCAGAACACTTTCTCTTCAGCCTTTCCATGGACTAGAGTGTGCAGCACACTTTCTATTTCTTAAAAATGAATAAGGTGCTGAGCAGTATAACTGGAGACCATCTAAAACTGACACACACCAAGTTCAAACACTGTCATGAACACTCTACTGTGAGCCTCTATTAACACTGAGCTTGCAGCACAGTTTCCTGAACATGTTTTTCTTATTTCCTCCTATATTATATTCTTAACTGATATTTAAAGTTCTGCACATGTAATTGCCCAGATGATAAATACTATTTTAATCTTATATGTTATTGATTCTTCCCCAGGCACCAGGGAGACCTAGTTCAGTTCAGTTCAGTCGCTCAGTCGTGTCCGACTCTCCGTGACGCCATGAATCACAGCACGCCAGGCCTCCCTGTCCATCACCAACTCCCGGAGTACACTCAGACTCATGTCCATCGAGTCGGTGATGCCATCCAGCCATCTCATTCTCTGTCGTCCCTGTCTCCTCCCACCCCCAATTCCTCCCAGCATCAGAGTCTTTTCCAGTGAGTCAACTCGTCGCATGAGGTGGCCAAAGAACTGCAGTCTCAGCTTTAGCATCAGTCCTTCCAATGAACACCCAGGATCGATCTCCCTTAGAATGGACTGGTTGGATCTCCTGGCGGTACAAGGGACTCTCAAGAGTCTTCTCCAGCACCACAGTTCAAAAGCATCGATTCTTCGGCGATCAGCCTTCTTCACAGTCCAACTCTCACATCCATACAGGACCATGGGAAAAACCATAGCCTTGACTAGACGGACCTTGGTTGGCAAAGTAATGTCTCTGCTTTTTAATATATTATCAAGGTTGGTCATAACTTTCCTTCCAAGGAGTAAGCGTCTTTTAATTTCATGGCTGCAATCAGCATCTGCAGTGATTTTGGAGGCCAAAAAAATAAAGTCTGACACTGTTTCCACTGTTTTCCCATCTATTTGCCATGAAGTGATGGGACCAGATGCCATGATCTTTGTTTTCTGAATGTTGAGCTTCAAGCCAACCTTTTCACTCTCCTCTTTCACTTTCATCAAGAGACTTTTGAGTTCCTCTTCACTTTCTGCCATAAGGGTAGTGTTATCAGCATATCTGAGATTATTGATATTTCTCCCAACAATCTTGATTCCAGCTTGTGCTTCTTCCAGCCCAGCGCTCCTCATGATGTACTCTGCATAGAAGTTAAATAAGAAAGGTGACAATATACAGCCTTGACGCACTCCTTTTCCTATTTGGAACCAGTCTGTTGTTCCATGTCCAGTTCTGACTGTTGCTTCCTGACCTGCATACAGGTTTCTCAAGAGGCAGGTCAGGTGGTCTTGGATTCTCATCTCTTTCAGAATTCTCCACAGTTTACTGTGATCCACACAGTCAAAGGCTTTGGCATAGTCAATGAAGCAGAAATAGATGCTCTTCTGAAACTCTCTTGCTTTCTCCATGATCCAGCGGATGTTGGCAATTTGATCTCTGGTGCCTCTGCCTTTTCTAAAACCTGCTTGAACATCTGGGAGTTCACGGTTCACATATTGCTGAAGCCTGGCTTGGAGAATTTTGAGCATCACTTTGCTAGCGTGTGAGATGAGTGCAATTGTGCGGTAGTTTGAGCATTCTTTGACATTGCCTTTCTTTGGGATTGGAATGAAGACTGACTTTTTCCAGTCCTGTGGCCACTGCTGAGTTTTCCAAATTTGTTGGCTTATTGAGTGCAGCACTTTCACAGCATCATCTTTCAAGATTTGAAATAGCTCAACTGGAATCCATCACCTCCACTAGCTTTGTTCATAGTGATGCTTTCTAAGGTCCACTTTACTTCACATTCCAAGATGTCTGGCTCTAGGTCAGTGATTACGTTATCGTGACTATCTTGGTCGTGAAGATATTTGCAGCCAAAGATGGAGAAGCTGTATACAGTTAGCAAAAACAAGACCAGGAGCTGACTGTGGCTCAGATCATGAACTCCTTATTGCCAAAGTCAGACTGAAATTGAAGAAAGTACGGAAAACCACTAAACCATTCAGATATGACCCAGATCAAATCCCTTATGATTATACAGTGGAAGTGAGGAATAGATTTAAGGGACTAGATCTGATAGATAGAGTGCCTGATGAACTCTGGACGGAGGTTCGTGACATTGTACAGGAGACAGGGACCAAGACCATCCCCATGGAAAAAAAATGCAAAAAAGCAAAATGGCTGTCTGAGGAGGCCTTACAAATAGCTGTGAAAAGAAGAGAGGTGAAAGGCAAAGGAGAAAAGGAAAGATATAAGCATCTGAATGCAGAGTTCCAAGGAATAGCATGGAGAGATAAGAAAGCCTTCCTCAGTGATCAGTGCAAAGAAATAGAGGAAAACAACAGAATAGGAAAAAACAAGAGATCTTTTCAAGAAAATTAGAGATTCCAAGGGAACATTTCGTGCAAAGATGGGCTCAATAAAGGACAGAAATGGTATGGACCTAACAGAAGCAGAAGATGTTAAGAAGAGGTGGCAAGAATACACAAGAACTGTACAAAAAGGGAGACCTAAGAGATAGATAAATTCTGTATCATTATTCCTAGAATTAAAAAAAAAAATAGAACCACTGATAATAGAGGTTTTATTTTCTCAGTTTCAAATTTCTAGTGTGAATGCAGTTGTAAGAGAAAATAATACCAAAACTTTGTATCGAGTAAAATAACTTGAATTCTCCAACTGAGATAGTGCGGAAAAGATACAACCTGTGTCTTCTGGGCTTAAGTTCTGGGAAAAAACAATTATTCCCAACACCTAGATTGTTTCAAAAATGTTGATTTGTTCCCAGCCATGTTACTTATTAGCAAACAGTGGCTTCTAAGGGTTGATGATACAAACAGAAAATATTTCCCTGAGAGGGAGCTCTCATGGTAGTGTTATAACAGAGAGTGACTATGAAGGTAATAACAGAGTATCAGGGATCATGTGGAAGACATCACGGAAGGTGAGGAGTGGGTGACGTGAGAAGCCAGCCAGGTCTGAGCTACTGCCGGTGCGTAACCAGAGAGCAACTGTGCTGGGAGGAGCTCTAAAGTCTCACAATTAGCACAGTGTAGTGAGCAGGGATAGAGAAAACTTCCGATGCCATAGAAAATAAAATTCAGAAAAAAGACCCAAATTTATCATCCAATACCAAAACACCATAACATATTTGCAAAATAGAGACTTTTAAATTAATGTTATTGAAACAGCACAGTGGCTTTAAAATAGGAAAGCTTTACATGATACATAGGTTTAAACAGTGTAGAAAGTAAGTGAAACATTGTTCAGTTCAGTTCAGTTCAGTGACTAAGTCGTGTCCGACTCTCCGCGACCCCATGAATCACAGCACGCCAGGCCTCCCTGTCCATCACCAATTCCCGGAGTTCACTCAAACTCATGTCCACAGAGTCGGTGATGCCATCCAGCCATCTCATTCTCTGTCGTCCCCGTCTCCTCCCACCAAAAAAGTGAAACAGTGAAGGCATTCTAAATTGAAATTTGTATAATCTTGAAGCAAGAAAACTTTAATTTTGGCTCAAAATTAAAATTCGGATGAGATAAGTCCAGGTTCAATGCATGGTACAGGATGCTCGGGGCTGGTGCACTGGGATGAACCAGAGGGATGGGATGGGGAGGGAGGTGGGAGGGGGTTTCAAGATGGGGACCACATGTACACCCAGGGTGGATTCATGTCAATGTATGGCAAAACCAATATAAATAATGCAAAGTAATTAGCCTCCAATTAAAATAAATTAAAAAAATTAAAATTCAGGACACAAAAACGGAAAAAAATTAACTACATAAAAGTAGGTAATTCTACTTGATGGAAATGGGCATTCACCAAAAGTAAAGTTAACTAGTGTGGGTAAAGTTTTGGAAAAAATATGTCATATCTCAGATAGACTTTTATTTTCCATTACAAAAAGGTATTTTTTAGTTATCAAGGAAAAGTCTAAAATGAAATTAGATACAAATGATACAAATAGTTTAAGGAACACTTCACAGAAAACAGAGCGAAACAATTGTTTAAAAATGGGAAGACACTCACCTTGTTAATGAACAAGGAAAAAAATTTAACTGTACAGAGATTTAGTTGTTAAAAATAATCTGATATTTTTCTGTGTAGTTTTCTGGGAAAACACATTAATACACTAATTATATTGAGTAAAACTCTGATAGAAGTTAAAATTTATCCTATAATAAAAATAGCATACCAAATTGGCAAAATAAGAGCACTAAAAAACAAAAACAAAAACTGCTATTGAACTATTGAGAAAACTTTGAGAAAGAAATATGGATTTTTATTAGAACATTATAATAGAGTAAGAAAATCTTCTAAGGGTTTACACATTTAAATATTTCAAAAGTGAAATAATGAAAGAGTTATAGTACATGTTTCTATACTGTTAAAGAAAAGAAAGTTTTTCTTGATTGATGCAGAATTAGAATGCAGAACACAAAACCCCAAAAATCTACACAAAAATAAATAATTTTACATGGTACAACCTTACACTAAAAGTAAAATTAAAATGTTTTGATAAAGATGACAAAACATAATACCTCCCCTGAAGTGCTATTTGCTTTTATTAATAAGCTCCACTTAAATATCAGGAAGTCAAAATAAAACAAAGTAGAAATATGAACCAAATAGTTGAAGTAACAGTTTGCAGAAAAGGGAGGAAAATTATCATTTAAAAATAGGGACAAAATCTCAATTGCATTCAAGAAAAAGGAATGGAAAATGTATATTGTGTAGATATAGTACATAAAACAGTCTAAGACATTTCCCCAATCAATCTCTTGGGAAAATATACTTTTTACCCTCATGAGAATGTCAATGCCCAAACCTGTGGAGAAGAACTGGGCACCTTCAATTACTCTTTGAATCAATAAACATGCCTAAGTATGATTTGATGTCCTTTTGCATTTTTCAGCATTGTTTGTAAAAGATGATCATTCACCCAATTGTGAATTATCAGGTGGACTGTCTCTCTTTGACTTAATGAGCCTTCATTTTGATGTTGTCATTGACTTTTTACTTTTTTTCATAGCTATCTGTTTCCTTCAAAACAGGAGTTTTGTAATTTTTTATCCAAATTTGTCTAGTGTTTTCAGTGGGAGGAATGTCTTGCTGTGATCCTATATGTCACAACCAGAAATGAAAGTTACTTCTTCATTGTTTAAATTTCCCTAATTATATTCAACTTGATTTTACTACGTAAAATATTTATTTTGTGTGCTTTATAATCCCTCCTTCAATCATCTTATTCATTTATTAATATATCTCCTCTGTAAACTGCCAGTGAGCTTTCTCTTTTTGCCCCTGTACCCCTTCATAGTGCAACTTTAAAATTTAAATATCTACAGTAATCTTTATTTCCACTGTTTCCCCATCCATTTCCCACGAAGTGATGGGACCAGATGCCATGATCTTCGTTTTCTGAATGTTGAGCTTCAAGCCAACCTTTTCACTCTCCTCTTTCACTTTCACCAAGAGGCTTTTGAGTTCCTCTTCACTTTCTGCCATCAGGGTGGTGTCATCTGCATGTCTGAGGTTATTGATATTTCTCCCAGCAATCTTGATTCCAGCTTGTGCTTCTTCCAGCCCAGCGTTTCTCATCATGTACTCTGCATAGAAGTTAAATAAGCAGGATGACAATATACAAACTTGACGTACTCCTTTTCCTATTTGGAACCAGTCTGTTGTTCCATGTCCAGTTCTAACTGTTGCTTCCTGACCTGCATACAGGTTTCTCAAGAAGCAGGTCAGGTGGTCTGGTATTCCCATCTCTTTCAGAATTTTCCACAGTTTGTTGTGATCTACACAGTCAAAGGCTTTGGCATAGTCAATGAAGCAGAAATAGATGTTTTTCTGGAACTCTCTTGCTTTCTCCATGATCCAGCGGATGTTGGCAATTAGATCTCTGGTTCCTCTGCCTTTTCTAAAACCAGCTTGAACATCTGGAAGTTCATGGTTCACGTATTGCTGAAGCCTGGCTTGGAGAATTTTGAGCGTTACTTTACTAGCATGTGAGATGAGTGCAATTGTGCGGTAGTTAGAGCATTCTTTGGCATTGCCTTTCTTTGGGATTGGAATGAAGACTGACCTTTTCCAGTCCTGTGGCCACTGCTGAGTTTTCCAAATTTGCTGGCATATTGAGTGCAGCACTTTCACAGCATCATCTTTCAGGATTTGAAATAGCTCAATTGGAATTCCATCACCTCCACTAGCTTTGTTTGTAGTGATGCTTTCTAAGGCCCACTTGACTTCACATTCCAAGATGTCTGGCTCTAGGTCAGTGATCACACCATCGTGATTATCTGGGTTGTGAAGATCTTTTTTGTACAGTTCTTCTGTGTATTCTTGCCACCTCTTCTTAATATCTTCTGCACGACTGAGCGACTGAACTGAACTGAATCTTTATTTAATGATAATGAAGTCTATTATAGGTACTTTCATATTATTTAATTATGTAAGCATTTACAAAATTTTGAGAATAGTAGCAAGCTATATTCTCAAGTAGAGGAAATTGGATTTCAGAGTAATTAAATCATCAGCCCAATGGCATAGCTATTAAACGTTAGAGCTAGTTCCATCTCCTATATCATTAGATGTCATTCCAATTCTGTGTATATTTTTCTTCCACCGAGAGATCATTTTACACCAGAGGCCAGAGTGCATTCACATAATCATTTAACTTTGTTGTTCATTGCTCCAGAATCAAGCATTTGTTTTTTTTTTATCACTAAGAAGAGGGGAAAAAAAAAGATCTTGTTGCTTTTCTATCCCAGAAGAGAATTAGTGTTTTTTTGTCCCTGAGATATCTCTAAAGATTTCAAGAGCCAGAGAATCTGGTATAAGAGTTCAAATGCTCAATCCTCATAGCGTATTTTAACTGAGCATGCAGTTCATTTTCACAGGTAATATGAGAGGATTTTCATTGACTACAAAATATTTTAGAAGCGATAACCTTAAATCTCATACTAGATTCTATGCCTTAATATTTAACTCTTAGATAAAATTTTCTAGTTAATTCAGAACTGAATTAAAGATTGAGTGAGGAAATTTATGAGAACATAGTAGGGGAAATAAGAAAGACTCCCTGAATTTTTAGCCCAATGTAGCTATAAATTAGAATATTGTTTTAATTTCCTAGATGGAAGACAGCAGTCAGAATAAGGGTATGAATATATGGCTATATTTAAACTTTAGGAAAATTATTAAATGGAAAGAAAATTATTTATTAACAAGCCATTGGGTATACGTCTTTTGAAGATCATTTTTTTTTCATTGAGAGATTAAATTAATTTTAAATTTATTTCACTAATTAGCTGATTGATCTAGAAGCTACAGCCAAATTTTTGTTCCATTTTATTTTCATAGTCTACTTAAGCTTGATTTAAAAAAAGATTCAGACACATAAGAATGTTAATTTGTATTTCTAGGGGCATAGCAATTCCAGAATTGTGGCATGTAACAATTAGCTTGTGATATGTTGATGCAATAGCATGGGGTCTGGGAACAGAGAAATTTGTACTTCAGCCTTGGTGCCTCTAATAACTCACTGTGTGAGCTTACTCAGTTCATAGATCTTGCTGGTCCTTCAACTGTCCATTGGTTTGGATAAAAGAATTCTCATTTATTTGGTTGCAGGTTGCTATGCAGATTGCACAGAACATTGTATGTACCATCTCTAACCTCTTGTAGCCACTTTATGATTTGCGGTAGCTTTTAACTCAGCTTTGTTTTTCTCAAATTCTGTGTTGATAATATTATTCATTTCATGAGTGTCTGTTTCCCACCTGTTTGAGAATTGAGGATGATGATACTTTGTCAAAAATCTGGGACCCATCTTCCTAAATGCTTTCTCTCAAAGTGAAATCAGCTAGATGCAAAAACAATTAGTTCTAATTTCCTTAATAGTGGACAGAAGCGCCTGTTTGAAGAGCATCCTGGATGAAGCAAATGACTCCATTCTTTTTGTCTGTGTGTGCTAAGTCATGTCTGACTCTTTGCCACCCCATGGACTGGCCCACTAGACTCCTCTGTCCGTGGAATTTTCCAGGCAAGAGTACTGGATTAGATTGCCATTTCCCTCTCCAGGGTATCTTTGTGAGGGATCAAACCTACATCTCCTGCATTGGGAGATGGATTCTCTACCACTGGCACCACCTGGGAAACACGTTTTATCTATCATCCCTCATTTCTCTGCAATGAAATAGGTAATTGCTCTAATGAGGCATGATTAAGAATAACATATGCCTTCATTCATAATCCACCTTTTGTACCTATGGCTGATTCATGTTGAAGCTTGATAGAAAACAACAAAGTTTGCAAAGCAATTATTCTTCAATTAAAGAACAAATAAACTCAAAATAAAGGAAAAATTGGAGTAAAAAAATAGATCAGAGATATAAAGGTTTATGAGAAAGTTGTAAAAGACAAAATTATTGGTATATTTAAGTAAACATACTATTATTTTATTGATATGCCCTACATCAGAATGCAATGAAAGATAATTTTAAGATGATTGATAGGATTAAATACTGGAATTCAGTTAGTTTAATTTCATGAGAATTATATTTTTAATTTATATTAAGTGTAATGTAACACATAAGCTTAACTAAATGAAGAGCTACTTAGATTTTGGTTTGGAGTCTATTTGTTACCCAATGCTTTGAAAAAATTTGATTTCCAAGCTCCCTATTTATTTATAACTGCCCCATGAAGTTAAGAAAAATTTGAAACAAATTATAGTCATACTTAATATATATGCATCCTTCACATATAATTGACACTTCAATAAAACATTTTACTGCATCTCATAAGTAAGAACTCTCGTTATACCATGTTCATGTAGTTGAACAAAATATGCACCAAAATTTTGATCAATTTTATTCTTTCATTTGGAGGCTCAAGTTACTTTGGCTAAATCACATTAGGGGCTATATCTGAGATTAATATTAAGGTTCTAGACTTAAATACAATATTTTTTATCTTCCACAACTGTGCTGTCTCAAACACACCAGTTAAATAAAAATTAGAATCAAAATAAAGCTAAAGTTTCTCTTGTTAAGGTTAGTGAACATGTATTATCCATAATATAAAGTAATTAGCCTCAAATTAAAATAAATTAAAAAAAAAAAGAATTTCTTTATTAGACAATCTTGATGTATTTTTCAAAATTTGCCTGTATGTTTTTTTTTTATTTTTAAGCTTTTTTTTTATTGGAGGCTAATTATTTTACAATATTATATTGGTTGGTTTTACCATACATTGACATGAATTCGCCCCAGATGTACATGAGTTCCCCTTTTGAACCCCCCTCCCACCTCCCTCCTCCCCTTATCCTCCCTCTGGGTCATCCCCGCATAACAGCCCTGAGCATCCTGTAACATGCATTGACCCTGAACTGGCGATACGTTTCACATATGATAATATACATGTTTCAATGCCATTCTCCCAAATCATCCCACCCTCACCCTCTCCCACAGAGTCCCAAAGACTGTTCTATACATCTGTGTCTCTTTTGCTGTCTCGTATACAGGGTTATCATTTGCATCTTTCTAAATTCCATATATATGTGTTAGTATACTGTATTGGTGTTTTTCTTTCTGGCTTACTTCACTCTGTATAATAGACTCTAGTTTCATCCACCTCATTAGAAGTGGTTCAAATGCATTCTTTCTGATGGCTGAGTAATACTCCATTGTGTATATGTACCACAGCTTTCTTATCCATTCGTCAGCAGATGGGCATCTAGGTTGCTTCCATGTCCTGGCTATTATAAACAGTGCTGCAATGAACATTGGAGTACATGTGTCTCTTTCAATTCTGGTTTCCTCGCTGTGTATGCCCAGGAGTGCGATAGCTGGATCATATGGCAGTTCTATTTCCAGTTTTTTGAGGAATCTCCACACTGTTTTCCATAGTGGCTGTACTAGTTTGCATTCCCACCAACAGTGTAAGAGGGTTCCCTTCTCTCCACACCCTCTCCAGCATTTATTGCATGTAGACTTTTGGATAGCAGCCATTCTGACTGGTGTGAAATGGTATCTCATTGTGGTTTTGATTTACATTTCTCTGATTATGAGGGATGTTGAACATTTTTTCTTGTGTTTGTTAGCCATCTTTATGTCTTCTTTGGAGAAATGTCTGTTTAGTTCTTTGGCCCATTTTTTGATTGGGTCATTTATTTTTCTGGAATTGAGCTGCAGGAGCTGCTTGTATATTTTGGAGATTAATCCTTTATCAGTTGTTTCATTTGCTATTTTCTCCCATTCTGAAGGCTGTCTTTTCACCTTGCTTATAGTTTCTTTTGCTGTGCAGAAGCTTTTGATTTTAATTAGGTCCCATTTGTTTATTTTTGCTTTTATTTCCAATATTCTGTGAGGTGGGTCTTGGAGGATCCTGCTGTGATTTATGTCGGAGAGTTGCCTGCGTGTTTTTATTATCTTTACTGTTTTTCTTATCTGTCTAATTCCTATTTTGAAACTAATTCTTGTCAATCAATATTTTTGTGTGTAATATATGTATTATTGAAGGAGAAAGATTGGTAATAAAGAATTTTAAAAATGACTACATTGTCGATACTCAAATAATACATTTAGTACACTTAATAATTTTAATGTTAAAAAACTTGATGGTTTTATAAGATATTTTATTAATATAACCATTCAAACGAAACTGGAATTTTTATAATACATTTGTGTGTGTATATGTACTTTCAAGAGTAATATGTGAGTTCTTTGAATTAACAAAGAGATAAATATTTGATTTAATTATATATTATATTTGTACCATATATATTTTTCTAAGGATTAATTAAGATTTTCCTTTTCAATTTGACAACTCCATAGTTGAAAAATTATTTATTATATGTATTAAGAAAAATTTTCAAGTGAATGGTGGAACTATTTAGGAAAATAAAGACATAAGACTTTGTTTTCCTTCTAAAAGTGATTTTAAGCTGATTTGCTCATTCTCTAGTTGATTTATGCATGTCTCATTATAACAAAGATATAGTGCATTTCATGTTAGTAATATAAGCTATTGGTAGGTTACTGAATTCAGCTCATTTCCACCCACAGCAGAGTTTTCATTATTTTAAATAAATGTTGATCTATATAGCAGACTGAAGGAAAACAAGAGTCATGATACTGAAATCTTGCTCCTAAATACAGTAAATGAAATATCGAATTGCTTCAATACTGGAGACTTTAGGTACCGATACTGATGACCTTTTATCACTTTGCTTGTTTGTTATGCACTTTGCTTTCTTCATACTCCACTGAATAAGCAACAGTCTGACATCATAGGGAAATATGAGCCATAATAAAACACTACATTGTGGTTTATATACTCATGTGCTTCTTTTAGCAATACCTTTTCTAAAGAGTTATATTCTGTCATCAGGAGATATTTACAATTAGTGCTATTTATATCCAAGGGTTCTACTTCCCTGGATTCAACTGTAGGTCCAAAGTATTGTGAAAATGATTTGCAGAGTTCAAAAAGTAAAACAAATTTGCAGCACATCAACTATTCTAAAAGCATTTAAATTGCATTTACAATCTTTTAGACAACATGCACATTATATTAGGTTTTATAAGTAATCTATAGATGGGTTCAAGTATGTGAGAAGAGGTGTGTTGCTTATATTGTAAATATCTCCCCATTTGATATAAAGAACTTGTGCATCTTTCATTTTGGTATGTGGGAGGGGAATTCTGGAACTACATGCCCCCTACCTAGGGATGACTGTATACTATAGTAATTATAGAAAATTCAGGTACCAGAATGCCCAAGTTGTTAAGGCATTGGACTTAAAAGCCAATGGATTTATATCATTGTGGGTTCGAACCTCACTTCTGGTACAAGTGAATCTGCTTGGGCTTCCCTGGTGACTCAGATTATAAAGAACCTGCCTGCAATGCAGGAAATCCAGGTTCGACCACTGGGTCAGGAAGATTCCCTGAAGGGAATGGCTACTACACACTCCAGTCTTCTTGCCTAGACAGAGGAGCCTTGTGGGCTGCAGTCCATGGGGTTGCAAAGAGTTGGACGTGACTAAGTGGTATCACAATAATAATAATCCTATTTCCTAGTAATCTGGGGACATGATAAAGTTAAGTAAATTTCATGTTGGTTTTTAACATTTAAATTTAACACTATCTTCTGATGTAAATGTATTTGTTCACATTTTACAAACTGTAAGCTTCATGCATGCTGTAGAAAATCTGGCATTAGCATTTAGATGTGTATTTTCTACTATAATAATTTTGGGATTAAAAACTCCTATATTATTTGTCTTTGTGGATTTTAAGATGACATAATATGAAAGTGAGCAGTCATAAATTCAACAGAAAATAAATTAGAAGTTAAAACATGTAAACTGGCACTATTTTTAACATGAAAATTTAATCAACAGCAGTTAATTTATCTTTACAGAGTAATGTATCCACTTGGACTCAACTTTTAATCACTGGACTGTTCCCTCACTGAAAAGGATTTCTAAGAAACAGACGTGAGGATATAATTGGTGGACTCTATTTTTACCATATATTGTTTTTGGAACTTAAAAATGAAAACTGAGATGTCAGGGTCACCATCAGACTTAGATTTATACAGGATTCAGATAAAAAATAGGACTGAGGTCACCATGTTTATACTGATGGGCTTTACAGATGATTCTGAGGTGCAAATCTTTCTATTTTTACTATTTCTCGCAATCTATGTTTTTACAATGGTAGGGAATTTGGGGTTGGTTTTCTTGGTCATTATGGATTCCCGGCTCCACAACCCCATGTACTATTTTCTGACAGCATTGTCATTCTTGGATGCTTGCTATTCTTCTGTTATCACCCCCAAAATGCTGATCAATTTCCTATCAGAGAATAAAACCATTTCCTTTCTTGGATGTGCTACACAGATGTTTCTCTTTCTTACTTGTGGGACCACAGAATGCTTCATCTTGGCTGCAATGGCCTATGATCGCTATGTAGCCATCTACGACCCTCTCCTGTACTTAGTGAAAATGTCGCCCAGAGTCCATGTGCCACTTATAATTTCCTGCTATGTTGGTGGCGTCTTGCACGCTACTTTACACACAGTGGCTACTTTCAGCCTCTCCTTCTGCGCCTCCAATGAAATCAGACATGTGTTCTGTGACATCCCTCCCCTCCTCGCTATTTCTTGCTCTGATACTCGCATGAACCAGCTTCTAGTTTTCTATTTTGCAGGCTCTATTGAGATATCCACCATATTGATTGTTCTGGTCTCCTATGGCTTCATCCTTTTGGCCATTCTGAGGATGCGTTCTGCTGGAGGGAGAAGGAAAGTCTTTTCTACATGTGGTTCTCACCTCACTGGAGTGTCCATTTTTCATGGTACGGTTCTCTTCATGTACGTGAGGCCCAGCTCCAGCTATGCCTTGGATCATGACATGATCGTGTCTGTATTTTACACCATCATAATTCCCATGCTGAATCCCATCATCTATAGTTTGAGGAACAAAGATGTCAAAGAGGCAATGAAGAGAGTGTTTGGGAAAAACTGGTTTATCAACAAAGTATATTTTTCACACCAAACATTAAATTGAAATAAATTAAAACTGATGTTTATTGTTTTCAAATCAAAAAGTTATAATTAAAATATTTTCTATTGGTTTATTTGAGTCTACCTGTTATTCTTAGATGTTTAAAATAGAGATTATATAGTCAACCCATCACATATGCAGTTTTTGCACATGCAGGAAACTGTAAAATCTATGTACATCTATCTTCACATAACATGGATATGTAACATGTATTTTATTATCATATTCATATGAAACTTTATATATATACATACATATATGTATCTACAGATAAGCACATACACATGTATACACACACACATATGCATATATAGACACTGGTTGTTTTTCTAGAACTCTCTTGCTTTTTTGATGATCCATTGGATGTTGGCAATTTGATTTCTGGTTCCTCTGCCTTTTCTAAAACCAGTTTGGACATTTGCAAGTTCATAGTTCACGTATTGCCAAAGCCTGGCTTGGAGAATTTTGAGCATTACTTTACTAGCGTGTGAGATGAGTGCAATTGTGTGGTAGTTTGAGCATTCTTCGGCATTGCCTTTCTTTGGGATTGGAATGAAAACTGAACTTTTCCAGTCCTGTGGCCACTGCTGAGTTTTCCAAATTTGCTGGCATATTGAGTGCAGCACTTTCACAGCATCATCTTTCAGGATTTGAAATAGTTCAACTGGAATTCCATCACCTCCACTAACTTTGTTCGTAGTGATGCTTAAGGTCCACTTGACTTCACATTCCAGGCTGTCTGGCTCTAAGTGAGTGATCACACCATCGTGATTATCTGGGTCGTGATGGTCTTTTTGTACAGTTCTATTGTATTCTTGCCACCTCTGCTTCTGTTAGGTCCCTACCATTTCTGGCCTTTATTGAGCCCATCTTTGAATGAAATGTTCCCTTGGTATCTCTAATTTTCTTGAAGAGATCTCTAATCTTTCCCATTCTACTGTTTTCCTCAATTTCTTTGCATTGACTGCTGAGGAAGGCTTTCTTATCTCTCCTTGTTATGCATTCAAATGGGTATATCTTTCCTTTCCTCCTTTGCTTTTCGCTTCCCTTTTTTTCACAATAAAACATCTATTTCTGCTTCATTGACTATACCAAAGCCTTTGACTGTGTGGATCACAATAAACTGTGGAAAATTCTGAAAGAGATGGGGATACCAGACCACCTGACCTGCCTCTTGAGAAACCTGTATGCAGGTCAGGAAGCAACAGTTAGAACTGTACATGGAACAACAGACTGGTTCCAAATAGGAAAAAGAGTACGTCAAGGCTGTATATTGTTACCCTGCTTATTTAGCTTATATGCAGAGTACATGATGAGAAACGCTGGGCTGGAAGAAGCACAAGGTGCAATCAAAATTGCCAAGAGAAATATCAATAACCTCAGATATGCAGATGACACCACCCTTATGGCAGAAAGTGAAGAAGAACTAAAGAGCCTCTTGAAGAAGGTGAAATAGGAGAATGAAAAAGTTGGCTTAAAACTCAAGATTCAGAAAATTAAGATCATGGCATCTGGTCCCATCACTTCATGACAAACAGATGGGGAAACAGTGTAAGCAGTGTCAGACTTTATTTTTCTGGGCTCAAATATCACTGCAGATGGTGATTGCAGCCATGAAATTTAAAGACACTTGCTCCTTGGAAGGAAAGTTATGACAAAACTAGACAGCATATTAAAAAGCAGAGACATTGCTTTGCCAACAAAGGTCCATTTAGTCAAGGCTATGGTTTTTCCAGTGGTCATGTATGGATGTGAGAGCTGGACTATAAAGAAAGCTGAGTGACAAAGAATTGATACTTTCAAACTGTGGTGTTGGAGAAGATTCTTGAGAGTCCCTTGGGCTGCAAGGAGATCCAACCAGTCCATCCTAAAGGAAATCAGTCCTGAATATTCATTGGAAAGACTGATGTTGAAGCTGAAACTCCAATACTCTGGCCACCTGATGCGAAGTGCTGACTCATTTGAAAAGACCCTGATGCTGAGAAAGATTGAGGGCAGGAGGAGAAGGGGGCGACAGAGGATGAGATTGTTGGGTGGCATCACCAACTCGATGGACATGAGTTTGTGTAAACTCCAGGAGTTGGTAATGGACAGGGAGGCTTGGCATGCTGCAGTACATGGGGTCACAAAGAATCAGACAGGACTGAGCAACTGAACTGAACTGAATTGCAAATCATGTTGAACATTTGTTTTTTAATGTGCTAAGTGGTGTTGGAGAAGACTCTTGAGAGTCCCTTATACTGCAAGGAGATCCAACCAGTCAATTCTAAAGGAGATCAATCCTGTGTGTTCATTGGAGGGACTGATGCTAAAGCTGAAACTCCAATACTTTGGCCACCTCATGCGACGAGTTGACTCACTGGAAAAGACTCTGATGCTGGGAAAGGTTGGGGGCGGGAGGAGAAGGGGACAGAGAATGAGATGGCTGGATGGCATCACCGACTCTGTGGACATGAGTTTGAGTGAACTCCGGGAGTTGGTGATGGACAGGGAGGCCTGGCGTGCTGTGATTCATGGGGTCGCGGAGAGTCGGACACGACTGAGTGACTGAACTGAACTGAAGTTGCCGTCTGTGTATCTTTTGTGATAAAGTATCTGTACTTTATGTCCATGTTTTACTGTTAATCTTTCATTTTCATATTGTTAAAATTTAGTATTCTTTTAAGATATTATCCATATTCAGCATCATTATTTTGAAAAGGGGCTATCCTTCTTCTATGGATTTTCCTTAATGGCTTTGTCAAAAATCAATTGACTCTACTGTGTAAATTCACTTCTGAAAAGTCTATTTTGTTGCTGACTTAGATGTCTATCCTCTCACCAGTTTCACAATATCTTGGTTATTTTAGGTTTGTGTTAAATATTGAAATTATGTGAGGCCTCCAACACTTTCAAAAATGTTTTGACTACCTTAGCTCCTTTACGTTTTCATAAAAATTATAATTTATTACCTTGTCTTTTCTGTAAAAATGCTTGTGTAATTTTAAGTGTGGTTCCACTGAATATAGAGATCTTTGGGGATTGCATTTAATTAATAGAGCCTTTGTTCACAGTTGGACTGTTTACAAAACTCCTTCCTTCTTTCTTCCTTCTTTTCCTCTTCTCTTCCCTCCTTTTTTTTTCCTGTTTCTTTTCACTCTTTTCTTTGTTTTTCTCTTCTTTTTCTCTCTTTGGTTTAGTACTCAGACTCTATCAGCAGTACTTGCAAATTACTGATTTAGAATCTCTGGATGTAGACTGGAAGCATGTGTGTACTGTTTCACAATTGTTTGAAAACAATTTAAATGCATTGCTAGGTACTAATTCATGGAGTGGTATATGGCACACTCCAAGTCTCCACGCAACTCAAAAAGCTTGGAATTTATCTGCCAAATGTCTAATTTATAAGGTTCTATCACATATTATACTAAAGTTACCTGTGTACTGTACCATGTCTCCTGTCAAACTATCTATTCATATATTTATATCATACCTCTTCCATTAAACTACTCACTAAAATTTAATATATTTGAACGATTTATTTAAAAAATTTGTCTCTCATAATACTCAGAAATCTAGCACTTTTAAGTTTAAGTAACTATAATAATCATCACTAAATGATTATGAATTCTCTCATAGCTTATGCTTTCACATAATGAAATTATGTGTATGTATAAAGAATTTTGAGAGAAGTAACACTACATATTTCTGGGAGATAACAGGTTATATTTCCTGGTATATAGGTATTTAGTCTCAGAATGAGGACTATGTCCTGTATCATTAGATTTAATTTCCAATTCTATAAATATCCTTTTTCCACTAAGAGATCATTTTATTCAGAGGCCTACTGCACTTTTTCAATTTTATTTATAATAAGAGTTCATTGCTCCAGAACCAGCTACTTGTTTACTATAAGGGAAAAAAATGAAATCAGGTTGTTACTTTCTGTCCCAGAAGAGAATGAGTGTGTTTATTCCTTGGAGCTTCCCTGTAGATTTCAAGAAGAGCTCGGCAATCTGGTGGAAGACTCCTAATGCCTACTATTTGTTTATACCTTACTTGAACAATTAATTTCCACAGGTAAGAGGAAAGGTTTTTCATCACTTATAAAAACTTTTAGAAGCTTTGAGAAGTCCAGGGATCATGATAGAGAACTAGAACCCACTCTGACTATACTTAGGTATATAGAACTACAGATTAGAAAATTAATTTCCTCAATGGAAGGTAACAAAAAGAGAATGATGGAAATAAAAGGTTGATTTAAACAAGAAAAAACATCAAAGGGAGAGATAGTTAACTATCAATCAGCAACTGGGTAAGTGCCATTTGGTGATTAGGATGTTTTTCTCATGGAGGGATATAGATAAATTTGAAATCTATGTTACTAGTCAGTTAATTGCTCTAGAAGGTACTTCTGGTTTTTGTTTTGTTTTGCTTTAATATCCTGATCCCTAACCTAAGGGCTGTATAAGCGAATTCAAATACATGAAGACATTATTTGGCATTATTTCTGGGGTATGTAATTTCCAGAACAATGGTATATCACAAAGAGTGCAATATAGTCAAGGGGAAATAGCTTAACATGCGGGAACAGAAAATTCTGAATTTGAATCCTGACTCTGCTAGTAACTTATTATGTAAACTTGGTTTAGCTAGTCCTTAGATTTCTCATGTTTAAAATGCAGGATTATTTAACTGCAGGTTGTTATGTAGAATACATAAGATGAAGTACACAAATTTTCTAACACCTATTAGCCACTTAATAACATGGTAACTGCTATCATGTCTTTCCTTCTTTTCAAGACTGGTGTTTGTAGTATTTTTTTTCACAGATATTAAGTTCTGCATGTTTTTTCACTGTATGAGAGTTGAGGAGATTATTTGATTTTCCAGAATGTGGCTATTTTGTTAAAAATTTGGATTCCATATTTTTGGTTTTCTAGGCTCTATCTCTTAAAGTAATATTTGCTGGATATAATCAGTTCTAATTTCCTTAAATATTAGTTGATAGAAGTGCCTGTGCTGGAGCACCTTAGATGAAGGAGATAAAGTCCTTACATATTATGGTATATGATATTACAGTCATATTCATAATACAGTTATTGGAAACATTGTTACATTAAAAAATACCTCTAATGACCAGCCAATACACAGGTTTCTCCATTTAAATGAGAGAAGCATTCTGTAAAGTCAAGCAATTCCTCTAAAGTAAAATTGTAAAATAGTGAGAAAACTAACAGATTATTAATTCTATATTAATGCCTATATAAAGATAGACTGGTATCTAGATATGTTTTATGCATTCATGATATACCTAAATAATCTTTAATTTTAAAAATATTGTTAGGCTACATATTTCTACAAATTCTTTCAAATGTTGCAAATCTCCAATTTTTTTTCAACATATTTATTGAAAAACACCCATGTTTAAGTGTATCTACACAGTTCAACTCATGTTGGTCAAGGGTTGGTAGAGGAACTATTGGTGCAAATTTCAAAATTTGCTTGCATAATACTTTTTTTCTTTTCACTGTGTGTTTTCTTATTTGCCTAATTCCTGTTTTGTGTCTGGCACTCTCTGGTAAGCACTTTTGTACACTATGCTTCCTTTCTTGAAAGAGAGAAAACAGAGAGAG